>NW_026947488.1:58595000-59887500 GCF_034190915.1 Cavia porcellus
TAAATCAGAATCACCTGATAAGCTTTTCCCCTTTCCTAATCTCAGCCAATTAAAACAATCTTTGGGCATGAGACCAGGGCATCTGGTAATTATGATGTACAATTGGAGCTGAGAATCACTAACTTACATCTGTATAAAACTTTAACATGCAGCAGAATGTCCTGGAGAGCTTCTTTAAATGCTGATTCCTGGGTCTACCCCCAGAGTTTCTGATACAGTGGGATGAGGCTAGGAATTTATATTTCTGGGTTTCCAGTGATGCTAAACCGAGGCCAGAGGTTACACTTTCAGAATGATTGTCTTAGTCTTGTGAAAGGCTGTCCTAGAACACCAGGCTGCTTTCAGCCTCCCTGCATTCATGGGCTGCAAGATGGAGAGGTAGTTCAGGAGCAAAGGCAGGGTTGGTTAGGGAGGAGAGAAGGTTTTGGGGGAAAGGCAGCAGAACCATTCACAAGTGTTGTGGAATTAAGAATGGTTAGAGCTTAACTTTCCTCTTACTCTTCCAACTCACACCCGTGAGTTAGTTGTCACTGTTTTGAGAATGAGGACACAGAGGGGACAGGCTGCAATTACAAAGCAGAGAGAAAAGACAGACAAGAATAACCATTAGCCCTGGTCACTGCATTTTAGAACTTGATTTTATATGATTATTTTTGCCTTACTCATGCTAGGTAAGATTTTTTATGGGTAGAATTTTGTTTTGTTTTGTTTTGTTTTTCAGAACAAAAACTGAAGGCTAGATTTTTTTCCCATTATGAAAAGACTTGCGACTGTTCTCTAGAGAACAGGGCTCATAGTTGTGAGGAAAAGTCATTTGTGCAGGAGACCTGAAGAAGTAACACTATGGAATGTGACAATAGCCTAGGAAATTTAGGCAAAAATGCCCCTAAAGGTCTCATGTTGATTTAGTGCCTTTTACATTGTAGGTTGCCATTTTGAACTTGAATAAGTCAACAGTTGTTTTGCAAATTAACAAAGCTTTAATAAGACATTCTCACTGTAAGCAATGCCAATAAAGACTAAAGAGTAACATATTTTTTAAAAAGTCAATTTTATGACTTTGAGTACATTGCATTACACGGTTGGTAGGAGGTGGTGATGAGGGAAGTCATGCTCACATTTAAGAGAGCTATTCACTAATGACAACTCCTAATGAGTAAATCCAATTTTCTGTATGAAAGTAGTTTTGCTGAAACGTATGGTGGGAGAGAACATAAATCTTTAATTTGAAGGAATGCTTTGAGGTCTCCTTCTATCTCTTATTCTTTATGTGACTTTGCAGATGAGTTTCACTACCAGAGATGCCTCTTCTTCCTCAACTACGACACATATGATAAGAATAATGTATACCACAAGGACTGTGAGAGTTAAATAAGAAGGGTATAAGAACATTTTATGTATAAAATGCCTTTCAAGTATGAATTGTTGTTTTGTCTTGAATGTATTTCTTTTTTGTGTAGTAACTCTTGTTTGTTTGGTTTGGAGCCTCCTGAATAACTCAGGCTGGCCTCAAATTCTGAAGGAATCCTCCTGCCTCTGCCGCTCAACAGGTGACATTTACAGGCATGTTCCAACATTTTCAGCATAACAACTCTTATTGTTTGTTTGAGTGCAACTCCCCCTATGCAGCTCAGAATGGCCTTGAACTCACTGTATAGCCCAGACTGGCTTCAAACTCACAAGGATCCACTTACCGTAGCCTCCTGACTGCTGGGATTTTGGGTGTGCACCACCTCACCTGGCGCTTATTTTTAAAGTAAGAAATAAGTATGAACAGTAATCTACCTAACTGTCTTTACCAAGATGCCAGTTCAGTTAGAAAGCACGTTAATACACATAATGCTCACTAATTGAGCTATTCTTAACAGTATATTATCTTACCTGACAGGATCTGGTAAAATTCTGGGAGACTGTTTTGAACAAGAGACAGATGAACAGAATTTTTTAATTAAGAAGAATTTTTTCAGCAACTCTGTTTTACCTTTGTGTTAGATCGTCTCTGAAAGTTTTCTGAAAAGTTTATTCATTGCCTTTTCAAATGTGGTGGAAACCAGACAGTATTGAGGCTCCAACAGATGAGACATCAAAATCAGGAGTTGGTGCCCTTGCAGTATCTTAATTCATTTTCACTTGCTCTGCTCATTCCCTTCCCTTTCTTTGGATAATGCCCATCCTCAGGCTTGATCTTCTCACTGCTCCTCCCTGCAGAATCTTTTGAGCCTCCCTCCTTGCAGTGAGAAATCTTTTATGTACTGCTAGGGTCCTAACTGCAGGTGAATATCTTGCCTTTGCTCTGGTTGTACCAGAATATGACCCAGGGAGCTCTGGAAGCTATAGTTGGTCTTGCTACTGATTCTTCTCTGTCATCTTCATTGGTTCCCCTTCCCTAACATGAACATGTGTATTGCTTTCCTGTGGCTGCTGTAACAAACCATATTAAGTCCTCGACTTATGAACAGATATGAATGGACCTTGTATTACTATACTACAAATCAGGTAGCTTAATATAGCAGAATATTTTCTCCCCGTTCTTTCAAAGTAATGAAAGATTAACTACCCAAAGTAATGAAAGATTAACTCTCTTAAGGGAAAATCCTTCCTCTGTCTCCTCTTTTCCAAAGGCTCTCTGTATCCCTTCTTTTGTAGCTGTGTAACTACAGTTCTTGGCCTCCATATTGACATGGCCACTTCGTTTTTTCCATGTCTGTCTCTCACAAGGACATTTGCCATGCAATTTAAAGCCCCCTCGGGTAATCCAGTTCATCTCAACATTCTTAGCTTAATTGTATATTTAAAAAGTTCTTTCCCAAATTATATCACCTGCACAGGTTTGAGGATTAACATGTGAACATAGCTTTGAGGAGACCACCAGCTGACTGACTGCACTGTGATATTTCTGTCCTTCATAAAGATATTAAATCAAGCACTTGGCATAGTTCCCAGTTTGGAGTCAGTGCTCAGTGAGTGATTTTGTAAAGTTCAAGTGTAGGTAGAATATGAGGAAATAAAAACCAGTAAGGTTGGTCAGCTTCTTGGAAAAGTTTGGCCATAGAGTGAGGGCAAGAGAGGGCTGGCAGGGGTAGGTAGCTAAGTATTTTTAAAACCAATGACTTGAGCTGGTCTAAAAACTCCCAGGAATGGTCTTTGGGAACTGACTGCTGTCAGGATACAAGCTTCAGATGACATGGGAGTCACATGAGTGGTAAGCCCCAATACAAGAATAGCTCTGCCCACAGATAACTGGTGCATGGGATCTGTTTTCTGTTCTTGCCAACAGGGCCAGCCCTGTGCCATGTTTGATGAGAAGAAACAAGAATGAGAATCCCCTGTCCTGTGTCACTGAGTCTTGTTAATGCCGAGTATAAGTGCTTTTAGGATTCCCTGAGATGGTCTCTGAAAGTCACATAATGCTCTTCACCCAGGGCAGAGTTCAGGCTCTACAGGTGTGGATGCTAATAAAACAGCAACTACAGGGAAAAAAACCTCAGAACCCTCTGAGATGAAAAACTTGTAGCAGTTTACTTTGAAATGCCTTGCTCGCTGGGACACTCTGAATCCGATTCTGAGAAACAGATTCTCTATGATGCCTCTATTCTGGAATATGGTACAGCCACTACTGTTTTGGAATGTGGCAATCTGCAGCTTTCTCCTCAGAGAAGAGTCCTTCACTTTTGCAGTTTTGAGGCTACAAAGTATGGAACCTTGCTACTTCTTATGATGCCCTAGGCCATCTTCTATATTCTCCCATTCCCTCTGAGCAACTGAGATCTCCTCAACTCTGTTTTTGCAATCCACAGCTTTACTGGAGCTTCCTTTCTGGCCAAACTCACAAGGTTTCAAACCATCTTTCTGGTGTCTTTGCTCTTGATTCTCAACATAAATCTGGCTTTAAAAAAATCCCCAATGATAGCCATGGCACCACCTCAACATTTGACTGCCTTGAAATTTCTTCTGCCAGATTAGTTAGTTTATTTACCTTAATCTTAGTCTCAGGCAAAATCTCTGGACATAGGCAAAATGTAGACAAAATTTCTGCAAAGCCACAATACATATTGTCTGCAGTCCGTCCCAGCAGAAACTTCTCAAGGCCTTATCTTTACCTGTTTTCTGGTATTGTGAGCTCTGATCAGAATCTTCCATACAGAACAACCTAAGGTGTTCCCCTGCTACTCTTTCAGGCAACATCTCCACATCTTTCCAAATTCTTCCCGCAAGCCATGGCTGTCATGGTTTATGTTTGTGTCCCCCAGGCCTCATGAGTTTGCATTGTGCCTTTGTGAATGGTTCATTGTCTAGTGCTTGGATTGATTGTGTCAGTGCTCCACCCACATAGGGGTGGAGCCAGGATGTGATGTAATGGCAGCAAGAAGGTGTGTCTTGCTCTCTTGCTGGTTTCTGCCTTGCTGTTTGCAGCCACCATGAATTGCAGCCCCGCTATGCCACCCTGTCTTGGAGCCAACTGAGTGTGGACTGAAACCTCCAAAAACTGTAAGAAATAAACCTTTCCTTCCCCAACTTGGGCATCAGGTATTCTGTCTCAGCGACGAGTAAAAAGTAACTAAGACAATGTCCAAAGGCTGCTGGACCACATGGTCAGCTATAATTCATAGCAGCGACTTCACTCCTGAGAACAAATTCTGTGTTGATTACTTTCCTCTCATTGTTGAGGCAAAATACCTGATGCCCAAAATGAAGGAAGGAAAGATTTATTTAGCTTGTAGAGGTTTCAGTTCATAATCAGCTGGCTTCAAAGCAGGGTGGCCATGATAGAGGGGCAACAGTTCATAGCAGCAGAAGACAATAAAAGCAACAGGAGCACAAAGGGAGGGAACAAGTCTCTTGTCCTCCTTTATATTGTTTGCAGAGTCCCCTCCCTCAGGTGGATGTACACTCACAGTGTTTCTGTGCCCTCCCTTGCATGAGCTCAAGATGTTTACCAAGTAAGGACCCTGACCCCCTGCTGAGTGACGATTAAACTTCTAAACTGCTCAAGTTGACACATCCTAGAGCAGTAAGGGCATGTCCTCTTCACATTGTGCTGTAGAACTGCTAAGTTACTTAGTTAAGTTTCTAGACTTCTCAAGTTGACACAGTGTGTCAACCATTACAAACAGTGACTAAAAAGAGAGCTTCTGGAAGCTCTGAGATGAAAACCTGAAGCAGTTCACTTTTGACATGCCTTGATGAAGACGAAAGACGAGAGTTTCCTTTCCCCAGTGGGCAGAGAAGTAAGGGGAGTGTCATACACCAGGCATCCTGCCCTGTTTCTCTGATTACAGCAGGAGATTAATGACAGGAGAGGGACTGGGTCTCTAGGATGAGTCATGTGCACAGGTGTGGTAATTATTAAGATTCCAGCTGCTGGCCTGAGGTCATTATGAGGCATGGGCAACTCTCTAGACTAGGGGAGTACCACCTTGAAAGGAAGCTGGACAGGCAGATTTTTTGTCTGAACCTTTGAACGTTTGGAGTCACATCTAAGTAGCTCTCATCACAATGTACGAGAATTTCCTGAACAAGAAAAGGAGGCTCAAATACAATCCATTATTTTACTGGTATATTATAGTTCTTTTGACCTGTAAAAGTAAACAATAATTGAGCTAAATAATAAAAAATAAAAAACCCAGTTGTAGAAATTTTATAGGGAAAAATATCCCATATTTCATTCAGAAATTTATGTGATGTTGTCAGGATATCCATTTCTCTTTTCGCAAGTATCATGGTTCAGGTAGCTCCCTAGAAGCAGATCTGAATCCAGAGACAAGGAGTCCTGTGAAGTGACTTACGGAAGTGTTCCCAGGAAATAACCTGTAAGGGCAAGGAGATGTGAGCTTGGAAAGGGCAGGAGGCCCAGCAACGATGAGGTGTCAGGTGAAACTCCACAGAGACCAGCTCTGGCCTCATCTTTTGTAAGATCTGGTGAGAGGAACAGTTGCATCTTGGACTTGCCCTAATAATGAGTGGATAGTGAGAGTTTCATGTTGTGGATCTATTAGTCACTGTTTGTGGGACCTGAGGGTGTGCTGAGCACTGCTTAAACACAATTATCGACTTCCATGCTAACACATTTAATACATTTGACCCATGCAAAACATAGGGAACAATGCCATACATGCTAGACCATTATTCTCCTCTTACTACTAATCACCTACTTCTTCATGCTTTCTTTCCCCTACTTCTTTGAATGTGAAGTAAAGTGTCATGTCTCCATTACTAGGGTCTTGCCCTCATTATCATGTGCCATATTACAAATTCATATTCTCTCCCTTCTCCACTATGAATTTCTGTTCTGAGTCTCCTTTGAAAGTTAGGGTACAAGTTCCTTCAGAGTCTAGCAGTGCCTGGGAAGGGCTGATTACTAAGCTGTATGTCATTTGCCCCTTGGTTAGCTATGTAGTTGAAATTCTCCCTGGGTATACTCCCTAGCTTTTTTTGTGCATTACTGAATTACAGTGATAAATTATTGTGGCCAAGTATTTTATTCTTTCCTTGTAGAAGTAGTTCCAATAGACATGATCTTCTTGATAGTATCTTCCTTTAGAAGAAACTTTGGCATGATCATTACCAATCTCAGAATTCAGATGTCTCCCAAGAGAATTATAAGAGAATTTAAAGAAAGGGGAGTGATCTTTGAGTAGGATATCTGTTTTTGTGGCCCAGTTCTAGAGAAAAAGTTCTTAAGTGTTTAATTGAAAATTCAGAAGATTACTCTTCAGTGCAGTATGAGAATGGATTGTCTAGATGTCAAGTAACTTTAACTTTAATTTTAATAAAAAAGGGAAGACAGAGGAAGAAGAAGCAACAGATAAACCATTGCTAAATCATAAAAAAGTTCAAAGGTCAGGATGTTTCCACATGCTTCCTCTTTCATTTTACAGAACAGGACTTTTATTCCTTAGACTGTATGGATAGATCATAAAGTCATACTTTCAGAGCTGAAAGGAGGATCCTTTAGTAATTGCCACTGCATTTAGTGGATGAGGAGTGCATACCTTCCTGAGTAGGTAAGGTGTGTAGCTGAGGTCTAAGGCCAGCTGGTCAGCGAAGAGGCTTAAACACGTGTGCAACCCCTCGTCAGTCTGCCTACCTGCCGCACGTCCTTTCCAGCTGCCCTTCAAGCTCACACTCCATTACACTTACTTCTCTTCTTCCTGTGGCCAGTGGTTCCTCCAGTGGGGCGAGCCTGGCCCCGCTGTTCAGATCCCGGTCTCATGGCCTCCTCACTGAAGTTCCCTCCCGCCCAGCACTGCACACCACCCACTCTGCGTCACATTTCCCTAGTGTAAATTCTGCATAGTACACAGGGTTATTGGATGTGCTTCATGGTGCTTTCTCTGTTTATTGCCCACATGTCCCTTTGCAGTGTCAGCTAAGAGCCAGCATACTATAACAATGTTCACTGGTACATGATTTTAACCTCAGCACTCTGAGAGGCAGAAGCAGGAGTATCTGAAATTTGAGCCCCGCTTGGGCAACTTAGTGATTTAATGAGACCTCATGTCAAAAAATTGAAGAGAAAGAAAGACAGGGCTGATGATGTAGTTCAGTGTGAAGCCTAGGTTCAGTCCCAGTACCACACACACAGAGCGCCTGGCAACAAACATGGTATTAAAGTGGGATTAACCGGACAGGGGAGGAGAAGGAAGGTTGTGGTCCACACTGTGCCAGGTGAGACACCACTAGGAAGAATGAGAACCATCCTTAGGTCAGTACTCTTTGGAAGACATACAACACAAGTCTATATGTAGGTAACTTTAAATTTTCTAACACTCACATTGAAAAAGGTACAAAGAATTGGGTGAAATAAATTTAGATAACTCATTCTACTTAGCCCAGGATATCCAAAATGTTTTCATATGTAATCAATATAAAAATGATTAGTGAGTTATTTTGCTTCATTTTCAGATGAGGCCTTTGAAATATTATATAAAATTGGCACTTACAGCCCATCTCAATTTACAGACTAAATCTTTGTCAGAAATATTTATTGATACTCAGATTTCATAAGCTCACTGTTGGAAAAGTAGACTTAGGTTCTTAATTTTTTTTTCTTTTAACTGAATTGTGGGTTTCTTAAATTTAAGTTGGTTAAAAATGAGTAAAATTTAAAATTGAGTTCCTCAGTCATGCTAGCAACATTTCAAGTGCACAGTGCCATAGCAGCCAGTGGTCTGCCAGTTGCACCAACCTTTTAGCTTTGAGGTTATTTAGCCCTACTGCCCTGAATAACCCTGTGGGACAGAGCCTGGCATATGGAGCCCACAGAGGCAGAATATCTGGACCATGAACCAGGAGTTAATGGTCACACCTATAGCCCATCAACTTCTTAGCCATCATGTTATGAGTGAAGATGGAAGAGTCTTTTAAGATCCTGAGAACTAAGATGTTTGGTTCTGTTATGTTCTAGGAAAATGGGGGTGGGATCAGTTCTCATTGTGCCTTTTAGCTTCACGGCTAAAAGAACCATGGAGTCTAGAGCTAAGTAGAGATCATGGAGTCTAGGGCTAAGTCAAAACCATGGTGCTCACAGGCAGGTGTCCCTGGAAGCTTGGCCCAGCTCTTAACAAACAGAATCACATAGAGCAGAACACCTCCCTCCCCCACAGCCCTGTCCTAGCTCTCACACCCACCTACTCATCCACCCAGGCTGCAGGAGCTTATCTGCCCAGGAAGGCTGGTTTGCTGAGATCTCCCAAAGCCCTGAGTAAAGGAAGAACATTCTTGAAAAAGGCCTTGAAATCCTCATTCCTTCAGAAGTCTCATCCTGGTTGTCGTGCTGTGAGCTGATCCCACCAGCAGCTTCAAAACAATTGTTTCATGATGCATGTGTCCCTTGAGAGAACAAGGGTCAAGACTATGTTCTGAAACATCAGATGTCACAGTCTTCTGTCATGGCTCTAAGTTAATTACCAAGTGACAGCTTCTCTGCTAAGGCCATTAGCAGTAACTCTAATTGAGATGTCTAGCAGACAGATGTTCAGATAGCCAAGAAGCCTGACAAATAGACAAAAGTGAATTTGTCAAGGGGAAATTTATTGCATTAAAGCTTTCAGTTACAATAATATGCGGGTAGAACCCTTTCCCAAATGACCAAACTCTTAAGAAGAAAAGATGACCCCACTTTAAATCCTTCTCTACAATCCCTGGGTGGCACCAGGCCATTTGGTTTTTTCCATTTCCATTTCCATTTTTGTTATCTCTTAACACACTTTTGAAAAGAGCCTGCTATGTTTGTTGTTGCTGTTATTTTCAGTACTGGGAGTTGAATTCACGACCTCACAGTTGCCAAGCAGGCGCTTGTGCCACTGAGCTAAATCCCTGGCCAAGAGCCTGCTATGTGCCTGGCATTATGCTAGAAATGAGAAGACATGAGCTCTGCTTCTGAAGAGTGTTAAAGAGAGAGGCTTCTAAGATCCCTTTATCAGACAGAGCACCAGATGCATGTATGGTTCTGTAGAAAACTTTCAGGATACACACACACCTGCTCTCCAGAATCTGATAGTATAATCATGAGAAAAGGTATAGAATATGGAAGAAAATAGTATGTTTTAGGGTATAATAAGAAGCCACATGTCTTAATTTCTCATCTAAATACCTGACAGAAAACCAAACACCCACTGAAAGGAGGTTTCTCCTGAAAGGAGAAAAGTTTTAGTTCACAGTTTGTAAAGTTCATAGAGACTTCAAGGCAGACTGGCATGGCAGGAAGCAGAGAGAGGGATCGAGAGAGGAGGGAGGGAAATAGCCCCTTCCAGGACATTCCCCCAGTGACCCACCTCCTCTGACCAGGCTTCACCTCCCAGTGTCATGTTCAGCTATGAAGCCATCAGGGGATGAGTCCACCGATATGAGTCCACTGATGAGTATCACGCTCCCATGATCTAAGAACCTCCCAAAAGCCCTGTTTATGATTCTCTGAGGCTTTGAGGGGATGTCCAAATCTAAGCCACAATACCATAGGTCAAACTGTGTTCTTACACCCAACTTATCTTAAATAAAGATACCATTTTGATCTGCTTTATGATTCCTCTATATATGTTTTAATTGGTTCCAGACTTAGAGAAAGGCAAGGATCTTTCCCAACAATCAACATGACAATTGTACTTTATAAAGTTATTTCCCGTCCTGTATGCTGTTGATGCCTCCTAACAGTGCAGGTGATAGGCATCACTTTAACACCGTGTTGTTATTAACTCAGTCCCTCATTCTGGGTCACCTGCACCCATGCCATATTTGTCCAGTGAAAGTGTACCTTAGCATAACGCCCACCAGCTGGCATCTCAGGTACCAGTCTGTATTCAATCACTTGATGTGCCAACAGCAAGATATCTGCACCTGGGCCAAAGTGTAAATGCGCGAGTTTTACCAACATGATGCGCCATGTTACATTTTTGTGTATTTATAATTCATCTTATTAAATATTTTCTTTTGATTTTTCTCGTAGAATTAGCCTGATTCAGTACAATGTCACATGAAAGTTCACTTTTACAGCTTTGGGAAGAGGTTGAAAGTCAGTCATCAGGTGACCTGGCCACCAATGTTGACCTGAAGCATATCATCTGAAAAAGGTAGTAAGATATGACACCTAGAGATATGTCAGAGAGATACAGAAGGAAAACCAATGTTAGAACTAGGACAGAAAACGTCATTAGGTTCTTGCCATGGGTGAAACCTATTGGTCGGAATGCCAACAGTGTGATTCAGTGTGGGAAACTGCTTGTAACAGATGATATGCTGCAAGATGTTTTGAAACACACTAACTGTGAAATACTAGAAAACACACTATATGTATTAGTAGTAATACTCAAAAATACATTTATAATTATACTTTACCATCTGAACTAAAAGCCTTCTTAGCAGGACTTTATCATTCTAATCATCAGGCTCAGGGATTTATGGAGAAGTGGCATTGAGAGTTTTAGAATAATGATGACACTCAAAATTTGTTTCCTTCAAAATTGCCTGTGTTTTGATGACAAAGAGACCCACCAAGAAAGAAAATAGTCCAACAGTTTGGCTGTTATTAATTCATTTTTTGAAAGCTTTGCTTCACTCTGTCGAGCAGTTTATATACTGACCAATTGACAAACAACTTGCAACATTTCATGATTGTTGAGGCTTTCAGTAACATATGCCAAATAAACCTTCCACATATGGTATAAAATATGTGCCCTGGAAGATGCAAAGACATTTTACACCTTGAATTTAGAAATTCATTCTGGAATTCAACCACAAGGTCTTTACTTATATAGTAATAAACTGTATGACTCTGTGAACAGACTTGCTGTACCTATTTCAAAATGTCACCCAAATGTTATATTCAACAATTGAGGTCACTTAGCTACCTGTTAATGTTACATTTGCTAAAAGAACACCAGTTGATCAGCACAGAAACTATTGCAAAAATAAAGCCAAGATTCCTATTAAAATGTTGCAAGTTGCAATAGAGAAATGTATAGTACAATCTTTGGATTTCAGGAAGACATAACCTCCTATATGGCAATATAAAACAAGGTAATATCAATACTATCAATGTTACACCACAATGACAAATTTGATAGTGAGGCCTAGCATGGTGGTACCTGTCTGTAGTCCTGGCACTTAGAGGCTGAGGCAGCAGGATCCTGTAAATTCAAGGTGCTACAAAGTGAATTCCAGGCTAGCCTGGACTATTTTATAGCAAAGAAAAACAAAGGAATATTGATACTTTCAATATTATACCATGATGATAAGTTGACAGTGAGACTGGGTTGGAAGGCTGAGGCTGGAGGATCCTATAAACTAAGGTCAGCCTGTGCTACTTAGTGAGTTCAAGGCTAGCGTAGACTACATAGATCCTGCCTACAAACAAACAAGCAAAGATTGATAGTGACTCTTCAACACAAAGGAAGCCAGAAATGATCACAGTTTACAACAAAACAAATGCGGAGTAGATGCTGTGGATAAGTGAGGCAGCAACTCTGAAGTCACTCAGAGCACAAGCGTTGGCCAGTGGTTGTTTTCACTTGATGCTAAATATGTGAGCCATTAGCAGTCTCATAGTTTACTAAGAAAATAACAAGCACAGAATATCATAGAGAAATTTTCTTAGAGGTTTGGAACTGGGATTGATGAGTGACTAATTACAGCAAAGGAAGGACAGCATGTATCTGCCCAAGAAATCCTGCAAAGAATTCTGGAGCAGACTGATGACAGACAGTTGCAACATCACTAAAAATTCCTAAGACAACGTGGAGACCAGAGCGATGCCAAGTGTGTCCGACCAAAGAAGACAGGAAAGTAAGACACATGTGCAAGCCGTGTAAGCGATCCTTGTGTATACAGCATGCTGTTTTCCTGGGTGAAGACTGACTCAGGTGTGTAACTGAAGTAACCATTATTTTTCTGGGAGAATTTTGTTTGTATTTTCACATCGGAATTTATTTCTGCTGTTAGTTTTTAGAATAAGTAAGCAAAACAATTGATGTAGAAAATATTGATGTTTAAACACTCAATATATATCTGATATTTAATTTTATTGATATTTCATTTTCCTGCCAAGTAAACCTTGTATTAAATGTAATAAGCTCCTGTCAAAAGACGAAGACTAGAGAGGTGAAAGTATGCTTTGCCAAACAGGGAAGGAAAGCTAAGCACAAGTGCTGTATGTGTCGGCAAGATTCTTGTGTGGAATATACTGTCGTCATGTGTGAAGACGGCCATGGAGGTAAAGCCTGAATCAGAGGTTATTTCCATGGTAGAGTTTCCTTTGTATTTTCATTATCATTCATGTGGAAGTTTATTTCTGCTGTTGTTTTTTAGATCTTGTAAGCAGGTAAACAGTTGATTTTGAAAATGTTAATGTTTATTCTACACACTCACTGCATATTAAAAATTTAGTATTTTATTGATATTTTCCTGCTAAGTATACATTATTTAATGTAATAAAACTCATGAAATTAAAATTAATAACTCATTGATAGAAATCTCCTTAAAAAATAGACCTGGACATTACACAGCCCCATAATGTGCTTTTTCCAAACTTTGCCATGATACCCCTGGGGCAAAGAAAAGCAAACTCCAATAATACATCTCGTCCATAGGATCCTAGAACTGGGAAGTAGGCTAAGTCTTCTTACTCCAAGTTCAACGCCTTTCCCAGAGTCCTTCAGCCTCCCAGGTCTTGCCCAAGTCACAGCCCTTGCACTTGGAAGATCGCCTGACACCCTCCAAACACTTGCACCATCAGTTTCTTCTTGGAGTTTTCACAACTCCAGCCAGTATGCTCCCCACCTTCTGCTTCCAGGGTAGCTTGTCTTCTTTTAGTAGCTTTAGTCATTGCTGTTTTTTTGCTCCACCTCCAATCTGTTTGAAGAAATAAAACACTAGCAGGATAGAGTCATTGGCTCTCAAGTCAGATATTGGCTGGAAATTATTTGGGAAAGCAGTGTTGCAACCCAAAGGCATTGGGCCATTCCTTTTATAAGCTGATGAGCCTGTAGCTCAATAAGCTTCACCATTTTTTGGTTGCCAAGCTCTGGTAGTGCCATCCGTATAGCTATATTTTTAGAAGTCTTAGATTATTATAGCAACTGTGAAAATGAAGGAGAAAAGAAATTTGGCTCCCAACATAACATCCACTTAATTGGATGTTAAATTGAATTAAATTAGTCTTCATCCAGCCCAAACAGGCTGGATCTACTCCTGCTCCTGATTGAAGGGCCCTACACTTGCATGGTTGCTGAAGGGGCTACGAGATGCACAGAGATGATGCAGATTGCTATGGCCCTCCTCCTGATCCAGCTTATTCTGGGTACCTACTGGGCCTGGGAGGGTCAAGCGGAGGAAGCATGTGTAGCTGCCATTCTCTTAACCATGTAGAGTGAAATGTCAACAGTTTGTGTTGACAGATATTCTAGTCACGGAGCTTAACCCCATTAAAGATTATGTTGATGAGACAATAATGGGCCAGCTTCACTATGTGTCAGGAGGTGACAAGAAAGTGAGGCAGTAAATAAGCATGGCAAATCACTGGGGGCACATCAGCACAGTGGAGGATGGAGAATCCTAGTCCTTCAACTGTTTCTGTCAGGCCATGGTTAATTATAGGGAAGCTTTTGAAGGGGTTGTGAAAAGAAAAAAAGCTAGAGTGGGACCACTCTGAGTGGACTGGTGTTGCACAGCCACGCCGGTCCTACAGCAGTGATCCCTCTGCACACGCCTCTCTGAGGGCCACCGTAGGGTCAAAGTACAGGATGTTTAAGGACTACATCAGACGTCCACTGTGGTTTCTCCATGTGGCTCTCTAGCTTTCTGTGAACCTTAGAACTGTACTGTCAGTTTACCTTAGGGGTTGCCTGCAGAATCCCTCCAATGTCTTTCTCAAGGGAACTGAATTCTATTTTCATAAGGTCTGAAGCGCTGAAGGTGGGCCCTCACAGGCTGCTCACCCAGCACTAACCACAGAGGAGCCGACTTCGCCTAAGCTCAGACTCTGGTTACCTTCCCTGATTAAGATTATTTCACACCCCTTTAGACATCATGAGTTGAACTTACAAGTTATCAACAGTTACACTGTCAGAAGCCTACCCCTTGCACTTTCTTGGCTCTTCTCTCCCCTTGTCATGGGTTCATCGCTGAAGGGTCACCATGCCCTACTCCCAGGCCCACCCAACAGAGCTCACATTTCCCATAGCGTTTACTGTACTTCAAGAGAAAAAATTATAAATTATAGCTATAGGATAGTGAAGAATCTGTTTTGGGCCATATTGTTACTTTGCTTTATTTTTATTTTGTTTATCTAGCAAAAAGATGGCATGGTTCAATGAAGGGAAAGGAAAAGATTTTTTGAAGCCATCTTAAAGGAATCTATGATCCCAAAGTAAATAATTAAGAAATACAGAAAGGGAAAATTAGGAATCAAAAAAAGAGTCTTGGTTGAATCCAGAGTTGTTATGAAGAGTTTAGGAAATTAGATCAAGGAAGTAAAAGATTATGGAGGTGACAGAAAGGGGGGGGGGGAAGAAAATTAGAGTTCAGAAAACAGGGAATTTTTTGAGCCTTCCTCAGTCCCATAGTTAAACATCCTAACCATGTGAACAGTTTGAATGTTTTCTGTTTTATTTGCTCTTTGATATAACTTCTGTAATAGAGAAATCCTCAAAATCCCATGATATATTTGTCTGAAAAATCTCAATAGTTTTGCAATTGATAATTTGCAAATATCTCATAAAATCCCTTTGATCCGTTACTGAGGCCCTCTTAGCCAACTGCATAAGGGGACTGTTGGGGTGAATTTCAGCAAGAGGCCAAGCGGAGATATCAAAGATGTCCTAAGAAATGAAAGACAATAAAAAGCCTAAAGTGAATCAAGTGAACATCAGACTACTAGGTAAATGCCAAAGTTTGTTACATTTGCTGAGTCTAAATGTCAGTGATGAATCTGACCATTGTACTGAATTATTGTTACCAGGGAAAAGGAGGATCAAGGAAGCATCCAGACCTCAGTGGTTGGTCTTCACATTCACCAGAAACTCTGACAGTAGTGACATTAAATATTGAGTTTTCAGTTGTTGCCTGGGTTGCTCAGCTACCTTGTAGGATAACCCCCCTCATCATGTCTCCCAGCTGGTGATGTTTCAGGCATGAGTTTATCTGAGCATGAATCTGGCCCCCTAAGTGTAAATTAACTTTTCTGGTGAGTAAATTTTCTTTAACAAAACAAAAATCTTTTCAACTCTTTGAATAATATGGTGGCGTGATTGTCATACAGAGTAGCAATTTTTAATAAAAAATGGAAAGTTAAGCTTATGAAAAATATAGTAATGTATATTTTTTATTTCATAGAAAACCAGAAATTTGTAACAAAGTAAGAGGATAACAGTGGTTAATGATTTATATCATTATCTTCAAAATTGCGACTCAGAATACAAAACATAAACCAAAAAGATTCTTACTGCAAAGAAACAGATAATAACACAAAACATTCATTTTAGTGAACTAAATGAAGTAAAAAAAAAACCAATTAGTGTATATAATGAATTATTTGTGAACTCTGAAATATATAATTTGGGGAAGTATCGAACTTCTCCCCTAATTTCTATTTTTATGTTCTGTTTTGCTATCTGTCTCCCCACCCCCGTGTGTGTGTGTGTGTGCGTGTGTGTTTCTCATTTAAGAGAAAGCATACAGTATTTCAGCTTGTGTTTCTGACTTCTTTCGCTTAACATTATGTTTTCAAGGTACATCCATCTACTTACAGTTCATCTTTCTTTATGGCACTGTAGCACTCCATTGCATATAAACACATTTCCCTTCTCCATTCATCTACTGATGGACATGTACAGTGTGCTGTTTTCAAGATCTACCTATTATAAATCAGGCTGCTATAAACAAAGTGTACATATATCCCTGTAATATCAGGATTTTGACTCCCTAGGAAAGATACCTGGAAAGGAAATAGTGGGGTAAATAAAATATCTATTTTTAATTTTTGGAGGCATCTCTGGGGTGGTTGTACTAGTTTACTTTCTTACCAATAATGTAGAAAAGTTCCTTTCCCCCCACATCCTCTCCAACATTGATATTATTAGGTTTTTTTGATGATAGCCATTCTTTCTGGGGTAAGATGGTATCTCAGTGTAATTTTAATTTATCTGATGGCCAGCTATGATAAACTTTTTTCATGTATTTATTGGCCATTTATACTTCTTCCAAGAAGTGTGTATTCATTTTGGTTGTCCATTTTTTATTGGATCGTTTACTTGGGTTTTTGTTGGTTTTTTTAAATTCTTAATATATTTGTTATGTTAGTCCCCTATCTATGAGATAGCTGGCAAATTTTGCTCTTATTCTTCACATTTTTTCTTCTCTCCATTGCCTGTTTCCTTTGCTGTACTAAAGCTTTTTAATTAGATATGATCACATTTGTTGAGTCTCAGTATTATTCCTTCTGTCATTAGGATTCTGTTCAGAAAGTCCACTCCTATACCTATGTCTTCAAAAATTATACCTATTTTAGCTTCCAGCAGATTGTTTCTGTTTTAATACTTAAATCTTTTATCCATTTTGATTTTAGTTTACTATTTGGTAAAATATATAGGTCTAGATTTAGTCTTCTATGTGGATATCCAGTTTTCCCAGCACCAATAATTATAGAGGCTTTTTCTTGTCCAGTTTATGTTTTTGGCTCATTTTTTGAAAGTAGGTAACTGTATGTACCTGGAAGTATTTCTGCTTTGATTCTGTTTCATTGATCCACATGTCTTTTGATGCCAGTACCATGCTGTTTTGATCACTAGTTTTATAATATACCTTCAAGTCTGGGATTATTATGCAACTCACTTTGCTTTTGTTACCCATTTTCTTTGGCTACTCAGGGTTTTTTCTGATTATATATAAATTTTAGGCTTGGTTTATCTAGCTCTATGAGAAATGATGTTAGTGTTTTGATTGAGATTGCATTAAATCTATAAATCAGTTTTGGAAGAATAGTCATACCTTAGTTCATGAACAAATTCAATTCAGTTCCCTTTCATTTCATTCTCTTGTTTGATCTGGTTAGTGTTTCAAGGATAGTTGAACAGAAGTGATGTAAGTAGACACTCTTGTCTTGTTCCTGATTTTAGAGGAAAGGTTTTCAGTTTCCCGCCTTTAATATGATGCCAAGAATAGGTTAAATGACTTTTTACTGTGCTCATATAAAGACTTTCTATACCTGTTTCCTTCTGGATTTTTTTAATGATGAATGGATGTTAGATTTTTGTCAGAGGCCTTTTCTGCATCTGCTGTGATTTTTGTCCTTGCTTCCGTGTATGTGATGAATTACATTTATTGATTTTTGTATGTTGAACCACCTTTGCATCCCTGAGATGAAGCCCACCTCATCATGGTGGATGATCCTTTTGATGACTTATTGCATTCTGTAGCTGGCATCTTATTAAAGATTTTTGCATCTATGTTCATTAGAAAAACTGGCTTGTAGTTCTCTTTTTTTGTTGGATTTTTGTCTGTTTTGGAGATCAGGATAATATTAGCTTCCAAGAATGATTTTCAAAGTACTCCTCTCTTGGTTTCATCAAGAAAGTCTGAGGAATATTGATGTTAGATCTTGCCAGGACATCTAGCAAATAGAATTTGGCTGTGAATCCATCAGGTACTGAGCTTTTGTTAGTTGGTAGTTTACATGTTTGTTTGTTTGTTTTACTGCCTCATTTTCATTGCCTATTTATTGGGTTAAGATTTTTAAGTCTTTTTGGTTGAGTTTTGGTAATTCATATGTATCTAGGAATATTTTCCTTCCTTATATGGCTCTCCAGTTGTTTGGCATATATTGTTGGCAAACAGTTGCAAATACTTTTCTGGAATTTTGTAGTGTTCATGTGATTTTAGATTTTTCATTTCTAACTTCATTAATTTATGTTTTTCCTTTTTAAAGTAAGATTGGCTGAAGGCTTGTCTATTTTATTTATTCCTTTAAAACACCATTTCTTTGATTCATTCTTTGAGGTTGGTTGGTTTGTATAGGGGAAGAGGTTGATCTCCATTTCATTAATTTATGCTCTGATTTTTATAATTTTCTTCCTTGTACAAGCTCTGGGTTTGGATTATTCTTGTTTCTCTAAGACCTTGGTATGTATCATTAGGTTATTTCTTTGGGCTTACTCTGTTTTGCTAATGTAGATGTTGACAGCTGTAAACTTCCCACATGGGACTGCTTTCATTGTGTCACCTAAGTTCCGGTATGTTACACTGGTATTATAGCTTAATTCTAGAAACTGTCTTGTTTCTTGTTTAGTTTCCTCTGTGGCCCATTGCTTATCATAAGTGTGTGTTGTTTAGTAGTCCATGTGTTTACATAGTTTCTATGGTTTTTTGTTTTGTTTTTTGGGTTTTGCTATTGATTTTTAGCTTTATTACACTGTAATCTAATGTGTATTGTAAAAAGTTAATTCTTTTGCATTTATATAAGGATATTTTATCAGCCAGTTTGTGATCTTCTTTGGAGAAGGTACCATATGCAATTGAAAAATATATATCCTGTTACTATTAGCTGAAACATTCCTTATGTATCTATTAAGTCCATTTGTTCAAAGGTTTGGTTCAACTCTGTTGATTGTTTTGTTTACCTGATATTGAAATCTCCTACTGTTATTCTATGACTGATGTTTTTCTGATCCTTTATGTCTATTAGAATTTGTTTTATGAAGTTGGCCAATACCATGATTTGGTGTATATATACGTTTATAATTGTTCTCTCTTCCTGTTGAGTAGTTCCATTAACAAATAAGTAATCTTTCCCATTTGTGGTCAGCTTTGGCTTGAAGTCCACTTTTTCTGAAAATAGGATAGGTAATCTACTTGTTTTCATGTCCCTCTCACATGGAATATTTTTTCCATTAAGTCAAGAGAGAGAGAAATGTGTTTTCGTATATAGCATACTGTTGAATTGTGTTTCTTGTTTCATTCTACTAATCTGTATCTTTTGATTGGCAAATTGAGCCCATTTACAGTAATAGTTGTAGTCTAGCTTTGCAAGGAAAACAATTTAATACAGGACATACAACTTACAGAATTATTTTATAATAGTCACCCAAGAATCAGATACAAAAGAGTGCAGAAAATCTGTCCAAAAATTAGATACCCAAAGAATACAGGTGAAGCCCTAGATCCCATGGCAATGTCCTTCACAAATCCAGCTGAAGACCTTGAGCCCATGACAGTGCCCCTACAAGTCCAACTGGGAGGCTAGCACCCACACCAATGTCTCATGCAAAACCTTCACAGATCTGTGCTGGGAAGGCCCAAAGGTGAGTGGTGAAAACAAGAAAATCTATGCCAACAGGATGAAGGATCCGTGTTGGCAGGCTGAGGGATCTATACTGGAGCCAGGAAGCAGTGCTTAAGGTAAGAAAAAGTACCACAGCCATCCTCAGTGACAGGGAGGTCCTGAGCTCCTTTGAGGATGAGAACAGCTGAGTTCATATCAGGAGAGCCAATGTGACAAGCTCCTCCAGGAGAACCAACAGCATCACCTCTTTCTCTTCATTTCTTCTTTTTATGTTGTTGACAACAATCCTCAGGTAGGTGCTCTGCACCCACCACACTGATTCAGTTCAGCCGAGTGTTTGGAACAGTGTTACAAGCTCCTACTGTTCAATATACCAAAGTCCACCCCAGTCAACTTGGAACCCACACACATTTCCTTAAGCCAGTCACTAGTGGCAGATTTGTGGTCTATTCAGATTTACATTAATATAACAATTACATATTTCCATCTTATTACACTCATTTCTATGCTAAAGGCAAAATATTCAAAGAGTGATAAAAATTCAAGGTTAAAACTGGTTGGACTAATGAACTTGATTGCAAACCTATCTAAAACTACATTAAAAGCATATTAAAAGATCTATTACCATCACAATCCTTGCTTCCCATTAACTTTTAACAAAAGGACATGGAGAGACTTAAAAACAAGAATCTGAAGAGCTCCAGCAAGGTGACTTTCACCTATCAGCGCATCTGCCCTGTTGTGTGGTTCAGGGGGAATCTTGAAGGTTGTGGGTGTCCAGATGGACGTGGTTAGCACCATCTCCACTGTGGTTTCCATTTTTCTGGTGGAAAGAGTGAGGAGCCACCCGCACACCATCAGCCTCAGCAGCATGGCTTTTTGTTGAATCATCATCATGACATCTCTGTTACTCAAGGATACATACATCTGTGTTGCTGCAAGCTTGAGATCAAACCAGGTCCTGTCCCCTGGATCATCCTGCCCAGCTGCCGCAGCTGTGACTGGTTGTACTAACTGGACCACCAACATTTTGGTTGGACTGCTCTTCCCCTTGGCTACAGACCCTTTAGAAGTTTAAGCTTTTATGATCTTCTCATCTTCCATATTATCTTCCTACTGTTCACCTACTTCAAAGTCCCTGAGACCCGAGGCAGCACTTTTGAGGATACACGAGGACCTTAGAAAGGCACATTCAGGTCTCCCTGGGAACCCTGCCCTGGGGCTGAACAGCCTGCAGCCAGAGAGTAAACCAGCTGAGGTCTTCTAGGCCACCTCCTCCAGGACCGTGGACAGCGACCACTCACCCTAGGGAGCCCTCACCCAGGAACTCTGGACTAACTGCTCCAGTGCTACTGCCTGTGCCCCTCTCACCTCAGCAAGCCGTTGGCTCGGCCAGTGCCTGGGCTTCCTGAATCCTTTGCTTCTTGGACCTTGTCCTGTGGGAACTGCTAGGTGACCACACCTCATTCCCGGCCACACTCCGCTTCTGCCCTGAGCACCAACTGTGGACTCCTGCATTTCATTTCAGGAAAGCCAGAACTACAGGCTCTTGGAGAACCAACAGCATCACCTCTCCTTCTCCAGTTCTCCTTTATATGTTGGTGACAACAATCCTCAGGAGGGCCCTCCACACCTAGCACTACACTGATTCAGTTCAGCTGGGTGTTACAAGTTGGCCACCAGCTGTCAGTCCACCACAACAGTCATAACTGATAAAACCTGAGTTATTCCTGTCGTTGTATTTTCCTGTTACTCTTTTGATTTCTTCCTCTTAATTGCTAGCTCGACATGATCCATTGATTTTCTTGGACATTTTGGCATTGTTAGCATCACTGTGTTGGCTATCCTTGAAAATTTTTTAGAGTGTTGGTTAGGTGGTCATGAATTTCTCTAGGTTTTCTTCATCATGGAAATATCTTCTTTCTATCAATTTTGAAAGATAATTTTGTAGGCTACCACAATCTAGATTGTAAGCTGTATAAGAGCTTGAAATATTCATTCTGTGCTCTCCTTGCCTTTAAGGTTTGTGTTGAAAATCTTATTCTGATGGGCCTTCTTTATAGATGAATTTTTTTCTTTTCTCTAGCCAGTAAGATTGTGTTGCTGTGTTGTGTTTCCCTTGTTTAACCATTATGTGGCATGGGGTGCTTTTTTCCCTGTTCATGGCTATTCAGGGTTTTATATGTTTACTTATCTGTATGTCAGGAAGCTTTTCTGTTATTACTTGTGTACGCAGGGTTTTATGTCCTTTGTGCTGTGTTCTGCTTTTCCAAGTACTTTTCTTAAACTTACTTTTATTCATACCCTTTGATATACATAATGATCACATTCTTCATATGGCATTTGTACCTGTACATAATATATCTTGATTATTTTTCCCCATTTTCCTCTCCACCTTTCAACCCCTCTTCCCCTCCTTATTTACAAAATCTTTGTTTCCAGTTTTTCCTTATATTCTTTTTTTTTCTTCTTTTCCCCTCCTTTTCCCCCTCCCCTCTCCTTTTTTTCCTCTTCCAATTTGAATATTTTCTTCCTACTTTCGAATATCTATCATCCATTTTGGTTCTTATTTATATTTTTGGTTTCTCACACAAGAGAAACAATGTGATATTTAGACGTGTGCATCCAGTTTATTTCCCCAAAAAGAATGGTTTCAAAGTACTTACATTTGCCTAAAAATGTCTTGTTTATTTTTATGGCAGAGTAGTATTCCATTGTATATAAAAACCACAGTTTCCTTATCTGTTCATCTGTTGATGGGCATCTGAACTATTACAAATTGTGTCTCCTATATGGGTATGCATATATTTCCATAGTATGATGCTTTTAACTCTTTTGATAAAACACCAAAAGGGGGAATAGCTAGGTCAAATGGAACCTCTAGTTTTAGTTTTTTGAGGACTCTCCATACTGATTTCCATATTATTTGTACTAGTTTACACTCTCTCACCAACAGTGGAGAAGGGTTCCTTTTTTCCCACAGCCCCACCAGCATTTGTTATGGGCTGATTTCTTGATGCTAGCCATTTTTTCTGAAGTGAAATGAAATCTCAGTGTTATTTAAAATTTGCATTTCTCAAATGACTAGTGGCATTCAACATTAGTCCTCTTTGAGTAATTTAAAAGCGATTGAATCCACTTTCAGATTTCCTTGTTCTTTATAAGGTGTGTCTCATTAATCATTGACTACAGTCCTATGCTTTAGGTATAACACTGTCTTCACATACCATATTTTCTATCATGTTTTTAATTTGCTGGATTTTCATGTGGAACTTTCTTGCGAATCCCCATTCATTTCCATACTGGGCATTCATGGTTTCTATCTCTTTCTTTCATTCCCTAGTTGTTTTGTAGTGTCTGCTGTAGACTCACTGATCATCAGTTTCATTAGTGTCATTTTTAGATTAGTTATAAGTTTTTAAATTCAACAAATACCATATTGATGATTTTACCTCCATTTTTACTCTTTCAGAACTATCTGCTCTGTAGATTATGATTTCCTCTTTGCAGTGCCCTGGAATGGGTTTTGAGGGAGTTGAGAGTTTGGGAAGGTATTTTGTTGCCTTGTCTGTTAATGTTTCTGTTTCTTTGATCTCTGTTCTGGGTTTGCAAATTCATTGTCTGATGCCTTGTTCTGTGGGAGCAACAATATGCTTATGAGCCCCCAGGCTATCTAGGTATCACAATAAAGAGAAAACCAGTTGCCAATGACCAGTGTTGCCTTGGCTCAAACAGTAAATTCAGTGATAACAATGGCATCAAATTTAACTGGATTTTGACACCCAGTGGGAACCATTTATAAACAGATTTTAACCAAATCAAAAGGGACCAATTTTAGTGAAGATAACTAGGTCACCTTTGTATTAACCTATAGTAACTCAGATCACTATTTTTTTTTTGATGTAGCAACAGTGCAGGAACTCAAGCATGCCACTTGACCTAACACCTTCCTTCTTCTTTTTCAGCACTGCCCTTTCTGATGATTACTCCCACAAATCCTGCCTCCCATGACAGAATATGAGTCCACGATCTTACTGGTCTGAACCTGGTTCTCCCAGAGCATCTCAGGAGAGCCCTATTTTGCTCCCATCCTCCCTAAGCCTGTTTTTCCCAAGGCTGTCTTTTACCAGGTCTCTGTGGTGGGTATCACTTCAGTGATGAAGTGAAACTCTCCTCCTCTGGTGTGTGGGTCTCTTCTTTGATCAGTCAGTCTGCTGGTGGCTGTTATCTGATTTCCTGTGCTGTGGAGAACCCAGGGCCTGGGAACAGGGCATGGTTCTTTGATCCTCCTGACTCAACACAGGACCTGGGCTGGTTTTGGCATGAGCTGAGAGTAAGGAATGTGGTTCCCAGGTGCTCCTTGATTATACATAGTTTCCAAGCTTCAGAAATTATCCTTCTTTGGAGTCTGAAGAAATACCCAATAATCTGGTAATATAGACCTCTGGCGTACTTCTAGTCAAGAGTATTCTAGACGATGTTTTGTTCTCAATGTTAGCAAGTCCACTTGTTCACGTAATGAGGACCGCCCTCTTCATTAATCAGTGGGGCTCAGTGGATTTGAAAATCCACATGATACAGTTGCATAGTTTCAACTTGAAAATATGCTTTGGGGTACTTTTATTCAGTGAGTTGTACTGAATAGCAAATACAGTGATTTTAAAGCATTATTATGATAAAAATCATAACTATAGAAATAAGGATGTCTTTAAATTTTTTCCATCTTCACAACTCTTTTCTCTTTTTTTTCTCATTTTCTCTATTTTTCTGTCATCTTTAAAATAATTGTTTGCCACTGAGCTAAAACTCATACAGCATATCTCAGGATCATCGCTTGGATTTCATCTGCTTCTATGTTTTGCTTAATTTGCAATCCAGTCTGAGTGTGTGGTCCTCCTGAGCTATCTAGCGAACACAAAGCTTATGGGATCTCAGCCAATTCATAACCTGCCATTCTGTAACCCACAGAGTCACTGAGATGAACAGAAAGAGGTAAACATTGATTTCAAGCAAATCTTTGAGCATCTGTATGTGCTTGGCACAGTGCTAGATCTTGGTTGGGTGTGTCCTTTTAAAATCAAGCAAACAAGTCAAATCTTAAATTCCCAGGGAAGGCCTGCATTAAAAAGCTATCCTTTTCCAAAGCAAATTTTTGTGAGCATTTAGTAAGCACTTTCTATGAAATAACTGCAAAGAATATAATGCAGAAAGAAAGACTCTCTTCCCATTTTTCTCATATTTTTTACTCTTTTCAATTGGTTATACAAATTAATGGTAAATTCATACAGAATACTTTGGTCATTTTCACTCCCCTCACCCCCTTGTCCCATACTCAATAGTTTCATATTTTTCAATGCATACTTTTTGCTCCTATTTATTCCCATTTTACTTACTTTCCTCATCACTGAGACACAATACCTGACACCCACAATTTAAAGGAGGAAAGATTTATTTTGGCTCACAGTTTATAAAGATATCATTCCGTAGTCAGCTGGCTCTAAGGCAGGGCAGCATGACAGAAGAGGGTTACAAATGGCAGACTTTTGACTTTATTTATTTATGAATAATACTTTATTGTATCTTTATCTGTACATTTAGGTATGTGCTAGTGGCACAGAACAGAAGACACACAAACACATTTTTCTTATTTATTCATCCATTGACGGGCACCTAGGCTGGTTCCACATCTTGGCTAAAATAAATTACACTGCAATAAAAATGAGTATGCAGATGTCTCTATAGTATATTGACTTTAATTGCTTCCGATATATATTGGAGTGGCATAAACAGATCAAATGTTAGCTGTATTTTAGGGTTTTTTTCAGATTTTTTTATTAGTACCTATTTGCATTATATAATATTTCTTGCAGGGAGCTGGTACATGTACATAATACATCTCAATGCTTTTTTGGTCCTCTTTCCTTCTCTCCTGTTTGTTTGATCTTTTCCCATTTAAAAAAAAGATCTATGTTCCTACTTGTTATTATCTTTTATTTTTCTTCTTATATGTATTTTGGGGTTTTTTGAGCACCTCTAATGTTTTCCATAGGTGACTGTACTGTACTAACTTACCCACTAACCATGTAGAATGACTCCTTTTCCCCCAACATCCTCACCAGAATTTATTGCTTTTCTTTCTTCTTTCCTTTTTTTTTTTTTTTTTTTTTTTTTTTTTTTTTTTTTTTTTGCCTCTTAATGATACCCATTCTAAGTTGGGTGACGTGGAATCCCAATATAGCTTTTGCATCTCCCTAATGGCTAAAGATGTTGAACATTTTTTCATATACTTACTGCTCATATGTACTTATTTTGATAAATGTCTGTTCAACTGATTTGCCCATTCATTGATTGGGCCATTTGCTATATTGGTGTTGTTTTTGTTTGTTTTGTTTTGTTTTATTTTTAGTTCTTGATGTATTCTATACGTTAACCCTCTGTCAGAAGAGTAGCTGGTAAAGTTTTTCTCCCATTCTGCAGACTTTCTCTTCACTCTGGTAGTTGTTTCCCTTACTATGTAAAACCTTTTCTATTTGATATAATTCCATTTGTTGATTCTTGCTATTACTTCCTGTGCCATTGAAATCATATTCAGAAAGTCTGCCTGTGCCCCTATGGCTTCAGATGTTTCCCTTATGTATTCTTTCAGCAGTTTCAAAGTTTCAAGTCTTACAACTAGGACTTCCATATGCTTTCAGTTGATTCTTGTATAGGATGAGAGATAAGAATCTGGTTTCAATGTTCCACAAGTAGATGTCCCCCAAGCACCATTTGTTAAAAACACTGTCTTTCCTCTAACATATTTTTGTCTCCTTTGTAAAATTCACTGTATTGCAGGAGTTTATGTGTCTCCTATTCTGTGCCATTAGTATAGCCTTAGTATGCTCATTTTGCTGTACAATTTGAAATTGTGTATTGTGATGCCTCCAGCCTTGCTCTTTTTGCTTAAGATTGTTTTGGCTATGCTGGGTCTTATTTCCATGTGAACTTTAGGGTTGTTTTTTCTGCTCTGTGAAGAATATCATTGGTATTTTTTTGGAGGGGTGCATTGAATCAGTAGATTGCTGTTAGTAACATGGCCATTTTAACCACATGTGTTAATCCTGCCAACCCATTCACATGACATATCTTTCAGTCTCCTAGCATCTTTTTAATTTTTTTGGTCAGTATTCTGAAATTTTCATTGGGGAGGTCTTTTACCTTCTTGGACTGATTGATCCATAGATATTTAATTAAAAGCTATGTGAATGGAATTGTTTCTCTGATTTTCTTTGCTAATCCAGTAGTGATAATAATAATTAATTTTAATGTTGATTTTATATCCTGTTATACTGTTGAATTCATGTCTGAGCTCTAAAAGCCTCTTGGTAGGATCTCTAGGGTCTTCTAAGTGTAGAATAGAATCATCTGCAAACAAGGATAATTTGACTTCTTCCTTTCCTATTTGTATCTCTTATATTTTCTCTTATCTAATTGTTCTAGCTAAAATTTCAAGAAGTATATTGAAGTGTTGGTCTTCAAGGTTCCCTTCTTTTAAAAGCATTCCATATAACCACATTTATTGGTTAACACACATTTATTGTTTTAGTCAATATAGGCCATAAATTGTAACAGACAACCCCAAACTCACAGATGCTTAACATAACAAAGGTTTGTTCATCGCTTAAGCAAATTCTAAAGTAGCTGGGCATGGTGGTGCACACCTGAAATCCCAGCACTCCAGAGGCTGAGGCAGGAAGATTGCCATGAGTTTGAGGCCAGCCTGAGCTACACCAAAAACCCAGCCCCCCAAAAATAAAAACAACCAAACAAACAAATTCTCAATTAGGTACTTCTTGTTGGCTTACTTTTCTCCAAGATATGGTCGGGAATCCAGACTTCTGCCATCTTGTTATCCTATCATACTCATTGCTGGCCTCCAAGATCATCACAGAAGGAAAGAGATATTGCATGTGTATATGCTTCTGTTTAGAAGTTACACACACATTTGTGTTCACTGGGTAGGTCTAGTTACATGGCCCTATCTAGATCAAGATAACTGGGAAATAGCTACAGCTGGGTAATCACTGCCAAGAAGAAAAGCACCATAGGAGGGAAACATGAACCTTGGGTTTTAAAAAAACTGTCTGTGTTCTTGAAAGTAACCTTAAAGCTCCAGGTAGAGGGGTAACTCATGAAATAAAACAGCCTATCCAGTACTGGAATTTTCCAAATACAGTCACGTAAAGGTGATGGGGATGCTTTTCAGACAAAACTAGTTATGACCACTGCTGCCCTGAAACTCCTACAACTGTCTAATGAATGCTTTTCTGTTACCAAGTTCTGTTATACTCTGTTTCATTATCACATCTATTGATGTGCATGTCCTTGAACATGTAAATGACCACTACCACCCTAATATCAAGTTTTGATATGTTCATAAGGTAAATATTGCTGTTCATAGATTGAAAAGGCCAAAAGATAAAAGTGTAATTCATTTCCACTCTGTTATAACAGTATTAAAAGAGCTGAAAGTATCTGCATATATGAGATGAAACAAAACAGGACATGGTCTAGAGTTATTTATACTTATTACCACAATTGTAGAGGCATGATTTACATCTCAGACAGTGGTAATAATTACATCCTGGAGCTTTGTGTCTCATCTCTTGAGGAGCTAAACAAAAAGTCTAAGAAGGGCATAATTAGGGAAAAAGTAGCATTTTAAAGTTGATGATCCTGGAACCATAAGTCTATCCAGATGATAACTTGCCTTTAGATTTTGTTGATGTGAATTCTGATCAGATTTTTCTGGAAAAACACTACGTCAGTCAATCTTGTGTCCTAAGCAGTTGTTTCATATTTCATATGGAGAAATGAGACATAAGACCAAAAGAAAGAGAGTTGAGGGTGTGATGAAAAGTTCAGAAACAAAAGAAGGTGATGGGGTGACGGAATTAGGACATTCTGAGAACTAAATACCTTGTGGAGTGGATGGAAAACCTCTGAATGAGTGATCAGAGGATCACTCATCTGTAAAAAGCTTAAGTCAAAAGATGCCTGGCATCTGTTCCTGTCTACAGTGTTGAAAGAAATTTAGAATATAGAGAAATTTATTGCAAGAGTTATCATGTTGCTCAAGAAATACCATATAAAACAAGAAGAACAGTCTGTGACAAACATTTGTCTGAGACTTAGGAATCCTGGCACTTGGGAGACTGAGGCAGGAGGATTGTTGTGAGTTCAAGACCAGCCTGCGCTAAAAAGGGAGTTCAGAGCTAGCCTGAACTGCATACTGATTCCCTGTCTCAAAAAGACCACCCCCCAAAGAAAAGCTACCTAAGAAGAAGCACACATAAAGACAGCATGAGGTTTTTTAGTTAGCCTATTCCAAGTATTGCTGCTTATTAACGATTATTAAATTCTTTAACTCTTCAAATATGATTAGATATATACAGAAAATTAAAATGTTACTACTTCCAGTGAGTGTTTTGAATTTCAAATCTGTCAGTAGATCTCTTATTGCCTGGAGTTAACTTCAGCTGTTTTCATTATTTATCAGGTTATTATTAGTTGTTTATTAGTCATCTTCAAAAATGTTCTGAGTATCTTCCATGCAGGTTATGCAGAGTTTTAAAGAAAAGAAAAAAGGAAGAATAGGCTTGTTCTTAGAGAGCTTCTGGCTAATTTCAAAAGTTGTTCATTAGAAAGATGATTTTTAAAGACTAAATTATTAACCTTACTCAGTCACCCCCGAGGGTTCTAAACATATCATGTGAAGGAACACATTTGGTATCCACTGCAGGAACATAAAAAACATATTTGCGAAATATTCGTACAATGAATGAATGTGTCTGGAAAAAGTCACAGCCAGTGACTTTAAGGCAGCCAGTACACAAACCTATTTGTGACTATTATGGCTTTTACTGGGAAAAAATTAAATACCGCCTTTGATAATTGGCAGCTATCGGCCTGCACCCTTGTAGTATGGGTTTCAACTTTCTGTTACATAAGCAGTATGTATAACTCTAAGAAGAGATAAAGATAAAAGTAGCTCCTCTGACTTCCAAGACCTTTCCAAGAGGCAAGCAGCCTAAGGATATCTGTGGATTAGCTTCCACCAAATATGAACTCTCCATAAAATTTACCAAATACATAAGGAAACCAGCTGTCATTAACAAAAGTCAGCAAAAAAGAAAGAGATAGATTGATGGTTGAGATTACAAAGAATTTCAGCTGTTAAAATTACCAGATAGCAACTATGAACTAATTGGTGCTTTCATGATCTATTGGTGTTTAATCACAGAACTGTATTATATAAAATAATCACTTATCATACTTACTGGACTTTGTGGGTCAGGAACTCTGAGTACAGGAAGATTAATCTATCTCTACTCATATTTTCTGGGTCCTTAGCTACACGGCTCACAAGCTAATATAACAGCTGCTGCGGTGCTCTAACTGCTCGGTACTCAGAGTTCTAATGGTAGAACTCTGGCTGGGAACGGGACCTTTCACAAGGTTGTAACATGGTGGCTGCAGAGAGAGCCAGGCAGAAACTGTGTGGCCTCTCTAACCTTTGAATCATGCATCACCACTTCTGCAGCATTCCATGAATCAAGGAAAGCACCACAGCCTGGCTAGGCTTGGGAGAAGGGAACATGGATTTTACCTTCTTATGGAGTCTGGCAGAGTTCTTAGTGAGCACTTGGAACTAGAAATAATGCTCTAACCATCTCATTTAAAAAACCCAACTCATCACATTATGTAAAAATATTCAAACAAAAGATGGAAATAGGGGTAGGGAGATTGAAATTATAAACCAATAATACTGACTAGCCAGATTTGTGAAGAGAACTGGATAGAATTTACAAAATTAAAAACATATTATCATTAGAATTTAAAACTCAGTGGATGAATTATTTGGTAAATAAAATATTTTTGAAGAATTGGTTTTAAAATATGGAGTTTAAGCATTTACTTGAAATATGTTATACAGAAATAAGAAAGTAAAAATAATTGATAGATTAAGATCTAGAAGATACCATGAGAAAGCCTGATATAGGTATAATTGGGGACTCAAGAAGGAAAGAATAGAGGTAGTGAAAGAGAAGAAATATTTGAAAATATAGTGACTTAGAATATTTTCTAGGGTATGTTGAAAAATGCGAATACTTAGATTGTAAGAGTACCGTTAATTATAAGAAAAATAAATAACAAGAACTCTACACCTAGCTGTCTGAATAGTGAAACACAGATGGTCTCCAGAGGGAGAGGATCATTGTAAAGGAATAACATTTAAACTGATGGCTTATTTCTCGCCAGACACCATGAGATCCAGAAGACAGTATAATCATGTCTCTAAAGTGCTGATAGAAAAATAACTGCCACCTTGGGGTTAAGAAGCCAGAAATTAATCTATAAAGCATGAGGGGAAATAAGAATTTTCAGATTTTTTTTAAAACACAACATTTTTACAGATGTACCCTCATTTACAGAATTTCTAAATGATGTATTTCAGGAAAAAGAAAAAAATTTTCCAGAAGGAAGGCCTTAAGTGTAAGAAGCAATAACAAAGAAATTGGCAAATGTAGGAGTCAAATATTTTCTGTATTAAATAGTGCAAATCTAGTTTGAGCCAGATGTGGTGACACACACCTGTAATCCCTGCACTTAGGAGGCTGAGGAAGGAGGATCACCTTGAATTCAAGGCTAGCCTGGGCTCCAGTAGTGAGTTCAAGGCCAGCCTGACTACATAGCAAGACTCTATCTGGAAGCAAAACAAAACAAAAGTCTAATTTGTAGTGTTTGTGAAATGGAAGACTAAAGAAATATACTACTAGAAAATAAAAACGTCTAAGTTGGGCTGTTTCTTGTTTCATTTGTATAATTTCTTACATCATTTGAATGGAAAATTCATTAATTATATTTATTAATATTTTGAAGTTTTGATATGCATGGGAAAATTTTGAGGGAACTACTAAAATAATAGAAATAAAGTTCATAACTTCTAAATCATTAGAAAAGAACTGTTGAAATAAGAAAAAACAGTTCAATCCTAAGAAACACAATTAAGTTGAAAAAATAGGCATGTGAAAATTGGATAAATAGACCAAGCAGAAAAATATCCTAATATCAGTAAGCACAATAAATGTAAATCAGTCAACCTAACCAGTTACATGGTCTACATTTCACTTAGGGAAGTTGCTACAACCTTCATGAAACAGCCAAAGAAGGATAATACTCAAGGGGGAAATTGCTAGGTCCATCCTAATGATGGCCATCCTTGTAGAGGAGAGATGGTGCATTGGAAAAATGCAAAGCACCAGGGCTACCCCCACCCCTTCCTTTCTCAAAATGCCTGCAAAGACACACTGTACCTGCTTCTAGTTTATTTTGGGGGTAAAGGCAGCAGGAGATCTTTACTGGTATCATCTCATTTGAAGCTGTGTCTTAATATTCATGACCTGAGACTACTATACAGCTCCAGGGTTATATAACAGTACCTCTTTTATGACCCAAGATGTCACAGGCATGATGAATAATAAGGTGCTTATGGGGGGTATTGAAGGATTAACTATATACTCATAATCCAAGAGCTGCAGAGATGAGGCACCATCACAAAGAATTTATGAAGTGATTCATCTCTGTTGCTGTAGACAGATAACATTCTCATTCTGTCTCTGAAAGTTTATAGCCAGTCTCTGAGTAGATACAGATGTATTATTAATAATTCTTAGGAAAGCAATACAAAGTTGTATATTTTAAGCATTGCACATATCCAGAAATTTGGCATGGTGGAATCTGACCTGGTAATACTACCACTTTCTTGAAACTTGGTCCCCTTGAAACAGACCTACGGAAATACTATTTTTCCTCTGGACCCATGAATCTACCATTTCTCTCTCTAATGGTGTCTTAAAGCTTGAATTAGCAAATTAGAGTAATGATGGCAACCTAGTTGCCTCTCCCTGCTCCCAGTTTGAGAGCTATTACTGAGTAAAGAGGCAAGTGGAAGGGCCAAAGTCCCTAGAAGGGTTGGTTTGTGTGTCTGACCTGGGTACGAAGCTGTTACCTAGCTGTAACCTCCAGCCAGTACCCTGTGGTGCAGGAGACAAGGGCAGGGACTGTCTTTCAGACAGTGGCCTGTGTACTGAGTGCATTGCACTGAGCTCTGTCTTAAGAAGTCAAGCCTGGTCATCTTCTACTAGAGGAAAGGATCCACGACCATGAAGTGTTCTGGTTGTAGCTGCTTCATTTCTCTTCCTCAGGTACCTTGTAGGAAGGATGATAGGATTCAAAAACCCCTGTGTCCCATGGTGAGGATATCCTCATATCTAGAGTAGGTATATTTGAATGTTGGTAATTATAGAATGAATGCTTGTGTCTCCCCCAGGATTCATCTATTAAAATTCTAACCTCCAAGGTGATGATGATATTAGGAAGTGGAGCCTTGAAAGGTGATTAGACTATGAGGGAGTAATGCTCTTATTAAAGGGGTCCCAGGAAGCTCCCTTAGCCCTTCTACTGTATGAAGACGGAGCAAGAAGACAGAACTCTAGCAATCAGGAAATGGGTCCCCACCACACTGTGTCTGCTGGTGCCTTGATCTTGGACTCCCAGCCTCCAGAACTGTGAAAAATGAACTTCAGTCCAAACAAAGATAACCTCACAGTTGTCCCCAGCATGCTACAAGGGCATTTGGGGAAGGCAGGAAAGCACGCAGAGTGATGCTCCAGAACATTCAGAAGGCCATGCAGTGGGCCCATTCAGGAGGAGCTGGTTGTGTAACCCCACTATGGTCTTTCAATTCAGTCTTTCTGCATAAAGAGCAGAATGGTAGAAATCCAGAGACTCCCTCAAATATGTGTCTCACCTGCTGATCTCTGAGGTGATCTCTGCCTTCTTCTCTCAGTTCCTGCACCTCTGGGGACATCTGGCTCAGAGAGCATCTCCACCACCTCCTCCTGCTACTCCTCATCCCCAAGCCTTTGGGTGAAGCAAAACATATTCTTCACCCTGGGGGAAAGGGAGGTATTGGAGAGACAGGAGGAGTGGGGAGATTGTAAAATGTCTGTGAGCACCGTGAGCAAAGGCCAAAACATCCCGCAGGGAAAGCCTTTTTGAGGAGAAGTAGGGCTTCTGTTTTATTTTGGAATGCCATCCAAAATAGATACGGCATTTAAAAACATGGTTTTGTTTAAGCCATATTAGTTAAGTTAATTAGGATTAATTGATTATTAGTATAGCTAAAAAAATAAAAGAAAGTAGAATCTTTCTGCAGCTGTAGACTTGGTTCTGGAAAAAGCTGTTGATTTTATCTTTTCCATTGTCTTTTGAGTTACCAATAAACATGAATCACTTAATTATTAATTAGCTGAGTTTTTGGAATTCTTTTACCTGCTTTTTAGACCACAAGAGTTGCCAATGCAGGAGATCAAAAGCAGTCACCACAGTTTACAAATGAATTTTTTGGAAATTTTTCTATCAAATCACTATTTTATAGCTGTTTGCCTATTACTGATATTTTATGCAATTAGAGGAGGCATGGAACCAAGCCAAGTCTAATACTCTTCTAAGATAATTTGAGCTTTAATTTTGTTGTCTGTATTTTAAACCAGGATTCATTTTATTTTAGTTAACATGAGATGCTCGTTAGTGACATAAAACAATGACAGGTGTTTGTCACCTGAGCTCAAGCATTCTCAGATTCAAACCTTGGTCCTGCCATTTACTAGGAGCCTCAGCTTTCCTCCTCTGTCCAGAGAGAAAAACTACAGCCTCCTCAGGTGGGAGGCAGTGAGGATTCAGTGACATTACTAAGCTGAAACTCTGAGCCCAACCTGGCACTTAACAAATGCTAAATAAATAGAAATTCTGCTATTTACATAGCTGTCTAGTAGGAAATCCAAACTTGATATTTGTGGCTAAAGGCTGGATGAGAACTGAAGGAAAACAGACTCCACGGTGATTCCATCAGAGGTTCAGGTGGTGCTCTACTGAGTCTTGTGCCCAAACTGCATCCTTGAGGACTAGAGCTGCCCATGAGAGTTTCTAAGGATTAGATTCCCTTTCCTTTCCCAAAACCTTCTTAGGAGTACCAGATCTAATACACTGCACTGAAGATATCAGTATGCAAACTTATTGGAAGCATACGCTTTAGGAGAAGAGCATAGCATTCCTTAGCTCTGTGTTCCTAGCTCTACATTTGACTAACCGAAGGACTTTGATTTGCTTCATCCCCCATTAAGTGTGCAAGAAATATGCCTTTTTCTAGGAGATTCAGTGAGGTTCTGTTTGTGAAGGAACCAGTTGCAGGCAGGGCTGACCGAATCTGGAGGCCACACTGCGTGGGATCACCCACCCCACCTTCCATACCCACCACTGGCCCCCCTTTTGTATTGAAAACTGAGTTTTTATATCAATTTTGTAAAATGTTATAACTGGTAATGTTCAATTATATGGTTAAAAAGACATCTCAGCGTAAGTGACAAAGTTTAAATCTGAATTGCAAGAAGAAGCCTATCCTGCCAATGCAGGTAGGAAAATATTTTCTAGGAAGGAGGACTACAGGGGCAAAAGCATTGAAGTAGCATGTGCTTGAAATTGTTGACAAACAAAAAGAGCACTATTTGTGGCTAAAATATAGTTAGTGACAAAACCGATGGGTGTGCAGTGGGTGGGCAAGAAGAAATTTGGTTTCTAAGTATAAGTAAATGAGTAGCCATTGGAGAAGCCTAAATCTAGAAGTAGCATAGTATTTTTCATGTTTTAAGATATCAACTGACTGCTTTGTTGAGAACTGGTTATAAAAGTTCAGAAGTAGAGGCAGGGTCACCAGAGAGAAAATGAATGATAGCTTGGATTAGGGTGCTACTCATGGAGATGGTATAGAGTAGCAGAAAATGTCTTGTAAGTAAAGGCAACAGGACATGTTCAATGGGTTGAATGACAGAGTGAGGAAGTCAAGTTCAATTGATCCTCATAGTCAATAGGGTAAAAGATGACCTAACTAGAAAGATTGTAGCTCCGAATTTCCCCATTACTTTTAGTGCTGCTTTTCCATACTAAAATTTACAAAGATAGGAATAAGTGGACGCTTGTTGACATCCCTGCTGCTGGCAATAGCAGCAGCATCTCTAGCCCCAGAGGTAGTTGGAACAAATGGACAGCCAGAGATCAGAAGGAAAGGAAAAACTTCGGGTTCTGTTTGAAAGTGAGAGCTATTTCATTCTTTGACTCATGCATTCATCAAATGTGTAATGTCTGCTAGACATAGCTAAGTGTTATGAATATAGAGAGATAGACTTGAATTCTATCTGGGATACTCATTCTGTGTCAGCATAGGAATATTCACAAATACCTACCCAAAGTCACATCATTGGGTTGAGACCTCTATGGACTCCAAGACAGTTAATAGATATAACAGCCACATAATTTCTCAGTTAGGTGTGGTCTTCCTGCACAGGAATTCTTTAGACCATTTCCTTAGTGTGCTTCTGAATAGAGAGCAGACATACTCCTTCCATGACTAAGCACTGGCAATTGTCCTCTTTCTGCATTGTTATCTTTTCTCTCCTGCTCACTCCCCGGGCCAACTAGGACCCGAAGCCAGAAACTATTCTCTTTGTGAAGGAATATAAACGGTGTCTACAATGCTCTATTTTTCCCTCTCCCAAGATCCAAGCTGCATTAATTTATCATTGTATATTTCCATTTTAAGATGCTGTTAATTCCAATAAATTTTGACAAAGGTTGGAAGCCCAAACACTTTAATGAAGCCATAACTCAAGAAACTACAGCAGCTCTCTTCAAATGTCCTTACACCAAATTATTTGCAGGATAGAAGGTGCCCTGTGGGGTTACGACACTTGCTTCAGGCAGGCAGATGCCTTCCCCACTTGGGTTCTACTTGAGCTACAATCAGCATAGGGCAGAGCCTGTGGTTGGTGGTTCAGCTACTACACACCCCTGTCATGCCTCTGTTTTAAAGTGTAGTTTTGATCATACAAGGCCTTGAAGCTACATGTATCAAAGGGCAAGTCCTACACGGAACAGACGTCTTTGTTTTGTTAAGTTATCTCTGCCCCTCATATCCGCAGTGACCAAGATACTTCTCCATTCAGGTCGTGTCCCAATTTAATATTCAGCCACCCATGTGAACGTCTGCACTCATCTTTAGAATTCTGCTGCTGTTACCTTAGGTGCTGAAATGAGAAAGTCTCTTATCTGTGGACTCAATTCCCTGTGGTATTTTTTCAAATGTCTTAAAATATTCACTTACTTGTAATCTCAGACTTAATACAGTTTTCTGGACTCAGTGGCTCTCTGTTTTGACATACTGTATTCGTTCTATATACTGTCATGTATTATTTAAATGCATTTATTATAAAATGAGACATGCACAAGCGTTGCAGATTACCAGAGAGGTTGCCCTTTGGGCATATTTTTCTATGAACTGCATCAATCTCATGATCTCTTCCTCCTTCCCACTTTCATTTACTAAGCATTCTAGTAGCAGGCGTTACTATAGTAACATGAAAAGACTATTCAAACAAAAATGGAAAAGAGACAGCATTGAGCTTGTATCTTCACTCTTTTAAGTTGCTGTGGGCCCACCAACCAAAATACAGGTAGAGGATCTCTCTCCCCTGGGTCATTAACTGCCAATGGATATGGTAGTGTATAATACTTAAGAATTCTTAAGATTCTTAAGAATTCAGTTCATCAGCTGTGTACTAAGCCCCACTGTGTGCAAAACTCCTCTGGGAGTTGGAGTACACAAGAAGATACAGTTGCTGCCTTCGAGGAGTTTGCAGACTGGAATGCCCCTGTCATTTAAAGGGGCTGTTTTATAGAAATCTTGACCAAAAATGCCAATTTCAATCACTTTTCTGCCAAATATCTTTTTTCCCAAATCTCTTAAAACACCTTCTTTGTTTATGGTTATAATATGAACTTGTGTCCTGAATCCCCTGCTAATGACATGAAAATGGGACCTTCCCTTTGCAATGTTTAACCTTTTTTGGTTCTGGGAGCTCTTGCTGCTATGGGTCATGCACAATGGCTTGCAAACATTTGCATGCCAGTTGCTTTGTTCCCTTGAGATAATCCTGTTGACAATGCCCTATGTAAAGAAGAGGGCATAGATACTACACAAATTCCAGACAAGTGTGTGTGGTGAAATTAGAAGCATTTTCACTATATTGGAAAAAAAACAAAACATGATGCTAGATGAAGGAATTGGAGTAACAGGTGGAAAATTCAGTAAATTCTGTTTGCCCCAGTAAGTAACAAGGAGCATTTATGCCATTTAAAGGTAGGTTATTGCTTGGATATATGCTACCTTTGAAAGCTATATCATTTCTTATGATCTACCTTATATGGCACTGTTAACTGCATTTAATTCTCTTCTAATTACAGTTGAAATAGAGTAAATCATTTCAGTGCTTAGAGAATCTGACATGTAAGTATAAAATGAGATTTGTTCCCTAAATCCCTGAGCACTACATCCTTGCTCCTTGACCTACTAGAAAGCATTTGGAGTGGTAGTACACATTAATTCTAATGATCCCAGAAAGCTGAATTTGGTGTCTTGGTGTCAACATCCTCAGTTTAAAGAGGAGAGGTATGTATGACACATGGTCTCAGTCCATAGCCAGCTATCACCAAGGCAGAAACTGCGTTGTGGAAGAGGCTGGCAAAGGAGTACTGCCAACCCCTAGTAATCAGGAAGTACAGAGAGGATGCAGGAGCCACAGACAAGAATTCACCTTCCAGATTACAGCCCCAGTGACCACCTGGCTCCTGTGACCAGACCCCACCGCCCAGCATCACATTTGGTTCTCTAAGTTCCAGTTGCTATCCAAATGCACAAGACTTTGGGGCAGGGGGACTTTAGATCTAAGCCATAACACATGTGTTTGAATTTTTATCACTTATTCCAACCGCAGGAAGAATGGGCTTTAAAATAACTGAATGACCCAAAGTTAGCAAAAGAAGATTGAGAAGGACGTAGTCCTCCATGTTGTAATGAAAATTTGCAGACAGCATTCGAGCAGAGTGGAGTAGTCAGTGTCTCAGGCATCTTTCTCCAGACCACACAGCTCTGAGAGAGGGGAAGAAGTGGGCTACTGAGTCATCTCCAAATTTAGATAGGATTTCCTTCCCTTCATCTCTCAAGACTGAGGCAAGCTATTTCAGAGCAGTCATTTGGTTTTCCCATGGAATAATCAGCATTCAATTGCCGTCTACCTTATTGTTGACTAAAGGAGTATCAGAGACATGGAGTTAAAAATTCTTGGACTCTAGAACTTCCAAGATCCTTTTGATATACATGAGATACTTTTGAAAAGTATTGATTCACCCAAAGAAAGCTATCTTTCCTGTAGCTTTCACAGTTAGTAATAGTTACCTCACACATCCACATTCTCTTGTCTGGATCGTTCATGAACAGGAACCACACTTATAGCTTTTATCTGTGGTTAGAATTTCATTCTATGAAGTTGTAATTTTTACTTTCTCAGCAGGAAATTAGCTAGCTTGGAATTAGAGTATTTTTAAATTTTAAAATTTAAAATGGTCTTTCCAGACAGCCTGCTTCTAACAGTCTGTATGTCTTTGAGGTTTGATATTCTACCATGAAATTATGGAATATTTCATTAAAAATTTTGTGCTTGAATGCACAGCCTATTGGTAGGAGATTATAGTGATGACTATAAACTATGTAGTACGGGCAGCACTCTCCGTGGTAGCTCTTGAAACATATCCTTCCATGGTGTACTAAAGCCGTAATACACCAGCTCTGAGCCCTGTCTGTGGAGACTTTCATGGATAAGTGTCCCTGGCATTTAATCCACACCTCCAAGTTCCCTCTCTCCCTGCCATCCTTGGCCAGCAGAGGTGCAGTGAAAGAATATCTCAAGCTTTTGGCCTGCGAGGTAAAGGAGTGCAGTGCTAAGGTGTCTGCTGCTGAGCTTCTGTAAAAAGCCTTTCTGAGACCATTGAAAATAAAAGGAAGGTTCAAGCTGTTTTTCCTCCAGATTCTAGAGTTCTTTTAGATTAGTGTAGGTAGCAGGGGAACTACATACTTTATAATTTAACTCACCACATAAACATCTCCATGTAACTAGAATTGAATGTTATGCTTTTGACTCTATGTGAAGCATTCTTGCACCTTTTCTTTAAAATAAAAACATCAAAGACACCATTCATTATGCCTCTTACATAAAGATCTATAGACCATATTCCCCCTTAAAATTCATTATTAGGGCAAATACTGTCTTTACTGATAAATGTATTTGCTACCTCCTTCAAATAATGAGGATCATGTAATCCATTCAGATCCATTTTTCCTTAGCTCCAAGGAAGCTCTTTAAAATATTAGTATAGCTGGGCATAGTGGCACAGATCTGTAATTCCAGCACTTAGGAGGCTGAGGCAGAAGGATTGCTATGAGTTCGAGACCCACCTGGGCTACATAAACTAGTTAAAGGCCAGCCTGCACTATGTACCCAGACCTTGTCTCAAGGAAAGAAAAAAAAGAGAAAAAAATAAAGAAAGGTATGTTCCTTCGCAGTTTTCTTAGCCTTGGTTTTCTGGTGTATTTTGCTACCTAGCCTTATTATTACTTTTTCTTTTAATGTACTTCCCTATTTAAGAACTTTGAGATTTAGTTTTGTCTTAGTAATTGTGTGTTCTGGTAAAGCTCTTATTGGTTTTGGGCATAGATTAACAAAGCAATGCATATAACTTGAGCATGAAAAGTAACCCGTGGAGATGTTTAAAATATACATGTCTGGAGTCTGCCTTATGACTCCTGACTCAGAATCTCTGGAGGTAAAACTGGAATAGGAATACATTTTTAAAATTTCCACAGGTGATTCTGGTATGTTCTCCTGACTAAAAATCACTAAAGTAAGTCAGTGAATGAGTGCTATGACCAAAATCTAGAAGTGAAGCAGCCCAGGGATTGAGTTTTAGCTTTGCCATGGGAAACATTCGGTTAAGTTAGCAGTGGCAGGTGTTTTGGGAATGTCCAAAGTAAAGAGATGAGTTTTTGTGCAGTCAGGATTCCAGGCAAGCTGACTTCATTCATTTATTCACTGAGCATGCACTGAGCACCTCTGCTATATGCCAGGCACTGTGACTGGCACTAAGAATACAGATACTGTCTAGGCATTATAATAAATACAATGATAAAGACATGCCAAGGGCATCATCTCTGCCTGGAAAAGAAACATGTGGCCTAATCTTAAAGGTGGAGGTCAAGGAGGACTTCCTAGAGGAAGGAGCTAGGAAGCTGCCTCTCAAAGGATGAGTAGGAGTTGTCAAAATGAATGATATTCCCAGAAGAGGAACCAGCCTGGTGTGGGAAACTGTACACAGAAGAGGTCATCCATGGCTGCACAAAAAACCTCTCTCAAAATGTAGTGATTAAGGCAACAAACATTGGTCATCTCATTTCTGTGGGCCAGGAATTCAGGGGTGACAGCTGGAAGCTTCTAATTCAGGGTCTCTCGTGTGGCTGTAGTCCAGCTGTCAGCAGGGACTTCAGCCATGTGAATGTTTGATGGCAATGAAGATCTGCTTTTAGAATGCTTCACTCAGCAGCTGTTGACAAGAGGTCTTAGTTCCCCATCACATGGGTCTCTTGATAGGATCACATATGGGTTCTCATGACCTGCAACCGGCTTCTCCCAGAGCAAATGATCCTAGAAATGCTAAGGCAAAAGTCTTATGACCTAATCAGGGAAATCACACCAAATCCTAGAAGCCACACAGATCAGTCCTGTTCAGGAGGAGAGAGGACTATACATGGGGATGAAACCAGGGTCATTGAGAAGATCCTAATGCTGGCTACCACTCAAGGGCATCATGCCTCAGATGGGAAGTGGCAGAGAAATTGGCCAGGTGCAGAGCCCATTCATGGAGGAGTCCAAAGGTCATCAGTAGGAGCTGAGGCTTCATCTCTAAGCAACATGGAACCACTGTCTGGGTGGTGGTAAAAAAAATTGATGGTATCAGGCTTATATTTTAAAAGGCTTCTTGGACTGTGTGGGGAATGAATTTGGAAAGGAAAGTCAAGTTAATGACTGACCAAAGTTCAGCAAGATGGTGCAGACCCACATTAGAACAGCTGGGGTAGAGAAGTATAGGCCTTTGCTACTCAAGGTATGGTCCTTGCCCAGACAGCGTTGGTTTTACATAGGAGCTTGTAACTATACAGGATCAGACCCCACCCTTCTCATGCTGAGCAGACTCTCATTCACATGGACCTGAGAGTATGGGAGGTACTTGTAGAGGATAGGGTAAAACCAGTTAAGATGTTAATGTTGAGGAAGAAAAGGGAGAGAAAACTGAGTCTCAAGTCACATTTTCTCCACTTCAAAGCTGCAGTACATATTGTAAACATTTTACCAGAATCTACAGACTGGGTCTAGAAAGCTCTGGGTCCACAGTGTCACTAGTGACGTGAAATGATTTAATAACACAGTAAGTTTCTTATTATAAATTGTAACCATGTAAATAAGTCATCTGGAGAGAAAATCTACTGGATACTTCTCTGCTGTAAAAATTTGTACCAGGTTATTTTTACATTGGATCCTAAAGAATAAGATATCTAAATTTCCAGAAAAGTGGCCATGAGAAATGGAATAATATGATAAACAGGGATGTGAAAAGCTATGAGATAATGCACATCCTAGAAAATGTCCTGGTGTCCAGATGATCTTTCCAAGCATTATCTTTTCTGGGACCAGATGTTGGGCCAATTAACTCTTGGGGCTTCACACAGTAAACATCTGCCAGGAAAACCATTATTTGCATTATGGTCACCAGGAGCCACCACCCAGTGGTTTCTATAGCTGCTGAGTACAGTGCAAGCGCATCATGTGCTGTCCTCCTGGTCAGCAGCCTAAAAGCGTTATCTGTCATAATGTTCCCTGTGCTGATTTTTGCTCCCCTTCTTCCATTTACCTCTTCACAATCAGGAAAAGCTATTGGTCTACTTCTGGATCTCAAAACTCAAGTGAACATGTTAGCTGGTTCTTCAGAGAAAGTGGGTAGGACACAGTGAACTGTACAGAGAAGGAGGGGGAAAGTGGAGGCACAAAAGGGGAGAGAGAATGGGGAAGAAGGAACATACCTCCAAAAATGGATGAAGAAGTATCAGCACAATGAGAATACTTTATTCATGGAGGAAGGAGTTTCCTCTTGCTGCTGAGTTGACTGTTTTGATGGCTACTTAAGATCAACCAGAGCCTGAGTCTCATTCTTCTCCAGCCATCACTGCTGTCTCTGCTGCTAACAAGGGGATACTTTAGATAAACTCATCAAAAAGCAGTGAGTCACTGGGCCCAAGAGCTGTTAGAGGCTGCATGGGTTCACTGTGGTGTGTCCAAGAGAATGGGCCAAAGTGAACTTGGTTCTTTCTCCTTGGCCTTTCTGCCTGTGTTCCAGCCTCTGATAATCTGATTTCTTATGTATTATTGCTCATTCATTGAGTCTTTCTGAGTTGCCATTTCACAGCAATATCAAGTTATGAGTTGTCATAGCCACAACTCTAACCTGTGATCTCAGAGGCTGCCAGTGGTTATGGACTTAGGTGGTAGGTCTCTAGGCTGCTTCTCCTTTGAGATCTCCATCCACAGATCCAGAGGCCCCCAAGAATGAGCATGTTGAGAGTTTTTCAGTAGTATATACTCCTCCTGAGCACTAGGCAGTCCTGCTCCAGGCCCTCGTGCTGAAAGTAAGATCTACCTTCTACTCTTAGAAATAAGCTAGAATATAATAAAGGTGCCAGTTAAGATTATTCCTGACTTATGTAAAAGATGTTTTGAAAACATTCTTAAGATTCAAGAAAATCAGATGTCAAAGATTTTGCAGCAAGCCTGATCCCCCCAACCTTGCTTTACAGGTCCCCCTTACCAACTCTGCTCTTTCATTCCATAACACTGATAATCTTCTAAGCTGTAATGCAATTTGCTTTATTGTCTGTCTTCCTCCAATAGAAAGTAGGCTGAGTGAGGACAGGAATTTTAGTCCTTTGTGCTTATACTATATCTCTAGCACCTCAAAAGTACCTGGCATATAATAACAATTCAGCAAATATTGTTTGAATACGTCATATACTGAAATGGTCATCAAAATCTATTTAGACCGTTTGTTTAGGAAAAAAGAGATTAAAACTTCTACCATTGATTTGGCCAAAGCCACACAATTACTCTGCAGAAACAGCTGGAAATTGAGACCATCTTCTCGGTCCTTTATCCTTTCCAGCACACTGTCTACTTCTTTTGGTTGATAAGAGTAGGATGGAAACTGGAGGTTATTGGTCCTGGTCCATGGAAGGGGTTTTCTAACTACTTCCCAGAGGAAGCTGGCATCTTAAGCATCTTCCCCTCTTGAAAGGATCTCGTGGTTGCAGTCCTGTTTTAACTGCCCATGTTTTCTCTCTCCTTCTTACAAGACAGCCTGTTTGAAAATATTCTCTCCCACCATACATACATACAATTCTTTAGGCTCTCCAAATCAGCGTAGCTCTGTCTAAAAAAGGGTCATAATTTCTAACTCTTTGGTACAGCTTGGCCAGGGGGTTTACTGGTGAATTATTGAGGTTTTGAAGCCTCCCAGCCATCTTTTTGATAAAATAACTATTTGTATCTTTGAACCATCCTAGGCTTCCACCTTCTATTACTTTTTGATTTCTACCAGTCCTAATTACTTCAGATAATCAGCATCAAAGCTCTGATCACCCATATAGATGTCATCCCAACATTTAACCAGTCTTTGCATGACATTCTCATTACACTTGACCCCTTTTCATCTGTAGGGGGCCAAAAAGGGACAATCGTGAAAAGCAGGCAAAATGGAGCTCACTGATTCAAGAAGACAACCAACAGTGGTTCTGTAGAATGGAAAGAACCAGGAAACAGGAAGGAGACCAGACAATAAGAAGGGCTTAAGAACTCTGTGAAGGCAAATGTCTAAAGAATTGGACAAACTGCATCCTATTAGAAAATAGAAATGTTAGAAAATATTGACCTGTTTTACCTCCGAATACTGTTCAAAATCTGTCTCACAAGGCATATGCAAGCATTAACAAGGTTTTTGTTTTTCAGTGTGTCTTGGTTACTTTCCTCTCATTGCTGAGACAAAATATCTGATGCTCAAAATTAGGGAAGGAAGGTTTATTTAGCTTACAGTTTTTAGAGGTTTTAGTCCATACTCACGTGGCTCCAAGGCAGGTTGGTATGGCTCAGGGGAAGATGCTCATGGTGGCTGCAAGCGAAGGAGTGAAAGGCAAAAGAGACAATGCATGCCGTCTTACCTCTCTTATATTGTATGCTGGCTATCCGCCTCTGGGCAGGAGCAGCACTCGCACTGCCAATCCTGCTAGATAACAAACCAATCACAAACACTAGATTAAGCTGCCCTCTGACTGCAGGAGGCTTGGGGACTATCCCAACATAAACAATTGCACAATGCAAAAATTTAAATTTAGTATTTTTAAAGTGGTCACTTACAGATAATTTCCTACATGATTTTTAAATCTCTGGGAAACTTTTTAGACAACCTTCCTGTCCATTAAATACTGTTCACAAGAGAGAGCAAATAGCATAAATTAACAGTATGGTTCAGTTAGCTTCACACAACAGCCTAGGTAGTATGTGAGTTCAGGAAGTGTCTTATTTGCAGGGCAAGAAGAGTCAACATACAGTCCACTCCTCTGACTCTCCCAGGAGTGAGAGGAGACAAAGCTTGGAAGCTACATTTAGATTATGAGCCAGCTCCCACAGAAGTATGCTGAGCTTGCTTTAGTTACCTTATTCATCTCTGGCCTACACACCAACTCTACTGTGTGCCAGGTTCCCCCCCAAGGTCATAACCATGGAGACCAAAATGAGTCCTCAGATGCTTGGTAAAGAGGTAGTAGATCAGGAAATAATAAGTAGCCTTGGTAAAATTAGGGTATCAAAGGTAGAAAACATTGAAATTAGGTTGTAAGTTCTTGGCTTCAGGACTAAAGAAGGCCTATTAAGGGTGGTAACACCTGAGTTAATGCTTCATAGTTTCATGTAAAGCCATTCAGACCTCTGGATTTTCATGAGCAAGACCAAACAAGATATTCCCTCCCCTATGACTTTTTGTCTGTCTTTGTTAGACATCTGATTAGTGTCATCTAATATTGAGGCCCACAGGGGCACACTGGGTTCACTGAGTGTTATTTAACCTTATAAAAACACATTTGTTCAAAAGAAGGGTTTATTATAAAATCAGAGAGGAGACCTATGGGAGCTTCCTTAAGGTTCAGGAAATCCCACAGACCCTGTGCTCTTTATTATAGGGAATCATCCAGTTTTAGAACTGGCACTGACTTTCTGTGTCAGTTCTCCTGTTCACAGCTGATGGATGAGAAAGCCCAGAGAGACTAATGACTGAGCAAAGTCCTGAAGCTAACCACAGACAGGACCAAGGCAGGACCAGGACCTCTGATTTTGCACTCTTTATGGTGATTTTCACATCCATTCAAGGAACCATTTGTCAACATCAAAGCATAAATATGAATAAGCCTTATACTTGGAGAAAGAGTGATGTGTGTAAGGTGTTACTAAGTACTTTAGTAGAGCAGGAAAGGACCCTAGAGGGCATCTTGTCCACTTTCCTTATTTTCCTGATAAGAAAGAAAAGGCAAGATCTTCTCAACCAGTAGAGGCACTTCCCTCTGTGGGAATTTGGAAATTGGGGGATCAATTTTGGTTGTCAAAAGACTTAGACAATAATCCTGGCATTTAATGGGCAGGTACCAAGGATGCTAAATATATTGTATTGAATGGAAAGTTTCTATAGGAGTTATCACTCAGCCCCAGCTGTCAAACACACTCCAACAGAACACCAGGTACCATATTTCCCTAAAAAGAAGATGAGCATTATATTACCTATGTTTAACATTTAACATTTAACAACCCACTTCAGTTCCTGTGACTAGGTCATTAAGTGAATTGGTCACTGAAGGAGGAATTGTACTATATATAGTATGTACATTAAAATATTCAGAATAAAGACATGGTCAAAGGAAACTGCAATTTGATGACTTTTTTATTTGCATAACTCTTACATGCAGTACTGTACTATATAACAGAATATAAAACTACAGTTCTATACTATATAGTACAATCAATAGAAATTACGGTACTGTATAAACAAGGAATACTGTACAAAAAGACACTGAGGCTCTATAAACAAGATGTACAGAACTGTCAAAAAAAAAAAGTGGGCCATAAGCTTGAGCAGCTGGTAGGTTGTAAGTTTAAGTAACAGGTCCTAGGTCCAAAGAGCACACCTTGGTCATTAAGTCCAAACAGTCACTGAGCAAGTAGATCACTAAACAAGGAACATATGTAATGCTTTTTTGCCAAAAGACTTAACAGGTCTTATTTTCAAAGGATGTCATATTTTTATGTACAACATTCTACATTTATTTATTCACCTACAAAAATTACATTTATCCAAATACAGTCAAGGCATCTTCTTCTGGTGCATTGTTATAATTCTCCAAACCCTGAATTGCAGCCTGAATTCTTGGGGCTCCATTTCCTGGAGAACCATTGGCCCTGATCTCTCATGTCCAGCAATAGAGCTGTCTTTAGATGAACACTTCTTGCCCATATAGTTTGCTTGTAATACATCATTATAATATACAAATGAAGATTTCATATTCTTCATGTATGAATGACAAAGATTCATATTAGACACAGCTGTTTCCATTGTAATCAGGTGAACAGGTTATTTGTCTGTTGCATCTGTACTCTGATTGGTCATTCGGCAATAAGACTGGAGTTCATCTGTTAACATAGGCATTTACCACTCATCCAAAGGCACCAGCTTGGATATTTACAAATACTTAAGTGTAATTGCTATTATCACTTATTTTAAGCATCACTGCCAATAGTCTTATTTATTTATATTTAATTCTATATTAATACTATTTTATAATTTTTAAAAAACAAAAAAGGGTAGAAATAATACAGAATTTCAAAAAACTAACAGCAAGAAATTAACAATAGTTAATATATTATATATTGCTATCTTAGAACTAGCTTTTCAAGTTACAAAACTGAAGCTCAAAAAATGAACAGACAAACAATGACAGCACAAACTGTCCTTTTTGATGAACTAACAGAATTAGTAATATGGTTATCTGCTTTGCACACTTAGACATACGTACAGTTGTGTGTGTTTACCTACAAGTTGTTCTTTCTTTTTGAACATTTTCTCTCTCATTACAATATCTATTGTACATGTTGGATCTTATTACTCTTTCAGTTTTTTATTTATTTTTTACCCTAGGGAGAATAATACTATTGTATAATTCATTTACATCTGTCATATGTTGCAGTGAACATACTAAATGTGTCCATCTGACTGACTGTTTTACCCAGGGACCATTTTGGGGAGGGAGTTTATATTACAGACATTCTGAAAATCATGCTAGGGCTTATTTTCTAGTTGGGTCTTATTTTCAGGGAAATACGGTACTAGGTTCTGACATGGTTTATATAGCTACAGTTTGTCATTGTATGTATATTTGGGGATGGATCAAATTCCCTGTACCTTTGAAAATCACATAAAAACTTCTTCAGAGCAGCCTAGACAGAAACAAAACTTTACTCTTAGTTTTAATGCATTTGTGAGACATTTTAATCATCCATAAACCCCAATTTAATAACCTTTGTCTAAAAAGAGATGTAAAAGTAGGAAAAATTAAATATGTCTATATATTTTATTACCAATGAAAATTTGCCTGTGGTCTATGCAATAGAATAAAAAATACATGTAATTCTTCCTACCAAGTAGGAAGTTAACACTGAATAACAGTGTTATTCAGACTAAGAAACTTTTTCATTCACTCATCAGAAGCACTAGGTTTTAACTAACACTTGAGAATTAAAGCCCTTATTTCCTAGTGATGGTCAAACATTACCAACTCTGCCTGCAGCCCTTCATAAAGCAGTATCAAAAGCAGGACTGAAGTGGGAGATGGTGCCTACTTCAGAGGGTTCCCTCCCTCAGTGCTGAAGAGTCTCTTCTGCACTCCTATATCCTGAGTGCTAAAAGAACTGCAGGTTTTCAATGCTATTCAAGTTGCAAATCATACACTGTGTTTTTCAGATTTGCTAAATGGGCAATTTTCAACTTATTTAATTAATTAAATACAGCGTATACCATTTTAGGATGCTGTGTTCCTTCCATTTGCAACAAGTGGTGGATAATCAAGGTTGGAAGAGAGGAAAGATAGACAGAGGCTGACAGTCAGGTGCCAACAGACCTATCAAACAACTGCTCTTCAAGAGCTTTAAGACTTTTTGGTCCTGGCAGCAACCCTCCAGGGCTTCTTTTCTTGTCTGTTTTACTAAAGAAACTGGCTGGGAGAGATTAATTAACATTTTAATGGTCAAATCAAAATTCTAACCCAGCTCCTTGTGTCTCTTTGGCCAAGTTCTGGCCACTCTAATACTTCCCAGATACTCAGCTAGCCTATGATTGAGCAAACACACTAATGATGTTTTCAAACACTTAAAGTTATCTGCACAACAGGCACCTCCTTAGCTTCAAATTATAGCAGCCTCCCTAGCAGTAAAAGCCATCTTAAGTTTCAGGTGGTCGTTTCAGTATGCCCAGAATGATGATGCTCACTTTAACATAGCTTTTGTAATAATCACTGCTGAACCAAGGCTGTACAGAACCCTGTCAAAACAGGTCTTGATTTACATGAAGCTGAGCACTGACTTTCTTCCCTCCTTCTCTTGACTTGAACTCTTGCATCCAGACTGATGGTATCCAGACCAAGGCTGAATGTGCAGTGCCTGACAATGCTCCTGAGAGCTTGCTGGATCTGACTCAGACACAGCAGAAAGGAGTCCGCACCTGCTTTCAAAGTGGCTTCCACATAGTTGGCAGCTTTGTCTTCTCCCTCAGCGTTCTTTGTTTTCCTCCCCTTGAGACTTATCTTTGAATGTATGTAACACCAGTAATGTGCTGCTGGAGGAAAAGTCTTTTCCATTGCTTCCTGTTGGTTAACTGGTAGCCAGACCTCATCAACTAATTTCCCTTATCAGAGAGGTCATCTTTCTGAAAGCAGTGGACCCTTACATCATTTGACAGTCAAAAGATGGGACATCCCCATCTTTCCTACAGAGCATATGATTTTTTTCAACCCCAGTCTATTTTCAAGAGAGCTGATAAAAGAGCTTCCCTCAGAGTCTCTGTATGAAATCTACTACTCTGAAGCTGTTGAGAAATGTCTCACCAAGTGGAACTGGTGAACTGATTATCTCTTTTATTTGCTTCTCTAAGTCATACCCAGGCACACATGAACCACTGGTTCCAAGTCAGCGCTTGCTTGATGTCCCTAACTTAATCAACAAGAACTTCAGGTACTCCAATAGATGCTAGAAAGTGTCTTATGCCAGAGCCAAATATAGAGCCTTTAGGTCTTCCAAAGAGAAAATGAGAAGAGCAAGGAGTCAAAAGACTAACTCCAGTTTAACTTCTGTTCTACAACTGACTAATAACCCATGCCACTTTCTTATCCATTTTTCCCAACTGGAAGATGAGTGTTTTACACTCAGATATTCTCAAAAATTGTCCTGTTCACTAGAAATAATAAGAAAATGTATGTGATGTTAATATTTATAATTTGACTCAATATACACAATAATTTGGGTTATTTCACATTCTATTTCCATGCTAAGTTTTCGTAACTCAATGTATATTTATACTGATAATATCTTCAAGTTTACACTAGGCATATGTCAATAGTTCCATATGGCCACATTTGATTAAAGGCTAGTGCAGTGGACAGTACTATCCCAAAATCTTCTCTGCTGATTTTTTTTCTACTTTGCCATAATCCTTTATTTGAAACTCTCAAAATCAGATGCATAATTCTGAATATTTCATTTTTTAAAAAAAATCAATGCAATTCTCTTCAAGGGATGGAGTCTGGAGCACCATGCTATGATCAAACAAATTTTTTATAACAACGAGTATGGCAGTATACACAAAGTGAAATAAAGATAATAGATAGCATCCAGGTCAGTTACAGAAAAATTCCTGTTTTGAAGGTTTTGCTTTTGAAATTATAGGATTGTGGAGCTGCACCCTGAAAACTGTGTGAGCTTAGCTTTAGTGTTCTCTTAGTTGTTCTGTCAGTCAAATTTTGGCCCAACCATGCAATTGTCCAGTTGCTGGCCATGGACATGGTATAGTGGCTGAGTCTTCACTCTTATTTTGAATATCAGTAGGGACAGTAATCTCCAGCAAGTTATAAAGTGTAATCCATTGGGCCCAGACTTAGAACTGCCAAATAAAATGCAGGACACCTGATTAAATTTGAATTTCAGAAAAATAGCAAGCAAAATTTTAGTGGAACTATGTCCTGTGAAGTATTTGAATTTTGGACAAAGTTTATCCAAAAACCAACTTTGGGTGCTCTGTACTTTACCTGCTTTCTCTGGTAACCCTTCCTCCGTGGCAAAAATTGCTTCAGCAAACAGACGATTGCTTCTTCTGAAGCTAGCCAAGGAGGGGTGAGAAGACTTTCTCATCCTGCACACATTTGTCCAAATAAACTGTATGCAGCAGCTGGAGGGTTAAGAAGAATGGAAATCTGTGTGTTTTAATTCCAGAACCGTAAAAATCAAGAATGACAAGGAATTCAGTTCAAGTGTGGCATTTGCAATCCTCACATGACCAGAGGTCATTGCCTGAGGAAACCTAATGAGCCAAAGGCTAACCTAACCAAATTCTTAATTAACATTCTTAAACCCCTTATGAATCTTGTCAGGTCATGAGTCACAAACCAATCATGTAGCCCCTGATTTGGGAGCTTCTTACTCTTTGCAAAGAACTCCAAAAAAAACCAAGGAGGATGACTTTGGAATAACCTTGGTGTGTTTGTTTATTTGTTAATGAAGGGTGGGGAAAGTGGGTATGTGTTAAGAACATACACAGTTCCCTCTCTAAATGCCTTTGCCATAAGAAACATCTGGCTCAGTCCAGCACAGGGAGGGAGGCCCCAAAGAAGGCTTCAACTGCCATGAGCAGCATTTTTCCCAGTGCAGGCTTCGGAGATGGGTGCTGACATGTTTCAGAGGGTCAGCAGAAGCAGGGGACAAATTTGACAGGCTAAGGAAAAGGCAGCTGCTGGGTCACTCAGTTAGCAGAGTCTACTCAGGGGTCCAAGAACCTGAGTGCCAGCCTTTGTGCTGATGCAGTAATGATAAGGTGGCGGCGGCAGCCTGACAGAGGAACTGTCCCAGATGAAAGTAACAGGATATGACAAACAGTTGGATGCTGTGACCAAAATAAGTTGCCATAAAGGACATTATTGAAACAAGTGGTGAAATGTGAATAAAAGTCATTTTTTTTTCAGTAATTTTGTCACTGTTAAAATTCTTGATCATAGTTGTACTGCACTTATATAAGAAATGCCTTGGTTCCTAGCTTTTAGGTGCACAGTAAAAGATTTTAAATGGGGTGGCTGGAGGGTTCATAACAAAACAGTGCTGTCACACATGCACAGAGAAATATGGCAAAAGTTCACTACTGGTAAATCTGTATAAAGGGTGCCGAAGTTTACTGTGCTATTCTCGTAACTTTTCTGAAATAACATTTTTAAATTGGAAAACAAAATTCTGGCAACCAACACTATCCAAAACCAGATGTTCAAAGAAATATGGTAGGGTGTTAACCAACTTAGGGGAACTTTGAGTCTCTCTCTGTACTTTAACCTCACCGACTCTCAGTCTCAGGGAGGGGCATAGCGGTAAGAGCCCCAAATCAGAGTCCACTAGGCTTGGTGTCAGTCAGGTCCTGCAGTACCTTAGCTGTTTAATCTAAAGGAGGCTCAGTTTTCTAATTTGAAAGCAGGAGTACTATCACTTACCTCACAGCCTTGCTGTTAAGGTTGGAGGTGATATTTGCAAAGCATTCAGTTGAATGACATGAGATATGTACCACTCTCCCCAATTAAATAGATCCATGTTTCCCTAGAAAGACTGTGGCTTGTTACCTCAAGAGTCTTTTATTCTCCTAGGCACAAGGAACAGCATTCTGTCACCAAAGCTGTGAGCTTGAAGCCCAGGCTGGGCCTTGTTTAAACCCTATAATTGTGAGTCCCAGTGGAAAACCTCTGCACTTAGTGGCTCTCTGAGGTCTCTGGATGTGATTGGTTTCCTAGCAGGCATAAATCACTACAGGCAAAACCATCACAAGCCCTTATGTTTTTGAAATCTAGAATGTTTTTGAAAACCTTTTCTTCCACACAGCATGAGAAGATAGATCATGTGGTCGGCTCAAGGGTTTGAAAAGAATGAATGAACTCCGACTTTAGCCTTGCGAGATGACCTCACAAGACATGAGAGGCAGAAATAGGAAAAAAAATTCTGTCTGAAGCTACCAGTGAATGGCAGTGACACTAAAATAGAAGGCAGATGTCTTCATTTAGAATGCCGACCCTGCCATTTAGAGCTCATGATTTTAAAACAAGCTACTTTGAGCCTCTTGCATTATTTTTGAAATGGGAATTGGCAGATCAATCAAATAAGATAAGACAGAGAGGCATGAGGTAAACTGTAGGGACTGAAGCCGTGTAACATGAATCCTGGTTGCTTGTACTCACAGTGTAGCTGTCACCTGAGATAGCTGGAAATGTGGCCTCTCAGGCCTCACCCAGGCCTGCAGTCAGACTCTGCACTGAATTGTGTTCCCATGGCATTCACACAATCACACAATCCTACATCAAAATCCAAGAGGCTCTGAGGTCAGACACACCCCTGAGTTGATTCCTAAGTGATTCCTTTCAAGAAGCCTGCCCAAGCTTCCTTAGCACTAGGCCTTCGGAATGACCTGGGTCTGCTTTAGAGACTGTTCCTCTCTGATAGGCTTAGAAAACACTCTTCAGCTTGGTATTTCAATACATAGATGAACTCGATCATCAGAAAAATTCCAGATGATACCAAAGAGGGACCCGAATCTGGCCATAATTGAACAACCTGCCCATGTTACACTATTTTACGTTTCCATTTAATCAACATAAATTTTATTTTTTATTTCCCTACTCATTACAAATGTAAGGATACATTTACTGTTCCCATCTCCATGCCTGTTTGTTGTTATTTGTTTTGCTACAGGGGATCAAACTCATGACCGTGCCCTTGCCAGGAAGGCACTTGTGGAAATCCCCAGCCTTCCATGCCTTTTTTAAACAGTGAAGTACAGTGCAGCCTTATTTGTATAGTGAAAAATGGGGCAAACCAAAATGCCCATGGAAGGAGGAAAGGGTTAATAAAAACAATTCAAGGGAACACTATGCAGCAAAAGGTTAAAAGGAGCAAAGTTTATCAATATTAACATGAGCCAAGCATTTAGCTCAGTAGCACAAGCACTTGCCTGGCAAGCACAAGGTCGTGAGTTCAATCCCTGATACCAAAAGAAAAAAATATATATATACACATATATATATGTATATATACATATATGTATGTATATACATAAACATGAAACATTTTCCAAAAGATACAGATAAAAATACTCAGTAAGGACACATAAGTAAATATCAGTGGTTTTTTTCTACCAACAAAATTGGTGAGGAAGATAGGAAAAGTAACAGAAGCTTCTGTCTTTTCTGTATTGTTTGAATTTTTATCATTAAAAGTAGTTATTTGTGCAATTATAAAATTTAAAGATGGTTTTTGTAAAGAGCAAAGTGGTGATGGTTTGTATTCACATGCAAATAAACAAAAGGTGAACAGAAAAATTATTTCTTTCTCAGATTAATAATCCAACATTCTCTGTGTGGAAGTGTATTAATCTTTCTGACCACTAGTTGGTAGGAAATATAACACAATAAAGATTTGAGGAAATAAAATCCACATATTCCAACTTGTATAAGAACTACCCAGAAACCTCTGTATTTCAGGTCCTAATTATACTCTCATTTCAAATTCATCCTTAGAGCTGGTTCTGAGAAGTGATAGATTTCTCATGTACTCTGCAACTTAATTACAATTAACTCCTTACAGTTTAATTATTGGAAAATGCTGCTTTTTTAGAATCTGACCAACCAGAAAGCTTCACATAATCAGGAGCTCTCTTTCTATAGTCTGCTTGTTGAAAGTGGAGACAGATAAGACTGAAACCAGGGAACTCTTCCAAAAAATATATTTCAAACTGTCACAGGGTCAGGACAGATAAAGCTTAATTTCTTACACCTTCAACAATTATAGTACTGTCTGCTGATAACTTTTATGTTTATAATGATAGCAGTGAGACACTGCAAGTTCCTAATGTGACTTCAGAAATTTCAAAGGAAGATAAAATTATGAGTAATATCTGAATTTGCATTCTCTGTTTTTGAAAATTTAAATCCATATGCCTTGTATCTGGTGCCTTCGGGGTATGCAGGAATCTCAGCATCTCAGAAGAAGGAGAACAGACCCATGCATAGTGTCTCCATAGCACTGTGGGCAGACAATTTCAGGTGGTGATCACCACATGTGCCCAGTGGCTCCTGTACGGGCAGGTCAATTCTAGAGCATTCTGACAGGAGACTTTAGGCCAGTGGAAGCTGTGTAGTGCTCAGGGATTAGAAGAGGTGCCTCTGTGCCCCATAGCTAGCCATTCTTTCCCATCTTCCCATTTGTGTCTTCTTGGACAAGTCACAGGTGCCTGTCTACAACAGGCAGCAAGTTGCACCCTACAAAGCACACCCTGCTGTGCCTAACCCTGCCTAGTTCTGTTTTCAGAATCTGACCAACCAGAAAGCGTCACATAATCAGGAACTTTCCTCTATAGTCTGCTTTCTGAAAGTGAGACAGATAAGACTGAAACCAGGGAACTCTTCCAAAAAATATATTTCAAGATCCATGGGCAAGTTGGAATGATTCTTGGCACTCTAGAGATAACCCTTTCCTCCACTCTCCCACTGTTGAGAGTCTAAGAGTTCCCAGAGCCCTTATGAGCATTCGCATGCTTATAGCAAAGACCGTTCATTCAAGGAGCCATGGCTTATAGCTTCCAGTCCATGTCGCTGTCCTACCTCTCTCAAGGAAACTGATATCTAAGCACCAGTGACAGATGCTCCTTGTTCCCTCCGTCTATTCTCAGATGGCTGTCTTCCTACTCAGTGGTATATTGTCCCCTTCTTATAGAACAGAAATTGCTTCCTTCAATTCCAGCATCCTGAAAAGTCACAGCCAACACATATCTAAAAATGGTGAAGCCCAGCACCAACGGCTATTGCAGCCATTGGCTGCCTAGTAACTGACCAGCTATTTTAATTTCTTTCAAAAAAAAAAAAAAAAGGCTTTCATAGGTTCTTCTCATATTGGGTTTTTTTGGTTTTTGATTTTTGTGTTGGTACCAGGGAGCAAACTCACAATCCTGCACTTGCCAAGCAGGCACCTGTGCTGCTGAGCTGTGCCCCTGGCCCCTCATATTGTTTTCCAGTCATTTTTCAGTACTTTTGATCAAATCACTCCAAATTAATGATAGTACCCTAACTATTCAAGCCAAGAATGATTCAGAGTCTTCCTTTGCTGCTAGTTTGTATAAGAATATTTCACTTTGTCAGAATTTAATTCTTGTTTTGTCTTCTAATTCACTAATAACTGAGTTAATAACATCTATTCCATGCTTTGAGGGGTTTTTTTCACTTTAGCAAATATATATTCACCAATATTTCTAATTGACATTTTTTATTTATTCGTACCTCATTTTGCAGTCTTTGATTCATAATTTCTTTCTGTTCAACTGGAAGATATTACTTCATTTATCTTCGAGGATTCTAAACATTTATTTTAAAATCTTGGACTGTCCCATAAAATACTTTTCATGTAGAGCAGTGCTGTCCAATAGAACTTTTTAAAATGACAGATATTACAATCTGCATTGTGTTATGAAGGCCACTAGTCATTGAAACTATTGAGTGCTTGTATTTCATTTGAATTTTATGAATTTTTATTTAAATTTAAATAATCCATGTAGCCAGTGCCTACTCCATTGGTTAACACAGACCTAGAATAAATTATTTAAATGACTCCTGATTTTTGCTTTTAGCATTAAATTTCCTTAGCATTAACACTTTAAACACTTAGCATTAAGTGTTCTTTAATTTTAATATACAGGCTCATTTCAAGTGAAAAGGGGTGTGTGTGTGTGTGTGTGTGTGTGTGTGTGTGTGTTCTCCTCTCTTTATTTTGTGAGTTGCTGTATTCTCCACTGAGAAACAAGTCGAGAATCTGAATTTAAAGTGATATGGTGAAGCTTCTGTTTCAGAGAGATTTTGTGAATATTGAACCTATAGGTGGCTTGCTTTGATTCCTGATCAGACTTGTGTCTTTGTTGGTTTTCCTCCCTAGACTTTCTTCTTGCTAACAGCTGTAGTCCCAAGAATGGCTAGCAATGACACATTCTTTTTTTAGAATTTTATTTTATAGAGAATAAAACTAAGCACAATAAAACAGAATAAAGGCAATCAAACAACACAGTATAAGTGACACAGGATTTCAGAACAAGATAATAGGAAATCAAAAGTGGTTACCATAATGCCTCTTGTCCTCAAAATAACTCCCCATACTTTCAGACATAGTAAAATCAAACAAAACAGAAACAGAATAGAACCAATAAAAACAAAAGAATGAATGCAATATAGGATTTCACAATAGTAAATCCAAAATGGCTACCATAATATATCTTGTTATTTTCAAGATAGCTGCCCATGCCATCAGATACAACAAAATCAAGAAAGATAAAACAGAATAAAACCCAAGCAAACAAAACAATGAGAATGACAAAGGATTTCAACACAAGATAATAAGGAATTAACAATGGCTACCACCTTCAGAAGGAGAGCCCTCATAGAGGCTACACTGCATATTGCTATCCTCTGAATAGATGATCAGACTACCAGCTTTAGACCTGCAAAGTCAGTGAAACACTAAACACTACAAGCATTAAGTTGTATTTTACTTCCTTAGCTATCATCACAGCCTGTGTTTCTCTGGATCAGCTGGTTGCTTACCAGGAGCTAGGGAGAGGAACGTTGGCTCTTCTTGTCTCTCCGCCCATGTGCCAGAAGGGGCTGGTGTCTGGCTCTCCCCAAGTCAGCTGGCACATGATGCTGACTCATAGGAAGTCTCAGCTTCTTGACATCTTGCTGTCCTCCCCTGCAGTCTGCAAATGGGAGAGGTCCAGTGTTTGGCTCTCTCCAAGTCAGCCAGGCACAGCCAGTGACACATTCTTACACTCAGCTTTCATATGCATAAGAGCCTTGCTGAGTCTGAAACTTCAAGCAATGAGCACAATTCCAGTCTCCTAACTCCCAGGGATGATTTTATCACTTTTCTTCCTGCCAGAGCTGGGTACCATCACTAGATACCATTGCGATAAGACTGAGCATGCCTGCTGGCCTGTGGCTTCAGCCCATCTCCTTACTATACCTCTCTGTCCCAATTCCGGCCCATGTACATGTTTATCTTGTTTGAATCCACCTATGTCTTTGCAGCTTTCGGTGTGTATTGTAACTGGCACTATTCTTGGGATGGGAGTGGAGATTCATTAAGATATGAACTTATAGAGCTATCTTTTTATTTAAATTTAAATAATCCATGTAGCCAGTGCCTACTCCATTGGTTAACACAGACCTAGAATAAATTATTTAAATGACTCCTGATTTTTGCTTTTAGCATTAAATTTCCTTAGCATTAACACTTTAAACACTTAGCATTAAGTGTTCTTTAATTTTAATATACAGGCTCATTTCAGTCTCCTGAAAGACTGACTCTAATGTCATTCCCCAGTATTTGGCCTCACATATGAAAAAATACAGTAACTTCTTTTTAAACACTTGTTAAGTAAATATATAAAATATCAAACCTGAAAACAAACATGGAATCCCAGGTGTTTTTAATAAACCTCTTCTATAGTGTCTTATTGGGATGACATAAAGTTATAAAGCTGTTTCCTACTGTGTTACACAGTCCCCTAGAAATAGGGAAAGCCCATAATTTATTATCAAAAACCAAATACTTTTCAGAGTAAGACAGAATATTCTCAATAATTAACCCAGAACAACAACTTTAAACTGAAACTGTTCCAAACAAATCAGAATAAATGGCAACATGTCCTGTGCCCAAGTTGGGTTTTAACTACATGAGATTCCCACATACAGCAAAATGTCTTTCTCTTTTTATTCATGTCTATGTTGCTGTTTCAGGGGCTGAACCACAGAAGTGATGTTGTACACACTTTGTCTAGCTATGTCTGACTCATGTTTCCATTTCCTCCAAAAAATCAGTCTTAAAAAAAAAAAAAAAAAAAAAAAACTTAGTACCCAAAGTAGGAAACTCAGAGATTACTTTTCTCTCCCTCTCAGGTACCTCCCCAAAACCAGAAATCTGTTTTATACTACGCTGTTAACAAAACCGCATGATTCCTCCTGTGTATCCTCCTGAATATTACCTATAACTCTAGGTTCCTCTTTAAGAAATCCATCATTTCACTGGTCTTCTCCAGGGAGCTATAACTCTGACAACCCTTGGTTGATCCATCTCATTGGCCATTTAGCAGTACACTGGTCATTATTCCTCATGACTAGTTGGGTCTAATTCTAGAAGTGTCAGTTACTCTCTGGTGCTACAAAAGAGTGTGCTGTGCCTGGTGTTCCAGTTATTGACCCTGTATATGGTTCACTAGAAGGGAGAGAGAGAGAGAGAGAGAGAGAGAGAGAGAGAGAGAGAGGTTTATAAAGTAGGCAGACAGCAGGTGCCCAGGGTGGAAGCATTGCAAAGGGCCATCTGCATGCTGGAGATAGAGGATCCAGGGGAAAGTTGAAGGCCTGGAGCTGACTGCAGAGTCCAATATGAGTTCTTCTCAGAAAGCCAAAGTGTCTGCATTGGAAGGCTGAAGAGTCTACACTGGAAATCTGAGGGAAATGGAGACCAACACCCAAAGGCACTTGTGAAGAAGACTAGAGCTCCTCCAGAGAGGCAAAAGGGGAAACTTCCTTCTTCGTTTCCTTTTCATTGCATCCAGACTACAAGACCACTGGTTGGTGCCACCCACCTCCAGAGTGGGCCTCCTTCTCCACCTTGTGATTTACAAGTCAGTCATCCCAACATACCCAGAACTGTGCTCCATTAATATGATAGATGTTTCTTCATACATTCAAGTTGACAGCACAATTTATCATAACCGCTGTGTAGCAGACCACCCTAAAACTTGGCAGTTTAGAAAACAACCATTTTACTCTGTCTCTTAATTTAATAGAGCTGGGGTAGGACGCACTCATGCTTCCTCTACTCCTGTGGTATTACCTAAGAATACTTGGCTATATTCAGCTGGCAGATGGGCTGTGCTGGCTGGAGGTTCCAGAATGGCTTCACTCACATACCTGGTGTCTTTGCAGATGGTGGGAAGACAGCTCACTAGGACTGCCCATCATCTGCTTCACCTGCTTGCAGTCTCTTCTGCACATGGTCTCAGGGCAGTGGATTTTCTTACATAGCAGACCAGAGCCCCAGAGAGGCTCCTAAGACAGCCAAGCAGAAGCTGCAGAGCTTTTTATGATGCCGCCTCAGAAGTCACTTTTATTGTGTTCTGTTGGTCTAGAAAGTCATAAGGCCAGCACAGATTTGAGAGGGAAGGAAATTAGGCACCACCTTTCAATGGAAGCAGTAGCAAAGAGTTTGCAGTAATCCCTAATTTATCATAGCTGGCTTTTTAACAGAAGTGAAAGGTACTCCCAAATGTAATCCACGTTTCCAACTGTATCAGCCTCGGGCTACTTAGCAGCAGAGAGAGCAGATGTGAAATCTTTGGCACACTGGCCACCAAATGGCCCTGAGCTTGCTTTATATCAAGTGAACACTCAGGTAAATTTTGTCACAAAATCTCAGTATCATAATTTTTAACACTTTTCTTACCAGGATAACAAAAGGTAGACCCAATATCAGTAGGATGAGATTGACTTTTGTATAGTCTCTGCTGTGTTTCTCTCACTTTTTTTTTTTTTTTTTTTGGATGTGCATCTAATTAGGAGCCACATTTGAGTGGTCTGTTTCCACGTCCAGCAGTTGAGTACTGTGTTCTGTTTTGCTTTAAAATGGGAAGGAAGCACAGCTCGATGGTAGAGCACTTTCCTGGATGAGTGAGGCCCAGTTTCTCTCACAACTGAGAACAAGAAGAAGAAGAAGCAGGAAAGTGGGACAAGTAAGAGGCACAAAGCCTCTCAGTGTCCTGCTGGAATTGAGTGTGACTGGCAGCCAGGTTCATGGTGTGTTTAATAACTGATCTGCTCTAGAAGATTTTACGTAGTGAGGTTCAGGAGTTCCTGAGCAGATCACTGATAAAGACGTGGATTAAATTCTCCCCAAACCTCATTTATAAAGCCTTTTAAAAATTAATCAAAGCTGACTGTATCTGTGGGCATGAATGACCTCAATCAATTATTGAAATTAACCTAGTAAAAATCATTTAAACAAAGCTCTGTGGGGTACAAGTAGATAATACCGTATTGTGTGAGAACTTACTCCCTGAACAAGCTATTGATAAATGTGACTTTATTGAATCCCCACCCTCTGTAAGTTATCACACAGGTTAATAAAGTTACTTCTAGCCAGTGTATTCTGTTTTCCAGAATATTTTCCTTTGCTTTTTTGTATGCACTTGGTAGTCTTCTTTAGGACAAGCTACATAGAAGTTATATAATGTTGATGGACAGATGATTACAAAAATGAATGCTACAGAGAAGATATGTTGAAAAAACTTCAAAACAACTTCCCTGTCTAAGATACACTCATCACCTAAAAGAAGTAGATGTTTGCTTTAGGTAGTTCAGTTGTAAGTTTTGCCCTGAGACTAAATGAAACTCAAAGAATTTTAGTTAAGGCTTCTCTGAGATCAGTAAGTCAAACATTCTCTAAATATATAGACTGATCATTTCTTAACTTTGTCCAACAATCCTAGTTGCTTAGGTTCGAGAGCAAAAGATTCAGGACGGCTGAGTGGAGCTGTTTGCTGCTGTGGCATGGCAGTCAGAGGAGTGTTTACCATTCCATCGTCATCCCACACTCACGAGGGGCCTAGGCTGGTTCAGGAAGATGAACTCAGAGACTGTAAGACAGGAACAGTACAAGCAACATTTTAATCAAGCCCCAGGAGGAAAGGGAGAATTATATGAAATACTTAATAGAAAATAGCAATTGTGTTTTGCTCCATGTTGGCTTCATGCCTGAACAACTGCATAAATTAGCAACTGTGCCACAGATACAAACACAGAGCAATCTCTGAAAGGCTGGACCTCCTGCCCCAAATTCATCTTTCCTAACTCTTCCAAAATTGTGCTGTAACAGATAAAGCAACATTTTGATACATGTAAGAAAAACACTGCTGATTCCAAAAGTAATAGAAACACACTCTTCAGATTTCTGCATACCCAAAGAATATTTTTACCCACAACAAAGAAAGCAGACTAAATTTTATATAGCTTGTCTGTTTATTTAAAGTGAAATAACTGATGCCATTTGAAAGTCATGTATTATCTAAGATGGGTGAATTGAAGCTTCTTGCGGAAAGAATCCTTGCCAAAATACCATCAGTTCTCTATATCCACAGGTGGCTTCAACCAACCTTGGTTGAAATATGAAATATTTTCTGAAAATATTTCAGAAAAAAATTTGTATACTGAATGTGTACAGACTTTTTTCTTGTCACTATTAGCTAAACAATAGAGGATAACTTTATATGATAGTTACATTGTATTAGATATAAATAATCCAGGAATGCTGTAAAGTATCAGAAGGATGTGTGTATGTTATATGCAAATACAGTGGTGTATTGGTTCACGAACTTGATTTCTTCCACAATTCTGAAAAAGAAGGCCATATTTATGCTCATACAGGAAAGATGGCCAGCTGTCATGATCATCACCTGATGCAGAGTTCATAAATCAAAATTTTACCAAACACTTGTTTACAAACTGAGTTATTCACAAACAAAAGTGTTTGTGAACCAAGGTACCACTGTACTATGCCAATTTACATAATCCTTGGGTTTTGGTTTGGGGGAGACGGTCCAGCAGCGAGTCCTCCACGACACTGAGGATGAACTGTACCATGGTGGTGTGCACACTGCTGGTGATGTGTACGGGAGCCACACCTATTCTGTGTGGTCACGGATGCTTTGTATTGGGGAAAGTGAATATGAAATACATCACCTTCCACCTGCGTAAGGAAGCATCCCTGGAGAAGAGGCACTGTTTTCACAGAGGACCCAGTGCTTCAGGATGCTCCACACTGTGCCAAATGCCTTACATATGTGAACTCCTATGATTCTCAGAGAAAGCTCAGAGAAATACTTACAGTTTACATATACAAATGTTTACAGTGCTTTTACATATTGCATGTTTACATATTTTACATAGGGTGTATGTCTCTATTGCATAGTTAAAATATACAGGGATATGATTGAGGCAAGTTTGGCTATGACTTAATGGCTCAGGGGCTTAGTGATGAGGTTCATTGTTTTAATTATGAGTACTTTTATATATATTTGAAATTTCCCCTAAAGTAAAAGCAAAATAAAAACTGATGTAAGTACTGTTAGTTTCTCTTTCTTATATTGTGGAAACTCACCCAGCTCCAAAGGGTATGCATTCAGCTGCCACACCAATGACTCTGAAACTGTACCAAGGCTCTGAGAACACAGCTGTGGGCTGTGTGTGATGCTACAGGGCATTCTAGATTGTGCACAGAGTGCATCAAATAGACCTCAGTCAGACACCACATAAACTACTAGCAGAAATCCACAGGTTCCATGTGAATCACACTGCTTGCCTTGTGGTAGCTTCATGTCTTTGGGGAGGTAGGTTTTCAGCCACATGTGTATAAAAGCAAGCCCCAAGTGAAAAATCAGTGTGAAACCAAACCAAGAGTCGTGGTATCATGTCTGATGCTTAGCTATAAGAAGTGCAATGTGGATCAGTGCACTTAGCACATTACAAAATAATTACAAAAGTAGAATTAAAACGTTTACCTTAATTTATATGTATTTGTCAAATCACTACTAAATTGCTAGGATATAAATTTGTCTTAAGTTTCTTTGCACTTAACTAAGGGGCCTGTGAATCAAGTGTTTGGTATACTAAAACACAAAACTTCTGAATATCTGGCCAGAACATTAAAAGCAAGACACACTCATTGGCTCATCCTTATGTGTTCAGCCCTTACTGTTATAGACATCGTGCTACCCGAGGTACAGAAGTGATCAAGGCAGATCAGATCCTGTTTCAAGGTGGCTGCTGCTGAGGGACAGACAATAGACGCAATGAACAGTGCACATGCCTTATGCTGGATTGTGATAAGGTTTAAGAAGTAAGCAAAGGGAGTCTAGCAGGACAGGAATTGGAGTAGGGGTGTGTGTTACCTTTCCATTGCTGTGACAAAACGCCTGATGTAATGAACTTACAAAGAAAGGAACATTTTATTTTGACTCAGCTTCAGAAGTTTCAGTCCCTGATCTGTTAGCTACATTGCCTTTGTTGGTACAGGGCATCAGGGCGGGCAGCCTGTGGCAGAACAGAGCTACTCATCTCATGACAAGTTGGAAGCAGAGAACAACAGGAAGGGGCAGGGCCCACAAGGCCCTACCTGCTAGAGTGCCACCCCCCGCCAGCATGCCGTCAGCCACCAGCCCTTTACCACATGAGCCACATCAGGCAGGTAGGAGGTGAAGTTTTAGACAAAATGGTTAAAATCCAAAACAAAGGACTGAAAAAGAAAGGGGCAAGGGAACTAGTGGTCACTCAGCTATTTCTTAATGGGAAAAAATTCAGAAACAGAACCTGGAAGTTAAATTATATAACAAATACAAATTTGATGAGGCGTGGCCTGCAGCATATAATGACTAGAAAAGCAAAGGAAAAACAGTACATAACTTGTTTCACTTTATTCTGTGGAACCTGAGCTTAGAAGATAAAGGGACAGAGCTAGATAAACTCCCCACCTCCATGTTGTACCTCAGTTACAATGGGAAATGGAGGAAAGCCAACAGAGTTTATGCAAATAAGCCATGCTATCAGGAGTTGATGCTAAATGACGGGAGGAAAGAAGGTCTTAACTGGACTCCACACTGCATCAACTCCAGCTGCTCCCACAATAACAACTGAGTAGTATTTTGCTTCTGTGTGGGATAATTTATCAAAAGGGAAGCAGAGGGCTATGAGTTTGGGGGTTTGTTTTGTTTGTTCATTTGTTTTTTTAACTGAACCATGTGTATTATACAAACACCAGTACTCAAAATGTTAATAGCCATTAGAAGTATCAGTAAAACCAAGCAGCGGGTTGCTTTCCTTCTGGTACCCTTGAAAAGCCTTGTAAGTGGAAATATCAGAAGGTGAATTTAAATTGCCACCTCTGATTTTTTTTTTTTTAATGAGATAGCTACAACTTTCACAGATTTCCTGGAGCTGTGGATTTTCCCTGATACTCACCCAAGAAAAAATTAGAGAGTATGAGGGTTATCAACACCTCAGCTTGTTTGTTGTCTTGCTTCTGTGTCATAATGAAGCCATCAAACTCAGAGCTTCTACCGCAGCTCAGAGACAGGGTCCTCACGAGACCCGGAGCTGTGTCTGTCTGGGCTTTTCCTTTCTGTCTTGGTCTTTCCTGGCTCTGTCTCTCAGCAAGGTGCTTGCTTAGATTATCACCATACCATCTCCTGCCTTTCCAAAAAAATCCTCAGCATTAATGCTACTGTAAATCCTCTGTTGAGTCATTCAGCAGAGCAGGATCTGCAGTAGTGTCCAGTCCTGAATGTCCATCTGAATTTCCCAAGTTTCTGAACAGCAACAGAAATCATTAGTGTCCATGAAAGTGTGTCAGAAAACACTTGGTGCAATGCTTAAAAAGTGACTAGGAGTTTACCAGACTAGAAAAGGGAAGATTATAGTCCTTTTACATGTGGGATATAATATGAACAAAGGTGAGGGTGGCAAGTTCAAGGAAATACAGATTTATAGACTCCTCCTCAAAGGCACTTGAGTGAAGAAGTTTTATAAGTTTGTGTTCTTAAGATTTCTTGAAGTTTGTACTGCTGAGTGCCCTGAACAGCTGTTGTTTCAGCCTTATGGGATGGTGAATCCTTGCCCAATCCTCATTAGTCCCAGCCTCAGGGTCTGGGTTGGTCTCAGGCTTCTCTTTGATCCTACTGCCCTAGATTGTCCCTTGCTTTGGCACAGATGGCCATCAGAAGGAAAACAACATAGCTGGATTTTGGAACTAAGCCACTTAAAAAGCTCAAGCAGGAGCAGCTCAGTCCCAAATACCCTGCAGTTCACTATGGGTTTGCATGGTTTTGTTTTTACCCTGCATATTATGGGAATCCTGGGAAGAGTTTTCATGTAGTTTTTTTTTTTTTTTCCAAGTATCTGTCCCATACTTTACAGCATCAAGGTCCTCTCCTCCTCTTCTCAGAATGTTGCCCTAGTCACAACTCCTTGCTGTGGAATTCTGTACTTAGCATCAGTTTGATGATGCAGAACTTTGTGGAGTGCTCTAATCAGTAGCACCTGGCTTCCAATTCTTGTTTCTTGCTTAAAATAAGTCAAATACTTGGAAAAATGCAACATTTGCTAGGTTTGTTTCCCTTCCTATAAAACAGGTATGAGAGTATGCTTTACTTTATGCAGATGGAAATAATGAATGAGATCTTATGTGAATAGTGCTTTGAGAAAAAGTATTATATACTACAAGCATAGTGTTTTGTAAGAACAATAGGAAACAGAACTTTGCATAATTTAACCTTGTAAGGCCAAGTTGCTTTTTCTGAGACATAAAGAGCAATTAGTCTGCCAGTAGTGACCTTTTAAGACATCTTAACTTAGAGGCAGAGTTTACATCTGTCCATCTACTATTCATTGAAGGATTCAACCTTCAACTTTCTTCAGCAATGAGACCACAGATGAAATCATTCATAACTTCTTTTGGGCTTCTCCCTTTGAATTTAGCCCTGCCCTCCCTGAAACCCTTTATGGTACTCCTTAGGGGCAAAACCTTTCTTTGTATCTGTTGCCAAGCTTAACACAGGGCCTGGCACATAGGAAGTCTTTGAAAAACGTTGGTTAGTAAATGCACAAGTTTGGAGACCATCCAACAGCAAGTGCGTATACTTCAGGCCAAATATTAGCATAATACACACTCCCAGATTGGAATGGATCTTGAGGACTCGTCTTGCCAACTTCCTGCCTTCAGTTAGAACCAGCTTTCAAGCAAATTAGGATCCTTTATTTTTAGTTCCTTCCTGAGAAGGTTGTTGAATGGTTTCGCTAGCTAACCCATCAAGCCTGAGCATCTTTTGTATAGCTGGAGATCATTTTCTCATTTCCTGCTTAAATGGAACAGGAGGAGAGCATGCCCACATCTTGGTTATAGTTGTTTTCTACATAATTATTCTTCTTGTGTCACCATGTTCTGGTCTGGTTCAGGTTGGAAGCAGGGCCCTTCACCTCAATTACAGCAAAAGAACTAAGAGATTATCAGCTTGAATTTTAGAATTGCTTCCAACAGCAGGTGGCAACATGGAAATCAGATTCTGTACAGTATGAAGATAAGCCACAGATTGGGATGCTGCCATCCTCTGCCAAAGATAGACCAGAGCAGTATGCAGAAAGTCTTATATTTGTCATGTTTGAATATTAACTTCCCACACTTTGGAATGTTTGCTCCTCTGTGCCTTATTTGATACGCTTTGAGTGAATTTCATTTACTAGAAACCTTTTTGTTTAATAAGCATTTATATTTCTCCTCTTTTTAAAATTCTGGCCAGGTGTGGTTGCACATGCCTATAATTCCAACACTTGGGAGGCCGAGACAGGAGGGTCACTGTGAATTTGAGGCCATCCTGGGCTACAAAGTGAGTTCAAAACTATCTTGAACTGCATGGCAAAACCCTGTCTCAAAAAGACAAAAACAAATAAATAAGTAATTAATTAAAATGTGGGGCATCTTGAAGCAGATGAAAATCACTACTATTAAACTTAAGGAAGAAAAAGTTTATTGTGTATTGAGAATGTTTCTTAGGACCATTTGATTCTAATAACAACATGGCTTTAAAATTCTTTGAACATCTAATCAGAATGTGGAAATGAAACAAAGCCACTGTTTTTGTGTTGTTTGTTGCTTTGTATTTAAGTTTAAAAAAAAAAACTCTAAGTTTAAAAAAAAAACACACACACACTTTATGTCACAGAGCCATCACCCATGATGATTCATCTCAGGATGTTCTCCTCAAATATAATTATCTTCAGGCAATTTAATTGAAATACCTGAATAAGTATATGAGTTCTAGAGATGAGAGATTTGCTTCCTATGATCATTTGCTTATCTGCGGAAAGGCAGAATCAACCTAATTCCCAAGTAGCAATGCTGAGGTATATTTTTATCATTTGCTTGATGATTTTTTAAAACTTTTATCACTATTAATGGGGAAATGAATTAAATCTTAACGCTCATCAACTTTTATTAAATGGCTGCTACTGAAACAGGCAAATCCAGGAAATAGTAGGGCAGCCCACTTCCTTTAGCACGGTTGGCTCATTCACAGTTGTAACCGTTTCAGGTTTAGGAGCTCTCAGGTCTGTATCTGTACTCTTTCCTGAGGAATTTTCAAATAAAGAAATGGATATGTGCACCATTTCAATTTAATGAGAACAGAACTAGCCTACTAATATATATTCCTTATCAGAATCAAACTCAGTAGCCCTAGGAGTGTTACTATAGGCAAAAGCTTTTGAGCTATATCTGTCGAGCAAATTGGAGCTTGTATCCAACCACTGATTCATAAAGTAGCCCCTCAGTGCTAGATTTTTTTTTTTTTTGGTAACAAGTATGATAAAATGATGAGCTTAACTAAAACTTGAAAAGCGAAAACCATATATTATTAAATATATGTTTAGTAGGTTCTTTTCTGATGTTTGTTTCCTTTAAAGAACAAGTTTAGAGATGGGTCTAGGCATCTACAGTTTTTGTTGCATAAATTAATTTGTCCAGGACCTTGAGAATGTGGCGCTGAGCTCTGGGAGAGCAGCTTCTCTAGAAGGAGGCACAGAGCAGGTAGCAGTATGAGAGCTAAGCTCTGGTCGTTCTTCCTGCAGCGTGGTCTCGTCGTGTTACTGTGGGCCCCTTAGGTAATTGCTTGGCTCCTGGTCTCCATATCTGTAAATGGAGATAATGATCCCACATACTGACCTGGAAAGATATGAGCATGAAATGAAATAGCTTGAGAGCATTTTGCGAAACATAAAGCCCGAAGTCAGCATCAACCATTATTACTACTGATATCTAGAAAAACTGCTTTACTTTTTTGAATGAGAAATAGAGTGTCCTGCTAAGCTACCCCACTCTGCCTTGTCTATTACATGTAATTAAAAGCCAGAGGTAATGACCTTGGCTGAGCACCACCATCTTCACGTCTGGGCCCCTAAGGAGGAGAATACCATGTGATACACAGTTCACCAAGGCCTCTGAATCAAAACACATCGCAGCCCACAGAGGAAGGCGAGGCTTCTTTAGAGGAAAAATTTCTCTTTCTAAAGTAAAAGCACTAAACAGAGAGTGAATACTGAGAAGGACTGTTATACATTTTTACCTAATCCTGCCTAATCCTGCCAAAATTTATGGTCTTATCATCATTCCTGCTGTTCCTAGCATGTCTAATACATGGATGCACCCTTAATGGTTCTTAACAAAAACCACTTTTCTTGATTTTCTCTTAGATTTTTCTAAAGAATTTTAGTAAATATTAAAAGTGGATTAAAGGGCTGGGGATTTAGCTCAGCGGCATAAGCGCCTGCCTTGCAAGCAGGCAGTCATGAGTTCGATCCCTGGTACCAATAAAAACGAAAAAGACAAAAAAAAAAAAAAAAAGAAAAGAAAAGAAAAAAGTGGGTTAAATAACTAAGCTAAAGTAATAAAAGATATTAAAGTTCTCAAAGTGATAGAATTAGGATTTAAATCTCAGAGTATCTTCCTCCAAAATCTTTGCTTTTTTTTAGTTCATTTAAGTATATAATAGCAATTTCATCATTTAAGCAGAAATTAGACAGAAACATAAGCACAGAGCAAATTAGTGAGAACTCTGTTAGATATTTTTCTCTCATTGCTGAGACAAAATACCCAGACACTCAAAGGAGAAAATATTTATTTAGTTCACAGTTTGTAGAGGGTTCAGTCCATAGTTGACTGGCTTTGAGGCAGGGTAGCCTGACAGAGAAGAGTTCATGGGGCCAGAGGGTAGCAGAGTAGACAAGGGCCTCAACAGCATCTTTCTGCTCCTTTTATCTCATCCAGACTAGCAAGATTAGGGCAGTGCTAAACCGATCAGTGGACCGATTTAGTAATCACACACCCTTAATCTCAGCATTGCACCATGAATCAGTCACATCCTCTAGATGCAGCTGCCTCTGAAAAAGCCCACCCATGACCACATGAGGCTTTGAGGGGACATTTAAACACAGCCATAACAAACTCTCATGGGAATTTGTGTCCATGTACAAAGAAATCACATGTTTCTGCATGATTCCACAATAAAAAATACCAAGTAGCCAGGATAAGCAAGAAATATCATGCAAGTATTAAATTATTGATAACAGATTGGTAGACTACAAAAAACCGTACTAAAATAGTTTAATGTTTTTCATTGGACTTACTGAGTCTCCAAATCTGATCCCACCCCTCGTGGGGGGAAGGACATGTTAAAGGAGCATGCCTGAGCCAAAGTGGCCCATTAATAAAAGGGCTAGTGGGGCAGGACAGGGGTGATTCAGGGTCATTGCTGGACAGAGGGGCAGCAAGGTGGCACAGAAAGGTCAGGACAGACCTGGCAGGAGTACCCAGGATGACTGTCAGAAAAATCTGAACGCAAAGTGTGATGAGCTGATTCAAAATTACATTACTGATGCATACATTTTTCTCATTAGATAGAAAAATAAGGAGGAGGAACAGATGAGACTGTGCCCCCCAGGGATGTCATCTGTCCTCACTTTTTGGGGGAAGAGCAGCGTCTAGTCCTCAGGTATCTGTTCAACACCATAGGACAAGGACCAAGTCTGAGGTTAAATTCTCAGATTCTCTGAAGAAGGTCAGAACAATATTAGGCTAGCAGTGGCTTTTTCTTAAATGCATGCAGATCCGCTAATAATGCTCATTAGGCTTATTGTTCACTCGAATTTAATTTAGAGTGTTTCGTTTGTCTCCCTGCTGATGTTTCCAGGACAGATGTGTGCATGGCTCAGGCATACTTCCCTCTGCCCGAGACAGATGTCAGGATATTAGACCACGCTGGAACAGTGCCAGCATGTTTATTTGTGACAGAGGATTGCCATCCTCCTTTCTCTCAACTGGAGTTTTCATTGTTATAGCTAAAATGAGTGCCAGCTAAGAAAAAGAGAAGCAGAGATTTTCAGGGAAGTAGGACAAATAGTGGGAAGGTAGAGAAAAAATAGGAAGTGACAAAGAGTTTAAAAAATATATATGACAGGCTTTAGACCAGTCATTTCCTCCTACTGAAAATAATGCAGCTAATTTCTGATTCCTGTGAATAATAGGAATTCACTTTGGGGGCAAGAAGAAATTAAAAATGCAGAATTCTAGGCCCCACCCCAAACTGCTTCCATGGACCTTGTTTTAGCTGCTTAGGTTACTCTGGCCCAGTCCTACCAGTACGAGGCTCCATTTTCTTTTTATTCATAAGACCAAAGAAAGGAGGCAGAAAGCAGAAAGATGGACTGTATGAAGACAGCACATACTCCTCTATTCATGTGATTCTTTATCTGAGAGGGAAGCGGCCCTCCAGAGGGAGGCTGCTCCAGACAGATCAGAGGAAATGCCTGCAGAGGGTGTTGGTATGGACATTACTGATTTCTTTATTGGACTTATTTGTGTCACTGTGTGTGCCCAGCTCCCTGACAAACCAGAGGATTTCATCCCCACCTTGTTTAAATGTGTTGATCTCTTTGATCTCTTTTCCTCTGGCCATCTACCCTGCCCTGATAGTCCACGTCACTGTTAAGGCAGAGCCCAGGAGGGACGGAAGGGCCAGCCCTCTGATTTCAGTGCCCTCTTCCTGACTCTGGCTGCTAGAACATCTGTCTCCCTCTCTCCCTCTTCAAGGGTGCTCATGTGAAGAGATTTTGGTTAACTCTTGGGTAAATCAGACAACTCTCTAAGCTCAGCTGGAAGGACCAGGTGACTCTTCCCAATCAAAGACACAAGAAGAATGTTGCCTCTTACCCCTCCCATCAGCCCTCTCCACGCCCCACAAAACTTTGAAATTTACAACAATTATTTTTAAAAATCTGGAAAACAGAATATCCCCTCAATCTCAGAACAGCTAGTGACATTTTATCCAATCCTTCATTCAATTTCCACATTTATATTTCACATAGAATACTTAGGATTTCCAAGGAAATTTTTATTTTATATGCATTTTCCTTGTTACTGTATAGCCTTGATAATAGCTATAAAATTTAATCAAATACTTAAATAAAATCCAGATACTTAAACAGAACTTCCTGTGTATCAAGCACATAAAATATTAAATATATACTCATTTGGCCCTCATGATTTTTATAAATCTAAACTCGTTTTATGCCCCTAGCCACCCTGTTACGGCCATGTTCCAGATAAAGAAATCAAGTCTCAGGAAGGTTAAATAACCGGCCCAAGGACTGCTATCTTATTGCCCACGATTTTCATCCTTTTGGATTTTTTCTGCAGGTTAGGTTTCCAAAAGAACTGCCTACCCTGCAAGGGAAAAGGACACTTCCTATGAGTTTATTACTGCTTAATCATAACCAGGAACTCAAGGAACAGTAAGGGGAAATGATGAAGTGCACAGTGTAGTGAAGATGCTAGGCTGATGTCTCGCAGGTTTCTGGTGCTCTTTATATACCTCCTGGTTGGTCTGGTAGTCATAAAGCCACTGTTTAACAGAAGCAGCTAAATATTTTTTATTTATGTCAGCACAGAAATAAAAACAGAATAACTCCTCAGTGGCAAATTAACCAGCCAGCCAGTGAGTTTAGTCATTTTTATTCAACCTGCATGTTTTGAGTCCTAAAGACAGAAGTTTGTTTGGAAACCACTACCTGTTTTCCAGAATTTCTGTATAGGTGGGGGTGGGATTGGCAGTCCTTCTGTCTTGACATCCACCATGTTTGCATAACTCAGGTTTTTCTTTCTGTGGCATGTTTGTTTAGAGGATGGACTGACATAGAGTAACTCGTGAACATTATATTCCTGATGCCCATTGGTCCATTACTGTATCCATCAAGCCATGCTTAAGATTTTTGAATGACTTTGGGAGTACCAAAACCACTAGTGGCTTTAGTGGCTGATTCAGTGTTTCTTTGCTTTGCCTCATACATTGATCAGGCTCTCTGTTCTTTGTCAAGGGTGGTAGCACAATATCAAAAACCAAAGATGGTTTCCATTTGGGAAAGCCAGGCCATGTATCTCTTCAGCTCAAGAAACACATGTCTGACAGATACTTTTTCTCCTAGATCATCCCAGTTTTAACAACCACACATCCGTTCTTCATTTTCCCCAATTATAAATGCCATTATCATAACCCATTAGCACATTTTATTAAAACTGTCTTTGCATCTCACAGAAGTGATGAATCTGAAAACCAAGATGAAAAAGGTGGAATGTCGGAGTAAAAAGATAATAGGAATAGCTGATTTCTCCTCTGAAGTAGTCAGGGAAATGGTAATGAGCCAAAGAATCTTCAATGCAGTGTATTAATGGCGTAGTTAGAATATCTCACGGAGCCACACCTCCCTTTGCTCAGTAGCTGACAGTATCATTTATCAAGACATTGAAAGCCTTCAATGTTTGTTCAAAAAAGCAAGAATTATTTTGAAGGGGAGAGGGAGTGATATTGATTTTGACTACATTTTAAGAATATGAAACAACAAAATAAATAAAACCTAAAACTAAGAGGTTAATGTCTAGGGTCGGTTTATGGTACACCATCCTGGCATGATTGTGGGCATCTATAATCCCAGCACTCAGGAGGCTGACGCAGGAAGATGGCTGCAAGTTCGAGGCCAGCCTGGAATGCAAAGTGAGTTCAAGGCCAGCCTGAACTGCCTAGCAAAACCCTGTCTCAAAAGCAAACTGAAAAATAAAAACAAAAAATGACAAATATTTACAGTATACCTAGTAGTGTAGCCTGGCTCCCTACAACCAGTTTTGGAGCAACTGAGTCCTAGGCAGAGAGGAAAACTGAAGATGTGTTCCAAAGAATCGGCTTTGCCATCCTTACCCTTGTCTATTGACTCTAGATAAATTGGGTAAGGGTCCTGTTTCTAAAATGTGCTTGGAATCCGTTTTAATCAGATATGGTGTGTTGGCTTTCTCACTGCTGACACACAGTACCTGACACGCATGACCTGAAGGAGAGGCTTACTTTAGCTCATTATTTTCAGAGGATTCAAGCTGTGCTTGACTGTCTCAAGGCAGGAACATCATGGTGGAAAGACTTGGCAAGAGAAAGCCGCTCTCTTCATGGCATTCAGGAGGCAGAGAGAGAAAAAGGAGGAGCTGGCAAGGGAGATGTACCCGCCAGAGGTATGGCCCTGGTCACACTCCCCTCCATCTACCCCCTACTCCCTAACAGTGCATTTAGCCAGGATTCATCGTGGGTTAATCCACCAGTGAACGTGGCACCCCACCTCTGAACACATGAGGCTTGGTGACATTCCAGATCTAACCTACAGTGAATGATAAGATATGCAGACAGGAAAGCTGCTGCCATGGAGGATGAAAGTTACACTCATGGATCCTTAGAAACAGGAAGTGCCACACATCACACATGTGGCCACAAGCCATGCAGGGCCACGTGCGGAGCATCAGGATCATTCAGAAAGCAGGGAGCAAGGAAGACATATGTGTCTAATCTTTTATTGAGGTTTTCATGAGAAGGAATGGGTGAGTCAAAGTAAGCAGGGGAGAAAGGTGTAGGATGAATAGTTTTAGGGACACTAAGCAATGGGATGGTTCCAGGTGCTCTGATGAGGCTGAGAGTGTTGCATCCTGCAGGAGCAGAAGGTGGATGGAACTATAGACCCAGGATTGGTTAGTTGGGGTATCAAAGATGTCCTTGAGGTAAAGTTACTATCTCTAGTAATCAAATAACCCAGAGAAGGGCAATCCCTTCCCAGTTCAGAAGACCGCAGGTGCCAAAGCATAAGAATACAGAAAAATAAGCAAATATAGTTAATATAGACTTCACACACACACACACACATACACATTGGGCCACTTGTCTGTCTTGTGGCACAAGAATTACCGGTGTTTTGGGGCTGGTTTTCACAGAAGTAAGGAAACTTAAAGAGTAGCATTAGAAGAATCTCTCACCTCTTATCTCCATGCCAGGTACACAGCATACAAGCCTATGATCAGGTTGAATACCAAGCGCCATGCTTCACCTCATAAGAAAAACCACTTTCCTTTCACCCACTGAAGCACTTTGTGCAGTAACAGCGTGCAGTCCATGAGACACAGGCTGAAGAGAATAACTCCTGCAGTGCAGAACTCTTATCTGGTTATGCTGATTGTCTCAACACAGAAAAGATGAAATGCATTTTTCTCGGCTCACTTCCCAGGCTTCCCAGAGCTCAGACGTGCCCTGTGTCATTTCTTTTCATGCGCAGTGAGCATTGCGAGAAACCATTATCCAGAAATACTATGTTGTGCTGTTGAATTAGTTTCAGTAATGAGAATAAACATTTACAGAACCTTGTGTTTATAAAATGGTTTACAAGCACCGGCTGGCTCACTTGTTAATAATTACTTTGGGGGATTCTGAACAATGCATATTTAGTAGATAAAAGTGATGATTTGGGTGGGAGTAGGAGGACAGACAAGGAATAGAAAAGCATTGAAAACACTCCTTTTCAGTTTCATAGTCTCCGAAGCCTACTGACTAACTTCATCATTTTCATTGCACCTGATTCCACAGTCCTAATATGCAAAGCCCAGCACAAATGCACAAGTGTTGGGTAAAATCACGGTTGAGGATTTGCATTGTATGCTCTTCCTCTGTGGCCTTTGCCTTTTGTCATCTTAATTTGCCACAGCATGGGGTGCTTGAGGACACTGAGCACATCCACCCACCCACCATTCAGGCTGCAGACCTGACTCTGCCTGGCTCTGTTTCTGATGTGAGAGATGAGTCCTGAAACTTCACTGCATCCCTGGGCCTCAGTGTTCTCAGCTACCAAATGGCTGAGAAAGGAGGCTACCAAGGAAATAAGAATCCCATAAGGTCCTAACTCTTAACTCCAATTAATTCATGATCTTACCACTTTTACCATCTGAATTTCTGATATATATTTTCAGGCATATCTCTTTATCTTAATAAAACTCAAACTGACATGTCTGTGGGACCACAGCACCATTCATGTGCATGTACGCATTATTTATACACTTAGAAGACTGGGGACATATTTTAGAAAACATTTCTTAAAATCTGAATTTTCTAATCTATAGTTATTATTAACATGCTGCGCAAATTTTTAATTAATATGGTCCCTCTGTACCATTTGGATATGTCCAGAGCACTTCCACACTGCATCATGCATCGTGCCTGTTCTCAAGAGTGAGGTGTGTAGCACTAAACTTCCTGCTCCTTGGTGGGCCCAACCTCTGAAGTGAGGTTATAGATGGTCCCCATATTATCTGTCTGGTTTCTAAACTGCCTCTTGCTGACTTCTGCTAGTAAATACTGGAGTGGTCCAGGAAATATGATCATAACCAAAGGCCTATTTTGACAGTAAAGAAGGGGAATTCTATGACATTCAGCTTTGGTTTTATAACATAATTCTTAATTGTCAATAAAGATGTTCTTTACAGCCAACAGTGGTGGCATAATCCTTGTAGGAGGCATCCAGGGTGCCCACAGCCCCAGCCCATCACTTCACTTTCCACTGACCCACTGGTCACTGCCAAAAAGAAAGGCTTAAGAGAAGCCAGAGGGCAAAGATGGACCCAAAGTAACTAAACAAGAACCCACAAGACGGTCTGCCAGATTATCCACAAAACCTGCTCCCCTAGAACCTGAACCTAAAGCAAGAAAAGCATTTACCTAGAACAAACCTGGAACAAAGATCAACAGAGGAGCTAAAAAGAGGAAGAAATAATAGCGGGAAGCTGGAAAAGAAGGTACTACACCATCTGAAAATGGTGAAAAGGTACAGAAAACTGAATCTGTAGATAATGAGGGAGAATGAATTGTCACAAAAAGTTTGGGAATGATTTTATGTACCTCTTAGGACACCTTTTAAAGCACCTGCTTTAAGAATTTAGTGCTGAGGGGCTGGGGATTTAGCTCAGCAGCATAAGCGCCTGCCTGACAAGTGCAGGGTTGTGAGTTTGATCCCCAGTACAAAAAGAAAGAAAGAAAGAAAGAATTTAGTCCTGTACATACTGTGATGGTTTTTACTGTGAATATTTGAATTTTTCATGCATTTTTCTAGAGCAATAATCTGTGATGTTTTTGTACCTAGGTTTTTTGTGATTTTAGTAAAACATGGATAGTTGTGGCCACCTGCTAACTATGTGTATTTAAAATAAAAGGTTTTTCTGTCTGTAAAAAAAGAATAATCACTGTACATTTTTATATTTTATTTATATATTGCTTAGAGTTGTCATTTCCAAAATACTGTTGATGTAATGGTAGACTCTATTCTTTGAGGACTTACATGCTAATGCTACACTCTCCATACATCAGCCATATTAGACAGGATCCCTACAGGGGACAGATGGCCCTGAAAGGGTAGAAAGGGGCAAGTTTTGGACCTTTCAAAGGGAGTACTGTACATGAGATGGGGAGGAAGGGAAATGAAAAGGACCAAGATGTGGAATATGTATGTACCTATTCCCCATTATGAATGCATTTATTATATATCACAAACACATGCTAATAAAAGAGGTGTCTCATAAAGACAACAGATATCATGGGTAGTGTATCAGTCAATGCTTTACTAGAGAAACAGATATAACACAAGATAGAGAAATAGATATAACACAGGATAAATGAACATGTAAGAAATTAAAAGCTCAGCTTACAGTAATAGCCACGGAGTGAGTTGAGGAAGTGTGCAGAGGGTGTCTGAACACTGGAGGCTGAAGAAATCTGTCCAGGATCTGGAGCTCACTGCAGCATCCCGTGCAAGTCTGTGTCGGGAGGCCAATGGATCTTCCCCAGAAGACTGAAGGATCTATGCCAGAAAGCTGAAGAATCTTCAGGGAAAAGCTGCAGAATATGCAGCAGAAACCAGAGTCTGCCCTGAAAGCCAGGAGATAATATCCAAGCGGAAGGGGAACACTGGAGCTCCTCCAAAGAACAGAAGCCAGTCTGTCCTTCCTCACTTCCCCTTTATGGCATCCAGACAGTCAGCCGTCCTAGGGTGGGTCCTCTACATCCTAGGGTGTAGAATTGCTGAGCTGGTTTAGCTAAGCTTCTCAGTTTCTCAAGTGGACACCATCAACCATTACAGGCAGTGACTCTTACTAAGGAATGCCATAAGCATCCTCGTTTTGGTGGCCTCCTAAACATGTCACTATGTGTAGAAAATAAAGTATAATTAAATAAGTTGCTGATTTAGTATTCTTCTAAAAATAACTTTCCAGTGTTCTTCTAAATCTGAGAAACTTAAGCTCTGAGACAGACCAGTCATTATTTATTCATTATTCTTTCATTATGCCATCTTAATGAAGCAGGAAAACGTGCCTTACTCGTAAAACACACCCACACACACACTCTTAAAATTAGCACTGTTACTTACTAACCCAAGATTCAGTTATGAATATCAAATCACGTGAAATCATGGAAACTTACCACTATGATAATGAGATATTAAAGACATTCAGTTTTAATTGATTACCTTGTCGTAGATTTTTTTCTAGTCTACTGGAAAAGCAAATGTTTGACAATAGAGTAGTTGCTTTTTCTTTCCTACCTTAGCAAGAAATTGAAGTCTCTGTCTGTTGACTTAGCCTCTGCCTTTGTAAGTCTCCAGACTTGACTTTTCTTGGCCTCATGTTGCATATCCCAACATAGCTGTGTGGAAACTGTCATTTCTCATCAGTCTCACGCTCTAGCCAGCTGTGCTAACACAGCTCTGCCATCCTAACGTCTTGGAGCCCAAATGAGCAAACAGGAATCTTTACCAACTTACTGGATATCACCGTGAATAAATAGGATAATATATGAGGATAAGCAGAATGCCTGGTGCATAAATAAAAGTTCAAGAAACACTCAGCTTGTCGTCTTTCCCATGTGTGCTATAAAAGCGCTGTGATTCTTTCCATCGCCTGGTTCACAGACCTCCTCATCTAGCCTCTGTCATACAAGAATGGCCTTACAGAGAAGAAGGAAGTCTCATACTGTGTCACACTTCTGAACTTAGTTGTACTGACACTATAAACAAGTTTATTAAAGTGTACATTACATGTATAAAATTCACCTATCACAGGTGTACATGTCAATGATTTTCATAAATATATAATGTACAGCCATAGCCACAGCCCACTTGACACATTTCTGTCACCCCAAAAAGTTGCCATTTATGATACCTCGTTCCCACCTAAAACCCTAGGCAATTATTGAATTGTTTTATATATAAATGTACTCCTTCTTTGCATTTAAATAGTGGAATTTTACAGTACATACAGTCTCTTCTACCTGGCTTCTTCATTATGCATAAAGTGTTAGAGGTTCATCCATATTGAAACCTCTATCAGTATTTCCTTCGTTATGTTGTAGATAGACCATCCATGACCTGGAGATGAAAATTTGGATTATGCCCAGTTTTTTGTTATTAAAATAATCCTGTTGTGAACACTGATGAACATATCTTCTTGTGAACACATTTGCAGTTTCTATGGATAGTTTTAGGAGTGAATTAGAGATTATATGGCAAGTGTGTGGTTAAATTCTTAAAATCACTAGATTGTTTTCCAGGCTGCCTATTCCATTTTACATTCTCCTCAGCCATGTATTAGTATTCCAGTTTGTTCACATCACCACCAACGCATAATATTTTCTTTATTATAGCTGTTCTAGTGGATATGGAGTTATATTTACCATGGTTTTAATTTGCATTTCCCTAATGAATAATAATATTGAGTATCTTATCATGTAGTCATTATTTGCCATTCATACATCGTCTGTGATGAAATATATTGCACACATTTAAATTGGGCTGTTTGGTTTTTTTACCATTAAATTAGGAGAGTTCTATATATACTCTAAATATAGGTCTTTATCAAATCTATATTACACAAATATTTTCTCCTGTGCCTTATATTTTCATTTTCTTAGTGGTGCCTTTTAAAGTAACAAAATTTTGATGGCATTTAAGTAATTGAATTTTTCTTTGATGGCCTATACTTTTGGTGCCATTTTTGGGAAATCTCTGAAGAACCCAAAGCCACAAAGATTTTCTCCTGGTTTCTTCCAGAAGTCTTACAGTTTGAACTCTAATATTTAGACTTACATACTGTATTAATTTCTTCTGTGTTAATCCTTATGCAGTGTATGAAGTAATCATCTAAGTTCATTATTTTTGTATGTGGCTATCCAACTCCCTCAGATTCATTTGTTGAAAAGACCGTTTTTTCTTTCTCACTGAGTTGTCCATATATTTGTCAAAAATAAACTGCCCATAAGTATAAGGATTTATTTCTAGACCCTCAATTTTGTTTCATTATCTATGTGTCTATCATTATGTCCATACTATATTATCTTAATTATATAAGTTTTGAAATTAGATAGCATAAATCCTCCTAATTTGTTGTTTTTCAGAACTGCTTCTGGCTCTTATATGTCTCTTGCATCTCTATGTAAATTTTAGAATCAACTTACCAATTTCTACTTTAAAAGCCTCCTTGAATTTGGATAGGAGTTTCAATAAGTTTATAGGTCAGTTTGGGGACAATTAACATCTTAACATAACCAAGTGACTTTTTAAAACAGCTTTTTCTATGTAAATAATTTCAACTTTATGAAAACTTGAAAGAATAGTACAAAGAACAGACATATATCCATTTTTTAAAATGTATCATAGGTGCATGCCTGTAATCCCAGCACTCAGAAGCTGAGCCAGGAGGATTGTTGCAAGTTTGAGACCAGTCTTGGCTACAAACTGAGCTCAAGCCCAGCCTGAAATGCATAGCAAAACCCTGTCTCAAAAAGACCAAAAAAAATGTATCATAGTAAGAACATTTGATGTCTATTCTTAATAGAATTTAAAGTGCACAATATGGTATTGTTGGCTATAGGTGCTATGCCATGCCGCAGATTCCAGCGCTGTTTGTCTTGGCTAATTGAAACTTTATACCCATGGATTAGCAACTCCCATTTCCTCTACTTGCAGCCCCATTCTACTTTCTAGTTCCAAATTTAATTATTTTTAGATTATTCAGTTAAGTGGAATCATGTAGTATTTTTCCTAACCATTATTCATATTTACTGAATGTTATCAGTTTCATAACCAATCTGTATGTATAATTATCCCTAAACCACTTGAGAATGAGCTCCATATATCATGCCTTTGAACTTCTAAATACCTGTATGCATTTCCTGAGACTAATTCTCCTGCATAAACACAGTAGACTTACCAACTCCACAAAATAAAACACTGTTATGGGGCTGCCATCTTCTCAGTTTTCCATATTCCTATTTTATAAATTTTAATGTCCCTTACAGTACATTTTCCTCCTGAACAGGATCCAGTCTGGGATCATACAGTTCGCTTATTTGACATGTCTCTTCAAATGAATGGTAGCCTTTCTTTGCCTTTTGTAACACTGACAACTTTGATAATACGTTTTCCAAAACACACTTCAGAAACTTTCATTAAGTGCACAAATGTATTATAAAATTAGTTGAAAAAACATGCAAATGTTCTGTTCTTTGGTTTTGTGTGATTTTGCTTCCTGACTGCATTCATATTGTCCTTCCCGAGGCGGAAGGCCACACAGGTCATAGTGTGTCCCAGGGCTGCACTTCTGCAGACACACGCTGTCCATTTGCCCCTCACTGTTGTTAATTCTCGTTACCCAACCAAGATGGTGTTCAGTGTCTCTGCTGTGTAGTTAGAATTTCCTCCTTGCATTTCTTACATTATCTGCTTTTATTTTTATTCTTCTTATGGGGGGGGGGAACAGGCATGTTTAGGTTTTTCTCCGTGTCCCTGTAGTATTGCTCCTTTGCTTGCAACACTACAAGTAATTGCTACCCGCTGTGAAGACAGCATTTATAATGGCATTAAAGCCTGAAGACCTTTTCAGTGTGTATTTAAGGCTTTTCCCCAATGCATGAATGATTAGAATTAGAGAAAGCTACTACCACTGGATGTCAGTTTTCTTATCCACTTAATCTAATACAAGATTAACTCTTTTCTGCTGTTCTATTAATATCTCCAGTCAAAGACTTCCCTGATTTGATCCCTGCCATGTTCGTTCATGAATAAATGGATGAATCTGTGTTCTTGTAAGAATTTTTAAAGATTTATTTTTTCTGTTCCATCACATCAAGATAAATGAACTTCTTTAAAGGAAAGAAATGGCTCAGACTTTATTGAAAAAGAGTAATACTATATTTGGAGAAAAAATATTTTAATAACCTGGGAAAATAAGGATGATGCAAATCCAAGTGTGTGCCAGCTCCCATCAGTATCTCAGCAGCCAGTTAATAGGAGAGGATGACAGTTTTGTTATTAAATTATGTAAATACTAATTGAAGGCACAACCAAATAGGATAATCGGTTGCCTTCAAAAGCACTTTCAAATTATTAGCTATGATTTCACTAATGGAATGAAATTTCTAGACTCATCTCTAGTTCTCAGACTGATACTTCCCAAGGAATTCATCTACTTTGGGGAAGCATGGCTGTGTAGCTTGTCTTTATGGAAAACCCTCAATTCCAGAGTCACCTTCAAAGAGTTAAGCATTTTTGTCCAGTAAAAACAGAGCTATAATATGCATAGTAATCCCCAGAGGTCATGGCTGATAGGAAATCTATTGGTGCTTTCTACTGTGAAGTCCATCTTGATAATTAGTGCATGGCTAACTTTACCTAAAAGTGCATGGGGCAAGGACACATAGCATCCACTTAGGATTTGGAAAGATTTGGTCTTTATAAATGGCTCAATCCAACCCCAAAGCTTACTATTATTGATATATCTTCCTGTGGAAAATACTAATGACAGTAACAACTCCTGGAGATATCTCCTGTGAGGCAATAGAGACAACTTGGCCCACCGTATTCTTACTGTAAAATCTTAAATTTGCTTACTATTACTGTACCTCAGTTTCCCCATCTGTAATACAGAAATAACAATGATGTCATAATCATAGATTGTAAGAATTAAATGAGGTCATATTGATCAAGTGCTTAGGACAGTGTCTGGCACAAAATGTTTAACAGAAATTCAGTATTGTTGTCCTCATCTAGTGTTCCACTGGGACAGGCAAAAGTAGGTATTAATATGCTGGTTAGATGGATAAAGAAGTGGAAGCCAGTGGTTCAGTGAGTTGCTTTGCTTTTCAACCACAGCAAAGCTGATCTGAGCCTTTGAATCCTGTTTAAGGCTCCAGGAGAAGGTCCCTCATCTTTCTAGTTTTTGAGCATCTCATCAGGTTAAAGGATTGTGAGGCATTGACATCCCTGAGGATTCTACCCGGATTTATGGAGGAAGGCATATGCCAAACTGTCTCTCACAAGAAAGATTTTACCTGACCACCTCAGCCCTCAGACCCACTGGTACGTGACCCACTGGTATCTATGGATGAGTCAGTCAGAATAAGGGCATGAGTCACCCAGCCTTCATTGTTGCTGTTTCTGCCAGACTCATCTGCACCAGTGGGAAATCTCAATAATGACGTGCTGGTTCCACCAAATCAAATAGCCACGGTGGCTACAGTAAAAGGAGAGATGTAGGTCTCACTCAGAAATAAGGAACCAGGAAGTAGCTGAGAGCTGGGTTAACTTCAGAGCTTTAGGAAATAAACACTTGTTTGTAAAATCATTTTCATTTTTATATTATGCATACACATAAAATGAAAAAAATTCATAATTGAGTAAACACTGATGGTGTTATCAATCTATGCAGAGATTTAGAAGCCTACACACATCCTCTGTAGATTTAGCTAACATGTGTCCCCAGAGAAGAACTCCCTACTATTAAGATTTGGGGACATTGTAAAGCTCAGTAGCTTTTCCTGTAACTCACACAAATGCCAAAAAGAGAGGCTAGTACAAAGATGAATGTTGCTTCTGATTATCAGCTGTTTGGAGGAGTCCCTGTTTCACTTGGTGTTCCATGAATCATACAAAAGAGAGAGAATAGAAACACATAAATGGGGAAGTGGAGAAATGAACTGAAAAAAATTTTTAAAGAAATATGCTTCTCACATTCTCACCAGAGAAGTTAAAGACTGGAAGAAATATACCAAAGGGTTGAATGATTGCCTTTGTATGGTGTTGGAGTCTTCTTCTTTCTGTAGGTATCTTCCATATTTATAAGAGTATATCTTATAGAAGAAATTAAGGAAAGCATATTTTTTTTAAAAATGTAAGAAAATTGGTTACCAGTTGTAAAGGTATACACTGAATAGCCTGTGTCTCTAGAATCATTAGTTAGGGAGCTCTAGCATTAGGTGTATCCTGTCCCAGGGAGAGAGTGCTAAGCTGTCAGCTGACATCAGTGTCCAGTACTTAGCCTCTTCAGGGGTCTCACTTTAGGAACTGAGGATCTTAACATCATAAGACAAGGGGTAGAGGTGCAGAAAAGATTTTTTAGTGTACAGATGTCATTGTCAGTAAAGAGATTTGCAACCCTGTGGTCAAAGCCTGTATGTCACCAGTCCCTCTGGAATGCTTTGAGAATGACCCCGAGTCTGAGTGTCAGGTGCTTCATCCTATAATACAGAGCCCATCTGCAAAGGAGATACTTGACCCTTGGTTAGCAGTGTGCAAGACCAAGAAGAGAGACACAAAGCTGGGTCTTGGGAAGATACCAAATCAAACAACAAAAGACAGACTGACAGTGCAGGAACAGCTGGATACCAAGCTGGAAAACGGAGCCTAGGGAGATCACAGTATGGGATGAAGAAAATTCTCTGCATGGGAGAGAGGGTTCTGGAACAATGTTTAGTATTGATGGTGAGAGATGCACACGAAGATGCCATTGTGAATGGGATAAAAAGGTTTGTAAAACCCATTGAACAGTCAGACTGAGGGTTTATTCCCATAGAATCTGCAGCCATGTTATCAAGTGACTGAAAGATGTTTTGAATATCTGGACTAACATTCTATACAACACTATTATTACCCATATGATTCAACAACGGAAACCTAAGGAGATTCATATCCCCCAGAAATAAAGCAATGTTGTTACCCTATTACCATGATGAGGGGTGTTTTGTTTTTTTTTTTTTTTTTTTTTTTTGTCTTTTTCATTTTTATCAGTACCGGGGATCAAACTCACGACCGCCTGCTTGCAAGGCAGGTACTTATGCCGCTGAGCTAAATCCCCAGCCCCGATGAGGGGTGTTTTTAAAACATGTGTTATCATCCTCATAATTCAAATGCTTCACAGGCTCTCAGCAAAAGACCCAACTTTAAAAAAAAAGCTTTTACCACCTTTGTTAAGAAAGCGGTAAACTTCATTCCAAAGGGGAAAAAAGAAGGGTTTTTTTTGCCAACTCTTGAAAATCTTGGCAGGTATCAATAATGTAATTTTTATAAAAATGAGATTCTCTAAATTCTGCATAATAGATTTATAGATTACCCAGATGGCTTGTAGAATAACAGATTGAAAACAAAACATAAATTATAGGCAAGAATATCAATATCAATCCAATTTTAAAAAAATAAGCAGAGCAAAAATTTGAAGAGCATTAACAAATAGTATAGTAATTGCTTGTAACCTTGAATGTTACCTTGGCTGAAGATATTATTTGGTGTGAATGACCTAAATAACAAAAACTGAAATGGGTTTTATTTCAATCTGATTCAATACTGCAGATACCAATTGAATGTTTTCTACATGCCAGACACTGTTCCAGATGGGGATACAGTAGCAAACAAAGCCACTGAGCCCTAGTCCTCCTGAGGGTGACATTCTAATGGGAAAAAGACTAAAAAACAAGAGTGACACACAAGTTTGTATTTTGTCAGATGAGTATGCATGCACTGAAAACATGATGGTTCCTCCAGTTAGAAAGGGGAGAAGGGCAGTCAATGGCCCTAATTTCAGAACAGTAAAGAATTTGAGTAGGAAACAAGAGACCAGTCAGTCCACTCCCTGAGTGCCATTTTCCCTGGCTATCAAATGGAGCAGTTAGATTGTGGGATCTTTGTTATACACTCTTGCAGTTCTGGCTGATGGTGGAGCTTTAGTACATGACACAAAGGAAACTAAGAAATTGGTTTTCAGTCTTCAGAAGTGACTCCCCAAGCAGTGGTCTTCTGTTTCCATAAAACAGCCATGAATTGCTGGAGGGAAGCTTCTGCCTTCAAGCACACACCCCTGCAAGTCCCACACTGGAGCTTTTGGTGCCCGCCATGCCAGAGGGGAGGGGTGGTAGCTGGCTGGCATCTTGAGGAGGCTTTAGCTTCACTTGCAACTGCCTCTTTAATATGGTTCTCTTAGATGTCACCATCTGCGAAGTATTGTCATTTTAAGCCTCTTTTACAGATTAGGAAATTTATTTTGCTAAAATTCATAATTTCAACACAAAGGTTAAAACCCAGATCTCAGATTCCGGAATCTGTATTTTCACTGTACCCAGCCCTGTTTTCTTTTCTTTTTTTTTTTTTTTTTTTTTTGTCTTTTTCTTTTTTATCGGTACCAGGGATCGAACTCACGACTGCCTGCTTACAAGGCAGGCGCTTATGCCACTGAGCTAAATCCCCAGCCCTGTTTTTATAAGTGCCTCAGTTTTTATTCCAAAAATCTCTCCCAGTAAGGATGCACTCTGCAAAATTTAGAATGTGGGATACAATACAGAACAAATCAACTGGGATTTTTTTTTTTTTTAGTAGATACACCATAAAAAAAGGGAAAATAATCAGCCAGTGAAAAATTATGTACTTAAAATGCCAATTCAGTGTTTGGACCTTATTCAAATCCTGGGTCAAGCAATCATCAGTTAAAATCAAGGGGCCAGGGATGTAGCTCAGTGGCACAAGCACCTGCATAGCAGATACAAGGTCATGAGTTTGATCTTGGTACCAAAAAAAAAAAAAAATTAATACATGAGGTACATGTGGGAATTTGAATGCTAACAAGATATTTGATATTATTTTTACTTATTTAGGTTTGATAATATTGTGATTAAGTTTTTGAAGACAGCCATTTTAAAGGTACATGCCAACATATTTCCAGGAAACACATGCTATCTGAGATTAATTTTAGAATAAAACATTGGAGATAATATAAACAGGTAAGGTTGGCCATATGTTGATCACTAATGTAGCTGGGTAATGAGTTCATGAGGATTGTTATACTTTTCTTTCCAGTTTTATATGTGCTTAAAATATTCTACAATTACAAAAACAGACCAAATAAAAAAATCCCCACTGTAGTGAATGCGGGATTAATTGCACTTTCTTAGTTACTGTCTCCTCCATCAAATTGGGAGCCAGGACAAGCATGTATGTCATGTATGTTGCTCCACAGCCTGGTAGAGCTGAACTGGGCTTTGGACATCCTGCCCATGGGAGACTCCTGTCTGGGACACCTTTACTCTGCCAGCCCCAAAGACAGTTCACCCAAGAAACCCAGGAAGCAGTGTCATATAATGAAAAGAAAGCAGTCTTTGGAGTCAGATGTGCCTCCAGTTAGTCTGACCTTGTCCCCTAATAGCTACACCTAGAGCAAAGGCCTTCTTCACCTTGCTGAGCCTGTAGATCCCTTCTAAGTGTCCAAGTTCCCAAATGGACTGGTCTGCTAAGCCACAACAGTGAATCCAGAGAAGAAGTGGTCTCTACAGGGAGTAACAGATGTTTTTCTAGATCACCTGTCTCCTTCAGGTGAGAATAGCATGAGTTTTGGCTTACAGAATCATGTGTTCAGACTGTATCCATAACTTACTAATTGTTGAGCCTTTGATAAATGACCTTTCTACCTGTGAAATAATGTAATGCTCATTAAGAGAATTTAGTGAAAGAAATCATTCAAGTGTCCAGTGTTTATTCCCCAATCCCTTAGGTGCTCTCTTGATTTCAAGGGTTGACTAGATGTCTGTTTGCAAAGTGAGTGTTTCAGAAATTAAGTCATCAGGTGTAAGGTTATACATGTCTTTCACTACACAAGAACACATGGGTGGATTCCTTGTGTGTGAGACAGTTTGCCTCCAGGAGGGTGCTTTTGTCTGCTTTGAGCAAAGTCCCAGCTTGAAAGGAAAATGCCACTGAGAAAAAGAAATGTTTATTTTTATTTTGTAATGAGTAACTCCAACTAGTGCTAAAATCAAGATTAAAAAAAACTCCCAATTTATATTTTCATAGAATTTGGCCATCCTTGAAGCAAGCCACATTTTTTGACCATATTAAAGTTGATTCTTGGCTGATTCACATCCCTGGCCTGAGCATCCTGGTACCAGGGTTATTATGAAGACAGTGTGAAAATACCAATTGTCCAAATGAGCCTGACTGCTTGTTAGGACAGACTTTTCTCCAGGCTACCCTGGGGTGCTCTGCACATCTGCTCAGTGTGGCTGCCAGGTGTCTCTGCATTATGACATGAGTCTCCCTGCCAAAGATCCACCAGCAGGAGGGCCTGAGGGATGCTGCTTTGTTGCAGCATTTGAAGCATCACCTCACAGTCTAGTGTTAGGTCAGTGTGGACAGGATGAGCACTGACACCTTCTCTGTCTTCTTCATAGTTTTGCTACTTCATCTCTGAAGTTCAGGGCTGCAGAGCCTCAGGCAGGGGCGGAACCTTCCCCTCCGGCAGGAGGCAAGTCCCACTGTCTCAGATATGTTTGGGAGAGGGGTAGTTAGACAGTTCAGCAGTCTGTTATGTCAAGCAAGAGAAGGGCCAAGAATAGTTTGAAAAAGAGCAAATCTGTGATCTTGGAGGTATCTTTAACATAGGTGATCCTTTTAGTGAGCCACGTTGGGATGCAAACTATTTGGCTGGGTTTGAAATTCAGAAATATGCTGCCCACTTAGTGCCATTTCCCTGAGGGTGGAAGTGTATGAAAGGAAAAGTGAGGGATTCACGTTCTGCAGGGGAAATGCAGAGGCCTCCGTTATAGGCTACTTGTATCTTTCAGATCCTTAGAGATTTTTTTTTTCCTGGCATTTTAACTTTGGGTAACTTTGTGTCCCTGAAGCTGCAGGTTTTTCCTTGAAAGTATAATAATCATAACTGTAATTTTCCTTGTTTCCTTTATTTCTTCTGTCCTATCTCAGTGACACATTCCCTCAAGTCATTGGTGCCCAGAGCCTGTGGCAGCCTGGCTAGTGGTGGCAGAGCTTGCTGAGTCTGGTCTCTGCAAACAGGATTTCAGGCCAGAAGGAAAGTTCCAGTGAAAAGGAGGAGAGAAACCCTTTGAGTGGCAGAAAACCAATCTCCAATGACTCCCTCTGCATTGCAGGTTCAACTCTGAGCAACTTTGCAAACCTATAGGAACCCCTTTTGGGAAAGATTTTACTTTCCTTTGCTTGGTTAGCTTTATACTTCTTGATCAATTGATTGTCAGCCAAAGTAAAAGGTTGGATAATTCTTATCACAGCTTACAGACACGCAAGACTGGAGAAAAACCAATTGCAAAGCAAAGGCCCAGGACCCTCTGTTCGGTCTTCACCTCATCACACCAGGCAGAGAATACTTCCGTGCTTATTAATCATGCTTCTTGGCTGGGGTCTGGCTTTCCTGGGGGAAAGGCTGGGGACATTATGTGGTTGTATTCTCTCTGTCTAGAAAGGATGAAGTCTAAAATTGCCTAAATCATGGCGCTTGATGCTGAACCAAATGTGGTGCGGGTTCTCTAAAAATCCGTTTCCTCCTGTCCTTCTGTCCTTTGCATCTGGCAGTTTTGCTTTTGGGGAAGAAATCGATCCCAACATGAAAAAAGGAAAGGAGTAGTAGACATACTATAAATACACCCAGCTATCACCCACACTGGAGTACGCTGGCTGGCTTCCCTTCGTGACAACTGTTTAGAAGTAAATTGCCTTTAGATAAGACGCCCTCTGGCTGGTTCTGCTTCTCCTGCAGTGCAGCAGCCAGTGGTGGAGGTGTGAGACCAGCCAGTTGCTTGAAGAGCTGGGAATAAGAACTGGGAAGCAAGCCTGGAGGACTGGAGAGAAGGCTCTCTCCTGTGTCTGAATTTTCTGGCAGCCAAGGTTAAGCAGGGGAAACAGTCTTCCAGTGGCTGTGTGTGGCTGTATATGCCGTGTGTGTGTGTGTGTGTGTGTGTGTGTGTGTGTGTGTGTGTGTGTGTGTATGTGAGTGTGTTTAAGAAGAGAGGGAGGAGATTGTGTTTTATTTAATACCTGGGTTATAGTTAGCTTTCTTGTGGATAAAAGTGTTTTTCAGAGTGACATAGGAGTCATCTGGTTTTAGAAAGTATCTAGTCAAATAGGAGCTATCTTGTGTTTTTCTTCTTTTTTGAGGTGGGAGTTAGGGGTGTATTTACTTTTACTAAAATGAACTGCTAATGTCTTCTAACCATACTCAGCTAACTATGAGAGAATAGAGAATATGGTTGGCCTTTCTGAATTCTAATTCACGTTTTCTGTACTGCCCGAGTCACACCTTTTTTTAAATTAATGTGTCAAGTTCTGTTGAAACTGGTGAATAAATCGCTTTATAATAAAGTATATCAGGCTCCTGGAAGGAAAGGATTTCTAATGATGCTTAGAATTTACCTTGAAGTGTTACGTATCAGGAAAGTGGGTTATGAAGGGCCCCCAAAGAATAGTTAGAATTACATGATATCTGGAATTTACCTAAAAAATACAGGAGAAGAGGTAGGTAGATGGTGATGATTATTGGCACACAATGAGTTCATAATACCATTCTCCCTAATTTTTTATGGGCTTGCATTTGTATCTAATAAAGTTAAACAGTTGTGTACAAGTTTGTCAGTCCTTAGATATAGAAGAAATCGTTGAAGACCTAAAATTTAGCCTGTGGGCTAGTGAAGCATTTTACTAATAAGAAGATATATTTAGTGTGGGTGCATAGTTTATTTGGAGATGCTCACTGATGAAAAATGCTGGATAAGAAACCCTTGGATATGGATATTTAAGGCTGTGTGTCTGATTTGTTTCACTTAACATTATGATCTCTAGGTGCATCCATTTTCCTACAAATGGCTCAAGATTATCTTTCTTTATGACACAATATGCCATTATGGGTAAATTTCACATTTCCTGTATCCATTTATCTGTTGATGGATCCAAGATTTAACTATTATAAATTGTGTGTACATGGCTATGCATGTATCAGCGTAATATGATGTATTTAACTATGTTGGGAAGATATCTACAAGGATGATAGCTGAGTAAAATGAAAATTCTGCTTGCAGGTTTTTGAGAAATCCCCATCTGATTCTCAGAGTGTTTGTACTAGTTTACATTCCCACCAGCCGTGCAGAAGGATTTCTTTTTCCCCGCAGCCTTGCCAGCATTTATTATTTGATTTCTTGATGATAGTCATTCTTTCTGAGGTGAGATAGGATATCTATGTCATTTTAATTTACATTTCTCCCACAGCCAGGAATGTTGAGCATTTCTTCATGTATGTACTGGCCATTTGTATGTCTTCTGTGAAGTGTATATTCCTTTCACTTGCCCATTATTTTACCAAGTCTTTTATTTGGGGGGAATCTAATTTTTTAGTTCTTTGTATATTGTAGATATTAGTCTTCTGTCTAGGCACAACTGGCAAGACTTCCTGTTTGGTAGGTTATCTTTTCATTCTGTTGATTGTTACTTTTGCTATGCAGAAACTTTTTCATTTGATACAATCCTATTTTCTGATTCTCTATTTCCTATACAACCAGAGTTTTGATTCTCTATTTCCTATACAACCAGGGTTCTATTAAAAAAGTTCTTGCCTACTTCTGTGAATTTTACCTATTTTGTCTTCCAGAACTTTAAATGTTTCTGTTCTAACATTTAGTTCTTTGATCAATGTTTTTACTACATGAGAGAAATGGGTCTCAATTCAATCTTTTGCATGTAGCTAGCCAATTTTCCCAACACCATTTATATAAGAGGCTGTCTTTCCTCCAGTGTATGTTTCTCACCCGTGTCAAAAATCAAATATTTCAGTGTGTTTAAGGTTGTTTCTACATCCTCCATTCTGTTCGATTGATTCTCATGTTTGTTTTTGTGTTAGTACCATGGTGTTTTTATCACAGTAGCTTTGTAATATACTTCAAGTCTCAGCTTGTAATGTCTCCTGCTTTGTGTTTTTTAGTGAGGATGACTTTTGCTATTCTGGGTCTTTTCTCATTCCATATGAATTTTATGATTGTTTTCTCCAGTTCTGTGAAGAATGCTATTGGAATTTTGATTGTGACTGCATTAATCTGTATATCAATTTTGGAAGTATGGCCATTTTGACTATATTGGTTCTGCCTATATTTATAATTTCTGATGTTCTCTTTGATTTCCTTTTTCAAAGTGCTATAGTTTTCATTGTAAAGGTCTTTTATTTCCTTAGGTTAATTCCTAAATAATTTTTCTTGATGCTATTATGAATGGTATTTTTGTTCATTTCTTTCTCAGTAATGTATAGTAATGTTATAATTTTTGTATGTTAATTTTTATCCTGCTATATTACTGAATTTTGTTATTAATTTTAAGAGTCCTTTGGTGGATGTTTGGATCTTCTATGTGGAGGATCCTATTACCTGCAAATAATGATAACTTGACTTCTTCCTCTCCTGTGCATTTCCCTTTTATTTTTTTACCTTATAATGTTTTGAGTACTACACTGAACAGGAGTAAAGATATTGGACATCCACTTCTTGTTACTTATTTTAGAGGGAAAGCTTTCAGTTTTTCCCCTGTTTAATGTGACGTTGGCGATCGATGGTCATAAATGACTTTTATCAGATTGCAATAAGATCTTTTACATCTATTTGCCTCAGTGTTTTTATCATGAAGCATCTATTGGGATGACCATGTGATATTTGTCCTTGCTTCTGTTTATATAATGTATTGCATGTATTTATTTGTGTATGTTCAACCATCCTTGCATCCCTAGGATGAAGCATATTTGATTATGATATATGATCTTTTTGATGATTTATTGCATTCTGTTTGCAAATATCTTGTTGAGGATTCTTACATCTATGTTCATTAAAGAGGTTGATCTATAATGTAGTTTTCTTTTTGGGTTGGATCCTTGCCTGGTTTTGAAATCAGGTTTTGGAATAGTAGTTTCCAACAATAACTTTGAGAGTATTCCTTCCCTTTTGGTTTCATTAATGAAACTTGAAAAGTATTGGTATTAATTAGATAAAATTAATCTGAAATTTTTGTGGAAGTTAGCAGTGACCCCATCTGGACCTGAGCTTTTTTTAGTTGTGAAGTTTTTTATTATTGTTTTAATTTCATTGCCCATTATTGATTACTCATGGGTTTTTTAAAGTCTTCTTGGTTCAGTTTTGGTAATATATATATATATATATATATATATGAATCTTTCCACTTCTGAATTCTCCAATTTATTTGCGTACAGGTTGTAAAGTAGTTCTTAATATCTCTTTGATTTAGGCAGTATCCATTATGATTTCACTTTTTTCATTTCCACTTGCATTTGATTTGGGTCTTTTTTTCTCCTTTTTGATTGGATTGGTTAAGGTTAATTTCTTTTGTTTATTCTTCTGAAGAACCAACTTTTCAATTCATAAAAATTTAAATGTGTGTGTATGTCTTGATTTCATTGATTTCTGCTCTAGTCTTTATAATTCCTTCCTTGTGATAGCTTTGAGTTTGGATTGTTCTTATTTTTCTAGGACCTTGAGGTGCATCCTTAGGTTGGGCGCCCTCTGTTTTTGTGATGTAGAAAAGGGTATAGAACAGAGTTGGCAAACATTTTATCTAATAAATATTTAGACTTTGTGGATTGCTCCATACAATCTTTCTGATGAGATATGAAAGCAGCCATAGATAATACATGGAAAAATGGATGTGGACATCTTCCAGTAAAAGTTGTTTTGGTGGTTGCAGAAAGTAGGCTAGATTGGCCTACAAGCCATAGTTTGCTGACTGCTGGCATAGGAGTAGTACTATCCACAATAATGTTCAATGATAATGGAAACTCTGCATTTACACAGTCCAGTATGGTAGCCACTAGCTAAATAGGTGCTGTGAATATTAAATTGGGAATCTGAAGAGTCTAGAAAAGTGGAACCAGCAAAGGAGCTTGGAATTCAGCCTTGGATTACATGAATGGGAAAGAAGGATTCATTTATTAAACTTATTTGGAAAACTGTATTATATAGTTTAGCAGCTAAACAGCTAGCATGATCAGGGCACTGAAGGTTTTTGTTTTATTTTTATTTTTTACTTGATTAAAACTAAATTTTGGGCCAGGGATGTAGCCCACTGGCCCAGCACCTGCCTGGCAAGCACAGGGTTGTGAGTTTGATTCCTGATACCAAAACAAGAAACAAAAACAAAAGCAATCCAATGAAACTAAATGTTTAAGCAGACCTGTGCTGACAAGGACACCCCTCCCCCAAGTGACCATGCAGATCCATTCCAAATTGGCAGAGCACCCCTCCCAGGGCAACAGGCAGATGTGTGGCACTCTTCCCCTGTGTCCACAGTGCCCCTGCCCCATGGGAGTAAGCAGTCTGTGAGAATGAGCACTACCTCCCGTCGCAAGCGGCACCCAACTCTTACCCAGGCAAGTAGGCCTACGCTGCTCAAGATGCTAGGTTTATACTATTTCCAAAAAGTTTCAAGCATTTTGAGAAATTAATACTACTACAGAGTTTAGATTGTGTTACATGGCAGCACTGATATTCTTTGAGTTTCCTAGACAATTCCATTCTCATTTAAAAAACCAGGCTTAACTTGAACAACTATTTCTAAGATGACAATATGTAATCTATTAACTAGTGATTTCTGACTTTTTTTTTTTTTTTGAGATTCTGTATTACTTGTACCCTTATACTGTTTTGGGTTTTTTTTTCTCCTTTAAAAAACAGGCCACTGGTTCTGCTTACTATAAACTGTGGCCCAGAAGTTTATTTTCATGGGGTTTACCACATTTTGCATTTCCTCTAGGAGTCCAATTTGGATACTTGTTTTGTTTGGCTGACTACCTAAACTGTTACCTATAGGAAGTCATCAGAAATCTAAATATCTCATACCTTGTCCAACTCATTACACTTATCACTCTGTTTTTATCACTGAAATACTTTCCTTAGCCTCTTCTTCCTCCAGCCAGTCTTTCCCTTCCCAAATATGTCCCTATCCCCCTATCATTGGCACACCTAGAGGACTGCTACCATCAGGTTCTTCAGCATGTCCTTGTAGGTTCTGGGGAGTTACATCTGACTGGAAGAGAACTTGTGCTGCTTTTTTTAGTGGTTTTTTGGTTACAGAGCACATTGCGCAGTGTGACTAATCAACTTAAAGGATAGGAAGAAGACTGCATCTAATTGCTTGATGACAGCTAAAATAGAATGGCTTTAAGGTATATAGAGTTGAGTTTCTTTCTTCAGGAAAGTCTTAAAATATACCAGCACCTGCATACACAAGCACCTAGCACGAAATTAGCTTATAGATCTGATTTAATTAGCCAAAAGGTCACAGTCCTTTCTGAAGCCATGGGGTGGACCAGAAGATAACAGATGATGCCGTGCTGCCTTGAGCTCCCGGAGTTCCTAACAGTAACATAAAGCTGCGTGTAAGGCTGTCTATGCAGTGGTCTTCTGGGTCTACAAAGTTCAGTTCTTGTGACTTCACAACCTTTTACAACTTCCATCACCACCCAAGAAGAACATAACCTAACAGTTTTTATGCTTCTATTTAAAGAACTGGCCAAAATAAGACTATCATTTTTTTTGCCCCAGCAAAACATAAACATCTTTATTCACTCCATCAGTAACTTATTTTCCAAACAAAAATCACTAAATGCCTTATATTTCCAGGTGTTGTTCTAGATGTTAGAAATATACCAGTGCATAAAACAGTGAAAGGTATTGGTTTGGTGATGCCTATGTTCCCAGGGATACTGAAATGAGTTAATCTTTAAAAATAGATATTTAATATGAGATAGAGTTAAGCATTATGGAAAAAATAAAGTGTGGTCAGGGGACAAAGGGTGATAAGGGCGTGTGTATAGGGTAATTATGGAAAGCTTCTCGGACAGAGAGCATTGAAGCAGAGGCCACCATCAGGTGCAGCAGGAGGAGCTTTCAAGGTGGAAGCTGCTGAGGTTCGGTGTAGAGGCGGGAGTGCGTGGTGTGCTGGGCAGCGGCCTGGGAGTCAGTGGGGCGGGAGCCTTTTGAGAAGGGAAGTGGAGTCAGAGAGAAGTCAGTGGCCACTGCTAAACAAGGGCTTTTGCTGGAAGTGAGCTACAAGTTCTAGAAGGTTTCAAGCAGAGAGGTAACCAGTTGTCAAGTGTTTATATCATCTTTCTCTAAGTAATATTTCTGTCCCCTGTTTTAATGTGAAATACCATTATTTCCCCATCCATTTCAGACTTTTATTTTTTTTGTTTCTGTTTGCAATACATAATATTTACATTTTCTTGAGGAAACTGGTACATGTATGTATTATATCTTGATCATTTTCAATCCTTTTATCCTCTCCCCCTATGATTTCCCTTCCCCATTGGTCCTCTACCTCACTTCTAAAAAGTCTTCCTTTTTGTTTCCTGCCATCTCTCCTATGTGTAACACTTTTATTCACTTACATTTTGGGTTTCTCATAAAAGATAAAGCATACAGTATTTACCCTTCTCTATCTGACTGATTTTACTTAACATTAGGGTCTCAAGTTCTATCCATTTTCCCGCAAATGATGTGACTTGCATTGTTGTTTGTGGCTGAGTGATGTTCAATTGTGTCTATGTAACATAATTTTTTTATTCATTCATCTGGTGATAGGCATCTAGGTTGCTTCCAGAGCTTAGTTATTGTCAGTTGTGCTGCTATATACATGGATATGCATGTAGCACTGTAATGTGATATCTTTAACTCTTTCAGGGTTATACCTGGGAGAGATGTAGCTGAGTCCAGTGGAATATCTATCCCTTTTTTAGTGATCTCCAATCTTATTTCCATAGTGGTTATGCTAATGTATAGTCCTACCCACAAAGTAGAAGGGTTCCTTTTTCCCTACGTGTGTGTGTGTGTGTGTGTGTGTGTGTGTGTGTGTGTGTGTGTGTGCGTGCATTCTTGATGCTAACCATTCTACTGGAGTAAGATGGATCTCAAAGTTCTTTTGATTTGGAATTCCTTAATGACTACAGATGTTAGACACTTTTTCAAGCACTTATTTGCAGTTTTTATTTCTATTGAAAAGTGTCAGTTCATTTAGCCATTTTTTTTATTGACTCTTTTATTTTGGGGTGGCCTCATTTTTTTTAGTTCTTCATATTACAGATCTTACTCCTTTGTATAAGGAGGAAAACTTTTTTCCTGTTCTATATGTTGTCTCTTCACTCTGTTGATTGTTTCCTTTGCTGTGCCAAAGATTTTTAATTTAATACAATCCCATTTGTTGACTCTTGATATTATTTCCTGTGCTACTGAAGTTTTATTCAGGAAGGCCTTGCCTGTGCCTTTGATTTCCAGTGAGTCCTCAGTTGTCTTCCAGCAGATTCAGATTTTCTGTTTTTATATCTAGGTCTTTGACCCATTGCAATTTGACTTTAGTACAGGTGAGAGGTGTGGATCTAGTTTCAATCTTCTGCATGTGAATAACCTGTTTTTCCAGCACCATTTGTTAATGTCCCTTGATGGGTCACCTATGCAGAGTTGGGTCTAAGGATTCCTCATGGTCCACCAGCCTCTCACCTGCTTCATCTGTCACCCGAGATGTGGTGCAGAGGCCAGCCTTGGGGAGAAGCAGCGTGACAGCATCCACCTCCGCCACACCCCACCTGTCTCATTCTGCCCCCAACTTCTCTGCCACAGTCATGAGAATCACTAAGCCCTTCTGTCGCCTGAACACCCCCAACACATCATCAGGATAGTGTCCCAAGAGGCGGATAACCTTTGACAAACCAAAGAAAAAGGCAAGAAGCAAATTCTCCCCCTTCTGTCGCTTGGCAGGGCAATGATGTAACTTTGACAAAGCCCTTCCAGGGGTCCCTGCAGCAGGATTGCACTCCCACCTCCCACAGTGGTGATCAGCTCAGTAACACATTCTTCAGTGTTCTATCCCTCCTTCACTTTTTCATGCCAAACCTATTCTCTAGAATAAATTATCAATGTATAAGCCATTTCTCAGTCTGCTTTCTTCCTGTTTACCCATTCCCTATCCATTGCTTCAAAAACAAATCAGAGGCAGAAAGACTACTAGAGAACACTTACTTCCACACCTTTGGTTACACATAAGGAAACAGAGGGCCAAAGAGATTTATGTGCCTCTTCTGCAAATTGTCTTACTTGTGGAAATGATATGATCCAGTAAAGAATTAAAAGCAGGTAAGGGACAGCAGAGCTTTGGTGGACAGTTCCAAAATCCAAAACCTAGGGTAAGGCTTTCTAGCAGATAGAAAAGAGAGCTAACCTTGGGAATGACATGAAAGGAACTAGAACACAGAACTGAAATGATTAACTAACTGTGCAATACTGCTTTTAAAAAAGTATTTAAAATACAGATATTCAAAGTTCAGAGTCAATTTCATCTTTCCAGAAAGTTTAGTTTTTAGAAAGTCAAAGCCATGTATTTTGAGAACTTGTTCCTAACAAGGTGACATGTTGGCACTCTGAGAGAGTCACAGGGCATTCTCAAAGAGTGACAGGATCAAGAGATTGAACTGCAAGTTATATTTGGGACGTTAATTGTCTGTGAACTTGAGCAAGTCATTCCCTCCTTGTGGGCTGTGAGTCAGTTCCTTTTTTGTAAAATGACCATTAGTGTTATAGAATTAGAAAATGTTAACTTGAGAAATGACTTTAGAACTCATCACCAAAGGAAGAGAAGTAGGTTCCATATGTTACTGAATTATAGTTGGGCTAGTGCTGTAATGCAGGTCTACCCAACTCAGTCTAGGATGAGTTTTGAGAATCTTTCCAGCCATGAAATCTAGTGAGTCCATGGGGAAAGTATTTGGGTCCCGAAGGATACCATAACCATATGGAAGAACAGTTGACACACATACACAGTTACAAAATGACAAATGAGACCTAATAAGCAAAACAACAACTGTACCTATTTCGTCATTGTCAGGAAATGAACAGAGCTTTGAAAACAGTTATGATGGAAAGGTCAATATGGATGTAAGAAAGTAGCCATTGTAAAGTCATGGACAGGGGATCAGCAGAGAACCATGGCTGGATCCATACGGCAGCAGAAGGTGAGGTAGGCGAGTGATGGTCCTGAGAGGGCAGCGGTGTTGCTCTGCCCGTTCCTTGGCCTGGACTGAACTGTGTTTTGGCGATCTGTTTTATCATTAGAGTCGGTGAGGGGGAAGTTGAAGGTGGAAACTAGGATCAAAATCCCTTATGGTAATAAAATCAAGAGTTCAGTCTACTGGCTTCTGATTTATCCTCAAGCAGTTTTATTTTTAAATGACATTTTAAGCATGACTAATTCATAGTGTCCCTGCACGAGAGCCAGCTAGAAATTTCTGGGTGGACTAATGAAATCAGTTGGTGTTTCTGTTGGTAGTTCTTTGGAACAAACTGCTTAAGTAAGCACAGCTGTTTACAAACAAGTGAGGCTTACTTAAATTGATAAATTCCCTTTTTCATATGGATTTGGTGGAAAGGTAAAGGAGAGACTCAGAGTTTCATATTTGGCATACACAGAGTAATGTAACTGAGGTATGACAATGGCAATATGGATAATTTAAAAACAAATAAGTAAAAAGGCATCAAAATAACAGCTAGCCAAGTGTGATGGCAAACACCTGTAATCCAAGCACTTTAGGAGGGCGAGGCGGGAGGACTGTGAGTTCAAGTCCAGCTTGGGCAACTAACAATTTAGTGCAGCCCTGTCTCAAAATTTAAAAGGGACTAGAAGTGAAGCTCAGTGCAAAGAGCAATGGTCCTGGGTTCAGTCCCCATCTCTAGCCCCACAAAAGAGCATAAAACAGGATGAGACAAATAAGATCTAACAATAGTTATGTCAATGAATGTAAATAAAGTCCTCTGTTAAATGACAGACTTCCATCTAAAACAAAGTATAACCACATACTTTATTCACCTAAGACTGAATGACACAAAGTTTTACAAATACAAGGACAGAGAAAACGCAAATGAAAATAAAACAAATATTTATAAATGACATTTTTGAAAACAGCACAAGAATAGCAATACTACAGTTTGTCTGTTTGTTTTTACTGGGGATCAAACTCATGACCTTGTGCTTACCAGGCAGGCACTTACATCGCTAAACTAAACTCCCAGCCCTAGAGTAGCAATATTAATATTTGTTAGAATAACACTCCAGAGAAAAATATGTGTATAAAGAGGATTGCTTTATAAAAGATGTAATCCACAACGAATCTAAAATAACACAGAAATACAGACAGAGCAAAAGCTATGAGAACACAAGGAAAAGATAGAAACATGCTTGTAAAAAACTTAGCATATAATATTTAGTCTTTTAATAAGTCATGAAGTCAAAAGTAACATCACTGGTCACTTGAGAGATGCAAATTAAAACAATGGTGAGATTCCATCTCACTTCCGAGGAATGACAATTACCTAGAAATAAACTAATAAATGCTGATAGGACTGTCGGGAAAAAGGAACCATTCTCCGTGGTTGGTTGGAAATGCAGACTGATGCAACCACTGTGGAAATTTCTGCATGAAGATTCCTCAAAAAACTAGGATTGAGGCCCCATTCAACCCAGATATTTCCCTCCTGGGTGTCTTCCCAGAAAAATTAAAAACATCATATCACAGCGATATATGTGTGCCCGTGTTTATAGTTTGTAATAGCTAAATTTGGAAACAATCCAAATGCTAGGAATGGATATAAAAGATTTTTTTTATACAACAGAGTACTATTCAGTCATAAAGAAGGATAAACTTGAGACATTTATAGCCCAATGGAAGCACCTCAAGACCATCCTCTTAAGTGAAATAAATTGGACACACATGTCTAAATATCATATTGTTTCTTTGGTGTGAGAAATGAAAAGGGTAAATAAGACCCAAAATGCATCATAGGTACCATGAAATAGGAAATAATCATTCAAAAGAAAGAGAAACTAGGAAGGGGGAGCAGAAAAGAAAGGAAAAAAAAGATAAAAAGATAAAGGGAGGATAAAATGGAGACAAAGTGGGAGGGGAAGCAAGAGGGTGGGGAGTAAAACAGGGGAACCAGGATAGATGTATGTATTTGTTCAGGCACAAATTCCCTATACTGAATGCTATCATTATGTGTATCTAAGTTGTGCCAATAAATAAATAGGATTCAAGCATGTAAGGTTAATTTGACAGCTATATTCTGAACTGTGTACCCTAAAAATAATGCAATCTTCAAATATTCATAGACTATAAAAATTCATTCTGTACTGGACTAAAAAAACTCAATGAAAAGTAAACTTTCTTGTTAGTACAATAAAAACTAGGGTTAGAAGTAAAAATTGCAAAGTAAAATCTCACTGCTATTTGAGTAGTTAAGTAAACTTAACCTTGAATAAATATTAGGTAATACAGAAAGTGAAAGTTTCAGACTGAATAGAAGGTAACAGCAGTACAAATATTACATGTCAAAATATATGCTGAAAGACAACTGAAATGTATTTTATAGAAGTAACAAGACTTCAGCAAAGACTGAAGGAAGCTGGGTTGATAATAAGTTTTAAATGCAGAAAGAGATCCTTAAGTCTCAACTCAAAGCTTTAACCATTTAATAAAGAAGGACAAAAAGATTACCTGTGAACTTAGCTCAGAAAATCAAAAAACAAAATAAAATTTTAATAAAATTTTAGAAAGTGAAAAATATAATTAGAACTTTAGAAAGCTGGTCATACTTATGAATGTATTCAGGAGTTGATTAAAAATAATGCAATAAATGTGCTTTTGATGAGTCTATTTAAAAGAAAAACATACTGGTATAAGAAAGACATGTAATAGATGAATATTTTTAAACAAGGCTACATTTTTTTCTGTATTTTTACAGTGAAAAATTCAACAGAATTCACAGTTTTCTAGATAAATTAAAATTACCAAATCATGTATAGAAAATCAGATGCAAATGAAAGCAAGAAAGGTATCTTCAAGTTGTCAACAATTTCAGGTTTTAAGTTGCCAAGAGATTTAACTTTTTACAGTTAAAACTTTGTAAGTTTAAAGAACATTTCATATAGTATGGAGGGTAGTCTAGCACAGAAAATATTCAAAATTTACCATTTTTATTACACAGCTAATGTTACTCAGATCCAAAAACTTAATCTGGAGTCTAAAGAGAAGCACATGAAATTTATAGGCTAACCCTGGTGACAAAAAGAAATACAATCTGAAACAATTTTATCAAATTACATACATCAGAAATGAATGAAATTTATTCTAAGAATACAAAGATAGCTTGCTATTAATATCTGTTAGAATAGATCATGAGGTCCAAGGAGTTTCATAGTTGAATGGTCATCTCAATGGATTACAGAAACATTGATAATATTTAATACTCATTTTAAAAACTCTTAAGTATAGAAGAGTATTTCCTTAAGCTAACACAATAGCTATTACTATTGTATAGTGCTTTTTATTAAAACCAAGATCACAACAAGGATACCATCACTGTCATTGTTGGATATTCAGATCAGTGTGATAAGACGTAAAACAAAAATAAGAGTTACAAATGTATTAAAGAGTAATTCAGAATTTTTATTTGTAGGAACATCATTGACTTCCTGAGAAATCCCTAACCATGAGAAATAATGAGACATTCATATATAGTTACAAAGTCAGTATATAAAAAATTACTAATGCAAGCTTCTATTTATATGAAATTCAAGACCAAATAGAACTGTCTCTAGTAAGAGAACAGTGGTTCCTCAGAGAGGAAATACTCCCTGAAAAGAGATACACTGTCTGGAGAAATGGAGACATTCTGTATTTTTATTGGAATCGTACTAAAATTCCTTATCGCCATTCATTTAATGAGCTGCAGTGTACCAGTTCCTCGCAGGAATACAGCGTGCACTGATCAAATCCAACATCCCTTTACCCCCTCCGCCATACAGACCTTCCCCTGTCTGTTAATCACTAATCTACATTCAGGTGCACTTATTTTAGTTTTCACCTAGGAGAAAACATGATACAGTTGCCTTACTATATCTGGCTTATTTTATGGCATAGTGTCCTCCAGTTTCATCTATTTTGCTACAAATTCCTCTTTATGGATGAATTAAATTCCATTGTGAATATATACCACATTTTCTTTGTTGGTTACCATGCTTGTTAAAGAGGTGTCCTCTGCATTTAAATTACAGGTATTTTGCCATAGAAAGTTGTGAGTTTACAGTGTATAGCTTTTTCAGAAAAGCTTCTGTCACTTAGCAATGTTTTTAAGGCTTCTCTTTGTGTTTCTTTGGTAACTCATTCCTTTTTATGCCCGGATAACAGTCCTTGGTGTAAGTGTACTACAGTATTGGGGACCCCTGCAGTGAGCCTCCAGTCTCCTGTAGGTGTTACATTGCTTGGCAAGAGAAACAAAGCCAGAGGCAAACAGCAAGCAGCTGACCAGTTATTCACAGGAACTAAAGACCATGAGGCCTCTAAAACCTTGGCATTTATTGATTGAGGAGGGGATTATTGGATGACTCAGAGGGTGGTGGTGATTTTAAACTAAGGAGGATAGGACCCTGAGTGTCTTTAGTCCTATTAGTCTTAGGTTTTTAGTCTTAGTCTTAGGGTGATACCAAAAATCTCTGGTCTCCGTTGATCCTTTTGGGAAGTATGTAAAACTAACCATTGTGAATTTGTGGTCCCCAACACTACAATTTCTGCCTCCATTCATCTACTAAAGGACATCTTGGTTAATTTCAGTTTTTAACACTTATGAAGCTGAACATGGGTAGTATATGCCTGCAATCCCAGGGCTTGGGAAGTTGAGGCAGGAGGATTGCTGCAAGTTCGAGGCCAGCCTGTAAGTTTGAGGCCAGCCTGAACCACATAACAAATCCTGTCTCAAAAAGACAAAAAAAAAAAAAAAAAAAGAAAAAAAAAGAATAAAATTAATTTAGGGATTCATGTATGTTTAGGTTTTTATGTTTTATGTATGTTTAGGATATGTTTTCTATTTATTTGAGTAAATACTGAAGAGCTCAATCACTAGATCATATATTAAGAATGTATTTGGCTTTATTAGATATGCCAAACCGTCTTGCAGAGATTTTGAACCATTGGGCATTCCTGTCAGCCATGAATGGGACTGTCTGTTTCTTCACATCCTTGCCAGTTTTTGGTCTCACCGATTTTCTGGACTTCAAGCATTATCATAAGAATATAGTAGCAACTTACCATTTTTTTCTTTCCTGAGTCTTGCTTTGGGAATTGTGTCTAAAAACTCATCATCAAATCCAAGGTCACCTAAGTTTTCTCACTATTATCTTCTACAAGTTTTATAACTGCATTTGATGCTTAGGTCCATGATGCATTTTGTATTAATTTTTGTGAAAGATTTAAGTCTGTATCTAGAAGTGTTTTCTGGGGGGATTCAAATGGGTACCTAGTTGTTCCTGCACCATTTATTGAAAAGACAGTCCTGCTCCCACTGAATTGTCATTGCTCCTTTGTCAAAGGTCGCTGGACTGTATTTGCATGAGTCTGTGTACTGTGTTCTGTTCTGTTGATCATCAGCTGGTCTGTTTTTTACCAGTAGCACTTCATCTTGACTACTATAACTTTAGAGTACATTTTGAAGTCAGGTACTACCAGTCCTTCAGTTTTGTTCTTCCTTAGAATTACATTGGCTATTAGTTGTTTGATTTTCATATAAATTTTAGAATCAGCTTGTCTATATCCACAAAATAACTTGTTCTAAGATTTTGATGGGAATTTCATTGCATCTGTAGATCAAACGAGACATAAATGACAGCTTTTAATTTCATCTTCTTATTCATTAACATGGAATCCCTCTTCACTTACTCAATATACTCTAATTTTATTAATCAGAGCATAGGGCTGGGGTTGTAACTAGTAAAGCACCCAAGTAGTATGTAAGAGGCCCTGCATTCAAACCCAAGCACCACAAAAACAAAACAAAAATTGAAATAAATTATATCTGTCAATCAGTTTTATCATTATCTTCATATAAATCTTGTACATATTTTATTAGACGTAAACATTCAGTTTTGTTTTCTTTTGAGAGGGAAAGGGTACTTATATAAATGGAGTTTTGTTTTCAATTTCAAATTCCAATTGTTTATGGCTTGTATCTAGAAAGAAATTTGACTTTTCTAGTAACCTTGCTTATTATTTCTTGGGTATTCAGTTTTTGTTAGTTCTTTCAGATTTTCTACCCAGAAAGGTTGTGCTTCTACAAACAAAGACAGTTTTATCTTCCTTCTCAGTCTTGTTTTAGTTTCATTTCTTGCTTTATTCCATTGGCTAGAACCTCCCCCAGTATAGTGATGACTAGGAACAGAGAAAGGAGATACTTTGCTTTGTTCCCAATTTGTATGCAAATTGTACTTCTCTAAATAAGTTACTAGTATTCTTTAGTAACTTTTATAGAAGTATACCCACAGTGAACACATAAGGAAAGCTACTTTCTAGTTTCAACACAAGAAAAAGTTCAAATTTAGCCATGTAGTCAAGACATAAAGAAAACTACAGTTGCTTCATTAAAGAACACAAAAGATTTGAGTGAATGAAGCAAGACATCATATCGTATATCAAGGCATGATTTACTATGGTAAAAATTCCCCAAATTAGTTTATAGCCTTAATGAAATCACAATCAAAATTCTAATAATGAATTTTCATTACCCCATAGAAACTTAGTTCAGAGTTCATCTGGAAGTGTGAATAGGCAAGGGTAGTAAAGATCTGTGTTAAAGTGCTAGAAGGAGACATTTCTTTGCCAAAAATCAAAATAATCGGGTACAAAAAGAACAGATTATAGTAACAGACCGCAGAGCCTAGAAATAGTTTACAGTACACTTAAAATTTTCAAAGATGACAAAAATATAACAGTTATTAGTAGTTGTCCCAAGTTGACGTCTGCCTTGGTGTCAACCAGGTGTTGAACATGGAGCCACCCTGCCTACCCAGGGATTATAATCATGGGTGAGGCAGCTCCCTTTGCCTCGGAGACATTCCAGGAGAGGGATCCAGCTGTAAAGTGTGCATACAGCACTTCTAGTACTCAGGAAACCAGGGTCATAAGGAGGGGTCAGAATGGCACACACACCTCCTACATGGTTAAATATAAGAAATGAAATTATAGAGCAAATACGGGAAAAGATTAGTAAATGTTTCCAAAGCCAGGACTAGAAAAGACTCTTCTTTGGTCACAAACAACATAGAGTAAAACCCCACAGATACAACAATACAAAGCCAAATAAGCCATTGGAGGAAAACATTTATAATAATCTGATATCCTTGGCATATAAGACTTGCTTACGGATAAATTTTTAAAAGACTGGGGGAAGTAGACAGTGATCATAAACAGAAGTCAGCGATGAGCAATAGACACCTAGAAAAAGAGTCCAGTTTCACTAACAATCAATGAAATGAAAAATTAATACTTTTTTTATTTTAAATTGACCAAAACTTAAGTCTTTAGAGTTGAAGTGATTTCCTCAGTTAGTGTGGAGTTAAATTTTGGCTAAATATGGCACAGTGTAACTAATACATTTAATCAAAGCCTTGTTTAATAAATAATAAAGGGATTTTATTATGGGCTCCAAGAGAGCAACTATATTGATATAACTTGAGAAGTAGCAACTGAAGACCCTGATAAAACTGAACCCTAAATTGGTGCTGAAGAAGATGTAGAAGCAACCCCAGTTAACACTGTAGAACCGCCCCACAACTTGGGAATTGACAGTCATTTAAGGAACCTCTAGATATGGGGTTAAAATGGGACTCTGGCCAGAGGATAGGTTGAAAGTTCCTGTAAGAACCAATTGGATCTCCAGAGCTTTCCTACCTTTCCCACAAGTAAATGTTTTCCTTAGCCTGCAGTGCACTGGAAACCACCATCTGCAGATAAAACTTGGAGTCTATGGGGTCTTGAGGTCTTCTGCATACATTGTCAATGTATGCAGAAGTCAGGTGATAAAGCTCAGAAGTTGGTGCTTTTCTGCAGCTGCTCCCAGAATACTGATAGCCAGACTTACCTACTTACCGCAGGCAGGAGACCAACAGGAGAGACCTAATGCGATTGACATCCAGGGTTCCCCAAACTATCCGATTACAAAACTTGTGTCTTTTCCACTACTGTGCTGCAGCTCCCAAATCAGCTAAGAAGGAGTTAAAAAACAGGAACTGAAGTTTTATTTTGGTGGGAAGAATAAGGAATAGGAAAAGATACCAGTATCACTCTGTCCTAGTATGAGCTCTCTTTTCTGTAGAACTGGCTCTTCCAGAAATGCTGACTCTTTTTCCCAAAGCTCTGAGAAATAAAGTGTGTCACCTTGGCTGGCACCCTAAATGCAACCTCCAGACCTCTCCTGTCTTCTGAGGGGTGAGGCTGGGGAGGTATGATGCCGGAAGTTCCAACTCTCCAGTCACTTGTTTCCCCTGACAACCCCCTTTCTAAGGTGCTCCAGGAGCCTCCACCCACCAGTCATTTCATTGTATACCACAACCCAAAAAAAACCTCTATGTGAAGAAGGGATGGAAACCAAATAAAAGTCTGTTTCTTCCTGTGTCACAGCCACCTATCATCTGTGTGATCTGACATTGAAATTTCTTCTTAAACTGAAGGAAGTCAATAAAGCTTTAGAGCAGCAGAGTGATGTGCTGGAGTGAAAGGGAATCTCCTTCAAGAATACCAGAAAGCTGGAGATACAGGCATTTTTTCAGGAATCCTGCTGCCTTCACCCACCTCTCCCAACCTCATGAAGCTGAAGATAGGGAGAGCAATCTGGTGTTGACTTTATCTTAAGAGTCAGGAAAACCTATTCTTTGTAAGCATTCCTTCAGTTGATTAATTTAGTCTTCTTCCAAATTGAATGTGTAAGGTCCAAGCCTACCAGTGTAGACTGCAGTGTGAGCTGAGATGCTATAAAGGTCCTTCCCACTGAGGAGATGGAAGTCAGAAGACTCATAGCAGGTATTATTTTATTTCCTTCTGCCCTGTGCTGTCACCTCCATCTGTGACCCAATAAATTAGGACTTTAATCTAACTTGAAACAAGTGTACGGCTTAACCCAGTTCTTTCACCCTCGTGTTTCTGGGCTGACAGAGGAAATATGAGATATAAGATCTGAATTGAGAAGAAATAAGCACTTCATAAACTTACCCATGGAGGGGCAAGTTGGAAACCAGCCAGCAGCCTCCTTATTGTCCCCACTGTCTGTTTTTCTCTATCAGAAGAAGGATAGCGTTGTTCTTGCCTGCCATCCAGTTTAATGGTGTAGTCCATTTGCCCAAACTTTTCTTCATAAGCACAGGGCAGGCATGCTGTCTCTCCCAAGCCCTGTTCCTTGGCTCTTTAGAAGCATCAGCTTGCTGTGTCCATTGACTTCCTGGAATCCTTTCAGGTTGCTTAGTAATGAGACCCCGGGAGGCCAGGCGAGCAGCAGGGAACCTGACAGGTGGCCCCTGCTTCCCCTGGCTGCCCTTGTTTCCGCTGCTGCTGCAGGCCATTCAGCCTTCTTGTTCCCTTGGAAAGTCTTGATCTCATTTTCTGTTACAAGACGTAATGCTGGTGCCTATCCTGTCATAAAGTGCCCTGAAGCCTTTTTGAAAGCATGAAAGGCAGACATCATTAGCAAATGCTGACACGTCAGGCCTCTGAGTCTGCAGGGAGAATGTGGCGGACACCACATGGGGTGTGCACCAGTGAACCTCTGCCTGAGGACCTTACCCAGCTGGGCACATCCGGAGAGTCAGACTCATGTGGGCTCGCCAAGAGACCTGGTTAGGCATCTTCTCCAGCACATCACAGAGGCAAAAGAAGAGTGAGCTGGCATCCAGACTGTCACACAGTTCAGCCTCATTTGCAGGAAGCTTGTTTACTACAGTGAGTTGTACAGAACAGAAATACTTCCATATTGGGTTCTAGCAGCACCTCCTTGACTCAGCATGAGAGGCAAGAAACAGGAATTTGGGGCTGGACAGACCCAGATCTGAACTTGAGCCCGCACAAGATCTACAACCAAGGGAGGAAGCAGTAACAGCCCACTTTCCCTGCCATACCAGATGTACCCACCCTTTACTCAATCCCCACACCCACAGCCTGCCAAGCAGAACGTAGCAAGCCCGACTCAGACAAGAGTGTACCGAGCCAGGCGGCATCCTTAGTTGGTAGCGGGTGCTTGTCAGATCTTACTTTAAATGTCATATAACCATTTTTTAACATAGATATAAATTTCTAACTTGGCTTCTTTCTTTACACATTCTTTTGGCATATGTGCTAAGCATTTTTTTTAAAATTAGTTATAGTTCAGTTCTGATTTCTTCCTTTAAAATGATCAGTACTTCACACTCTTATGCATAATTCATTATGTATATCAAGATCCTTTTTGAGCTCATAGGATAGGAGGAAGGGTAGGCAAGTGTGAAAATATAGCTTTATGGGTCATACCAAATGAGACCTGCAAGAATTTCTTAATTAAAAGCCAAGCATGGTGGCATACGCCTGCAGCCCCAGCTACTCAGGAGGCTGAGAAAGGAGGATCACATGAACCCAGGATTTTGATTCTGTCCTGAGCAACGTAGTGAAATGCTTATCTCAAAAAAAAAAAATGACAACAGATATTGGGGGGTGTAACTCAGTGCGAAGCAAGTGTTTAGTATACATAGGTCGTGGGTTTAGTACCCAGGACACATGAAAAATAACCATCACTAGATTTATTTACGCCCAGGACAGTTCTACTGTTCAGACATTCAGCTGGAAGTATCTGAATATTGCTGCAAAGAACTTGAGAATTTTTGTGAAGAAGAAAAACACTTCATCTACTTTAAGTCCCTTGGTTTTATTGTTTCGTTTTAATCTCCTACACATCAAATTCAGGACTTTACTTAGTTAAGCACTCAGATCCGTCTGGGTTTATGTTTGTTTATTTTAATATCTCAGAAACCAGAATGTGTCTCACAGTCACTGTCCATCAGACTATGCCTAGAAGGTGGTTTTCATGGCCAGTGTGTGGACAAATGGTGGTTGTAATCATTCACCTTGTCATCTCATCTTTTGATTGGTGCCATGTGTATATAGCTGCTGTTTAAAGAGGCTTCACAAAGATCTTCTGTGACTCAGTTTTGAAATAAAAAGTTGTGTGCACTGAGGCACGTCAGTGCAGAACAGCGGGTCAGAAATGAGATATTTGTAAAACAAATGTTCACTATAAGAATTATGTCCATTCCGTATACCAAGGCAGTAACCAATTCTAGTTGGGACCAAAGCAGTTGGAACTGGGCTGTGTTTTGTTACCAAGATGCTTGCAGAAAGATTGGCAACACATCGCTTGCTATAAGGGAAGGTATCAGAGATGAGTGACCAACTGTCAAGACAAATCTAAAGGAGCTCTTTCAAACAATTGTAGAATAAAAATTGCAAGTGTAAGAAAACATTGTGTCATAGTTTAATTGGCAGTATTTTTCTCTCTTACTAGTATATAAAACAGTATTGTGTTGTCTCTTATGTTTGATGAAATATGGTTATTTAAAACAGAAGAACGAGACTCTCCTTAGTAACTGTTACATCTCTTAACCAATTGTTAGTTGAGAACTCTTAAAATCCTCTCCCAGACTCATAAGTCTAGCTCATATTTGACCACAAGCTCACACATCCTTAAGGGTTTGACTTGGACCACAAAGATTTCATGAAATCTTAGCATGAGGACATTGTAAAGAAGCCTGTGGTCTCACAGATAGGAATGCTGACGCCCAGAATCCAAAAGCCTCCACTTGAGTGATGGTGCATTTATTTAATGAGAATATGAAGCATGGCACCCTCTTCCAGCACTCCAGGTAATACTCTGGACATAGAGAGGGAGAAGCGAAGCAGAGAGAGAGGCAGTCTCAGATTAAGCAGTTGTTCATTCAGCTCTTGACACTTTTATTGTCTTCGGCCTCTGCTGTGGGACACACACACCCTTCCTGTGCCTCTTGCCTTTCCTGCAGTCCCTACCTACAGTCTCCTTTGCTCCTACCCATTCCTGTCCCTCATTTTCATCCCCTTCTCTGTCTTGAGATGGTAGATTTATTGGTGTAGGGAAGGAAGTGGGAACATGTAAGAGAAAAGCAGCACCTCTAGTAGGCCTTTGGAAACCCCTTGAAACTTAACCAAAGCCTTTCTCAAATCCTGCCATGTTGTAGTTCAGGAATTGCCAACTACAGCTTGCCATCCTTTTTTGTAAATAAAGTTTTATTGAAACACAGTCACACTCATTCATTTATATAATGTCTGTGGCTGTTTCTCACAAGGACAGATCAATTACAACAGGTAGCCACAAACCCTGAAAGTATTTACTAGCTGGCCCTTCACAGAAAAAATTTACTAGCTCCTGGTTTATGTAAGTGCTTTTTAATCCTAGGACTTCTTAAAGCCTTCTGTAAACTGATGTATGGTATGAATTTCTAAGAAGAAAGAGGAAGTAGCTTTTCCCCTGGGAACCCTTTTCCTGCAGTATTTTAGGGATAGAGCTTTGGAAAATGGCTCCCTAACACTATGCAATATCTATTATTATGAGAAAAGAAAGTTTTTTCTAGGACTTGTTCATCTGTGTAAAAAGTAGAAAGAGCAAATGTAAATTTTTGGGAATGTCTAGTAGTGTCTAAAAAGGTCTATGAGGAACTGGTGACACTGCTCACCCTCAGGTGGGTGGAAACCAGTTAAAAGATAACTCACTGTATTATATTCTGCATGTTTACTTTTAGATCATGCCAATGCATTTTATTATCTAATCAGTTAGTGTTATGAAATGTGTCTGGCTGCACCCCCAAAGCCTCGTGCAGTCGTAGAGAGTGCTTTTTGGAGGTGGCTGACTCTAGTTTGTGATTTATTCTTTGTCTACTACTGGTATTATGGGTGCGAGTGCTATACTTGCCCTCGGGTGTGTGGCCTAAAGCAATATAAGAGACAGAAAAAGACTTCTCTTGCACTTCCCCTTTTCTTGCTCTTGTCTTCTAATGTCATGAACTGTTGCCCCTCTGCCATGTGCTACCCTGCCTTGGAGCCAGCTGATATGGACTGAAACCTCCACAAACTGTAAGCTAAGTAAACCTTTTATAGCTTAATTTTGAATGTTGGGTATTGTTGTAGTCAGGGGTTGTACACAGAGAATAATTAGGCCCAGGACATGGAGTTTATAATATTTTTATAATGGTCACCACAAGTTAACATAGGAAATCTATCTGCAACACCAAAGACATAGATTATTTAGTCAAGAACCTAAACCCCATGGCAATGTCCCACATGAGTCCAGATAAAAACCCAGAGCTCAGGACAGTGTCTTCCACGAGTCCAACTGGAGGTCCAGAGCCCACAAGAAGGACTCACGCCAGTCTCTTTTACGGATCCATGCTGGGAAGACCCAAGGGTCAGCAATAGAAGCCAGAAAGTCTATGCCAGCAGGATAAAGGAGCTGTGCTAGTGGGATGAGGGTTCTACACTGGAGCCAAGAAGTCACACTCACAACAAAGACCTGGGCTATCCTGAAAGGCACCACAGCTGTCCTCAGCAACACGGAGGCCCCGAGCTCCTCTGATGACAAGCACAGTCGGGTACATGCCAGGAAGCAGCATGACGAGTTCATCCTGGAGACCAAGTGGCACACGTCTTCCCCTCCGGAACCAGGAAGCAATGCTCGATGTGAGGACCAAAGCTTCTCCAGAGAACCAACAGCTCAGACAGCAACTCGTAGGAGAACCCACAATGCCTCCTTAACGCCTCAACCCTCAACATCTCCCTTCTTCTCCACCTATTTATCCCGGCAACTTTCCTCAGGTGGAGCATCTTTACTCAATGCCATGCTGATGTAATCCAGCTGGCATTAAGTTGACCGCCAGTTCTTAAACCATAACAGGTATTTTGTCTCAGCAGTGAGGAAAGTAAGAATTTGGTACCAGAGAAGTGGGGTCATTGCTGTGACTATACCTGTCCATGTAGTTCAAGAACCTTTAGGAATGGGCCAAGGGTTTAGTTCAGCAGCATAAATGTCTGCCTGACAATCATAAAGTTGTGAGTTCAATTCCCAGTACAAAAAAAAAAAAAAAAAAAAGAAAGAACCTTTAGGAATGGCTTGTGAAAAGAGTTTGAAGAGATTCAGATATGTCCCCTGAAAAAATAGCACTGGAATGCCTTAGGTTGTTCTGTATACGAGATTCTAGTCAGAGCTCAAAAAACCAAAAGATTAATAGAAATCTACCAGCAAAGCCTAGGCTCAGGAGATTTCTTCTAGAAAGAAGGACTGCATTGGTTGTTGGACTCCAGATGATGTGTGTTATGGCTTGACAAAAAGTTTGTCTGCATTTTGCTCCTGTCCTAAGACTGCCTGAGACTAAGATCAGGGCAGCAGACTAATTAAACTGACAGAGAAATTTTCAAGACAATTTAATGATAAGACAGTAGCATGGCTATTGTTGGGTGCTTTAGTCAAATTTATATAGCGAAACAAGCCAAGAGCCAAGCAGAATGATTTAAAATGTGAATTTGGTCAGAATGGAAGCACCAGTAAACCTTTGGATTGCATAGACAGAGCTGAGATCTTGATTGCTGAGGAGGAACAGGAGAATACAAAAGATGGTCTGGGGGTGTCTTAGTTACTTTTTACTCATCGCTGAGACAAAATACCTGAAGCCCAAGTTGGGAAAGGAAAGGTTTATTTCTTACAGTTTTTGGAGGTTTTAGTCCACACTCAGTTGGCTCCAAGGCAGGCGGGCATGGCTGGGCCACAGTTCATGGCGGCCGCCAGCAGCAAGCAGGAACCAGCAAAGAGCAAGACACACCTTCTTCCTGCTATTACATCACATCCTGGCTCCACTCTTATGTGGATGGAGCACTGACACCATCAATCCAAGCACTAGACAATGAAATAATCACAAATGCACAATGCAAACTCACAAGGCCTGGGGGACATAGACATAAACCATGACAGGGGGCATCACAAGAATCACCACGTATCCACCCTTTACAGCCTAAAAACTGCGAAGGCAAAAGACTTTGCTTTGAGGAGAAAACCACAGAATTCCAGGTTCCAGAATAGTGGCAGCCACACCAGGTTCCAGAGTGGCAGCAGCTTAGATAATTTGTTTCTCAGAATTAGACTCAAAATGCTCAGCAATCAAGGCACTTGACCCTTACAGCCACAACAAAAGAAAGCCTGGCAACTACTCCAGCTGGCAGTGATGGCATCATCCATGTGGTGCTGATTTTAGGCACATGAAGAATGCAAGAGTTCTGAGATTAAAAAGGTTTCCATCCAGATTTCAGAAGAAGGCCTGGAAAGCCAGGCTGTGAGCTCCTGAGAGGGCAATAGGTGCAGCTATGAGGGTTGAGCCAAAGCCAGAATTTTGGAGAAGCCAAAAAGATGGAACATCTGAGGATAACTGCAAGGACGGAGCAAAGCAGACTCAAGAGAAAAGCTATGGGAGCTACAGTCATCAGCAGTGCCTTAGGGGTGGAGCCACCCAAGCCCTTTGGAGCTCACAACTTGCCACAGGTTGCCTCATATGCTGCACATGGAACTACAGGACTTAATATTTATCCTGATGTATTTTGGACTTGCTTTGGTCATATCCCTTTGTATTCTCATTTGTAAATTTTGGAATGGAAATGTCTATCTTGTGCCATTGAATGTTGGAAGTGTTTAACTTTTTTCATTTGTATAGGGACTCATAGCTAAAAGTTTGCCTTAAATCTCAGAGGAGACTTGCGACTTGGACTGTTCAGATGTTAGGACTTTGGCAACTCTTGGAGATGGATTAAATGTCTTTTGCATAAAAGGGATGTGCATGAGTCTTTGGAGGGCCAGGAGTAGAATGTTATGGTTTTTGTCTGGATGTACCCCCAAAGCCTCATGCAGTCATGGAGGGGGTGCCTTTCAGAAGCAGCTGAATCTAGAATTTGTGACTAATTCATTGTCTAGTGCTGGGATTAGACTACCTGAGTGTGGGTCTACATACAACATAAGGGATAGAAAGAGTCCTTTTTGCTGTTGTTGTTTTTGCTATCTCCTTCTGACTTGAAATGCTGCCCTCTGCCATGTACCACCCTGCCTTGGAGCCAGCAGATTATGGACTGAAATCTCCACAAACTGTGAGCTAAATAAACCTTTCCTTCCTTAGTTTTGGGGGTCAGGTATTTTGTCTCAGCAATGAGAGAAAAGTAACCGAGACAGTCATTCTGTCAGTCATTGTTATCAAATTTTAAAAGAGAAATGTAAAATATTTAATCACCTGGAAACAGTTCAGCAGTTTTAACACAGTTAAATGTATACTTACTATATGTCTCTGCAGCTGTATCTCTATACATTCAAGATAAATTAAAACGTAAGTTTGTAGCAGCTTTATCCATAATAGCCCTAAACTGGGGACAACCCAAATGTGTTTATTACCAGATGAATGGTTGGCATATCCATGTAATGGAGTACTACCCAGCAAGAAGAAAGAATAAACCAGTAATACACACAAGTGAATAAATTTTACAGATGCTATGCTAAGACCAGACCACACATGGACACATTTCCCAACTGTTAGGCCAGATACAAAATATTTGACCTAATTCCACTTATGTGAAAATTTAGAACACACAAAATGAATCCATAGTGATATAAGTCAGATTTGCTTGGAGTCACAGTGGGGGAGATTTGACAATAAAGGACATAAGGAAATGTGAGGAAACAGAAACGTTGTGTATCTTGGTTATGGTAGTAGCTACACAAATGTATACATTTGTTAAAACTCAGCATTCTGTGTATTTACAATTTTGCGGGGTTATTTTGTTTTTTGTTTTTTGGGTTTTGGGGTTGTTTGTTTGTTTGAGTTTTTTGGTACCAGGGATCAAACTCAAGACCTTGTACTTACCAGGCAAGTGCTTGTGCCACTGAGCTAAATCCCCAGCCCCTAAATCTTTATATTTAAAACATTGAGTTTTATTGCATATAAATCATACCTCAGTAAACTTAATCTTTAATGAATGTCTCTTGGGGTCTTTCAGAAGAGAATAATGAAAAAGGAAGGATATAAGGGTGGGTCACTATGTTGTAGACAGGGAAGTCACTGGAGAGGAGGGGCAGTCTGCTGCTCACTGTGTGACTGGTGACCCTGTCTGCTGCTTGCCTTGGGCAGTCTCTCATTGTTTGCCCTCTGTGTCCAGGACCTTGCTAGTCCCAAGCACAGCTCTAGAGTCCTTTGGGTGTAACTTAAGTGAAAATATGATCAGCACATCTGACTTCATTGCAGCCTTGAAGGACTGTCCCAGTTGGGCTGTTTCCTGCTTACAAATGAACTGCACTCCAAAGAAGCTGTGTGAGGGCTGTAACGACAGTTCAGTGGTGGCGCATTTGCCTACCATACACAAAGACTAGGGTTTGATCCCAGCACTGTGAAAAGAAAGAAAGAAACTGTTTGACCTTACAACGCATTTCCTGATTCAAAATAATATTATGAACACTTTTTTGGAAAATAGACCAGCCTCTAAAACATCCGCCAGAGTTCTAGGACACCACAGATCTCATCTAAGCTGAAAGCCAACAGCATTCTTTGTTCCAAGATGAAAGCCAAGCATCTTTTCTTTGGGCACAAGAATTGACTTCTCTGCCAACCTTTAAGGATAAGTCTCCTTTCCTGTGATATATGCAAAGGCCTAGTTGTCATTTCTACTTCCAGATGTCCGTGCACAATCCAAAAGATGTTTCTAGGCAGAGAAACATGCCCACTGGAGACTGTGTGGCCACCTAGGTAAGGCACGAGTCAGGGAGCTTGCACTCAGCTTATGGCTCAGCGCCACCTGCCTGCAGTGACATCCTAGACAAATTACTTAACCCCTCTGTATTTAAGATTGAGGCAGGATCATAGATATGTCATATATATACATATATATATATATATATATATATATATATATGAATGACCAGGAAAACCATATTTTTAAAACTGCACTGTTAATAAAAACTGCAGCTTCAAAACACAAACTCACTCAAAAATCTCTAAGGTCCTTAAAGACTCAGTAAGCCTTGGCCATTCCACTTGACCACTTTACCTGTTGTAAACTGACCTCTTGAGCTGTGAATAGAACATACCTTTTGGCCTGTAAGGCAGGGGCTACCTGCTCTATCACCTGTGGTGCTATCACCTATGAATGGACCGTTGCCCTTGCTCTGTAGAAAGGGCCTCATTCTTTGATCTGTAAATTAAATTCCCTCTTTTCATAAATTCACAACTTCTGCAGATGTCCACCCCCAAACCACCAGGTATATACCCAGCCCCAGACTATAATGCATCTCATTCTCTGAATGTGCACACTCTGAGTATGTACTTTTCTCTAAATAAATCTTTTCTGTGCCTCTTCCTGAATTAGTCTTAAAAATTCTTTCCTGCAACAGGAGTCAACGAACTTGGGGAACAGTAGCTGGAGGTTCCTTGCCTCCTCTTTGGGATCCTCTTGAGAGCCTGCTGGTGAAAGATAACTATGATAATAATTCCTAGTGCAAGAAGTTCTCATGTGAATTTGAAAGAATGTAGAATCCTGTTTGCTGTGCAACCCCTCAAAATTGGCATCTTAAAACAGTTACACAGTTTATTTTATAAGAAAATCTGAAGTCTGGACAAGAGTTAGCTGTTACCTCACTCCACAGCAGCTGTGCTGATGTTGCCCCCTGGTATATTTGGAAGTGGCTGCAGGGAAGATTTGCACAGCTGGGGCTCTTTGAGCATCTCTTGTGTGATCTCTCCAGCATGGCAGCTTCAAGGGTAGCTCTAGCTGATGCTTGTACGTGACCTAGCCCTGGTAAAGACCATAAATGCAAAATGCAAAGTCATAGAATTCAGGGCATCTGTCCCTGATGAAGCTGCTGCTAAACTCCCCGCCCCAGTTTACCAAGTTCTCGGAAATTAGATCCATTAGCAGGGACCCACTTGTGTGGGGCTGGCTGCTTGGCTCCCACAGCTTCTCTTTTTCACTGGGTCTCTGCACCTAGGCTGCCACTGTCTGCCCCGGCTTGTGGTGAGCACATAACAGAAATAAACATCTTTTAAGGTCATGCTTTACAAATGCAAATTAATTTCACCAAGGGCAGACGGTTTAAATTCCATTTGTTCTTGGCTCATTTTAGATTAAAGAGAGGCACAGGGCAGGGAGCCAGCCAGAGGGCCTTGTTTCCAGAAAAGCAGCACCTGAAGGAGCCAAGCAGAGTGGGATGGAGGTTTGCCGTAGGCCGCCTGCCTCTCCTCCAGCCTTAGTGCTTGTTTGTTGCTGTGTGGCTGCTCTGCCTCTTCCCCCTCACCACTCCGGAGAGGGCGTGGTCCTGGCCAGTTGAGCCGATACTGATCCTCCAGACTCGCTTAAGGCCAGGCAGAGCAGAGGCACCCGAACATTTCAAGCACACGCACTGCTTGGTCTTTCCCGGGAGCTTCTAATTCAGTTCACGTGGAACCCAAGAGTCTGCATTTCTAAGGGTCCCCAAATGCTGCCAATATTGCTAGTGGTTCATACTTAGAGCAGTTCTTGTGACGCAACATATACCTCAAATATGGTATTTATTATATTCTGCTTTCATTATTATTTCTACAGTTGATACTTAGATCAGCACTTTGTAACAAAATCTTTACAAGATGTGATCAAAACTGCAGTAAATCCTGCTGCCTCGTGCCATCCAACAAAAAGGCAGGTTTGTAAGACATTACAGTGTGTCTGTCCTTAGGCACCATCACCAGATCTGCACTAAGCAGCATCTGCTCTTCTCTGAGGTCAAAGTGACCATGAAAGGTAAACATTTTGAATCAATACTGGTCATTGAGGCAACCATGACCCAGAAACTAAAGACACTGAAGAGGACTTCCAAAACTGCCTCAAGTGGCAAGGATAGTGGGACGAGTGTGTTCAAAGTATGGGGGAGCTTTTGAACAGGATTAATAGTGATGTGTCTTTTACTGTAATAAATGTTTTTAAATTTAAACATTCACCATAGCTTTTGATCATGGTGCACATCTGTCAGGGGTGTGCTGATTCCACCTTCAATGTGTGACCTTGAATAAACTTTTTTTACTTCTCTGAGGTTTGATTTTAAGAAACAAGACACTTCATAAAAGTTTTTGTATTAGTTTTCAGGAGTACATTATTAACAAACATCATAGATGCTCAATAATATATGATCCTATTTTGAACATACCATTCTATAAAATGTTTGCCACCCATATGTAAAATTACCTTTCCAGAATTTGTCAGAATTTTCCTTGCCAATATTCATTCCACAAGGTAGGAAGGAAATGTTACAGCCCCTCTTGGCTGAGATCAGGGTATCTGGGAAACACAAAGCTACACTCCGCTTAGCACTCCATACGTGATGGTTGAATACAGAAAGAAATGAGCAAATGGTGAGTTAATGGAGGACTCAAATCTCCCATTCCAGAAGGTCTTCTTGAGTTCCTCCAGCTTTCATGGTGCTACTCCTAAAAACCACTCAATGTAATCCTGCATTATACACTGTCTTCCCTTGTTCTACTCTTGTTCTGTGTATATTGTTCTTGCATCCTTAGCTTGGTTTGATGTTTTATTAATATTTCCTCCAGAAAGTTAACTCCAAGTCTGCTCTGAATCTTACAGGTACTTAAACCTACAGATTTATGTCACTAAGGAGAATATTTTAAAGGTAGAGGGTGCATATTCCTATAATTATGTAGATGATGTTCAAGATTTGCTCATAGGGTTTTGTAAAGTTTAATAAATAGTGAAGCATGGTGTACCCACCTGTACTGACAGCACTCAAAAGGCTGAGGCAGGAGGATCACTGTGAGTTTAAGGCTAGCCTGGGCTACAAAGTGAGTTCAAGGCCAGCCTGAACTGCATAGTAAGACCCTGTCTCAAAAAGACCAAAAAAAAAAAAAAATTAAAAAAATAATGAAAATTACTCAGTATAGTGCCTGGTACAAAGTAGGTGCTCAATAAATGGAAATTTAGCATTTGTGATCCATTTAGCCTTCATGGTAGTATCAGTATTGGCTGTGAAAAGGGATGGGTGGTAGGAGAGGGAAGATGGGGAGGAAAGCTTTGAATTCTAAGCATGCACAGTGGTGAGGGCTGAGTTATGGAATTCAGTTGAGAAATTCAGCTCATGCCCAAAGCCTACATTATACCTTGGGCCCTGGGCATCCTGCCTTGAAATGGGGAATTTGGCAATTTCACAAGTATGCCCAGCTGAGCTGTTTGTTCCAGCCAAACTGGAGAAGGCAGAGAACTCTTGGCAGCTGAGGAGATCAGGACCAGACGGCCTTGCTGCAGGACAGGGAATCAAATAAGAATACCAAGCACAGGAGAAGCCCCTGACGCTGGCCGGGGTGCTTTGGGAGCAGACATCCTGCCCACCCCTCCTCCGGGACACTTTGCTGCTGTCCTCATCAGCTGCCAGCCCTTCTCTCTCTTAAGCAAGTTTTTTTCATTTTCTTTGCACAGGGGGCTGCTGAGGGGCAGCACTTAGACTGCCCCATGCATGCCGGTGAGGAGGTCAGGTCCAAGCCTGGATGCTCTCCTTAGGTAACTGATTCTCAGGCATGATCAGGCCAGGACTTTGGGGATGGGGGTTGTGCCCCTTCTGAGTTTTTAGAATGCGAAGCTGAGGGAAGGCAGTTAAAGTCCCTGGGCCGCTTTGGGCAGGTGCAGGACTCTCCAAGGGGTCTTCAGGAGTCCTTTAGAGCTCATTGAGCCAGATCCTAAGCTAAGGGCTGCAGGCTCTGAGGGAGCAAATATATTGGGCCAATAGGAGCTAGGTGTTCCAGAGACTCCACTACAGTTTGTCCTGTGCTTCTCTGGAACATGCTGCCCTATGAGCTGCCCCTGATAGGGCTGCCCGAGCTGCTGCCTCCAATAGAAAGTCCTGTTGGTCCTACCTCCCTATTTCTCTCATCTAAACCTCCTGAAAACATAACTGCACCGTGAATCAGGAGGTAAAAGTTAGGACTTGTCTCAGTAAAATCCTAACCTTGGCAAACACCCTTACACCACCCCAGAGTTTAGGGAGTTCAACACCTTGTGTAGTTTCTGTGTTTGCGCCTCAGGGCATTGTAGCCCTGAGGTGATGGGTAGGTTTGGATTTTCACTCTGCCTGCTTCCTTGATCAAAAAAACTACGAAGTTTCTGTTACTCTGACCGTTCACCTGGAATTTGAACCCATTCAAACACTATGTTTAGGGTTTTAGCCTCCTGGACCATTTCACCTCCAAACTCTGCACTTTTGTTCTGAACGAGTATATTTTAAAAAATGAGAATCAGGGCATATAGGTGGTTGTGGCAAAAGTTATGCAGAAATTCCTTCACTCTAGGTAGGCTCCAGTACACGTCTGTCAGTGGTTTCAACCAGAAACTACCCATGACATTAAGAAAGGTCCGACAGAGCTGGCCTTAGGGCAGCCAGGGTCTCACTTTCCCTGTCTGTCTGTCCCATCTGAGGGTACATGACCTCACTCCAGCTCTCTGGAAAGTCAGTTCTCCTCCTAGAAACTAGCCCATGACATGGCCTTTATATTGCCCCTGCTGTCCATGGACCAGTTTTTAAAATTTCTTTTTTAGAATAGTTTTAAATTTGCCAGAAAGTTGCAAGGGGGTTCTAGAAAGCTTGGGCTCAGTTTCCTCTGTTATTTATATTTTATATGCAATGGTGCATTTGGCACAGTCCATGAACCAATATTGATGCGTTATTGTTAACAAGGTCATACTTCATTTATTTTCCCTCCTTTCCTCAGTCCAGGGTCCCACCCCAGGTACTACACTGCATTCAATTGTCATGTCTCTTGGCTCCTCTTAGCTGGCTGTCACAGTTTCTTAGACTTCTCTGGTTTTTGATGGCCTTGGCAGTCTTGAAGATTGCTTATCTGATGTTTTGTAAAATGTCGCTCAATTTAGGATTTTTCTGGTATTTTTCTTAAGATTATGCTGCAGTTATAGGCTTGAGGGAAGAAAACCACAAAGGTAAAGTACCATTTCCTTGTAAATACATATATTACCAACAAGCTTTTGTCACAGTTGATTCTGACCCTGATCTGGTGCCTGGCTGAGGTCATATTTGTCAAGCTCTCTATAGAGTTTAGAGGTCTATCTGTCTGTCTGTCTGCCTGGTGCTGAGGATAAAATCCAGACCTAGGTAAGCACTCTGCCATTGAGCGACAACCTCAGCCCATGGCACATTTTCTTTAAAATATTATTTTATCTTAAATTGACAGTGTTTTTATAAGGTTCAGTGTGATGCTCTAACACATACAAATGTTATAGAATGATCAAATCAGACTAATTACAACATTGATCACCTTAAATATTTATCACTTCTTTATAGTAAGAAGACTTAAAATCCTCTCTTTGTTAATAGTTATATTGTTATATTTGTTATATCATTATTAGTTATATCGTTATATTTGTTATATTGTTATTAAGTATTGTCACCCTACTGTGCTGCATAGATCATCAGAATTTATTCTTCCTCTCTCCCTGCTTCCCTCATCTGACACCTCTCAGGATTCTGAAGGAGTTTTATGAGCCTCTTCCTTTCAAAGCAGTCTGGACTGGAGCACTTGCTATGCTGTCAAATGTAGTAGCTTGAAAAAATAATAATCCCTCATTTTGTTAAGTCTGTAGTTTAGGTAAAAGGTTGCTTGTCTGGACTCCTCTCAGACTCAGCTAGGAAACCTAAGGCGGAGAGATCCTCTTCCAGGACAGCTCTCCCCTGTGGCCTGCAAGTTGACACTGGCTGTCCTCTGAAAGTACACAGGACCTGAAAGTACACAGTACACTGGGGCCTCCTAAGTTCCCTCCAGAAGTTAGGCAGCCTTGAAGCATGCCAGCTGGCTTCCAACAATAAGTAGCAGATGAACCAGGAAGAATAAGGCAAGGCAGGAAGAGGTGTACCACCCTGATGGCCTGGCCTCAGAAGTCACACACTCAGCCAGACTTAGGGGAGAGACATAGACACCCCCTGTCTATTGACCAAAGTCACATTTAGGAAGAATGAGAAGGTTGTGATGTCCTACTGTAGTCATTTTTGGAAAATACAAGTCGCCACAACTGGCCAGTCAGTAATTTAAGAGAGTGTCTTCTTTGTTAGCAAATATTTGTTGTAGTGAGATGCTAGACCATACAGGGGAACATAGCACTGAACCTGACACAGTCCCAGCTGTGTCACAGTCCCAGCAGCAGCTCAGGTGGAATGCAGACAGGGAAACACACAAGACCCTGGTTGCATCCTCCAAAGAGATGCAAACTGGGACAGACAGAGCTTAGAGGTTACAAGTACAAAAGTCTTATAGGCCCAGGAAGCCATCTGAAGAAGAGTTCTAGGTGAAAAATGTCCCAATTTGAATTAAACAGCTAAGCCAAAAAAACTAAAGCTTAAGATAAAAAGCGATCATAGGTGCCTCCCAAATGGCTGCATTTGAAGCAAGATTTTTTTGAATTGTGGTAATCAATAATAATAGTTATCATCAGTGACAACAATAATATTATTATCTTTATCAAGCATTCTCCTGCTCCGGTAGGACATTTTTCTAGATCAGAAGTTTCCCAGAGCCTGGTGTAGTGGTGTGTACCTGTAATCCCAGCACTGTCAGGCTGAAGCAGAAGAATGACAAGTCTGAGCCTGGCCTGGACAGCTTAGAAACTTCAGTGAAACTCTGTTTCGAAAGAACAAGTGGCTAGGGATGTAGTAGAGTTAAAAGCTCATGAGCTCAATCCCAGTACTGAAAAAATATCTCAGAATCCAGGATGTCTCTGGCAGCCAAGATCAGGGAAGTCAGGTTTTGGTACCACTATTCGGTAGACTGTAAGTTAGCCTAGAGACGATACGGGGTTGAGCAGCAAATTTGTTATGCTTGCCTGTTTATTGGCCCCAGGAAAGGAACTATGTTGTGTGTATAGTTGTGAGAGGAACAGAAGAGAGTGAGAACAACAGTGTGTGATTGTGAACATATACATATGCACGTATGTGTACACATGCATGTGTCTGTAATCGAGTGCTCTTACCTGTCAGTTTGCAGAGCTGCAGAGTGAGTTGAGTTCATACTGGTCAGAAACCACAAGTATATCTAGGACACACTGGCCCCTTTCATGTGGTTTTCTTGCTTGCATTTACTTTAGGGATTGTATTCTGGGAAAAAATTCAGTAGTCATGAATCTCATCAGTTCATCTGTTGAACCCTTGATCTCTGGGAATTTCTGGACCCACCAGGTCATGACTCCAGTTAACTGTGGGTATAGAGCAGAACCTTCTGCCCTGTAGCTGGAGATGGATCCTAAGCTAAATTTGATGGGAGAGAACATTTGGAATGTGACTGCCTGTGGAGAAAAAAAGGTCACAGGCATGAACTGCCTCTTAGGAGCAATCACTCAGCTCACCCTGCAAGACATGCATATTTATTTTTGAGAACTGGGAATTTTTATTAGCCCTTTAAAATAACAGGAATCACTGGAGTTCAGAGGACAGAGCATACTGGAATACTGGGACCACAGTGAATAGGAAGAGAACCGTGTGGGTCTGAGATGTAATTTTGGATTTGTCAGGCAGCAAGTGGGACCTGGATCCTTTTTACTAAGGTAAATCATTGGACTCTCTTGGGCCTTTGCCTTCTCATCTGTGAGATGAAGGAATTATATACCAAATCCTGTTGTAGTCAAGGGTTACAAGGAGAATAGTCACATACAAGACACAGAATTTATAATTCTATTTTATGATGGTCACCCAGAGTTAACACAAAGTGCGGGAAATCTTTCCACCACACCAAAGACGTAGAATATTCATCCAAGGGCCTGAATCCCACAGCAATGTCCTGCATGAGTCCAGCTGAAGACGTAGAGCCTATGACAATGCATCCCATAAGTCCAACTGGAGAATTAGAGCCCGCGAGAAAGATTCATGCATGTCTGTTTTATGTATCTGCACCAGGAAGGTCCAAAGGTCAGAGCAGAAGCTAGAAAGTCTTTGCCAGTGGAGAGAAGGATCTGTACTGGTAGGTTGAGAGTTCTGCACTGAAGCCAAGAAGCAATGCTCAAAATAAGAATCAAATTACCACAGCCATCCTCAGTGACAACGAGGTCCTGAGCTCCTCCAACAATGAAAACAGCCAAGTACCTTTCAGAAAGCGAGCATGACAAACCTCCTGGAGATTGAACAACACACATCTTGCCCTCCAGAGCCACGAAGCGATGCTCCGTGTAAGGACCAGAGCTCCCCCAAAATGAACCGTAGCCACTCTCAGCAACAAAGTCCCGAATGCCTCCAATGATAATGGCTGAGGTCATATCAGAGAAGCTAGCATGAGAACTAGTGGCTCCAAACAACAGCAACACTTAGGAGAACTCGCATGCCTTCCTCTGCCTCTCCACGTCTCCTTTTATGCTAGCAACTTTTCTCAGATGGGCCATCTACACTCAGCACCATGCTGATTTAATTTAGCTGGTGTTAAGTTCACCACTGATTTTTAATCCACAACAAATCCTAATATCCTTTCCAATTAAAAGATGACAATCTTGAAACTAGAAGGTTGTATGGTTTTCCCTGTGTAGAAAATAGTCACCTAATGGCGAGATGTGGTATGCTGTCGGCCTTCTTTCTTTTTGTTACAAAAAAGAATCACTCAGAAGAGTTTTAAGCAATAACAAAATGATCTCTTTCCTATGGGCATCTTAGTGTTGACCAGGCTCAGCTCAGCACTCTCATTTAGAGTACCTGGCATGTCTGCAGTCCAGGTCATGTCATAGGCTTCTCCTCCATCACGCCTGGTCCCTGGTTGGGGCTACTCTGACATGCTTGTCATGTACCCCATGACGTCTCCATGTGCCTGCCTCGGGGAGGCCAGACTTCTTACACAGGGGCTGGAACCTCCTGAGAGAAACAGAGGACCTGCATGACCTCTTCTGCCCTGGCCTTAGAAGGAATATGGCATTGCTTCTGTCTCATTCTGTTCAAGGCAGTTCCAAAAGCCCACCTAGGCTCAAAGGAAGGGGCGAGACAGACTCCACAAGGGGTTAGGGGTTGCTGTTCAGAGAACTTGCAGGCATGGCTCAAAATCACAGTACCAAGAGTCTACATGGCCAAGTATGGAAGGAAGATCTACTTACAAGTGATGACATTAGGAGAAAATATGGGTATAATTTTCCTTCTTCCAAAGGTATGCAGGGGGTGTCAGGACTGGGGTAAATAAAAATTAAAGTAGATGCCTCCAACCCTTTTGTGGTACTACTACAACCTCCTTGAAGTTACTTGCAAAATAAATTAATGAAATATTAAAAGAACCCTAAACATGTCATGAAGAGCCCTGGAATAGAGATTAAAGAAAAGACATAAGAAGCCAACATAGAAAATCAGTTCTTTAAAATTACAGACCATGACTTGTGACTATCCAGAGCATCCTTGGAGGGAAGGTTACAGAGGGAAGGGTGTGGCAGAGCAGACAGGTGAATGAAAGTAGTCAGGGTGTAGACTGTAGCCAAGCTTCTGGGGTTCAAACCTCAGTTTGCCGTTCCCCAGCTGTATGGCCGTGAACAGGACCTTCTGTCTCTCTGGATCCATTCTCTCAGTTGCAGCAGCGAGCTAATAACAGTACCTGCCTGTTCAGGCTGCCCTGAGGACCAAGGAGAGAGAGCTCTATGCAGTGCACAATATTGGGTATTTTCTCTTTACCAATTGCCTTTGCCAGTTGCAAATGTCATGCCCAAGATAGACTGTGGGCATCCACCAAAAGCATAGGAGGAGGAGGAGAAGGCCCTCTCCTTGCCTTGGCTCCTGAGATCATGTGTACGTTGGAATCCTGTGGAGGTGGAAGCCTTCCTACAACATTTGGGCACCCATTCATCTTTGGGCTTCCACTCCACATGTGTGTCCTTATTCTGGTGTGTTCTGTCGGTTCCACATTTGAAGTACATCAAGCTAATTTTTACTTTTAGTTTCTCTTATATATTTGGAGTTGAGGCTTCCAGAGTCCATTATGCAAATCCATGCAAATAATATGCAAGGAGCCAGTAGCTGCAGATTGTGGGGAGGGGCATGTGTAGGCCAGCACAAAGGGGCTTGAATGAAAATTTGCATGTGTTAGGGGAGCCCGGGTTGAAGGCTTTGCACATTTATTGTGACAGCGTGCATCCCATTCCATTTGTTAACCTCTTGTGCTAAGGAGGAGAGGTAAACTCTTGTCTGATTTCCATAATGAAGGTGACCTTAGAGGATGAAGGAGATGTCTGGGCAGCAAAACTTGGTAGCAATTTTATGATACAAATGAAAAGTTGCTCTGAAGTACTGCCTGTAGAATGGTCCATGTTATCTTCCCAGCCAGCTGCATATTCTTGAGCGAGTCACTTCCTTCCTTCCCTTCTCCCCTGTGCAAGAAAAGGGTTGGGTTAGATGACCTTTAGGGTCCCTCACTAATACATCCAGATGCCCCCTGCTGGTAAAAACTATGATATCCAGGATGACAATTTTCATTCATTGTTTCCAAGATTAATCTCAAAGTCTAAAAGAGTGGCTGAGAGGTTCATTTCCTCTTAGAAAGTAAAACAACATCAAGAGATGCTGACAAGTGGAAGCATAAACAGGAGAAGCAGAAAGGGCAGGTAGGATGATGACATTGGAAGTTCTGGGCTTCCAGCTGGTAAGCTTGGCATTGATGTGGGAGAAGGTCTTCCCCGGAGTGTTTTAAGGACCCACTTCCTCTTGCACGTGATGCTGCAGCATGTGAGTGCTGCAGAAGTTATCCGGGAGGCGCAGATGGCCTGTGTCTCTGTGATGGCCTGGGTTCTCTCTCCTAAACCTTCTTGCTACCCTTGACTGCTGCCCAAGTCTGCTGCATCCTGGATCTCGGGGCTCTGAGTACATGGAACGCATCTGGTGCTCCACACCCGCCATCCTCTGGGGACTCTGTTTTCACTCCAGCTGTTGTGGCCGCCAGCAGCTGGGCACAAGCATAATCTGCCAGCACCTCAAGCCAGCACTTCCTGACAGCTATGTGAGACCAGGAAGGGTAGCACCAAGCCCCAGGGGGAGAGTGCCTTCAGGCAGATGGTGACTTCCTGTCTTCCATATTCCCTTTAGGTACGCATCTCACACATCTCATGGCTGCCCCAGATTGGTTCTTCCCATTTCATTCATCTCAAACTCCCTCAGATTATTTGCCAATATAAACCCGTTATTCACAAGCCCTTGACTCTCTCTCTTTCTCTCTCCTTTCTCAGAGGATCCCTAATGTAAGATCTGTGTGTTTGTTTGGTAGGTTGACATAGCAAAAAGCCACTGACAGTTGTTTCCTCACAGTTCTGGAGAATTCCACTGTCAAGGTGACAGCAAGATTAGACTCCTCTGAAGCCCCTCTTTCAGATACCTGTTTGCTGATTAGTTCTACGAGGCCATGCACCCAACCCCCAGTGTCACTTGCAAAGTGTCCGAACTTCTTCTGAGAAGGACACAGTCAGACTGGATGAAGGCCCAGCCTTTGCCTCATTTTACTGTTAACTACCTCTTTGAAGGCCCTGTTGCCAGAAGCAGTTACATCCTGAGATACCGAGGTTAGGCTTCAACTGTGGTGCTAAGCTGCAAAATGTGAGGGCACAGAGGCTGGAATAACCTCAAACCAACCAGAACATAAAGTACATTGTTTCTTCTGTTGATGCAACTTACAGTCCTCTTCTTCCTCCTGTGCTGTTGGTGGCATTTGACCAGGAATAGCATACACTTAGAAACAACCCCAGGTTCACAGGCTTCTACTGTGCAACTTTGCACCTGTTACCTCATCTCCCTGAGCTCCAATTTCCCATCTTGCCAAGTGGCTGTGAATATTAAATCAAGTGTGTTTCTCTCTGACTTGAATAAGCAGAGTGCACTGTTGGTGTATGATCTGGTTCATGGATGTAAGTTCATTGATGAAGACAAATTATTGGTCCCAGAGACTGAGCATTGCGACCCGAGTCCCTTGGCTTCCCTACCATTCAGAAGTGCAGGTGAGAGGCACAAGGTCACTGCAAGGTTCCACTACATCCTTAATGGTGATCCTGGGCTTTGGGTCACATCTATACCAGCAGCAGATAGATCTCTTCCCCTTCGTTCTTCCTAGAAGCTCCCCTGGGTCCTGGAAGTCACAGGCAAGGCCCTGTCTTCTGCCATCAGCAGCCAGAACGTATGTGGGAATCCCAGTCAGGGACCTACTTTGGCCATTTGTTGCTCCAATCTGATGAGAGAGAAGGACTCCAAGTGAATTAGTCTTGGGGACTTATTGGGGCCAAAGGAAAGTCTGTGAATGGCACAGAAAAAGGGGTGCAAATGAACAAAGAGGAGTAGACAGATCAGAACCAAGCCCTAGAGAAGGCTAGCCGCTCCTCAGGGGAGACCTGCTGTTCCTCACCCATATGTTGGAATGGCCAGGCTCCCAGTGTATGAACGAGGTGGCTCCTATGCCTTGTTTGCATGAAGTGCTATTTAAATTGCACATGATGCTGTGACTAACAAAACTGCAAGTGTTTATGTTTTTCAATTTATAGGTTTTTATATTCTGAGTCTTCAGTATTTTTACAAAGTACAAGAATCAAGATGTTAATTTTTATGAAAAATGAGATTGACATTTGATTAACAAAAGTATATCCTTTTATATTTTCTGAATAAAAATACACACATTAACTATCATGCAAATCATTTCTTTAATATTCAAAAGGATTCCTACTCAGAAAGACTGGGTATCACCAGTGAGAATTTTCCACAGACTTCAGCCACATCTGTGTCGTAGGAAAAACAGTGAATCACAGCAAACACCATAATAACAACAGTGTTTATAGAATGCATCTTCTGCTCTTGACTCTGGTCTCTGTGTTTTATGGGCACCAAATCTGGTTGTCCTTCTCTGGGCCCATGTTCCCTTCTCCCTACCACTTTCCTGTGACACTGGGACATCTCTGCCTTATTTTAGCATTGTTTGTTGATCTGTGCAAACTCATCCAGGGCTGGAGTCTGCCCTGTTCATTTCTGTCCTCCAGGGAAGAGGAGAAGGTCGACCTTCTTTGATTGTTTGGTAAGTGCATCTGCGTGAATGGAGGTGTGACCTTTAGTATCTTGCTCCAGTTCAGAAAAGCAAACAGAATTGGGTGGCTCCGCCTACCCAAGTCTTTCTCACTTGACTTTGTGTGGCTCACACCTTTAGTGGTGAGCTAGCCTGCAACCCTGGCTGTAGAAGGGGAGGTGAGAGAAGCAGCTGCCACTGATCCTCCTGTACTCTGCACCCCTTCTGAGAAGCTGCGCTTTGGTGGGGCTGACAGCGTTCAGGGGGAACTGGGGAAAGGACTTGACCAGCCAGCTTGACTTCTCTTCTGGTTTCTCTTCCTGACCAGTACTCTAGTGTCAACCTACTAGACCTGTCCCCACTCCACATAAGATTCTGTGTCATACAGAGTACCAAGTGCCAGTGTGGGCGCTGGGAACACACCTGACCTTCTCCCTGAGTTCCCAGAGTGTTCCAGGTCACGGATAAGGAGAACCCAGCTGCAAGCTGCCTTCTGGGCGTCTCACTCCTCCTCTCTGTCTCCCCTTCCAGGCTTCATCCTGACCGTGACACTGACTGAAGCGCTGGTAGTTGCTGTCCAGGAACTGGAATCTCTTCAGGTCCTCCCCTCTGGCAGTCCCCCAGGCACCATGGTGACTGCACCCCACAGCCAGACCACACACTCCTCCGTGGTGACACTCAGCCCTCCTCCCGATGGACCCTCACAGGCCACAGCTACCATGGCAACAGCGATACCCCATCAAAATGGGCACCCTCCTATAAATGCCACTTCCACTGTCCTGGTGACAGCAACCGTCCTCCATCCCGAAAACCCCCTGCCCACTGGTTCTCCTCCAGTTGCTGTGGCAACCACATACTCCCACTCAGAGAGCCATCCCACAGGGGAAGTCACCCCCACCATCTTGCTGACAAAGCTAACAGGAGCCACCAGCCGCCCCACCACAGCAGCTCCTCGAGCTACCACGCGCAGGTCCCCCCGACTCTCAGGCTCTTCCCGAAAAGGGGCTGGGGGCTCATCACGCCCTATCCTACCTGCACCTGGTGGCCACGCTGGGAGGAAAGAAGGCCAGCGGGGGCGAAATCAGAGCTCCACACACCTGGGGCAGAAGCGCCCACTAGGGAAAATCTTTCAGATCTACAAGGGCAACTTCACAGGGTCTGTGGCATCAGATCCCTCTGCTCCTTCCCCCAGGACCCCTAACGTCTCTTTGCCACAGCCCCAGACAGTGGCTGCAACCACAGCACCCAGAAATGCCTCATGGGTGCCACCTCCCACCCTCCTGGTACCTGCAGAAGACAGTCCAGGACTTGTCACAGCAGACCAAGGGGGTGGTTCCAACCTCATGAGCCCAGGAAAGGAGCTGAACACCACAGCATCTGCAGTTCCTACCAGTTCACAAGCCACCCCAGTGCCTTCTCAGCACCCCCATGGTGACACACAGGACAGCCCCGGCCTCAGTGACTCTTGGCTTACTGTCACCCCTGGCACCAACAGACCTCCATCTGCCAGCTTTGGGGTCTTTACAGTTATGATGGGGCCAACCCAGGCTGCCTTCAATGCCAGCATCTCAGCCCCTTCCCAGGGGATTCCTCAGGGAATATCCACAACCCCACAGGCCCCAGCCCATCCCCCTGGAATCTCAGAAAGCACTGTTTCTCTAGCTGAGGAGGAGGCTACCACCTCCCCCTCGATGACCAACAGGGTGCCCAGTCCTCTCTCCACAGTGGTGTCCACAGCCACGGGGAACTTCCTCAATCGCCTGGTCCCTGCAGGGACCTGGAAGCCTGGAACAGCAGCGAACATCTCCCATGTGGCTGAAGGGGACAAGCCCCAGCACAGAGCCACCATCTGCCTGAGCAAGATGGACATCGCCTGGGTGATCCTAGCAATCAGTGTACCCATCTCCTCCTGCTGTGAGTGCCCTGTCTTCCTTTGTGGCCCCTTCCACCCTTACTGTCCCTATACCATGTCACATTGTTCCTCTCCCATATTCTCTTACTCTAGAGTTGAGCAGCCTCCAGTAAGGGGGCTACAACGTTTCCCTGAGTCCCATGACACAGTTGAACAGAACAGTTCTGGGCTGACCCTGTCTCTGGTCCTGGTCTCTGCTGGACCACAGCTCAAATGTTCACAAGTCATGAAGCCCCAAACCTAGGCACTGGGGAGGACCTTATAGACAGGCTGATCCAGCCCTCCATTTTGCAGAAGGAAATGTCAAGCTAGAGGGAAGATAGATCAGAGTTAGACAGGCAGAGCTGGGGTGCAAGCTCAGCACCCGTCCTCTAGCCCAGGGCTTCAGCCATGACACCAGCCTGTCTCAGGCACAGCCTGCCACCACTGGAGCAATACAGCACCAAGATGTCACAGTAGGAGTTGACCTCTCCTGACTTACAGTCTCCAAGTAGCAAAGTCCCCCCCTCGTCTCTTACTTCTCCTCCACATTCCTTCTATGTCTTCTTTTCCTTCCTCCATATCTCCTCCTCCTCCCTTCTCCCCTAAGAAGGAAGGAAGTGTGAAGTTTTTACATAGTGGGGAGTTCCACGAGCCTTGGCGTGAGAGGTGTATGAATCCGAGCAGTCCCCCCTACTTTGCTTGTGCCATGGATTAGCATGGGAAGTTCATGCCTTTAATATGACTTCTGCTTGGAATTATATTCCAACCAGATCTCTTTTAAATCTGGAGCCTCAGTTCTTTTCAGGAGCCACTTCTCCCAGGCTGATCCAGTTTCCAAATCAAAGTTTCCATGCCAGGGTGTAGGCAACCTGCTTCTGCTCAAGGACTCAATTCAGGAAAAACAAAGCCTTTATAAGGCACATGCATCATCCTTAATGAAAGCAGTTTTACTGTCTCTCATGAAAACATTTCTTAAAACTGCGATTTCCTGCTTCTAAAGCAGAAGAATGGTAATGAGCTAGGTAGCACCACTGACCAATAAATTACTAATAATGATCACATTCGAAAAGTGACCACATGAAACATAGCTTTTTATCTTTCTGTTCCTTACATGTGCCTGGAATGCTCTGGTTTACAAAGAGAATTTCCAATGCCTTTTACCATTGTGGCCTTGAAACAGACTAGCCATAGAAAATAAAAACCAAAACAAGCAAGTAAATCCCTGTCATCACCCACACCTTATAGCTGCAGAGTGAGTCACTAGGTAAAAGTGAGTCGCTGGAGTCCCAGTCACACAGCGTGTCAACCCGAATTAGGAGGTGCAAGGCCTGTCTGATTTAGTGCAGAACAGTGTTCCCTGAGGCCCCTGTGTGCCACACACATTGCCAAGCACTAGAAGATAGAGACAGGTCACGTGGCTCCCCCCCAGCTCTACATACAATGGAGACAAACATGAGCCGAGACAGGAGCAAGGACTAGGACACAGTTTTTTGTTTTGGGGTTTTTTTTTTAAATAAATTAGAAAACAAAGCAATAAAAACAGAGCAAAACAAGACAAGTGGTATAGGATTTCAAAACAAGATGATAGGAAGTTGACAATGGTCACTCCCTTGCATATTGTTATCTTCGAAATAGTTGCTCAGATTACAAGATACAGGTGTGTGAAACAGATCAAACAATGTAAGCGCTCACAGTTTGTTCTCATGAACTAATGGAATTAGTAGTGCAGTTATCATAGCTATTCTAAGATACTGCTTTCCAAAAGAAAATGCAAACTTTGTTCAAAGTGGACTCTTGTGGCCACTGGGGAACTGCAGGGCCCACCTAACTTTAGCATTTCTAGAACCTCTGTAGGACAGAAATGGTGAACCTTTTAGACACCAATGCCTAAACTGCATCCCAAAACCCACTTATCACAAAGTGACAACACGGCAATTAAGCCTAATATTGCGGTTTTAGCTTAGAAGAAACAATTCATACATTAACATCTAAAAAACACCACCACCCATGCCATAGGTTCACCACCACTGATGTAGGAGGTCCCTCTCTCTTGCCTTGGCCTAGGTTGCCTCCACACCAGTCTGGGGCCTGGATTGTGGCTTCAGCTCCTCCTATGAGATTGAAGCCTCTGAAGGCCCTGGTGAGAGGGACATTAAGGAAGAAGGCTGTGTAGTAGCCTCAGAACCCCGTCTCCCTTCCCAAACATCCCCGTGCGTTGGGTTACATTCACAGCCCAGCCCCGTCTGTGATCAGGTAAGCAGAGCTCTTCCAGGCCTGAGGGCCCACGTTTCAGCACACCTAATGGCTCCATTTATGCTAAAGCCACTCTATCAGACCTCAAAGGAGGACGCCATCCCTTGCCATCTAGCGGTACATTTCAGGTGTTCTGGGATGGTAGCAAGACTTCTTCTCCTCTGACTGCTTAGACCACTACCAGCCCTGGCCCTGTACTGTCCAGCCAGAACTGCTGGTCAGGGTGAGATTCCTGTGCTTCTGGTGGGTGAAGGGGTGAGCATAAGAAAGCCCAGGGCTGCCTGAGTGAGGAAAAGTGTCAGCAGCTTACCTGCCCTTCCAGACAGATCTCAAGCCCCACCCAGGGGCTGGAAGGGTGTGTTTGTGTGAGGGCTGAAACATGCTTAGTCTGTAGAGCCCTGCCAGACACCCTCAGCAGAGACAGTTTCAGATGTGCTGAGAACTGAAATCCATTGGACCCAGGCCACAGTGGTCTATGCGGGGAAACCATGTGGCTCCTGGAATGGTCTCTGCTGCCACCATCAGGATGCACAGAACTGCTGCCAGCTTTGTGTTGGTCCACACCTGCCAGCCAGTGCTGTGGGTTTCCACAGGATGTGAATTTGGAGACTGTCTTGTACTTGTCACATCCATTCTTGAGCGTGTCTGGTGCACCATTCCAAGACATGCTGCCTCACTGTGCCCACGATTCTTGGCTGCATTAGTGGTTCAGTGTTCATGGCCCCTAAATGATTTTGTAATTATAAGAAAACATAAGTCAGAATATCTTTTGCCAGTGAAAGAAAGGAATTGGACCCATACGGAGATGTGTCTGAGAGGGTGTCTCCTAGGAGTTTATGGACCAGTGGATGAGAAGGGGAGAAGCCTCAAGCAGGCAGGGTGCTTCAGGGGATGTCGCCCTAATCGTAACAGTGTCATATGCACACTCTGACAGCTCTTCTCTGTGCGCCCCAGTGAGTGCCCCCTGCTGTGGTCCTCCCTAGTCCTCTGCAGGCTGTTGGACTGGGGAACCAGGTACTTAGTACCCCAACCTGGTTTCCTCAGCCCTGTGGCTCTTTCCATAACCTGAAGCCTCCCCATGGCCTCCTCCCTCAGTCTCCAGAGGAGGAAATGACGGTCCCCACAAGTTCTGCCCTTGCCTTTGCAGCGCTGGACTAATCCTTCTGCTTGCTGCTCTTGAGTTTTTCATTTATAAAATGAGGGAACCAAACTGAAACATGTCACCACTTCCTTAACTGTCACCTGTAAAGGTCACGCTGCTGGATCAGAAATATTTGGCTGGTGGATACAGATTCACTTATACCTAACCCCAGTTTTTGCCACTCATTGGCTATAGGACTTAGGCAAGTTGCTTAACCATGTATTCAGTGCTTTCTAATCTGTGAAATGGAACTAATGTCCACTGTCCATTCGGGTCCTTCAGGAGGCAGGCACCAAGCTTAGATTGGGCATGCAAGAGAACCACTGAGGGACACACCTGTAAAATGTCCTAGGAAGAACTGGAAGAGGCAAGGAATGCTCAGTGCAAGTCTGACACCCACGGGAAGAGAGCTGGGAGGGCAGAGGACGGGGAAGAAGTTTTAGACTGCATTGCAGCAAAGAAAGTTCTGCCAGGCCAGTGAGAACTCCCTGAACCCTCAGAGGAGCCATGTGTCCCGTGGGACGAAGCCTGCTGTACTGCCCTGTCAGTCAGTCAGGGCTTGGTAGGAGCAGCCTGGGAAGTGTGGCCTCAGCACAAGCATACCAGAGGGCTGGTATGCAGGCTTGTTTCCGCCGTACTCCACGCACTGGGAAGTCTTATGTTTCCATCCTACCTGCAGCACCCACCTTGAAGACATGTAAAGATCAGAGATGATGCGTGTAAGGTTTTATCCGAGTCTGCCACAGAGAGGGTGCTTAGTAGGTGAAGGAGTCACTTACTGCTGTTAGCATGATGCAGAGCATACTCAAATAGGCTAGGCAGAGAGCAGCTCAGCAGGTGTTTAGAAAGGTCGCATCCCCAGGGGGCCTATGAGGTTTCATTTCCTTTTCTGGTTACACAGTGACTTCCCTCACCTCAAAGCATGCCCCTCCCAGAAATATAAGTCCAGTACCCAAGACTCTGTCTTAAAACCAGTTACCCTTCTCGCTACTACACTTCTGGCAAACTGTGGACAATTTTCTGGTAATAGTTCTGAGAAGCCAAGAGAGCGTGCCCAACTCTCAACCCTGTTTGAAAACTTGAAGTAGAGATAACCATTCATCTCCTCTGGGTTCCCCATGACTGTGGTCTTTAGAGACACAGAGCAATTGAGTTTGCACTAAACTGGGAAGGGAGTGGCTGGCACCCTGGGTCTGCATACAGCTGGAGAGTTTGGCCACTTTTACATACCTAGTGTACATTCTCCAGTGTTGAAGACTATATAGGACCATGGGTATTAACTCAAAAGTCACTAAGACTCGGTGCAAATTGTAATTAGCTGATCTTCCTGCCTCAGCCTCTCAGAGTGCTGTGATTAAAGGCATGCCTCACCGTGCCTGTTTTTGTTTTTGTTGTTTAAAGGAATTGGGGGGAATGATAGAAAATTAGAAATCTTTTTTGTTCGAAGCAAGTGAGATAAAATGGAAACATACCCCATCTCTTGTCTTTGCTCAGAGGCCTTTCAGATTGAGGTGCCAATCAGGCCAGCAGCTGAAAGGCTATCTTCTTATTCTGCAGGGGCTCTATGCTCACAGTATTGCCACAGGTCAGAGCCAGCAGCACCCGGGAGCCTGGAATCTGGGCTCTCAGCCTGAACAGGTGCCAGCTTTTGCAGCTATCCTGTGCCCGGGGATGCGCCCAGATGCTGGCCAAATTCCCAGCTGCTCGGCAGTGTGGGCCCCTCTCTACACCAGGCCTCCGATATTCCCCAGCACAGAGATGGCCCAGTCCACCTGGCCCACACCACCCCAGGAGGTACCACGGAAAGCGAACTTGAGCAGGATATTCAGTCCTCACTCACTGGCTTCTCCCCCAGGGGGCATATGTCACCTTGCAGCATCACCGTTCTGTGTGTGACCTGGACAGGTCACCGAAGATATCAGGAGCCTTCCTGGAAAGCACTCTGTTCTCACTTAGTTCATCAAACTCCAAACACATCCCACTGCCCTGGGCTGAGTCAGGGTGAACAGAGAGAGTTGCCCATCATGGTATGCTCAGTCCAGCTGCAGAGAGCCTGCGCAGGTCACCAGTACAGGCTGGGCTTTTGCATCAGCATATGGCAGAGCCACAAGTGCACGAGAGCTCAGACTTTGGGGTCAGGTATCAGGGTTTGTCCCTAGGTGAGTCACTTTATTTCTCAGACCTTGAGACTTCCCTTCTGTAAAACAGGGACCCTAATGGTCTGACCCCTTGAGGTTACATGGGGCATTAAATGAATCAATGGTTCTAGTATGCCTTCAGTTTGCACCCAAAAAAGGCCTTGCTTACAAGGGAAGGATCTCCAGAGTGTGGATATACAGAGGGGGACATCCCTGAGCTGAGTGGACAGTAAAAGGGGCAGGACACAGTAAGCCTCACAGAAAGGCCCTCAGAGGCCTTGATGGCAAGGGCCCACTGAGAAAACCCCTGATTAAACAGTGCCTCTCTGGCCCATCATCTTCTCTGTGGGTGTGGAGGTCCTCTCTGGCCCATCATCGTCTCAGTGGGTGTGGAGGTCCTCTCTGGCTCATCATCATCTCAGTGGGTGTGGAGGTCCCTAGGTAAAAGCTGCAGACGGTTATACAGGGCTTCCGGTGCAGGCCCGTGGGCTTTCAGGGAGGCCTCCATGGTGACTCCCGACAGTCTCTCCCCAGATCACCCCGGTGTCTTCTGCATTGCTCGGCCTTTTTCTCATCAAATAGTTATCACTCTCTGAATTTGCCTTCTGTGATCATTTTGTTTTGTTTATTACTTTTTAACTAACCCCTCTGTACCCATCTGTACATGTACTAAGCTGGAAGTTTATGAAACTTAGAAGGCTTCGTCGTTTTCCCAAACACTTAGTTTCTGGCACAAAACAAGCATCCACACAGATAATAGTTGAAGGAACACACTAGTGAGTGGATGGGGTGAGTGGCTGACGGTTGTGCTACCTTAGCAGTGTCACCTGGAGACCTGCACTTGTCACCTACAACACTGGCTCAGCCGTCACTCCCTGCCCTCCTCTGACATGGCCTGTCCTCTCCACAGCCGTCTTGCTGACAGTGTGCTGCATGAGGAGGAAGAAGAAGACAGCCAACCCTGAGAACAACCTGAGCTACTGGAACAACGCCATCACCATGGACTACTTCAACAGGCACGCAGTGGAGCTGCCCCGGGAGATTCAGTCCCTGGAGACCTCTGAGGTGATGAGCCCCAGCCCTCAGTCCCCTGCAAGTGCTGGTCCTGCTGCACAGAAAAGCACAGGCCCCAAAGAGAGTCACAGGGCATGCACTCAACTGTGAAATCTGCTCCACCATGGTCCAAGGACCAGCAGCACCCTTAGCAGCCGCAAGTTGCAGGCCTCACCCTAGCCCACTGGGCAGGGTCTGCATTTTATGTATGCAGGGGTGTCTGGGTGGTACTGGGGCTTGGGGCTTGAACCTAGGGCCTTCACAAGTAGCTACGGGGTCTCCCTAAGGCACTAAATTGCCCAGATTGGGTTCCAACTCGGGGTCCCCCTGCCTCAGCCTCTCAAAGTGCTGAAATTAGAGGCACCCAGTTTTTAGGGTGACTTTTTAGCAAAAAATACTCCCTGCATGCTGAAGTTTGGACAGCACTCTTCTCAGCACTTATGGTTTCAAGGTGCAAGTAAATCCTGCTCTTTGAGGGCCGGCTTTGTGCAAACAGGACTGTGATGATGAGAGCTTGCTCAGGAGGCTCACATACCCAGATGTAGTTGGAGGACGGGTGCCAACATCACTCAGAAAAAAACAGATGAGCGGAAACAGAGGACAGTAATAGACACAGCACTGGAGACCCAGGGGAGGAAGGCTTCCCAAGAAAGTGCTGGGAGGGTAAATGCATCCTCAGGCACTGCCCCGGGGGCAGAGCCTGGGCTCAGGGGCAGCACAGGAGCCTCTGCCCCTGACGCTGGTGGGCTGGGCAGTGCGCGTGGGACTGCAGGGCCAGGCCTGCCTCCAGCCCACCATGTTCGGTTCTCTCTTGGGGAGGGGCTGTAGGACAGCACAGAACCAGGGAGAGGCACACAGAGGCAGATGAGGCACAGCCTTGCCCTTGCGTGGGGTGTTAGAGTCTGTTAAAATTCTGCACTTTAGGCAACGTAGTGTCAGGGTTACACTGACCCTGACAGGGTGCTGCATATTGATCAGAAAATGGATAAGGAAAGGAGGGAGAGGTGGTTTAGCAGGAGTGTGAGTGGACAGAAGGACAAACCAAAACTAGCTAGTTCAACTTGGATGCAGTTTCGATGGTCCAGGAGCAAGGTGTTGATAAGGAAGGCACAGTCGGGGAGAGTTCGTTTCTGCCCTCCCAGCAGGTCAGCCCTCGGGAGTGATTCTGTACAGGCAGGAATGCCATCACATCCCCAGGTCCAGAGTCCCTCTGCAACTTCCCAGAGCCCTGAGTTAAAGTTCAGAGTGTTTCGCAGGGCCGATAGGGAGACCTGCTTCTCACCCAGTGTTCTGGCCACACATCCTACCCCCCACCATTTATTTGCTAGGCTCCAGCCACCTTGGGTTTCTTTTTATTCCTCATGGCACCAAATGATACCGCACCCACTCCAGGTCTGCGGTTGGGCTGCTCCCTCTCCTGGTGTCATCCAGGTCCATCATTCAGGGCCCAGCCTAAATGTCACCTCCTCAGGGAGTCTTTCTCTCCTTGCCAGGCTGGACGTGGCTCCCCTGCCATTGGCCCCAACTCTCTCTGCTGCTTCATCTCAGCATTCATCAGGGTTGTGATTCCATGGCTCTCTCCACAGTGGACAACTGGCCACTTCTGCATTGCTCGCAGGGCTCAGTGCTGAGCGCTCTGTACTCCTCCTGCAGCAGCATTGCTGACACCTCATGCCCACCCAGCAGCAGGGGCCCCAGCCTCTCTGTGTTTCTCCTGCTCCCAGCAGCCCCTTCTCAACTTCATTTGCTGAGCTTGGGGCCTCATCCGTGCCCCAGCCTCTGCTCACTGACATACGCTGGCTCCATCCACCATGGCTCCACTTCCCTTCCTTCTTACCTTCACAATTTAAATACCGTCCTGCACTACTGACCTTGAAATTCTCCCTGGAGCCTTGAGCTGTCCTTTGAACGCCTCACCCACCTGCCCTATGAGCCTAACAGACACCTCCGACTCCGTGTGCCCAAGACGGAGCTCTGCCTCCCCTCTGCCTGCTGCCCTCAGACATCAAATTCACTTGGGGGCCAGTTGTGAGCAGGTGCCATCAGTTTTTCCAAAGACAGAGCTTTGTCTCAGTCCAGGTGCAGCGCCTTCTCTCACATCAGCACTGCTGCACCGAGCTCTGCAAACGGAGAGCCCCATTCCCATCTTGTCTCTTTGGTCTGCAAGGACCCACAGCAGCAGCCGGGCCCCTCGTCAGCCGTCAGCCATGGCTCCCAACTCTCCCAGGCTCCTTCCTCTTCACGGTAAAAGACCTCAGCTTCCGCCTTCCAACAGGCCCTTCTCTAGCGGGCTCCTCCTACCGGCCACAGCGCCCCCAGCCATGCTGGCCTTTACTCTTCCTCGCTCTCAGAAACGCTTTTCTCCTGGATGCCTCAGTCCCTCTCTTCCTTCAGGCTTCTGTTCAAACATCACATCCTGGGGGAGCCATTCCCTGACTCCCTAAACCAATTAATCCCCTGCCCTGTCCCCTGGTCCCTGCCCAGGGTTGTTTCTTTTTTTCTTCAGCTCACTTGCCACCATACCCTGTTGTTCTTCCTCCTGTGATGGACTTCCTGAAAATGCAGGCGAGATCAAAAAGGAGTGACTGTTCGAAATTTTTTAGAAAATTATTAATAATTATGATGCAGGAGGATCACCACGAGTTCAAGGCCAGCCTGGACCACATAGTGAGTTCAGGACCAACCTGAGCTACACAGCAAGATACTGTCATTAAAAAAAAACAATAATTATTATTATTATAGTGACAGACACACTGCCATTACCCCTTCTCAAAATCCTACCCTTGACTTCAGACACACAAATCCTATCATCATGCTTCCTTCTGAAGTTCTAAAGTCCTCTTTTCACGAGTGTCTTTATGAGGTGTGATAAGAAGAACTGTGAATGCTAAGTACCATCCAACAGAAAGGCAGGCCCCTAAAATAGCAGTCTCCTCGTTCATCATTGCAACCACACCTGGCACTGTAACTTCATGCTCATCTCCAAAGTCAAAACGACTTTTCAAACATAGATGATTTGAATAGATCCATAACATCAAACCAGCCACCACAGTGCAACTAAGATACTCAGGAAAGGACTTCCAGAACTGCTTCAGAAAGTGGCCAGAAAGATGGGATAATGTTACGAGTAAGGGGATTAATAACAGTGTGTTTTTACTGTAATCGTTTTTTAAACCTGAAGCATTCACTGTATTTTCTGATCACACCTAATATAAGCTGCCTGAGGGCAGGAACCTCCTTTGTTGTGTTCCCAGCACCAGGAATAGTGCCTGTACTTGGCAGATACTTGGTGAGTATGTATCAAAAGAATGAACTGCAAATTTTATTCACCACAGTAATCCTAACACAAAGTAGATGCTTAATAAAAAAATAGACTAAAACAACTTTAAGCAAAGGATGAGCAGAGGGTACAGGATTTGTGGTAGCACTAACCTTAAGTGGAGACAGTGCATCTGTTATGGCACAGTAAGTAAAAAGCTGGAAGGCCAGGGATTTAGCTCAGTGGCACAGTGCCTGCCTGGCAAGCACAAGGTCCTGAATTTGATTCCCAGTACCAGGAAAAAAATAACTGGAACATAACAAAGGACTGGCCCTACTTTAACACCTCTCATACTCTCGGCAAATTGTATGTGAAAACCAAAGTCAAGGCTCAGTGCTGGTGGTACACACCCCTAGAACACCACAGTCAGGTATGGCTCCAGCACCACGCATCCTGGGATCGCACAGCCGGAGGCCCTGGCGGAAAGGGCCATCACAGCCAGGAACAGGCTCTAGAGCAGGAGGACGGAGGACGAGGACACCTTGGGACTCACAACAAATGGCTTGGCTTGGCTTACAAGCAGAATGAACCCTGTTTGCCTCCCAGCAATCGACTCCTCTTTATTTAGAGAAACATGCCGGTTCTGTTTGAGTTCACATTGAGTACAGGTGAAGACAAACTTCCCAGAGCCAGGATGCAGACAGACACCTGACTGCCGCCCATCTGCCGGGTGACCACAGGGCCCAGGGGCAGATTCCACATCTCCATGTCCCAGGACGTGTGCCCACGGCCTGTCTGTGGCCACCAGCTTTAGAGACCGCATGGGCTTTGCCTCAGCGAGTTCCTCTGGCTCACTGAGCCCTTCTGCATTGATGAAACCCACAAGGTGCAAATCCTGAGCTCGGCAGACATGGTGCCACTGCCCGGAGGCTGCTAGGAACTTTTCTCTCATTTCTTCCTCTTCCTTCTCCTACTCTCTTTTTCTTCTTCCCTGCCTTCTTCCTTTTCTATGTAACTTTTTTTATGCTGTGAAACACACAGTTCACTTGGCAAGCTCTTGCTCCCTGCGAACTGTGAAGCAAGCTAAACTGAGCCTGCAGAACCCCTCACGGCTCAGCCAAAGGCTCAGTGGCCAACAGCGATTTCTGCCCTGCTCTGATGTGCTGCCTGCCTCTCTGTTAGAAGGCTGGCCCAGGACTGTCCCCCGGCTCATTGAGTGCTCAGCCCACGACAGCCTTTGAAGGAAAATGCTCTATGCTAACAGTGGAATGTCTTCCTTTCTCCCCTTTCCAGGCATAAAGCAACAAATCCTCCTCAAAAATTACCTTCTGCCTATGTTTTGCTTAAAAATAAACTTCGGAGAATTAATTATGGCTTCTTAAAATGAAGTCATTTCTAAGCAAATATAGCATACTCCAGTAAACTAGGCCCGCTGATTTCAGCTTGTTTGTCCTGAAATGGCCTAGAGGTTTTGAAACCTCAGTTATTTAGAGTGGGAACAGTCTGCCTTTCCCCATCCTCCCTTCCCTCCTATTTACCTTGTTTCCACATCCCTCCCTTGCCTTTCTTTCTTTTCTCTCTCTCTTTTTTATCCTACATGAAAATCTGGTCTGAATTTGGGCTCAGCCGTGTAGCCTATCATCTCTGGTCACTGAGATCAGACCACGCCAAAGTACTTAGTTTCTAAGCAGTGAATTGCCTATTTCTAGGCTCCTCTTCCCTGCAGTGGAGCAGGCAGGCTTTTTTGACTCAGCATCTATCATGCAGTCGCACAGATTCCGGTACTCTCAGCTCAGCCCTGCTTATGTGACAGGAAATGGGACAATAATTCTGCTCAGGCCCCGGGAGAGTTTGGAAGGGGAACTGGACCTTGACATCTGACGGGTCTGTCAGACTCTGCCATGTGAGTGGCAGGAAAGGAGAAGAGGGGGGCTGTACCCATGTTCACAAGGGAAAAGTGAGGCATTTCCCAGAAGTCTATGAGAAAGGGGCAGGAAATAAAACCAGGGGTCCTAGTGGACCAGTTTTGCCCAGCAGGGCAGCAAGCCACATGCCGGATATGTCTTGCAGGGCAGATTCTCTCAGACTTTATCAAGGACAACACCACCTACCCCAGCAGCTCAGTGTAGGGTGTCAGAATGAGGACACTACTATAAAAACAAGAAAGAACAGAGCCGCTGTACCTCAGCTATGGCAGTGGAGCCGATGAAAGCGGGGCCAGAAACCCTGAAGCACACAGCTCTGTGTGTGCATCTTTTTAGGAATGGCCACTTCTCACAGCTTCCCTGGCTCACATAGTCTCCCTCTCTCCCCAGGACCAGCTCTCCGAGCCCCGCTCCCCGGCCAATGGCGACTACCGCGACACCGGGATGGTCCTGGTGAACCCCTTCTGTCAGGAAACACTGTTTGTAGGAAGCGACCAAGTGTCTGAGATCTAACTGCAGCAGCCTTCGCTTTGCCATTCCCTATTTTTCGTCTTTAAAAAGTATAAATATACAAATATATATTATAAATATAACCTTTGTGTAACCCTGACTTACTGAGAAACATTTTCAGCTTTTTTTTCCTAAGAATTGTCAACACATTTTTTATAAGTGTGGTTTAAAAATGAAACAAAAAACTTTAAAGAATGACCTGTGGCTTTATAAAATAAAGGTATTTCTAAGCAAAGCAGTGGCATTGATTGCTTCTCTTAATAACTGTCCTGCAGCACCTGGAGCCCCAGCAGCCCAGGGCAAGTGAGGAAATAGACAGACCTGCAGAAGCTGAGTGTTAAAGCGGTCCAGAGCATGTCCTTTGTGGGGCTCGCTCTGCTTCCTCTAGATTCAGTGTGACACTCTCCTCCCTCCTGGGCCACCCAGGAGGAAGACAGACTGATGCACAAAGCGTCCCTCTGAGGATGGCACCTGCAGCATCACAGTGGCACCTCTGACATCAAGTTTAACTCCACCCGAGTTATGACCTGCAGGCAGGAACATGCAGCCCTCAGGAATCCACAGGGACATGGAGGCATCTGAAAGCTGCACCCTTCCAACATCACCTACAGGGACACTACCACCATACTAGCAACACGATTGGTCCCCATTTCCCAGGGCAGAAAATTTTCTTTAAAATCTCCCTTGAAAAGCCCCTTTCTGCGTACCCTCTGCTACCCATATCTGTAGCAAAGACCCGTGCCTTCTCTCGGATGGGTGTGGACACAATCCCAGCCCCAGAGCTTTAGAATGCGTGCCCTTCCTCAAGGGCCACGAGTTTTTATCTGCGGGGCTTACTTTTGCTTTCTGCAGAGGCAGTGCTATTATGCCCCCGAGGAATGGTTCCTCTAAGAAACTGAGGTATAGAGCTGTCATTTTAGAAACCTTCCTCCTGCAATCTGAAAAGAACAAGAGTCATGTGGGAGAGGACCCATTCTGTCCTGCCTGGCAGCCTCAGTCAGCCCACGGACTTGTCATCAGCTCATCTCCCGTCCCCTTCCAGGCTGGGCTGGCTCTGCCACCTCACTGAACCCAGAACAGCCAACGGGTCAGACTCTGTTCAGTGCAAGCAGGTTTTCCAGACATGGCACCTTTGTATTTTTCCCTAATAGTGACTAGGAGAGAAGATAACTGCTTTGATGTTTCTTTTCTCAAAAAAAAATAGTTTGATAGTATATTTTGAATATAGATGTTCTTATAGTCAGATTGGGAATCAAATTTGAGTGTTGCTCTGTATGTTTGTGTCTGTTGCTGTGGTCTTCTCCCCATGACTCTTTCCTTTCTTCCTATGTTTTCCTTTTCAAAAAAAAAGATGGCCTTCAAAAATGTGTGTTTCAATGTTGTATGAACTGACTTAGACATGAGTTTTCTTGTTGTCTCTCTTCAAAGACTCAACTCACAAAGAAGCGGATTAAATGTTCCTCCGAGATTTGTTTTCTAACATGTCTGATCTTAATGTTTCTGTTAACTATTGCATTGACTATTTCAATGTGTGTGAGTATATATAGAGAGAAATCTGTTTGTAAAGTAAAATTTATATATAATATATGTAATCAAAGATACATATGTTATATATACATTTGTGGATGTATGACTTATTTTTCCATATCCACAGAATTCAGCTACCATGTATATATAAATAAACTTATTTTATTACCCAGATAATTAAGATGCTAGTACATTTTGCCTTCTTTTTCATTTTTAAAATAACTTTCAAGCCTCGCTGAAGCAGTATAAATACTACTTCCTGTTCTTCTGTATTTTTTAATCTGATTTAACTGGGTTTTATGAGTGTGGTGAGATAGTAGGATTCACAGTTTATCATTTGATGAAACAGATCCTTTAGAACATGTTTGTGACTCCTCCAAAAAAGAATCACCTCCCTTCAGGTCTTTGGGGAAATTTTCCCTCAACCTACACTTCAGTACATTTATGGTAAATATCTTTGGTGGAGAAACATAAAGTTAAGCACTGAATTATCATTCTGTGCCGTAACAGTGCTTAAGCGTGACACTGTTGCAAATAGTTGAGTAGCTTGAGTCTGTCTTTCATTTAACTTTGAATGGAATTCACTATAATGTAGATCTTCATCCCAGCAGTGTCGCCTGTATCAGGAGGATGTGATTGTCATGGTATCCAGTGCACCATGTACCATTCTGCACTGCACGGATGCCACATGTAGATTTACCAGGACACTACCACCTTTTACTTGATCTAGTTGGTTCCATAATCTGTTCATCAAAGATGAACATCATCTACTATGATGATAAAGTGACTCCTGTGTCACAGTAAGTACCCAACACAGAAAGAGGGGAAAGGAGAAGGGAGAGTTAGGGTGCCCTAACCAACACAGACTGAACACAGACCATTCTAGTAGGTGACCAGACTTTTTAAGGTGACTATGTGACCTTGGATCAGTGCTCTGTGAGTGGTGGGTGCAGGACTAAATCAGAAGAGGCCTCCTCATCTCATCTCATCTCATCTCATCTCATCTCATCTCTGCTACTTTCTGTATCTGGGATCCTGGGTAAATCTGCAGGATTTAGAGTGCGTAGCACAAGGTGGGGATTACAGCCACTTACAGATGTACAATAAATAACACTTCTGGAGTTGTGCAGTGTACCATCCAGGCAACAATATAGTGGTAACCCTGTGTTTCCCCATCTTCTGAGGTTGAACTGAGAATTCAGTGACACACAGCATTGATTGGGATGGACCCAGTGCTCGTAGTTGGCCCTCCTCCCCTTCCCTTGTTTATGATACACTCCCACATACCAGATCTGTGATAAATATCCAGCCCTGGATTTCGGCTGCCTGATTTTCCTGCAGTAAAGCATAAATACAGTCCATGTTGTGACCTTGGGCCCATGTTGTCATCCCAAGGCTGGAGGGACTTTTCTGAAGCAAGGGAGGTGTAACCCTTAAGAATGTGCCTTAGCGGAGGCTGGGGTTAGGAACTAGAATCGAGGGTATCTCACCAAATCCTAATGGGGTGCAATTTTGAGGAGTTCTTTTCATCAGTTTTCTGACAGGTGGGGAAGCAGAGGTTAGGCAATCAAGTACAACAAGTGTCCAACTGCCAGACTCACCTAAGATGTGATGTTTGCTGTGTCAGAGAGTCCGAGCCCAGGCCAGCATGGGATGTAAGGTCTGGGGAGCTGAACCAACTCAGCCCAGGTTAAGTAGCTGATGAGCAGAGTTTGAGAGGATGGAGAAGAGAGGGAGGGAAGAAAGTTGCTGGGGAGGAACCTGGAAACTGCAGGGGCTAAGGGAGAGAACAGAAGCAGCAGGCTAGGTGTGAGTCTCCTGGGTGCCTGGGGCCATGGCTGATCCACCTCCATCGCACCCTCTGTGACCTTCACATACATTCATACTTGCACACACACTAGCACGCATAGAGACCCAGAGAGCAGCGCTGAAACCCTTACACTAGATCCTGGCTTGTGATCTGAGTGTTAAGAGAAACGATCACCACACTTGTAGTTAAGGTTCCTGAGCCTCAGTTTACTCATCCATGAAATGAGACTGCTTCCTGCCTAGTTTGATCTCTTTGGCAGCAAATTCCACAGACCTAGCTGATCTGCCCTCACAGCCTGCACTGACCCAGCCTCCCCCACACCAGGAGAACAATCTAGGTAGCTGGGCACATGACCTCGCATCACAGGATGCATGAGTGCCTCTCTGCACGCAGCCCGGGCAGGACCTATCTCCCTTTCAGCTCAGTGAATGATGGAAATGCATGGAAAGTAGCATACAAAGAGCTCTGGGGGTAGAGGAGCTTCCAGAGAGGCGCATGACCAGGCCACAGGGATGCTGGGGTTGGAAACCAAAAGCCAGTGGACTCTGCAAACCTGCTGGACGCCAGAGAGGCAGAAGGAGGGATGAGTGAGCCGCGAGTGGTGGTGGAGTTGCCCTCCAGTGCCAGCCCTAGCATGCCCCTCCAGAGGCACAGGGCATCCTTCAGGGGGGCTCGGTCACCATCCTCTCTGGAGAGCCCACCACCCTCCAGAACCAATGTCATGGGCAGTGTTGTCCGTGCCCCTGGGGTGTATGTAGGTATGGCACCCAGTGGGTACATAGGTGGCCTGGGTGCTCGTGTAACTCGCCGAGCCCTGGGCATCAGCAGCGTCTTCCTGCAGGGCATGCGGAGCTCAGGCCTGGCTACAGTGCCAGCTCCAGGCCCAGATTCTGACCATGCTGCCGGTGAGGACCTCGGGGGCTGCCTGGTCGGATACATGGCCAAGGTGCAAGCCCTCGAGCAAGTCAGCCAGGAGCTGGAGACACAACTGAGGATGCTCCTGGAGAGCAAGTCCAAGCGCTCGGGAGATTGGGGCACCCTCCGGGCCTCCTGGGCCAGCAGCTGCCAGCAGGTGAGTACCTAGGCAGGCCCCTGGGCTGGGCAGAGGGCTGGAGGGGGCGCTGAATGCTGATGAAAACTCTAAGGCATGCAGTTTGCCCAAGATCACAAAGCCAGTAGGGGAAGGGTGCCCCAGTTTGAACCTGGATCTCTCCTGCTCCAAATCTGTGCTTGTCCCATTAACTTGGGCTGCCTCTGTCACCTTCACTATTGAGAAAGTACTAGGTTTGGTTTGGTTTTTTGCAGTACTGGGATCGCAACCAAAGCCACTATGCCACTGAGCCATACCTCCTAGCCCTTTTTATTTTATTTTGAAGCACGGTCTTGCTAAATTGCCCAGGCTGGGTTTGAACATAAGATCCTCCTACCTCAGCTTCCAGAGTAGCTGGGGTTGCAGGCATGAATCACTATACTCAGCTAAGGGATTTTACAGACATCATGTGACTGAATATTGCTGACTAGATATGGTATTAAAACAATGAATACAGATGTATCCCTGTACCTGTCTATAATAGAAATATGAGCCACATCAATAATTTAATAGTTTCTACCACCCACAGTAAATAACATAAAAAGAAACAGGGAAAGTTAATATTACTATGATCTTATTTAACTCAATACTGTCTATCTAAAATGCCATTTCACCATACAATCAATATAAAAATATTAATGCAACAGCTTATATCTAAATAGAACTTTCTGGGCCTGGGATATAACTCAGCAAAACAGCACCTCACCTGGTGAGGTGAGGTCCTATTTTCAAGTCCCAGAACTGAAAAAAAAAAAAAAAAAGAAAACAGAACTTTCTGCAGTGATAGGTCTACATTCCACTGTCCAATCAGGCAGCCACCAGCTATTTCTGGTGACAAAGCACTTATGTGTGATTCATAAGATCAATTAGTTAAAATGTGTATTTACTCTTCACTACTTGAAATGGCCACACACAGCTGATGATTACCGTGTTGGACAGAGGCTTCGTCTTCCTCCCTTGTGTGGTGGGCAGTGCTGCTTTCCTGCTCTCTGGGATGGTGTCCCCCCAGAGCCAGGCTCATCTGTCACGCTGGCCAGCAGCTGGGGTTCAGAGGCTGGCTTCTCTCTTGCTGGCTTTGCCATCTCCTGTGGTCTGTCTGGGCGTGGCAGGCTGCTCACCTCTCTTCCCTCCCCAAATGCTGGCCTTGGGATTTCCCCTGGGCTAAAATCAGTCTCTAATGCCTACAGGAAGTACCTACTCAGATGCTTTTCTCCCTGGGGTCGGAGACCATCCTCTGTGGCTGGGAGAGCTGAGCAGATATATTTAGGGGCTCCACATGTGCCCCTGCTGCCCAAGTTTTGTCCCACGGTGCCATTTCACATGACACAGAGTGCTGTCCCTCATGCTTCTCTGCTGCCTCTGTGCCACCTGCGCCCATGTGGACTCTGAGAGAGTGATAGCTGTGTTAGAATGACTAGGGCCTTGAGGCCTGGCAAACCTAAGGGGCAGCCATTCCTCCAGGGGTCTCCACTAAGGTCCTGATGCCAAATACACGTGCATCTCAACCACCAGAATATATATATATAGATATGTATGTGTGTATATGGTGTGTGTGTGTGTATCTTGCTTTGTGAGCAAACTCATTCTAGAAACATGCTTGGAACCCAAAGCACTTGTGTATCAAAGTGAATCTCTCCATAAGAAATAGAAATTCAGATGATTCATTCCACAACTGGAAAACATTCAAGTAAAAGTGCTAGCAATACTGTAATACAAAATAATAAAGAAAATGCAAAATACAAATAAAAATAGATGAAATAACCTGCACATAGCTTTGAAAACCTTTGTGGTTGGTGTGAGGGAGACCAGAGACAAGGGTTATCATGCAGAACAAGTTTCTCTATCACTACCAGAATCACTGCTGTCCGTTGGCTCAGTGGAAACTTTTGCTTTTCGTGTAACTCTAATGAGGAACTTATCCAAAGACACTTGCTTGTGGCTCCTTTTGAGGATCTTGTGCTAATGTGACATTGATTTCCATTAAACTCGCATTAATACCACCTTATTTGGGTGATGTTTTCTCCAAAATTTTGCACTGTTTCCCACATTTCGCACATCTCCCCAGTCTCACTGGAAGTGAGGGACTCCTTTGCCTTTTTCTCCTCCCCCCCCCCTGCAGACAGGAGCTCCCGTATAACCTCCTGCTGTTGGCAGATGTTCAACCACAATCCCACAGAGAACAAGAAGAACCAGTCATGTTTCTGTGACATTCAGCATCACAGACTATTCATATAGCAAGGCATCACTTGCTTATCAAGTTAAAATTTATTGGGAATGTTTGCTCACCTTGCAAAACACTCTCACAGAGCAAGTTACTCACAGTACAAGGTTTTACTGTATATTCTGTATATACAAACAAGAGAAAATCTCATTTATAATATTGTAAAATAAAATGAAATGTCTCTGAACAAACTTAAGAAATGTCCAAAATCCATATGAGACAATAATTAAACTCTTCTTGCCGGTATGGTGGGACACCTCTGTAATTCCAGCACTCAGGAGGCTGAGACAGGAAGATGGCCATAAATTCAGGCCTAACGTGCGCTACATAGCAGACCCTGTCTCAAACTTTCTCTCTCCCACCCAAAAAAAAAACCCTTCTGAAAGAAATAAAAGTTATGTGAATGGAAAGAATATTATGTGCTCAAATTCAAAGACTCAATAGCATATAGACAGCAGTCCTAATTTATAAATTCAATGCAGTTTTTAAGATACCATCTGTCTCTTCTGAAGTCCACTATACATTTTATTTATAAGAGTAGAAGCTAAGGGGCCAAGGATTTGGCTTAGTCTGGTATAAGCCAGACTGTCTGATATGCGATAGGTTATAAGTTCGATCCCCAGTACCAAGAAAAAGAAGAAAGAGAAAGAGAAGAAGGAGAAGAAGGAGAAGAAGAAAGAGGAGGAGGAGAAGGAGGAGAAGGAGGAGAAGGAGAAGGAGAAGAAGAAGAAGAAGAAGAAGAAGAAGAAGAAGAAGAAGAGCCAGAAAAAAGAGGCGTTCAGGGGTGAACAGTTGAGGAAGGGCAACTCCACCAGATAGTAAAATATACTGAAGTCTCTATAATTAAAAATTTAGTAATGGCACCATAAAGATAGGACAACCAACAGAACAGAATAGAAAACCCACAGGTAGGCTCTATAGCACATGGAAATTGAGTGATGATAAAGGAAGCATTTGAAACCAGTGAAGGGAAAGGTGAATAAGTGATCAAGAGTAAATGGCATTCTAATAAGGAATCAAAAGAAGTATAGCAACACTGACTCTAACTCTTGCTTTACAATAGGATTAATTTTAAAGGCATCCTAATTTAAAGGTTTCAATAGAAACCATGCAAATAGAAATATGGGTGAATTTCTATAAAACCTAGATGTGGGAAGTTTTTTCCTCTGCCAAAAATGTTAAAGTTTGCACTACAAAGTAACACCATAAGCAAAATTAAAAGATAAGCAGCAAGCCAGAAATAGTATTTGAAACTTTAAATACAAAGGGTTAATATCCCTATTTTATATGTACCATTTAAAATTTGAAGTTCAGAAAAAGTCAACACTACTCTGTTTTTAAATGGGCTACAGAATCAGGCATGGTGGCACACTCTTGTAATCCCACCACTCAGGAGGCAGAGGCAGGAGGATCTTCACAAGTCCGAGACCAGCCTAGGATACAAAGTGAGCTCCAGGCCAGCCTGCACTGCATAGTGACACCCTGTCTCAGAAAGACAAAAATAAATAAACACAGATAAAAAGTCAACAGGCTACAGATATGAACGTTTGACATAAAAATAAATGAAAATGGTTCCCAGTGGCACAAAAGGATGTTCTGCCGCACCCATATTGAAAAACATTTTTAAAACCCTCCTGAAATACCATTTTCGCCTATCAGAATGTCAAAATATTAAGTTTGTCCCCCTGTTGTGCTGGGGAGACTCTGAGGAAACAAGTGTGTTAACACAATGCTCATAAAACATGTCACCACCCCTATGAAAAAGAGATGGGCAATATCTATTTATCTATCCATCTCCTGATCTAATAACCCTACTTCTAGGAATTTCTCCCAGTGACATATTGGCAAAGCTATGAGCAAGAAATATGTACCACTCTGCTCATTCAATCCCATCTATAAAATCAAGACAGGAAACTGAACATCTCTCAGAGGGCCTTGGTGGAGTAAACCATGCTACACCCACAAAAGGCATAAGAAGTGACTCTGTAACTATTATACAGAGATGGTCTGTCTCCGGGGTGTTTCCCTGAACTGAACGGCAAGGTGGGGGAAGCATGTGTTTCATTCTACCATTTGTCTCAGAAAGGGAAAAGGGGTGGACATACACATATTTATTCACATTGAAGAAAGGGAAAGAATGCTTGCAAAGGATCACTTACAGAAAAAGGGAGGAAACAGGGTGGAGAGAGAAGGAATGGACACTAGTTTTTAAAGTTATCAGGTGGACATGAAATGTGAAAATATTTGGCAGAATTATAAAATTAAATCTCAAGAAAATCCTAAAATTGAAAATAAAAGAAAAATAAATGAATCCAACTACACGTCAAGTTGATGGCATAATTATACAGAAAGCTGTTCCAAGTTACTTTTTTAACTACAGTAATTTGACTGAACATCCCCAGTAGAAATGCAGAGAAAACTAGAAAAAAAACCTTAAGTTCTTTTTTTTTTTTTTTTTTTTTTTTTTTGTCTTTTTCATTTTTATCGGTACCGGGGATCGAACTCACGACCGCCTGCTTGCAAGGCAGGTGCTTATGCCGCTGAGCTAAACCCCCAGCCCCCAAAACCTTAAGTTCTAAGAAGTCATATCGTTGTTGGTGGAGTTGGCATCATTATTCTGACACTGGTGTGTATGTGTCATATAATCTGTAGGATAACGTAAAGAATTAATCATATTTGAATTATGAAAAACTGAGATTTTAGTGTGGGCTAAAGGAGCTACATTTGAAAGATACATTTAGTTCAGTGACGGTTCTTTAGTCCTGAATTTAAATAGGAACTGTCAGTACAGATTTATCAGAAAATAAACATATCCCTATCTTTGAATGTGACCACTGGAAAGATCTAGAAACAATGAAGACATCTAGAATCAACAGCCAACCTAATGGCAGTGAGCACTTTTTACGTCAGATTTTGATTCCTAACAATCATCTCTCAGTGCCCCTTGGAGAAATGACCGAGCCCAGGTTTGGGAACAGGAAATGTACAATATGAGGTTGAAATATTTCATCAATCAGACACCAAGCAAATTATAACTACTGAAGTCATGTCAAAAGACACAAACCAGTTTGAATAGCATCTAGTATCCAAAGACGGTGAAGTATCATAATAATCTTAACTGCAGCAGATTGAAATTGCATTTTAACCCATTAGTTCAGTGTAATATTTAAAAACACTAATTGCCTTCGAAATCTTCTGGGGAACCAGTTTTTTTTTGAAAATGGGCAAATAAATAAATAAATAAAATGGGTAAATAACAAGAAAGAATCAAATATTTCTCTACCTTTTCTATAAGACCTACAGGTATGTTTGCTGAGAAAAATAAAGACAGGAAGTATCTTTGTGTAGAAGTATTCTAACAAGTAAATGAGGAAGAACAAGTATTTATTTTTATAATTATTATTAAAATTGAGCCGTAACAAAAACATGATTCCGGGCAGAAGCAGCCCTCAAATAGCAGCTAACATCACGAAAGGAAGCCCACAACTGGGAGAAGAACACCCCCACTTAGGAAAAAAACCTTGAAAAGTCAAAACTAAGCGTGATTAAACTTCAAGATGAAACCAGCAATTTACAGAAAATACGAGGGTCAGACTAACCACAGGGCAGAAATAACAAAGTCCAGACTCTCAGAAAACATAGCATAAAAGATCCACTATTTTTCAATAATTTAAAATTGCAAGATAAAGTAGAGAGACAGAGAGAGAAGCTTAAAAGAGACTTATGTGACATATTAGCCCATGGAAACAGACTTTGTTTGGATCACTAGCCGAATAAACTGTTAAAAAATACATTAGAAAAAAATGAGGAAAAATGAACATGCAGTTGATATTCGATGGTACTAAGGGATTATTACATTTTAACTGTGCTCATAGTAGTGGTGATGTGTTTTATTAAAAGCATCCTTATAAGTAAAATAAACCACACATTGTGTTCACTGAAGCCGGGTGATGGGAGTCCATTAGACTGATCTTTCTTTTCATACATCTGAATTTTTTAGAGCACCAGTGAAGATAGGAGACCTATAGGCTGGTCTATGGATATTCAATGAAATAATGTATGTAAATTGCTCAGTGTGTCATCAGTGTCTGGTTAAAGCTCACAGATGTCTACGTTAAGTAGTTAACAGAAACCACTGTGTTTGCTTACATGCGTCCTTGAGTTGTTCAAAATACCTATGCTGCATATGTTTCCAGAAAGAGCCAGGTACTGACTGGTTCTCAGCAAGGCTGCCCAGGGAGGTAGATGGAGAATGTGGGTCCAACGAACATGCCAGGGGACGGCCCGTCCCCAGGGTCCAGAGTGGGCTGAGGCTGGGGTTTGGAGCTGCACGAGTGATAGGCTTGTAGCTCTGCCTGGCTGGCCTCCACTGCCAGAGCCCGGCACAGGGCCTGTGCCACAGCAGTGAGCAATGCTGGCTGGGCAGTGAGCACTGAATGGAAGCCAGACAGCTCCAGGCCTCAGAGGCGTGCTCTCAAAATAGGGGCAGGCGAGTTTTAAAATCCAAACCGGATATAAAAGAGGGCAACCACCTCAATGCACAGGCACATCCCGGGCCATAGTCCACAGCTGTAAGAGCAAGGACGCTGCTTATATCCTGCTGTGAAACTAGCACACACTGCAGTGCTGGGTGAAAAGGTCAGGCTGCAAAACCCACCTCCTGCTAATTCTGTTTTACAAACACCAAGGCAGGAGTGGAGTGCAGCCTCCCTGAAAGTGTGTGCTGGGAAGAGCTGGTGCCTCTGGGGCCCGGCTGGGTGGCAGTGATGCAGACAGGGCAGCAGCAGGCTTGCTTTGGGATGTGCACTCGTTAGTGCTGTTAGAATGTTTCGCCTTACATGAAACAGGTGGTAATAAATCTCCTGCCAAGCGCTGAGCACCAGGGGTGAGGCTGGGCAGTCTGTGAGTCCCAGAGAATCAGGAGGAAGCTTCCACAGAGGGGGAGGGGAGAAGGCCTATTGCAGCAGCCTCCTCAAAACTACAACCCGACTGAAGCAAGCATCCATACATCAGGGCAGTAGGAAAGGCCTGCTCCATAAAGGGCCACACTCTCCGGAATTACAACTCAATCCAGACAGCCGGCATGGCATGAGGACTCTCGTGGGGGCCCCAGCCCAGGAAGTCCTGAGGGAACGGCTGAAGCAAGCAGAACCAGGCGCAGGGTCCCCAGAGGCCCCGCAGGGTTTATGCTGATCTGCTGGAGTTGAGGATTCAATTTAGGCAAATAAAAGCCTGTTTATCGCGTGTGGCTGGGGAAAGGCACAGAAAGGCTCATTTATCTGGTTGTAAACGAGCTAGATGAGCTGACTATGGCAAATGCATTATTCAGCAGAAATGAGAAGTTATTTCAGCTGTTATCAGGAGGTAATGAAAAGCAGTGAAAACGCCACCACCCTGACCTGCTGTTGGCAAACAAACTTGTAATTTTTTCTTATTTCAAGAGCCAAGGAAAAACCAGCTGGGTAAGTCTTAGGAGAACTACTACAGAGTGGAGAGAGAGATGAAGCAGGGCAGGGACTGGCAAAATTCCCCAGAAAACAAAGTACCCTGCCTCCGCTCTAGCTGCCCATCCCCAACCTGCACCCCTAAGCCCAATATCCCCACCCGTCCCCCCAGCTGCCCTGCCGGGTCCTCCTCCCAGCCTGACGGTCAGCACACAGAGGGCATCAACCTCAGCTGTAAATGTCACCGTCCTTATCATGTCCATCCCCAGAAGAGACCATCTCTCAGCCCTGCTCCTAGCCAGCTCTGAGAAGAAAGGTTGCCTGACAGTTGAATTGTTTATTTCCTCAGGAAATGTGGTCCTGTTTTAGCTTCCTAGAGCCTTGGGTCGGTTGTTGCCTAAGGAAGAGGAGACCTGTCAGTCTCCCATGATGGTGGTTAGGAGTGAATGAAGCCCCTGGGCATCTCAGGGGTTTGCTTGTGTCTGCTGGGCTGGCAGTGATCCCCAGGGAGTCTGCTGTGAATGTGCAGCATGGCTGGTGCCTCAGGCAGGTCCCTGAACTCCCGATGTGACCTCCTAGGTCCAGCCATCCCCTTGTTTCCCAACAGAACCAGGGACTTAGGTAAGACTTATGCGGATCAAACTATCTACACCTTTATTGTGATCTGCAGGCCAGGTGTTTGCAAGTTTTAACAAGAACTTGTATTTGATTTGGTTCTCTCAACAGAGTATTGGGTCTCTTGAAAGGACAAGCTTAACCCAACCTGCAGTAACAAAGGACCCAAACTGGTGCTTTCTCAGCAGAATTTTTTCTCACCTGGAGGTGAGAAGTCCAAGGTCAAGGGGCCAGCAGGATAGCTTCCTGAGAGGCCTCTCTAGGGCTCCTGGATGGGCAGCTTCCTCCACCAGCAGCCATCACACACGTGCCTGTCTTCTGTGTCTATGTCCTCATGTCTTCTTACGAGCACACCAGCCATTGGTTTAGGAACAACCCTCACGACCCCATCTTAATTACCTCTTTAAAGACCCCGTCTCCTAAACCAGTCACTTTCTAAGTTCTCAGGGCTAGGACTTCCACATGGGAACTGCAGGGAGCACACAATTCAGACACCAACCCCATTTTACGAAGAAACCGAGGCCTGTAGAGCTTGCTTCTGGGCACAGCGTAAGGAGTAAGTGCTGGCTCTGCATTTGATGCTGACCAGAAGTGGCAACTGAGAAGCTTACTCACATTTGTTCAGGAGGACCAAGTCCAGGCGGGAGTTCATTTTCAGCCAGCACCAATTCAATGTTTTGTTTTTGACTCCCAATACTTTACTAAAAACTTCCTGCCATGCTTATTTATAAAACTAGAGGGGCTTCCTCCTGGGCCCACGGAGAGTGGACCGCCTTGAGCGTCCTCTGGCTGATGAGGCAGAGCAGCTGGCAAAGCCTCTTCTCCAAGGGGCGCTTAGGGTTGGGGCATGTGCTTCCTTTTCCTCCCTTCTCTGCCTCTTTTAATTTAGAACAAACTGTCAGAAAGGGTGATTGATCCTGACTGGAGCATAGCTCTGACTGCAACTAACTGCTTAAACTAGGACAGGCAAGGCTGGGGCGACTTCCAGCTCCTGGAGATCAAGACTTGAAAGTTTAATAGATTCGCTGCCTGCTGGGGAATGGCGCAGCCTCCCTTGGGATTTCCAGTTTTCTTTTTCATGATTTGAACACTCAGAAAAATGTGCTGAGCAGTTGGCCCTCGAGGCAGAACATCTCTGTCTGCATAGAGTTCAGAGATGCCCTGTAGCACTTGGCTCCAGCTGCCCTGGGCCAGTCCACCCCAGGAGGTGGGCACCTGCCTGCCTGGGAGCCACCTCGGCCCAAAGTGACACCTACATCTGGAGTTTCAAAGGCTACCAGCCTGGCACTCCTGTGCCCCCAGCACCTAGCTCCGTGGGTGACTCAGAGGGCTAGAAGAAGTTTATTGCAGAAGGTGAGAGGGCACCTGCAGTGGAGCAGTCCCCCAGTGCCACCTGCCAGGGGTCCTGTGCATGGGGTGAGCCCACCAGCAAAGACCATGGAGAATATCCTCACAGATGAACAGAGTCAGATTTCTTAGCTTGCTGCAGCAAAAGCAAAGCATCCTGGGAAAGCCAGGATCACCTCAGCAGAAACAGGTCAGGATGGCCTTTTGGAGGGTTTGGGCCTATGCTCTGTGATTTGGGCACAGTGTAAGGGAGTAGGTGCAGGCCCTGCATTTGACGCTGACTGGAAGTGGCAACTGGTGAGCTTACCAACATTTGTTCAGAAGGCAGAGGACTGCAGCAGGCTGCCAGCAGCTGCCAGCATGGAAGCAGCCCTCATTTAGCCTGTGTTAGCTCCCAGGAGCTCTGAGTATCTGGCTGGGAGTGTCCTTGCCTCTCTGTTCAGATGTAGGCATGGTGTCCCTTGCCTCAGTTTCCCGCATGGTTCCAGGTGTCATTGTCCAATTTCAGCCCATGCTCTGAGTATACCATGGCCTCTCTGTTGGTTACCAGGCTTCCTTAACCTTCCTTAACCTCCCTGTCCACAGCCTGGGCAGACTGAGGAGACAGAACTGATGCGCAAGGACCTCACATCTGACACATAGCTCCACAGGACCCTGGAGCCAGGGGCTGAGGCCCAGTTTCTGGGGCTGTGTTGTGCCTTGCCAAGGCCTCACAAATGTTGAGCAGGGCTCATTCTGCCATCTCCTTCTCTCCCCTCAGAGTCCATACTAGCAGTCATGTGCCTAAGTGATGAACAGAGACAGAACAGTGCCGAGTCCCAGCCCAGAAAAAAGGCCCTGGCCTGGTTACTGACTCCCTAGGAGTCAGTCTACCTCTCTGTGGAGTGAGGAAAAGTAGTCCCTGTTTCACAGGATCTTGGCCTATGGGCTAGAAAGTAAGTGCCCTGCTGTTTCTCCAGCACCCAGGATGGTGCCTGGCACATATTAGGTGCCCGATAAGCAGAGCTTAAATCGACAAATGTAAGTGTCTGGCAAAATAGTAATAAGACATAGCTATATTAGCCCCCTAAGTCTGCAAGCACACAGTGCTACAATTTGGGCAAGTTGAAAGAGCAAACACTCCTTTCCTCGCATCCTGGAGACTTGATATTGGAGCTCCTCGGGAGAATGTGCTCTGTGCAGCTCGCCCAGCTCCTGATGATGGCTGGCCGTCTTTTGCTTTTAGATGCATCACCCCAATCTCCACCTTCACCCCCTTTCCACACCTGCATTCAGATTTCACTCTTCTCGAACACATCCGTCATATCAGAGGAAGGGCCACCCTAATGATCCGTCTTCACTCAGGTCCATCAGCAAAGACCTAATTTCCAAAGAAGGCCACAGTCACAGGTACAATGCTGGGGCTAGGATTCGGACTTATTTTTTGAGTGCTATGCAATTCCATCCAAAATGGAGGCTATTATTTTTCATGTCGTAATTCTGATTTCCAACATTTTGCCCTGTTTCCTCAAATGCCACTCAAACAAAGTTCCAGAAATACCAGTATTTTTGTACCTAACCCACTTCCTTTTGCACTTGAAATGAGATTCCCTCATCAAGCCTCAGGGGGAGGTGGGTCTCAGAAAGGAAGGCGGTGGGTCAGAAGGCCCCGGAGAGCACTGCTCATACAGTGGGAACACAGTAAATGTCACTAATTACGGTGTGATCTTTGAACAAGTTATTTCACCTCTCTGTCCTCAGCAGTTAAAGGAAGGGCCTGGATCCCATTGGCATCTGCCTTCAGACATGCAGGAAATAGGCCAGATTTTCTTTCTTTCTTTCTTTCTTTTTTAAATGGGTACCAGGGATCGAACTCATGACTGCCTGCTTGTAAGGCAGGTGCTTATGCCGCTGCGCTAAATCCCCAGCCCCAGCTGGGGCTTTCTTTCACAACTGCCAGGCAGGAGGGACAGACCCTCTTGGTAGACCTGAGAAGACCTGGTAACACTCACACCTCCCAGAACTCCAGCCATAGACCTTTCTGCCTCTACTCAGTATCTTCAAGCAAGGGACAAAGCCTAGATAAAAGTGAGTCTCTCATGAGCCATGATTCTTGGTGGCTGGCCAGGGCTAGGGATATTCAGACACAGCAGCCACTTATTTTGTGCCTAAGAGTCAGGAGATGACCCACACCCCAGCATTGATGAAGAGCTGTTTATTAGCTCCAGTGACTGCCAGATGATATCCCTGGGGTTGCTAAATGACAATGAAGGGACAAATTATCCAGGCTGGAATTCACTGACAGTAAACAAAGCTCACACCTGATACAAAACCGCAGATTAAGTCAATCAGCAGCTGGGGTGTCCAACTTGTATTTAGCACCAGTGTGTAGCTAAGTACCACTGAGACCTCCTTCCCCTTCTTGGACACAGGACTGTCACAGCCCCAGTGACCCATCACTGCCACACTGAGAGCCCACAAGCACAAAGGAACGAACGGTTTGTTGGTTCCAGAATCTGACAAACACCTAGCCCAGTGCTGGCACAGGGAGAAACAGAAGGAAGGCAGGAAGGTAAGGGAGGAAACTGAGGCAATCCATAACAGTGGCTAGCGGTACAAACTACAGGGGAGTCCAGAAGGACTGAGTATAGATTCTGGCTTTGCCACTGACCAACCTCATGATCTAGAACAAATCTTATCTTCTCTGAATCTCAATGTTCTGATCTATAAAATGAGAATAATATTCATACCTCGGTGTTGTTGATTTAAATCACTTACTCAGAGCACCTATAATAGCATCTCGCCTTGGTAAGAACTCGGTCAACTGTGGGAATGATTTTTGCCACTATCTGTCGTAGTTTAAAACATAATAACATGTATTGTGCAACCTTCCTGCCCCCAATTGCCCAGACACACATGCAATACCCGGGGGAAAGGAATTACATTTGCAAAGTGCTAAGTAGGGATGGGTCCCTGGTGTCTCTAGAACATCACATTTTGGGGTAGCAATCGCAGGTGACCTCCAGGCCAAGTTAGAGTTCCAGGAGAGTCCCTTGGAGATGGGGGAGTCCCGGGGAACTGCCTGTGACCTGGTTATCTTAATAAGTGACATTGCTTGCTGGCTGCTCCAAAAACTACCTTGCATAACTAGTATCCTGCCCCATTCCATGCAATATGTTATCTGTGCCAAGTCCTGGATTTTATAATCATCTCATTGTCAGAACCACCTTGATGTTGGGAGGCCAAGACACGATACAGGCCATCCTGTAGTCACTCTGTTCATATCAGAATTTCCATGACAGTCCCAATTTCCTGAGGATGATAAATCAACCATACCATTTCATTCTGTCCCAAGACTTTACATATATTAGCTAGCACATCTGTCCCCATTCTCTGCTGGTTCTATTCCTGACAGAAGAAACCCACTCACCATCCCCCCCCCCCCACACACACACAGGCACATACTTTTCTCTTTCCGTTGCATTTTGTGCAGTGTTGTGGTTTAGGTCAGGGCTTGATTTTGGGGTTGGGGTCCTGAGTTCCTTGCTTAGCTCAACACACACTTCCCAGACTCCAATCTCTCCCATCTTCAGCTTCCTTCTCCGAAGGAAGGAAATAATTATACCTGCCATCTTAGTGGCAGCGTGTTTGAAGCTTAAAGGAAAATAACAGGAGTGGGGAAAGGCTTTGTCACTGTCGGAGATCAGGCTACAACTCCTCAGCCATGTGTGTAATTAGTGTCACATGGAAGCACAGAATCTTCGGTGCTAGTGGCATGTGTTGGCCCTGCCTCTTTCCTTACCAGCAGTCTCAAAGTGTGACATTTGTCATGGTAGCTAGCTTGGGTCTGGCACAGAATTCACCTTTATTCTGCTAATGTTTTCTGTTTGCAAGGCACTGAATGTGAGTCTAAGATGTGTTCTAGGCACTAGGAACTCAAATTTTAAAGAATAAAAATTCACCAGGGCGTGGTAGCACATGCCTGTAATTCCAGCACTTTGGGAAGCTAAAACAGGAGGATCACAAGTTGCCCAAGCAACTTAGCAAGTCCCTTTCTCAAAATTTTTATAAAAGAGAGAGAGGGGAGCCGGGGATGTAGCCCACTCTGGGTTCAAGCCACAGTACCAAATAAAAGGCAAACTCCTCAGGCTCCAGCCTCAGGAGTTGAGGAAGACTCCGCATGCAGCTTGTGCTCAGCAGGGCACCGAGAGTGGTGGATGTAAAAGCAACTTTGGCTTGATGAGGACCTTTCCCAAGACCCTTGCAACCTGCCTAGGGGGAAGGCAGAGATGTCCCTTGCCCTCGATGAAAACAGCAGTGGTCCTCTGATTTTTCTGGCCACATGTAGCTACCTAAGGATTCCATACTCACTCTAAGTCCCAAGGCACTGTCTTAGTTCAGTGACTGCAGTGCTGTCCCTCACAGCAAGCTCAGCATCTCCCCTTCTGCAGATGAGTAGGAACCAGGCCGGAGAGTGGGGTCAGCCGATGTGAGCTCTTCTCTCCACCCCCACTGCCCGCTGCCATCTTTAAACCTGCAGGAAGAGAGGAGCCAGTGGAGAAGTTGTCCTCTAACAGATATTGTAAGTTGGTGACATGGTGTCCAGATCTGGCTAAGATTTAAAGCTGAATTCTTTAGCTTGAGGACACTTATCTGGATTCTTCTGAAACTCTCTGCATGAAGCAGCCCTCCCCCATCTCCTGCCCTGGCAGGACCCTGGCCAACTGCCTCCACCCCTGGCCTCTGCTCCCTCTCAAGTGGCCTCAGGAGGTCTGCCTGTCGTAGATGCCACAGCCCTCAGGACAAGTGCGAGGGAAAGTTTCCTCTACCTTGATTCTTGTCTTCTGTGATCTGCAAGAGCCCTCTGGACTGCAAAATTCTGCAGGAAAATCCCTGAGTAGAGGCGGCCTGGAAGCCTAAGGAGACACATTCTACAGAGGTGACAGCGGTAACCTGCCTCCTGCATCAGCGACCCCCAGGAAAGAGGAACCACCTTGTTAGTGTTGCCTGCCTCTCTACCCACCCTGGAGGGTGTGCACTGCCCAGAGTGAGAAATGAAGGGCATGTTCCCTACATGCCCTTCAGATGAGGAGCTGTGCTGTGCTGTGCCTGGGCTGGTGTCCCCCGAGAGGAGCTTTCCAGGCAACGTGACTCCCAGGTTAAGCCAACTTTCCCATCTGCAGCTCAACCAAAGCAGCAACAATTTGTCCAAATGCTGGCAAAAAGCCCAGCTGCGATGTCTCTGTGTTTGCCATGAGCCTCCATGCTGGCATAGGTCTGGGGGTTTCCAAGGGCAGCAGTTGCAGCATTCTCCTGGTGCCTTGGCTTTGTCATTCTATACGGGATGCCAGTGCAAGCAGCTCAGGGAGGCTGGCATGTTCCACTCTGCTGGGTCTTCTTAGCTCCTCAGAGCCTCCCCACAGAGGCTGACAGGAATGAGAAATAGGGCATCCCTCCTGACAGAGACGAGAAATAGGGCATCTGGTGGGCAGCGAGCTGAGACTTGAACCTTGGTTCTCCAACAAATCCAGCCACCCCTCTGTGTCACTGGTAATCATGCAGACTAAGCAAACATCACCAGTGCTTCCCGATCCTCTGGCCCGGGCATCCTGCAATGGGGGGAAAAAAGACAAAGTGAGGGGCAAAGCAAGGGGACACCTCAGGCCAAGTCCTGGCTTCAGGCTCAGTGTCACCCTGCCCCAGGCAAGTGCTGACCATGGGAGGTTAGTACAGGCAGAACCTGAGACACAGAAAGCCATTAAAGAACCCAAGCAGTCTGTCAAAATACCATTGCATCTGCGCTGACAGCCACACCCAAGGTAGGAAGCAGTGCTGAGTGTAGTCTAAGCCCCAACAAGTCCAGGACTTCTTTCTGCATGGCATAAATTCCTCTGGCATCGGCAATGCCCAGGAAATAAATCTTACCAGAGGCAAGTTGGGGGTGAGTGGAACACAGAAAAGCCATCCTGGCGACCCAGGGCAACCGTGACTGCATCCCTGTGACCTCTGCAGCCACCCACCCTCTGCTCCCCGGCCACCCTGGAGTCTGTGGGACTCTCACTCCACCTCCACTGCCGCTGCTGCAGGAGGCTCCCCCGCCACCCCCTGCCACATCCTCCTGCCTCCATCTTCCTCCTCACACCCCTGTTCAGCAGGCCTCTCGGTATACTAGAGGGCTCTGCTAGTTTTCTGTGTTCTGGTTGACTTTGCTACATCACCTTCTTTTTTTCTCTTTAATTATGAAATATTTTGACATAACAGAGGGAACCTAACACTCAGCATTATCAGTTCTTCATGTGATACTACAGATTTTTATCCTGAATTCAAAGGTTTCAATACAATTTGTGCTTTGTGCTCTGTCTTGATTCAGTTCCCCACCATGGAGGGCCCAGCTGATCTAAAATTGGTAATTTTCATTCCCATGAGAATAATTCCTACTTTAGTATAAATGCATAAAATCCTTTATAGGGTTGCTTTGTGTGATTTGAAGCTCTGTATAAAGTCTGTTTTGTTATGTATTAATCATAGAGTTCTCCAGAGAAATAGAACCAATAGAATGAGTGTGTTAACATCTCAAGGGAGGAAGACATTCATTTTAAGGAGCTGTTCACGCAACATGGCAGCTAGACGGTCAAGACCAAGGTGTCAACAGGGTGGGAGCCCAGGGAAAAGCTGATGCAGGTACTCTGAAGGCCTTTTGCAGACAGAATTCCAGTTTTCCTTGGGGACTTCAGTCTCTGTTTCAGCCCAGACTGCACCTGATCACACTCACGGGACGGAGGGCAATCTACTTTACTCAGAAACTACTGATGTATGTGCTAGTTTCATCCAAAACACTCTCAGAGAAGCATCCAGAAATATCAGCTCTCACTGTAGCCCAGCCAAGTTGCCATATAAGACTGAGTATCTTTGGCTTGAGACCATACTCATAAGTAAAATAAATCAGATTCACATGTGTAAATACCGTACTGTCTCCCTAGTATAAGAAACTGAAAGAGTAAACAAGATACAAAATCTTGAATAAATATTGTGAAAGGGTAATAAACTGCTCAAAGGGGAAAAATAACTAGGGTAAGGGAAAAGGGAAAAGAAAGAAGGGAAGAAGAAAAAGATGTCAACTTGTGTATACATGTATATATACACATAAGATAGCTAAGGTGATTATACTACTAATTCTATCAGTTCATAGAAAACAGCAGTTAGTACTCCTATAGCTTGATTAATTTTTCATGTCTAGATCTGGTAATCTAAGCAACTCTTTTGAAGACAACAGCATACGATATGACAATCATTGTTAAATTCCTATCATCTTGTTTTGAAAGCCTATCTTGTTGTTTTTGGGTTTTATTGTTATAGTTGTTGTTTGTCTCTTTTTTGTTTGTTTTATGCAGGGTTTTTTTCTTCTCTTAAAAGAAAAGGTTGAGCATCCCATGCTGCTTCCTTCTGTAGCTTGCTTTCTTTACCCATTCTGTTCTGGGATTCACCACATTAATAAAAGGTGCCCACATTTACATACGTAGCTTTTGTTGTGTACATACCATCGGGTGTGGAATTTGCTATGGATAGCTCAGGTGGCTTCTACTTTTCTTGGTCTCAAGTAGGAGGAAGCACAAACTTTGCTTGTCATACTCACACAGAAGAGAATCTCCAGCTCCAAAGTGGGTGAGTCCCCAGGGGGCACCCACCTCCTTTTATAAATTGAGTTTTATTAGAGGACAGTCCTGCCCAGTGGCCTCCTGATTGTCTGGGGCTGCTTTCGCCTTGAAAAGGCAGAGTTGCATAGCTGCAGCAGAGATGTGTGGCCCACAAAGCCTAAAATATTCACTGTCTGGCCCTTGCTAGAAAGATTTCTAACCCTGCTCTAGGTCAGTACGCAGGAGCAGAACCCTCCACTTTAATCTGGCTTGGCCCAGTTACTCTCCCTAATGACTACAACTCTCCCCTCCCCGAAATGAAGTGTGGCAACTCTATATTTTTTGTATTTTCATTTCTCTTGGTCTTATTAACCTTTAATGCTGATGCTTATGAATTGGTTTCTTGTTTTTTCCCATATTTGGCTCTTTACATGTGCATCATTTATTCACTGATTTAATAAATACCTACTAAGGGATTAGCATGCACCAGTGAGAACTGATACAAAGATGCCCCATTTTGCAAGAGAAGAATTGGAGCTATTTACTGTTAGAATCACAGTTTAAGCATGGTAGAAAGATAAGATGGCTGGCTGAGCATAGATTTTTGAGTCCAACGCTGGAGGTAGAGCACTGAGAAAAATGATCAAATGTTTTGGCGTTGTTCTATAGACCCAAGGATGCATCCTTGGGAAGCGAGACAACAGTTTGACCTTAGAAAATAAAACACCTATGATTATAAAAGAGACAGAGTTGTGAACAAGAACTGTATAATTCGTACAATACAAACTAGAGCTTTATTATTGAAAGTTACCAAGCTAGCCAACCAGAGGGAAGGAGGGCCTCGGCTGAGCTAGACCTGTGTCTGTCCCCCAAGAAGGCTGCAAACAATGCCTGTGGCTGATAACTGGAGCAACCAGAAAAATGGACAAACCCAGACAGGCTCTGGGCAGAAGAGAAGCCACAGAAGCTGGGAGCAGGATGTGGGGAAAGGAAGGGGCGGGACATGGAAGTGTTTCTTTTTATAGGGCCTTCGGTAGTGCTGAATTTTTAAAACCAAGAGTATGTCTCAGTTTGATAATTTTTAAATTAAAATAGAAGAACAAGGAAGTAAGCAGGCACTACCAAAATATATGCATATATCCTAAGGGGCATGTGCACAAAGGTCTCTGAGGTGGGGAAAAGGTTGGTTGGTTGAGATGGAACATTTGTTTTCACTCCTTTGACTTCCAGTCTATGAATTTCCTTTGGAGTTAAATATGTTTCTCGCATATAGCGTACTGATGGATCTTGCTTCTTGATCCCCTGTCCCTGTGTTTATTTTTTTGGTGAACTGAGTCCATCTACATTATGGTTACAACTGGCATGTATCGGCTCATCTCTGCCATGCTATCTTCCTGCTGCTGGCCCCCCACTTTGCTCCTCCATTCAGTTGTCTGTCCTGTTTGATGATTGCCCTTTGCTGCTGTTCCCAGAACTGTGGTCATCTTTCTCTGTCTCTCTCTCTCTGGAATATCCTTCAGCACTTTTTGTGGAGCTGGTTTGGTGGTCATGAATTCCTTCATTTGTTCTTTATCACGGTAATATATTATTTTTCCATCAATTTTGAAATACAGTTTTGCAGAGTACATAAATCTGGGTTGGAAGCTGTTTTCTTTCAGGATTTAAAACACTTCACTGCAAGCTCTTCTTGACTTAATGATTTGTGTTTAGAAGTCTACCATGATTCTGAGTTTTCCTTTATAGGTGATCTGTTTCTTTTCTCTAACAGCCTTTAATATTCTGTTCTTGTGCTGAACTACTAGGATCTTGATTCTTATATGTCTGGGTGTAGATTTATTTTGGTTACAGCTATTGGAGTTCTCTGTGCCTCACTTATCTGCATGCCAGTCCTTTTCCCATGTTTGGGAAGTTTTCTGCTATTACTTCTGTAAATAGTCATTTTATGTCATTTGTGTAAAACCCTGATTTTTCACTGACACCTATGACTCTTAAATTATTTTTCTTTGCGTTGTCTTGAAGCCATTGAATTTTTTATTTCCTGGTCCCCCATTATTTTAAAAAAATCTTTCCTTTCAAAATTGCTAGCTGAAATCCTGTCTTCAAGATCTGAAAGTCTATCTTCAGTCTCTTTCAAGTGATTTTGCCAATTTTTGATGGAGTTTTTAATTTCATGGATATCTCTTTGAATCTGTTTCATGCCTTGTAATTCCTTCCTATATTGTTCATTCAAGGTTTCCATCATTTTCCTATGCTCCTCTCTTTTATTATCTCTATATGCTTTTGATATGCTCATCAGTTCTTTCATTATGTTTGTGATTTCTTTTACCTGGGATATTATTTCTGATCTGATTACTGTTATGGCCTCTTGAAGTTGTTTCATTACTTCAGTTGCTATCCTTTCAGAGATTTCAGGTGTGTGACTTCCATTTTATTCCCTGTCTGTATCTCCCAGACTTCCTGTTGGTTGGAGGCCTGATGAGAGTGCCTTTTGCTCTTTCCTCTTGATATTTTCCTAGGTTTCTACCAACAAGCCAATTTTGGAATCCCAAGTGCTTCCCACATTGGCTGACCCTCTGTAGTGTAGGGGAATGGGCCAGGCACCTGCGTTTCTCTGAACCCAAGTTCCCAAGGAGCAGTGGGGTCTGGAGATGGTTTATCCATATCCATGAGACTACACTGAGGCTTCCCCAATGGCCACAGGTGCATGGTGGCAAGACTACTTCTTCTCTCAGCCTGTGTGGCTACACCAGGGCTCCCCCAGTGGCAGCAGGTACACAGGGGCATGTTTGTCTTATTCTCTTGGCCTGACTTACACTGACTTCCCATAAGAAGCAAGGGTCTCCAATGGCAGTCTGCAGGTACATGGGGCATATCTGGCTGTTTCTCCCTGGCCACACTGGTTATTGAGGGAAGGAAGCATCCTGATGGCAGCAGACACACAGAAGTGAGTCTGCTGTTTCTCCTACCCATGCAGGTGACCTGAGGGAAGCAAGAGTCCCAGTGGTGGTGGGCACACAGGGGTGGGTCTGGCTGCTTCTCCCTGCCTGCACAGGCTGCCCATAGGAAACAAGTTTCCTGATGGCGACCAGGAACACTGAATCTCGGTGGGTCTTATGCTCATACCTTAAATTTAGTTGGGGCATCTGGAGAAAATGGAAAGCTGGCTCTCAGTAAGCTCCCTATCTTATGCACCCAGGACTATTGTGAATATGCAGTACTAGATAAACCTATTCAGCATTCCACTCTGGTACTGCCATCCAAAGCCAGCCCTTTTGTTTCCTAGGTGTCTGGGGGTGGGGTGCCTGGTGATCTCCAAACCAGGAGTTGGAGGAGTATGGAGGCTTCTAGGAAGTGTGGGGCTTAAGGAATTCTGTCCTCATCATGACAGAGGGCAACTCCTAGGGACTAACATGTTCCTTTTTGCCTAAAAATGGCAAAAGACTCTGTCCAACAGTTCTGCCACCTCCTACACCCTGGGCTCTTCTCTGAGGGTGATAAGGAGATAGAGCAGCATCAACGGTGACTGGAACACCCAAGTGGGGACTCAGCTGCTCCCCAAAGGCTTCCCCAGTGGCCACAGGTGCGTGGTGGCATGGCTACTTCTCTCAGCCTGTGTGGCTACACCAGGACTCCTCCAGTGGCAGCAGGTGGCACAGTCTTCCCTACTTTGGTCCTCCAAGGCACTGCTATTGCTGGGATCCTAAATTCTACTTTAATTCTACTAATGCTTGGATCCTTAATTCGTTCTTAATTCTACTATCTGCTAGTGTCTGGAAACAAGAAAGAAAAGGAAGTTTCTCAAGTCAGCTGACAAACAAGAACTAGTAATAATTACAAACCATATTACATGTGTTAAGGAAAGCTAACAAGGCAGAGAGGGGCAGAGCAATGGACACTCTGCTTTGGGTGGGCTGATCGGGATGAGGGGGTTACCTATGTGAAGAAGCTTGGCAGATGCAAAGGCTGTGAGGCAGGAGCGAGGTGACTGTGACTTAGAAAGCCCAGAGACCAGCATGGCTGGAGCCTTGGGAGTAATGAGAAGCTTGATAAGCAGGTGGGGCTCTGAAGGTCTATGTCAGAAGTTTGGGTTTTTTCTAAGTAGAAGAGACACCTCTGAAAAGTTGGGTTAACTTTAATCACAGTGATGTGATCTGATTTGGGGAGTTAGAAGATCATCCTGAAAGCAGGCTGTAAAATACATCAGAGAAGAAAAGAATAAACAGGGAGATAGAAGGATGTGGCATAAGATACCATCTGGTGCCATGCATGAGGGTGACATCAGAAGACAGAGAGAGAAACAGTGAGCCCAAAAGGCACTTTTGATTAGATCAGACTGGACTCTGTTGGATTCATTTGTGGAAGATGAGAGAAAGTGAGAGGCAGGATGTTGGTGCTGTCTGCTGACATGGAGAGTGAGGGGAACTGGGGAAAAGAAAGACTTGAGGACAAAAATCTACATTTCTCTTTGGGGGACATATTAAGTTTGAAATGCCCATGAAACAGCCAAGTAAAGATGCCAGAGAGAGAGAGTTGAAAGTTCAGAGCTAGAAACATAAAAAGGGTGGGGTCATGCCACACACAATGGCATTTAAATCTCCATGAATAGATTGAGATACTTAGGGATAGGAAGAAGCCCAAGACCCAAACTTGAGAAATTTGAGCATTTAGGGACCTGAGAAGAGAGAAGACAGAGTGAGACAGGGAATCGTGAGAAAAAATAATCAGTGAAGCAGTAGGAGTAGTGTCGTGGGAGTGGGAACTGAGAGAAAAATACGTTTTCTATGGCAAATTCACCAGGAAGCTCGAGGTGAGTGCAGGGAGGCATCTGTGGGCATGGCTAGTGCCAGTCTCTGCCATCTTGATAGGAGCAGCGTCACTAGGGTGCTAGGGATAGCTAGTGGCTTCTTGATCATTAATTGCTGGAAGCAAATCGTGCTGAGCATCCGTCCTCAACTTGAAAGCCAAATAAGTGTGAGAAGGCTTCCCAAGGGAATTTCACGTCCTGCCTCTGCTCCAGCTGAGTTTAATTTCCCAGGAGCCCAGCCTTGCCTGTCGCCTCCTCAGCCTGCAGCTCGAGCCGCCATGATGCCAATATCTTTAACTCCAGCTGAAGCATCAACTGTATTCTTGGGCCTAAATGATAACCTTTTTAAAAATTCTGCTTGACTTTGCCTTTCTCAAACACAATAATGGTCAAATCCCTCATCTGCCACCACCAGCTTTATTTTAATAAATTTATTTTAATAAATACATCCCCAGAGCAGACAGCAGAAAGACACACTCCTCCTCAGCACAATACAAATGACCAGGGTTTTCAAATGACTGTAGACCCGGAAAACTGAAAGAGAAAATACATCAAGCCACTAGATGGAAGTCTTCATTCAACCACCTGTGTGTTCAAAGTCAGTGGAGCAGGGAGCTGGGTTGCAGCTCAGTGCAGAGCCCAAGCCTGCGTGAGCAAGGCCTCAGTTATATCCTCTTCCTCCCCCAGCCAAAGAAAACGAAGAAAGGAAAAAGGAATGGGAAAAGGGCCAGACCACATAAACCAATTTAATTCATCCAACATTCATTGAACAAGCTCTTTGTACTAAGACAAACAACAATAACAATAATGGCTACCATTCATGGAGTACTTGTGCCAGGCAGTCGGCTGAGCGCTTTCCATAAATCGGCTCGTTGAATTCTTGCAACTGCCCCAAGAGGTAGGGAATGTTATGATTCTCATTCTAAGGACGAGGAACCCGAATCTTAGTATTACCTCCTCCAAGGAACTGAGCCAAGATGGTAAAAGGAGCTGGGTTCAAGAATGAGGCAACATGAAGGATACACACCTATAATCCCAGGACCCTGGGAGGCTGAAGCAGGAGGATGCCAAGTTTGAAGCCAGGCTAAGTTACTTAGTGACTGAATGAGATTTGCCCCCCAAAATTAAAAAATACAAAAATGGCTAGGGGCATAGCTCAGTGTGAAGGTCCTGGATTGTTCCCAGTACCACAGAAAAGACAAAACAAAAAGTCAGAAGGGGGAGAAGGAAGAAAGACTATCTCTGCCCACACTAAAGTGTTAAGATGGGGATGACAAGCCACAGGGTGGGGTGTAATTCAGAGGCTGGGACGATGTGGCGATGTGGCGTGGAGAATCAGCAAAGGCTGTGCCTTGCTTCCAATAGCTCAAACACCTAGGGGTTATTTAGCTTGTTTCCTTAATTGTCTGCACAAATACACCATGTCAAGCACTGCCCCATCCTCCACGTAGGTCAAGTCTATCTGCTTCTCTGGCCTTCCCTCTCCCTAGCCTTATAGGTGCCACAATTATAAATAAGATGGACTCCCTGGACTATAGCAAGAGCCCCTGTCCCTAGGTCCACCTCCCTCTGGGCTCAGAGGAGTCCACATAACACAGAGAGTATGTCTGTACCCTGTTCAAAACTTTCCACTGGCTTCCCAGTAAGTCTGGCCTCCTTCCCGTTATGTCTGAGCTGTCCTGCCAGAGTCTGGCCTTTGCCTACCTTGTAAACCTCCTACAAAAGCTGCTAGTTCCCCCCTGCAACCAGCATGAAACTTGTCATTGAGTAAGCAATGACTACATGCAGGAGAAAAGAATGGATGAAGAGTAGAGCTTTACAGAGGAAGCCACATCTGAGATCAGCACTGAAGTACAGTGGGATTTCTCAGGCAGTGAGGGTCAGAGGTGTAGGCCAAGGAGAAGGTGTGCTGGTGCACTGGGGTGAGCAGGCCTGGAGACAGCCTCAGGAAAGCAGCAGTGTTGAGTATGCCGGAAGCCCCTGCCTTGGAGGCTGCCTGGTACAGAGTAAAGTATTCAGCAACATGGCCACTATGACATTGTTTTATGTCTTTGCGCAAAGCAAGTTGCTCAGGAAGTGTCAGGTAAATTGTTAAATTACAGATTGTTGGGGAGCCCAAGAAACTCTGATCTGTGCATGTAAGATAGAGGCTGGCGTATGCTCTTGTCCTCAGTTCTAGGGGTGCTGGTGCTGCTGGTCCAGGGAACGCTCTTTGAGAACCAACTAGGGAAAGGGAAGCTTCCTGTGGAGGAGCAGTAGACCAGAGCTCCATCTGCCCCTCCCCTTCTGGATCCACCCGTCAGGGCTTATCTCACAATCTACCACACCTCCAGGCCCTCCCCTGAGCTCACCCCAGGCTGTCCCCATTGGACAGCATGTAATGCTTGGAAATTGCTCTTGTTTCTCTCTCCATTAAAACTTACTAGTCCTGAGTCTGTTTCTCTCAAGGCCACCTGATATCACACAGCAATTCCCACTAATGCTGCTCCAGTGAAGTCTCTTCTTAACAAAGGCCTGGCCTTAAACCATGAAGCCGTGATGGTGGTGTTTCAGAGTCTGTGCAGAAGGAAGTCAGAAGGGGGCTTTTCCTAGTGGGCCTTGCAGCACTCCTCACGACATGCTGCCAGCCTGACCTCGTAAGGCCACTAATACTTTCATTCGTACTTTTTCCCACTAAAAAGGAGGGCAAGAATGATTCTCGGGTCATGAGTAAAGAGTCCTGTATGTTAGCCAAGTATGTTTTTACATATCAGTAACCCCAGAACTCTGGGAGGCAGAGGCAGAAGATTGCAAGTATGAGCCTAATCTGGGTAATTTGGCAGTTTAGCAAAACCCTGTGTCAAAATAAAAGGTCACACAAAAAACACTGGGGCTGGAGCTTAGTGCCAAGACTATGGGTTCAATCCCCAGTACTGGGGTGAAAAAATCTTGTATTTGTAGCATCGGGCCAGCGATGTGCATCGTAACATGTGGTGTGTGCATAGCTTTCCCTGGAAGAAGATTCTCCGTGACCCAGGAGGCAGAGTTAATTTGCATCTGCGTCAGTGGTAAATCAAAGGGGACCAGATAGTTAATGCGCATCTCTAGCATTTAAAATACAAATGTTCTTTCTTCTCTGGGGCTTGAAAGCGACCCAGCAGCACAAGTCCTCTGGGCCCTTGATGTCGGACCTACAGATCTGGCCCCCAGCTTTCTCAGTTTACAGGGATATGAAATGAAAACAGAGGGATTGGAAGGAGAGCCAGTGTGGTGTGTTGTGGTGTGGTGTGGTGTGGTGTGGTGTGTTGTGGTGTGGTGTGGTGTGGTGTGGTCTGGTCTGGTCTGGTCTGGTCTGATTGCCATCCTCACATCTAGTAAGTATCTCTTTATCCTCGCGATGCAGCCCAAATAAGGAATTAGAAAACCCGATTGTTCTGTTCTATAGAGCAACAGAGAACAATCCCTGCAAGTGTCTTTTGATGCTAATGGGCCTTTTTGCTCTCAAAGCTAAGGACAAAAATGCACACACTTCTGAGCTGGGATTACCTGAAGAGACTTTCTGTTTCCACTGCTTCCCAGCTGTGAGAGTTAGACAACTTACTACAGTTCCCTGAGCCTGGGTGCTTCCGAAGTCTTGACAGCAGCCTACTAGGGGTGCTGTGAGCCTTCTGCAAAATCATGAATGTGAAGTGCAGGAGTTCTCTGTGGGGCACGGCTGGTGTCTCCTCATCCATGGCTCTCTGTGGATAAGTCTCTGGTTCACAGTGTCTGCCAATGTCTCCGGCGTGAATCCCCTCCCCATGGCTGGCATCAAGCTACCAACGTGTCACTGAATGCAGGGGGAGGAGGAGAGGTGTGCAAAGTGTGTTATTTTGTAGCATTTCTGCCATTCAGGTGCAAATAACATCAAAAGTAGAGATAACACTCGCTCGAACAGACCAAACAATTCTACGTGATGAATATTTACTACCTTTGTATTTTGAGTATTTACTAGCTTTGTTTTAAAATAGCATATTTAATTGTAAGTTCACACTATGTAATTTTCCATGGTAGCTGTGCTTAATGACTGGCTCACAGTCCGCTCTCTTGAGCCACAACAAGCCAGCCTAAGCTAGTTGCCCATCAGCTGGTGGTCAGCAAAGGCGACTTTCTTTCCCTCTTCTTTCTCTTTCGCTGCCCTGGGAAGAGTTCATGAAGGACTTCCTTGGCAGAGACAAAGATGTTCTTTGTCCTCTGAAGGCTCCATATTTTACTTTTGGCCCCATGGCCCCGGGCCACTGTCCCAGTCCTCAATCTGTGCTAAACCTCAGGGAAAATCTGAGCCCTCCGCAGGCTGCCCGCCTGGCTTCTCCTCGGCTTTTCCTTGGCTAGGGAGGCTGAAGGACCACAGACCCCAAGCAGGGGTTGCCCCAGCCTGGCTGGGGACAGCGAGGGAACAGTGTAGCTCTCCTAGGCTGAATAGTGGGGGCCGCCGGTTTATTTTCAGATTCCCATTTGGGCAGGCGATGGGAAAGCGGGGCCAGCAAGCTGTACTTTGGCAAGTCAAGGCCTATAATTAGCCTCTGCTTGAGGGTGGAATAAACCCCTGCTTGTTACTAAACAACAGCAAAAGCAGGACAGCCTCCAGCTCCCTGCAGTCCGAGATGGCACAAGCCTCTGAGGACAGATATTTGGATAGAGCCACTCTATCTGCTGGACAGCATCCAATTACCCCAGGAGGCACTCCTGTCCTTGTCCTAGAGGAGCACTCAGGTCATCGAGGAGCAAGGAAACTGAGAAGCCGGGCCTCTCACCTCATCTCACCTGGAAGCACTCTGCATTTCCCACCCAGCCCCTTCGCAGATGGCTCAAGTCATCCTCTTATTTATAAATAAGTTTGCCGCCAACTGAGAAAATGCTGCAAAATCACATGCTCTGTGCCTCTGAAGCTGGGCAGAGCAACACCCTGGTTTCCTGGGCCCACAGCCCCAAAGGAAGTAGATCCAATGGTGGCCATGTTGACTCCACACAGCGGAGCCTGTGGTTGCATGACAGCCACCATTTGGTCTCTTCAGAGCTGCATTCTACACACACTAAGGGTTGGGTTGGGTTGTATATTTTTCTTTTTCTGTCTACTCCTTGGATCCTAAGTTAAAAGTAGTAAAAGCAGTTAATAACTAATCTATCCCGAAGTGGGTAGCCTAAAGCTTCAGGGTCCCTCGCCTGCACCTACTCTGTCCCATGTCTAATGGCTAATTTGATTTTGGTCATTATTTATTTTTCTTAAAAGGGGTTTCCAGAATTGTGTAAGCTGAGCCCCACATCTGCATGCATCGGCGTTATATACTTCCTCCTCTATGTCTCTTTTGAAGCAATTTTCTCCATAGTGTGGTTTTTGGGCCCACGATCTGCATACTGTGTATAACCTGGCAGCCAGTGCCTGGGTGGGGCATTTGCCAAGGGTGTCTCTGCGGGAAGCTGAACGGCATGATAACCTCAGCCTCAACTGTCATCCACAAAGTGGCACTGTGAAGGATGGGTCAGAGGGCTCTTCTGACTGTGGTCTGGGCAGCTCTGTAAAGCAGCATGCAGAGGAGGCTCAGCCATTCCTCAGGAAGGAAGGCCACGTATGGGCAGAGTCCTTCGTAGTCATTATATTCAGCTCCTGTATCTCTGTTCTTGCTGCTATAGTATTTGGGACCTCACTGACCAGGAAAATTAGCTAATTCCTAAGAAGATAAACCACCTGCCCATGCTCACCTTTAATATAAGCAAAATAACCAATGCTAGGCTCTGCTCCCACCCTACAGCCTCTGCCAAGTGACACGGCCCTCGCCACGGCACAGCTAGCCAGCAGAGAACTAGGGATCACTCCTGCAGCCCACAGGCTTCTGTGCATATTTGAATCAGCCAGTCGTAGTGCCTAGGCACTTACTCTGCTTCAGGCTTTCCCGCCCATGAATTACACAAGTCCACACATCTGTGCATCAGCTGTGTTCCCTCCTGACCAGCCCGGTGCTGCCCCCTTGGACACTGGCATAGTGCACGCCCCTTCTAAGGAACTGTGAGTAATACATTAGAGCTAAGTCCCCATGAGTGACCAATTTTCACAAGGTTCCTCTGTGTCTCACTTTGTCAGCCTTGCGAACATATCCGACTTCCAAACATTCTCCCAGAAGGGGACTTGTTCCCAAGTCAGGGACTTACTGTGTCTTCTCAGTGGCTGTTACCCTAATCTGTTGGCCTCACTGTGTCAGAATACAAATAAGATCATGGGTCCATTTTTAAAGCCCCTTCTTGATGGTTTCTGGGAAACAACCCCCTGGTCTGAGCCAGGGAAAGCCTGGGAACTGGTCACCCATGGTCACGTGTTTCATGTATTCACCCATTCATTCAACAAATATTTAAGGAATGTCTCAAACTAGCCAGGCCTTAGGGACACAGCAGTGGAGGATCTGCTGCTCCTTGGCAAGGGGCCAGGCCATCTCAAAACAGTGGGACAAAGCTCTGATGGGGGAAAGCCAGGGAGCGTGGATGGGGTAGAGCCAAGTCTCACGGAAAAAGCAATTACCTCTCCCCCTGTTCTAATGTCACCATCTTAACTTTGCTTCATTTCTTTGGATTTCCACAAGCAAAACTAATCTTTGCTCCAGCCTGGCCCTGAGGCACAAGGGGGAACAGGCATGGTAGGATCTGTCCCTCTCTCGTGTATTTCCCCCATCATTCCTGTCTTCCATCTTTGGTGCGTGTAGACCTCCTTCTAGTTGATAAAGAATGTGCAACTCTAGTTATAAACTTACAAGTGGGATTGCTCAATCATGAGCTTTCCTATTATCTTCCATTGTGGCTGTGACTAATTTACATGCCCACCAACAGTGTACAAGGGTTGCCTTTTAGCCACATCCTCGCCGGCACTTGCTCTCTTTCATATTTTTGATAAGAGCCATCATAAGTGAGATGATGTCATTGTGGTTTTATGTGTATTTCCCTGATGATTAGTGATTTTGAGCATGTCATTAACTTGATTTAATCATTCCACAATGTAAAACATGTATTTAAAATATTGGATTATACACCCTAGATATATGTAATTATTATTTGTCAATTAAAAATAGAATTTGGAGGGTTGGGGATTTAGCTCCCTAGATATATGTAATTATTATTTGTCAATTAAAAATAGAATTTGGGGGGTTGGGGATTTAGCTCAGTGGCATAAGCCCCTGCCTTGCAAGCACACGGTCATGAGTTTGATCCCCAGTACTGATTTAAAAAAATAGAATTTTTCTGGGCATGGTAGTGGATGCTATAATCCCAGCTACCCAGGAGACTGAGGCTGGGGAATCACAAGTTTGAGGACAGCTTGGCCAATTTAGCCAAAGCAACTATATCTAAAAATAAAATTTTTTTGTTGCTGCTGGTGATTTTGTTATTTGAGATAAGGTCTCATTATGTAGTCTAGGCTGGCCTTGAACTCACAACAATCCTCCTGCCTCAGCCTCCCAAGTGCTGAGATTACAGATGTGTGCCACCATGCCCAGCTTCAAAATAAAATTTTTAAAAAGGACTGGGGATATTGCTCAGTTTTACAACACTTGCTTAGTGTGAGATCCCCAGGTTTAATATCCAATACCCCCAAAAATAAAAATAAATAATTTTTAAAATTTGTGTGTGTCTGTGTGTGTTGAAAACCCCTTATCAACCCCACTTGTAGCGTACTCCAAGGGGCTTGGGGAGCCAAGTTTGAAAATTACTCAAGTGTCCATGAAATCACTAAATTATATATAAAATGTTTATATTCACATGTACATTAGAAAGTAGATAAAATTCTAGAACTACACTGACCAATATAGTAACTGCTGGACATTTACATTTAAATTAATGACAGTTAAGTCAAATTTGCAGTTTCCTTGGCCCTCTCTGCTCCATCTCATGTCCTCAGCAGCTGTGTGTGCCCGGTGTCAGGTGGCAGTGTAACAAGACTTTCAGTCATCACTGGAAATTCTGCCAGGCACCATCGATCGAGACTCGGTCAGCTTTGAAGGCATCCCTGACCAAAATGTGTTCCAATCTGCAAAGGAAAACCTGGAAAACTTCATTCAGGGAGTCAGAAATCTTTCCCAGATTGTTAAGAGCTCATAGCTGTGACAGAGGCTATCAACAGGTCTGTCTTTGAATAACAATTTTTTTCCAAACTTCTAACTCTAATCTAACTCAGATCTTCTACCTTTTAATCTCCTCCTCTTTCTCCTTCTCCTCCTCCTCATCATCATCCTCCTTTTCAAAGAGGGAGACTAATTCTAAAAATACCTGCTGTGTGAAAGGTACCTTTAGCTCCACGGTATTTGTATCTGACACAAGACACAGTGGCAAGTGAGTGACCTATCTCCTCTGCATGTCATTCCAGGTGGGCGAGGCTGTCTTGGAAAACGCTCAGCTCATGCTGCAGACAGAGACCATTCAGGCGGGAGCAGATGACTTTAAAGAAAGGTAACAGTCTCCAGCAGCAGGGACAGCCCCGCACAGCCCCAGATTCCTGGGCAAGGCCAATAGCAATATCACCATCTGCATCCCTCAACTCTTCCCTCATGAAAGGAAAGGGTGGATGACAGAGGTCCCCAAAGGATTCAGAGCCACAAGGGCTCAGAACTGTTATCCAGTATCACTTAGTTGAGAGCAGAGTTCTTGAGCTGTAGCACACCGGGGGTCTTACAGAAAATGTACACCGCTGGTCCCCACCCTAGGTATCTGATTCCATAGGTCCAGAGCTGTGGCCATCATTTACAGTTCTAATAAGTTCCCAGGGATGTCAGTCCTGTTGGTCCTCAGTGCTGGTTTAGAGTAATGGTTCTCAACATCAGTTGCATAGTGGAATTCTGTGGTCATCAAGAATAGCAGTGCCCAGTCTGACAGACCAATGGAACCAGTGCCCTGTTAATCTCCCCAGAAGATTTTAGTATGCAAGCTTGAGAACCTCTGTACTAAAGCTCAACACTGTGCTCCCAGTGTGTGCTGTATGCATGGCTGATGCAGGTCACTTAAGTGGTATAATGATAAACATTTTATTTTTAACAGCTACGTATTTGTTTCTATAGTTACTTTCTATTTATGACCCATGAGGCTAGCTTTTCTCTCTAGTAGCACCATTTATAATAGCAATATAAAGTTCATCTTATATAAAGAGCTCCTAAATTTTATGTAAGATTTACCTTATATGTTTAAGGGAAATATAAAATGAATAGTAGTGCTGGGAATATTCATTTAGGGCAAAATTATAAAGATCAATGGAGTTGGGAAGCAGCAATCTAATGGAGAAATGAAAGGAAGACTGTTTTGGTGAGTGAACACTTAACTCTGAGACTATCCTGTGGGCAAGGGTGTCCTGAGAGCTGGGCACACGGGGAGCAGGGGGATTAGTACTCAGGGGAAGGTCTCTCTAAACTGCTAAAGACAAAGCAGGAGAGGCATGTGGTTGGGAGCCTTCATGGGAGACAATCATGTCTAAGGGTAGAGACAACTTAGGGCAAGCTTGAGAAACTGTTTCTCCATCCACAGCACAGATCTCTAGTACAAGCCACCCAGGAATCCAGGTGGCTCTCACCCACATCTTGCTTATGATGTGGTGGCCACAGAAGCATCATTGGTGAAGCCATCACTGCAGCCCCTGGCAGCTGCCCACATAGGGAGAGACTGAGGTTGGCAGGGCTGGGCAGGAGCTCAGCAGTACAGAGAGCGCTCAGCATACACAAGACCTCGGGTCCAATCCTTAGCACTTATGAGAGGAAAAAAGGATGACAATTTTAAGCTGTTCACACAACAGCGCTGAGTCCAGAAGTCTAATTTTTTTTCAATAAAATTACATATGCCATGTTTAAAAGGTAGATATTATTGGGCATAGAACCATGTGCCCAATAATATCTGAGCCAAGTGTGGTGTCACATGACTGTAGTCCAAGCACTCTGGGAGGTTTAGTCTGGAAGACCAAAAGTTCAATCCCAGCTTGGGCAGTTTCGTGTCTCAGTGAGACCTTGCCTCAAAGTAAAAAAGTTCTGGGATGTAGCTCAGTGCAAAATCCCTCTGTTCAATCCCCAGAACCAAAGCAATCATGAAAACAAACAACACCAAAACACACAACCATGTACACCAATTTAAAGTAGAACTTGGTGAAGTATGAAATTAAGGTAGGGCCTGGCTTAAATGTGTTTAACTCATTCATTCATTTATTCATTCACATAGATGCATTCACACATGAGTCATTGAATTCAGGGGCTAGGTCTTCTTGGGTCCTCAGTAACATCACCAGCAGCTATAATAGTGCCCAATGCAAGATCAATGTTAAACAGATGTTTGTGGAATGATTAAACGAATAGCTTCAATAAACTTGAGGGTGTCTTGGCTGGGATGAGCCACAGGTGAAGTGAGACAGCACGGCTAGAGGGGTGACATAGGGTCTTGAAGCTCTGGCAGGCACTGAGCTGGCAATGACTGAGGCTGCGTGCGGGGCAGAAGGGTGTGAGGAAGCTGCTTCTCCTGGAAATGGGAAGCAGTGCGTTGCAGCTGCTGCTCACGGAGCAACCCCGATGAGACTTGCAACCCAGGCAGATGCCAGATCCCCAGTATCAAAGAAAGAAAAAGCAAGAAAACTTAGTCCCACATAAAGAGAGCCAAAAAGGTATTTCAGACACCATCCTGAGACTGACCCAAAAGATTTGGTCCAGCTCTGAAGACTATCCTGGGTGGCATGCAGCAGGGCTCTGTCCTTGATTCCTTCATTTAACTTGTTTTTCCAGTGCTAGAGATTAAACTCAGTGTCTCACATAGGCTAAGCATGTTCTCTGCTGCTGAGCCATATCCCCAGCCATATCCCCAGTGAGCATGAGAATGGAGGTTGGAACCCAGACTTCTACAGCAATGGAGACTTACACTCTTGGAGGAAGAAATGTAAATAATTAGAGCATTCCCAAAATGAGATGGAGACTTTGAAAAGAGTGAGGTTATCAGCAATGAATTATGCAAGCAAAGGCCACACACGATCTGATCACCTATCAAGAATGCTGTCAAGGAACCATCATAGGGTAGAAGTTAAATATTGAACTTTATAGTCCCTTATTCATTCTGAAATCTGAAGATGCTTCTTAGAATGAGAAATCTGCTATTTCTCCCATTTATGGGTAGGTGATATTTGGCTGAGTGGTGCAGCCATGGAAGGAAAGGAATGAAATCAGTAGAAATTGGCCAACGTGTCAAGGAGTTCCCAGAGTTTCCATGCAAGGAGTTCTCTACTGCAAACTAGAGATTTTGCAGACTAGGATGGAAGCAACTCACGGCCATAAATTTCCATTTTAAGACAGTTTTCATCGTAACTCATAGGTTTTCATATGTTGTTTTGGCATTACTGTTTTAATTTAGTAATTGTTTAGTTTTATTCTTGATTTATTCTGTGATGCATTGGGTGTTTAGGCATGTGTTATTTAATAACCACGTAAATTTTCTCTGGTTTCTTTTGCAAATTATATCCAGTTTAAGTGTGCTGGTACCTGAAAGGATACATAGGATGATTTTGATTCTTTTGTATTTATTTAGCAGGCTTTACAAAAACACTATGTAGGCTACTTTGAAGAAAGTTCCTGTGTCGCTGGGAAGGATGTGCATTCTATTGTAGTAGGCTAGAACACTCTGTAAATATCTAGTAAGTCCATTTGTTTGAGCTACGGTATTTCTTTGTTAACTTTTTGTTTAGTTGATCTATTTGTGAAAATGGAGTATTAAGGTCACCACTGATCTTGCTGGTGTTTATTGGATCTTTTTTGTGTCCACTAGTGTTTGTGTTGTGAAGTTAGGTGTGCTAGTGTTCAAGATATATACTGATAGATAGATAGATAGATAGATAGATAGATAGATAGATAGATACAGAGATACAGAGCTAGATAGATACAGAGACACAGATAGATAGATATGGATATAATTGTTCTTGCTTTCTATTGAATTGTTTCCTTAACTAATATGTAGTGACCATCTTTGCTTCTTCTAATAAGTTTTGTTTGAAGTTCACTTTGTCCAAAAATAAGATAGCTATTCCTGCTTGTTTTCAGGCTCCCATTCCATGAGGTGTTATTTTTGATCCTTTGATTTTCAGCCCATGAATTTCTTTTTTGGATTAAATGTGTTTCGCTTATACAATATGGGGTTGCTTTTTTGATGCAATCTGCCAATCTGTATCTTTCAATTCCAATGTTGAGGTCATTCATATTGAGGGTTATTACTGAAAGATACTAGTTTATTCCTGTCTTTGCATTTTCCTGTTGCCGATTCCTTTTTCCTCCTTCTGCATAGCTGATCACCTTACCTAGCATATTCGTTCCATTAGACTCTTTGGCATGTTGGCTCCATTGTCTCTGTCTAGAATATCCTTGAGAATTTTTCAGAGAGCTGGTTTAGTGGCTATTAATTTCTTAGAGTGGTGTTTGTCATGGGAAGACTTTATTTATTCAATAATTTTTAAAGTTAGTTTTTCAAGATACATCAGTTTGGGTTAGCAGGTATTTTCTCTTAGGGCTCGAAACACTTCACTGCAAGCTCCCCTGGCCTTGAATGTTTGCATTGAGAACTCTGCTGTAATTCTAATAGGTTTACTTTTATAAGTTATTTGTTGTTTTTATCTAATGGCTTTTAATATTCTGTCTTTGTGTTGGACTTCTGAGATTTTGATCATATGTCATGGAGAGGGGGAAACTCTCTCTCTCTCTCTCTCTCTCTCTCTCTCTCTCTCTCTCTCTCTCATCTCTCTCTTTCTGTCTCTCGATAGGGTCTTGCTGTGTAGTACAAGCTGGCCATGACCTCGCAGAGCACATCCAGTGAGAAATTATTTTCTGATCATGGCTGGTCAGTGTTCTACATGCCTTGATTATCTCTGTGTTAAATTCCTTCTCCATACCTGCACTTTTCTGCTATTATTTCTGTAAACAGGTTCTCACAGCACTCTTGCTGTCTTCTGACTTTTCACTAATTCCAGTTGATCTTAGGTTAGTCTTGTTTGTATCAAGCTCTTGCATCCATTTTTCTCTTGGTATTGTTATTGTTATCCATGTTCTCTTGTTATTTTTAAGATCTCTCTGAGTATGTGGTCACTTGTCTCAGCCCTATCTTCTCATTCTGGCACTCTGTCCTCACACTGGTCACTTGTGCTGCCCATACTTCCAACAGAATTATCTGCTAGATTTCAATTTGGTCTCTTTTTGTGAACTCTAATTCTTCACTGGTCATTCATGTTTATCTCAGCCAGCTTTTTATCAGTGTCTTATGTAAGATCACTGGTCATTGTGTTTACTACCATGTTTCCTAAAAGATAAGCCATAGATTAAAAAAAAAACAAACATAATCAGCCTCGAAAATTAGAGAACTAAATGCCTGCCCTGATCAGCTACTCCTGACTTACCTGCCTTACAGAGTAGCCAGCAAGCAAGAGAATAGAGCTGGCAGATAAACCAAAGACAGGCTGAATGGGGCTAAGCATTTTTTGATCTCTAGTTTTCAAGGCAGACTGTTTTTCAGTTAGGTCACTTTGGAGAAACAGGGTAAGTCCATTAGCTACTTGGTTATATCATCTCTGAGCTCTCCAGCACCTTTTGGAGCTGGGCTTCTCTTCCTCCTCCTCCTTCTCCTCTTCTTTCTTCTTTTAGCACTTCATATAATTCTGCTTTTGATTTCCTCCCCGTCAATGCCCCATGAGTCAGCTTTGAGTTTGTTTGAAGTATTTTGTTTTGTTTTGTTGTTCTTGTTTTCTGAGACAAGATTTTGCTATGTAGTTCAGACTGAACTTGAACTCACTATGTAGCCCAGTCTGGCCTCAAACTCTCTGTAATCCTCCTGCCTCAGCCTCCTAAGCACTGGGATTACAGGGTACACCATCATGCCTGAATTTCGAAGGATTTTGTTGTGTTGTTTTCCCACATTTCTCTTTGAATGTGTGTGTGTGTGTGTGTGTGTGTGCGTGTGTATGTGTACATGCTTAAAGATTGATTAGAGTGGACTTTTCGCTAGTATGGAGATCTCTTTAATTGGTGTCTACTTCCCAGTGATTTACTACAGGTCTTTGCCTTTGTCCCCAAATCTGACCACTTCCATTAATTTGGGGAGGGGACAGTACATTATAAATAGCCCAGTGCTCAATTCTCTGAGGATGAACTGCAGTACTGTTGATGACACAAAGACAAACCAGATATTGCCATACGGTAAAAATCAGCTAATCACAACACTATGCCATCCTTATAATACTAAGGAAATCAGCAAAAATAATAAGAGTTAAAGACAAACTAAATATTGACATACCACAAAAAACAATAAAATCTATCACTGTACCACCTTTACTATAGAAAAGGGATCTTCAGTAATAATCAAATATTGACATACAGTAAATATCTACTAAGTCCAACAACTATATCACCATTAACAATAGAAAAGAATTATACAATAATAGTATAGAGTCAACTAATTATCTAAAGATTAATAAAATTTAATAGTAGCAATACTAATAAAAATGGTGAGATAGGGAAGGGAAAAATAAAAGAAACACTTTGAAAATTAAAAGAGAAGAAAAAAATGAGATAAAAGATCTTATTAAGGAGTAAAAGAAAATAATTGGACTAGATGAAAGCAACAGAAAAGAACAATCAAAAGAAAACAAAGAGTGAAATAAAAAAGAAACAAAGGAAAAAACCAAGGCCCCCAAAAAACAATGAAGAAAAAGAGAAATGAGTCTGCAAAAAGAAAAAATCCTTCTGTTTTCGAATGAGTGGTTTCTTTTCAGTATTGGAATCCATGAGATAGGAGGCAAGGATAGTGAGTCACTACTAAGATCCGTTTTGTCTCCACACTCACGTTTTTGTATGCGAATGCTGAATCTTGCCCTGAGTTTCTTGCTGGGCACAGCTGGTCAATGGTGTCTGACCCAGAGTTGTATTCACTATAACTGCTCCATTTCTATGTTCCTGTGTGGGCCCCAGATCACAGCTTTCTCTACCTAGCTTTATGATCTGTGCATTTTTGAGGTACACCCCACCCCCTCTACTCCCGAGACCCTTCTGTCTGTACACCCCAGGCTGTGTCAACAGTCCAGGCTGCGGTGTCTCCCTGATCATGTTGGCAGATGGAGAAACAAATGGACCACTGAGCTATGTTGGATGTAAGCACTAAGGTGGGAAACAGGATGTCAAACAGGCCACTGGACTTACTACCAGTACTTTAAAACCCAGCCTCCTCCAAATATCACCCATAACCAGCCTAGTTTCCTACTACAGAAAGGATTCCATGTCCTTCCTTGTCTAAGCTTAAACTTCTTGGGGGTCCATGCCTAGCCCATGCCTTCTCCACAGCTCCCTCTTGTTGCCACCTTCCACCCAGTCACTGTGGTATGGTGACCCCAGAAACCCTGAAGTGGCTCTCAACTAAACAAATAGGACAGGACAGGTACTGCTCTGGATTTCTTCTCCAATTCTAGCCTGCCATGTGAGATTACTTTCAGAGTAAAATTCCATGGCCCTTTACAGTTTACAGTAACCATGGGCTTTCCTTGGACACAGCACTGCAATCATGGTCTGTTATTCCTGGGGCTGCTGACCCGCTCCAGCTTTACCTTGTGTGGCAGAAAAATGTCTTTCCTTCCCCAGGAACCTGGAGTTAGCAGAGCCTTTTTTGTTGTTTTCTCTGTATTGTGTATTCCTCCAGATTTTCTATAGTTTCTAGTTTTTCTATCAGCTCCCTCTCAGTTTCTGGAGATCTACTTCTTTTTTTTAAATTCACCAAGTGATTGTTTTCCAGGTGTCTCAATTCCAGGTTTGAGAGAGGCTGTATTTTGCTGCTGGTCTTTACTCCACCATCTGTTCAAAAGTTGTAAATCTTTACGAGTCCAGAGATTTTAATCTAAATGTATATCAATCTATGCTTCCCATATCTTCTTAAGAGAACTGGCCCCCAGACTAAGCCCCTTCCCACACAGCAGGAGTGAGGAGGGGCTAAGCAGCACTGTGTCCTGTAGGTGAAGTAGGAGCTCTGTCATGTGTTTCCATCCCTGTCTCTCCCTGCAGCCCTGACTCTGCACTGGCCTCTCATCCACATTCTCCCAGTGGTCTCTGAAGACATTTGGGTTTGCAGTTGTAGAATCCCAACATATTTCCTGTTTGGGGATCTTCAGTTGGCACTGATCACGTCCCTAGCAATGATTGTTAAAGGGTCCTCAGGTGAAAAGCAGGACAGTTCAGGATAGTGATGAAGATGCTGGATCCCCTGACCCGATCTGAACTCCTGGAGAAGACATTCCTGGAGCACTGTGTTCCCAGTGAAGCCAGGTCATCAGAAGCTGATCATAATCACCTTTCTATTAATCAACCTATGACAATTGCAGTACTGGTGCCCTCAAAGTTACTGGAACAGTGACTTAACATTTGTACCCTATCATATAATTGGTCTTTTGGTAACATTTATAATTTGATTTTGTTTTCTTTTTGTGTTACCCAGATATGCTGATTAAGTTCTTTTAATCTGCAGATATGAAAATGAGCAGCCATTTCGAAAGGCAATGGAAGATGAAATTAACTCTCTGTATAAAGTCATCGATGAAGCTAATTTGAACAAAACGGATCTGGAAGGTCAAATAGAAAGTCTGAAACAAGAACTTGGCTTTCTGTCAAGGAGCTATGAAGAGGTAGGTGGCACTGGGCTTGCTGTGTGGGCAACGTGTGTGAGTGCTCCTCTGTCTCAATTTACTGCCCAACATAGGGTACAGCGTCCTCTCAACCTCTCTTCATTGCTTGCCAAGCCCTGCAGGAGAAAATGCCAGAAAGTATTTTTAAGCCCATGTAGTGGGTCCAAAGGTTTCCAGTTCAGCAACTGGTCTAGAACCTCAGAAGGCAGCAATAGGACTGAGCAGAAGTAAGAGGTGGATTCTGTGTTGGGTTGGAAGGAGTCTCCCTCCCCAAAGCATTCACTATTACATACTTTTGCTTCAACTCTGTACAAGGTGAACAAAATAACTCTGCAGGCAGACCAAAGCTATGGTTTCCGCATACTCATTAATGCAATGAGGTCAGATCCCTGAGTGACATGACGGAAAGATTCCTCCACAGTCACATGGTAGTTCCCTGAAGAACTGCACTGATTCTAACCCACCTCGCACATGCCATTGTCTAATGAGCTTCTAGCTAAAAGAGCCCAAACCCACTCAGCAGCACTTTGGGAAATTCTTCCTTGTGTCTAACCAAAGTCTGTGAACCTACTTCCCCCTCTTCCTCTCTCTAACAGCAGTGACTCCAAAGTTATCTTCAAATCTCCATTAGCTTAGCTTGATTCGATACCTAAGTTTGCTCTGCTGTTGTTGCTTACTTTATTTTGATTTTTGCTTTGGGCCAGGGCTTGTGAAAACCTAACTAATAAATGCATTCAGGAAAAGAGAATCCAGCAGGGATTCTGTCTGTCTCTGTGATCTTGTGCTTGGCAGTAGCAGAATGAGAAGCCCAGTTAAGAGCTGGCCTTTACCTGGATAGAACTCTGTAGATTTCCTTCCTCTGCCAGAACTCACCTAAGGCGTACATTGTTTTCAGGATGTGAAGGTGTTGTACAGACAGCTGGGAGGATCTGAGCTGGAACAAATGGATTTTCCCATCAGCACTGGTCTGGATGACATCCTCGAAATGATCAGAATTCATTGGGAGAGGGATGTGGAAAAGAACCGGGCAGAGACTGGAGCCTTGCTCCAAGCCAAGGTAAGAAGCAGGACCAGCATCCTACACTCTGTGCTACACAGAAGAGACTAAGTAAAGACAAGAGCAGTCCACACGCAGAGGAAGAAAAGTAACTGTCTAATACAAGGTGAATGTTGTTAGCCATCGATGAAATGCAAGTTAAAATAATAGACTTGTGTTTACCTACCTGAAAGCAGAAAATGTTCAGAATGATGTTGCTGGTGAGCAAGTGGAAAAGACATTCTTGATTGTGTCACTGAGGAACACAAACTAGCACCTTTGAGCCAGACTCAGTAACGTGTATCAAGAGTGTTAAAATATCCCTACTTACTAGCTGAATAATCTGGACAATATCTTAAAGGAGGAGTTGAAAATACAAAGACTAGAGATGTAGGTCAGCAATAGAACACTTGCTGAGCACAAACAGGTCCCACCCCCAGCATTGAATAAAAAGAAAAGAAAATACAAATAGTTATATCCAAATACTCACATTGAGCATTATAAAATCCAGGGGCAAAAAGTATATATAAATGTTTAGCACTAGTGTAGCCAACGTGCTCCCCTTTGCCCCTACCAGCCAATGTACTTCAGGTGCCCAGGTAATAATTCGTATTGCACTTCTGGGGGCCTCTGTCTCTTAAAAACAGCTGGTCATTGCCATCCCTACCTGATCACTATAATACATATTGTAACAAACCAGTCAGAGACGGCCAAGTGCTACCCACTCTACCTCTGCATGCCTCTTTGCAACCCCACGAAAACTCCCCTCCCTAAGCCTTCAGGGCCTGACATTTTGAAAAACCATTGACTCCCAGTCAGTGCCTCGGGTGCTAAATAAATCCACCTCCAAATCCTGGGTGTCGTTTCAGTGTTTCTGCTTGTCAGTGCACTAGAAAAGGAGTACGGCACAACATAATCATACTATGTGTGATGAAATAGAAAATAGCCAATAGAAATGACCTTTAGGAAGCAATTACAATAACATGGGAAATGCTCACACTAATAGGTAAAGTGGGGGGCGGGGTGATTACAGAATGGTATACACCAGAGACCAAAGGCTATTTTTATAAAGGACTGCATAGTAAATATTTTAGACTTTCGAGGCCAGACGGTGTCTGTTGCACACTCAGCTCTGCCAACTTCAGTGTGAAAGCAGCTAGAGATAACAGGGAGCAAATGAGTATGACCACGTTCCAATAAAACTTTATTTACAGAAACAGGAGATGAGCTAGATTAGACCTTGGGGCTGTAGTTTGCCAACTCCTCATAGGTACAGTAGGGTATTTAAATATTTCTCACATTTTCTTAAGTACTGTAGTACCAGTTAGATTCACAGGGGGAAAAAACAACGTTGACTAGCCTTCATAATTGCCAGAGCAATTACAGGAAAATAGAATGCAGAAGGTCTATTCTTCCCTTCCCCATCTCCCACCCATTCATGGCTTTGGAATTTTAAGGTAGAAGATGAATGGAGTAGAAGAGGAAGAAGAAGTATAAAAGTAGAGAAAATAAATTGACCTTTGAGATTAGCAACAGGACTGCTTCTGAGCTCTTGGTGATCAGGAAGTGGGTCTCCATTCTGGCTGACCCGTGAAAGGATCTCAGAACATTTTCCAAAATGCCACTTCCCAGGCTCTACTCCAGACTACTTAAAGCAGAGGGGCGCAGGGACTCTGTGGTTTTCTAAAGCTGTCTGGCTGATTCTAATATGCAGCCAGGGGGAATTTTATGACAGTCATAAATCTACCAAGGGAATAGTAGAGCCTTTTCTGTGCTTTCTTCTACTGTGTCCTTCAATTCCCTGCCCCCTAAATGAACAACAGGGACCCCCACCCTGGCAGGGTCCTCCCCAATTCTGTACCCCAACTTTTACCAGTCCATAAAAGATCTTTCACTGTTCCTTATCTCTCCATCCAGTGTCCCTTTTCAATAATTTATTTTCTTTGTAATCATCAATTTCTTAAGCAAGTCACTACATTTTCTTATAGGAAATGGTACCTAATAACAACAAAATGAAGTCCTCTCTCTACCCAAGCTGGTGAGAGGTAGTGTGACACAGAGATTAAGTGAAACATAGATTTGATTTTTTTTCCCAGAACCAGGACCTGAACACATGGGTTTTACATTAGGCTATGACCACAACTCTTTTTAAATGTTTTAATTTTGAGATAAGGTCTCACTGAGTCACTAAGTTCCCCAGTTTGGGCTCAAATTTAGTAATCCTCCTTCCTCAGCCTCCCAGAGTGCTGATATTACAGGCGTGTGCCAACTCACCCAGCCTGACTTTGACTCTTTTAAGAGACTCATGAATATTTAACAGCATTGAATACCATTTAATCTTATTCCCTCATTTTAGGGTATGGAAACTAAGACTTAGAGGGGACCGTTGATTTCCCAAGGCCACACAGCTGAAGGCCAGCAGCAAGTTCAGCTCTCCTGGCTGTTGCTCTAAGATCTTTTTTCTGCAATTGGACTATGTTATTCTTTCTGACCTCTGTCCACAAAGTTAATCCCAGTGGTTGGCAACCTTGCTTCTGTGCTGGCTCTGCTGGGGTGTCCATTGCACTGTAGGAATCATTTCTTTGGGAAGGGGGGGGGGGCATTTCGGACATTATAATTACCAGAAATAAATCCTGCTTAGTATGAAAATGAAAACAACCCTGGTCAGTAATAACCATCCCTTACTCCTTTGAGAATTATCACCAGCCCCACAGTAACTCAAACATCAATTCTGAACAGATTCATTAGTGTGTTTTCAATAGTGTAATCTGAAAGCTCCAGCTCAGAGAAACAGACAGGACTTGTTTTAGTTTGGCCAGTGCTGCCTGGGCCTCTTGCAGAGAGGCAGAGCTCAGAAAATATTTGCAGAATGAGTGAATTCCGCTGATCATCAACAGAGATGAGAACTGACGGCCAGAATTCCTCCAATAAATAGTTTTGTCAGATGCAGTTGTGCCCTCGGGGGCTGACATTTGTCTGTCCCAAGCATCTCTTGTCTGTTTCTTGGCAGCAAAGCTTAAATGCAAAATGGCTTAACACACACGGCTTTCAAAAGCTTTTGTCAAGAAAATGCAAACATGCATTTAATTACCTTTCAGCCTAAGGAGGCTGGAAATTAATTAGCATGATTAATTTACGTCTTAGTTTAGGATCCTCCAGAAGTGAATCTTGAGACAAATATTGAAGCAGAAGTCCTTTATTTGGGTAGGGAGGGGAGGAGAGGAAGAAAATGTCAGGAAGGGGGAAGCCGAGAAGAGAACTGACACAACATGGATATGAAAGCAGCTACCCCTGGACACGGTGGCACAAGCCCAGGGCATTCTAGAGAAGGCATCGGATGCAGAGCATGAGGCAAGGGAGCCGGGGTTTTAACACCATGCCCCAGCAGCCTTGTACCATCCGCTAACAGAGTGACCTTTCAGGGGCCACAGGGAAAGACCCCGGGATGTGGGAAGGAGCAGTACTGCATTCTGAAGGCCTAAAGGGTAGAAGTGGTGCCATAAACACCAGCTACAATTTAGCTACCAACCCTTTTTATGTCTGTCATTGTTAAAGGCGGGTCCAGAGGTTCTGGCTAGGATCCATACAGGAACCACATTCCCTGCAGCCACGCTGTTGGGGATGTCAGGAAGCTTGGAAGTCCAGGTGTCTGAGCTTCCGGAGCTACATGGCTCAGTGACTAGGGTGCAGTGACTGGAGGGCCAGGCTGGTCCTGAGTGTCTTACACTCTGGTTCTTTCTTATGTAATCCGTTACGTTTACCGCCTGCCTCTCTGCACCTCCTGGTTAGCTATGTACAAGAGCGGGGAAAAAAAACATAAGAAAAGTATTTCTTTCTAAGCACTCCCACACTTCTAGCACTACTCCTGTCAAAGGACAAAATCACAGTGTAGTGCGGTGATCCTAAACACCTTTTTAATTCCAGAATCAGGAAATATATTACTCCATGAATTAGAGTGAGTGTTACAATGGGCAGAAAAGAGGTCAGTTTTACCGGCAGAAAGGGTTAAAGAAAGCAAAAACAAAAGCAAAACAGCAGATTGGCCATTTCAAAATTACTTTCCTAATAGGATGAGGACAGGGACACCTGAAATATTAAAAAATATTAAAATTAAATTATTAAATATTAAAAGTTAATATTAAAAATATTTTAAAATATTAAAGTATTGTAACTAGTTGGTAAGCATCAGGAACTTCAGGCCACCCTTTATGTGTGAAGATTAAAGCTAAAGGGGCCTTTATTGTCAGGCCAATTGATAGCCAACCTCTATGGAAAATTTGGTTGCTAGCTGTCTAATCCTAACTTCTCAGAGAGTCAAACAGCTTAGCCTCAGCGTGGTGATGTGGGATGTTAGTGTGAGTGATTCCAGTTTGATTTTTAATCTGGGCTGGGGATAAGTGTATGAGTTTGCTACAAAACAAAGACTACCTGTAATTTTTTATATAACACATTAGATGTGTAGATTTCTTCCACATGAAACAATTCTGCAAATGTCAGCTGAGTGTCCTAGAATTCAGTTCAATCCTGGAACCCATCTACCTGGCCCCACAAGTGAGGGGCGTGGTCCTACAAGGTTGTCCTTACTTAAGATGACAATCTCAAGTCTGGCGCTTTCATATGTCTCACCAACTGTGTATAAATTGGATTTTTTCACAGCCCCTTCCTCAGATTCTATAACTTGCTAGATGGCTTACAGAATTCAAGGAATCACTTTACTTATTTTTACTTCTTCTTTCTAAAAGATACAGGTCAAGAGTCCAGGAATTTAGCTCAGTGGTTAAAGTGCTTGCCTGGTAAGCACAAAGTCCTGAGTTTGATCCCCAGTACCAAAAAATAAAATCAAATACAAGTCAAAACAGTCAAGGAAGAGATACATAGGGTAAAGCGTTGGAAAAAAACACCGAGTTCCCTTGACTCTCAGAGGTACCCTCTTCCCAGCACCTCTTCCCACGTCGCCCTGCAGGGGGACATAGGCTTTTTATTTCCTAGACATGATTAATTGAATCACCATCTGAGATTCAGTCTGCTTTAATTGATTCAGTCCCTCTCTCCCCAGATTGCACAAATAGTTTCCATAGCAACCAGAGCCCTTCCTTGGGCTCCTGAAAACACCTCCTTCACATAAACTTAGGTGTGCTTCAAAGGGGTTTGAATGAATGACCAGAAAAGACACATACCTCTCACTGTTTTCACTCTGAAGCTGTGTCAGGAGTTGGAGAAAAAAAAACAGTTAAAACAAGCACTTATGTGGTTCTTATCACTTAAGAAATTATAAAAATTTTAGGAGTTCTGACTAGGAGTCAGAGACAAAGACTAACTATACAAAGTATATATTTCTTGCTATAACATGGCATCACTCCAAGGAAAATGTTCCCCAGTCTGCAACCAGGTAACCTTAATGCTTTGTTTGGCTTTTTGCACTGGGGCTGGAAGCTGAGTTCTCACACACTAGACAAGTGCTCTACCACTGAGCTACCTGCCCAGCCATCAGCTGACTTTAAAAAGGCCACCTTGGCAGGTCCCTGAGAGGTCTGCTGTCATCCCCTTGTTTCCTGGAACTCAGATGCCACAATGTTTCCAGTCTGTGGGACCAATAAGAAAGAGTATTCTGGACACAATTACACTCCACCCTGCCTTTCGACATACTGAGTTATCCTAGGGCCCTCCTTCCAAGTGAAGCCGCCCCATCAACCATGATTAAAAGACCTAAAATTCAAAAGTAAAGCTGATAACCCAAGGAGGACACACTAGACTCTTCTTTCCTTCTCCTCCTCCTTCTCTTCTTCCTTCTCTTCTTCTCCTCCTCCTCCTCTTATGAAGACTGAACCCAGGGGCTAAATTTATGCTGAACTGCATCCCTGCCCTGTTTATACATTTATTTTAATAAAGGTCTCACTATGTCATGGAGTTGCCTGGCCTGAGTTAAACTTTCAATGCTCTCCCTCAGGGCACTGGACAGGCTTTCTGGCACCCCAGTACTCACAGCTACCTCAAAAGTTGCAGCTCAGGCTGAGAGTGCAGAGGGCCTGGCTAGTGAATGTGAGGCCCCGGGTTTAATCCCCAGCACAAAAAGAGCAGCTACTTTGACTCCTGTTTTACAGATATATTTACTGAGAAAAAAAGAAGTAAGGAGAGAGGGAGGAAAAGGAGAAGAAAATAAAAAGAGGAAGCGTCTAGTTTCTCCACTATTCCTGCTGAGTTTTTCTTCTACAGACTGCAGCCATTTCCAAAGTCCTTTCAACCAACAGGACAATGATGTCCTGGGAAGCCAAAAAGCCACTTTATGAATATCATGTATTCATTCTCTTTCATGCCAGAGCTAATCCATGATGAGAAGAAGAACCTAATGCTTTGGTTTTTTTCCTACTTGATCTTTTTTTTTTTTTTTTCTGGTGATTTCTTGAGGCAACTTGAAAAGCAAAAGTCTGCCAAAGTTTCTGAATGAAGCTGTTTGGAATTCAAAAGATTCACCTGCTGCACTTGTGTTTGCCCATAATGGCCCTGGAGTGACCCCCAAGGTAGTAAGTCGTGATAGTTGTCTATTGCTTGGTATCAAACTACTGAGAACTTAGTGACTTTACAGCAGCACATATTTTGATCCCACAGTTTCATGGCTCAGTGCTCTGGGCGTGGCTGGCAGGTCTTCTGCTCAGAGTCTCACTGTTGACTGTCAAGATAGTAGCGAGGCTGCATTCACATCTTCTGAGTTGTCAGCAGAACTCATTCTTTATGGCTGTAGGACTAAAGCCTATGCTTTGTCCCCCGCTTCCTGCAGTTGTTTGGTGTGTGCAGTCATAAAAGGCTTATTCATCAATTAACAGCACAAACGGGTGGCCACATGATTATGAGAGACCTCAGTCCTCCTGCACGGTCCCTAAGGGTAAGGAACTTTGTGGCAAACAGCTCACTCCCATGCTGACTGGAGGCTTGCACTTGTAGCAGGGCCACTCAAGGCATCTGAGGTGAAGAACTCTTATCTGGGCTGCACTGTCCCTTCTCCAGTCTCAGGGAAAGATTGTTAAGAATGAAGAGAATTGAGTAGGTTGGAATGAATGGCCACATTTCTGGTTTAGACAGTCTGAAAGCCAAAGGAGACATTAGAGAGCATCTAAGAAAACCATTCACTAGAAATTTCTGCAAAGATAGAAATATCCCACAGTCTGTGCAGTAATCAGGATGGCAGATACTGGGTCACATGTAGTCATACAGCACTTGAAATGTGGCTGGGGACTGACATTTTGATTTTATCTAGTTTTATTTAATTCTTATTTTAGGAGCTAGATTTGACTAGTGACCACAATATTAGCATAGTTCTAGGTTTCACTGAAGACACTAGAAATATTAGATAGCATATCTCTGTTATCTGTACTTATTATATATAACAGTTTACCTGAGAAGGGCACATATTTCATGCAGCCTATTCTGTTTAGGCCTTTCCTGGCTTGCTTTTACCAAAAAGAGTAAATATTTTCCAGGATCTAAGCAGTTGGATTTAAATGGGTTTTTCTGCAAGGAGACCTAATGTGACATTGCCATATTAGCCAACTGGGAAGGCTCCTTTCAAGGAAGATAAAAGGACAGAATCCCTTAGTGTCTGTAATCCAGGTCCCCCAGTGTGCAAATGGAACCCCCAGTGTGTGGATGGGCTGGCCACAGTCACAACGAACATTGGTGGGGAATCACCTAGTGTTTCTACCCTTCAACCTCACAGAGAGTGTGCTACCAAAAGCCTCTGTTTGCTTCTATCATTTTTTTATTTACTTTTATTTTATTCCTAATGGATAATGCCTTTACTTTGTTCAAAATTCAAAATATTCAAAAGTAAAAAATATCATCAAACCCGTATCGCCGCCACCTAGTTCTTTGCGTTGGGGGAAAATTAATGTTATTTCTTTATATATCCTTTCAGAGATATTTTATGCTTATATACAAGGGATTATGTATCTAATCCCTCTCTTTTATGTACTATTCAGAACATAATGCTTGTAGCTGCATATTATACCACCAGGGGCAGCAAACCAGAGCCCATATGTCAAAAGTGGCCCACTCACATTTTTGTAAATAAAATTTTATTGGAACACAACTATGTACATTCCTTTACACATTTCCTATGGCTGCTTCTGCACTACATCAGCAGAGCTGCACACTGGTGGCAGAGATCACATGGCCTGCAAAGCCTAAAATTCTATCTGATCTGTACAGAAAAGCTCACAACTCCTATTCTAGCTAAGGGATGCCCCTGAATGTATTTAGCCTGTGCATTGTTGGTGAGCATTTAGGTGATTCTCTCTTTTGCTATTACAAATAATACTGTAGCCATGAGACTTGCATATCTCTAATTTCCAAATATTGAAATTTGTCTATTAGATAAATTCCTAGACATGGGATTATTGGCCTTAAACGAATATCCTTAGTAATTATTTTTTAAAATTGCCAAATTATTCTCAATAATGTTGCAAAAATTTAAATTCCTTTTAAAATGTTTGAGAATGCATTTTCCCTACATCCTTCCAATACTGTGTGCTATCCGCCCATATTTTAGTTTAAAAATAGTCGAAAGTGTAGCTCTATTTGCATTTCTCCTATTGTAAGAATGTAAGTGTATCATCTCTTTTATGTTGATCTCACAAGCATTGGCTTCTGTGGATACTCCCAGACCATATCTTTTACCCATTTTTGTTATATTTTGAATTTTTTACTAATGGTTCGTAGTGTCTCTATGTTTTACAGAAATGAGTACTCGCTCACAATGTAAGTTTCATATGTGCTCCTAGATTGTCTCTTGTCTTCTTAATTAAATTATGGTGATTCTACGGAGCTGTCAAAATACACCCTCAGCTGGCCAGTGAAGTGGAGTTACCTGCTGTGAAAGGCAGTGAGGCCAGAGTTTGGCTTCCAGTGCCACATGCTGCAGAGTGACAGAACCAGAGGGACAACCGGGGCAGGGCGGGGTGGAGAGAAGCAGAGCTGCTCCTGGGAATCAAACTCAGGACTTTGCTCTCGCCAGGCAGGCACTGTGCACCCCAGAGCAGTTTTTGAAGGGAACATGAGCAGACTTTCTCCCAGAGGCCAGTGCTGTCCAGTCTCTGCCCAGTTCCTTTCTCTACTAAAGACAGCACCCGGTCATTGTATAGGGCACTCAGGCCCTGCTCATCTGTACTGATTCCAAACCAGCATCTGTGCAGCTGTCTGTACAGGGATCACCTGGTATAGTAGCCTCCTTATACCTTCAGCCGAGGATGCGCCACTTTTGTTCATTCAACATGCGTTTGTCAAGCACAAAGCAGATGTAGGGTCCTGCTTTGATGCCAAGGATACAAAGTCCCTGGTTTCAAAGGATGCTCTTCCCTGGCTCTTTGACCCTAGGCGTCTCAAAGTTTATCTTAGATATCTTGTATTCTTCCCATAAAATATGTAAGAACGCAGGCATGTGTAGTGGTGCTTCTCTGTAATTCCAGCACTCTAGGGGGCTGAGGCAGGAAGATCACAAGTTTAAGCCCAGCCTGGCTTACCAAGACCCTGTCTCTAGATTTTTTTTTTTTTTAAATTTAAAGGACTAAGAATATAGCTCACTGTGATGGCCCTGGTTCAGTTCCCAATACCACACACAAACACACACACACACACACACACACACACACACAAGTCTAAGGACTCTTCCTCTAAAATAGATTTTCAAACATGAAACAACCAAAATTCCTGAGAAATGACAATACCGTGGTCCACCTCCCACACTTACTAAGTCTCCTAGAACAAAACAGAGTGGCTGAGTCCCTTTTTCTTAGGGACAGGATAATCTCAATAAACCAGAACAAAAATAATACAATTTCTCAATCACTTGAAGAAGAAAATTCTATTTTTCTCCTCAGAATTAAACTTACTGCTGAGCCTCTTCTGCTGCTTTTGTCAACAGAGCATGCTCAGTTTCAATCAAGATGAGAGGCAAGTCCACAAAGCCATTTGCTTGTCTGTGTTTTCCTCTGGCAGCTTCGACAGGGACTGGGAGTCAGTCCTGTGCCAAAAAGGAGCACAAGGAGAAACTTGGCCTTGCCCATCCAGCAGCTGTTCTGTGAATGTTAGGTTTCAGATTATGAGAGAGACGTACACTTTGTGATTCCCACTCAGGAGGTCTGCTGTCACGGGCTGAGGGGCATCCAGTCTTCTTCCAAATAAACCTTGCATCTGCCGGGGGTAGTCGGGGTATATGAGAGCTCGTCTCAACTAAATAGCACACGACACTGTGTGACTGTAAAGTGCTTGGCAACCACTGTAATACTAATAATAAAGGCAGCTGATTCTGCTAATGAAAGGGAGATTACTCTTCTTCTAGAGTCCTGAGCATGTGCCTATACCTGCTCAGCCTTCACAAAAGGTTGCTGAGTGTGTCCCAGGTATGCAGAGGCACATTAGGTTCCAGCGGGTAAAAGGAAGAGGAACTTGTCCCTGAACACAAGACGCCCACAACCTAAAGTGGAGGTTAACTAATGCAGGCAGGAGGCGGGGATAGATACAGGCCACTCCTCTACTAGGAAGATTGACAGGTCCTGAAAAAGCAGCCCCAGCCAGCCATGTAAGCACTTAGCAAGTGCATTCTAAGCACTTCACAGATACATCCTCATTTCATCTAGATAGCTATGATGAATTTCTCCACTTTACAGAGGCGGAAACTAAAGCATGCACAGATTAGGTAGCTTATTCAAGGTCACACATTTAGAAAGTGGCAGAACTAGAGACAGCAAGGTGTCAAATGCCCATAATCCTAGTAGACAGGAAGCTGAGGCGAGAGGATCGAAAGTTCAAGGACAGCCAGAGCTACATAGTAAAGCCCTGTCCCAAAATAAAATATAAAGAACTAGGAATATAGCCCAGTGCTCCCTGGGCTCAATCTCCAGTACTGAAAGAAAAAAATTAAAAGAAAGGAAAGAAGGAGGGATGCAGAAAGGAAGAGGAAATACATGATCTTTCAATATATGCCTCCTGTTTCAAAGATCAGCAAGCCTAGTCACTCTCTCCACACTCTGCCTTCTCATAAGAGCCCCGCCCCGCCCGCCCCCCCCCCCCCCCCGCAGCCCCATGTCACAGGATTGGGGCCATGACTGAGGCTGTGTGCAGGAACAGCATGACACGGAGCACAGCAGGTCAGACTTGGAGATGGCTCCTTCCTCTTTTGCTTCTTCTCCTATTGTACTTCCCGATAACCAGACTCTCAAATACTGGGTTGTGACTTGATAGTGAAATTTGAAAATCTTATCATATTTCTAAATGTCAACCACCCCTCCTGTCCCAGAAATACAGGTGAGAGTGCAAACATGAGCAGCTCAGCTCCTGCACAGTAAAGCCAAGATTGCAGGTAGATTTTAAAACCTGGTGACCACTATATTTGAATTTCATCACACACCTTGACAACTACTGAGCATCAAAACACAGTCCTATCTACCAGTCCTCTGGGCCTGCTATTTGGTCTATGAGGAGAAATCTGGAGGTTTTGGATTGAAATGGAAATAGAAATAGAGTTATTATAGTAATCAGCAAGCATAAATCTCAAAAGCATTGGAAAAGAATGTGTAGTATTTTAGGTGAGTTAAAGACATTAACTGGCAAGCAACACTTGTGACATTGATTTAAGAGAGAATAAACTATTAAATGATATGGAACTCACAGTGATAAAAGGAATTTTTCTCTTCCAATCTAAACCTACGGGGAAGCCTCTACTTGGTGTTGATAGATCTTTAACACTTCCATTATTCTTATTAATCCCACCTTTCAACGAAGAGGAAACAAAACATGAGACTTGGCATTATGGTAAGTGGTGGTTGCTGGACTTTAAAAATGTTGATTTGTCTTAATTTAATAATTTTTAGTTGTCCTCTAGCTATGGGAAGTAAGGCTGTTTTGTAAGTTTCTGTAGCAATCTAGAATTTTGCTTCCAGGAGCCAAGCATGAGCTGGGAGTGAGAAACGTAGATTCCTAGGCTCCTCTGGGGACCCCAGCATCTGAGCCTACACTTTCACAAGATCCCCATGTGACATAATGCTGATGCATATTAATGCCTGAGAACAAAGAGATCCACATAAATTAGGAGAAGACACCTCCAACTTCAAAGGTCTGAAATGGGTGGCTTGGCGGAAATTGCCACATTGCACCCCTGCTAAGAGGGCACCTCTGATTCAACAAATCCCTCCATCTCTATGCTGCAGTTTCCTCATGCAGAACAAGAGTAATGATGACATTTGCTTCATATGTCATAAAAATTAAAGGAGAAAATAGACTTAAAGCTCTCAGCAGGGTACTTGGCTCAGAGTAAATGCCTCATAACATGTTAATTGTGTTGGTATTATCCAACTCCTAGTGACTTTTACAAACTCATGTGTTGGCTACTATTATTTTTAACATATAAAAATGCATATAGCCAATGTGTTCATGATTTTTATCTTATAAAAGCTTCTGTATTGTGGTCTTTGCTGCGTAGTGGCCAGAAAGGGAGTCACCATGCAATTACCGATCTCTACTTGCTGTCATCTGTGGGCAGGGCTGAGTCTCAGGTCAACTGGTCAGAGCTGGGCCCAGCTTCTGCACTCCTGTAGCCATTCCCAAGTGTCCAGTGGTCATTTTGTAAAGCTGTTTACAGCCTCTAAGAATAAGAATTGAAGATACTATGAGATATGACTTTGGAGTGCTTAGCTAGTCAATTAAACTGGACTATGTTTTGCATTCCCCTATAAATGAGTATTCACACGAAGCAAGATAAATTCAGGAAGCCAGTAACCTATAAGGGAAAATCGGTCTTTTTCCTCCCACATCATTAGCTAGGAAGCATTCCATCAGACTGCATTGAAGAAGTGAAGGTGATTCTTTATTTTTCATCTTTTCCCAGTAAAGAGGACCAGCTCCCCTAAATCTCTGGAGAGGAATCAGAATCCAATCACCTTGTGATATAGCTAAGGTTCAAAACATAGACTTTCACAATTGCAGCTACACTGCTTTTTACAAGGCAGTGGGGACCACTAGACTACGATCCTTGTTTGAGGATGATGTGGGGCAATGGGTGTTATCTGTCACTGCCATGGGGATTACAAGTTCTCTTAAGGAAAATCTGGAAACATTCCCCAAGATCACAAATATTTACCTTTGAAACCAGTAAGCGCACTACAGGAATTAACTCTCAGAAGCACACCTTTGAGCAGAAAATGAGGGCTGTAAGGTCATTGTCTGTAAAAAGAAAATTCTAGAAACAACCTAAGTGTCCATCAGCAGGGCCTTCTAAATACACTATGGTACTTCCAAGGTAGGCAATGGAATGCAGCCATTGAAAAGAATGTAATCAATTGCTCTATACTGATATAGAATAATTACTAAGATATATTTAGTACTATAACAAAGCAAGGGAGGGGCGATATTATTTAATAATACAGCCATATACCACATAATGATGGGCTGAATATGCAGTGTAGTCTATCAGATTATGTCACCTAGCAACACCTTAGCCATCCTCACTTATAGAACAAGCTCTGTGCTGTTCACACAGCAACTAAATAGCCGCTAACCACATATCTCAGGAGACACCCCACTGCTAGTCAACACAGGACTGTCCCTGAGATATTTTTGTGGGGAAATATAAGAAACTGAAAACAGGGGAACTGTTTTATTAGCACATAGGAAGGAAAGGAGATTTCCTCCCTGTAGTCTTTAGGAAATCTTTTGACTGTTATTCCATCTGCAGGCATTACATGCTCAAAATAAGTAATTTTTCGTATGCAAGTTGGTGAGTGAGCCTGAACAAAAGGGCGGCTTTTAAATCTGACAGATACATCTCCTCTGCTTAGACACAAAAGATTAGGAAGGTTGAGAAGGAAGGATGGGGTTTAGGGCCTGGGCTCATCCCTGCTCACCTTGAAATCTGTCTTTTCACAGCAAGACTCGGAGGTGGCCCGTGTATCCCAGACCCAGGAAGAGAAGCTGGCTGCAGCCCTCAGAATAGAGTTACACAACACTTCATGCCAAGTCCAGAGCCTCCAGGCTGAGACGGAATCCCTCCAGGCTCTGGTGAGTGGGCCAAGTCCTGGCATTTCTTGTGTTTATTTTAACTCCAAACTGTAAAATTCATGAGTCATAGTTTGCAGAGGAGCCTCATCCCACAGGATATGATTTGGGGGCCTGAAATGTCTACTGACTTGGGAGGATCAGCAGGTGCTGGATTAGAACAAGTGTAGTGGATGCTGCAGGGCTCTCCCAAAATATCCCCTCCTGGCCGCTGTGGGAACGTTGGCTGCAAACACCACAGCTGCCCCTTTTCAGCTGCCCTAGAACCCCCCTAGCCAGAGGACTCCTGGCCCAGAGCTCAGGCCTTCTCCTCCCCGCAGGCCTCAGACAGTGACTAATTGGCGGGGGCTTTAAAAGCCCAGCCCTTGATTCAAAGCAAGAAATTTACTCTCCAGAGCTGTGGCCTGATTCCAGCTGCGATCACATCCTTTCTTAGTACCTTCCTTGGTTTTGTCCTCTTTTTTTCTGAGAAAAAAAATCTCCTAATTATTTCTAATTTCCAACATCTTTATCCCAGTCTCTGCTTCTGAGGAACCCAACCCACTAGCAAGCACCTCACCCTCACTGAGTTTCCAAGTAGGTCTCTTGCAATTATTACTTATTACTAATTAAAGTAACTACAGTCAGCTCTCAGTAGCCATGGGTTTCACATCTGTAGACTCAACCAACCGTGGATTGTAAATACTTGAGAAAAAATTACACCTGTACTAAACATGCACAGATCTTTTTCCTATTGTTATTCCTTAACAGTACAATTGTTTACATAGCATTTATATTATATTGGGTATTCACATTCTAAAGAGAGTTATAGAAATTTAAAAGAGCTATATAGGAGTATTGCATAGATTATACAGAAATGCTCCACCTTTTCCTGTGAGGGACTTAGGCATCGAGATCTGGGTCCCTGTGGGGTAGTCAATCCTCCACAGACCCAGGAACCACTGTATGAACAATGCAGCTTTCCCGTCTCTTCCCTGGCATAGACTAAAGGTCCCTCAGGTAGACATGGGGCACTGCTCCTCCTCAGGTCTCCCCCAAGGAGGTCACTGCTACCATTCTAACCACGAGCACAGCAGAGTGTGAAGGGATTGGTGGGTGTGATGATTGTGCGGCTGAGGTCTAAAGTCCACTGAGGCTGATGATGGGCTCTGGGCCAGTGCATGGGAGGATGAGGAAAGGACCTGAGGGGAGAAAAGCAAGCATAATAGAGTCAGAAGGGCTTGGCTCCTCCATTTATCACCTGTGTAAACGGGCAACTCTCTGAACCACATTTTCTTCTTCTGCAAAGTGGGGGTGACAGTCACATTCCACCCCATGCCCAGTGTGTCTATGAAGATCTGAGGAGAGAATGCATGAAAGCATGTTCTTCTTATCTCACTATAGCACTTTGAAGAACATCTTGTTCCAGAAACTGTGCCCAGTGCTCTGGGGACGTAAGACTAATTATATATGGTCCCTGCGCCCAAGAAGTTGATGTGACTTCAGCAGAGGAGTTGATATAACCATGGGAAGCAGAGGTCTCTGGCTGCAAGCTGGTGTCAGGTGGGGAGATCATCCCATTGTAGGAGTCACAAGGCTGATTACATGGTGAGAGCAAAGGAAAGAAGCAACTAGAGATGGACAGAATGGAGGACAGGAGTCTGGAAATGCCCCACCCACCTCAAAATCTACAACTGACTGTCCCACTATCCTAGGCACAGCAGTCCTATGGAAGTGGGGACTGGCACCCATATTCAAACCCTGACTTTTCTACTCATTGATTGTGGGATCCCTCGAAGCTTTTCTTTTCTCACTTGTCCTAGCGAGGACCTATTTGGTATCTACTGTCTTAGTGGCTGAAGACAGCAGTGGATTTCCTCTATGATACAGGCAGAGTTCAGTGAGGACAGCTATTTTCCTGTTCTAGACAGGGTCTCCTGGGGGTGGGACACCCAACAAGGGCTTCTTCAACACGTGTGTGTAGTGCCTCAACTGTGCACCTCTTTTTTGTGGCTCTGCGTGCCCTCACCACATAGCCAGCTTGAATTCTTTCATTTTGAGGGTGTCTCTCCAGTAGTGGGGCTTCTGATTTGGCATCTGGCTTCCTCAGAGACTGAGCCCAGAAGCTGTAAAACCAGGCCACTTAACAAGTCGGGCTTCAAATTCTGAGGGTTGCTTATACCTCATTCTCTTGGTCTACCCCATCACAAGACCAGCCAGATTCAACAGGAAGAAAAATAAACTCCCTGTCTTGATGGAACAGTGGCAAGGTCACATTGAGAAAGCACATGTGGGATGGTGATAATTGTTTCAGCTGTCTTTGGAAATGTGATCTACCAGAAGAGCAGAAGACACTTTACCTCATAAAGTCACTGGGATGGTTAATTGGATAGTGTGTGTCAAGCCCTTAGCACTGTTCCTGGCACACAGTGAGCAGACAATGATATCATCCATTATTATTTATTATATAAAATTTAATCATTAGTTTGCTAGCCCCCAGTTGGTATCATCAGTCATCTATCTAGTCACCTTGCTTAAACCCTAAATGTTGGGACAAATGGAAAAAGGGCCCACATACCCAAACAGATGACAGCAGTGGCATTCCAGTGGTGCTCCTGACTCATAATGGGCTTAGGCTCTGTCCCCTGCAGGTTCCATCAAGGCACAGTTCTTATTCCTGGCTCTGGCACCAAAGTGAGGAGGAACACAGACTGAGCCAGAATAGGTAACAGCCTTGGTATATTGCATCTCTGTGTCCCTGGTCAGAGTAAGCTGTGCACATACAAGGCCACCACAGCTCATGCCAGCCTCCCACAGTCAATCTGGCAAGATTTTTCAACCTCTTTGCCATCATGGTGTTATTTGTTGGAAGCCAGGTACCTACAAGGGTGCTTAAAGACTATGGAATTTTGCATTTAGTTATCAAATCAGAAATGGAATTCAAGCTCAGAAGTCACAGAAGGTCACTATTTTACATTCTAGAGGGGTTAGCAATTCAAGAAAGTCTCTTCAAATCTCCAAAGACCTAGGGAATGTTTTCCTGTGAACTTGTTTTGTTGCTGGTACAGGATTCTGAGAGCTACAGAAGTGGCCTTGCAAGTTGCTTAAGGTCAAACATCTCTGGATGACCAGGCATCCTTTCTTTCTTCAGAACAAGGACTTAGGTGTGGGAGTAAGATGTGGATGCTAAGGGTGGGATGGAGGACACACAGGACCTCTGGTCGGAGTTCGTATGAATGTCCTGTTGGGCCATGTACCCTCAGTCATCAAGGAAAATCCTCAAGCTGCATGGAGAACTCACCTTGACTATAGAGCAAAGCCATAGCTAGAGGATCCAACCGTAATTCCATGAAGAGTTTTTCCAAATCACAGGTGTTACAAGTCCAACATCAACAACTACTTACAAACCAAGCAACTCTGTGTACAAAAGGAGAAGACCCAAGGAAATTGCAATCAATTATTTTCAGAGTCTCTGCATCCTCGCTACAATAGTTTGCAAGTCCCACAGTCAAACAATAACCCTCGATAATGCATTGATACAGATTCATTTTCTAATCATATTTTTCTTCCTAAAATGGGCCTATACTAGGAATCCTACTCAACATTCTCATATACTATGGAATTAGAAGACTTAAGTAGGATAATATAATGACCTCTGCTTAACAACTACCATAATTCAAGATGGCACCAATGACCAAGAATCCTCCATTTCAGCCACAATGGTCAAAAGTATTTGAAAAATAGGACACAGAACTTTTTTCCATCAAGGTTTGAATGAATCCAATTTCGAAAAAGCCTAATGCTTGTGTTATATTAAAAAGCCAGACACTAAACTATGTCTATCATAATTTAAACTATGTAAAGAATATAGATGTACACAGATTTTTAAAGGTATTTATTGACCAATTGTCATTTTCAGGGCATGGTGTATGGAATGAGAAGAAAAAGTTTTCCAGTCTAATGGGAAGACAGAGACATGCAGCATCTTCCTCCTGGGCAACCTATGTATATGAGGCAGCCTATTCTGTCCAGGTCCTTTGCAGTACACTGAGGTTATAGAGACTTGTTTCCCACACACCACTAAGGAAGCTTGGTTCACTGTGATAGTAGGGGCAGAGGTATGTCAGTGAGGGCCTCCTGGGACAGGTGGTTCCTGAGCATGGATTTGAGAATAAGAGTGAGCCGAGTGAGTGTGCTGGAAGAGACAAAGTAGGACAGCAGCTGGTGTGTGCGTAAGAAACAGCTTTGGCCCACTAACCTGAGGCTGGAAGCGCTGATAGGCTCTGCTGCAGGGTGAAAGTGAAGCTAGGGTCCTTCTGAGCTGCTGCTGAACTCATGAGATACACGCCCAGATTTGGACTTTGGACAAGGCTCTGGGCTTGCTGTGTGGGGTGTGGGAAGAAAAGAACTAGGAGCAGGGAGATAGGAGCTAAGAGGTCACGGAGCTGACTCAGGTACAAGGTGCTAAACGTCCCAGCTGTTGTAAATACCTCCATTGTATCTAGAGAGGAGGCCGCTAAGGTGGAAGCTTCACAGGAGATACCGTGGTGAGACTCAGAAATACACAGAGGGAGCAAGGAGAGTATTTAGAAGGGAAGAAAGACCAAGGACAATCCTTCCTCAGTTTCTAGCTCCAGCACATTTACCAGGTAAAGCACCAAAGAGGAGGGGACAGCTGGCTCAGAGGGAAGACAGTGGCTTCATTTTGGGCACCTTGGCTTGGGTCTGTGTTTCCAGGAAGCAGCCGAAGCAGCAGTTCCATAGCCTGGGGAAGGCTGCACTGGAGGCAGCAATACAGGAGGCATCATCTGCCTAAAGAGGATGTCAGAGGAGTTTGAGTAGGAAATTTTTTTGAGGAGAGACAGCTCCTGCCTGAGAGAGACAGGAGGGGACTCGAAAAGTAGGTTGCCAGAGGAAGTTTTATAGAGCAAATTCATGAGTGCAAAGCAGGACAAAGCTATGATCAACCAATAAGATTACACATATAGTCACTTAAATAATGTCGACCCAATAGGGAAGCAAGACAGCAAGTATACATGGAAATAACCAGGATGTTTTTTGGAAGAGATGTGTCAGGAGGTCCTGGTCACCTAGCTGAATGACTGAGTCTACCCAGCCTTAGGGCCAGGTGATACCAATTACAAATACATGGAGGCCTGGCCTTCCGTGGATGCCCCTCCTGGCACAGCTGGAACACAGTCTCATCTTCTCCACTGACTCCTTCCAGGGACTAGCCCTGTCTGACTGCCTATAATATTTGTCCCAAAACACCATAGAAAAAGTGTAGAGCATGTAAAGGCCACACTGCCCATTCCACTATGGGGATCTTGGAGAGTCTGGAGTTTGTTTTAGCCTAAGATAGATGGGATTTCAGCAATGAGAGGGAAAAGGTCTCTGGAGAAAGAAATCCTGCCAGGGCCCTGGGGCAGTCCTGGAGCCTGGAGCTAGGAAACTCTGCAAACTCCTCCCCTCCTCTCTCTTTGCTTCTGCTCATTTCACTCTTTTCTCTCTTTCCCTCCTCTCTTCTCTGCCTTCTCTTTCTCCCTCTGGGCGTTCGCTCAACCCCACCCTCCCGCCGGAGGAGGAGCCCTGCGACCCTGACCCCACCAGTACAAGAAAGCGGTGAGGCAGGAACGGCACACCTCTCCCGGGAGCCGCCCAGCGGGCCCTGGGGTGGCCAAGTTGTCTCTCTTGCAGAAACGCGGCCTGGAGAACACGCTGCAGGACGCCAAGCACTGGCACGACATGGAGCTGCAGAACCTGGGCGCCGTGGTGGGCCGGCTGGAGGCGGAGCTCAGCGAGGTCCGCGCCGAGGCCGAGGAGCAGCAGCGTGAGCGCTCGCACCTGCTGGCGCGCAGGGCCCAGCTGCAGAAGGACGTGGAGTCCTACCTGGTGCTGCTGGACCAGGCGGAGAGCGGGTAGGCGCCACCTCCCACCCCTCTGCGGTTACGGAAAGGGTCTTCGTGGGAAGTCCATGAATTTTCTCCAAAAAGTATAGAAGTAATTCAGATGAGAAGGAGGGCTGGTGGCTGAGCTGTTGCCTAACTTTGAGGCCCTCTGGGTTAAATTCCCAGCTCTGGCGGTGGGGAGGAGGAAGGGGAAGAGAGGAGAGGGAAGGGGGAGGGTAGGGTAGGGTAGGGGAGGGGCTCCCAAGCTCTCCTTCCCCTCCCCGACCTCTGTGTTCATTCCCGTAGCCGGCTGTGTTCTGGGATTTTTCTATCCGTGTACAAATAATACATATTTACCCACATACACATACATAGGTGTATAGCATGGCTATGTGTGCGTTTGTGCATACGTGTACACATGTATATATGCCTAAGACATACATGACAGCTGTTGTAGTGCTTCAGTTGCGTTTAATGGGACCTAATTAATGGTTCCATATAACTGCGACCTTAATATGCACTCCAGACAACTGGGTGGGTTAGTTCGTTTGTTTGTTGGGGGGGGGTCTTCTTTTTTTTTTTTTTTTTTTTTTTTGGTAAATGCAGATTCTGCTTCAGTAGGTCTCAGGCTGGACACAAGACTTTCTCTGACGATGCCTATACTGCTGTTTCTACAGACCATACTTTGAGTATATCCATATTTATAAACCATAAGCCACATTTATTTCAGAGTCTCCAAAATAGGTGATCTAGGCTACTTAATGATCTCACTAAAGATGCATGCTCTTTTTATCTTCTTGACATACAACAGTATGTTGGCTTTCTGTCTTCTTTGTCATCCCTGGTTGTCAAATGCCTGCCATAGCTCCTAAGGTCACATTTTCATAGCCAAAGGAAAAGAGAAGAACCAGTAGCAAAAAGGCTTTCCCTTGAGTGACTCTCCTTTTATCAGTGAAGGAAATACATTTTGAGAAGGCCTCCAGAGGACTTTCTTTTATATCTCCTTCACCAGAACCTGTCTGTGTTATCACATCTACCTGCAGTGGAGGCTGGGAAACCAGCTCTTTCTTAAGCCGGATTTCAGAGTGGAGGTGGGGAAGGGGTTGGCCAGCCAGTCAGCCATGACCACGTACATATGCACACATGTAGACACATATGAATATATGAGCATATATATGCAGTCTTTTTTAATAGATAGGAATTCAGAGGCATCCACCTCAGCCTTGGGACTTAGCTTTCCTCCCAAACTCTTTCCAGAAATCTATGCATTTATTTACCATAGTTCTTTATCAGCATGCATGACATTAGGAATAGGGTAGCAGGTCCAGAGACCAAACTCTTATGATTCCAGAGAGAGTGCAAAGGCGCACACGGGAAAGATTTGCCCACCATCACACATGGAGGAAGAAAATGAGGGCCAGAGCCCAGGTCTGAGGCTCTGAGTTTATTAACATCCTTCTAGGGAAGGAAGGCAAGAGAGCCACAGGGAAGTGAGTGTTTCCTCCTTCAAGTGGAAAACATGCCATCCTGCTTCTTTCCAACTGTCTTTATTGAATTGCTTTCTGTTGCTTATGAAAGCCAGATGCTGCTCACAAAGCTAATTCTTTCAGATGCCTATGAACATCTGAGTCAATATACAGAAGTCACTTTAAACAAACACAGAGTATAGGAAATTAGGTAATCATCGTGCTTAGAGAGTGCGCAATCCTGCCTCTGGCTTCCCTTGCCTCCCTCAGCCTCACCCCTCCACAGACAGGAAACAGTCTCAGAACGCTTAGGTCATTTGCCCAAGATCACATGGCTAAGGAGGTAATGACCACAACTTATTAGTCTCAAATTGCTAATAACCAGAGGGAAAGCTTTACTACTTGCCTCCTCATTTGCACCTGTGTGTGTTTGTATGCATGTGTGCGTGCATGCGTGTGCATTACTAAGATGGCACTCGGAGCCTTCACCCTAAGCTGCATTCCCAGGCCTTTTTAAAAACATTTTTGTTTTGGCGTTTGTTCTGAGACAGTGTCTCTATAAGTTGCTAAATGGCCGAAGCTGGGCTTGAACTTATGATCCTTCGGCCTTAGCTCCTTTACTTTGGGGATTTAAAATCCAAAGCTGTCTTGTTCCCAAGGCCACTTTCTTTATCATGGGACATCTGCTTTTCCAACAATTCTGTTAATGATATTTTTACTGATTTTCCTCACATATTCTGATTCGCATGTGTTTCTTTTCAGCTAATGAAGAAAGTTCCTCTTTTCTCAAAGAAAATGCAGCCTTCTCCACCAACTGACCATGACATTGTCTGAAGAGCTTTAGGCCCTGCTGGATTTTCCAACTGGTTCCCAAGGGCGGAGAGGATTCTTGGGCTTTCATTTAAGTAGGCTGTAGCTTGAGCAGCCTCCCTTGTCTCTATCCAAATAAACGCTTTGTGTGCAGCTTCCAGTCTGCCCACCTTGTTTAACTCACTGCAGGGTAGAGTTGGGTATCACTCTGTCTCCTTGGCCTTTGCTCTAGGGACCTCTGGGTTTTTTGTTTTGGTGTAGTTGCTGTCTGTTTGGTTTGAGTTTTTCTGAGACAGAGTCTTCTATGTAGACCAGGCTGCCTTTGAACTCACAGGGATCCTCCTATCCCTGTGCTTGGGTTACAGGCATATGCCACTATTCCCAACTGTTTTGTTTTGGTTTCATTTGGTTTGGTGCTGGGGATGGAAACTTGAACCCAAAGTATGCCAAGCAGCCCTCTACTACTGTGCTCCATATCAGCCTAGGAAGCCATGCCTGAAGACTTCTAAAAGGGTCTTTGAGTGTGATGTCATCTGTCATCCAAGGGTCGCCTGTTTTGGGATTTAGAATTATCCAAGTGCTGCTTGGGCAAAAATTGTGTTCAAGGCCTGCACAATACAGGGCCAAAAAAAAAAAAAAAAAAAAAAGTGTTTACCAGGAAGGAAATTAATGCTTTATCACCTGCATTCTATTTACAGACATCCCGCCTGCAAAGACCTCTTGAACTGCTCTGCATGTGCATTTCCGTGCAGACACACACATTTCACCTGCCTTTGGCACAGCCCCTCAATCAGTTTAAAGGGAAGTTCACTTTAAGCGGTGGGGGACTAGGTAGGTAGTAACTAGTAACTAGTTAGGTAGTAACTCACCCTGCTTGTAGCCTCCAAACTTTCTTCCAGGATTCCTTCCCTTTTTAGGGCCAGCCCAGTACACTTTATGCATGTGCCACCCGCCCAGGCTAAGTGACTCTGTCTTCTGAGTAAAATTGCAACTACCACCTGTGTCCCACACATGTGTTCCTCTACAACTGCACAAAAAACACCCTGAAAAGGTCTAGGCTTAATTTCTTAATTCTTCCATCAAGTTTCTGTTGGCCTGCCTGCCACACAGAGCCGCATATCCACACCGAGTCTTTGTCCCGGTGAGCTGTCGATTTGGACTCCAGAAGGGGCCGTCGTATCCAACACAGGCACCTTTGAGGACCTGCAAGTCTGAAGTGTTGAATAACTGAGAGCCACCCAAAGAAAAGAAATCTTGTTTCTCCTTAAAGTTTAAAGGCAAAGCAAGGCAAGAATTGGGGTCTCTTGATTGGAACTGGGCCACCTTGTTTTCCTTTTTTGGCCTATAGGATCAAAAGATTTCTGTTAACAAGTCGAGTGGAAAGAGCAGCTATTTGCAGTTTGCACAACACCAGTTCCGTTTGTTTGAGACACAGAAATAAGCAAGATACCCGTTAACATTCCATGTCAGCAAAGCAGCCATGTCCTTCCCACAGCGGCATGCTATAAGGCTGCCCATAATTGTACCACCTGGGTACACAGGTCACAGCCAAAACACAAAGTGCTATGTCCCAGTTCTGCAGGCACACATGACATGGAGGTTTTGTTTTTGTTTTTGTTTTCCTTTCTTGTTACCACTTATTGTTTGACTCCCAGCCAAGACCTAATCCTTAACCTAAATCCAACCAGAAGACTTGAAGGTGAGCGCCCCTTCTGGAAAGGTCAGGAAGACAGGCCCTTCTGTGGCTGCAGAACCTGGAAGGAGGGATGTGTGGATATGCGCACTCGCTGAGTTTCAGTGCAGCACACTGCCCAGGGCTGCACACCCTCAGGCCCCTCCTGGGGTAATTGCTCAGAGCTGCTGCCATCAGTCACTCAGTTAATCAACCTTTGGCAAGGAGAGTATGGCAGCTGGGGGCTCCCAGTGCCCAGCACAGGCTCTTGCTGTTTCTAACTAGGCTTCATTAACAGGTACGAAAAGGCTCTGCTGGCCCCCACTCTGCAGGGCCTGTATTTAAATCAGGTTTCCTCACAACAGCTTGGTACAATTACACTTTGGCAGTGGTTCACTGACAGGTGGTGGGGAGGTTGCTGCTTGCGTTGGTGTCAAGGACAGAGCATTTGTTCTGGAGTAGACCAGAGAAGGACTGCCGGTGGCTCCTCCTATGCACAGAGTGGCTGCCCTTCCATGCCAGGCCCCTCTGTGGCCTCTGACCTTGCTTCAGGAACACAGCATGAGCCCCAGCGAGGCTGCTAAGAACATCCGCTGGCTTTCAGATCCCACATTCTTTTATGCCAGGGTCCTTAAATCTTACCTTCCGGCCCATCCATAGCACTTCTACGCAAAGACTGTCCCCCAGCATTCTGTGGATTTGGAAGACACTGATAAAAAGATAAACTTCTTGCCACCTGGGTTTACAATCTTGGTCAGGAGTCCAGATGTGCCTATAAAAGGATCAAAAAAGGAAAAGATAAACAAAACATAGTAGACAGAGCATCACATTACAGTTTGCATGACTCCATGTAATTCATTTTCTCATCAAAGGTGTGAAAATAGAGATCTGGGGCTGGGGGGTAATAGTTCCGTGGTGGCACACTTGTTTACCATGTGTGGGGCCCTGGACCCAACCTCTAGCACTGAGACAGAGGAAAGAGGAAAGGAGAGGAGGGGAGGGGACAGGGGGGAGGGGATGGGAGGGGAGAGGAGGACAGGGGAGAAAGACATCCACATCTGCTCTGAATTGCTTTTCAGCAAGATGGTTCAGTACCTTGCTGGTCTCATTATCTCTAAATGTTTCATAGATATTCTTTTATAAATCCACACATCAGCGATGGCAAACCTATCAGAGACCAAGTGACAAACTGTAATCCAAAACCCATTTATTTATTGCAAAGTGCCAACACTGCAATTAAACCCAAATACTGAGATTTTCATTTAGGAGAAAGCAACTGATACATTGATGTCTTTTGTCTTAAAAACACAATGACACACATGCCATAGGTTGCCACCTCTGCCCTACTTTATGTCACCTGTTTAGAGAAAGAGGATTAGTTGCCTTTTTGCAGGTAAATCTAGGATTTCATCTGGAGTCTCCAGATATAGCAAATAAAAATACAAGATGCCCAGTTTAACATGAATTTTGGATAAACACTGAGTAATTTTTTAATACAAATATAGCATGAAATATATTAAAGACTATCTGGCAGCCATAATATTATCAGACAGAATTTCTCCATCTTTCCCACATAGTTATCAACCCTCAAGTGATACATGAAGGGCACTCATAGTGGGGATACTCTAGCACATGAGGAGGAGAAGGGGTAACCCAGACGTGTCCTTGGCCACTCTTTGTTAGAAACTGTCTCCTGACACAACAGCACAATCATGTCCCAGAGGTTCATCTGCTAATGGAGGAAGAAGTGAAGCAAGCTGTTTCTCAGCTGAAGAGACCAGCTTAATTAGAGCATATAGAATAGTTATTCCAAACTGAAGAGCGAGCGAGAGCTGGAATACATCCCAGCATAGACAGGGCGTGCTGTGGAGTCAACAGAAAACCTAATCTCCCCTCTGATGCCCAGAAGGAAATCTGTTTCCTCCAGCTTGTCCTGCCAATGGAAGGTATTTCACACCACAGGGAATCCAGCTTCTGGGACTGAATTTAAGAACCCTGTGGCATTTTAGAAGGGCTCTCTGCAGAGGAATAAGCAACAGACTCCTGAATTTCTCTGGACAAGACATACCATAGGTACTTTGTTTTTGCTTTTGTTTTCTGCAGCTAAAATTCTTGTTGACATCTCGGACAGGAAAGTGCACAGACAAGGTTCCCAGTTTTAAGCTAAAATGACTACGTGGTGATTCTGACAAGAAAATTAAGAGAAGTTGCTGCAACTTTATGGTCATGCATGGTGCTGTGGGTGCTTTGAAAGAAAAAAAGGGGGAGGCAGGAGGCCAATACATTGGGCAGGTTCAGACCCTCTTCAGTTAGCTCCTGTGACCAGAGGAAAGAGGCGAGAGAAACAGGTGGGATCATAAATCATCCTGAGGAAGTGACATGGTAGAAACTCCCTCCAAGATTCAATCCTCTTCCTCAGTAAATATTTATGCAGCCCTGATTACGTGTCAACACATGTCCAGGGCCATGCAGACAAAAGGTACATAGATAGAGCAGACCTGCCTTTAAATAACCTCGCAGCATTGTGTGATAGAAACAACATGCAAACCACACACGTAATTTTGTGTTTTCTAATACATTTTAAATTGCAAAAAATAATCAGATGAAACTAATTTTAACATATTTAATAGTATCAATATAACTAATATTTCCTTTTATGGTGGTAGTGGTGTGGTGGTGGTGGTGGTGGAGGTGGTATGTATGTGTGTATTGGTGGTTTAGTTTGGTTTTGTTTTTGGATTTTGTTTTTTAAGACATAATCTTGCTATGTAGTCTAGGCTGGACATGAATTCACAATTTTCCTGTCTCTGCTGTCCAGATGCTAAGATTATAGGCATGTCCATCTTAATATTTTAAAATTATTAATGAGATATTTTGTACCTTAGGAATAATGTCATAAAATCTGACTTGCATTTTCCCCTTATAGCCCATTTCAGTTCAGATACTAAATCACCAGAATTATTTGATCAGTACATACTTAGATTTGATAAAACTTATACTTAAAAAAGTCAATTCATGTACCCAAGTTATACCAAGCATTCTTAAAAGTTTTCTAATAGCTGAATTGAGGAAGTTGTTTTCTTTTGATGTTCACACCCAAATTGACACAACTGGCTTGCCTTTTTTTGGAAGAGTTAATTTGATTGTAAAGTGAAAGCACATTAGTTTCAGAACCACGCCTGTCCAAACTAACTCTGCATGCATTCAATCTGACAAGTCCAAAGAGATATCGCTTATATTGAAAGTCAACTCTAAATTTTCAATACAAAAAAACTTCAAATTTTTCAAATTTTATTTTTCAAATATTTTACATCACTCTGGTTTTTAAAATTAAATTTTAAATTAATGAAAACTGGCATTAAACATTCAGTTCCTCTGTCACACATATGTCAAGAGCCCAATAGCTACGTGTGGCTAGTGGCTGGCATTTTGGATGGTACAAATTTTTAGAACTGAGTAAGGTGGGTGGGGCATACAGTGGTTCAGGGAGGTTTGAACAGCATATGGAAACAGTTAGAGTCATAGTTCCAGGATTCCGCTCCCCAAGTATGTCTGAAATTCCTAGCAGGTAGGCACCCCCCTATAAACCCACCATTCTATCGCCTCCCCAGCCCTACTAGGCTTGGATAGCCCTCTGCTCCACCATACTGCTTTCCATAACCAGCTCTTGGAAGCTCTTTTGCAGCACTGGAAATTGAAACCAGGGCTTTTGCACTGAGCTACATCCCCAGGCCTTTTTTTATTTCTTATTTTGAGCCAGGATCTCATTAAATCAGGGAGTTACCCAGGCTGGATTTGAATCTGAGACCCTCCGGCCTCAACCTTCCCAAATGCTGGAAACATGCATCTTTTATATATAATACATATGCATCACCACATCCAACTCCTTGCAGAGTTTTTGAGCCTCCCATAACAGGTCTTTGGTGTCATGTCAAACCCTTCTCCTTTTCTTAATCTCCTGACTGCAGAAGCCTTGGGAAAGGGTAAGATGAATCAAAAGAGGCTTGCATGACCTCACAGCTAGGCCCACTCCCCATCATGTCAGGTCCTTAGTCAGAGAGAAACTCTACCTCTGGGCTGAAGTCTTATTTTTCCTTAGCTGCATGCGAATAAAGGCACGTGGCTGATCATTCGTTTCAAAGTCCCCAAATATTTCCCAAGTTTTAAGAAGTTCTCTATTAGTAGTCAGCGAACTAATCCCCTCAGATCACAACATTTCTGGGGAGAAGAGCTATTCAAACTACACAAACCAGTTTGAGTACAGACTGTTCCTGGATTATCATGGCTTAATTTCACAATTCTTCAGCTTTACCAGTTTTAGAGTGTGGCATGAAAACAATATAAAGTCGGTAGAATCTGAACTTTAATTTCAGTGTTTTCCCTGACTCTTGTTTAATCTTCAGCTCATAGCCAGTCACTCGATCATGGGGTGCCAGGACCCCACAGTGCCCTGTACAGCTAGGCTATGACGTTCCACAGGGTAGGTATAGGTTTTTGATATAAGATATTCCCAATTTGGGATGAGCTTATTGGAATAAAACCCATCCTAAGTGAAGGAGTGTCTGTACCCCCTGACACACGATGTCCATGGCACTAAGACATTAATGACTGTAAGATGTGCCATGGTCCAGTGGCTGCTAGAAGCAAAAGCACTCCAGACGGCAGTCTGTTAGACCTCAGAGAGTGCTGAGACACTAAAGGTTCCCCTGCAGGGACAAAGGAGAAATGCACAGAAATGAGAGGACCATGCAGAGAGCAGAAGCAAGAAAAGGTGCATGTTTCAATTTTGCCACTGTATAGAGAGAGGAAATAATTTGAATCCGAACCTGGTTCTCATGGAGACTTGCATGTAGTACTTGTGCAATCAAAACAAATAAAACTCAGACATAGAATTTCTTTATATATATATTTTTAATGAAGTTCTGTGTCTATATATAGAGACACAGAATTTCATTTAATATAGTCTCCTTTTATTATGAGTTCATTGGCAAGGATACAACCCAAACTTATATAATGTTGAGCTCTCTTAGAAAAAAAAAGCATAAAATATCTTATTCTTGCAAATTTTACAGACACATATGACTATGTAAAGCTGGGATTAGAGTCCCTTTCAGGGCCTGGGTAGAGAAAGTCTTTTACAGATAAAATCTCACTTACGTAGCTTAGGCTGGTCTCAATTTGCTGTCCTCCTGCCTCAGCCTCTCAATGTTGGAGCCACATCTAGCTGCAAGTGAGAGTCACACCCAGCTGCAAGTGAGAGTCTCTGAAGCTTCACTTTCTTTAGTAAATCCATCTCTACTCCAATGACTAGCGGGTGCAAATAGAAATTCCCTAAAAATAAACTCAATATAATCCAATAGCAATAATAACATACCATAAAATGTTATTGTATCCTAGTTTCAGAGATGTGGAAGTGTGATGTAACGCATTTCTCAGGACCCATGAAATGTTCTTCAAAAACGAAAATGGTCATGTATCAATGCATGTTAGGTGTCAAGGAGCTGGGGTGTACACAACCCAATGACAATGCCGACAGCTGTCAGGTATCAGGCTCATACAATAGCCCTCCCTTCTCATAAACTTTTTTCTGGTTCTCACTAAAGCTTATTACAACAAACAAAGACTCAAAAATTTACAAGTGGCGATTCCTGTCATTCCCCCCATTGACTCACCTGTTTAGTTAGTGCGTAAGTGAGAGAGGTCACGGAGAGGGGCTGCAGGGTAGCAGAGCAAGCAAGCCCAGAAGTGACTCACCAGAATCGCAGAGGTAATGTTTTCACTGGAGCAAGCCCACACAGCCCCTGGCATCTGGAGTGCCACTCTTGGCCTAGAAAACGCTTTTTCCTCTGAGTCTTTTGCTATAGTTTGGATCTGAAAAGTCATTTAGGCCCTTGTGTTAAAGACCTAGTCCCCAGTCTGGCCCTACTAGGAGGAAGCAGGAATTGTAAGAGGTAGGACCTCACGGGAGCTGTAGGTCACTGGGGATGTGCCCTCAGAGGGGATTGTGGGACGCCATCCTTTTCCTGTCTGTCTCTCTTGATTCCCAGCCAGGAGGTGAGTAGTCCCCGGCCACAAGCTCCTGCTGTGACACTGAGCCACTTCAGGCCAAAAGCAAAGGAGCCAGCCAGGCATGAACTAAAATCTCCAAAGCAGAGTTAAAAATAAACCATTGTTTTTTAATCTATCTCAGGTGTTCGGTGTAGTAGTGGACAGCCGACTAACACACCTCCCCGGCCAAAGGGCATTGTTACTGTCATGCATCAGGCCTAGCTTAGTTCCCTTCACCTGGTCAGACTATAACCTGGAGGGAGCACAGAAATACGACCTGCCTTTCTCATGCTGCTTGAGGTCAGTGTGCCAAAAGCAGCTGGCATCTAGTGCCTTAGCAGAAGAGTTCTGTCCCAGAGTGAGAGACAAACACTGAGAACATTCAGAGGCCAAGCCCATGGTGGACCCTCCAAGGCTCCAGGGGTCTGCAACAGACCTTCCAGTGTGGGGTACAAGTTGTCCTTCTATAAAGAAAAAGCCTCTATAAAGAAAAAGATGCAAAGCTTGATTTCAGAAATAACAGAAACCAGACTGGGGTATGTCATTATGAATCACGAACTCACAAATCTACTAGGCTACAAGATGTTTTGTTTTGAACTCTCTATTGCACATGGTTTTAGATTTATAGAAGAATTGAAAGAACAGTAAAAAACCCCCCTATAGTCTTCCCTCAGATTACAGAAATATTAACATTCTCAATAAATAGATAGATATCTAATCCATTCCAAAATACTTAATGCATGCCTATAAGCCCAGCACTTGGGAGGCAAGAGGCTTGCTGTGAGTTTGAGGCCAGCCTGAGCTACAACATGAGTTCAAGACAAGCTGAACTACATAGTGAAACCCTGTCTCAAAAAGAAGAAAAACACTTAATGCAATATTTTTAACTTCAGAAGTCTAAGTGCTATAAACTTATAAAAATTATTTTCAAGTTGATCCATTTATATTCATTTTACACTCAGTTCTAGGAATTTTGACTGACAGACATTGCCTGAGATAAAAACTTAAAATTAAGGGGCTGGGGATTTAGCTCAGCGGCATAAGCACCTGCCTTGCAAGCAGGCGGTCGTGAGTTCGATCCCCGGTACCGATAAAAAGGAAAAAGACAAAAAAAAAAAAAAAAAAAAAAAAAAAAACTTAAAATTAAAAAATTACTCAAAATTCATAAAATTAAATAACTTACCAGACAACCAGAAAAGAGAACTACAGGCCAGTTTCCCTAATGAACATAGATGCAAAAATCTTCAATTTTCTGACAAACAGAATGCAGCAAATCATCAAAAGAATTATACACCAGAACCAAGTAGGACTCATCACAAGGATGCAGGGCTGGTTCAACATATGCCATTCAATAAACATAATACACCTTATCAAACAGAGCCAAAGATAAAAATCACATGATCATCTCAACAGATGCAGAGAAAGCATTCGACAAAGCCCAACACCCATTCATAAAATTCATAAAAACCCTACATAAAATTAAAACCTTTAGATCTTTAGCTCAATCTGATAAAAGCCATCTATGACAAAATCACAGCAAACATTATATACTAAATTGTCAAACCTGAAAGCTTTAACTCTAAAATAAGAAACAGGACAAGGATGTCCACTACGTCCACGCCTGTTCAATAAGTTCTGGAAACATTAATCAGAGCTCTCAGACAAGACAAACAAATAAAAAGAATAAAGATATGAAAGGAAAGCATTAAATTATTATTATTTGCAGATGACATGATACTTTACATAGAAGATCCCAAAAGCTCTACCGAAAGACATAGATTTAATGACCAAATTCAGTCATATAGCTGGATATAAAGTCAATACACAATTCAGTAGCCTTCCTGTATGCAAGTAACAAAGTGAGATAAAAATTATGGAAAGAACACCTTTCACAATAGCATAAAAAATATTTAGGAATTAATCTAATGAAGGAAGTAAAAAAATCTCTATATTGAAAACTAAAGTACTCTGAAAAAGGGGATTGAAGAGGATATGGAAAATGGAAAGATATCACTTTCTCTTGGGTAAGAAGAGCCAGCATAGTGAAATGGCCATACTCCCAAAATTGTTATACAGATTTAAGGGAATCTCATAAGCATACCTCACAGAACTATAGAAAACATTCCTGAAATTCATTTGGAACCAGAAGAGACCTAGAATAACAAAAACAATTTGGGGCAACAAAGGCAAAGCAGAGGGCAATACAGTCCCTGACTTGAAATTATAGTACAAAGTTACTGTCATAAAAACAGTATGATACTGACAAAAAAAAAAACCCAGATCCAAGGATCAATGGAACAGATTAAAAGATACAGACACAACTTCAAATCAATACTCAGCCACCTTATTTTTGACAAAAGAACCAAACATGTTCCCTGGAAGAAAGACAGCCTCTTTAACAAATGGAGCTGGAAAAACTGGCTCTCCACATGCTGAAGACTAAAACTAGACCTGTGTCTATCACCATGCAGTAAATTAAACTCAAAATGAATCAAAGATCTAAATATTAATTCAGAAACACTAAATCTTCTGGAAGAGGGAATAGGTAGAATTCTTGAAGACATAGGTATAGACAAAGACTTCATGAATAAAACCCTGACTACACGGGAAGTACTACAGAGAGTCAACAATTGAAGCTCATCTCATTAAAAAGATTTTGCACAGCAAAGGAAATCACCAACAAGGTGAAAAGAAAACCCACAGAGTAGGAAAAAAATCTTAGCCAGTTGTTCCTCAGGCAAAGGACTAATATCTAGAACACATAAAAAATAGAGAAAAATCAGACTGTTCCCCACCACGAACTTAAAGGGCCAATCCACAAATGGGCATCTGAGATGAATACACACTTCTTAAATGAAGAAATACAAATGGCAAATAAATCTATGAAAAAATGTTCAGCATCACTGGTCATTCGAGAGATGCAGTTTAAAACAATCCTGAGATTTCATCTCACTCCAGAAACAATGGCTATTGTCAAGAAATCAGCCAATAACAAACGCTGGTGAGGATGTGAGTAAAGGAAACTGTCTCCATTGTTGGTGGAGTGTAGACTGGTGCAACCACTATGGAAACATTGTGAAGATTCCTTAAAAAAAACAGGGCTAGAGGTCCTATTTGAAGCAGTTATTTCTCTTCTTGGTATCTTCCCAAAAGAATTAAAAGCATTATATCACAGCAATATATGCGCACCTATGTTGTAGCAGCACAGTTGCAATAGCTAAATCTTGGAAACAATCCAAATGTCCATTAACTGATGAATAGATAAAAAAGATACTTTTTTTATACAACAGAGTACTACTCAGCCATAAAGAAAGATAACATTGAGACATTCATAGCTAAATTCACCTTGAGATCATACTCTTAAATGAAATAAGTTGGACACACATGTGTCAGTAGTACATTCTGTCTCTGGTATAAGAAACTCAAAGTATAAATAAAAACCAAAATGTATAATAGATACTGTGAAATAGGAAGGAATTATTCAAAAGGAAAGATGAACTGGGAAGAGGGAAGAGAGAAAAGAAAGAAGGGAAAAGAAAAAATGACAGAAAAGAGGGATGAAGTGGAAAAAAATCTTTGTAAATAAGGAAGAGGGGTTAAGGGGAGGGGAGGAGACTGGGAAACTAAGAAAAATCAAGACATATCATGTACTTATACAAATTTCCTGGATGAATGTGATCAATATGTATACTTAAATTGTACCCAAAAAGTTAACTTAAAATTAAATAATTTAAATTGATAAGATTTATTTTTAATAATAGATTTGTAGAAAAGTTAAGCAAACTATACAGAGATTTCCTATGTACCCACAGTTTTTCTCTTTTTTTCAATTTTCATTTTTATTATACATATTTGTAGTACATAATGATTACATTCCTCACAGGAGCTGATACACATACATAACACATCCAAATTATTTTTTTCATCCCTGCCCCTATTAATATCTTGCATTAGTGCAGTACGTTTATTATAGCTGAATGACCAATACTGATACATGGTTATTTGTTGGGGACCACGAATTTTAAAATGAAATGGTATGCGCTAGGCTTTCCTTAGCCTGCCTGCTTTGTGGGCGGGTTTTGGGATGCTGAAGTCACTTTCCTCCTGATCACTGAAATTAGCACCCAGAGGTGGGGATGGATCTTGGCTTGTTCCCGTTATGATGTTAAACTTGCTCATTCTAACACCTTTCTATGCTGTTCCAAGAAAAGCAACCCACCGCTCCTCTACACTGGCTAATACATAGTGCTGGCCTGGAGTGTCTCTGCCTCCACCCATCCTGAGGTACTAACCTCCTAGCCCCCACCAAACATTACTAAAAATGCCTCTGTTTCTTATTTCATTCTTTCGCCATACCCCTCATACAGCCAGTTGGGTATCTTGGCCAGGTCCCCAATAGATTAACAAAAGTTCATAATTCGTGTTAGGATTCTGTATGGCTTGTGTTTCGATGGCCCCACAAAGCTTCATGTGGTCATAGTTGAGTTTCCAAGACGGCTGCATTAGGGTGTGCAGATGTGGATTAAGGATGTGATACTGGGGGTAAGGGTGTGGGATAACGGATGCCAGTGTGGATCATGGGTGTGGGTGGCACCAATCAATAAGCTTTTAGCCTGGATGGAATACAAAGGGACAGAAAAAGGCAGGCTTGCTGCTGTCGCTTGCCGCTTAGCTGTCTCCTGCCTGCCCTGCCATGAACCATTTCTCCTCTACAATGCCCCTCCTCTGAAAATACCCGGCGTTGGGTATTTTCTCTCAGCAGCAACAACAAAAAAGTAAGACAGGTGCACTCTGTTGTATAGTTCTCTGGGCCCTGCTGAATGTAGTGTCATATACTGCATTCAAAGGGTTTCACTGTCCTAAAAGTCTCTGGGCTCCCCCATTTATCCCTTTCCCGTCCTTTAAGCCTCTGGCAAGCAATGGTCCCTTTATTGTTGCTTTAGTTTAGCTTCTGCCAGACGATCATACAGTTGAAACCATATAGAATGCAGCTTTTTCAGACGAGCTTCGTGGACCTAAAAATATGCACTTAGGTTCAGACAGCTTCCCGTTTAATTTGTGCCTAATACTCCTTTGTGTGAATATGTCAATACCTTCTGTTGTTACTTTGTGTTGTGAGATGGGGGCTCAGGGTAGCCCAGGCGAGCCTGAAACTGACATCACTCTCACCTCGGCTCCTAAGCAGATGAGGTTGTACAGATGCATCACTGTGCCTAGCTGAATATTGCAGTTTCTTTATCCATTCATGTATTAAAGGGCACCTTCATTGTTTTTAATTTATGAATAAAGCAGCTATACGCATTTATGTGCAGGTTATTGTGTAAACATAAATTTTCAATGCATTTGAGTAAATATCCCGGAGTGTGATTGTTGAAGATGCAACACTGTTTACTTTTGTAAGAAACTGTTAAATTATTTCCAAAGAAGAAACATCAAAATAAAGTACTTTTCTTTTCCTTCTAGCAATGAATGAAAGTTCCCGTTGTTCCATGTCCTCACCAGCATTTGGTGTTTTCAGATTTTTTGTCTGTTTAGGGGCTTTGGTTGTTTTGGTTTGGTTTTTTGTTTTGCATTCTAATAAGTATATAGTGATGTATCATTGTTTTAATTTACTGTTCTTTAGTAACATATGATACTGAGCATCTTTTTATATGCTTGCTTCTTATGTTACATCTCACTTGCTTGAATATATGTACAGCATGCTGTGAGGTAGCTGGCCCATTTTTCTTTCTGCTGTCTCTCATTGATTAGCATTAGGGGTTCTTTTCATATCTGGGACACAAGCCCTTACTACAAATGTTTTGTAAGTATGTTCTCCTAGACTACAGCTTGTCTTTTCATTCTCATAATAGTGTTTTTATTTTGTTTTGTTTTGGTTTGCAGAGTAGAAATTTTAATTTCAATAAAACCCAACTTGTATGGGTTTTCTTTCATTGATCGTACTTTTTTTTTTTATTGGTACCGGTGATTGAACTCATGATCACACACTTGCGAGGCAGGCGCTTATGCTGCTGAGCTAAATCCCCAGCCCCGATTGTACTTTTTGTATTATATCTAAAAAAAAAAAAACTCATCAAGAAATCTGAGATTTTCTCCTATCTTATCTTTTAGGAGTTTTATAGTATTGTTTGTCTGTTTTGTTATGAGACATGATCTAGTTGTATAGTTCAGGTGGGCCTTGAACTCATGCTGGCCTCCAACTCACGGTGTTCATTCTGCCCTGTGTGGTAGCACAGGTGTGTGGTAGCACAGGTGTGTGCTACCACATCAGGCTTGAAGTCTTATACGTCTATATTTTACACTTAGGTCTGTGGCTTATTCTGAGTTAATTTTTGTGGAAGGTAGAGGGGCTATACCTGGACTCATTTCTTTGCACACTGATGTCCAGCTGTTCTGGTGCTGTTGGTTGAGGACTTTGTCCTCTATTGTGCTATCTTTAGTCTGTTGTCAATGATAAGCTCACCGTGTTTGTGTAGGTCAATTTCTTGGACTCTATTTGATTCCGTTAATTTATTTGTCCAATCTTTCATGAATCATACCATCTGGATTTCTGTAGCTATATAGTGAGTTTTCAATTCAAATAGCTTCAGTCCTCTTGTTTTGTTCTTCGGTATTGTGATGCCAAATCTGGCTATATCTCAGTGTGTTGCTATCTACAAAATCACTAGCTGGGATTCTGCTGCATTTGAAAGTCAGTTGCAACTCTGATGTTCCTATGCCCCTAGATAACTCAATGAACATTTCTTTAAACGAAGACAATTCTTTTAACCACAGTACAATTATCAAAATCAGTAAATTAACATTGGTAATAATGCTATTATCCAATCCAAAAACTTTATTTAGATTTCATGAGATTTCTCAATAATGTCTCATTGAACAAAAGATAAATGGAGTCATGGTTATATTCAATTTTTATGTCCTATTAGCAGATTCAAGTCTGAAAAGAGTCTCAGTTTTTCTGTGTCTCATAGATTGGTGCTTTCTTTTTTAAAAAAAATATTGGAGATTGAACGCAGGGTCTTTATATGACCTGTCTTTTTTTGTTTTTTGAGACTGGGTCTCATTGAATTGTTAGGTTGCCCAGCCTGGACTCAAACTTACAATCTTCTTGCCTCAGCCTCCCAGAGTACTGGAATTACAGGTGTGCCAACCACACACAGATGAGACTGGCATTTTTACAGGCATAGGTATTAGTTCTCTAGTCCTGCTGTAACAAATTACACAAACTGGGTGACCCGAAACAACAAACACATATCTTCTTGGTCTCTAGAGATGAGAAGTCCAAATGTCCTGGCAGGGCCTTGCCCTTTGAATCCTGTGGGAAGAGAGCTCCCTCCCACACCCAGCTTCCAGCAGTCCCAGCGGTGCCCAGCCCGTCATGGGCAGTGCAGTGCCTCAATTTCTGCCCGCCTCCTCTTCTTAGAGGGATGCAGTCATGCTGGGTTGGAGTCCATGCTAACTGAACATCATCTTACCTGACCACTGCATCTGTTACGACCCTGTTTCCAATAAGGTCCACGCTGTGAGGGTCCGGGCATTAGGACTCAACATATTTGGGGGTGGGGACACAATCCAACCCACCAGTTATTCCATAGACTGGGTCTCAGCTTGGATTCTGATATTTCCTCAGATTAGATTCGGGTTGCACATTGTGGTTGGAACACCATAAAAGTGGAAGAGGCGCATGGTACCAAGCTGTCCCGCTGCTAATGATGTCGCCTTTGACTACCTGGTTCAGGTGGAGCGCTGAGTTTCTGCACCATGCTTACTAATATCTTCCTTTGTACAGTTAGTGACAAGAATGAATAAGATTTTGTGGAAAAATAGTTTGAGGCTATGTGAAATTCAGTCCTCATACTTTCTCTCCACAGTTTTAGTCTTAGCATTCTTTCCTGAATCAGTTATTATTACTATTACAGCTGCCAAATGGTGAGTTTTTCAAATTCAACATTTCATCATTTTCTTTACATTTTTAGGTTAGTTTTCTCCTGCAACAAAGACTGTGTGTGTGTGTGTGTGTGTGTGTGTGTGTGTGTGTGTGTGTTTATATCACAAACTCGAGGGAGGGCGCTGGGGAGCGGGCAGGCTCCCCACAAGCTGTCCAGGTGCCTGACTCTGGCTGCCTTTCCACACATGCCATCCTTCCCGGTTCTAGGGAAGGTGCATCCTCTTCCACTCTCCCATGGTGGCAACAGCTCTCCTCTCCCTCGCCAAGGGATGTTGCACTGCCTCTTGTAACTTGCTCTACACAGGCATTTTTGTATGTTACCCATTTATTAAACTCCCTCCCCAGTTTCAGTGTAATATCTTAGCACACAAGAATGCAACGTGAGTCCCTCCCAGGCATTCACATGAGAGACAGAAACTCATCAGAGATTTCCCAGCTAGAGGAGGCTCCTTCCAAGCAGGGCGTTACTTTAGTGAACACAGGAACACAGATGCATACGTCTATACACTCTGCAAGCACTATCCCTGGGACAGTGTAAAAATAACCCTTAGTATATATTTTACTTCTGACTCGTGATCTTACTGTGTTATGAAAATGATACATGCTTCAGTAAGGAGGCACAATGGGTAGCATAAGCCTCTTGATGTTGCACTGAGAAACACAAGCATCACTGCCATGATATTTCTGCCCCCAGTGCAACACCTAACTCTCATCCTGAAAAACATCAAACACAAATGAAGGAGGGAGCTGTGAAATAATTGGCCTGTCCTACGTGAGCCATGTCACACTCATGAAAGACAGGAGAGGCTGAGGGTTGGACTTTGAAGGAAAAGAAAGAAGACACATTCTACAAGCAGAAGGGACCACTGAAAGAACAAGAATGGTCACAAAGTCACCTGCTGACCTCCGTCCAAGTCTTTCCTGATAGCTGATGAAGATCCAAAATAATCAGTTAAAAGAGGGCTAGGGATGTAGCTCAGTGTGAAGGCCCTGGTCCAGTCCCCAGAAGGACACATAGAAGGAGGAGCAGGGAGAAGAAATGAGAGGCAAAGCCCAGGACTTTAAAGGTCAAGCTGGCGGCCATAGTGTGACTGTGTCTCTAACGGATGGTGGATAAACTATCACGTAAACACTGACTTTGATGTAAACCTGTGAGGTCCTGGTGTCAAGAAGCACTGATGAGAAGAGACACACCTAGAATGTGGAAGCCACAGTCCACTGCGTGTAATTAGGCTTATGTGATGCTGCTTTTTGACAAAACTGAATTTTAGTTTTAACTTCCTCTGAATTTAACACAAGAAAAAAAAACAACCAAGATGAAATCATAATGCTGAACTTTTTTTGGCAGTCTAGGAGCTAAAACCTAGGACTTTGGAATTGAGCTACACTCTCATACACACCCTTATTTATTTCTTATTGTACATTTTACTATAGTGTCTTTTACTAAATTGCTGAGGCTGGGCTTGAACCTGCAACTCTCCTGCCTCAGCCTCTCAGAGAGCTGGGGTTACAGGTATGTGCCACCACGCCTGGATGATAGTTTTTCCATTTTAGGAAATATTAGTTTCTATGAGATTGTACTGAGCCTAGGTTTTAAAAGAAAAAGCTAACAAGAAGTATTAAGAAGTAGGAATATTAGGTATATCTTTCAAGATTATATTAAAATATTAATTTTCTCTATACTACCGAACATTATTAACATGGCTACAATTTTCCCTTTTTCCTTTTTGTGCATAATTTTTACTTAATCAAGGTTTATAATAGTCACATTGTTTTCTGCAACTGTAATTCCTCTAGCTGTTTAGCCTCCGCCCATGTTGAGAGGAACTATGAATGCTATGGCTGCCCTGTGTTCACCTCTTGGTTAAGAGGTTGCATCTGTCAGGAGTTTTCCAAGCAAGCACAATGGGGACTATATTTGATGGTGTCTACCAGTCTCTATGACACACTCCTGTTATAGTTAAATAAGAGTCTGACCAGCCATGACATCCCCAAAGCAGGCCTGTCCCTGCAGAACTCGACAGACATCGCTTCATGGCCCCTTGACCTTCAGTCTGAGGATGGTGTAAGTCTTTACCCCACTGCTTCTTCCTAGACAGCCATCTCAATCATTATTTTCCCATTTTTCAAATTCTTAAATAAATTTTAATTAACTCGGCATAGTAGTACACCTGTGGTTGCCACTACTTGAGAAGCTGAGGCAGGAGGATGGTCTGAGCCAGGAGTTTAAAGGGCAAGCCAGCAACATAATGAGACCTTATCTCAAAAAGGAGAGGGGACAATAAATTAGCATATAAAATTGACTCTGAAAATTTTTATTCGCTTTTTCCAATATATGATACACCCCTTCTGCCTGGAAATTCTTCCATTTCAGAGCAACTTTTCAACTTTTATCTTTGCTCTTTTGTTTCTTTTTTGGGACAGGGTCTCACCGTGCTATCCAGGCTGGCCTTGATCTTTCAGTGCTCCTGTATGCTGAATTACAGGCATGTACTATCATGCCTGGATTGTCTCTGAATATTTTTTCTGTTCTGTTTGTTAGAGTCTCTACTTCAAGACTATCAAAGAAGTGCCTTCACTCTCTTCCATAATTATCATCTCTCTCATTTATAAATTTTTTCCCTCTTCTCTCTGTGTTAACTGTAATAATCTCAAGATTCTTCACCAAAATTTGATTTCCAATTATATCGATTCAATATCTAACTATATTACTTATTTGATTTTTTTTTTTTTTGGTTTTGTTTTGTTTTTTGAGACAAGATCTCACAATGTAGCCCAGGCTGACCTCAGGTTCACAGTGATCCTCTTATCTCAGCTTCCCAAATGCTGGCACTATAGGTGTATGCCACCACATCTGGCATCTTTTTGGTTTTTTGACAAGGGCTCACTATGTCCTTCAGGCTGGTCTGGATCTCACAGCAATCCTCCTACCTCAGCTTCCGAGTGCTGGGATTATAAAGGTGTATCAGCGATTTTCTTTAGTTCTACATTACCCCATTCAACCCATTCTGTTGATTTAGCTTGTCATCTCATAGATCTTATTAAATTAAATTAATGTTCTCTGTGTTCTTATAGTGCAGAAGACTTATGAAGAATATTTTCTTGCTTGAGAATGGTAACTTGTTCTATATGGTATCTTTAGGTGCCTTTTGAATTCTATTCATTTGGGCAACATGTACTTCAGTAAGTACTACTATGTGATAGTGTTTTAGATTCAAGCAGCACGACAAAACAGAAACTGTGCTTTCATGGTGCTGTTGTATATGCATGCATATGCATGTACACTGTGTGTACACATAGTGCAGGGGGTACTATGGCATGTTTAAGTAATTACTACATTTTTTTCCTTTTTTTTTTTTCCTCGCTATTTTACTGATAGTTAAAATAGGCTACTTTCCCCAGGTTTTTCATTCTCTAATAAAATGAAAGCAAATATTCCTTGATATGATCTGGAGCCAGTTTGAATTCTCTTCAGGGAATTAAATTGTACATACTTGATTTTAGTCCACTTTTCTGTGGCCTGAGGACAGAAATATTGTGAATAAATTACAGGGCTTAACCTTTCAAATGAGAATTTAGTTTGTGGTCATACAAACTCTTTATAAATTTAATTTTAATCCCAAGTAATATAATCATATTTTAAATTGAAAAATAAAATTACCTCTACATGAGTCTATTAGAAAACAATTTCTATGGTTTTTTTCCTTTTTTTCTTTTTAGCAGCTGAGCCCTGCCAAAAAATAGAAAAGCTGAGGAACCTAGCAAAACCCAGCCCATCATGTCTATAGTAACCTATAAGAGGATTCATCGTGACTCTGAAAATGTTTATTGGTGGTTTGGAAGCCACCTCCTGAGATTTTCTGAAAGCCCTACACAAATGCATGCTTCTGAACAGGTTCCACATTTTATTTATATTTCTTAACAAAACCAACCATGTTTTTTTCTTTTCTTTTCTTTTCTTTTCTCTTTTATGGTAATAACCATCTTAAACTCGGGGACTTACATATGCTACAGAAGCACTCTACCACTGAGCTACAACCATATCCTTTATGTCTATGTGCAAATGTAACTTCATTTGTGTTCCTGCCAAACGCACGACCTCACTCTTCTTGTCCGTCTTCCTCCTTGTCAAGAATCATTTTGGTTTCTTGGATGGGATGAAAACAAATGGTATCAACCTTCAGAAATAAAATATTTTCTCTCTAGGATGTCTCCAAAAACAAAAGATAAAATAAGATATAGGACCATTAGCCAATTTATAAAAGGCAAAATTGCCTTGGGCAGGCACAAAGACACTTTTCAAAGGGTGTTATAAACTGTCAAAAAAAACCAAGTACAGAACAATAATACCAACTTGGACTAAAGAATGTCGCTGTATTCCTGGTAGAAAATGTATCTCTGGGTCTCCGGCCAGCCAGGGCAGTGGTATTTAAAGGAATGTGCCTGAAAGTATTAGAAGACTCAAAATTTCCTCCTATCTTTGAATTATGAAAGGATGATTTTTATATGAATCTTTATCTATGAGACTTGATTAATGCAATAGACAAAATTCTCAGTAATCATTTTAACAAAAAAATAAGGAGAGATTTACATGCTATTGTTTCTTATATAGTCTCAAATAAGAAGACATTAAAGCAAGACAGTTCTACAAAGTCAATGTGACAAGAGGAATTCTTAAAAGTAAAGTCCAGTCTTGACCAATGAACACTGTGGCATTTTCTTCTCCGTCAGCATTGCAGGACCTTTGTTCTTTTTCTCTGATTCTGTTTCTCTCTTGGGGATGAAGGCATTAGCTCTTTCAAGGCACAACAAAGCATCCTAACAGCTAGAAGAGAATGTGTAAGCTGTTCTCAGAGGCAGGTCCTAAAGGAAGCAGAGAGCAGAAACTACTACCCCAGACCCAGTGGTGCAGCTGCTTTTGGGTTTATCACCTCCCACCGCTGTGCGGGAGGGAGGTTCACCTTCTCTAACCCAGCCACTTTAAAATTAACTGCTTTTTATATATTCTAACAAAGCCTCTTTCCTCAGGGATGAGTGCAGCATCAAAAGAAATTATTTCTATCGATTCAGATTTAATCCAAGAAGCAGAATACAAGGAGCTTAGACAAAAGGGATTTGGAATTAGACCCTATGCCAGTGGTGGCGAACCTAAGGCACTCGTGCCACAGTGGGCATACATTGCCGGCTCCACTGACACGGAAGCCAAGGCACCCCAGCATCATCCCAGCAGCCGGGCATTCAGGTTTAATTGCAACATTGGCACTTGGTGATAAATAAGTAGGTTTAGGGTTGCATTTGATGCATCCAGTCTCTAGATGTTTTGCTGTCACTGTCCTGTGTGGAACCGGGAAGAGAAGGTGGAAAAGGAGGCGTAAGATCAGGGTCAGTACTGCTGATCTGAAAAGTACATCGCTCTGTCAAGGTCAAGGGGAGTCTCATACAGAAATCTGTAAGAAGCAGTTGACTAGTCTGGTTGTGGGTCACAGTCAAGCATCTGGAGGTGGCCCTGGAGCTTCTGCTGATCTTCAGGGCCAGCACTTCAATAGAAAATCAGGTCACAGAGTGCATGCAGCTGAGGACAAGCTGGGACCCCCTGGTCCCCTCTGCAATCCACTGCATGTGGCCAGACGAGCCATGGAGCTGGTGCTGCTGCTGCTCCTCCACCTCTTTTGTGCAAGTTACTCTTTGCCCAACTCTAACCTGAAGCCATACAAGAAAAGACATTCTGGAAACGTGATTCCCAGTTTGACCAAGCTGACAACAGAATGAGCCAGTGCAGCATATTTCAATAAATACATTCCTCGTGACTTTCCCTCAGGAGGGCACAGCCAGCAGCAGCACTGTTCCATTCAAAGTGGCCCTGGGCACTGCCAGGCTAACATGCTGAAGATTTCTTTCTTGGTGCACTAGTTGCTCAGGGCTTTCAACTTTTCCCACCAGAAAACCCCTCATTATAAGGGAAATATCCCAGACTGGACTGACGAGAACAGGGATCCTAGCCCAAAGAAGTCCAGCCAAACTCACAGCTCCTTGGAAATTACTATCAGTATCCCAAAGACTATCATTATTTCTGCAAATCTGGGGTCCTACTTTGTTCTATATGTATGCATGTTCTAGGCTAAGAGTAAATTTTTTTTTGTCTTTTTTCATTTTTATCGGTACCGGAGATCGAACTCACGACTGCCTGCTTGCAAGTCAGGTGCTTATGCCACTGAGCTAAATCTCCAGCCCCAAGAGTAAATCTTAAATTGATTCCTAGATATAATTAACTTTTCTTCCCCTCTGTGTTTCAGTTGCATGTAGGGAGATCATCTATTTATCCCATGGCTTCAAAACCCCAACCATCTCACCATGAGTCCCCCCAAAGTACATGCCCAAGACTAAGCAACAGACCACCCTCAGGTTCAGGCCATGTTCTACTGTCCCACTTCAAATCTTCATCAGAATGTCCCTTTACACTCTTAAAAATTATTTAGGACCTAATAATTTCATCTATGAAGGCTGTCTCTATTGGTATTTACTGTTAGACATTAAGACTGAAAAAAATTAAAAGATGTGTTAATTCATATAAAGAATCATGAACCCACTAAATGTTACCCTAAATAACATTGTCACTTAAAATTGTATTTTCTAAAACTAGACAGCTTTTTCCAGGCATTACAAGTGGCACACACTTGTAATCTCAACACTTGGGAGGTTGAGATAGAAGGATAACTGTAAGTTCAAGGCCAGCCTGGGCTACAAAGTGAGTTCAAGGCCAGCCTGAACTGCATATTGAAACCCTGTCTCAAAAAGACAGAAAATTTTACGTTTTGCAAATCTTGTAATGTCTAGTTTAAGACAGATAGATTCTTGTACCTGCATCTACAGTCAGTCTTTGAGATAAATTATTTTGGATTATGTTCATTAAAAAATACGAACATCATGCAATCATGTAGTTTAAAAAGGAAGAATATTTTAATAGTCTCTGTCAGATAACTGTGGATATTCTTTGCTGCTAAATCTAAAGTTGACAAGTGACATGGAAAGTATTGACTTATTCCTGTCATTGCATTATATTCCTGTTGCATTTTCTTAAAGCTGTTTTGCAATATAAAATCTGAAATCATACCAATGCACTTTTCATATTCTGCTACATTTTTTACACATGATTTTGTAATCACGGTCATTTGGAAAATGAATTATGTCTGTCTTCTAAATGTTTTTTATCACATGACATTTTTTTAAAACGCATTTGTTAGTATCACCAATATTATCAGAAAAGCCTTTAAATATTACAAAGAGGGATAGTTCATAATGGTAGATACAAGTTTTCCAAAATTCTAACTTTTCCCTGAAATCTTGCATGTTATTGCTGATGACAAATGCTGTCTGTCATTTGTTTTCCTTAAAGTGAAAGTCTTGCTTTAAGTCTCAGGAGAAGGTCTGCCCAGTATCCAAGCCTGAATAAGGATAGCAGGCTTGTTAGTTATTCTCCCAGGTAAAACTGATATTTCTTGGAAGACCATCTAGTTCGCTCAGACCTCAACTCTGTTGCATTAATGATTCCCCCAGTGCAGCCCTGAGGGACTCTGGTAGACAAGAGCAGGGCTGTATGCATATTTCCTCTTCTGTCTCAAGGACATTAAAAATATGAGCATGCAAGAGTCTTAATTTAGATTGTTTTTGTTTTTCTAGGACCTTGAGATACAGAATTAGGTTTTTATTTGAACTCGCTGTTTGTCTCTGGGCATTCACAGCTATAAACTGCCCTCTTAGGACTACTTTCATTGTGTTCCATGGTTCTGGTATATTGTACTGGCATTATTGTTTGATTCTAGGAAATGGTTAATTCTTCCTTCATTTCTGTGTGGCCCACTGCTTATTCAAGAGGGCACTGTTTCTTTCTATGTATTTGTGTAGTTTCTGTGATTCCTTTTGCCATTGATTTCTAGTTTTGTTGCACTGTGATCTGATAATATATGTGGGATAAATTTCAATACTTTTACAATTATTTCAGCATGCTTTATGAGCTAGCATGTGTTCTATTTTGGAGAAAATCCCAAATGCCTGGGATTTGGCTCAGTGGTATAAGAGCCAGATTGGCAAGCACTAGGTCATGAGTTCAATCTGTGGTTAAAAAAAAAAAATTCCAGATGCTGCTGAGAAGATTGTGTATTCTTTTCTTACTGGCTGTAACATTCTGTAGATATTTATTAAGTTCATTTGTTTAAAACTTTAGTTTAACTCTGATATAGCTATTGATTTTTTTGTCTATTTGATCTATTTGGTATTGTGGTCCCCAATCACAATTCCATTGGTGTTTATCTAATTTTTTATGTCCACTAGCGTTTGTTTTATGAAGTCAGACTTGTTGGTGCTTGTTGGTTATATGTTTATAATTGTTATTTCGTCCTTTTGTTCCCTTAACAAATACGTAGTGACTTTTGTTGTCTCTTCTAATTAGTTTTGGCTTGAAATTCACTTTGTTTGAAATCAGGACAGCTACTCCCACATTTTTCCAGGTTCCTGTTACATGGAATGTTTTATTCTATCATTTAATTTTTAATCTCTCAATTTATTTTTTAATTAAATGTCTTCCTTGTAACACTGCATGTTGCTGATTTTGTTTCTTTATCCATTCTGCCAACCTGTGTCTTTCGATTGAGGAATTAAGTCCGTTCACATTAAGAGTTTTTACTAGTAAGTATTAACGTATTCCTGACATTGCATTATATTTCTGTTGCTATTCTTTTCCCCTTCGGCTTAGCTGCTCATTCTGTCAGGTATATTCATTCTACCTGGTATTGCTGGCTTCATTGTCTTCATAATAACATTAAGAATTTTTGCAACGCTGCTTTGGTGGTCATAAATTTCTTGAGGTGCTTCTTGTCATGGAATTTTCCTTCAGTTTTGAAGAAAAGTCTTGCAGGATATATAAGTTGGGGCTGGGGAAGTTGTTATCTTTTGGGGTTTGAAACACTTCGCTACAAACTTCCTGGCCTTTAAAGTTTGTGTTGAGAAGTCTGTTATTATTCTAATGAATTTATCTTTGTATAAGACTCATTGCTTTTCTCTAACACCTTTTAAGATTTGCCTAGGGAAAAAATATATACATAAACAAGATAATTAAGATAGTTATACTATTAGTTTCTCTTAATTCATTGAAAAGAAAGATTTGTGCTAAAATCGTTTATATATCTCATGACTATATCTTGTACTCTAAGTATCTACTCTGAGATAAAAATATGCAGTGTATTAATTATTGTTACTCTATTACCTTGTTTTGAGATTGTTCTATTTTTTTCTTTTTTAAAATTAAGAAAAAAGGGGATGGGGATTTAGCTTGCAAGCAGGCAGTCGTGAGTTCAATCCCTGGTATCGATAAAAAGGAAAAAGATCAAAAAAAAAATTAAGAAGAAAAGATTTGCCCTTGTGATGGATCTCTGGTACTAATTAAGATGTGGTATGAACAGGATCCATTTTGATCATGGCTATTTGGGATTCTATAATCCTCACTTATCTGTATATTTATTTCTTTTCCTATATTGGGGGAGTTTTCTGTTATTATTCCTGTGAACAGGTTTGTGGTGTCATAAATGGTTATTCACTTATTCCAGTTACTCTTGTGATAGTCTTTTTTGTGTCATCCCAAGTTCCATTTTTCATGTTCTCGTGTTGCTTTTAAGGTATCTTTGGGTAGTTGATCTTTGAAGGTATTCCTGTCCTCTAATTCTGATTCTGTCCTCATATTGATTGTTTCTATTGCCTATACTTTCACTGTAATTTATAATTTCCTGAATTTCTGATTGAAAACAGACTTTTCTTTGCTAGTCTTGTTATTCATGTCTTGCATCATTTTGTTTAGCTTAACTAGATTCTTATTAGTGTCTTCTGAAATCACCTTGATCATTTTGGTTATTACTTACATAATCTGTTTAGTTACAGTGTCTGTGATCCTACTGACCACCTCGTTTTCCAACCTCCTATGTTATCCTTTTGAGTAGTCTGCATGTGTAGCTTATGCTGTTCTCTGGGGAACTGGGAGTTTTGAGAGGTATTTTGTTGCCTGGTCTTCTCATGCTTTTATTCTATTCATGTTTTGTGCTGAGATTTGTCAGTGCTTTGTTGCTAGTTATAGTGATAGCTTTAATTAATTGCTTTTTAGTTAGTACTTTGGTTGTTGCTAACTATAGTCATTTGCCTCTGCCCAAGATCCAACTACCTGGATTATCTTGGAAAGACAGGATGCAATGTAATTAACTCGACATTGAATTCTCTGGGAATGCACCATAGTATTGTTAATGTCACAAAGATAATCTGGGTATTAGTTTACAGAGAAAATCTGTTAAGCGCAACAATTACGTGACCCTGGAAATATCAAGCAAATTAGCTACAACAAATTAAATATTAACATACCATGAGGACCAATTATGTGCCACCTTTAACCCTAACGAAGAAATTCACAATTACAGTGCAAACACTAAGAGAATCCAAGTATTGACATACAGCTAATATGTACTAAATATGCAGCAATATCTCCATCTGTGGTAGGAAAGAACTCAACAGTAATACTATCGAATTATAACTACCTAAAAATTAATAAAGTTTAATGGTTATACTATTATAGATACAGAGAGTTGGGAATAAGGAAATGCAAAAGGAAACATTTGAACCTTAAACTATAGGATGCGAGAAAGAAAAGAAAGAAATGGAACAAAGAATTCTGTTGAGGAGAAGGTTGTTTATATAATTAGGTAAAGGTAACAGAAAAAAATTGATGAGAAATAGAAGATTTAAAAAAGAAAAACTATGGTGAATAAAATAAAAGAGAAAAATTTAAAGGAAAAATTAAAATAGAAGAAAAACATAAAGAAATTTTTTTTTTGGTCTTTTTCCTTTTTATCGGTACCAGGGATCGAACTCATGACTGCCTGCTTGCAAGGGAGGTGCTTATGCCGCTGAGCTAAATCCCCAGCCTCTGAAAAATTTTTTTAAAAAGAAAAAGACATTTTAAAAAATCAAGGAAAAAGGACAAAGGAAAACTCCCCAAGCCCCAATAAACTAGTGAAGAAGACAAAAGGAAAGAAAAAAAATTCACACACACACACAAAAAAAAGAAAAAGAAAAAAACCAAAATAAATTTCTCTGTAGTTTCACATGCATGGTTTTCTTCTGGGATCTACAATAATTTTGGTGTCTAGCAATTATTGTTCTTCTCGAAGGTCCCTCTGCTTTCCCCAAGCTGTGGCAGTGTCTAGGTTAGGACATGTCCCTGCTCATGCTGGTAAATAAAGAAGACAGTCAGACCCCAGATGCATGCTGGATGCAGGCACCAGCAGGCATCTGCAGCAAGGGCTCCAGCACTGGAACTTTCAAATCTATAGCAACTAAGACTGTCTCTGACCTCTGACCATGGGGCATGTGGCCTATGTCCATTAGCTCAAACCCCACAGGGGGTTTCTTTCCAGCCCACTCCCCAACCACAGCTGTCTCCCATGACTGTCTCTCATCCAGTCATTGTGGGAGAGTAACACTGGAAACCCTGAAGTGAAGACATCCTGCAGCTTCTCTGTGTCCCAAGTTCAATCAACCCTTTCCTAGAATGGTGTCAACAAAACACTCTTTCCAGGGATATGGCACATGCTTGGACAGGAGTCACTCACCTGTTGTCTAAAGAAAGACTTTCATTGTAGCAGAATGCCTGCAAATCACAGCAACTAGCATTCCGTTCCACAACTCATTTCTCCTTCAGTGCATAGTTTGAGGGTCTTCCAGGGTGCTTCTCATGCAGCCCAAAGCCAGTAGAAGTCACAGAAGAAAGTGGTCTTCAAATCATAAGAATTCATAATCCACAAGGAAGTCAAGCTTCTGACAATGTTAACTTCTGGAACATAAACATCAACCTGCAATGTTTGTCCTAGATCTCCACACCTGCTTCAGGTACCATGCAGGGCCCCAGAGTTTTGCTTTAAATGTACCAATAACTTTTAGCGCTCTTCAAGGAGCTTTAAGGGCAACTCATTTCTCTCCACTGCAAGTGCACGCTGGGAAAGCACTAATGACCACTGGAACCATGGGACAGTTGTTGCCATTCTCTTGATTAACCTGAGCTACCACCAAGTGCTTCTGCACCATTTGTGCAAATATATATACCATGAGAAAGGCAAAGCATGCCTTAGAATTTTTACAAAAAAGAGTTTGACATCATTAGTCAAACACTCTTGATAAAGCACTCCTCTCCAGAGTTCCCTGGATCTTTCCTTCCTTCCTTCCTTCCTTCCTTCCTTCCTTCCTTCCTCTCTTTTTCTTTTTTCTTTCTTAATTTCTCTCTCCTCTCTCCTCTCTCTCTCTTTCTCTTTTCTTTCTTTCTCCCATGTGTGTGTTACTGGGGATTGCACCCAGTCCCTTTTCTGAGCTAAATCCCAAGACTTTGTTTATTTTGAGACAGGCTCTTGCTGAGTTTTCCAGGTTGGGCTCCAACTCACCTTTCTCCTGCCTCAGCCTTCCAGAACACTGAGATTACAAGTGAGCACCACCAAACCCAAGCTCAGACTATATTTCAAGAATCATCTTGAGTTTTGTGGAAGGACAACCTTAAACTCACTGTTATTTTTTCTCTCTCTTTCTGGGTAGGAGTCTTAGTTTAGCCACTGGCAATCTCAAGAAGCAATGGATTCAAAGTACAGCACTGATGCCCTGGGCTTAAGTGTGTTAAATCCCTACACACACACACACACACACACACACACACACACACACCAGTAACACATTTGACTTCCTTTGATACCTTCAGGAGAAAGACTAATCTAAAATTATAATTATATTTGCCTTTTTCTGGTGATCTTGTTTTTTGAAATGATAATGCTGTTTTATGTTAGTCATGTTTTATGAGGTTAATGACTATGCTGCCCTCAACATGTCAGAATTTCTGATTTTCATAACAGAAATTCCAGCAGTCCAGAAGCTTTCTGGGAAGTTCTTGAACTGAAATGGAAAGGAATTTCCCTTCTCTGGAAAGCTGCCTGATCACTTCTCTCTGATTAGATACACAGTGACAATAGGTGCCCCAGATGGGCATCCAGGTCCTCTTCTATTCCTCCATACCAATTTGCACCTTGGCGGATCCCATATTCCATTTTTCTGCTTTTTTTTTTCCTTTTCCCAGCTTTCAAATAGTTTTCTGGGCCCCCTGCCTGATCTCCTAAATTTGATTATCCCTCCTCTCTCTTGATTAAACTGACTATAGAAATCTCACAAGTTTCAATTACTTAATCCCCTAATGCAGTCTTTGTTAACTATGCTTACTGCATGGTCCTTTATGTTTATTTATTCTTGCTGGTTTAGGAATTTGACTTGAACCTGTGGTATTTATCACTCTCCATCTTATATGCTGCTGTATAACTTGAATAATTTTTAAACTAAGACTTTAATCAACTCCTCACTATTGCACACTGTGGGAAACACCTTCTGCAGTGTCACTGTGGTAGCCTCCCTGAGAAACCACCTCACACACCTGCAGGGACGAACCCAATAGTTGCTCTGTCCTCTAAGAGCTGCACCTCCTCCAAGCCATAGCTGAATGGGTCAAGGATAGTGTGATGGTTAATGTTAGGTGTCTTTTGACCAGGGGACATCCAGATAGCTGGTGAAGCATTATTTCTAGTATGCTTCTAAGGGTGTTTCTAGATGGGATTGGTATTTGGATCAGGAGCTGAAGAAGGAAGACCAGCCATCACCTATTGAGAGCAGGCATCACCAATTATGGAGGCTCTAGAAAAAATGGAAAGGAGAAAAAGGGTTAGTGTACTCTCCTCTGGAGCTGACACACCTGTCTTTTGCCATTGGACATCAGAGCTCTGGGTCCTCAAGTGTTTGCCTCAGGTAGAGAGTTACACTGGAGGATGCCCTGGTTTTCAGCCTTGGAACTTGGATTGATCCATGTCCTGGGTCACCAGGTTCTCCAGCTTGCAGATGGCCTACTGTGGGACTCCTCTGTTTTTACAATTGTATGAGTCAATTTCCCTAACAAATCCTCCCTCAAATATCTATATGCAGCTATACACTGCATAACGATGTTTTAGTCAATGGGACTTCTGGGAAGATGGAGTGGTAAGCAACAAAGAAAACAGCCTCTCCGAGAGTCACCATCCAGAAGCTAAAATATAGCATCCTGAGGAAGACAAGAAGGAAGTGAGTTCCCTGGACCCAGGCAGAATCTGAAGTGTGGATTGAAGCCTACAGAGACAGTAAAAAGAAAAATTCCAACGAAGAAGAAGGCAGTAGATAGTGCACCTTCTCCCTGAGACAGACTCACTGCCCAAGAGGAGCTGTTTGAACCGGGGAACACACGATGATGGCTGGCAACCCCAAAGGCCTCTGCAGAGAGATGCTGCAGTGGAGGGAAGTGGCAGACATGGAGGACTTGCCGGCACTGTTGGTCCTGATAATCTATGGCTGAGATTAATCTAGGGTCACAGGAAATACTGTGGCACAGTGCCAAAGAACCAGGGAGTGGGCCCAGTGAGGAACAATTTGTCAGCTCCAACAAACTGAAGAGGTAAGATTTTCCAGCAGACTCAAAACCCAAAAACTAGCTACACCTGAAAGATACTTCAGAATCATCACCTAAGGGTCCTAAATACTACCAATAAAGCAAGCAACCATTGGCAACTTACAACTATCATCCCAGGAATTAAACTTTAAAAAGAAAAGAAATGAGAAGACACTTAAACAAGATGCAACCTCAGACATCCAGTTCACCAAAGGCAAATTCAGGGGACAATGAAGTAGAACAGTCTGAAAGCCCCCCACCAGGTCTCCCTGAAGTAGAAACAAGGAAGCAATTGAATGGGGCTCTGAAAAAAATGAAATCAGAGATAATCTCTCAGATAACTACAGAGATTACCAAAATACACACCATGCTTAACAATGTTAGAGCAGATAGAGACCAAAAAAAAACCAAAAAGATGAGCCTAAGCAAATTATGGAAGCATAGCATAGGAAAGAAATGGAATCCATAAAGCAGAATAAAACTTCATTGAAAATATTTGAAGCAGATTAGGTCAGTGTGAGGACAGGGTCTCAGATACTGAAGACAAGCTCACAGGTAGTGACCAGGAAAAGAAGGATTTCTCAAAACTAGCAAGGGACCATGAGAAATCAATGCAGTAGCTGCTAGATGAGACAAAAAAGAATAACTTAAGATTAACTGGAGTCAATGGACAAGCAGGATATATCACAAATGACATTAAAAACATGTTCATAGACATGACAGAAAACTTTCCTGGTAGAAAAAAAGAATTTGATGGATAAATGAGGCATATAGAACTCCAATTAGCAATAATCAAAGAATTCTTTAGACAGGCATATCATAGTCAAGATTCCAGAAATTCAACACAAGAATAGAATCTTAAAAACTGTTAGGGAAAAGAAACAAATCAGCTATAAAGGAAAGCCCATCAGAATTACAGTTGACTTCTCAGCACAAATTCTCAAGTCAAGGAGAGCTTAGTAAAGTATTCCAAGTTCTAAAGGAAAACAACTTTCAACCCAGATTGATGTATCCTGCAAAACTATCTTTCAAAATTGATGGAGAAATAAGATACTTCCATGACAAAGAACATCAGAGGAAATTTATGACCAGCAAACCAGAACTCCAAAATATTCTGAAAGACATTCTAGAAATAAGGACTAAAGCTCCATGAACCCCTGCAGAGGGAATCCACCAGGGAAGGCAAACAATTAAGAGGGAAGGAAAAAAAAGTGGGGGAGCCAACAACAGGAAAATAACATGACAAGGATAAGTCAACACATTTCAGTTATAACCATCAGTGTTAATGGTCCCAACTCACCAGTCAAGAGACATGGATTGGCAGAATGGATCAAGAAGCAATATCCATCAATATTCTGTATATAAGATATTTTAATCAATGATCTATTCCATAGACCACTGTGATCCTATAGATTATAATGGAGCTCAAAAGCTCCTATAATACACATAAAAGAAAAAGATACAAGGGATTGAGTCTTTAACTCCATAATTGAGCACTTGCCTAGCAAGTACAAGACCCTGAATTCAATTCCAGCACACAATACACGTAAAAACGTGTATCACCTAGTGATGGGGCCATCATAATGTCATAGCACAAGGTATTACTCATATGTGGTGGTGTTGCTGATATAAACAAGCCTTCTGTGCTATAAAACTATGGCATGTACAATTAGGCACAACACATGACACCTGATCATTATCAGGCCATGTTTGGGTTACGTACATACTATACTGTCTTTTTAACCATTACTTCAGAGAGTTCTCCTGTAAATCAGCCTCAGGCAGATCCTTCGGGAGGGATTTAGGAGACAGAGTTATCACAGGAAGTGACAGCTCCAAGAGTATTATAGCCCCCTACATCTTCCAGTGAGACAGGGTATGGAGGTGGAATCTGATAAGAGGATCCTGACCTAATGTGACCCTAGGCTGATACGTGTGTTTGCCTTAGTTTCCAACAAATAATTTTGTACCACTATATAATGTATGTTCAAAGCTAAATTTTACAAGTCAAAAGTTGTTTAAAATTTAGAATTTTGTAAAGTAAAAATGTTGTAGCAATATGTGGTGGCTCATGCCTATAATCTCAGCATTCTAGGAGGCTGAGGTCAGAGGACCACAAGTTTGAGCCCAGCCTGGGCATTTTAGCAACTTAGGAAGACCCTGTTTCAAAATGAAAAACTACAAAAGGCTGTAGCTTGATGTAAAGGCCAAGAGTTCAATTTCCAGTACCAAAAAAATAATAATAAACAACAACAAACTATAAGAAGTTACGGCAGGGTAACATGATACAACAAAATGATGTTCTCAGAACATACCCCTGTCATTAAGTAATACATCAATCTTGTTGGCTTTACTTCTTTGGAAAACCCTAATTGATACAGATTTTGGTATCAGGAGTGGTCCTAGAGGAATAGAATATTAAGACTAAGTTTCCTAAAATTGATTTTCTGATTTCTAGAATTGGCTCTCCAATAGGATAGTTCTCACAAATGCTAAGGACTACATTTCCAACAGGTTAGAGTAGTGATATGATGTGAATGATATGAACTCATGATATGAACTATTTGTAAAGAGTCACAAAATAGCTACACTGGATGTCCCTAATCAATCACTTATGAAAGGCAAGGATCTCAGTTACTCTGTATATGATACTTTCAAGTATTTGTAAAAACAGAAATACAATGACATTGGTTGGTTCCTCCTATGTTACTGGACAAAATAATGAGAGAAAAGGTAAGTTCAGCGATTCAAATTTCCAGCTCAAGCAATGTGTATATGGTCTACAAACTCCTAAGGTGTCACCTGAGAATTCTGTGCCCAATAGTTACAGGATTGAAATTCAGATTTCAGAATTATGTGTCCAATAGTCTCAAGATTGAAATACACAAGTGTTCATGGGATCGATTGTATTACAATAACCACTGAACTCCTAGCCTTGCAGGGTATCCATTGTTAAAAGTAAGGTGCATCCATGTTGGAACTTAGGACTCTGGAAAGCCAAGCAAGCACCTCCCCTCCCTGGTAAGCAGCAGCAGTATGGCCCACTGCAGCCCTTCCAGGGGGAGAACCAGCAGTGTCTCCTGAGATCAACGCCATGTTGGAAATGAGGATGCTGTGAAAACAAATGACCATCCTGCCTCCCTGCTTAGCAATAGTGAGCCTACTGCTACATAGCCTAGAGTCAAATATCCCACTTCCCCTATCCTCCTTCCCCCCCCCCCCGCCCATTAGCAAATGGGAACCAGAAATCTGAGCATCTCCTGGCAGGTTGACCATAGCAAATAAGGGGGACTTCCTTCTACCATTTCTTTGAAGGCAAATATTTTTATTACTGTTTTGCTCTTTTCTAATTAATGGTACTGCTCTATTCAATATTCTGTTTTGATAAGTTCTATAGTGTTCTATATTTCATCTCATTTTGATATATGTGACTGAAAGAACAACTATTATAAAGATAACAAAATATACTGTGATACCTATTACTGTTATCCCGGTAACCTGCTGTGAAGTTCTGTACCAATTTCACTGTACGATCTTAGTTGGCTTTATTCTGACTTGTTCTGTTGTATACTTTCAAAATAAAAAAAAAAGTAAGGTGCATACTATAGCATACAAGAATGTGTGCCACACTTCAATAGAACTGTGAGTTTTATTTTTACAAGCAAAAATCTGGGGAATATGTGTGGGAATTGATTGTGTGTGTGTGTGTGTGTGTGTGTGTTTCTGGGGAATTAACCTAGGGCCTAGTGCGGCCTTGGCAAGCACTCTACCATCCAGCTACATCCCCAGTGCCTTGGGAATGAATATTAATAGTGTGGGATAATGGCAGAAGGAACATAAAGTTGAATCAAGCAAAATTTATTATCATGATCCCACTAAGCAGAAATTCTGCATTTAATTATAGCTTGGAGAGTTAGAAAAGGCTTTAACAGTTTGATGAGTTAGCTGGCTGAAACATGGATCAAAAAATGGCTCCTGTTATGGTTTATGTCTAGATGCCCCCTCCCCATCCAAAGCCTCTTGCCATCACAGGTAGGTTTTTCAGAGGTTCTAGAGCTAGTGTGTAACACCAGGATTGATTCATGGCGTAATGCTAGGACTAAGGGCACTAGGATTAAGGGTGAATATAATATAGGAGACAGAAAGAGGCTTGTCACTTGCTGCTTCTTCACACCTGTGTTACTTTGCTACCTTCTGCCTGCCGTGAACTGTTTCTCCTCTGCCATGCCTGTCTGCTATCCCACCCTTCCTTGGAGCCAGCTCATTATGGACTGAAACCTCCACAAACTGTGGGATAAAAAAAGATTTCCTCCCTTAACTTGTGGTTGTTGGGTGTTTTGTTTCAGCAACAGAAAAGTAACAAATATATTCACCATAAATGAGTTAGAGATGTTTGCCCTCCCTTCTTTTAGCATAGAGAAGATTCAAAGGCCTAGGGAGACTGGAATATAAGTATGAATTTGTCATTTAAGATTTCTACTCCCCCTCTGGGGTTATCATGTGTAACTATGGAACTGGTTAGTTAACCATGGTGTTCTTAGAAGAAATAGGAAGCTCATTAAATTCTAATCAATACTTTTGAGAAATAGGTTGGTGAGGGGAGCCTCAGCATATGAATTGCTCCATGACAGCTCTTCTCTGTAGATCAGACCTTCCAGAGCTATTGTTTGCAAATGGTTTTTCACTCAATGGTATGTATGTTGGAAGCTTAGTTTTCAATGGGACAATGTAAAAAAAAAGGTGATGGGACCTTTAAGAGGTGGAGTCTAGAGGAGGTCATTGGGGCCTCCTCCAAGAAGGGATTCATGTATTCTCATGGAACTCCAGTCTCCTTCTGGCTTCCTGGCATGCCTGTTATCCCTCCCTTTCACACATGCGTCATACCCCACCCCACCCTTGTCCCCACCATGGCCAAGTGCTGGTGGTATAGTCCAGTTTCTCAGGAGGCTAAGGTAGGAAAAGTAGAGGTTTGAGGCCAGCCTTGGCAACTTAGTGAGACCTATAAAAAAAAAATAGGGATATAGCCTAGTGGTAGAGCACCCCAAATTCCATCCTCAGTGCTACAAAAAAACAAAACGCACATGCCCACTGTGAGTCCATCTGCCAATAGCTCTCATGGGAAGCCAATTAATGGGGCTGCCCAGTCTTGGACTTTGAGCTTTCAAAACTATGAGCTTGCTAGGGATTCAGCTCAGTGGCTTAAGCACCTGCCTATCAAGCACAAGGTGGTGAATTTGATCCCTGGCACCAAAAAAATAAAAAAAGACAAAGCTATGAGCTTAATAAATCTCTTTCTAAACATTAAGAACCCAGCCTCAATTATTTAATTATGATAATGGAAATGGACTAATATAACTGGAAACTGAATTATTCAATTGGGAAATATTTATGTGAAGGAGTAATTGGATCCCAGGATGCCAGGGCCTAAGTGGCAGCACTCAATTCCCACAGGCAAGGCAGACATGGTTACCATTGGTAACTATGGCACTGGTTAGTTAATCATGGTGTCTTAGAAGAAATAGAAAGCCTGCTGAATTCTCACTCAAATTAAGCTCTATTAGCATGAAATGTGACTTCAGACTCATTTTTTTAATCTCTTGCTTAAATTCTCCCAATCCATTCTGACCAGTAGTCTCTGGTAAGTTCATTGCCTTGGCTTTAACCGAAGTGAAAGAAATAAGAAAGTGTGATTCTATTAATTCCTGTGATGGATGTTTACTGAATGTGTAATATGTCTCAAATATTCCAGTCATTAGAAATACAGGCATGAATCCCATGGTCCTTGTCACAACACTTGCTTTTATGGAGAAAACAGATATTCATTTTCCATTAATTAAGAACATACTCTACCCATAAAGATGTGACTGACTCCCAAGTGGTGATCAGTATACAAACAAATTTAGATGAATGTACAAACCTAAAGTGCTTCTGACAGCATAGCCTATGTGTTAGTCCTCTAGGACTGTGTTCTAGTTATTTTCTCTCATTGCTGAGACAAAATATGAGACTTCTAAAATTAAGGAAGGAAAGGTTTATTTAGCTCAGTTTGTAGAGGTTTCAGTCCATAATCTGCTGGCTCCAAGGCAGGGTATCATGACAGAGAAGCAATAGTTCATGGCAGCAGAAGACAGCAAAAGCAACAGGAGCAAACACTGAGGGAGTAAAAGAAGACTCTACTTATGTAAGCTACCCATCCCAGGGCAAGCACAGCACTCACCCTCTTAACCCTAGCACTAGACAGTCAATCAAGCACAAACTCTAGATTTAACTGCCTCTGAAAAGCAACCCCCCCATGACTACACAAGGCTCATGGGGACATCTAGACACAAACATAACAGGCTGCCATTTCAAAGTGCCATTGACTGGGTGATTTCAATGACAGAAATGATTTCCTGGCAGCTCTGGAAGCTGGAATCCCAGGGTCAAGGTGCTGGCGAGGTTGGATTTCTCCTAGGCCTCTCTGTCCACTCTGCAGTCAGCACTCTCCTGCTGCTTTGTCTTCACAAGGTCATCCTCACGTGTACAAAGCCCCTGGTGTCATCGGCACGTACTAATATCCCCTCCTTAGGTCACCATTCAGACTGGATTAAGATGTGCCCTAAAGGCCTCATTTTAATTTAATCCCCCTTTAGAGGCCCTTTCTCCAAACATAGTCACATTCTGAGATCCTAGGGTTTCAGGTTTCAACATATGAATTAATCCTAAAACATTACATAATAGCTGAAAACCTTAGCACCAATTTAAATATCAAGTAAACCATATACTCACTCAGTAAACATATACTGCGTGTGCACAGGGCCAAGCTGCCCAGGTGCTTTTCTGTGGTCACAGTCTGATGGGGAAAGGAGATATCAGACAACTCAAGAGAGGAATTCATCAAGGTTCATCAGCGGCACCTGTAAGTACAGATCCTGACTTCTCCACTGACTAGCGGGGTCCCTGTGGACAAGTTGTTTAATCCCCCTGGCCCTCAGTTTCCTCATCTGTAAAATAAAGTTCATATTACTATTTACTTTATAGGCTGGTTTTGATGACTAAATATCCATAAGGCACTTAGAATGGTGGCTGGCATCTAGCATCTTTCACCTGTAAATAAATAAATTTGCAAACATCCATGCGAGCCTGGCATTGAAAGCAAGCTTTGTTATAGCTTACATCGTCCATTATCACCTCTCACACATGGACACACACACGTTAGTCAAGTCTTGCTATGTAGCCCAGGCTAGCTTCATGCTCACAGTAATCCTCCTGCCTCAGCCTCCACAGTGCTGGGATTACAGGTGTGCACCAAGACACCCAGCTGTTGGCCCCCATTTTAACTCTCAACCTGCACCCAAAACCTATGCCTATAACAAACAAATTTAGATGAATGTTCAAACCTAAAGTGCTTCTGACAGCATAGCCTATGTGCTAGTCCTCTGGGACTGTGTTCTAGTCCTGCAACCCACTCACTCACCTAACAGAGTGGGGTCCACTTCTTCATCCCTTAGCTTTCCTTTGCCACACAGGCACAGGAGACTTGCTCTGGCCTGTGGTATGTGAGCAGAAGTGAAGCCAGTAGAGGTTGGCAGTGTGGCACCTGAATGTGTCCCCCTGTGCCTCTCCCCTCATGCTAAGATTATGTCAGAACCGGGCTGTGCAGGATGGAGACAGAGGGCTAGAGGCCACCACACGGCTCCATCGGCATCTAAATGGCACAGATGGTACCCTGTGCTACAGCTTTGCAGTTGTTTGGGACACAGCAATTGTTTCCAATAGGTCAGTTGGGACTATGTATTAGCATCAGGAAATGTTTCCAATAAATTAGTAAGTGGTAAAAGAGCAAATAATGAACATCTCATACAGTAAGAGCGTATTTTTACTTTTTGAATAAATGTGTGTCCTCAAGGGGGGTCACATAGGCTAAAATGTTAACCAGCTGTTTGTAGTGATTTCTATTTGTGCTTGTGTTTTATTTTGCTTTGCTTGTTTGTACATTGCTGGGGACTGAGCCCAGGGCTTTGTGCATACTAGGCAAGCACCTTGCCCCTGACCTACATCCTAAACCCTTTATTTTACTAAATTTATTTTAAAATAAGGTGTCACTAAGTTTATGCCCAGGCTGGGTTTGAACTTGTGATCTTTCTGCCTCAGCCTCCCAAGTAGCAGGGATTACAGGCCTGTGCCACCGTGCCTGGAGGTGAAGGCTCGCTCATTCATATCATCCAAATGAGGCCAACAGCCATATTTTGATTTTGTAATTTGAGTCTGAAATGGTGTTTGGGAAAGATCTAGATGGATGGCTAAACGGATGGCAGCTGGGGGACAGGAGCAGCCCATCCACAGGGCTGTGCTCACATCCTTGACTTTGGCTCCATCTCTCAGGGTGAGGCTCTGCCACAATTCTACCACAGAAGTTCAAAGTGGATATGGAATTTCTGTGACTGTGGCAGCCTGGAAAAGACATAAGGTGGGCTTTCAAGGTGACACAAGTTGTTAAGATGGTTTGGGGCCCTGGGGGGTTCCTGTGAGACTTGGAGCACTGCAGGTAAATGTGTTTTGCACACATGCCAAGTCAGTGCTGAAATCAGAGGTTAACATTTAGCATAAGAGCAAAACATGAGAGGGCCTGAGAAGCGTGCTTCAAATATCAGCTCTGCTTGCAACAACAGCTTCATCTTAGGCCACACGGTCCCTCCCACCGCCTCGGCCTCCCCAGGGTGATCAGCCTGTCAAGTGAACCTGATTAGATGAGTGCGGCCCTCCAGCCAGAGCAACCAGACCTCAAGTTTCCTGACCGCCTCTCCATCACGCTCTGGCTGAGTCCATTTGCACCACACACCAGCCTTCCGGGCCTCGGGAGCAGACCTGCTGGTTTCTTCCTTTTTGTCTTTCAGCCAACTTTACTGAGGCATAATTTATAGACAACAAAACCTGCCCATTTTCAGTGTGTCCATTTTATAGTTTTTAACAAATACGTACGTACACTCTTGTCACTGTCACCAACAGAATCAAGATTTAGAACTCCCGTTGGGTGTGGTGGTGCACATCAATAATCCCAGCACCCTGGGAAGCTAATGCAGGAGGAGGGCAAGTTGAAATCCAACCTGAGCATTTTAGCAATTTAGTTAAGACTGTCTCAAAAGTAAAACTATCTGACGCCACAGCTCAATGCAGAGACCCTGGGCTCATTCCTAGTACTAGAAAAAAAAAAAGAATTTAGAACCTTTCCATTACCACGAAAGGTTCCCACAGGTTCCTCTGGATTAATCCCACCTCTCATTCCTGATCTCAGGCAACCACCAATGTGCCTTCTAACCATAGATGAGCCCAGCCTTTTTTAGAATGCCATGTGAACAAAATCTAATAGTGTGTACCACTTGTGTCTAGCCTTTTTGTTTAGCATAATGAAGTTATATTCATCCAAATTGTGTCGTGTATCAATAATCTATTCTTTGTATTGCTTAGTATTATTCCTCTGTACTGCTGTTTTGTTCATTAACATTCTGAAAGGCATTTGAGTGTTTCCTAGTTTCCAATTATTATGCATAAATCTCCCTCTCTCTCCTCTCTCTCTCTCTCTTTTAGTTTCAGTTGTATGTATTAAGGTTTCAACAGGAACTACAGAGCTCATTTACTACTAGATGAATAATTTTCCCTGAAACTTGCTTTTGCACTGAGAAAAAGCTGTAATCATGTAAGTTTTGTTCAATGATTTGATCAATTAGTCATTTATCTTCTCAACATTCACCTTCCATTACTACTAGTAATAATTTAATAATATTATTTGGTGAAGTGCTTAATAAAAGGTCATCATGTTTAGAATATTATTGGAAATCATTCATTTCTCACAGCAGTCCTTAGATGGGACCTTAAGCAATCCTCCTGCCTCAGCTATCTGTGTATGGCTTTTCCGTGTTTGGGAGGGACTGGTTTTGATTTTGCATTGCCGAGGTCACCTATGTGAGTACTTTACCACTCATCTGTACCTCCAACCCCCTTTAGGTGCTTCTTAAACCAAAAAGTGCAATGAAAGTAAGATTGTGTTGTCTTAAAATATAAGAATTTTCTGCTCAACTCAAGATTTCCACTTATTCCTTTATTGGCCTTCATTCTCCTTGCTCATCCACTCCAGGTGCTTGAATTGATGAAGTTTTACTGCATTTCTTTAATCAGGACTCAGTGGCCTGTGACACTGCTCAGGCCTTTATGTTTAGTGGGGCCCAGGCGAGACTCGGTGGGGCGTCCCTGATATCAGAGGAAGGTTAGAACTCAGCGCGGGTGCACGTGAAGCACTTTGCCTCCTGGACGCCTGATTCAGCCCGGTGCTGCGGAAGTCAGACACATAAGTAAAGCCCTGGCACACCAAGGCAGGTCTGGCCTTATTTGACATGTGGAAATGTAATTAATTTCCCCAAATTCCTACAGAATACTACTGCTCACTGGAACTTTCAAAAGAGAAAGAGAAAAAGACAAAAAAAAAAGCCTTAACTCTTAAAGAATTTAATTATTGAAGAGCCAAGAATAAACTAGAAGAATAGGTAGCAAGAAAATATAAATAGGGACAATAAACTAGAATTTATAATGGCTCGTCCCCTCGGCTGTGGTGGTCCCTGTCTTCTACAAAAGAAGAATGGTTCCTGCAGTGGCCATCAGAATCACCTAGAGAAGAGGGTTTATTAAAACACAGACGCAAGCCAGGCATGGTGCTGTATTCCTGTAATCCCAGCACTAGGGAGACTGAATGAAGCAGGAGGATCGTTGCAAGTTCAAGATCAGCCTGGGCTACCCAGAGAGCCCAAGACTAGCCTGAATTGCATAGTGAGACCCTGTCTCAAAAAAGCAAAATAAAATAAAATAAAACATAGATTCCTAAGCTGCCACTTCCAGAGCTTCTTTTGTGTCACAGGGGAAGGAGCGTTCCTGGAATCAAGCCTCACACATGCCAGGCAAGTGCTGTACCACTGAGCTACGTCCCAGGCCAGGGTTACTGATTTAACAGGTCTAAAAAGCTAAAGAATCTGTATTTCTAACAAGCAAGGCTGAGGGCCCACACTTTAACATCCATGGAAACTTATGTGTGTCAGACTTATATATTATCTCCTTTAAACACCCCAAGACTGCTTTGAAATAGTCCTCATTCCCCCTATTCTTCACACAAGGAGAGCAGAATTCAGACAATCTTCAGAATTTTCCCTAGGCTCACAGCTATAGACAGCAAAGCCAAACTGAATTTGGATCTGTCTCAGCCCAGAAGCCACAGTTTCCCCACTATGTCAAACTGCTCTCTAGATGCTTCTGGGGCAAGTGGGCGGAGGATATTAACATGTGACTATCCTCCTCCACCCTTCCACAAGCTTCCTGCCACAGTCACTCAGATGTACAAGAGAAAAACTTTTACTTTTAGATCAATTTTTCTCATATAAACAAAGGATTTCTATCTCCCTGGTGAATTTTTGCCACCTAAGAGACTTAATTCAGACATAAATTACCAATTTAAGAAATGAGAGAAGAGATATCAATATATATTCTACAAATGCTAAAAGGATGACAAGAAAACCATCAATTAAAGCTCACTCAAAAAGAAACAGATAACATGAGTAGCCCTATATCTATTAAAGAAATTGGATTTATAGTTTAAAACCTTACCACATAGAAAAATCTGGATCCCATTACCTTCATATGCAAAATTCACTAAACATAAAAGAAGAAACCTTATCAATTCATAAAAATTCTTCTAGGAAATTAATCAAAACTGATTACATCCCAATTAATTCTAAAAGACTAAAATTACAATAAAATTAAAATACTTTAGTTCAAGTTGAGACAAAGCCTACACTATTGTGGGGTAGAGGAAACCATTACATTCTTTTTGTTGTCCTTGTGTTCATTTGTTTTGTCTTTTGAAACAAGATCTCACTATGTAGTTCAGGCTGGATTTGAACTCACGTTACAGCCTACACAGCAATTCCCCTCCCTTAGCCTCCTGAGTGCTGGGATCCAGGTGTGTGCCACCACTCCCAGAATCATCACACCCTTGGTAACACTGGAAAAGACATCATCTCCTAGCAACCACTGAAGTAAGTGAGATTCCTTTATGTCCCTCATTTGCAGTTCAGGAGACAGTTTGTGGGAAATCAACCTGCTCAGCTCTCTCCTGGGGGTAGGAAGGGATAGGGGAACATAAAAAAATAAACACACAACCCATAACAAATGTTAGTGGGGCTGTGGGGAAAAAGGAACCCTTCTCCACTGTTGGTGGGAATGTAAGCTAGTGTGACCACTGTGGAAATCAGTATGGAGATTTCTCAGAAGACTAAGATTGGACGTTCCATTCAATCCAGCTATTCCCCTCCTGGGTATTTTCCCAGAAAAACTGAAAAGGTCGTATCACAGTGATATATGTGTACCCAGGTTCATAGCAGCACAATTTATAATAGCTAAGTCTTGGAAACAACCCAAATGCCCATAAACCACAGAATGAATAAAAAAAGATGTGGTATTTTTATATACTGGAATATTACTCAGCTATAAAAAAGGATGATCTTGAGACTTTTCTAGATAAATGGAGGCAACTTGAGACCATACTCCTAAGTGAAATAAATCAAAATCATATTTATAAATATCATATTGTCTCCATAGTGTAAAAAAGTAATAAAAATAAAAACTGAAAGAGTAATAAGATCCAAAATGTACAATAGACATTGTAATAATGAAAGGGAAAGAAAGTGCTCAAAATGACAGAACATTTGGGATAGGGGAAAGGAGAAAAGGAAGAAAGGAGAAGATATGTCTGTAGGTATACAAATATAAATGTATGTATGCATGTATGTGTATGCATACAAGATAGATAACTATACTACTAATCTCCATTAGTTCATCAGAAAGAACAGTTTGTTCTGTCATTTGGTCATTTTTTTATATTGAGATCTTGTAACCTGAACAACTACTTCTAAGGCAATATATTAACTAATGTTGATTTCCTACTGATACAGGGGAAAGAAACTCTCAACCTACCATGCCCAGTATGAGCTCTTGTTCTCTAAAATCAAAGAGTGAATTTTAGGAACAATGGAGGTGAAGAGTAGAATATATTTATTGAGAGAAAGAAACCTTCAGTCTGAAGAGAAACAGGGGTCCCAACCCCACTGCCCAGGACTCTGTCTTTTCCAGGGACTTTTATAGAGTAAAACCATGGGTTCGATGGGCGGGAGAAACCTGGGAACTCACAAGGCAGATAGGCATAAGGTGAGACCTAACTATAGTTAGCCAATATGATCAATAGTTTAGGTAAAATTGATTACATTAGGGACAAATGGGAAAGCAAGCCACGTAGGAAGCGGGCGTTCTTAGAGAGCAGTGACTCTTCCCTAGGGATTTAGGATGGTGACGCCAGACTTCCAAATTATCCAGACTTAATCCCTAAGGATTATACTTAAGGGTGTGGTTGCATTTGTTTTGCCTTCTGTTTTGAGATCTGGCACATAGCAAGAGGTGTGTGTCTCCTCTAAGGTCATCAGATATCTGGAGCTCTGTTCGGCTTCCTGGAGGGCCTAGCCTATACTGACTGCCTATAATATTTGTAACTGGCTCAGCTGTCTGTAACACTCGTAACATCGACTGTTGAATCTAGAAGCTTGATAAAGTTTAGGGGGCAGAAATCTTCAAGACCGTGTTCTTGTGGGCTGGGGATTTAGCTCAGTGGTTCAAGCCCTTGCCTGGTGAGCATGAGGTTGTGAGTTTCATCCCCAGTAACCAAAAAAATAAAGACCCAAGTTAGAACTGCGCTGTTCTCTCAGGAGCACCTGATCTAAACAGCCATCTATGATCAATGCCATTCGGATTCTATCCTTATTTCTTCATTTACTTATATTTCAAAGTTTTTAATTTTTGCTGACAGTAAAGACAGGATCCTTGTTAGGCAGCAGAGGCTGACCTCAAACTCACAACCTTCTTGCCTCAGTCTCCTGAGTGCTAGGATTGTAGGCACATGCCACTGTTAGAGGTAGCTGAGCTGGTTAAAAATAGTATAGGCAGTTAGACAGGCCTAGCCCCTGGAGGAAGCCTGCACAGAGGACCAAATGTCTTATGACCTTGGAGGAGTCACACGCCTCTTGCTGTGGGCCAGATCTCCAGACCCAAGGTAAAACAAATGCAGCCACAACCTCAGTATAAACATTAGGGATTAGGTATGGATCACCTTGATAAACTTAGAGTCACCATCCTAACCCCGTACAGGAAGAGTCACTGATCCTCCCTGCTTCCTGTGTGACTCACTCCCCCTCTGTCCCTACCATTGGTCGCCCCCATTGGTCAGTTCTACCTGAACAGTTAATCTGATTGGTTGATCATAGTTCTGTCCCACCTCATGCCCTCTGCCTTGTGAATTCCCAGTTTTCCCTACTTGAGACCCTCCTCACCTCATGGTTTTATTCTATAAAAATCTCTAGAAAAGACAGAATCTTTGGCAACCCACTCGGGACCCTTTCTGTCTCTCTCTGACAGAAGCTTTCTTTCTTTCAATAAATGTATTCTGCTCTTAACCTCTGTTGTTCCTAAAATTCATTCTTTGATTTTAGAGACCATGAACTCATATAGGACGTACAGTAGGTTGGGAATTTCTTTCCCCTATATCACTACCACATGCCTCTTTCTCCATTTATAAACTAAATTCTTTCCCCTGATGAAAAACTTCTTCATCCCAGTTCTGCAGGCAGCCTTTACTGAAGGATTTACTGAATAATATGGGGAGGGTTGGAGGTGTAGCGGCTCAGGTGAAGAGTAATTCAATAACAAGTCCTTTAGTAATGGCCACCTGCAAGTCCAGGATGATGAAGATTCTTCAGCTAAGTCCAAGGACAGGGGAGAGAGTGCCAAGATGTGACCTCCAGCCTGAGAGTATGATGGGACACACTTCTGTCCCTGATCCTAGTCATTTCCCTCTGAGAGTTTAAGGCTCCGTAAACAGCAGTAAGATTATTTTCTGTGACTTAGGAGCCAGAGTGTTGTGGCTATGGAATGAGGCAGGTTTAGAATCTGTTTTTTTCTTTCTTTTATGCTTTTAATATCCCAGAGTTGATAATGTGCAAGGAAAGGGGCACTTTTACGTGTCATTTGTGAGAAGACAAGTTGACTGAGCTTCTCTAGAGGCCAATGAGAATTTGTAATGGAAACCTTACAAGCTTGCTGATCCTTTGACCTAGAAATTCTCTTGCCAGAAATTTATTCCAGGAATATTCAGAGAGGCTTAGCGAGACTGTTCATTGCCAGGTCTGCAATAACACAACCCTGGAGCAGCCATAGGGCTCCCCACAGGAGAGTAGCTGAGTAGAGTCCCTCCCTCTGTGACCTTGCTGTGTTTGACCACTATAGATTATATGAGGACGCTTTAGGGATGATGTTCAAGACTCTACTGAGGGAAGAGAAGTGAGCCAGAGGTTGTGTATATTCAGTAAAGCTCAGTTTCTATTTATTTTATTTTATTTTACTTTCTAGGAAAGGAAGTTATGCACACAAATGTATGCATGAGAAAAGCATAGTAGACATCCAAAATACTAACAGAGGCTGTTGCCTGCTAGTAAATTAAGCATAACTTTTAGTTAATTTATCTGGATTTTCAAGTTTTTCCATAAATTGTTCTGGGGTGATGGGATGCTGCAAATCAAACCCAGGTCCTTGTGCCTGCTAGACAAGTCCTCTGCCACTTAGCTACATCCCAAACCTCCCAGATAATTGCTGAGGAAAAATTTAATAACAAACCCTTTTAATTAGCATTGCTAGATAAAGTACATTATGGGATATAGTTACAGCATATGTTTTCATTTGATAAATCTGTCAAATCTACTTTTAATGCAAAGTAATAAAGGAAAGTCAGGATGGATGGGCTTGTGAGTTCTTCAGTTGAGGAAACACAGTGGAAGGGATAGTTTGTGACTGGACAGACAAGAACATGAGGTGGGCACCCGGTTCTTTCTCTTGGGATGCTTGTGCTGGGGGAAGTCAGCTATGAAGTCCAACTATCTTGATCAGGCTCAGGTTCAAATTTGGGGGCAGAAATCTACCCTCTGTTGTGAACAAGAGAAGAAGTAATTATTCCAAGTCTCTCAAACTAGGCAATCGGGATTTGGGTGGAATAAGAAAGGAAGACCAAAAGGAAAGCCACACCATCCTGATAGGGCATCTGCTGCCCCCACTGCCACCACCATCGCCACCACTGCCCTGTCTACTCCCTCCCCACATCACCCATCTGAACGTCCTGGAGCAAGTCTCTGTGTCCCCCATGTATCAGTCACGTGCCTGTCTTGGAGGCATCAAATGAGAACACATGTGAAGGCATTCTGTAAATTGCAAGCTGCCAAACAGCACATTATTATCATGTTAGTAAATTACACACAAAGGATGTATTAAGCAAGAACAAGACATCTGACGCAGACAACTGCAGAATTTGTTCATTGCAGCAGATTTTTTATGGCTCTCTGAGATCAAAACAACTCAAAGTTTAGTCACTCCACGACTAAAGCCGTATATTAACATCTATCCAAATTGTTCTATGATCCTATTTATAGATGCACTGATCATTAAGCATTGTTGAACACTGCACCGCAAGTGGGTTGTTAAATAGCTTGGTTAGGTGCTGTGCATCGCGTGGCTGGGAGGAAGCCATGTAGTTTACGAGTTTGGCAGCTCGTAACTCTGGGGGCCTCACCTTATCTTCACACACCAGTCTCAGTCACCTTGGAAACTGCCCTGCTCGAGATGCAGAGCACAGAACACGCTGGCTGACAGGGAATTCAGCAGCAGCTGCCTCCTCTGCTGGTCCCTATTACCAAAAAAAAAAAAAAAAAAACCCATCAGCAGTGTTTGTCAAGTCACTTTAAGGGGGATCCACGGTGGAGCTTTAAGGATCTTGCATGGGGAAGTGAACACAAGAGCCTGGGGTTATGAGAAAATGAAAAAATAAAATGAGAGACAAGAAAATTAAAGAAGGAGGAAAGGAGAAAATGGAGAAGAAAAAAAGATAAAAAGATTAGAGGAAAGAAAGAAGATTGTTACCCTATTTTGCAGATAAGGAAATAGAGCCAAGGACCCAAGTTTCCATAGCCAATAAGCATCAGAGCTGTGCTTCAAATATGACCTGTAAACTCATTTCAGTTGAAAAAAAAATCCCCGAGGAAGACTGAATTTTCCAGATGTCCACATATATAAAGATGCCACCTGAGTGTATGTCCTCTACCCAGAGCGCAAAGTCCATAGAAAGAAGTGAACATCATCATATATTTTTAAAGTGAAAATGCTCAAATCAGTAGAACATGGTGCACTGGGATGATGTGGGTGATGATGGGAAGCAATCCTCAAGGGCACAGAGGGTGGTTAATCTCTGCTCTTTGGTGACTAGAGCTTCAACTGCCAAGACTCCACCTGAAGGCTCTTCAGGCCTTCACACCCAAAATGGCCCACTTATGTGGATATCAGCTAGTGACAGTTGTTGGATATGAGTCCCACTGAGCCACTTTCTGGAACATTCACCTGTGGTTTCGCTGATAGTTGGACTTCATAGCTGACTATGAAGCATCCCAAGGGAAAAAACAAGGTGCCCACCTCATGTCCTTGTCTGTCCAGTCACAAACTATCCCTTCCACACTGTGTTTCCTCAACTGAAGCACTCACAAGCCCACCCAGAATCAAGATGTGAGATATAGATGCCATTTCATGTAGGACATGGAAAAGATATTGTGGCCATCTTTGGAAGATGTAATCTGCCACATTCTGTTGGCTCAATAAATCTCAATTCAGTCTTGGAGAGAGGGATTCAAATCCCAAGATATGATCCAAGGAGTAGAAAAAGCTCTGTGAATGCAAAGGTTCATTGTGGCCTTGTCTGTAATGAAGAAAACCATGTAAATAATACTGAGATTCCATCTCATTCCAGAAAGAATAGCCAAGATTAAGAAATAAACCAATAACAAATGCTGGAGGGGCTGGTGGAGAAAAAGGAATTCTTCTTCACTGTTGATGGGAGTGTAGACTGGTACAACCACTGTGGAAATCAGTGTGGGGAGTCCTCAAAAACCCAGGATTAGAGATTCCATTTGACCCAGTTATTCCACTTCTGGGCATTTTCTCAGAATTGAAAACCTCATACCACAGTGGTATATGTGCACCCATGTATACAGGAACACAATTTGTAATAGCCAAATTTTGGAAACAGCCCAAGTGTCCATCAATCAAGGAATGGATAAAAAAGATGTGGTATTTTATACAATGGAGTACTACTCAGCTATAAATAAAGATTGCATCAAGACTTTTATAAGTAAATAGACATGACTTGAGACCACACTCATAAGTGAAATAAACCAAACTCGCATGTGTAAATACCATATTGTCTCCCTAGTGTAAGAAACTGAAAAAGTATATATGATCCAAAGTCTACAATAAATACTGTGTAAGGGTAAGAAACTTCTCAAAGAGGAAAAGTAACTGGGGTAGCGGAAAGGAGGAAAGAAGGACAGGAAAAGAAAAAGACATAATTTGTGTGTGTGTGTGTGTGTGTGTGTGTGTATAGGCTAAAATGACTATACTACTAATTGTATTAGCTATTGAAAAAGAACAATTAATATTCATGTGATTAGATCAATTTTACATGTCTATACCTGTTATTCTAAGCAACCCTTTTGGAGGTAACAATATGCAATATTACAACCATTGTCAAATTCCTATCATCTTTTTTGTAAATCTATATTGTTATTGTATTAGGTTTTTGTTGTTGTTTGCTTGTCTCTTTTGCTTTTTGTTTTTCTTTTCTGTGTCTTTCTCTTAAATAAATAAAAAAAGTATCTAAACATCCAACAGTTGTTCTTTGGACAATTAAGTGTCTAATCAAAAGAATATTAGAGAGCTGAGCGCTATGGTGGCTCATGCCTGTAATCCCAGCACTTGGGAGGCTGAGGCAGGAAGATCATTGCGAGTTTGAGACCAGCCTGGGCTACAAAGTGAGCTCAAGGCCAGCCTGAACTGCATAGCGAGACCCTGTCTCAAAAAGACAAAAAAAAAAAAGTATTAGGCAACATGAAAACATAAAACTTGTGGCTGTAAGCATAGCTCAGTGGTACAGTGCTCGCCTAGCATATACCTGGTCATGGATTCAATCTTCAGCAACACAAAAATGAAGTCCTGGGTTTGAAAAATAAATAAATATAAAATATAATGAGAATTCTGATACAACTATCACACTAAGCTCCAACTATCATTCCCCTCTCTTTTCTCCTCTCTGTCTCTCTGTCTCTGTCTGTCTCTGTCTGTCTCTGTCTCTGTCTCTGTCTCTCTCTCTCTCTCTCTCTCTCTCTCTCTCTCCTGTTTCTCTCTTGGCACTGGGGGTTAAATCCAGAGCCTTTGCACTGAGCTACATCCTTCCAGCCTTTTTAAAACAGATTTTGAGACAAGGTCTCACTAAATTTCCCAAACTGACCTTGAACTGGGATTACATGAGTACATCACCTTGACAGATGGCAATATTTCTCTTTTGATGTCAGAGAGTTAGGATGAAAAATAAGCACAGATTTCCTTCTGTCTTCTCTTTGAAGGCAAATATTGTTTTCACTATTTTGCTTTGTTCTGACTGTTTTGCTCTATTCAATATTCTGTTTTGATAGGTTTTATAATGTTCTGGTTTTGTTTTGATTTTGCTATACCTGATTGAAAGGACAACTATTGTAAAGATAATGAGATATATTATGGTACCTGTTACTGCTATCCTGGTATCCTGCCCTGAAGTTCTGTACCAGTTTCACTGCATTGTCTCGATTGGCTTTGTTCTGTCTTGTTATGCTGTATTTTACTATCTTCAAAAGAAAAATAGGCACAGAAAAGGAAAGCAACAGTGAGGAAGATGAGAGTGTTTTGGGGAGTGTGTTTATCAGGTAGCTATTGCTTTATAACAAAGCAATCCAAAACTCGAGTCCTGAACAAGTACCCTTGATGGCCAGGCTCACTTGTGTCGTCAGATTGTGATCAGCCTGCACTGAGCTCACCAGTGTGTCTGTGCATTATTTGGGGGAATCTGCTCTAGGATGGGCTTCCCTGGGGCAGGCTGTTACGGACATGCTATGGCTACATCCTGATGTTCCTCAAAGCCTCATGTGGCCATAGGTAGGGCTTTTCCGAGGTAGTTGGATCTAGTATGTGTGATGCTGGAAATGATTCATTGTACAATGCTAGGATCAAGGGCACTAGGATTAGGGATGTGAGTGCTACCTTCTCCAAGTAGCTTGGATAAGATACAAGGGATAGGAAAAGCTGTGATCATTCTCTGCTTGCTGTCTCGATGACTTTTCTCTTTTGTTGTTGAGACAAAATACCTGAATCCCAAAGTTGGGAAGGGAAGATTTATTTCTTACAATTTTGGAGGTTTCAGTCTATATTCAGTTGGCTCCCAGTAGCAGGGTGGCATGGCAGGGCCATGGCAGGTACCACAAACAGCAAGCATGACTAGCAAAAAAGAGAGAGAGAGATACGCTTTCTCCTCCTCCCTACACTATATGCTGCTTCCTCCCCTGGATGGGTATAGAACTCATACCACCAATCCAAGTGCTAGACAATTACAAATGCTAGATTTGCCCACGTCCATGATTGCATGAGGCTTGGGGGGGAGGTCACTGACATAAACCATGACACTTGCTTTGCTATCTTCTGCCTACCATGAACTGTTTCTCCTCTGCAACGTGTATCTGCCATGGCACCCTTCCTTGGAACCAGCCAGTTAAGGACTGAAACTTCTACAAACTGTGAGCTAAATAAACCGTTCCTACTTTAACTTTGGGTGTCAGGTATTTTGCCTCAGCAATGAGAAAAGTAACTAAGACAAGGCAGCTCTGCTCAAGCTGTCTGTCACCCTCTTCCTGGACCAGAGAGGCTGAGATAGGCCATGTTTTTTTCATGGTGATGGCAGAAACATAAAAAGAAAAGCAGAAACACATGAGCCTTCCAGAGACCTGAGATCAGAACTCTCACAGGTTCACTTTTGCATTATTGACATAACTAATCAGAGAGGGAGGTTTCATTTGCAGAAGGAAGGTGCTGCAAAGTGACATGAGAAAGGAGACAGATACATAGAAAGGTGATAGGAACAAATAACACAGGGAGGGAAAGTGAAGTAGATAGGTTGAGATGCAGGTCTGGGAGAACACTGTGGATAACAAAATAACCACTAGCCACTCTCTCACCCATCCCCCTCTTAATCCCCATTATGCACATGCATGTGAGGACACACACACACACACACACACACACACACACACACACACAGTATTTGTCTACCCAATTTCCAATTCTTTCTCACTTTACATAAAAAAGAAATCTGTCATGGTCCCAGGAAGAGGGGAACAGGTCCCAAATGTTCTAGCTAATCCTCTTTCTACTCTCCTAGCCAATAGGAAGCATCATGTGATACAATTCTAGCCAATGATAAGGGGTGGGAAATCTACTAGTGGGGAGGAGCATAGGAACCTGGCTCCTAAAACAAAAGCAAGAAGAGGCAGGCTTCCTCTTTGATCCTAAAACTGCCACCATCATCCCGCATGGCAAAGTGCAGAAAAGAAGCTCAGATTTTATGATACTGACAGTAACTGAATTAGCCACCTGCCCAAGCTACTCTGCCTCTGGGCTTCCTGACATTTCTAATATGAACTTTATTTTCTCCAGTCTTCCCCTCTGCCCTAGACTCCAGTGGCCTGGTTGGCATCTACATTCATATGCATCCAATCCAAATCAGTTCTTCATGGGTTTCTCCCAGAAGAGAACAGGAATTGGGTACTTTAAAAATAGTGTCACGAAATGCAACTTGGTATGGTATCACAGTGTGGAATACCCTGGACTGAATCTGAGGCCTGTCACATACCACCCTAAGAGACTTCCATATTTCACCTCCATGAGTCTCAATTTCTTCACTCGTAAGCTGAGGATGATAGCCTTGGGGTGAGAATTTCACAGATGATACACGGTAAGCCTCTAGCATAACGGCGATGAGCCTAGAGGGCACAAATGTTGTTTTTCTTTTAAGACAAAAGATGTTAATGTGTACATCGTTTTTGTCTAAACTCAAACCTCAGTATACATATTTAATTTCAGTGTTGGCACTTTGTGATAAATAAGTCAGTTTGGGGTTGCAGTTTGGGCACTCGTCTCTAAAGGTTTGCCATCACTACTCTACCAGAAGATGCTCAGTAGATGTCACTGGTACCCTTTGTGGTGTGGAGAGACTCACAAAATCTCGTGAAGAAGCCTGGCAGGTTTAATAAATGACTGCATTTTCTGGATCATCACAACAGGACTGCATATTGTGTGACCTGCCTGAGTAAACACATGGCTCCCTGCAGGGCATGAATGGCCAGCGCCAACTCCCCTGGACATCAGGGTACCATGACCCAAATAAATTCTTAAGAACTTGGCTATCACAGAAGAGGGATGAATGTGTGAGGGATGAAGTGGGGAAAGGAATCCCGAGGTCAAATAACTTTGGGAAACACTGGATTGAATAGCACCAAGGCAGGTTCGTTTCCAGTGTGAATTTTCAGAGCTTTGAGCACAGCCATGCATTTTTTTTTTAATTTTTTTTTTTTTTATCGGTACTGGGGATCGAACTCACGACTGCCTGCTTGCAAGGCCGGCGCTTATGCCGCTGAGCTAAATCCCCAGCCCCGCCATGCATTTTGAGATCGCCAATCAGGAGTGCAGTCCATAGCGAAACCTCTTCTTCTAGAAGACCTTTCCCAATTGGGAAATGGGGCGTTTGTCCACCCAGTGGGGAAACCACACGCCACCTGAGGTCAGCCTCATTCTGGGATTTGCAATCTCCTCCTGCAGCCACTGTGCTGCAGACAGTCTATTCCGCCTGCTTTACCCTGAACGGTGACTTAGAAACTGCAGCTGCTTCAGCTCTGCAGTCTTCCTCTTGCCCCTATTCACCACAAATTCATCATGGTAAACAATCTTCTGAGACTGAGAAAAGACTGTCACCTCGCCGCGACTCAGCGACTCACTCCCCATTCCCACGTTGTACCAGCCCTGCACACAGTGAGCGGAGCGGCTTCCTTTCTTCGGCAAGCCTTTCAGCTGCTGAGCTCAGTAAATGTCCACAGAGCTGCCTTTCCTGGATTTAGCAATTGCCCTTTTGTGTGTTAGTAAACTTTAAAAAATAATGAATTTCGACTATAACTAAGAGATATAAGGAAAGGTCAGGATCTGGGGGAGAAAAAAAGCTGTAGGCCAATCCTGAGCCACTGGGGAAGGCCAGGGCAGAGTCCCACACAAAGCACAAGTGAGTTACCCGCTTCTGTTGCCACTTCCTCACGTAGTGAATAATTCCATCTCATACAGAAAACAGATTAAATGACTCTCATTTCTCAGACGAGCTTTCCCCGCATCTTATTCTCAGAACCAGAAAGCCAAGGCCTTTGCTGGCTCTGTTACCTGGAATAAAGACACTTTCAGGATGAGCTGAGACAGGAATCACTGCACCAGTGCTCTTTATTAAGCACCTACTATGTGACCAACACACAGAGTCCCACAGCCAGAGAGAAGACCCCATGATACATAAATGGGTATAGCTGGGATTAATCCTAGTCATTCTCCAAGATGCCCAGCAGCTCTCCCAGCCTGTCTGCCCAGTCTCTGTATGCTGTTCGGGAAGGTAAGCAATCAGTGGCTACAATGTAAGGAGCCCCATTCCCCCAGGCTGCATTAACTGGCTCAGACAGCTGCAGGTGCCATAGAGGCCCTCAGGAAGGTTTACTTAAAATATGAAGCGAAATGCATTTGCCTTTCCCTCAGCTTGAAGGGAGCAGGCTCTGGAAATAGCTGAAGACTGACAGGCTGAGTGCACTGGGGTAGGTTATGTGGCTGAAACCTGGGAACAACCAGGGGGCACCTAGCCCAGTCTTTGCATTCCTGAAACTTGGCTGTTTTGCCGGGAGACTGTGGGGTGGGGAGTTTGAGGGAGAGTGGCAGCCTACAGTGGTAGGCCACAGATCAGTTGCCCTGGCCTAACCTCTGATGGGCTTTCTTGTCTGTAAGAAGTGAAATGACTGTTCCCAGATCTTTCTCCTGGGATTCAACCAAGGGCTTTTGCACTGAGCTATATCCCCACCCCCTTTTCATTCTTTATCTTGAGATAGCACCTTGCTAAGTTGCCCATACCAGGTTCTGACTTTTGGTCTTCTTGCCTCAGCCTCCCTTCCTGGGGTGCTGGTGTTAAAAGTGTATGCCCCATTCCTGCCTGAAATTGAATGACTGATGGACTTTTTTGTTTGTTTTTTTGAGACAAGATCTCACTATGTAGCTCAGGCTGACCTTGAACTCACTATCCAGTCCAGGCTGGCCTTAAACTCGAGGTAATCTTCCTGCCTCAGCCTACCAGATGTTGGGATTACAGGTGTGCACCACCACACCTGGCCTGGCTGAGAATTACTTTAACTGTAGTAGAGCATAACTGTAACTTACCATTACTGACATTTAATACATTCACAATCCTTTGGGGTTTTTGTTGTTGTTGTTGTTGTTGCTGTTTGTTTTTTGACACAGAGTCTTGCCATGCTGCCCAGACTGGCTTTGGGCTCAGAAGATCCTCCTGTCTCTGTCTCCCAAATAGCTAGGGTTACAAGTTACCTCACCATGCTCTGCTACATAACTGTCACCACTATTTAGTCCCAGGACATGTCATCATCTCAAAAAGAAATCCCACATCCCTCTCTCTGGGTCTGGCAGCCACCAGTTGGCCTTCTGTCTCTGGGTTTCCCTATTCTAGATGTCTCATGCAAGTGTAATCATACAACATGTGACTTTTTATGTCTGACTCCTTTCACTCAGTACAGTGTTTTCAAGGTTCATTCATATCATAGCATGAATCAGTAGTTCCTTTATTACATGGATCATATCTACTCAAGGGCTATACAACCATTTGTTGATCCACCCTCAGCTGGTGGACATTTGGCTTGTTTTCATCTTTTGGCTAAGGAGTTCTAATTTCTCCACATCCTTGTCATCATGGGAAACTTTTTTCAGGAGGAAAAGGCATGTGGTAATCATTTTCTCTCTCTCCCTCTTCTCAGTAGAGGTCACATTATAATGCCTAGGCTACTTTTGAATTTCTGTTCTCGCACGATCCTCCCACATAAGCCTCCCAAAAAAGATTCAATCTGTGTGTGTGCACACATGTGTATGCACACATGCATGTGCACGCTTGTGTGAAGTGCATGTACATGTAGTACTGGGGAGCAAACCTAGGGTCTCACACAAGCTAGGCAAAGCACTCTACCACTGAGTACATCCCCAGCCAACAAAAGTTTTCTTCTAATGAATCTTTCTTGAAAACCTAGTAGAGTAAAGCAGATTAAAATAAACTGCTGGTGGAGGTGACAGAACCACTTAAGGGTTCCCAGGGACCAAAAATACCGCTTGCTCCATGTGAGTCTGGTAGAGGCTGCTTAGAATCTGCAGCCCCTGCTCCCTCCAAGGTAGGCACAGAGGTTTTCCTATCTCTTTTTCATGTGTTTGGGGAAGAATGGAGATTATAGTGCTGGGATAAGGGCCCTAGTCACAGAGGAATCGCCAGGTTCTTGTTAGAATTAAAATTCTAGAGTATTACTGCAGGTTTGGAGAATGGGAATCTTCTTGGAAAGAACCCTGGAATTTGCAGTTTTTACGCACTTCCCAGATAACACTGATGCCCTAAAATTTGAGAACCACTGAACTGAGAAAATGGCTGAGGCTTCTGGAGCCCAAAAAGCTGCCATGTTTCCAGACCACTGGGAACATCTTTTTCCAATTGCTGAGTGGACTTGGGTTTCAGGCTAGGATCCAGGCACCAGCTAGGGTTACCTCCAGGTCACCTTGGCACCAGGACTGTGACACTCAGTCCCCAATAACAAGGACCTGCTTATGCCCCTCAGGAACTGTGTGGGATTTAGGCATTTCAGAGTGATGTTATTTTTTAAGTTATGCTTATTATGATTACTTTTCTGAAATTGCTAAGCTTCAAAAATAGCAGATCAGTCAGAAAGCGATAACCACGAGTTTCAGTAGCATGAGGCAATGCTATTCGCCTTTGTGCTAAGAATCAACATTATTTACTTTGGGAATCTTGCCCAGATTTTTGTTAATTCCTTCACATAGTTTCTCCTCCTAGCTGTGTGACTCAACTAAATTTTTTCCAGCTGGGTCAAGCAATAAGGAAAACTGTCTCACCCACCCCCATGTACTGAACTCAAGGGTCACCGAGAATCCCCGATGTCAGCCACTTGCCAGGGCAGGAGCTCCCTCCTTGGGCTCTGCGAGGACTCATTTGAGAATCAGCAGTAGCCCTTGTTTCAGTTATCCATCGCTGTGCAACAAATCTTGCCAAAACTCAGTGACGTAACCACTATTATATTAGCTCTCTCCCCTCCTTGGATTGACAAGGTGCTGCAGCCGTATGGGGGCTTAACGAGGCCACAAAGTTTAACATGCCTCATCCATGTGGGTGTCAGCTTGGAGCTGGGCAAGGGCTGCTGATGAAAAGTCTGCACCTGGCAGACCTCCTCATGTGTCTTGGTTTCCCCCAACACTGCAGCTGTGATTGGGAAGAGAGTGTCTTAAGAGCAAGAGTTCTAAAAAGGAGGTGGCATTTGGAAGCACTGACTTGGGATTCGTTTCTGACTCTATGGCCTTAGACAACTTAAAGAATCTCTTGAAATGTCACATCCATATCCACCAATGGGTTCCTAATTGAGTAGACATGAAAATTTAAAAAGGTCATACATGTAAATCCCTTCACACAGGACTGCAGGAGCAGGAATGGATCATAACCATGAACACATAGACACCTAATTCTGGAAGTGCCTGGAAAACATCTCAGCCCCTGCGGATTTTGTACATTTCCCAGTGAGAGACCCCAAGCATGATCTTCAGGGAGTATGGCAGTCCCTCATAATTCCTCCCCTCCCCATATATATACAAGTATATATATGAATCCTTACATCAAATCCTTTATTTCCCTTCTCCTTGTTTCTGGGCTAGCCTGTGACTGCTTTGGCAGTAGAAGGCATCATAAAATGTCAGGAAGATTGGCAGCTTCTGTTCCATTCCTTTTGCGGCACCTGTTCCTGGGCTGCTCCTCTCAGAACCCAGCTGTCCCTCTCCCTTGTGGGAGGCCACATGGAGGAGAAGCGAGACTGTCCCGCTGACAGCCCCAGCTGAGCTCCTGGCCCACAGCTGACACCAGCTGACACCCTGGGGAGGCATTTTGAATTCCAGCCCAGCTGGGCCCCAGTCGACTCCAGCTACAACCAATATCATGTGGAGGAGAAGGACCACCACTCTGCACCCTGCTAACCATGGCTATGAAAGACATGTCTATGGCAAAATGAAAGCCAGCCTCCCAGACAGTCTCTGTGATGCCCACACATCCCTTTGCATTTTGCAGCAGGGCTAGTCTGTGTGGCGAATAGAAAGCAGCAGAAGTGTATGCTCAGGGGCATGGTATGTTACTCCAAAGATGAAGCTATAAAGAATCTGTGGCTTCTGTCAGGGTCATTCTCTCAGCCCTCTCTTTGTGTCATGAACAGCCCCATGAAAAGCCCCACATAGGACAGCCACCTCATCCCAGAGTTGCCCAGGACTGTGCTGGCTTTAACATGGAAAGTCTCACCTTCTGTGAACCCCCTCAGTCCCAGAGGAACCAGGATGGCTGGTCACCCTAGGTTCACATGGACAGCAGTGGGTGAAACTGGAGCATCCCCCAACAGCCATGTGAGGAAGCCTTCTCAGAAGCAGGGTGGGGACCCCACTGCAACCCCAGGAGAGACTCAGCTACCACCACTTGGGCTGGCCCTGAACCCTGACCCCTGGCAACTGTGAATAATAAATACGTTATTTATTTAAGCAACTATATTTGGGGTTATTTGTTAAGCAATAATAGATATTTTATAAAGACCCCCTCACCCTATCAACAGATAACAGAAATAGACAATATAAATTAATCAGGTTCTCACTCTGTTTTTGGTGCTTTGAGCTCTTGGGAGCTTTTTGGTTTGGTTTTTAAGACAGGGTCTTGCTGTATAGCCCCAGGCTGACCTCAAACTCACAATTCTCCAGCCTCAGTCTCCTGAGTCTGGGGTTGATAGGTGTACATCACCATGCCCTCTTTTAAGGTCTGTGATGATCTTTGGGTTTGGAGCTTTCTTTTCTTTCCTTGGTCTTCCTGGAGGGTCTGGCAGGGCCTGGCTGCTGTTGGGCGAGAGAGCTCCAGCGTAATTGTTTTCCAAGCTTTCACCATAAACTCCAAGGGCTCCTGAGGCCCTCTCTCAGAGGAAGCCTGATTTCCCTGTAGGCTGATTTCTCTACCTGGTCTGCCAGAGCAGCTAGAAAAGATCCCAGATGTATGAAGCTGAGGGCACTTAGAGAATAAGGATCATAATTACGGGGGTGCCTGCAAGGCATGTAGTTGGTTCACTGGGGTCTGTGAGGGCCCTTCATTGACCCCAAAATCTTCCCAACAGGCCATAGCTGAGATTTCACCATTCATTTACTTGGGAGGGCATTGTAACTTCAGCACTTTTTCTGAATGAGTTGATTGAAGACTTTGCTCCAGCCCAAGGGCGGCATGAGAGTACTGGGAATTAGTCCAAAGGGGAGCACAAAAGGCAGATGGGGCCCCAAAAGCTGACCTTGACTCCACCCCCTAGCGATGTGAGATCCAGCCTGTTTGCAGACTCAGACCACAGCACTGCACACACTGAGACCCGAAAGTGACTCAGAGATGGTTCCTAGAGCATCTGTTTCTGTTTCCCACAAAGTCAGGGCTGGGGATTTTTAGTTCAGCAGGCATAAGCGCCTGCCTTGCAAGCTCATGGTTGTGAGCTGGATCCCTGTTACAAGAGTGCCACAAAGTGGGGCTTAAATTATCAGAAATGTGGGGCTGGGGATTTAGCTCAATGGCATAAGCACCTGCCTTGCAAGTGTGCGGTCGGTCATGAGTTTGATCCCTGGTACCGATAAAAAAGAAAAAGACAAAAAAAAAAAAAAAAAAGTTGAGAAATGAGCTCTCTCAGAATCTGGAGATTCCAAGGCTAATGTAGATGCATCAGCAGGACTACTTTGTTTTGGAGCTGGGAGGGAGACAGTTGGAGGTCTCTCTCCTGGTTTTTCATGTTTTGCTGTTGATCTCTGGTTTTCCTTAGTTTGGTGGTGTGTCACCCCCAGCTCTTCTCTTTTCCCAAATCTTCACACACTGACAGGCACACAAGGAATATTCACAGAGTGCCTCATCCAGCACCGGGAAGGCTGCAGCAGGAGTTCAAAGCCTGCCTGGACCACATGGTGAGTTCAAAACCAGCCTGAGCTACACAGGGACTACTGGTCTCAAAAGTAAACAAAATAATAAAAGGGCCTCATCCTTTAGGACAAGCAACTACTCCCTGAAAGCATGGGTTATGAGTATCCCTTACCCCAAATCATCAGGACCTGAAGTATTTCGGATTTCAGATTCATTTTGCATTTTAGAACAGTGGCATACACATAATGCCATATTGTGGAAAATTGGATATAGTGGCATGTGCCTACAATGTCAGCTACTCAGGAGATTGAGGCAAGAGGACAGCGAACTCAAGGTCAGCCAGGGTAACAGTGAGACACCATCACACACACATACTTTCAGTGTACCTGCATTTTGAGTGCAACTTGTCACGTGAAATTGGGTGTAGAATTTCCCACTTGTACTATCATGTTGGTACTCAAAATGCTTAGCGTGTTGGAACATTTTGGAGCACAGATTTTTAGATGAACTTAACCTGTATGAGAACATACAGTCCAGTGCACACCCCTGTGATCCACTCACTTCCGCAAGGCCCCACCTCACTTCTGGCACTTCCCAAAGGCCATCAAATCATCATCTCATCAATGGTCTGATCCACGGATGCAGTCAGAGCCTTCATGTGCCAATAAAGTTCTGAAATCGCTCCCTCTGAACACATGATACTTTGGGGTATGTTTCAAATCTAAAACCATAGCCAGGCTTGTTGGCACATTCTCGTAATCCCAAAACTTGGAAAGTCAAGATAGAAAGATCATGAGTTTCAAGGCCAGCCGAGGCTGCAGCGCAGCCAGCCTCATTTGCATAGCAAGACCCTGTCTCAAAAAAGATTTAAATCATAACACACATTGGAACTGCACAGAAGCGTCACTTCTTTGTTTCCCAAAGTCTAGGGCTGGGGTTGGGTTCCTGATTTCATCCCCTGTACCACGAACAGTCTCAAGGGCATAACTCAATTCTCTCCCCTTTGCTCCACTTGCAGCGTCTTCTTGTTGGAACAACTGGAGCTCCCTGCTCTGCCTAGAAACAACCCTGACCCAACCAAATGCTATCCATCCCGGCATCTTCCCAGAGATGATATATGATTTAACTTTACAACACACACTGGTATTAATGTCAGTATCACCAACTTTCAGATAGCTTCTAAGGTACATTAAAGATGACTGCAAGTTATCTGACCTTATTCCCATTAAATGTGAGTGTCTATGTTCCCTCTCCTTTAAACCAGATGGGCTCTGTGACCAATCAAATAATAGACCACAGTGATTTGTGCCAGAGTATAGGCCCAGGAATTAAAGGTCTCACAGCTTCCTGTCTTCAGACACTGGTTCTGGAAACCCTAAGCTGCCACGTAGCAGTCCAAATACCCATTCTGTGGTAGGTCAGTATTTCCAGTGGAGCCTGACCTCTAGCCGTCACCCAGGAACAAGATTGGTGAATGAGGAAGCATCCAGAATTCCGTATGGATCCAGTCACCAGATAAACCCTACTGAGTGACCTCAGCCAATTTCATGGGTAGCAGGTATTGTACGGCTGATACCTGCTCAAAATCCAACTTTTAAATTGTGAGACATAATAAACTGGTTATTTTAAACAACTAAGTTGTAGGCCAGTTTATTATGTAACAGTGAGTAACCAGTGGGGAAATTTTAAAACATCCTTTAATCTCATTAATTTTTTTTTTCTCTTTAGAGACAGGGTCTCACTATGCAGTTTGGGCTGGCCTTGAACTCACTTTGTAGCACAGGTTGGTCTTGAATTTGTAATGATCCTCTTGCCTCAGTCTCCCAAATGCTGGGATTATAGGCGTGCACTGCCACACCCAGCTAACTCATTAATTATTTTCTATGGTTCTTTTTTAAAGATATTTTAAAAATTATACACACAACTTATAGAAGTAGAAGGAACTAATTTTTGTTTTGGTGGGACTGGTGATTGAACCCAAGTCCTTGCTGAGCTACATCTCCAATTCTTTTTTGTTCTGAGACAGAGTCTCACTAATTCCCAAAGTTGGCCAAATTTATGAACCTCCATCCTTACTTAGCCTCCCAGGGTGCTGGAATTACAGGCATATACCACCATACCAGACTAAAAGGGAACTAATTTAGGGAGATTCTAATTTGATTTCTGCCTGGCACTGTCTTATGCATTATGTCTTGGTTACTTTTCTCTCTGTTGAGACAAAATACTTGATGCCCAAAGTTATCAAAGGGAAGGTTTATTTCTTACAGGTTGCAGGTTTCAGTGCTTACTCAGTTGGCTCCAAGGCAAAATGACATGGCTGAGGGACAGTGGTTCATGGCAGCCCCTGCAGCAAAGTGCCAATCAGGCAGAAGAGAGAGAAGACACACCTTTTTACCACCCTTACACTATATGCTGGCTCCACCTTGGGGTGGGTGTAGCACTCACACACCACTAATCTGAGCACTGGACAATGAACTAATCACAAACCTTACATTTTGCCTGCATCCATGATTGCATGAGGCTTGTGGGGGCATCTGAACATAAACCATTACACATTATCTCATCTAACACTTAAGACAATTTAGCTCATTCTGCTATTCTCATTGTAAAAAAAAGAAGAAAATAGGGCCAGGGATAGAGCTCAGGGATCTGTCTGGCAGGTGCTGAGTTTGATTTCAGCTACAAAAAAAGGAGGAGAAGAGGAAGGAAAAGGAGATGGAGAAGAAAACCAATGCCCAGAGAAGCTAGGAAACATGGCCAGGTATGGAGGTACATGACTATAATTCTAAGACTCAGGAGTCTAAGGCAGGATGATGGCCATGAGTCTCAAAGAGAGAGAGAGAGAGAGACAGAGAGAGAGAGAGAGAGAGAGAGAGAGAGAGAGAGAGAGAGAGAGACAGAGAGAGAGAGAGACAGAGAGAGAGAGAGACAGAGAGAGAGAGAGAGAGAGAATTTGCAGATGATGATCCAACTCATGAATGGAGGAAATGGGAAATGAACCCCTAGTCTGATTCATCCAACTAAAAACTCCACGTGCTAAATACTACCACTGGACCCCACGTCACCTGTCTTTGCTCTGATGGTCAATCTACATCCACTTAGCAAGACATCATATATGGCTTTCCATGTTGCTACGACGTAGCCTTCAAAGCCCTCCTATTAAATGGTCACCTATATTCCAGCATGGTTTACACACCATTTCCCTATCATGAACATTCCCATTCTTCTCAAATTTTTTAGCGATTTAAAAATAACAGGAAACAGGGAGCTAAATCTTTTGCAGATGAGAAGGGGGCCAAAAGATGGAAGGAGGGGGAATGGAAGTGAGAAGAGGAAGTAAAGAGGATTGAAATGTGGTGCATACATGTACCCACTCTCCGTGATGACTGTAAGCAGCATGTACAAGAAACATGTTCTAGTAAAATTTTTTAAAACTCCAAAACAACATGTTGCCTCCTGTCAACATTAGAATGACCAGAAATCTCATCTACTTTGCTCCTCCACTGCCCTCACCACCCATCTGCTCCCTCTCCACCCAGCGCCTTTCGAAACCTGGCTTCCCGGTAAGGAAGGAGAGCGCTGGGCCACTGGGTCACAGGTGAAATGGAGGTGGTGGATAAAGATCATCCTTCCTGTCCACAGACCTGGTCTGATGACTGAATCGCCTTTTCATAGTTCAGCACCAACCTCATCTATCTTAAATAGCTTAGACTGTCAGAAAAATTAAGATTATCACAGGATGCTTATTGGTTTTGAAAACTTCATGAATTCTTTTATCTTAAAAGGGACATTGAGGCAGACCCAGAGGTTCTGAAGATGGCAACACTCAGGAGACTGTTACTGTCTTCCAAGGAGGAAGTTCTGGGCTACCCTCATCTTCAGGCTGTTGGAGGTGGTAGTTACCAAGTCCCTGGAGTGCCTCTGCCTCTCTCTGCTTCTTTCTTGGTCTGTCTCTCTCCCTCACCACCACCATGACTGAGGACTGAACCTACAGACTTTGCACTAAGTTGCACTCCTATTTCTTTCTAAATTATCTATGCCAGGTGTGGTGCACATGCCTCTAATTCCAGCACTTAGGAGACTGAGGTGAGGTGATCACTGCCACTTCAAGGCCAGGCCGAGTTACACAGTAAGTTCAAGGCAAGGCTGAACTATGTATCCAGAACTTCTCTAGAAAAACAAAAGGAAAAAGATAAATAAGTAAATAAATAAACAATCCTGAGGCAGGATCTCACTTGTCCAGACAGGCCTTCAATTTTCAGACTCCCAGAGTGCTAGGATTACAGGTATGCACACTACCCTTGGTTCTTGGAACTTTTCACTTAAAAGTTTCAGATGAATTTTTATTTTTATTTTTTTAATCTAATTTTTTTTTACTTTTCTTTCATTTAATTTTTGTAGTCCTAGAGATCAACACTAGGGCCTTGCACGTGCTAGATGAGCCCTCTATCACCGAGCTATACCTTCAGCCTTATTTTTGTAAACATTTATTGTTTTCAACTTTTTTATTTCATGGAGATATTATACTTAGGGAAAGCACCATCCCAGGTGTAGCCCTGTATAAAAACTCCCTGGTCCCTCCCCTCCTGAAGATCTACAGCCAGCAGAAGCCATGCTGACACGTGGAGCAGATACAGAATAAATATGGGGCAAAGAGCCAGGCATGGTGCTGCATGCCTGTATCTCCACACTGGGGAGGCAAAAGGATCACAGTAAGTTGAAGGCTTGGCTGAACTACATAGTGAGAACTTGTCTCAGAAAAAAAGCGGGGCAAAGACCTAAGCCACCTGTGTGATGCAGAGCTTTAATCTCAATGATAGATATCTGGAAAGATGTAGGTTTTCCTCTGGGGAGTGAAGAAAGAATGACATCCATAGATAGGCAGGACAGGCAAGGCACCCTTGGAAGTGAAAATGTCCTGGACAAAAACACAAAGATGGGAAAATACAGGTCAGACGGGGTCCGAAGGAGCTTCACATTGCTAAAGGAAAGGAGGTAGAAATTGTCTCAGCAGCTTTCCTGAGGTGCAGTACTGAGACACCACCTCACACATGACGTCAAGGAGGTTATTTCAGTCCTTGAATGTCAGCAGCATGGTGGAAGGGCCTGAATGGAGGCTGCTAACATCACGGCACCCAAGAAGCAGAGTACAAAGTGGAGAGCCAGAATCGGGGAGGAGATAAACCCTGCAGGTCATGCTGCCAGTGACCTCTTCTCCAGACAGAAAGCCAGCTATGTAATCCCAATAAGCTAATCACCTTCCAAACACAGGAGGCTTTGGGGGCCATTTTAGTTTTTACTGTTTTGAGATGGTCTTCCTATGAAGTTCATACTGGCCTTGAACTCACAGTGATCTTCCTGCCTCAGCCGCCCAGGTGCTGGAAATCAGGTGTGTGCCTTAGGCCCAGTTAAAGGACCATTTATGTTTTTTAACTTAATTTTATTTGTATATTTTTGATATACATAATGATCACATCTATTATGGGGAGTTTGTACCTATACATAATATATCTTCATTTTTCCCCCCATTCCTAAGGGGTCCATTTTAGGTTTGAACTACAGCAAATGCTTGTATTGCTCAGATTTACAAGACTATGAGGATTTGGGGCAACAGTCTAGTCTTGGCCTGAAAGATATTATTTATCCTGAGTAGCTGAAAGAAATTTCCTGACTTCATGTGGGGAAATGCCGGTGTTACTGAGTAGCTCCAAAAAGTGGCTCCACAGTTAAACTTTGCTGGGTTTTGTGCTGCTGGTGACTCCTTCTAGAGTTGGGTTTGAAGTTCTCGCCTCAAAAAATTGAACACAATGAGCAAAAAAGTGGTGACAAAGTTTATCTGAAGAAGTAAAGGTGAAGAGTGAGGGAGAAACTGGCTCAGCAGAGAGAGCCCAGGCTGAGTGAGAAAGAAATCCATGTGTGGGTCTTTTGGAACCGTTCTCCGCACATGTTCTGGGATCTTTTTTTTTTTTTTTCTAGATTTTTTTTTAATCGGTACCGAGGATCAAACTCATGACCATGAGCTTGCAAGGAAGGCGCTTATGCCGCTGAGCTAAGCCCCCAGCCATGTTCCAGGATCTTGTAATTAATAGGTCATGCCTGCTTCACCAATTTTGCCACACTGATCTCTCGTTTCACTAGGAAGCTCAGTCCCTACCTTGCCCTGTCTATGCCCCCCAAAAAACAATTTTTCAGGGCCTTAAGAAAAACTTTTGCCCCAACCTAGTCTTTCCTTGTACCTTCTCTTCCACCTAGCTTTCCTTTGTGTGTGGGGTGGGGGTGGGGGTTTGTTTTTGGTGCTGGTTCTTTTGGTTGGTTGTGTTTTTTAAGACAAGGCATTGCTATTGCAGTCCAGGCTGGCCTTGAACAGGCTTGCCTCAGACCCGGAATCCTTCTGCCTCATCCTCCCAAATGCTGAGACTGTAAGTGTTACGTTTTGTCATTGTTGTTACGTTTGGTCCTACTTACGTTTTGTCATTTGCCTTCTCACTTAAACCTTTAGGAGAGAAGGTATACAAAAATAATCCTACAAAATGTTAAATATATTACCTTTTTAAAGCAAATCTCATGTTCACTGAATCTTCAGAGAGCCTAAAGCCACTGTGACATCATAAATGACTCCAGATAGGGCAGAGCAGTACACCACCCACCCTGGATGCTGTCCAGCGGAGGACCTGGTAGGTATGTCCACAACCCTCAATGATAATGTAGGAAGCAAGCCTGAGTCAGCCTAAGACGCTGAGCACAATGTTGTGAGTGAACTGGTCCTTGGGGACCTCAGAAGGTCAAATCCACCTGCAATGTAGAGTTGGTTTTCACAGAGGCTAGTCAGGCAACAAAAGATGCCAAATTTATTTTCAACTGGGTATCACACTCAAGAGTTAAGAAACTGGGTGTGGGGATGCACACCTGAAATCTCAGCACTCAGATGACTGAGGCAGTAGAATCACCAAGACCAGCCTGAACTACACAGCAAGACCCTGGTCTCAAAAACAAAACAAAACACAAAACAGGGTTGGGAGTGGAAGTCAAATGCAAAGACCTTGGGCTCAATTCTCCATATGGAAAAAAAGGAGGGTAGGGGAGAGATTTTTCAGACTTCACATTTTTTATATCCAGGGAATGAGGCTCCAGAGATCTTGGGAAATGTGAGGTGCTTAGGGAGTGGGCACTGGGCTGGGATCCAGTGGTCACCAGTCTCGCAGCAACTGGGATTTGCAGCAAAGTGGCAGCATGGGGCAAGGTAGGCTGGGATCAGAGCTGCTCAGCTGCAGAAGCGGTGGGAGGTGGAGGGATACCCCTCAGCATCTTTAACTGTGTCATTTCACTGAGACACAATGAGTTCTTCTTCCTCCAACTGTTGGGAATCAGGGTCAGTGCATAATATCGTAATATGTAAACTTACAATTTTTGTAATTTTGTGGAAATCCATGGTTTGTACTTTATTCCAGGGCCAAAGCTTGAGGATGTCCATAAAGATGTGCTAGCACCAAAGGAAAACACCTGTCAGCCTATCAAAAATGCCTAACTTCTCTTCTTAAGGAGCTGGGTTTCCCAGTATATGAGGCCAGGGGTGAGTGGAGGCACAGTCCAGAACCACACCACTCCCTGGGATTAAGTCTGTAAGGAATCTGGCCCCAGTCTCCAAAATGCTTTCTTTCTGCAAAATGCTTACCACAAAATAAAAGTCAACCTAAGTTAAATAACAAAAACAAAAACAAAAGTTTTCTTCCTCAGTGTCATCATGGAGCAGCAGGATAATCAATGATTACTTGAGGCTACCTGGTCCTCTCTCATCACCCCAGACTTAAGGAGTAGACCTTAAGCAAGACCAGCCAGACCAGTTCCATTTGGGCTGATGGAAAGATACTAAGAAGGAGCCACACCATCACTGGACACACAGAGGACTTTGCAGTGGCCTTTCCCTCGCAGTCCAGTGCATGCTTTCAGAAACAGACCCAGGTTCAATCACAACTATGTCTCTTCCTAGCAAGGTGCTTAACTTCCCTCGATCTCAGCTTTTTTCATCTGTAAAGTGAAGACAATAAACACTTTTGCCTCATGAGAACTAAACGAGTAGAGGAAATTAAGACCAGTGTCATCTCAATGTCTGGCAAGTGGAAACCCAATGAGTCACACTCAGCATTAGGGAGGATGGAGGAGGGCTGTGTCCTGACTTAGAATCACATGAGAAGCTTTGGTGAGCTGTTGTATCTGTCCCCTCCATCCTTGGCCCTCATTCATCACTGGGGCCTCAAGGCCTTCTGAGTAACTGCCTCATACACAGTAGACCATCAGTAAGCATTTGTTGGCAGTTAAGGGGGAAAAAAGAATAAAAGTCACATGCTCTGTATTTGCAGTTACTCCATATGAAATAGCTTACTCTTTGAGGCTCTTAATATATATTTTTTTGAGACAGTCTTACTACATAGGCCTTGAATGTGTGAATTCTCCTGCCTCAATCTCCCAAAGTGCTGGGATTATAGTTTAATCTACTGTGCTTAGTGTAAATGTTCTGAAAAATATATATATTTGTATTTTTATTTATTTTTGCTTCCTAGATACCATGATATATATTTGTATTTTTAAAATATAAATATATCTCCTATGCTAAACCAACCACGACCTCAAAAATGGCAGGAACCAACTGGCAGAGAGAAAGTTAATGTCCCCCCAAAGCCTCATGGAGGCATAGGTGGGGCTTTTTCAGAGCTGGCTGGATCTAGAGTGTGTGATACTGGGATTAATTCATGGTTCAATGCTAGGATCAAAGGCACTAGTTTTTAATCCTATTTTAAAAAATTTTTTAAAAATTCATTTTAAAGATAGTAAAATACAATACAACAAGACAGAACAAAACCAAGCAAGACAATTCAGTGAAATTGATACAGAACTTCAAAGCAGGATACTGGGATAACAATAATCCCTACCATAGTACATCTTGTTATCGTCACAATAGTTGTCCATTCAATTAGGTATAGCAAAATCAAACCAAAAACAAAACACTATAAAACCAATCAAATCAGAATATTGAATAGATCAAAACTATTAATCAGAACAAAGCAAAACAGTGAAAACAATATTTGCCTTCAAAGAGAAGATAGAAGGAAATCCCCCATATTTGCTATATTGCATACTTTCATCCTTCCAAGAGATGCTCAGATCTCTGGCCCCAGGTCAGCATAATCAATCCAATAATACAAACATTGAGTTATTTTATGTATCTTAGTTGCTCTCAACTCAGAATGACCTTGAAACCATCCAGGTGCTGGGGGGGGGGCGTAGAGAGGGGGCACATGGGATGTTTGTTCTCAGCCTGTGCGCCAGGAGGTCCATGGGAGACACTGACTTACTCTCTCCCTGGTGCACCCACAGCTTGCACCACTTACCAGCAAGGCTGGCTCGTTGCTTTCTTGATTGGTCCCCCAAGTTGCAGCATGGCTGATTCTCGGGAGACGCTGACTTATTCTCTCCCTGGCACACCCGTGCCTTGTGCTGAAAACAGCACTAGGGTTAAGGGGATGAGTGATGCTTACCCTAAGTGGCCTGGATAAGATATAACAGATGCAAACAGCTGTGGTCATCCCTTGTTGCTTTGCTACCTTCTGCCCACCATGAACTATTTCTCTCTGTCATACCTTGCTTTCAGGACACCCTGCCTTGGAGCCACCCAATCATGAACTCAAACCTCTACAAACTGTGAGTTAAATAAACCTTTCCTCCTTTAACTTTTGGGTGTTGGGCATTTTGTAAAGGACTTGCCTTGGAAAGAAGTCTGGATTCTTCTTCATACCCTGTGCTCCCCCTGCTCTTCAGCCCAGGCGGGGTGACAATCCCACTAACCTAATAACCAGGTAACCATAACTGAGAGGGCTCTGAGTGACAACGAGAAAATGCCAGGCTGCCAGGTGTGGCGACACACACCTATAATCCCAGCACTCAGGAGGCTGAGGCAGGATCGCTGTGAGTTCAAAGCCACCACTGGGCTATGTAATATATTCAAAGCCAGTCTAAACTACATAGTGAGACATTGTCTCTGAGAAACTAAACAAACAAAAAAAACATAAATAAATTTAACTTAAAACAGTAACACTTCACGTGGCTCAACCAAGAGTAAACCAGACCCCTGTGGATGGGTGTAATGAGCACCACTGCTTGCCAAGCCTTGCTAGGGCATGTCTACCGTGGGAAGAGCAGTCACGTCAACTCTTCCCTGAAGGAAGCTCTCTCATGGGCCTGTTCTTCTTGCTGTCCACACCCCCAGCAAGGTCCTTTATGCTAGAGATGAGTTAAGAGGACTGGGGTTGCTGGAGAAGGTTACATTCTTTGTTACATATGGCAGAGTTCACAGGTGTTCAGAAACCAACAAGGAAGTATTTTCTGAGAGTCCATGATTTGTATATTCCTATTAATGTAGAAAATCAGGGATTAATGGTGATACTTTTTATTTTACAACACTAGTCAAACGCTTATGTGATGCAGGCTGTATATCCAAACTATTCATACCTTTACTTTTTGGTTCTGTTTTGTTTTTTGAGACAGTTTTATGCACAGCCCAGCCTGGCCTTGAACTCACTATGTAGCCCCAGGCTAGCCTCAAACTCAGTGACCCTTCTTCCTCAACATCCCAAATGCTAGGATTGCAGGTGTGCACTACCATGCTCAGCTTTTTTGTGTGGGGGGGTGCTGGGTATTTAATCTAAGTCTTTACACTGACCTACATCCCTAGCTTTTTTCTATTTTTTATTGTGAGACATAGTCTTCCTAAGTCATTAAACTGACCAGGCTGGGCTTAAACTTGTGGTTCTCCTGCCTCAGCCTCCCAGAGTCCTAGGATTACAGGCATAGACCACCATACCCAGGTCACTCTCAAGAGTTTTAATGTGCTATAATTGTACGTCTACTTGTGTGTCTGCTCCTGGCTACTAGTTTATTGTAGAATCAACTATATAAAGATAAGATCTATATTTACTTTTTTTCCCTTGTGATACTGGGCCTTGGCCATGTTAGACAAGCATTCTACCACCAAATCATACCTCTGATCTGATTCCCTTATCCCTAATTCCTAACATAGGGCAAGGAATATAGTAGGTGCTCATTAAGTAAATGTTTTATATGAATGAATGAATGAATGAATGAATGAATGTGATAGAACAATATACAAATTTGGTAATTCCAGGAAGACATCAAATATCATGTCAAATGAAATGTCTGTGGGCCTCTGAGGTTTGAGAAACCACACTGACAGCAGAGAAGTCAGGAAAGTACCCCACACTCACCCCTGAAGGTAACCTGTAAATAGTTGCTACCCAGCTGAAAACAGTGCAGGTCAGATGGTGACACAGGTGGCCTCAAAGATGTAGGGAAGGAAGCTACGAATGAAAAGGAGAACTCTACCCTTCCATTTCCGGGTGCACTCTCTGGCCAACAGGAGCCGCATTCCTTTGAGCTGAGCATGAGTGTAATTTCCAGCCTAGGTAGCAGAGTGGAATTTGGAACAAATAGCTCAGCAGAAAAAGATCCAGGGACAAAGGGGCAGGGCCCAGCTGGCCTTGGCCAGCACTTCAGCTCACAGGATGTTGGAGCTCAGTAGGGTTTGTCGAGGGAAATAACTGACGTCCACTGAATTGTACCACTCTAGAGGACCCAGAGAGAAATCTTCACATCTGGATGGCATTAGGTCTTTTGAAGACCTGGACACTAGCCAAGTACTTGTTACCACTCATCTTTTCCACCCAGAAGGAAAAGCGAAGCTGTGTTTAGGGTTAGGGATGGCGAAGGTCCAAACACACTCAAGAGGCAGAGAGGAAGATACTTTCATTCACAGAGCTGGATGGTACTTCGCTTTGGAGGTTTAAGGAGGAGGAGGGGGTGGTGATGGCAGGACTCTAGGTGCTGTGAAACAATTTGAGAAGGATAGCAGGGGAAATTTAAAGAGGTCCAATTAGAGCCAGGTGTGGTGGACATGTCTGTAATCCCAGCACTCCAAGAGGCTGAGGCAGGAGGATTTAAGCTTAGCTAGGGAAACTTACTGAGAGCCTGTCTCAAAAATTTAAAAATGGGCTGAGGATATAATTTAACAACAACAAAAAAGAGGCTGTTAGTTCCAGAGAAAGGGAACCAAAGAAGAAAGGCTCCTTCACAGAAGAGGACCAAGTATTGGGAGCATACCTTCAATCACACGGGAAAATGTCATGGGAGCCAAGGATGCTGGTGCATGCCTGCAATCCCAGCACTCTGGAAGGATCCTAAATCTGGGTCCAACCGAGGTAATTCAGCAAATGAACAAGACCTTGTCTCAAAATAAAACATGAAAAAGGAAAAGGGCAAGGGAAGGAGCTCAGTGCAAAGGCTCTGGGTTTAATCTCTAGCACCACAGGTGAAGGGGTTGCAGTGTTCCCCCTCACTGCCTCAACTGCTGCTCCCTCTCTGCGTGTTTTCAAGTTAATCATTTCTTCGAGACAATTGATGGGGACCTAAGAAAGGGAGGACTGCCTGCAGATTATTTGAACCTAGCTCTTCTATATGACAAAGGAATTGAAGGTGGGTATTACAAATCACTCAATTTTGAATAAGGCACATAGTCTTAAATACAGGTTAAAAAAAAGTGCTTCGGAAAAAAAAGGAAAGGAGGGAGGAATAAATGAAAGGGACAGAGGAAGGGACGAAGAATGAATGTAGAAGGAAGAGAAAATGGTTTTGATGAAAAAGGCTGAGTGGGGGTGGTGATGTTGCTGCTGGGTAATACTGATTTTGACCATAGCACAGGAAGATGTGTGTTGTCACAGGAGGACATCATCTAGGGACAATCCTAGGGGTCTGGGGTAGTTTATGTGTGGGGAATAGGGAAGATCATTGTTGGTGAAGGCCATATTTTTTATTTACTTCGCTGACATATTTAGACCATTCTTTAATAGCGGTGGCAGTGGCTGAAGGGAAGAACCTTTACTGGGGGACTGTAAAGACAAAGACAACTCATTCATTTACTGGCTGGGCTCTATCTACCCCATCAGGCTACTCACAAACCTCTGAGTCATTTCCTCAGGGTTTGTGACAGCTGGTTTCTGGCCTTAAAAGAGGAAATGGAACGTTGAAAGACCGCCTTTTTCATTCTTAAGGTCTCAAGGGTGAGCAAGTGGTAAAGCTAGAGGTTGCGTGGATATTTTGGCTCCCAGTTCTGTGACATGAAATTCTTTTCTTGGGGACAAGCGTGAAGAACAAAATGTAGCGAAGGTCTAGACTCAAGTCAGGGCAGGAGGAACTCGAAGTATACTTGAAAAGATACTCCACGACACATGCACTGCACATTTAAGCATTGTCCAGCAGCTAACTGCTGCGCCCTGCCCCCTAACCCTAACAACCACTGTACCGTTTTGCAAACAAGTTGGAGGGTAAGATTTTTTTTTTTTTTTTTTTTTGTCTTTTCGTTTTTACCGGTACCAGGGACTGACTAGGGATTGAACTCACGACTGCCTGCTTGCAAGACAGGCGCTTATGCCGCTGAGCTAAATCCCCAGATCTTTTTAACTTGATCTTAGCAGATCTATCTAGTGGACGGTGGAGTTCAACGTCGATACTCTCTAAAGATCTTTTAATAAGTGGAAATTGAACTTCTAGCCCACTGCTCCTCTCGCTTTCATAAGTCATCCCGAACATATGAAAAGTAATGACTGACAGACCCGAGGTGAAAGCAGAGCGGGAAGGACAGTCTTTCACCCTGCTGGCTTAACACGGTGCGTTTCCATTCCGTGAAAGTTCGCCACAGTTGGCGCCCAGCGAGTAGACACACGTGCAACCTACACATGCGCCCAGAAAAAACACACCCGCTCCTCCAGGCGGGCTCATTTCAGCCAAGTCACCAACCAGCCCCCTAAATGCCCGCCCTCCAGGCAAATCCCTCGACCAATCGGGAGACCAGAGTCGTCATTACGTCACTTATTTTACATATAGCCGCTTCTCCCCGCCCCCCACCGGGCACGCCCAGTCGGAGCATGGATTGTCACCTAAGCGCTTCGTTTTGACATCTGATTGGCTCTTTGCTCTACCCCGCCTCCTTCTCCTCCCGTCGTCCTCCCCCTCGGCGCGCCTACAGCGACGGACGGAGCTAAGTGCGCAGGCGCATGCACCGCCCCTCTCGGCTGGAGGCCCGCCCTCCGTCCTCCCCCTGCCTGCCCCCATCCCTTTTCCCCACCCCCTCTCTCCACCTCTCTGGGCCTGCGCGCGCGTCTCCTTCTAGCACGCGCCGCCGCTAGCTGCGCACTCTTGCGGGAACCTCTGGCCCGCGCGTTCCTTTTCCTTTCCTGTGGGGCGGGCGGGACCCCGCACTGCTGTCACGGTAGCCCCGGCGGGCTCAGGCGGCGGCGCGCCAGTCCGAGGAAGGACCGTACCACTGCTCGGCAGCGTGCGGGGGGAGCCGCTTGCCCCGCCGTTCACGCCTCGGCGACCCCGCGGGGCTGAGGCGTCGCCGCCGCCGCACCCGGCAGCGTGAGCACAGGAGCGGCCTCGACCCCGAGCTCCGAGCCCTGCGGGCCGGGGGCCCCACCCATCCGGGCCGAGGAGGCCGTAGCCATGGCCGAGACGGAGGAGCGGAGCCTGGACAACTTCTTCGCCAAGAGGGACAAGAAGAAGAAGAAGGAACGGAGCAGCCGCGCGGCCAACGCCGCGGGCGGAGCGGCAGGGGCCAGGCCGAGCGACGGCGGGGGCACGGGGACCAGGGCAGGCGACGGCGGGGGCACGGGCACCAGACCAGGCGACGCCGGGACCGCGGGCGCGGGGACTGCCGGCCCCGGGGCCGCCACGAAGGCCGTGACGAAGGTGAGGGGCCGGTGCCGCGTGGGGTGCGCGCTCGGCCGCGTGTGCCCGTCCCTGCCTTGCTTCCTGGGAAGGCGCCGGCCGGGACCCGGGCGGGACGGCTGCTGCGGGCGGCCACGTGACGCGGCGGCCCACGTCGGCCGGGCTCGCCGGAACCGGACCCCTCGGAGCGCTCACTTGGGGCCACTGCGCCCGTCTCGGGGCGTTTGTGAGTGACGTCTCCTCCGAGTGATTGGCGCTCGACTGGAGTCTTAGTGGGACCTGAATTTGCTGTTAAGCGTGTTAAGTCGCCTTCGGGGCACCTATGTTGGCACGACTTGGTCCCTAAGCCGGCGAAAGAAAAAGTCGAGGAAACATAGAGCTGGAAATATAGTCATGGAGTTACTGTTGGTTTCTTTACTTGGTTTTTCCTAGTTGACTTGAAAGTAACAGCTCGCCTGTAGAAATCCGACCGCAGTTATGATTAGACGGCTGGGCATGTCCTCGGGATCGAGCGAGAGAGGACTTGGGCCTGAAAACGGCTCTGGATTTCTTTAAAAGTCCAGCCACATCCTTTCGATAGCTGCTTAGTTGCATGTTTGAAAATAGCCTTGATTGATCAGGTATTTCTTTGACAGGAAGAAGATGAGTGGAAAGAATTTGAGCAAAAAGAGGTTGACTACAGTGGACTCAGAGTGCAGGCCATGCAAATAAGGTATGATGTGAGTGCAAATGGGTTTAGATAATCTCACAACTTGGACACAAGATTGATTTTTCTTAAGTTGTAAAGCAGCATCGAAGTAGCCTTGTACTGAAGGAGTTTAAAAATTCAGTAGATTATAGCTCCATGAAGGTAGTTCTCTGTGCTCATTATGTTAATTCAAAAACTCTTGTGATAGTTTGCCTACCTCCAGTTCTGGTTAGGGATTTTTATTTAAGACACCTAAAATTCATCGTTTTTTTTTTTAAAAATATTTTGTAAGACATGATCTCACTGTGTAGCCCAGGCTGGCCTGGAATTTGAAATCCTCCTGCCTCAGCCTCCCAAGTACTGTGCCAGCTCATCTGGATGAATGTTTTATTTTTGACACTGATGATTGAATTCAGCTTATTTTTTTGTTTCAAAAATAATGCGGGTGTTTTTCAGATCCTTTCCAGCATTTTGTCTTACCATTGTGCAGTAAACAAGTTAACACATATCTTTATAATTGAAGTATAGGATACTTTCATAGAAGTACAGATTTTTACACAGTGAAACCAGCCTAACCCTTCCAGTTATTGTTGACCAAGATAAGCAGTATCCTAACAACAAAGTTTGATTTTTTTTTTTTTCTAGAACTATGTAGAGTAGAATTACATGGTCTAAGCTTACTTTCTCCTTCTCCCCTAGTACCAGAAATCAAACTCAGGACCTTGCATTTGCCAGGCAGGTGCTTATGCCACTGAGTTGTATCCCTGGCCCAAGTGTGCTATTTTTAAAAGCACAGTAATTTTTTAAAGTTGGTTAATTGAATTTAAAATTAAGGACATCAGATCCATGGTAGTCTGATTTATGTTAAATAAATGTCATGTTTTCAGGGGTTTGAAAAGTAGAAAAAAGTGGTGATTGTATGATTCCATTGCTTTAAGATTAGTTTTTTGGTTAGTATTTTTTTTAACCTCAAAGAAATAAAAGTGGTCTCAATTAACTGCCTCCGGTTTGTATGTAGTGCCAGTTACCAGCTGGCACATATTTTCTTAACTACAGATTCTTTTGATCTCTTAGGTGGTAATATTTATGGCCTTGTAACTTTTGTGGAAAAACCAGGGCTGACAGTTTCCATATTTGCTTACCACTTCCCTAGAGTGAGCAGTAAAGTCCTTAGGTGTTTTAGCGTCATTTTATGAGTTTTTGACTAAAGAAAAATCCACCTGGTGGGTAGTGGAAAACTTATAGAAAGTGTGTCTTTGCCATTTAGCTTTAAATTTTGTTTACTTTGGGCTGGGGATTTAGCTCAGTGGCATAAGCGCCTGCCTTGCAAGCAGGCAGTCGTGAGTTCAATTCCCGGTACCGGTAAAAATGAAAAAGACCAAAAAAAAAAAAAAATTTTTGTTTACTTTGCTGGGAACTGAACCCAGGGCCTCCCACTGAGCTGCTTTTTTTTTTTTTTTTTTTTTTTTTTTTTTTTTTTTTGAGACAAGGGCTCTCAAGGTTGCCCTGCCTAGCCTTGAACTTGACCTTCTGTGCCTCAGCTTCTAGAATGGGTAGGATGACAGCTGTGCCTCATTGTGCTTGGCTTCTCCATTCCGAAGGTTATTTGTTGTATTTGAGTAAAAGTGGTTACACTGGAGTTTAATTCATGGCCACATGTTGGCTTCCTTTGTGTTTTTAAACGTTTTTGAAAAAGTGTTGTTTGGAAAATAGCAGTCTGTTTTCTCTCTCCTGGGTGATTGACTTGTAAAAATGGAAGCAAAATGGAAGCGTGGGCTGTGAGGTTGTGAGGTTCCTGTCCTTTAGGGTTGTGGAACTACTTGTGTGTGTGGCTCCTAATCTGTGGTAGGGTTAGGTTCTTCTTGGTCTGCCTTTCCTTTTCTGATTTGAATTACGTGAATTGTTTTGGTTTGGTTTGGTTTTTTGGATTTGGTTTGGTTTTTGTTGGATTTGGACTTATTCAGTAGTGCTTTCTGAAGGGAAAAGGTTGTGGAGAATATTTATACTGAACTTTTTCTATCAGCAGATACAAATCTCATATTCAGAGTTATTGTAGTCTTTTAGCAATTGACTACTTTTTGCTTTTTGCTTTTGCCAGTGCTAGGATTAAATTTAGGGCCTCATTCAGGTCAGGCAAGCATTGTATCACTACAAAGCTGCTACATCCCTACCCCTAACTTAACAGTTTTTTGTTAGAGACAGGCTCAGTCTAGTCCTGAACTATTGGCTGCTTTTGAAGAACAAATATTTCTTAAATAATATTTTCACTAGACGAATAAGTAAATCTCAGTTAGTATGAGTGTTTTAAGTTCTGATTGATCTGATATATAACAGCTTATATTTTTTGTTTGTTTTCTACTGGGAATTTGAACCAGGGCCTCCCCATTGAACCACATCCCCAACCCTTTTACTGTTTTTGAGACAGGGTCATGCTAAGTTGCCTGGGAAGAGCTCAAACTCGATCCTCTTTGCCTCAGCCTCCCTCAGGCTAGGATTACAGGTGTCCGCCACCTTGCCAGCCTCTCATAGACGAACTTTTTTGTGTGTTTTTTCTTTGGGAGCATCTAGTCATTGCTGCTGAATGGCTGTCTCAAAGGTCTTTTGCTAACCTGCTAACATTGCAAAACACTCCTTTTTTCAGAAAGCTGCTTCTGTGAGTCAGAAACTGTGGAGTCTGGGGCTTGTGTTTTCATTGCCTTAAATCATTTAACAGAGGGGAATCTAGGTTCCAGGAAAAGCTTGAGGGTAGAAAATCATACAAGTTCTAATAATGATTACTAGAATTTTCACCTTGTGGTAGTATTTTGTATAAACTTTGTATTACATTCTTTGGCCCTGCGGTTGGGAGTGTAGCTTGGTGGTATAGTGCACTACCTTTTAGAGTGCTTGAGACCCGAGTTCTATTTTTACCACCACCACCACTCCACACACTGCCAGAAAAATTCCTAACAGTGAAATTCAGTAGGGAATATCAAGAAAAGAAATACTTGTTCCTAGGTAGAAGGCTCACATAAATGAGTTATGCAGCAAAAACATGGGCCTCTGGAGAAAGACAAACTTGGATTTGCATTTTGACCTCCACTGTCTCGAGCTTGTGTTACCTTGGGCAAGTAATTTTACTTCTGAACATTCCATCTACAAAACAGACTAGTCGGAATGTTAGGATTCTTTGAAAAGGATGTGTTTTAAATGTCCAGCACATAGAAGGCGCTTGGTTACTACTGACTGTCTTCTCTGTTGAGTAAGGAATTAGAATGACTTAACTCCTGGGAATTTCTGCTATATAACCATGAGTTAGTTACCTATTTTATAATACAAAGATTAGGGGAGGAATATTGGGAGCATATATAAGGTCATCATAACTAAAATCAGCTTTCTGAGGATACAGTAAGAGAAAAGGACTCGCTCAGTGACAAGACAGTATAATAATCCCTGGGTGTGGCTGGCCATGCCCAGCTGTTTGGGAAGTTGAGGCAGGAGGATCACAAATTTGAGGCTCACCTGAGCAACTTAGTGAGACACTCTCTTAAAATAATAAAGGACTAGAGGTGTAACACTGGTAGAACACTTGCATAGTATGCCCATGGCCCTGGATTCAAGCCCCATTTATGTTTTTTGAGATAGGCTTTTGTTTTGTTGTTCAGGCTGGCCGTGTACAAGCTATGTAGCCCAGGCTGGCCAGGAACTTGGTGCAGCCCTGTCCCAGCCTCTTTGAGTGTTGAGATTATAGACATATACTGTCACACCCAGTTCTCAAGAATAGTTAATGTCAAAATTAATCGATTTTATTAAAGATCAGGTCATTATAGACAAATTCTTGAGAGGAAAGCAGTTGATGGTAATAAGAGTCTGATACTTGAATTTAAATTATTAGTTAATTATAGAATCTGTAGGCCTCCTCCATCTAAATGGATTTGGGGGGAAATAATTAAGGATTGTTTCTTGGAGCCCAGTGTTTCGTTTTTTTTTTCTCCATATTGCTAATTCTTTTTTTCTCCCCTACTTCTCATTAGCACATGTTTGGTAATATACTGATTAGATTTACCATGGGGAGTTGGTATATGTACATTATAATTTTTTTGGTCAGCTCCCCTTCCTCCCTGTTCCAACTCTTCATTCCCTTCCCATTTGTAAAAGCTCCACTTTCATTTTGTTTTCCTTCTGCAGTTCTTTTTTCCCCCACCCCTTGTATCTTCCTGAAAGTTAGTTGTCATATTACAGGGATACATGCAGACCCATGTTCGTAGCAGTAGTATATCTCTGACATGAGAAACTAAAATATATAAAGAGTAAAAAAAAGGGTAAACAGGAAGTGTATGTTTTTCTATGGAGCAAATGGAACCCAGTGACTTCTTGGGACCTTCTTTAGAAATCTAGATCTTTAAATGCATTGAGTAGAGCTGCTCAGGAGAAAAAAACTACTCCTGAATACAGGCTAGATTTATTGTAGCAGTTTTGTTCTGTTTGCTATACTGAGGATTGAATCTATAGCCTACACACTGAGCCACCTCCATGTCCCTTTTTATTCTTTATTCTGAGACGGATCTTGCTATGTTGCCCAGGTCAGGCTCATACTTTCCATCATCATGCCTCAGCTTTCCTCAGTGCTAGGATTGAAGGACAATAGATAATCTCAAAGAAGTGTGCTGGGGTTGGAGGCACAGGAGAGACCCCAGTGTACCTGGGAAGGATGGGGAGTGTTTCTGGGTAAGTGTGGTGCATTTCAGTACTGAAGGCCTGGCACAGATGAGGCATGTTTATCTTCTTTTGTGTAGCAGTAGTTGGTACAATAGGGAAAAACGTTTGGAGTTGTTTTTTTTGTTTCAGCTACCTCCCCCTGGTGTTGGGGAAGGGAAATTATAGTTCATTGCAGAATTCTTCTGTCCATTGAGATAAAGATAAAAATGGGCTTTTTTGGAAACAAGATCTTGCTGTGTTGTCCAAGCTGGCATCAAACTTGGGGTCCTCCTACTGTAGCCTCCAAGGCTGCCAGGTTTAAGGGCTTCTGTCTCTGTGCCTGGCTTTTTTCTATCCTTCGTAAGTATACTGATTAACCTTAATAAGAGAAATTAATTTCTCCTCTCGTAGAGGGAAAATTCTGTGTTCTACCTTAGAGCTATGCAGAGGATAAAATGTAGTAAAAAGCAAAGTGAGGGAATGTGGGCCCTGATGTCCCTGTGATTTAGCTTAGTTATTTTGGACTGTAGGGAAGGGGCTTAACTGCCAGCTTTCCTCTATTCCGCTGGGTTTCTCCTGCCTTCATTTTGTTGTGACATGGCTGTGACAGTCCGGTGTAGTAGCTACTCAGTTAATGTTCCTCTCCTAGTGTTATTGTTTTCTGCTACCTAGCCAATAGTGCCTTAGAAATTTAAGCATAAGGCAGTATTCTGGCCATAAATGTGCATCATAGTATTTAAAAGCAGAGTTTAGCTGATAAAAAATTATATACTGTATTGTGTGAAATACTGAATTTTAGCCTGACTTTCTTCTGTAGGAATAACTTAGCAACATGTTTTTTTACCTTTGGAATTTGAATTTTTGGAGAATTGACATTTTCTGAAATATGAAAACGCAATAAGACATACACATTATTTCTACCCTGCCTTTAGGAATGTGGATTGTAGGCAAGACCCTTGGCAATCCTTGGGCCCTAGTTCTTTCATCTGGGATGAAGGCTCTTGATAAGACAATTTTTAGTATTTAATTTAGCTCATACTTCAGAATTTTGTTTATATGGTATTGGGCATTGAACCCCAGGTGTCTCACATATACAAGGCAAGCACTCTACCATTGGGTTATGTGTCTCCAGCCCCTGTAGAGACACCGTGGTACTAAGTTGTGATGCTCCTGCCTTAGCTTCCCTAGTAGCTGGGTTATAGGTGTACATAATCATAACTGACTTGTTTGGAAATTTAATCATTGATTTAAACATTGATTAGTTAATAGCTAATCAGTAGTTCATTTAATAGTTTAGAATTTATCCACTGATTAGTTAATAGGTAAATGTAAGTGAGCACTTGAAAGCTGTGGATGGTGTATATACAAGAGTATGTGGGTGCTATGGAAGTCTGTGTGAGATTTCTACTGCTTTCTCTGGCATGGATTGGGTTGTTGGGATATTGTTACTCATGACTTGTTAACTAGGTGAATAAGATTCATGCTTTGACCCTTGAACCAAGAAAAATAACATTACAATGTATCTACATTGGCATGGCTGCAAAAGTGGTAGAATTTTTTTGATTTTTATTAAACTGGTTTTGGATTAATTCTGAGGTTTGGATGCCACTGTTAAACTCCTGGGTAAATCATGACCTTCATAGCCCTACTGGTGCATTCATCCCACTTAATAACCTGCTTTAGGCCAGGTTCGGTGACACATGCCTGTAATTCAGCATGCAAGAGGAGGTGAGAGGATCACTGAGTTTGAGACCAGCCTAGGCTATATAAGTGAGTTCCAGGTCAACCTGAACTGCATAATGAAACCTTGTTTCAAAAAGACAAAACTAACTAAAGAAATAAATAACCTGCCTTAGAAAACAGGGTCTATTGTGTAGTAACCATCTTTTAAAATCCAGTTGTAGCCAGGCCCAGTGGTACATGCCTATTAGTCCAGCATTCAAGAGGCTACCAGGAGCATGAGGCCAGTTTGGGCTCTGTAGAGGGTTCAGGGCAAGCCTATACTACATAGCAAGAGCCTGCCAAAAAATGAAAGTTTTAAACTGGGTGTAATTGTGCACATGGTTAATCCCAGTAGTATGGGAGCCTGAGGCTGAAAGATTATATGTTTGAGCCCAACCTGGCCAATTTAGGAACTTATCCAACATCTTGTATCAACATAAAAATATAAAAGGGGATAGGATTGTGACTCAGTCCAGAGTCCCTAGATTCAGTCCCTCATATCCCCCCCCCAACAAAAAACACATAACAAAAACATTTTATTCATTCTTTTTTTTTGCAGTACTGGGAAATGAACCCAGGACATTTGCAAAAATTTCATTTTATTTATTTTTTGGTTTTTATGAGACAGAGTTTTGCTTTTGTAGTGAGGTTAGCCTTGAACTCATGTAGCACAGGTTGGCCTCTACCTCTTGGTGCTCTCCCTACCTCGCCTCATAAATGCTGGGATTTACTGGCATGTAGCACCATGCTGGGCAAAAATTCAGTTTCAGAACATTTTATTTATTCGTTTTTAAGACAGTGTCTGCTGTGTAGCTCAGGTTGGCCTTGGGGTCACTGTGTGGCCAGGCTGGTCTCAAAGAACCCATGGTGATCCTCCCGCTTCACCCTTCCAAAAGGTGGGATCACAAGCATGTGCCACCACACCTAGGCTTAAAAACATTTTAAAGAAACGAACTATTATGTACATGTACCAACTCCACAAAATGATTATAAAATGCGAGTACTGCAAACTTGTACTAACACCAATTTTAAAAAATAAAAACATGTTTTCATGTTTTGTTTTGAATTGGAAACTACATTTTTCTTCTGGTGTATGTGGTACTTGTGTAAAAACACGCATGAATATGAAAAGACATCTATTAGCAGTGTTCAGTATGTGCCAGGCACTGTTCTAGGTGCTGTGTGTCTCATAAACTCATTTAATCTTTGTAATGGGGCTGTTATCTTCATTTTAGATATGAAAAAACTGAAGTTAACTGCCATTCTTAACGTTTCCTGGCTACTAAATGGCAGAGCCTGGATTTGAACTATGCAGTGTGGCTTTCAAATTAGTTCATAACTCCATTGTAGCACCCAAAGCTACTCCTTAAAACATTTTTTAATAGTTTGTTTGCAGAACTAGGTATTGAGCCTGCAGCCTTGGATATGCTAAGTATTTAGTCTGTGCCAGGCTAAATCCCCAGCCCCCAAAATTGATCTAAATGTATTTACATTTATGCTATACAGATGTTTCAGTAAGTTACTGACTTTATTTGTACATTACTGCCATATCAGTATAGGCCTGGCCTGATTGAGGATGGTTATGTAGAATTCCATTATGAGTTAATAAACTGAAAGGAAAACTCACGGGTGGTTTGGTCATATTCATCTTTTTTTTCCTCTCACTGTAGTCCTAATGAGGACCGAACGTATAATGCCTTTCCCTGCCTTCACAGTTGGAGCCCTAGCCTCTAAATGTTGGAGTCCCCTCTGGTTGGTAGCACTTCACATGATACTGCCATTTTCTTTGAAATTTTCTCTGGCTTTAAAAGAGCCTATCATGAAAGAAGTTTTTCTTACAGTCAGAACATACCTTGTTTTAATAGGAGGAGAACACACTTTGATGAGAGCTAGGGAAGGCTATCTGCCATGGTTTTCAAGTTCACATAGCAAGTCAAGGAGTGAGTCATCCATGCATTGTGAAAGCCATAATGGTTGGATACAGTATCATGAGGAGAACAGATGTAAGGGACAGAACATTAGGAAGAGGGAAAAAGGATCATATAGATTAAGAAGTTAAGGACCTAAGGCAAGCCATCACTGTCACAAACAGTAATTCCAGGAAAGGTTAGGAGTTACTGCCAGGTAAATCAGCAGGATCAGTTTTAGAAAGGAAGTTTGATGATGCCTAACAGCTTTGTGCTAAATATTCCTGCTGTTGAGCTAGCAGAAGAGAGATAAGTTGTGTATTACTTGATCATTTAGAATGATCAGATTTATGGAAAATAATAGCCCAGCAAAAGGAAAAAAAATCAAAGATACCTCGGAGAAATTGTAGGTTCTAATTTAAGAAAAAAGAAACAGGGCTGGGGATATAGCTCAGAGTAAGACTATGATCAGGGATCTGGTTTGACCCCCCCCCCCCAGTACCACAGATACACAAAAGTAAAGAAATTAAAAATATTTTAAAAATTATAGCTGGTCATGCTGACCTGAGCACATGTAGTTGCAGCACTCAAGAGGCAAAGGCCTAGCAGTTCAGGGCTACTCTGGGCAGCATAGTAAGACCCTGTCTCTTAAACAGAGATGGATAGTCTTTGGAGGGTGTGTTTCGTGTGTTTCCTTGGAGTGTATCTTTTGTATTTATAACTGGGAAGCTAAAGACTGGGCTCTTACATTTTCTTTAATAGATGACAAATGTGCATTTGTGTTAAGGGTTCTATGTGTTCTACATGCCAGGAGCAGAGACTGAAAACTAATGAGATCTTTGCACTGACTGATGTAAACTGTGGACATATCTTTGCTTTCCTGTGTTAGAGTGAGAATTCTCATTTCAAGAGCATTTTGTAACATGTGCTGAAGGATTATAAATAAAATTACATGTTTTGAAAACCCTTCATTTTTTTCTCGCTAAAAATATACTTACTATAAATGCCAGTTTGTACACATTGGTCCTAGAAAAAATTTGTAATGGTGCATTTAACTCTTCAAGTTGCCCTTTTCTCTGCGTTACAGTCAGTCTCTTGTAGTTTTTTGAGCTGGGGTCTAGCACTTACCTGGGGCTGCCGCAAATAATCATGTAGTTGGTCACAGGCACCAGAATGTTAAACATTCCTGAGTTTTCTTGTGTGTATAAAGTGGCTTGCAAAATGGAGTTTTCTAGATTTTTTTTCATTAGCAGTGAAGTCTCTTTCACATGAAGTCTAGTCCCAGTGTATTAGAAAAAATGAAAATCCCCTGTTTCTCCTGCTCCCCTGATTTTTGTTTTTCCTTAAAACACAAAGCATTTAGGCTTTGTCAGGAGATACATTGATACAGCTGAGGATTTGGATTGACAGTTTTCCTGGTGGTTCTTCATTTGTTTGCTTTTCCAATAGTGAAAAAGAAGAAGATGATACTGAAAAGAGAGAAGATCCAGGAGATAACTGGGAAGAAGGTGGAGGTGGTGGTGGTATAGAGAAATCTTCAGGTCCCTGGAACAAAACAGCTCCGGTACAAGCACCTCCCACTCCAGTAATTGGTAATTCTGTTTCTGTCTCAGAAGACAGCTTTCTGATACACAGTTGTACTTGGCCTGTGCATTCAGTTAAATGCATGCTTATGGTATGGTTACGAGCTCTGGAAAAACTTTTTTGATCTTAAATGGAAGAAATTTGAAAGTTAAGAGACATGTTTTTATTGTGTAAAAATATTACACAACAACTTGCATTGTGCTCCGAGTATTTAATGTATTTATTTATGGTATTGAGGATTCAATCTAGGGCCTCACACATAGTAGGCAAGTGCTGTATTACTGAGCTACGCCACCAGCCCCAAATGAAGTTTTTGATATGTGGAAACCATGTACATGTTTCTGTTTATGTATTGAGTATGAGGTGGGGAGTTAGGAAAGTTTAGAAAGTTGTGTCCCCAAACTATTGGGATGGTAGATCATGGTCTGCTCAGCTGCTCAACTTTTTTCTTGTGTTACCTGAATTTTCTAGAAAAACAGTGAAGATCTTCATTGATGTGGAAGAGAATGAAATAGATTATCTAATTACTTGTTTTTATTTTTTTATCATCTTTATAATTTTAAGCAGCACAGGCATTTTGTTTACATGTGGCATCTCCTTTAGTTTGTCATCAGGTAAAAAAATGATTATTCACATCTACTCACAGAAACTGAGGGCTGTTGCCCAGACCAGCAGCAGATTTCTTCCCACTTCCATAGCAACGCTTTAGAGCTGTTTACCTAGAAAGTTCAGATTGTACCTGGAAGAGCAGCTGGAGTACTACCCTAAAGAGAGTGTTCACTTTGGAAACATTTCAAACTGCTTTTCCTGCTATTGGTCTCACCCATATACCCTTTCTGTATCAGAGGTTGTTTTCTTATTAAATGATCTAGGAGTCTAGGAATGGCTTATTTAAATGCAGAACATTTGAAAATAGTTTCTCTAAACTGTTGTAAAATATTAGTTACAGAAACCCCAGAACCGGCAATGACTAGTGGTGTGTATAGGCCTCCTGGGGCCAGGCTAACCACAACAAGGAAAACTCCACAAGGACCACCAGAAATATACAGTGATACACAGTTTCCATCCTTGCAGTCCACTGCCAAGCATGTAGAAAGCCGGAGGTAAGTACCCTAATTACTGCCTTTTGTGTGGGACCTTCCAGCCCTTGTCCCAGAGATGGTATGGGGGTATGCAAACCCACTAGAGGGAAATTACGCTTTATGTGCTGACAAGCAGCTGAGAACCAGGCTGGATCTTAGGAACCTAGGAGGGAGGCAGGGGGGCAGGGCAAGGGGAAGAGCAGGAAAGCCATGCTTTCTGCCATCCATCAGCCTCTCTAAGCCCTGGTGTGTGTTTTAAGGCGATGGCAAATCATGTAACTAGAATTCTTTGTAAGTATATTACTAGTTTATGTTCCTTATTATATGGAACTTTGAAATACAGGAGCACAGTGTTCCTTATATTCTCAGTAAACATGAATAGGTGAATGATGTTGGCGTTCATAAATCTAATATTAAAATAATCTTATTTCAGCAGGTACTTAAAATGAATGCTACCTGGAATTAAATGACCACATATGGTTCATCTACATCTTAGGGACATGAATTTTTAAAAGTAAATAAAATGGGAAGAAATATAAATGACATCAGATGGAAATTTTTTTTGGGGTGGCTTTTAAAGTAAATCCCAGCCTTTTTGCCTCTTTGAGAGCACAGCTGGCTTGAATTTAAACCTCCACTTGGACTGGCTCCTCTACTCTGTGGTACAAAATGTATAAGGGACGTCTGGGAGGGCAGTGACTCACCATTGCCCGTCTTTCCTTATCTGATCTGACCCATACACTCACTCCCACAAAGCAGAAATGAGGAGAAGCTGTTATCATGAGAACTTTACTTGAATAAGAAAATTGTTACCCTTATACATAAACATTATCAACTAATTGCTAAAAGTGAAAGTCTTAGGAAGAGTCATTACAGTTTCTTTCCGGTTGTTTCCAGGTTGGTCCCAAGATAGGTCTGCAGTAATGCTCTTTAGTGGAAGATGAGACCATAAGAGCTGCAGTACAGTATTGTGTATTTTCTGTTCAATTGAAGCCTTAAAATACTTCAATGCTGATTTTATGTACCATTTCTCCCTTTCTGTCTTTCCCCAAGATTCTTTTAAGGGGTGGCTTTTTAAAAAAAATTAAAGGAAGGACATTTTCCAAAAAACTCTAGTGAAGAACTATTTACTGATAACATTTCTTTTCCCTTAGGGATAAAGAAATGGAGAAGAGCTTTGAAGTAGTAAGACACAAAAATAGAGGTAGGGATGAGGTTTCAAAAAACCAGGCCCTTAAACTTCAGCTAGACAACCAGTATGCTGTGCTTGAAAACCAGAAATGCAGCCACACACATTACAATTAAGAAATGGTCTTTGCTAACCCCTCTAAGGTAACTAGACCACAGCTAACCATCATGAACAGCCATTCATCATCTGATTTCTGTTGGATCTACAGCATCCGATACAGACCATGCAAGTGACCAGCGTATTGCACTATGGAAGTTGAAAGTATCACAACTGCTCTTTATGTATATTGGATTTAGGGGAATTTTCATTGTTATATAAATGTGTGAACTAGATTCAACACTTTTTTGCTCTGCAAATACAAAAAACCAAAACCTGCAGCCAGTGGTCATTCGGAAAATCTTTTTATGTTCAGATACTGAGCCTTTGTAAGGGTTGACTACCTCAGATTTGCTGCACTCTTTGTGGACTTCATGTGGATCACAACTTCTGGATAAGAAGGTTACAGCTATTAAAGTGTTGATGTGAACATTGAAACCAGCTATACTGGATTCCTACCAGAAATCCTGCAGAAAGTCAGCCATCTGGGTTCTGATCTGCTGTAAAAGATGAAGATTTAAGTGACCTTAATTAACCTGTCCTGTGCCCTACCCTAAAGAGTACTCTGTAGTAAGCTGTGGCTATATTAGACTTTTGAAACATGCCGCTTTCAAAACAAACTGATATGTTCAGATCATCTGAGTAGGGCTGAGATTTATAATTTTCAATTTTTAGTTAGTCTGAGGTAACTACAAATTAAATTCTACCAAACTTGGGTCCACCAAGTGGGAAAGAGGGTGGGCTGGGGGAATAATCTAGTTTCCTTTAGTAGTTTTTTTTTTTTTGTATAGTGCTTTCTTTCTGTGTTCCACATTAAGGCCTTTTTTGCTTTGACTTAGAATAAGTTCTTTGACAGCATATTGCTTGGTTAAGTAACCTGAGATATGCATTTGAATTGTGATGTCTTGTGAATTTGCCAATCCCTAGAGTGGAACCAAATAGCCTTTGATGTAAAGGGCAGCGGATGCTGGAGGCTCTACTTCAGGTGCTGCTACAGCCTCCTCTAATCAGGTCTAAATTGTGTAGTAAACTGCTGTGGAAAGAGTATGGTTTCTGCTCAGGCTAAGGCAGTGGTGGCAAATGCCTCGGTGGGCTATTCATTTTACTGAAAGCTCTAAAAGGTTTGCCATCACTGGGTGAAGGGATTCACTGATGTCCTACAGATTCAAAGCCACAAAGCTAAACCTCACCTAGCACCCATTTCAGTTTCATGGATCTTGCATGATCTTTGACAAGACTTCCTTATGTACTTGTGCCCAGACTTTTAAGGTATTGGCCATTCTGTAGATGCAGTGATTGTCCCAGCTAGCTCTGTTAACAGCCTTTTGCTGTGTTTTTATAGTGTTCATTTGGAAAGGCAGGGCTAAAGATACTAATGTAGCACTTCTTTTAATAACTGTGGGCTACAGACTATCCAGTAATATATGGTAGTCCTGCAAGAAACTTTGAAACTCCCCAGGATTACTGAACTTTTTTTCCACCTAGTAAGATTCTAGCAGTTTTTCCTTGGTCTAGTATCTTTAGTTCGGTGGAACTATTTCTTGATTTAGTGACCACTTGATGCAGAGTCTAGGTTTCTCTATAATAAATTCCTTTGCCAAATGCAGGAGTTGCAGACTTGCTACTGGCAAAAGTAAAGCGAGTGGGTAAGTAAACCTGTCCTGGTGTTGGGCATTTTCCTATAGAGTTTCAGTCTTGATGAACATGTCATGTGGCAGTCGGACTCCTAGGAGGGCTGTACACTGTCTCCTGACAGGTCCAGCAGCTACTGTGGGTAGCAGCGTTGCCCACCTCTGAGGCAGCAGGTACGATGCCTGCCTTCTGGTGTATTTGGGTGAGTAGCTGAGCCAGCCAGGGGAGTTTGGATGATGAAGGGAAAGTAAGAGATTCTTGGTTAAGCTGAAGACTTCATTTGGGAACCAAAACAAGTAATCTCTTGGATTTTGAGCCACACATTTTGCTACAGAAAAAGTATGCATTTTCCTACAAAATTTTGTCAGGGGTTATGTTATTGAGAGGTGAAGTGAAATGAATATGAGGTTTTATTTAACAGCACACTGTACTGGAAATCTGAAGACCTGCAGCAGATTTAAACTCCAGGCTCTTGTTACCATTTTTTTAAAAGATTGTGAAATTACAAAAATGCACAGGAATCACGTTTTAATATACTGTATGATGGGTGGATGAGGCAGTCCATTGTACCATTTCTTTCTTTGGATTCTCAGGCATGGTTTGGCAGTGCAAGAACTCTGTAACATTAACGAATTCAATAAAAAGTACTAAGGACTGCGGATTGTAATAGTTTTTATTCCATATCCTTAACCTAAGCTGTCTTTGGAAATGGTACATGATGGCAGGCTCCTTGCAGGTGAGTGAATGATACTGCTGCCTTAGGAGTGTGCTGGTGTTTGACAAGCAGAGGACAGTGTTGGTGAAAATGAGTGCAAATAAATGCTTAACACAGCAAGGGGCCCTCAGATCTTTATCCTGTAGACTAAAGATTGGAGGCTTTGTCACTTGAAGCTTTTTCTCAGAAGCACAGCAATTTTAAATTCCAGGATTTTGTTTGGGCTGTAGTTCCTAAATTTCTAGGCCAGAGAAGGTGGGTTGTATACAGTCATTATTCCAGAACAAAAGATTTCCCTGTCATTTCTCACCCTACCCAAACATCTCTCAATTCTGGGCAGCCAGTATTCTATTTTTAGCCTTTCTAGACTTTTCTTCTGGACATTCATACTTAAAGGTTATAGAGGCTGGGTACGTGGTACATGCCTGTAATGCCCACACTGGGGAGGCAGGAAGTTTGCTGTGGGTCGAGGCCAGGTTCAAGGACAGCCTGAATTATGTAATGAGACCCTGCCTCAAAAAAACAAAGATTATAAAATAAATGATCTTTGCCTCTTTGATGGCATATTCTGAAGCTTACATATGTTGTAACATGATAGCAATGCCTTATTCGTTTGTTTTGGTATAATATTGGGGATTGAACCTAGGACCTTCATATTGATCTGTGCTACCAGTCGTTTGTAAAAATTTTTGACACAGAATCCTGCTATGTTGCTAAGTTGCCCAGGTTGGGCTTATATTCGTAGTCCTCCTGCCTCAGCCTCCCACAGCACTGAGGTCGCAGACATACACAATGTGTTTTTGAAACAGTTCCACTTTGATACAGCTAGTTTTTTAATTGTTCAGCTTTCATTTAGGTTTTGGATTTACTCAGTTAATTTCTAGTGGTGTGGGTAAGAATGCTGATGATCCACATTCATCCTTGGGCAAATGGATAGCCAGTTGCTCAGCACCATTTCTTAAACAGACTCCCACAGCTCAGCTGAGGCACACTGAATGCTTACCTTCCTTTAGAATGTGAAGTTGGCTGCCGGTGAGAGCACAGGTGGAGACTCAGTAAGTTGGGACTGTGGAATAATAATAGAATGAGGTCATCAGGCTAAGGGGCTGGTTGACAGAGATGTGAAGAAGTGAGGTTAGAGTATGTCTGGGGAATGGGAACAAGTCAATGGGGTTATTTAGAGATCTGAAGGAAGATCATGAGCAGGTGTCCTTGGTGTCCTGAAGCTGCAGTGTGATAGTAGCTTCAGTTTGTTAACCACTAAAGCCAGGTATGAGGAAGGCCTGGGAAAGGCAGACAAGTTACAAGTTGATTCTCTTGGGCTTGATACAAAAAGTGAGTAGTATGAAAGACACCTTTAATTGAAGTGTTTACTTGTGTGATACAAAAGAATTAGGTCTGCATAAGATAGACAATATAGTTAATGTCTTTATTAATGTTATGCCAAGTGAGAGCTAGAATTCTCAGTAACGATGTAACAAGATGGATAGGTATGTGAACTTTATGTTTACGTTGTGACAAAATACTTTGTATAAACAGTTTGAAGGAGGAAAAGTTTATTTTTGCTCATGAGTTTCAGTCTTGTGATGGGCTAACTGCTGATTTTAGTCATGGACAGGCAGAAACCATGGTAGCTGGGGCAGAGGAAAGCCCTTCATCTTACAGAAGCCAGGGAGGGTGAATTTCCAAAAGTCCCAGAGGAAGAGGCCAAGGAACATACATAGTGCCCAAATTTTGTCCCAGGATCTGATCTCTCCACCCAAGCCCCATTTCCCCCACCCAATAAAACCATTAGATTATTTCCGTGGACCCATTGAGGAAGTCAAGAGTCCTGATCCATACCTTTCTGGAAATACCCACAGGAACACAGGAGTGTGTTTTGGTATTTCTAGGTCCAGTCAAGATGAGTGGTCACAATAGGACTTAACCATTTTAAAACCATTTTTGATCCTTCAGTGTAACATTTTGGGGAGCTAATCAAAGCGTGCACCAAGAAACTCCTGTGAAGATAAGATCCTTTGTCTCTGAATACTATAGAAGAGGGTGGGTGTGAGACCATTGGCATTCTGTAGGCTGCCAACTTCAGTGTCTTGAGAGAAGCTGTTTTAGGAAAAAAGATTTAATGGGATGATTGAAAAAGTTGTAAGTAGCGGTCTACTATGGCAAGCTTTATTTGAAACTTTTTTTTATCTCAAGCTCTGAGATAATGGCATATTTTTACTGTCTTACCTTGTAACAAATAATGGTGTAATTTCCTCGTGTGGGGGCCATCCTAATCTCTGTGCATTCCAGTTTTAGTATGTGTGCTGCCAAAGGGAGCCTGGTGTAATTTTCTATACCATCTACCCACCTGTCTTGCCTTTGCTTCCCTTGTCTTCCTTTCCTCTCCTCCCCTCCACTCCTTTTCTTCCTTCCCATTGTTTTTTGAGACGGGAAATTGCTATGTGGTCCAGTCTGATGCTCACAGTTCTGCCTCTGCTACCCAACTTCTACTGGTGTGTACCTCCCCTGGGTTGTGTGTGTAGGGGGGGCAAGATCCATACTAGTGATTGAACTTTTTAGAGCTTTTAGTGATACAGCCTGAGGCAGCACACGTGTTATACGTTTGCTACCCCTGCTCTGTACTGAGCTGTTCCTAACCCGTCTCTAGCATTTTATCTTTTTGTGTAGGGAAGCGAAATGTACAAAATAAAGCATTGTTTTGAACATTAGCGTGTAGAAACTAGAAAAGTACTACTCAGAGCAGAGACATTGTCCAGTTTAGACAGCACATTGAGCCCTAAGTAGGTTTTTGTTAGGTGTAAGACAGCTGTTAAGATTATGTCCATAGTTTTGTTTCTGTTTTTTGGGGTCTTTTTGAGACAGTTTCACTATGTAGCCCAGGCTGGTCTCCAAGACACAGCAACACTCTTGTCTCAGCCTCCCAATTCTGGGACTACAGGTGTGTGCCCCTGTGCCCAGCTAACCTGCTCCATTTTGGAATAATTTGGTGATTTTTTAAAAGATCTTTATGCCTGACTCCTATCTCCATACATTCTTACTTAATCCATATAGAATGTAGTCTGCACACAGTTGTTTTGTTTGTAATTTGTTTGTAATTGCAGTTAATCCTAGTGTGCAGCAAAATTTGGGTACCACTAGATTATGTATAAATTGTTATAGAGTGTTGGAAAACAGTCCCAGGACTAACACTGGGTAGGTAGGAAGTCCCTTAAATTGTATCTTTAGCCCAAAAAGGATTAGGCTCAGCACATTATTCTATAGTGTTGTTGGGATGTGAACCCACAATCCTCCCCACTGAGTTACATCTGTCCTTTTAAATTTTGAGATGATTTTACCAAGTTGTCTAGCCTGGGCTGAAACTTACAATCTTCCCATCTCAGTGACCTATGATGCTGGGATTACAGGTATGTGCCACCATGCCCAGCTTCTAAATGCATTTTTGAATACTGGTAAATGAGCAGAAATAGCCAAGGGCAGGAGGTATGTGTACCTGCAGTAGTAAATACACTAGTTATCAATATAAGGACCTTTTTTTAAAAATTTTTTTTATTTTTTAACTTTTTATCAGTACCAGGGCTCGAACTCCACGACCGCCTGCTTGCAAGGCAGGTGCTTATGCCGCTGAGCTAAATCCCCAGCCCCAGGACCATTTTTAATAGTTTACCAATAAGATTTCTGTAGCTGCACATTCCTTCTGTAACACAGTACTCTTCTGTTTGGCTTGTGCCTTGACAGGAAATCTGTAACTACTCCAGTTTGCTTATTGTACAGGTTAATTTGCTTTATACTGCAGCTGGCTAGCTTTAATGTACCCTTCGTTTTCCCCATTTACACCTAAATTTCAAGGGTTTCTTTACAGTTCTGCGACAGAAACCGTAGTTAATTTTACCAGAGATCAGCCTGACAGCAGTAGAACCTGGGACTCACCTACTTAGGAGCCAGTACCACAGTCCCTTTGCAGGGCTGGTGTCAGCTCTGCAGGTTGTTTGTTTTTATTTGACTCACCAGGGCTGCCTTGTGGCATTGGCTGGGGGGCGGGTTGCATGTCCAGGGCTATCATGCCTTGCTTTGGCGTTTCTCTGGTTTTATGGTATACATTTATGCAGTCTTTGATCAATCCCAGAGCATCAGGCAAATTGAGATGCAGTATCTCTAGCCCTTTTAAAATCTCAAACCCAATTGCAGTAGGTTGACACAGCCTCAAACGTGAGACTCGCCTGTCAGCTTCCTAAGTAGCTGGGGTTACAGGTGAACACCGCATGTATACCTTTAATTAGGGATTCCCAACTTCATTAATGGGAGGTGAAGAGCAGATTGCAGACATAGGTTACACAGTATTCCTTCATTCTCCCGACTTTTAAAGCCTTAACTCCAGCCTGGCAAGTGTTAACCACCATTGGAATTTTTTTTTTAATAACGAACTTTAAAATTTATAGTCTTTAACCCTGGGCCAGGCATTGTACTAATCAGGTAAACAAGTAGCAAATGTGTGCTGGTTCATTCCTGAAAGCCCTTCAAGCACAGGATAGGGTCAGGTGGTTTAAGTACCTGGAAGTCACAGCTGGTAGTGCAGGCGCCCTGGCTTCCATACCAGTGTTTTGGCTCTAACACGTTCTTAACCTGGAGGGTCTGCTTCCCCTCTGCTCCTTGGGTTTCACACAAGAGAAGGAAAACAGGAAACAAGTGTCCTTCGATGCTGACGTGGAGATGCACTTTGCTCACCCCATCCCAGCCTGGCATGGGCACAGCATTCTGCCTTTAGCTTCCCTCCAAGTACAGTGGAAAGTCTTTAATGCTGGGGTAAGTTGAGTTGTCCTGGTTTTAAATGGCTGGGTGTGGAATTTTAGTTTTTTAGAATGTTTTATAAAAATTGCAATGACATTATTACAGAGAATAGTGTAAGACATGCCCTTTACAAACCCAATTTCAACAAATGTGACAAAACTCAGCCTGAGAACACCTTCCCGTTTGCCTGGGTTATTTTAAAAGTAACTTCTGACCCCTTTCATCCATATTTTACCAGTAGATGCTTGGCGGTGTGTGTGTGTTTTGGGGGGGGGGGGTACTAAGGCTTGAACCCAGGACCACCTCCCTGAGCTGCATCCCCAGCCCTTTAAATTTTTAAGACAGTCTTCCCAAGTAACTGAACTGCCCAGGCTGGCTCAGCCTTCAAGTTGGCTTACCAATGGATGCTCTTGACCTAAAGGCCGTTACACACCTAAGAAATCTCTATATTATCGGATCTCCTGTTTTGTCACTGATTCCTCTTGGTGCTGGATGCAGGCTCAGGTGAACCTTTGATGCAGTCTTTGAAGACTCCCCTCATTTCCCCACCTTATTTTTCTTACCATTGGAAACCTGGTCATTTGGCTTGTAGAAATTTCTGTATTCTGGATTCAGCTGAGGGCTTTTCTCCTGTAAACAAGTATTGTGCTAGCTAGTTGTTCTACAAGTAGCTAAGTTCACAAATACAGGTGCATGCATGGCTAGAGATTCTGGGTTTCTATGGAGGAAAGATTGGGCTTCTTTGCACAGCAGTGTTGGAGTAATTTTATCATCCTGTAGCTCTTGCTCCTCCAAACTGTCCTGAGGCCCAGAAGATGCTTTTAGTGAAGACACAAGAAATACGTCTGCTGTGCATCCTCAAAATCTCAATGCCCACCTTCCTTCACAGACAGATGCCGCTGTGCTCCTGAGATGGGCTGCTTTTGGTGAGGACAGCAGCTCAGCAGCAGAGGCCACCAGGAGAGAACTGAATGCTAGCAAGGAAGAGGCTTGCTTCCCATGTGTGGTCAGGAGAGCTCCGGGTACCTACACTTCATCACCTTCACATGGCAGCGCTAGGCGCAGCAGCCCACACCTCCTCCTGCAGGGTCCTCCCCACTGCTGACATGGTCCCCAGGGTGGGCTGTGCTCCCCAGCCCAAGCTACCTCCAGCAAGTTTCTTTACCTCAAATCTGGGAAAGAGGGCAGCACCCTCTCCTGATGTCAAGTTCTGCCCAGCTTCCTCAGTGTTAGCCTAATAGCTGCTTTTTGCAATTGCTATTTTTATATTTTTAGTAGTTGCTTTTTACTAGTTAAAAGAATTTTAGTATTAAGAGTTTCCTGCTGTGTTTGTTTCCAGTTTTAGTGCTGGGTGACTCTTAAGATCTGAATGCTTAGTTAACTTGAGTCTAATTAACAGAATAAGGGTGGGATACTAATTTGAGTTATTGTTTTTATTCTTTATTGTCACATTTCCAAGTTTTGGTGCCCGAAGTTGCAAACATCATGGAAGTTTATACAAACATACATATACATATATACAAAACATGTATATAGGTTTAAAGCCCCACGTTTCTCTTTAACCCTGTGCTCAGGTGCCTATTAAAGAGTAAAATCAAGGAAACATGAAAAACCCCAATTGACAACTTTTGTTTTCATGAATTAAATGATATTTTGGAGCACATCTCATCACCATGCAAATTCCACTGAGCTACAGCCTCAGATGTTTGAGAAAAATAAACATCTGTGTGTTTTAAAAACAACCTAGCTAAGGAATCGTACTTTACACGTAACTTTTTTTTAAAAAAATTAAGGAACAGTATTCAGTGATTGAATTCCAGGTGTTAAAAACTTCAATTGGGATCATCATTACTTTCTGGAACAATTCTTTAGGCACTTGTCTTTATTACAGAAATCCATCACAGTAACATTCAGGCCATTAACTTAAACATTGGATGTTTGGTAACCGAAGAGCAGTTGATTAGTGTATTCTAGATCGTTTGACTTTATTTTTCTCTGCAGAAGCTTTTCTCTTTTGTGATAAGCCAGGTCCAGGTTCCTTATTATTTTGAAGAAATGAAACAGCTTCTGGTAGACAGTAATTTTCTACAGGAGGAGGAGATTCCTGTAAGGGCAAAGTAAACATTTCTTTTTCAGATTTCAAACTTTAAATCAAGCAACAGTTTAAATCAAGCAACAGATTCCTTTACTCTGCTGTGCCTTTTTTTTGGACAGCACTGAAGATTGAATCCGAGGCTTTTGCATTGAGCTATGTCCTCAGCCGTATTTATTTATTTATTGAATGTTTTGAAGCAGAGTCTTGGCAAGTCAATAGTTGCCCAGGTAGGGATCAAACTTGTGACCCTCATGCTTCCACCTCCAAGAGTGTTAAGATTACAGGTGTACTCCTTTATTCTACCTTCCAGTAGAAAAACAATGCATATTAACTCCTTTGCCAGTCAGCACACTGCATTTAGTGAAGAGACCCTGTGAGACAGTCTCACCCTTTATCAAAAAAATGAGTGGTCAGCTCAGATACAGTGGGGCTAGCTAGCTCAGACCTTAATGGTTTCACAGGTAAAATAAGGATTAAATATGGTCAGTAACTGTCATTTAAGTGTATGTTATTAGGTCTCGTATAATATTCCCAAATACAGTACATATGAAAACTTTTTCTGTCTTTTGGAGACAGGGTTTCACTATACAGTTCAGGCTAGCCTCAAACTTGGAGCAATTCTCCTGTCTTACTCTCCCAAGTGCTGGGATTACAGTTGTGAACCACCATGCCCAGTCCATATAAAATTTAAAGTTAAGTAAGGTACTCAGTGACACATAATCATCCCCATTCCTTGGAAGTAAGACCTAGCGGCAAAATAATCAGCCTTGAAGACCAGAGATCAAAACTGCCAGCCCCAGTCCACTTATGCTGGCCTTACCTGCCGTCTTGTTTGGTGGTTGCTCTGCAAGACAAGGCAAGGCTGAGCCGATTTAGGCAGGCATTTTTGATTTCTAGTTCAGCTAAGCCCTACTTGCAGGTGGAAAAGTCAAAATTCAGGCTCTTCACCTGACTCCAAAACACCTTTCTTCTCTGCAACCAGTTACTAATATTGGAAAAAAGGTTTTTCCACCTTTACTATTACATGTAATAAAGTTTAACTTTCTGGGAAATGCAGTAGACTGAATAACCCCTGGAAATAAATCACCACAAAGTAGCAGGTAACTGCCTTTTGACTTAGTTGTTCCACAGATAGAGCTATAAATTCTATCATATATTGAAGGCAACAGCTTTATGTAAGACAACAGATTAAACAGAGGGAACTTAAAGCTGGAAGAACAGAATGGTACACTTTTCCATTTTTATCTTCTGCTTTTAGTCTGAGTAGAGGCCCCAGTTTGTGGTGAAGACTGGCTAAACCCTGACAGCAATGGCTGAATTCAAGAATCAGACAGGATGGCAACTGCAGCCCAGAAAAGACAAAGTGGGGAGCCCTAAGGCCAGTGTACAGAGCCTGCCCTCACCTTTGCTTGGCCCTAAATTGTGTGTGTGCAGAACTGACATGAGCTGAGGCCACGGAAACTGACACTTGAGCTGCCAGATCGAATCACTCCAAACTGAAATACTCAGATATAAACAAATGTTACATGGTATCTGTGTATTGGGAATTACAAGATGATCATGAAAAATAAAAGACCAAATTAATAGATATGCAATTTTCCTTGTTTAAGTAACAATAGAAATTTGCATTCATCTTACAATTAATGCAGTTCTTACCAAAATTCTTTTATTTTGGTGGATATAAACAAACCTACTTTAAAAATGACCATGTGTAAATATACATCCCTATAATCTCAAAAAGACTGTGTCTAGCCTGGGAAAAATTAGCAATACTCTCAACATTAAGAAGGGCTGAGGGTGTAGCTTGGTGGTAGAGCACTTGCCTAGTGTGAGGAGGAATGGAATGATAGCTGGTAGCTCAAGTTGGAAAACTTCTAGAAAAAGAACATTAGAGAGTACATTGGCACCCCAGGAAAACAAAAGCTTCTCTGAGAGTCATCAAAGAAATACAAATTTAAAAATTGTGACGTGATTCCACAGATGGCTAAAAATCAAGTGATTGTCAATACCAAATGTCAGAATATAGAACTGGATAATCCTTATCCATACAATTGAAGTATAAAATGCAAACAATCTCTTTGAGTAACAGTTGGCTTTTTCTTAACAAATTAATGCATACATATTATCCAACTTGGCAGTTCTACTCCTAGACATTTGCCTGGGAAAAATGAGAGAAATGAGAAAGTACACCCATAGAACAATTGTTTTTTAAAAGTAGCACTGGGGACTGAAATCATGTCTCACATATGCTTAACAAGTGGCCTAGCACCGAGTGGCATCTCACTGCCACTCCTCTTTGGGACAAAGTCTTGCTAAATTATCCTGGTTGGCCTCAGGGCTTCAATCTTCCTGCCTCAGCCTTCTGAGTAGCTGGGATTATATATTAGTGTGTCACAGTGCCAGCCAAAGGCCTAAACAGTCCAGGAAACTATCAATAGGCAAATGAATAAAGTATTATCTTTGGACAAAAGAATATTATGCAGGGCTGGGGGTTTAGCTCAGCAGCATAAGCGCCTGCCTTTCAAGCAGGCAGTCGTGAGTTTGATCCCTGGTATCGATTAAAAGGAAAAAAGACAAAAAAAAAAAAAAAAAAAAAAGCATATTATGCAATAAAAGAAATGAACTGATATACACTGCAATTTGGATGGATCTAATCATCATGCTGAGCAAAAGCCTTACATAAAAATAGTACATATATGATGCCATTTCTATGAGGCTCTAAATCGGGCAACACTAACAGTAGGGGAAAAGAATCAGAACAAAGGTTACCTCTGTGGGGCTGGGATAAGGAACTGTCCTGGAATGATGGCCATGTTCTTCATACTGACAGGTTTGCAATACACTGAAAACATATGATTTCTCTGTACCTTTTTTTTTTTTTTTTTTTTTTGCTATCAGAATCAAACTCAAGACCTTGTGCTTGCCAGGGAGGCACTTATGCCACTGAGCTGTATCCCCAGCCCGTCACTGTACATTATATTAAAACAGTAAATATTGGATTCCCCTTGATGATACATATACATGCTCAGTATTTGAGGAGGTAAGTATACTGGTGTCTGCAACTTTCAAGTGTGTAAGAAATAAGATGAACTGATAAGGGAAAGATAGCAAATGTGATCAAATGAATGAATGAAAGACACAAAGAGGAAGTACAAATACTTAGTGCTTAGCCTTGCACCTTAAAAATGATCACTAAATACTACTGGTTCCTACTTAGAATGATCAGCAATTCCTGGAAGGAATGAGACAAAAGGGTTTTCTATATCTTCTCAACCCATCCTTTCTCATATTAGGTAAATTTTTATAACATCTGAAGTTGTTTAAGGCCAACTCTCCCCATGTAGCTGAGGCTAGCCTCGAACTCTCTGAGTCATCCTTCCCCAGGCTCCTGAGTGCCGCGATTACGTGTGTGTGTGCCACAATGTGTGGCTCAACACATTCACAACAGGGCTGTAATTCATAGGCCTCATTGCCAGGTAGCTCTGAAAATGCAGCACTGTCCCATCACGTGGCCCAGAACAGCCCCACTGAGTGGCACTACTTGGGGCAAGAGTGTGTTAAAGATTTTTGTTTCTTGTTATTTAGGTGTTCAAGTAGCTATTCCTGGGTTACTAATACTCAGTATATCTTCTTTATGATAAAGGTTTGACATTTATGTCTCAGGAATATTTTTTGTACTGAGAATCAAACTCAGGACTTCATACTTGCCAGGCAGGTGCTACAGCATTGAGCTAAAAAATTCCTGGCCCTACTTATTTTTTTTTTTTAGTTTATTTATGAGATAGGGTCTTCCTAATCGGGCTCCTGACTGCCAGGATTACAGGTGTGTACCACTATGCCTGGCTTCGGAATTCGTGCTGTTAAAACCCTGAGTAACGGCACAAGCAGCAAACTCCTACAGGAGGCTAAGTGTTGGCTCCCCTTCTATACTACTCCATTTTAATCCTTCATAGTAGGGTACTCCATATGCCATAGCCTGCTGAGTCATGATGGCTTTCCTTTCAGGCACTCTGGTACCATGAAGATTTTGCTTTGCCCATTCAAAGCATACCACATAGGCCAATTCCAAGTGCATAAATCCTCCAGCAAACACTTTGTTTATTGCTGTGTCTAACACAGACATTTATCTAATATCAACACAAAGGTCAAGAACCTTTAAAGAGGGCCTTTGGATAATTATCCTTGGACACCTAGAATCAATTTCTGGCTTTTGTTTTTGAGACAGGTTCTCTCTATGTGGTTCAAAGTGGTCTTGAACTCACTTTGTAGCCCAGATTGACAAATTTACCATAATTTCCTGCCTTAGCCTCCCAAGTGCTGGGGTTACAGGTGTGTGCTGCCACAGCTGGCAATGAGCCTCTTTTATACCCAACATTTTAAAGGGGAATTTAGAAGTTTTTAAAGGTTGTTAGATAACTTTTATAACTTCTTATAACTTCTGTGTTGAATGCTTCCATTGTGTTCTTTACAAAAAACGGAATGATGTGAAATGCACTGAGGACAGCAGGCACCTAGTGTTCTGTCAGGAACAGGACAGGCTCTGGATGTGTAGTTGCTCTCTCACGTCTGTAAGCATGGCCCTGAAACGGGGGAGTCACATACAAAACGTCACACACCTGCATAAGGTAGTCGGCAATGTACTCTGTCCTCAAGCAGTACACATGCTGGGCAGCAGCTTCCACTATGTTAACTCCTGAGTCATCCGGTTTCAGTTTATTAAAGTCAGAAAAGAGATGTGTGGCCTCTTTAAATAAAGCCAGCGAATGACCCGGTAGCACCTAAGGAAAAAACAAATACCAAAGTGTCCCAAAGCAGTTCAACAGTACAGAGCTGATCACAGTGATCTCCATTAGACAATAATTCACGTACAAAACCAAGTGAACTGATTAGATACAGACCTTTGCTCCTCCTGACTGAAGCAAACGCTTGAAGCCTGCTTCTCGGGACTGGTCAACATGTAAGATAACCTTCCACCCGCTAAATGCTCCCTAGAAATAAATAGCCTCTGTTGAAATCATATGGAAAATGACAAAATACAGATAATGCATGATTTTATCTATAATCAGTTTTATGTCAACAGCTAATCTAATCATTACTTTGCCATCATTTTATGTCTCTGGTCAGACACTGCTGCCTGGCACACAGCCATCATAAATACTTGAGGAACAAAGAAAACACATCATGAAGTAACATTTAAAAAGTCAGCGTTACTACAGGCATACCTGCACACTCATAGTTCATGTTGTGAAAGTCATAACAACCAACATATGGAACCAGTCTAACTACCCATCAACCTAATAAGTGGATAAAGAAAATGCCATGTGCATGTGTATACATCATGTATACACAATGGTATACTATTCAAAAGGATGAAACTGCATTTGCAGGAAAATGGATAGAATTAGAGATCATCACATTCAGCAAAATACATTAGACTCAACAAATACCACATATTCTCCCTAATATATGGAATCTAAAAAGAGATGACATGAAAGCAGAATCCCATTTTCAGATAGGTAGAAGGGAACAAGGCATGGGATGGAAGGCAGGTAACAGGGAGGATGGATACAATCAAAATGTATGCATTTAACCCCCCTGAAAATGTTGTGATTTACAGGTTAGCAAAAGTAAAAAAGCATTTTTCCCTATCGATGCAAACTATACAGCCTTCCTAATCTGATGTACAAATTCATTGTTGAGTGAGTCTATGGACCCAGGTTAGAAACCCCTGAAGCAAGAAGCTAAAAAGATTCTTTGGAAGAAACACTGTAAGAGCCATATTTTACACATATAAATTATTTTTTAAAAAGCTACCAATATATCACTGGGCATGGTGGTGCTTGCCTATAATCCTAGCATTCTGGGAGACTAAGGCAGGAAAATTGCAAGTTCAAGCCTTCCCTGGGCAACACAGCAAGATTAATCAGACACTGTCTCAAAAAAAAAAAAAAAAAAAAAAATTAAAAGGACTGGTGATAAAGCTCAATGAAAAAGCCCTAGGTTCAATCTCCAGTACAGAAAAGAAAAAAATAATCACTTTCCTGTCACTAGGATGAACCACCTAACACCTATAAAAGAGGAGAAAACCATCAGTTAAATCTACAGTGGGTGGTGAGCAGGCTTCAAGACAGAAACAACATGGTGGAGGGTGATGCGGAGCACAGCTGATGGGTAGGGCAACCAGGAAGCAGACAGAATAGGGGGAGCCTCTGCAAGGTCATACTCCCAGCAGCCCACCAACCAGGCTCCACCCCCTAAGAGCACCATCAGGCATAAATTCATCAATGGATGGATCCCATGATCCAATCACCTTCCAAAAGCCCCACCCCTGACCACATGAGCATTTGGGGGGACATTTGGAGCTAAATCATAAAACTATCTTACTGTCAAATATATTTAGAAGTAAAAGGAATTATATTAAGCTTAACTTAAGAATGTACAATCTAAACATAGCAACCAAGAGATAGGAATTTTTTTTTTGGTCTTTTTGAGACAGGGTCTCGCTATGCAGTTCAGGCTGACCTTGAGCTCACTCTGTAGCCTAGGCTGGTCTCGAACTCGCAAGGATCCCCCTGCCTCAGCCTTCCAAGTGCTAGGATTACAGGCGTGAGCCACCACGCCTGGCGAGATAGAATTCTTATTTGATCAGACATATTCTCTTAAAAAAAAGCTGGACAGGCACAATATGAATGCTGCTTACATTACCTACATAGTCATATGCATCATACCTCAACAATGCCTGATTCTTGCTTTTGCTGGAGCTTTTTTCTCCACCTCATTGCTGCAAGCGCTAGTCTTCGCTGTTGAACGCTGATGCCAGTCAAAACCTCAAGTATGGAGCTGCTTCCCCATTCATACTCTTCTTCCTGGAGAATTAGTCCAGTAAGTGTTGGAGTCCCCACATTAAATGGAGCCACTGAGATACATACAGGTTTTTGCCCTCAGGGAACCTTCAATAAGATGAAAGCTATAAATTCAGTTGTAACAAGAGAGTACCATAAATAGTAAGCATAAAAATATTTAACCAGGTGCGGTGGCACATGCCTGTAATCTCAGAACTTGGGAGGCTGAGGCAGGAGATCACTGTTGAGTTCATGTCCAGCCTGAACTACAAAATGAGACCCTGTCTCAAAAAAACAAAAAACGCTATACTATTTAATGAGCAAACGTTTTGTAACATGGAATAGATATATATTAAGTTAGTCAAGTACACCTGCCCTTTTCTTTTTTTTTTTTTTTTTTCTTTCTTCTTTTTGAGACAGGGTCTGAAACTGTAGTGCAGCCTAGCCTGGGACTCCCAATCATCCTGCCTTAGACACCCGAGTGTTAGGGTTATGGGCACGCACCACCATGCCCAGCTCCTCACCAAACTTTCAATATATATAAACCAGAAAGATACTGCATATAATTCTAGAAACATATGGCAACTATGCTTTGGTAGTTGGTGATATTTAGGTAACCAGCCTTTATCTGCTACAAGACTGACCTTGCGAAAGGACATCAATGGAGGCAAGTAGAACTCAGTTATCTGGCTACAGGAAAGATCTCTATATTCAATCCCTCACTGAAAACTTCAAAACCTACATGAGTGGCCAAGTGTGGTGGCACATAACTGTAGTTTCAGCACTTGAGAGGCTGAGGCAGGAGGATCATAAGTTTGTAGGTAGCCTGGGTTACACAGCAAGATATTGTCTCCAAAACCCAAAACAATACAAAACAAAGCATGGTAGATACACAGCTATGTTTACAATAATTACAATAATCAGTTTATAGTAAGTCAGTTTACAATAATTAGATTAATATTTAATGGGTTAAAAGTAAAGATAAAAGATTACGATGAGACAATCTGGAAACTTTTTTTCCCTTTTGTGATAGGGTCGTGATATGTAACTCAAGCTAGGCTTGAACTTACTACGTAGCCCATACTGGCCTTAAACTTGCGAAGATCTTCCTGCCTCACCCTCTTGAGTACTGGGATTACAAGCATGCACCGCCACACCTGGCTGAAACTTTTTCTTATTAAAAGAATGTTATTTCAATTAAAAACCACTAACATTCCAATTAAGTAACTTAAAAAGTGGGTTAAAAACCTGACTCACTCTGTAAACTGTTTTTTCTTACTTTGTGACTGACACTCTCAGAAGGTTGGTATAGTCCATGCAGGGATCGCCGAGACACACTTTAACCCTTCTCATGAATGTGAACACACACCTGCACGAAGTGGCCAGCGGTCCGGCATGCTTCCAGGTAGGAGCGGTGAAGCACCCACTTCCCAGCCGCCACAGAAGCTAAGTACTTCTCATTTCGCAGTGGATGTCCCACAACAATGTGTGTACAGCTGGGGTCGAAGCACTGCTTCTCCATCACTAACCCACCTTAGGTACAGAAAAACTGGTTACACTTCACTGAGTCTTCACAGAAAAAATGCAATCTTAACTATCCATACACATTACTTATAAACAAAAAGCAGTGATTTAAATAAAAAACTTCACATATGTATATATGTTAAAATGTTTAAACTTTTAAATAAAAAGTAGACAAAGTAGTAAAATGAACCCATACACTAGTTACCTAGAGTGTAAATTACTAAAACTTTACAAACCACTCTTCTCTCTATTCTGTAGTTTAGCAATAAAATCCAGGGCCTCACACCCGTTAGCAAGTGCTCTATCATTAAGCTACATATCCAGGCCTAAGATTTTTCATGTTTTATTGCGCCATGTTAAGCTACCAGCTTATGCTGCCACACTGTGATGTTTCTGACTCTGTACAGCTACTGCACAGGTGTATAATGCAACACCTGTGGCAATCAAACACCTGAGGCACTGCTAATCCTAATGGAGATGTGCTGTTAATACGCATCAAGTTTCAAAATAGCACAAAAATAGCACAAAAAACTTTGGAACGTAATACTGATTATATACTGAAAATATCTTGCATACTATATAAAAAATAAAATACCGTACATGTTTAAAGTTGACTTCCACTGTATATTTTTACTTTTTAAAATGTAGCTACTAGAGATTGTAAAATGGCAGAATGGCTCATGTCCTACTCCTAGGGGACAGTACTGTGACAGCACATTAGTTCACACTTCCAGTCTGTGCTGTAGCTGCAGGTGGAGAGCCTGAACACTAGGGCCAAGGGTCACTTTACAAAGAAGGCATTCTGCTCTGGAGGTCATAAAAACGTGGTTTTACTGTAAGCCTATAATTTCACTGATTTTGCTCTGATACATGAAACTCTTAAACCTTAAATGTTAGTTTCAATTGAAATCTCTGAAGTCCCATGACCTAGTGACTTCAGATTTAGAATGGAGTTCATAAAGTCAAAGCTTAGATAAATACCCATATTTTTTTTCTCAATTTCCACACCTTACAATTGGTATTGATATTGACTATATTTAACTTCCAAATAAGATTATATAATGAGCCACTTTTAGGTAAAATACTGGTACCTAGTTTTTCAATCAGATGACAATAATCAATACGTTCTTGAGGATTCAGAGATGACAACTGAAATATGTACTGTTTTTTTAATTCTTCATGAGTCTCCTCTATTGTTACAACCTAGAAAGGAAGAGTTTTTTTAAGAAAAAAATGAACATGAAAAAGTTATCAGGTAGTTGTGACATTTTAGTCATTTTCTGAATTATCAAATACACAAATACCACAATGAAAAGAAATGCTTTTCATCATTTGATGCACCTTTGAGAGCAACAAATTTCTCCTACATCATAAGAGCAATATTCAAGGCTGCATCAGATTAACAAGGGTCAACGTACCTTTTCTTTAGGGTGTGGAGCCACTGGTGGGTTGGCCAAGGGGAAGGCAATACTTGGGGCCTGAGGTGTAGGGATCAAGTGATCATCCTTTGCTGGAGTTTCCATTTCCTCAGAGGTTGGATGTTTTGGGGCTTCAGTCTCACATTTGTTTCCAGGGTCACAGACAGCTGAGGGCAGTAAAATGCTGCACTATGATATTGTCCAAATACAACTAAGAACAAACCCCAACGTATGTTCTCACCTGTCTCATGTAAGATGAAATTAAACACAAATTCTGCAATGTAAAAAGTACATGCAAAAGAAGTATCCTGTCTAAGATCTAAATGGTAAAACAGAAATAGTCTGCTGGAAGATAAAATAGGTACAACTCCTGAAAGACACAGGCATAGGCAACGCCGTTCCAAACAGAACTCCAGTGGAGCAAGAAATAATACTAAGAATCAAGAAATGGAGTCATGTCAAATTAAAAAGCTTCACTGCAAAAGAAACAATCAACGAAGTAAAGAACTTATAGGATGGGGGGAAAAAAATTGCCAGCTACTCCTCAGACAGGAGACTAACCTCTAGAACATATAAAGAATTCAAAAAAGATCCCCCTAAAATAAAAGACCTAATAAAAAAATAGGCAACCAAAATGAACAAAATTCTCTGAAGAAGTACAAATGACCTGTAAATACATGAAAAAATGTTCCACTTTGCTGGCCCTTATAGAAATGCAAATTAACACTGAAATATCCTCTTACACCAGAAAGAATGGTGATCATCAAGAGATCAAATAACAAATGCTAATGAGGCAGCAGAAAAAGAAACCATCCTGTATCATTGGTAAAAATTAAACTAGTTCACCTACTATGGAGATTCCTCAAAAAACTAGAAACAGAAATTCCACTGGACCCAAGTATTCCCTTATAGAAATTTTCCAGAAATAGATAAAATAATATTACAGTGACACATGCATATCCATGTTTATAGCAGCACAATGTCATAATAGCTAAATCTTGGACACTGTCTATATGTCCATCAATAGATGAATGGATAAAATGTGGTATTTATACACAACGGGTATATTATACTCTGCCATAAAAGCTATCTTGAGGCATTTGTAGGCAAAAGGATGCACCTTGAGAACATGTTAAATGAAATAAATCTAGGCACGTAAGTTTAAATATCACATGACTTCTCTTATATGAGAAACCCAAACTATAAATAAAGGTTAGCTAACACGAAGTAGGGAGATCTTTTTCAAATGGGGAGAAGACCAAAAGATGGAGGGAAGGAAAGGAAAAGTGACTGAAGAACATAGAAGACTAAATTGGAAACAGAGCTTTTTCAAATGCAAAGAGTAGGAGCTGGAGGCAACAGAGGAAGGGGTAGGGAAAGGGACAAAAAAGAATTCCAATGTGTTCTGTACAAGTACAAACTCCCTACAATAAAAGTACTCATTATGTACTGTAATCAGGTACTAATTTTTTTGTCTTTTTCCTTTTTTTTTTTATCGGTACCAGGGATCGAACTCACGACTGCCTGCTTGCAAGGCAGGTGCTTAGGCCACTGAGCTAAATCCCTAGCCCCCTGGTACTAATTTTTAAAAAATGAACAAAAAAGCAAAAACAAGAAAGTCTCCTATTTCTAGAGCTTACATGTACACACAATATAGTTTTAAAATGACAGATGTGTTACCAGTGGTTTTCTAATCCTTTCTTTAATTGCTAAGCTTTCATCAGTAAAGTATAATCCAAATTTGTAAAAGCAATTCTTCACTTGGAGAAAATGAGAGGTAGAGACAAGTCTATATATCTAGTGTAGGAAAATAATCATACTATGTGAAAAAGAAGAAACAGTGAAGATGACAGAAAGCATGTTTTCAAGGTAAAGTTTGTGGAAGGGCGCTGGGTTCTGTCCTCACTCAGCATCACTCAAAGCACACGGGGGAGGAGGGGATAGAACACCAACACACAATCACAATTCAGGAAAAAAAAGATACAAGAATTCAGAAAGCATCTCGTAATATCCAAAGAAGAAATGTAAGTACATGCTGGGTAGAACTCAAATGAGAATGAGATGACAGGGAGAGAAATAAATGCAAAAGAAGACTAGAATGAAAGAAAGAATGACAGTGCCAAACAAATGTGTGGGGGGGATCCTAATCCTAATCCTAAATCTCTAAATTTAAAGATAAAAATATATTTTTAATTTACTGATAAAGTACTTCAATTTATAAATTATTTTTCTGATTCTTAAATTTAAAATCAAATCCAAAGGATCTAGTAAGTTTTCAGACATGTTTATCTTTAAGAGGTCAACATGTACTTGATACAAACAGGTATTTGAAAGAAACAGATTTCTTTCTCATTACCTTTTTCAACAGTTTTTGAATCACATAAAGGCTCTTGAAAAGGAGACTCCTCCAGCTGTTTAACATCAGCCTGAAGCTCTGAGTACTGTGTGGAACAACTAGGCCACTGCAAATTGCTGGCCAGCCTTGCTCTCTCCTCCCTCGCTGTGGGGTCATCCCAGATGATCTGTTCATTCTGGGAGGGCTCTGTGTTAGCATCAGATGCTACTTGACGAGACTGCCTAAGGAAGAAAAGCAGCGATTTTAAATCAACAGCCACGACAAAATCCTAATGCACAGAGCTCACAAGACTGTAAAGACTGTGGTTCCCTTTCATATGCCCACCACCTGGCACAAAGTAGGCATTTGATAATATTTACTGAACAAATGGGCCCAGGGAAATGTCTTCTTTTGAAATGTCTCTTAACTTAAACATATTTTGATTGAATGTCTGTATATTTAAATGTCAAAGGGGAAGTGCAACAGCGTCAAAAAATTTTTTCTTGAGACAGGGTCTCACTATGTAGTTCAGACTAGCCTTGAGCTCATCTATATAGCTTAGGCTGGCCGTGAAAACAAAGTGATCCTCCTGCCTCAGTCTCCTGAGTGCTGTGATTACAGGTGTGCACCACCATGTCCGGCTGACAATTTCAAATTTTTAAAAAAATTCTAAAATAATTGCTGCACTAAAAATCTCCAATATTTCTTCATTACATAAAACATGGTAATGTTTAGAAAATAGTCGATGATTTGTGTATTTAATCACTTGAAATGGTAATAACTATAGTTAAATGAGAAGTTTATTGCAAAGGCTTCCTTCTCAGGTCTTTTGACCCTGCTGACCATATTTCCCAGAATCTAAGGTGCTCCTATCTCAGATTGAATTTTTTGGTATAATCGTAACAACTGCACATGAGGATGGCAAAATGCTATGTTCCTCACATTTATACATTTTTTTGTAAAAATGATTTACCAACTGACAGTGACCTGAAAGTCCTTTTGCCTCTAAAACAAAGAAGATAGACTTTTATTCCCAGCATACATTTACTTACCCTGATTTGGCACAGGACTTAAATTCTCTATAATGCTAAAACATGAACTGCAGTTTATTAAACAAAAGCCACTACACTCAGCACTAAGATAAAGAATTGACCTCAGCAAAAGAAAACCAGTAGTTCATTTAATCACTAGAAGAAATAATCCCCTAGCAGTACACAATTAGAGAATTTTCCTTTATCAGATAGTTATGTTTCTGTACTTAAAACACATGAATTTTTTATCACACTTCATCAAGACACTAATGAAAGACGACTTGCGGAACTGCTTTAGAAAGCGCCAAGAACAATTGGTAAATATGTTCAAGAACTGCAACCACTTCTAGAAGAGATTTAGAGTACACAATACAAAGTTCCATAAGAAATAACTACTCTGTGTGTCTGTGTGTGTGTGCGCACACTCACTATTTAATACTAAAGAACAGAAAGGACTCTAAAGTCAGGTAAAATTGGTGTTAAAATCATTTCTATCTCTGAGTTTTATACAATAAAAAGTATTAATCCTGTCTTTCTGGAATCAGTGCTTGCAATGGGACAAACCTCTATGCCTGCCTCCTACCTCCAAGTAAGAACTTGGAAAATGCTAGACGCAAAGGCAAAAAAGAAGAAAATCTACTCATCTGGCCAAAACCAACTGAAGTAATGGACTATACTACTCATTGTTTGGATAAAATGAGGCCCAGTAATACAGTACTTTCACTTAACAGTCTAAACTTCCACTTTACAGCTTATTTAAAAAACAAAAAATTGCACTGACTCATAAAACTCAATCACCAGGTACCTCTCCCAATCACCTAATGTTTCTTCCATCAGTGACAGGTACGTACCTCAGTGCCTCTAGGACTCTACTCCGCCCACTTCGAGTGGAGCGAGTGCTTTCAGGGGTGGAAGAGGCACTGTTACAACCACTTCTTGACAGGGAAGTCCTCTGTCCTTGGGGTTTCACTATGGAGGTTGCAGACATTATCTCCTGCAGCTGCTTTTGGAAGTTCTCTCTCATCTCCAAGGTCTGTGTCAGAGCTTGAAACAAATATACCGATCAAGGTAAACTTTTCTTTCTGAGCATGTCTTACGTTAAATATTTTGTCTATGTCTGGCTGAACACAGATTTATTGACCTGATATTTACTAAATAATTATCAAAGGGTATAGTAATGTTTTAAGACTAGGAACTACACAGAATACAAAGCAGTCCTTACCGCAACACTGTACGTGAAATAACTTGGAACACTTTATAAAGTTCTGTAGAGCTCCCTGTCTGCTTCTGACCCAGTCTTACAGTGTGCCACACTCTAAGATACAACACAGTGATCTGTGTACGTGCCTCAACTGCAACTATATAGTCACTGATAACACAGACTATAACATACAAACCCTCTGACTTTAATAGATGCTGAAGTAGTCGCTAACTGCTTTTAGAATAAATGGAGTAGGGTTAGGGTTAATTAACTAGCGAAGCTATAGGCAAAGCTCTGGTGGGATAGAATGAGTAAGGAAAACAGAAGACACTAATCTATTAAAGAGAGCAGCAAGATCTATAAGGTTATTAAATGCAACACTGTAATAGTAAGAAATTAAAAATAACCTATAGATGCCTATCAACAAGAGATGGCAAAATAACGCAGGGCCACCACGCAATGATAACCAGGCAATGTAAAAACACAAACACTGAAGCAGCTCCCTCTGTACAGCCACCTCTCGTTGGTGTCTGTTAAGGTGCTATGTGGCCATGATCTCTGACACTCCTGTTGCCCTTCTCCTCCTCTCTTTCCTGCCACCTCCCCATTCCTAGAGAGAGAATTTTGAAATTAGTCCAGTTAATACCCTATGCCTGTCAGTGTTCAAGTGAAAGGCAGAGTTGTACCTCTCCCTTTAAATCAAAAGCTAGACATGATTAAGCTTAGTGAGGAAATTACATAAAAGCTAAGACAGACCAATGATAAAACTTTATTGGATGGAGAGTTGCTTCTTACTGGTAATCAAAGAAAGTGATTTCTTGAGATGGAATCTAAAGAGATGCTGTAATCACTGTTGGGATAAATGATACAGAATATTCTATAAGCTCAGTGGACAAAATCACAGGCAGGGTTTGACTCTAGATGTGGAAAGAAGCCTTACTCTGCATACCACAGATAAACTTTTCATGAAAGAGTCAGTGTGGCAAATGTCTCAGTGACCACTGTGGCCCAGTCGGTTAGCAAAGGTAAGATGCTCTATCAGCAGAAAGATCATGGCTCCCTGAAGACGCAGATGGTCATTAGAATTTTCTAACAATAAAGTATTTTCTTCCTTTTAAAGTTTTTTTTTTAAGTTGCTGGGAATGAACGCAGAGTTTTGCATATGCTAAGCAAGTACTCTACCACTGAACTACATTCCCGACACACAGTATTTTTAAATTATATACATATTTTAAAAGGCATAATATTATTGCACATTTAAGAGATTTTTCATATGTACTGAAAAGCCAAAAATCTATGTGACTGGCTTTATTGTGACATGCAGTGTAGTCTGGAACACAGTAGTGTATCTCCAAGGTTTGCCTATACTGATATGAAACAATCCCCCAGCTGATATTAAACAAAAAGATTAAGGAACAAGGCAGCATACACAGGTGATGGGGATGTAACTCAGTGGTGCTTACCTAGCACACATAAGACCCCGGGTTTGATCCCAAAGCATCACAGAAATAAAAGACAGTGTATGTTAGTTCACATTTCACTTGTTTTTTAAAAGATGGGAAAAGAGAAAACATATATAGTGTATATATAATTGTATATGCATAAAACAGCTCTAGAAGATAACAAATTATTAACCCTGGGAAACAAGAGTGAGAGAAACTTCATACTTCCTTCTGTATCTTTAAATTTATGTCATTATGTTAATAAATTTAAGACATTAACACCTATCTTTAATGGAATAGAGCTGTATCACACCAACTCTACAAAATACCTAGTCCTGTAAGTTTCCTAAGTATCACTCTTAAATCATTTAAAATTTTACAAATTACTACTTAATAACTGCCATAGAATCCAGAATCAATCCTCTGTATACACTTTACTAGTGTTTAGCAACATAGCTAATTTTATTTTTTCCATCTAATATAAAGAAGTATTTTGTATACGAGACAAACATTTATACAAATATTTCTTTTTGCAATTGAAAAACTTTACCTCCTTTAGAATCATTCCTTCCACTTCCATCTGACAGTGTAGATTCTTTGTTACTAGTAGTCATATTGTCTGCATCATTTTCTTCTATAGGCAAATGATCTAGCTATTCAAAAAGAAAAATTGTAACTCCTCAGATGAAGCAGTAAGCTCTCACAGCAATCTAGGATTACATATGGTGCTTAGGGAGAGGCATGCTGTCCACATCACTTACCTCACTGGCCTTTATTGTGGAAACAGCTGGAAGCACCTGACCATTGCAGAGCCGGTCATCCTGCACTGCGCTGATGTCCAGGCTCATTTTGGGATTGTAAGTATGAGGATAAAGGGATTCGGGAAGATGTTTGTATTCCTGGGCACACTGAAATACAATGATGTGCTTTAAAACAGGACTGAACAAAACTTGAGCAAATGAATGATGTTAAACAGGATACTTAAGGACAGTCAATAGAGTATATTACAAAATGACAGAGTTACAAAGTTTTAAGAATTTTAGTTTACAGTGAAAATTTCTATGAAATTTTTAAATTATAAAATTTCTATGAAATTTTTAATTTATAAAATTTCCATTCATACCATTTTTAATTATTGAAAGGAATCAAAGTCAGAAAGAGGACCCATTAAAGGTCTGTTAACTATTTAAAGATTTTAAGAATTAAATGTAACCTGGGTGTGGTGGTACACACCTGCGATCTCAGCTACCTGAGAGGCTGAGGCAGAAAGACTACAAGGCCAAGTGCAGTCTTAGACCCAGTGTCAAATAAAATTCAAAAGAGCTGGGGATGTAGGGGGGCAATCCTTGGGTTGAATCCCCAGTACTGACGGGGAAAAAAAAGAACTGAAAAGAAAAAGAAATGTGAACTGTGATATGGTTTAGAGCTTTATCATCCTCCAAAAGCCCAGAGTTGAGGCTTAGTGGGAAGTGTGCGGGGACAGGCCCTGGAAGGGACTGTATACACTATACCCCTTTTCCTCCTTTACTTTCCAGCCACGAAGTAAGTGCTCTAGCGTGTGCTCTTGCCATGGGGTGCCTACACTGCTTTACATACACCGACGTGGCCTGTGTTGAAATGTGTATACATTTCCAATGGGAGAGGAGGGGTGGGGGTGAGGGGACACTGCTTACTTCTAGAAGCCAGTGCTCTGAAACAATGTGTACTCCTCTTTCTTTCACAGATTTATACTCTCGACTGCTATCATTTGGCCGGCCTTGATAGATGAAATGTGTCACTGTCTCATCAAAACTCCACCTGAAATAACCAAATACAAGAAAATGAATAAGTAAGAGAAACACTCACACTGGTTAAGATGATCACTATTCACTATGAACAGAATATTCTGACCTACACAAAACTTTCAGAATTAAGAGTAAGCAAGACGATAAGACTCTCACTGGCAAATTTTACATCTCGACGTACCCAAATGCAGAGGTCTTTTTATGGTTTATGTCACTCAAAGCCTCATGAACTAGCAGGTGGGGCTTTGGGAGATGAATGCATCACAGGGCATAACTCACTGGTGGATTAGTCCCGCCATGAGCTAGTTTACTGCTATCTGTGCAGGTCCGAGGCGGGGCATGATCTGAGGGGTGTGTCTCCCCCTCTGCAGCTCGCCCCCTTTCCTCTCTGCTCCCTGGCTGTAACAGTGTGAGCAGCTGACCTTCGCCAGAGCTTTCCACCATGCTGCTTCCGGCCTGGAATCGGGGGCTACAGACTACACTATCAACTGGGAGCTAAAACAAACCTCTCCTGCTTTCAGCTGCAGATGTGGGCTATGGTGCCCAAAGGACAACATGACTGGACACATTTCGAAGAATATTCTTTCTTTACGTGTTCAAAACTGTTTCAGGATCCTTCCCTAATGTGTACCACTTTGTAGTAAAGGAAAGTAGTAACATGTTGCAAAGCATCCAAACCCGTCCTCGAGTGGCTGGTTATCACTACGCACTACACATTTGTTCTCTGTCCCACAGCAGGTGATGTATGCCCCCCATCGTCCGTCACCTCATTCACTCCTCACCAAAGCCTGAGCACTGCACCCCATTCATTTCATAGCTAACGAACTGAGGAACATGGTAGGGAATCTGCTGAAGATATGCAGTACGCAGCAAGGCCAAATGTGACTTCAAAACCCATGCTGCTAACTCAGTATGCTAAAAATCTCCTGATTCTTCTCCTGAGATATTCAGGAAAACAGCCTGAAAAATGTAAAATATACCATCTTTCCAAAGCTCAAGTAAAAATGAAAGAGAAATAAGAGTTATAATTCTAGCTGGGCGTGGTGGTGCACACCTATCCTAGCACTCGGGAAGATGAGGCAGGAGGATCACCACAAAGTGAAGGCCAGCCTTGGCTACACAGTGGATTCAAGGCCAGCCTATACTACCTAGTGAGACTATCTCAAAAACAAACAAACAAAAGGCGTTTCCAAATATAATTACCAAAATAACTCTTGTGGACATTTTTCCATTTCTCAAATAACAAATATCCCTGAATCTTTCACACAGGCAAAAGTTAAGCAAATTAAAAGCAGTATTACAAGCATCTAAATTATAAGCATCTCTATTTTTCATTGCTCCGTGCATCCTTAAAAAACATTAAAAATGGGCTAGGGATATAGGTGGCACAGCACCTGCCTGGCAAGGTCCTGAATTCGATTTCTGGTATCCCCCCAAAAACACCAAAAATATACCCTGCCTAATTCATTAGTGCTAATAACTATCTCTAATTGCTGTCAAGGTAAATCACAGTATTTAAATATCAAGTACTTTGATATTTCCTTTAAATAGTTAAATGAAGCTTTAAAAAAAATTTTTTTTCTTAAAAAGTTGTTGTTTGAGACAGAATCTCACTATATAGCCTAAGCTGGCCTTAAACTCACTATGTAGCTTAGGCTTACTTCAAACTCATAGCAATCCTCCTGCCTCAGCCTCCATAGAGCTGGGAGTGCAAGTTTGTGCCACCATATCCGGCAAGTTTAAACATATTAAATATCCAGATAATTCAGAAAAATAGAGGAGCTTTTACTTGAATCAACTTGATTCACCTTTAATGTCACTGTGATATTAACACAGAAACTGTGACTTTCGGTCCTCTGAAGTCCTTTACCAGTAGCTGTAGATGGTACAGATCATGGATGGGCAAATTTTCTTACAGGCGAGATATGAATGCCTTGGGCCCTACAGGTCAATTTCTTCTACAACTACTCAACTTTTGCCTTGTTAGATGAAAGCAGTCAAAAACAATCATAACAATGGTCAGCCCACTGACTCTGATCCAGGTAAGTGCTTTTACCAACTGTGCTTTGGAATTTCTTTTACTCACTATGAAGCCCAGGCTAACCTCAAACTTGCAGTAATCCTCCTACTTCAGCTTCCCAAGTGCTGGCATTACAGGCAAGTACCACCACGCCTGGCATTTTCAACTACCACTTTGTTCCAAGAGGTACTGTGGCAATTTGTGGGGGCTGACTGTTTGCTGAAATGTGTTCATCTTCTCCACTATTGGTGGGAATAGACTAATGCAACCACTGCGGAAATCACAGACGATTCCTCAAAAAACAACTAGGACTAGAGGTTCCATTTGACTCAGCTATTCCTCTTGTTGGTATCTCCCCAAAAGAATTAAAAGCATCATACTACAGCAGCATGTGGATACCCAGTGGTATATTTTATAAAAGTCAAATCTTGGAAACAGCCCAACTACCCATCAACTGGTGAATGGATAAAGATGTGGTTTTTTTCTACAATGGAGTACTACTCTGCCATAAAGAAGGATAAACTTGAGACACTCTGAGACCACACTCATGTGTAAAATACATTGGATATGTAAATACCATGTAAATACCGTGTTATTTCTTTGGTGTGAGAAACCAGGACCAAAATGTATACTAAGTATTATGAAATAGAAAGAAAATGAGGAGGGGAACAAGAGAGGCAGAAGGGAAAAAGGAAAGGGAAAAGTAAAACAAATGAGAAAAGAAGAAAAGAATCAAGTTAAATCATGTACGGGTACAAATTTTCTATGATGAATGTGATCATTATGTATATCTAAAATATACCAAGAAAACCTGATTGGAAAAGAAACAAACAATGTGTTCATACACTGGAGGGTGCTACACTATGTGGTAAGGTCCAGGGGTACCAAAAATTCTAAGGAACAGTCATGCAAGTATCCCACATTCTACATGGTTTTCTAATGTCCTATAACAAAACTATGTAGAAATAGATAGTATCAGATAATCTCTTCAAGACAGTCTGGTCCTAGATCCTGGAAGGGCATGCTTAGGATACCATTTTTGTTTTTTTGTTTTTTTTTGCTACCAGGGATCGAACTCACGACCACACACTTGCAAGGCAGGTGCTTATGCTACTGAGCTAAATCCCTGGCCCTAGGACACTTTTATTTGAGAATGGATTATCCAAGCAAACACATAAATATTGTAACCCTGAATATTAAAAGGTTGCCTTTTAACATCTACTACATTTGAGAAATCTATTTCAAGAATAGACTTTTTATTTTGTTTCGGTGGTACTGGGAATCAAACCCAGGGGCACTCTACACCGAGACACATCATTTTTGAGAGAGTTTCGCTAAGTTCCTCGGGCTTATCTCAAACTTCTGATCCTTCTGCCTTGACCGCCTCAGCAGCTAGGACTGCAGACATGCCATCCTGCTTGGCTTTCAAAAAAAATTTAATGCAAACTTTAATATAATTGAACAGTTAAATTCTACTTAGGAATTACAACAAAAAATTTATTTTTTTAATACTAAAAGGACTGGGGCATTTAAAATCTTATGAAACACATCCTCCAGAGGGTTACTATGAAAAAGAAAAAAGATAATGCTCAGCCACCCATAATAAAAATGTAGTGATAAGTAACTACACAATTATGGATACTACAAATAGATAATATAAATAAGATCACTAGCCCACAACATAAGCATTAAACACAAATGCTTGTAAGTATTATGGATTAATTTTATTGCTATATTCTCCTGGCCCAATTTCTTTATCAAGTAGATAACTAACTGAAATAAAATCAAAGGGGAAGATAAAAAACTAAGTATTTCTTAAACTCTCAGCTATAAAGCCAACCACTACCTATGGACAGCTGGACACTAGCGATCAACAGAGAGAGAAAGCAAGTCTCTCCCAACCTCTAACTAGGGAGCATCTCTAGCTTCCGCTCTCCAGTTAACAGTAGAGCCAACAGACTAGGTCATTAAGTCTTAAAAATGACACAAATTAGCCAGGGGCACCGACAGTTGCAACTGTTAAAAAGACTGAGGCAGCATCTGAATATCACAGCAAGACCCTGTGTCTGTCTGTCTGACTTTCCGCAGTGCTGGGCATGGAACCTAGAGCCTCATGAAAAGTAGGCAAGTGCCCTATCACTGAGCTACATCATCGGCTCAAACCCTTCTCTAAAGGGAAAAAAAAAAGATACAAATTAAACCATGCTGAAAACAGACCATCTTCATTGAGAAGGGCCCTGGAGTACCTGGTAGTACACAGAGAGCAGCTCTAAGCTGAAAATCATTAATGTAAAAATAAGCTTAATCTCAGTCCCGGTGGATTACTGGACTAGAAACTCTAAATACAGGAACTGTGAACTCTACCTATCATTCATGAATCCCAAGTGGAACAAACAGGTTCTCAAATATTTGCTAAACATACCCTAAGATACACATAGACGAATGGATAAATCAAAGGGCATTTTCAAAGGATACGGTAAGTTAAACTGGACTGGAGAGATTTTACTGACAGCATTACAAATTAAAAGGCAAAAGTACATGCACCCTTGGGAATGCCCACAGTGACTCCGGGCTTACCTGTAATCGGCCCCCAGAGAGGCGGCGATGCCATTGAGCTCACTCTGCTTCTTCCCCAGCTTTTTACTCACACACACCACGGCCTTGTGCAGTGGCTTCCGAGCTTCCTCCTGGGAACAAAGCCAAAAACGAAAAGCAAAACAGATCAGACGCTGTTGTTTGGAGTGTTTTAACTAAGATTTCCTTTCTACACAGTAAGAGATCGCATCTACCTTTTCTGTCTGGGTATTCTTCAGTTGAGGGCTGGCAGAAAGAGCAACAGCATTTCGAGAGCTGTTCGCCACAGCAAGTTTCAGATTCCTGACAATGACTTCAGAGAGCGGCGGACTCAGGTTCCTCTTCTGTTTGCTGGGACCTCCTGGTGTTTCCAAGGCTGCAAGTGCATCCTATGTATTTGAAAGAGAAGAAAAGTTGGTGGGAAGGGGTAGAGGTGGTGAAGGAGAAAAGGGAGAAAGGAGGGAGAGAAGGCAGCAGATAAGAAAGGAAAGGGAAGGGATGGTCAAGGCCACAAAAACAGGAGGAACTCCTCAAAATTAATGTTACAGAGTTAATCACCTCGTTTTCACCCAAACAACAAACAGAATAAATTATAACTTATACCTGTATATGATGAAGAAAAAATAAACCCCTACTGTTCATGCCACATTTACCCGAATCTTCAAAGTTAAAGGAACAGTTAAAATAAAGGACACAAAAACAATATACAGCACGAAACACACAAAGATGTATATAAATAATACATTATAAGTCAAGAGAGTCAGATTCAGCTGAGACTTGTGAAAAATCTTCAACTGTGTAAAATATTTTCCTGTTCCCAAAGCACCCACGGGCCCCTCCTCAGAGAAGCCACTGCCCAAGTGGCTGCCTATTATCTTCACATCTACACATACGTGCCTCCCACACACCAGAACACATTTAATCTGCTCCCAATAATGAAGTTTAGAGTAATAATGTTTTGCTGGTATGCCGATGCAACAAATACATGCATACCATTTTGCATATCATAGAATAAAGGAAACCTTTTAAGCCAAACATTATGTACCAACACTGACATTCTCATGAGCAAAATAGGAGTTTCTCTACACATGATAGCATGGGAAACAGACTTGAAGACAAAGAAACATTCACTGAAATAAGGGCATTTTATAACACAAAAACCTGCATTCTGACTGACATTATGTTGAGTATTAGTGCACCAATTAACACAGTAACTGCTTAAAAAAACCCTGTGAGCAATCAAGAGAAAGAGAATCACATCAGTAAGAAACGTTAAAACAAGGTAGGTGAATTGGACAAAAAAAATTAAATATTTAAGCAATGTAAACAATAAATCAGATCTTTGGATATACACGGGGTGATCAACAGTGTGTTTAAATTAGAAAAACTGTATAATAATAAACCATACCCTGCCGCTGATGATCACTACCCCCAACATTCCCCCTGGCTCTCACACCCTCTTGGCCCACCCTTTCTGAGGCAGTGCTGGAAGGCCTCTTCCACATACCCAAAAATAAGGTGACTGCAGCCATCGCGTGCCATCCAACAGAAGTCAGACTCACAAAAACACGGTGGGCATGACTGCCTACCCTGTTCACTGGACCTGACACATGACCTCTGGTTCCGCCTCAAAGTTAATGACCACAAAAGGTAAATGTTTTAAGCAATTTAGAAAATTAAGGCAGCCATAAAAGCACAGCTACAGATACTCACAAAAGAGGAATTCTGGAACTTCAGAAAGGGGCAAAAACGATGGGAAAAGTGTGTCTGAAGCAGAGAATTTTGAGGGGGATTCATGACAATGTGTATTTTCCTGTAATAAACTTTTTAAAACTTTAAACACTCATCATACTTTTCAATCACACCTGATATACTTTTTCGGACATACACCAAACATTATACCCTCAGGTAGACATTATAACATCTTCTCAAAGAATGTTCTTTGAACAGTTCATCAACTATCAGAGCATAAAACATTGTAAGTTCTGTCAAGTAAAAACAGTATAATGCTCTAAGTATAATGCAACAGAACTAAAAATTAAAAAACAAAGAAGTCCTTTGAGATGAAAATTAGAAGACTAATGAAAACACTACACGTTTAAAGAGGACAGTACATGAGTATTTTATTCCACTTTACTTTTATAATTTTTTAGTTAAAATTGTTTCCAAGTAAAAAGTCAGAAAATAACTGATACAGTATTAACAGTGTGCAAGGATGACCACTAGATACTCTTAATAAACCTATAGTGGAGGCATCACCTAGTATTTGGGGGGCAAACAGTTTTTAATTTTCTATTAACAGGAAACTATAACCCAGTAACTTCCTATCTAGGTATACATCAAACTACACATGCATACGTAAGACATGGAAAATGTTCGGAGTGACATAATTTTATAAGAATAAAAACCTGCTAACCACCTAAATGCTCATCCCCTGTATAGTAACAGAAATGCTAAGTTGTGTACATCCATATAACTAAGTAAGTAACATAGTCACAACATGGACACATGACACAACATGGACAAATACCTACATGAGAGAGAACAGAAACAACACAGCAGACTCAATATGTATGCTGCCATTTAAAGTCAGAAATAAGTATAATGAAACTATAGTGTGAGAAGCAAGTGTCACCTCTTATGAAAGAGGGAGAAAGCAATAGTGAGAAAAAAGCAAAATGGATTCCCAACACTGCTATTCAATTAGTAATATACTTACTGTTGTTTTTTTTCATTTTGTTTGCTGTAATGAGGGCTGAACCCAGGATCTTTACATTGAGCTACCCCGCCAGCCCCCAGCCCTCAGCCCTTTTAATTTTGAAAGAGGGTCTCACTAAGTTGCTAAATTGTCCCAGGCTGAGTTTGAGCTTGTAATTCTATCTCAGCCTCCCAGAGTGATGAGATTACAGAACCAGGCCCAGCATTAATGTGTGCCAGAGAAAAAATTAATTTTAAGAGGTAATTTTTTATTTTTGAGGCCCAAAAAATGGATAATTCTGTGATCATTCCAGGGTCACATCTACATTTTAAGTAAAGAATTCAATATACCATAGCACATCAGTTTGACAAACCAATGATTATAACTGAAAACTTTACATACTACCACAAATGAGAAAAAGGCAGGAGAGGAGATTCTGTACAATAAACTAGAATTCTAAACAAATCTTTAAATGTGTTTTTTAGGGTTTTTGTTTGTTTTGCTTTTTGCTTTTTTTTTTTTTGCTTTCTGTAGTGAGACTACTTCACAACTATAACTTTTACTCAAGGTATCCATAAAAGAATGGTCTAAATGGCTGGAAACATTGTAACTATTTTTTCTTTTGCCTACTATCTCATGTTCAAAGGGACTATGCCATGGGACTATTGAGGATTCTATCTATGATTTTACAGACAAAAATAATGGAAGGCAAAAAAGTTAACTTGTTTTAAAAGGCAACAAGAGGAAAAAAAGCCCATTCCAGAACTCACAGGTCCCAAAGCAGGGATTTCCCTTTATCTCTGAAAACAGGAGAAGCAAAAATGTTACCCTTAGTATAAAATGTTACTTCAAAAGAGATTTCATGTGCATGCTCTGAATTCTGAGTTTGTTACACTAAAGACTTTTCTCCATGTTAGTCACTGCAATTATTTAAAGATAAAGACATAAAATTAGCTTGGAAAAAGCTTTCCTGGGTATCAATAAATACTAATATTTTGAAGATGAATTACCTGTAAACTTTACAATAAGTCTGCACTAAAGCACACTAACAAAACTTATTAAAATGCTGCTTCTTAATTATGCTATTTCTAAACATCTAGAGATCAATTACTGTAATATCAATAGATCACGGGCATAGTAATTTTGTGAAGTTTCATAGATAAAGAAACCATAGGCAATGGTTTGAACAGCAACTTGAAAAGCCAAAACTTACTAAGAAAAAGTGAAGAAAATCCTCCTTGGGAAATAAAAGAAAACATTTGAAAAGGTTACATTAGCCTTTGATTTGCAAATGAATTTTTCAGGAAGGATGCCAGAACACACTACTCCATCAAACAAACAAACAGAGTCAACTCATCTCCTCTACGGGAAATGATCGAAAAGAAAGGTGAGGCTGAGGACACCTTCAGAAAGCAAGCCCTAGGTACACTCGTGGAGTCTGTGTATCCACGGGAACGTGTTCACATTATCTTTACAGCTGAAGAAATCATTTTATCACGCTCTGTAACTTGATTCTTAAAATAAACCTGTCCATTTTTAGGACAAATACTACCTTCTTTATATGAAAGAAGAAAGTGATACTCAGATAGGTTAAATGAACTGCCTAGAGAAGTGATGGCGAACCTTCTAGAACTTTCAGTTGTATAGCCCACTGTGGCACACATACAGTATGTTTGCCACCACTGGTCTAGAATTATACAATTCATAACAGATTAGGACTTAAACCAGGATGTCCTGATATCATACCATACATATGGATAGCTGCTACCTAAAACTTGAGTTCTGAATTCATTATAAGAATAAAGACTTGAGTATTCAATACTATAAACCTACCTAACATCTCCAGGAAATCTATTACAACAAACTTTGCAGAATTTGAGGCTTTTACTTTATAAACTATAAAACTGTAACCCTAGGACTACCTTTAAACCTTACCTTCACATCAAAGGAAGGCTTGAAGAGCTTGTCCTTAGACAGAAACTTTGATGGTGTGTCCAGGTGTACCGAGGGCTCCTTCTGAAGTGGCTTTCCTACTGCTGGGGCGGCAGGAGCCTGCCCGGTGTGCTGTGACAGCACAGTACGGAAAGCCTTGCTCTGAAAGCAGTTCATATCCAAAGGTGTGACGGCCATTTTTCTGAAAGGTTCCCTATGCATGGCAGGATGCACTGTATCTGGATTCAGAGTCTCTCCATTTGTTATTTTAGTTTCCAGTCTTTGTTCTAAGATTTAAAATGAAAGGAAACAAGTATGAGCCACTAATACCCACTTGTTTGCCTCTAAAGAAGCACACAAAAAGTGATGTTCTTATATTGCACTGGTACAGTTTTTTCTGATTCTATTTATTAAATTTACTTACTTACTTTTTTATTTTTTGAGAGAGGGACTCGCTAGGTAGTTCAACTGGCCTTAAATTCACTATGTAGCCCAGGTTGGCCTTGAACTCAGGGACCCTCCTGCCTCAGTATCCGAAGTGCTGAGATCATAGGCATGTGCCATCACACCCAGCAACCTCACTGGTAGTTTTTTATGTCAAGTCTCAGAATATGTTACACCACAAAGTTATACTCCTAGTCTTTCAGGAAGAAGCCAGGTAATGTGTCGAAATACACACTGCATTGGAAAAGCATTAACTAAAACAAAAGATAAACAGAACTTCCTATTTTGTTGAACACTACAATCTTCTCAATAAACCCACTTGCCATAATTGCATCAGTAAATGTCAATTTAGTCAATGGAAGAATTTTTAAAAAATTGGGATATAGCTAAGTAGCAGAGCCTAGCATGAGCCAGGCTCTGGGTTCCATCTCCTATATTACAAAGAACAAAAAGAACAAACATGTCAACTACAGTCAAGTTTTTGGAAAGTCCACCAAGAAATTTTAATATGACCTACACTTTACTTGTGTGTCCATCATAAATTCTCATTCTAGTTGGTACATACCTAATAGCTCTGAGAAGTGTTCCCAAGCTACTGAGCTGTCCTTTAAGCTTGCCCACGACGTCATTACCTAGAGGTCATCTGTGTCATCCCCCTGCCTCTTTTCACCTTTTCTCACAACTGAATATAAGAATGAAACCTTCTAAATGACTACTCCATGCTAGACCTGATGCTACAGAATGGAAATACAGAATCACAGGACATGCATGTGCCTTGCTTTTACAGAGCTTACAGTTCAGTGAAGAGACACAAAAGTACTGGCAAAAGAATCACCTAAGAGCAAAACAAAATGTTTTGGTGTGGATTTTTTTTTTTTTTTTTTTTTTTTTGTCTTTTGGAGACAGGATCTCACACTATTTAATTCAGGCTGAACTTGAGTTCACTTTGTAGCCCAGGCTGGCCTGAACTCACAGAGATCCTCCTGCCTCAGTCTCTGAAGTGCTGGAATTACAGGCATGTGCCACTACATCCAGCAAAACAAAGTTTTGGCACAACTAAGGTAGTGCTTCCCTGGGGGCTCAATCACCAGCACTGCAAAAAAAAAAAAAAACACGAAAGAGCCAGTGACCATGAAATGGTTTCAATATAATATACAAAAGCCCAAAGAAAAGTAGGAAAAGAGAGCACATTTAAATGGTAAGCACATATCACAGAAGGAATGAACAGTAAAGAGGACAAAAGCTCACACCCCTTTCATCCTCAAACTCCAAGAACCTCCAACATTCCTGACACTGGTTTGCACCCACTAGCTTTCAGATAGTACTTATGGTTGACAGTACAATACAAATTACGCACTTGTGGTACAGATACACATTCATTTTGCCATCCAGTATCAACTGCTCATTAGTGATTTACTGCACCCAAAATGAAAGGCAGAAATAAACAATCTTTTCTAAAGCAAGCTTTGGAACATGCATATCTCAAGTATCAACTAATAAAGTGCATATATGGAATAAAATAAAATAACCTTCTGTAGATGAATTTTCAATCAGAAAATGGCTTTCATCTGCTCTCTTTCCCATCTTAGCAGTTTCCAACAGCCAGGTGATAGTGACTGCAGGTAAATTCCACTTCTTTGCAGCTTCATATTTAGAACCAACTGGTTCTTTCAGTATAAGATGTGTACTAGCAAGCATGCCTTTCTTTGTGTTGGATTTGCGAACAAAGTACTCTTGAACACTGAAATTTATATTTAAAGAAAAGCAAATAGTCATACATACAATTATCCAGTAAACTAAGAACAAAGTTTTTAAGTTACTTAAGTCTGAGAAAACATACTGAGTAAAAATTGGCAAGTTCTATATGAAATTAGGTGAGTCTCCTTACAAGGACTTACTCTTAGAATAAAAATACAATGCTATACCAATTAAACTTCCTACAAACATAAAGTTAGACTCTTAAGACAAAGCACAGTATTAGTCATTAATAGGTCATTAACAACCTTTTTTTTTGAACCGGGGATCAAATTCACAACCTCACACTTGCCACTGAGCTCCATCTGCCCCCACACCCACCTTTTTCTTCCTGAAAGCAGACATGGAGCAAAGCACATAAATAACATTGTATTTTTTTCACACTGTAATTTTCCCAAATATTTTCACACATAATCTTAATTGGCTCTCTCAAGTTCATGAAATATCATGACTGCATAGAGTTGGTAAAAATATTAAGTGACTTGCCCAGGAGCCCATGATAAACAGAGAATATGGGGCAGAAGCACAAGTTCAACAGTTGGGAAGAAACAGACTTCAGTCTTTTCTAACTCCTGGACCTTACATTCTAGTTCAGGGGTGGTGAACCTGTGTATCCTGCAATAGGCTGTCTGCATTACTGCAAGCTCTAAGAGGCTCAGCATCACCATCCTAGTTCCTAACTTTTAAAGCAGTTTTTAATCTGCTAAGTCTTTCCTAGTACTTTTATAGTTCTTTTTACATTTAACCCACTGATCCCATACTTTGCTATGAAACATGGCTCCAACTTTATTGAATACTAGCCTTCTTAATCATTTGAAGTGTCATTATCATAAGATGGCTTATTAGGTTTACCACTAAAATTTGTTCATTCACTGACATTTTTATTTATGATCAGTTTTTGAGAGATTTTACATACTGCAGTGTAGTAACTGTTAGGACTAGCCCCAGTTATTCCATCTCAGGGTTTTCATGACTTTCCTGCTTACTAATCTTTCCACATAAATTTTGGAATTAGTTTGGTTTGCGTCTACCCTAAAAATACTTCAATAGCAGTCACAGCTCATCCATGGTTTCAGTGCCCCAAAGTGTAGTCTGAAAATATTAAGTAGAAAAATCCCCAAATAAACAATTCCTAGGTTTTGACCTGCGCACCAATCTGAGGAATGTGATGAAATCTCAGTCCAACTGCCCACCCAGGATGTGAATCTCTGCTTTGTCCAGCACACTCACACGGCAAATGCCACCTGCTCATCAGTCACCTGGTAGCTGGTCAGAAATCAGAGTGACTATGGAGGACCACATGCATGCTCATGCCAGAATCCAGTCAGATAATGTTTTATTATAGTTGTTACAACAGCTCTATTTTCTTGTTGTTGTTAATCTGTTTTTGTTTCTTCATTGTTGTCTGCTTGCTTTTGGAGACATGGTCCTGAGTTGTATATTCTAGGCTCCTCAATCCTCCTGCCTCAGCCTCCCACAGCTGGCTTGCTGTTAATCTCTTGCTGGGCCTAATTTACACTGCACATTTAACTTTATCCTAAGAACATACGAGTTTCAACTATCCTACAGGGGTCTGAGAATACATCCTCAAAGGATAAGGGAGGACTACTGTATTTTTTACTGGGATCATGTTAATTTTATACATTCATAAAGAGGATAAAGGTGTGATTATTTGTCTTCTTTTCCAGGAACATACAGATTCTGTCTACTGTTACAAATATGTTTTATTTTCCTTGAAAACTTTTTGCAAGTTTTCAATAGCCCTTCCAAGTTTCATATAATATGCCCTTTTCCCCCACTGGTGGTTCTACCTCGCTGTTAATATGAAGGCCATGGATTTCTGTGTATTAATTTTCTGCACTGCCACTGCACTGAATTCTTCTGAGCACTGCATTAGTTATATCCAGTGGAGTCTGATGTCACGTTTGTTGTTATTTTCTGCGATTTCAGTCTTATAAAAAATTTACTGCTCAATTAAAATACAGAACATAATACAGCTTAGCGAATAAACCCTTATATCCTCACCCTATGTCAAGACAGAACCTGCTGGCCACCTCGAATCCCTCCAGTGTGCCATACAACTGCCTTTCCTCCATCTTAATGGTAAGCATTACAATTCACCAATCACATCCTGAGTCATTTCACGTTTTAGCTTACAGGTTCCCCGCACACCTCTCTCCCTTCATGTATATTAACTGAAGACCCTGGAGTATTTATACCACAGAATTTATTTTATAAGCAATTCTAAAATCCAAGCAAGTCTAGATTTTGCTGATTTATTACTGTAAAGTAATTAAACATGTGCTTCTTATGACATTCTTCAAAATAAAAGGCTAGTTCCGAAGGTGGCCAGTTACCTTAGATTCTGCAGTACCATTGTGCAGTCATGATTTCCACATTATGTGATGTATTTTAATCCAGTGCAGTTACTACCCATTTTGTTTTTTGGTGCTGGGAACTGAACTCACAACCTCACACATGCTAGGTAAGCACTGTCCGCTGAGTGACAGCTCCAGCCCAGCAGTTACTACCTTGTAACAATACCTAAGTTTTCCTGTATTAGATAAGTGGAGATATTTTTGATATCACCCTCCTTAGTAGTCTTTGATAATATCCTTGCTCTCCAGCCTGCCAAAATGTTCCAGGTTCACTTACGTACTTTCTCCACTCAAATCTGTAATGAACCATTTGTTTAAGCTTTAGTTTTAGTGGGAAGTAACACTGCTACTATTGAGTTGGTAAATATTTCTAGGCTTATAAATGGTTCTTCTTTGAACCAAGAGCTAATAAAAAGTTTTTAATTCTTTGCATTTCCTTCCATTTTTGTCTTATGAATGATGTCACTCTGGTACATGTATGAGGCATGAACAAAATATCATGAAAAAGGACTTTTTCAGAATCTCTTTTGAAGGCAGCGTGAACAACAGGAAATGTGCTTAAAATAAAGAGTATCCTAGGGGCTGGGGATTTAGCTCAGCAGCATAAGCGCCTGCCTTGCTAGCAGGCAGTCATGAGTTTGATCCCTGGCACCGGTAAAAATACAAAAATACAAAAAAATAAATAAATAAAGAGTATCCTGAGGGGAATTATTTCTAGTAATGTATGTTTTAGTGTAATAAAAAAGCAAAAAAATTAAGACTTTTTTCAATCATAGTGTAATACATTTTATCTTCAATGTAAATAGCATTATTTGTTTTTCTTAATTACGTCTGATATAAATTCTGATTTGTCCACCATTCTTCCACAATATTGAGTCATTTTTTCATTAAAAGTAATTGAATTTTACTTTATGATCTAATCGAAAAGTATTTTACTATTAATGTAGAGCTTAATTCATATTTATTTATATTAACGGTTTTCTACTTTCATCTTGTTTTTTGTAGGGGATACTGGGGATTAAACATAAGGCCCTGTATATGCTAGTCAAATCCTCTATCACTGACCTATATCCCGAGGGTCTTCTCCCACTTCTAACATTTTGTGACAGGACCTTGCTAAACTGTCCAGACTAGTCTCAATCCTGCAATTCTCCTGCTTCAGCCTCCCAAATAACTAGGATTGTACCACATCCAGGTGCTTCTTTTTTTAAATAGCCATCATCTGTTGATAAATTAGGACTGGGCTAATACGGATTTTGGAAGTAACTTAAATTCATTTTCTTGCATTAACAGTATTCCCTGTTCCTGCTTACTACTTGCATTTCTGGCTGAAAACAAGGGAAACACTGAAAGCATACTACAAGATGAATAAAGAAGTCCATATGGTGCCCGGAAAGGGTTAGTGCTTAGATAAGCACCACTCACTAACACACATGTACCAGCATTAAACAGTCCCCTTCCTGATTGCCAAGCCAATAAATACAGCATTGAAGCACAGTTTGCTTTTTTTTTTTTTTATTTCCACAGAGGGTCTCATTATGTAGTCCAGGCTGGCCTCAAATTCATTATGTAGCCCAGGTTGATCTCAAACTTTTGATTCTCCTGCCTCGGCATCCCAAATATCAGGATCAGAAGTGCGCATCACATCTGGTCAATGCCCACAGTCTCATATGTTACCCAGACACACAGGCTCACCGCATCCTGCTCTCTGTCGCTGTGAGCCAGACACATACACTATTCTTAACTCATAAATACAATAAAATACCTGGCCAGATTCTAATTACAATGCTTTCTAGTAAAGTCAAAGCAAATTAAAAAGCACACAACAGCAGGCACACTAAAGCCGTTCCATACCTTGCTCCAAGGTGATTTGCTAAGAATATCAAAGAATCTTTCTCTGCTCCAACACACTGGCTGAATGAAATGACACAATCCTCTAAAGGAGTCATTCCTGTCATTACTGGGACTGGTGCGAAGAGAGGATTTGACTTTGGATCAACTAAAGTCTGATAGTCTATACAAGTAACCTTTTTAAAAACAAGAAAAACAGTAAAGTCAACCTAGATGAAGAAACTAATGGTTAACACTGGTTCAATTACAGTACCAATTTTAATGTAATATAAATGTATGTATGCTCATTTTCAATATAATTAAAATAACATTTAAAGAAAAATACAGACATCAATTCATTTCATTCAGATATTAAAATCACATAGATTATTGTAGTTTTTTTCAAAATCAACTGTTTCCAATGTATTAGTTTGTCATTTTTTCCACCTCTCTCTCTCTCTAAGACAGGGTCTCACCATGTAGTAGAGGCTGGCCTTGAACTTGCTATGTATTCCAGGCTGGCCTCAAACTCACAGTGATTCTACTGCACAAGCCTCTCAAGTGCTGGGATTAAAGGCATAGGCTACTATGCCCAGGTTTTCATCTTAATTCCTGACATGTTGAAAAAACGTATCTTGGTTGTGAGAAAAGATAAATAGTATGAGATGACCCAGAGTGGCTTGCTAAGGGGCAGGCATGGTGGTGCATACCTTTAATCCCTGCACTAAGGAGGCTTAGGCAGAAGGACTGCCAGGAATTCGAGGCCAGCCTGGCCTACACAATGAGTTTAAGGCCAGCCTGAATTATAGTGAGACCCTGGCTTAAAAAAAGTTTCTGCAATTTCTGGGACAGTAATCTCCACGCCACCAGGATCAGGACAAGAGGTCTATGCAATTTCATATTTTAAACATTTCCTTTGCTAAGAGCAAAAGGCAGATAATACTAAAATCTAAATGGCAATTTGCACAAGCTAAACTGCCTAAGAATGAAACATTAACACTCTTGGTATTCATTCAAACATTCTTCAATACTGCATTCTGACAATGTTGTCTTACCAGCCATGTGTTTGTAACAACCTCTCCCACAGTTGCCTCTACTTCACATCCCAGCAAAGGTACCACAGCATAATCGGCAATGACTCTGCTAGGACGGGATACAATCTTTCCAGCATATTCTCTTATGATGCTTGCAATACTGCATTCATTTTCATGACTAAAACCCAAAATAAGGAAACTCTTTTGGCTAAATAAGCCTTCCTCAGTAATTGTAGAACCATCAGGGATGCAACGACTGACAGAAGACTGATTCTCTTCTTGTAGAGAAATGTGCGTAGAATCATTAAAGGGCTCAACATGAGTAGAACCATTACAGTGCCCAATGTCAGACTCTGCAGTCTCGGACTTGTTAGCTTCCACTGGAAGAGAAAAATAATTCTCTGATAGATAATTTATCTTAGGGTTGAAGTTCATTTCCAAGCAAAGACAGTAACAAAACAAGTCTGATCATTTGGAGGCTTGTCCAATTAAGGCTTAAATGTACACAAGGAAGAAGGGGTGTGGATCTACACCGTCTTCAGGGTTACCGGGAACATGATCAGTATCCCACCTTCCAGTAGGAAGCATGTTAGTTGTATGTATCCCTAGTACGCTAGAAATGAATAAGCTGAAAGTTATGATGCTCTTATAGGCATATCTTAGCTTCAAAATTCATTTAGATAATTTAAGAGGAGCACTGAGAAAGAAAAAACAGAATTAACAGGCCCAAGGAGTATAATTATCAAGCCTTTACCATGGAGATCACTATGTAAATGCAATAATAAGAAAATCACAGTGAAATCTAAAAATCCCTAATATGGTTCTGATTGAAGTTGGAGCTACTAAATTTCTGTGTGGACTTAAGTAAATTAATGATCAAGAACACAAACAAATTATCTCAATGATGCCATTTTAAGATAAAGTTGACAATAGATGGGTGACAGAAGAAAATATATACAGTACCTAAACAAAAATATATATCATTAAAATAGTCTTAATATTTAATAAATATTGTCTAATTAAGGTTTAACATACAAGAAGTAACAGGATATTCCTGAAAACTATAGTGGTACGGTGTTGGAGGGTAATACTTTATGGCTAAGGTTGGCAAATGGGTCACACAGACTGTTTCCGTAGTCTTGGGATTAAAAATAACTTTTGTATTTTTTTTTTCTGGTACTGGGGATTGAACTCACTAACTGCGTGCTTGCTAGGCAGGCGCTTATGCTGCTGAGGTAAATCCCCAGGCCAACTTTTGTATTTTTCAATGGTTGTCAAAACCAAACAGTATGCAACAGAAACAGACTTTGGCTATAATTACTGAAATTTTTACTGTTTATCCCTTAGGTGAAAATTTTCATCCTGCATTATGGAATTCCAACAAGGATTCAAGGATTCACGCATTCAAACCAGGCATGGTGGCGCATGCCAAAAATCCCAGCACTTGGGAGGCTGAGGCAGGAGAATCCACGAGTTTAAAAAAAAAAAAAAAAGAAAGAAAGAAAAGAGAGGATACACTCACTCAGACAGGCACTGTGTCTAGGTGCTTACATTCACATAATGTTAACTGTGAAGTTAATATCATATGTTCCCTTTCTCCAAAACGAAATGTCAGGTTTTAAATATTCTGCAACTTATCTTGTCACAGTTATAAAGTGACAGAAATGAGATGCAAAGGGGGGCAAAGTAACAGGTATGTGTGTCGGTAAAAGCAAAACAAATTACCATGTGAAACAGTAACAGTAACACCTAATTCTGAAAATCACATAAGCCGTGTGTTAGGAAGTGTTTATGTATGTTGTGTTGTGATCATTAAAGTTTTCTAAGGTTCTTGAGGAAAGGAAAATTTCTCATTATGATGCATATTAAAGTTCCAAGATCAAACATTAAAAATATAAATAGTATACATAACTTCTCCATCTACAGAGGAAAAGATATGGAATTCATAATGGGATTCAGAATTAAAAGGCACAGGATTAATCCACCCAAAATAAGACAAAAAACATTTTAAGGGGATGGTGGGGTAAAAAAATGGGATAAACAGCAGAAAATGACACTGTCACAAGAGTATACACTGGTAAACTTCAGGAAGCAATCCACTTTATGTAGTGGGACCTACACATCCCCTTGAATCAACCATGTCAATCGGAGTTTATGCTAGAAAAATTCTTGTTAATGTGCACAAGGAGACATGCATACAAACAACCTCAGGAATATGTTTCTAGTGGCAACAGAGATGTAATAAAAACATCATAGTAGAAAGCCAAGAGAGGTGGCTCATGCCTGTAGTCCTAGCACTCAGGAGACTGAGGCAGGAGGATCACTGAGAGTTCGAGACTAGCCTGGGTTACAATGTGAGTTCAAAGTCAGCCTGAACTGTGTAGTGAGACCCCATCTCAAAAAAATACAAAAAACAAAACAAAACATCATAGCAGAAGAAGTAATAAACTATGGTATATCCATCTGGGTGCAGTATATTTGTAGTTAGATACCTAGATTAGATAAGTACTTTTCCTATTAGGTGTAAGTGGGCAGTAGAAAAAAAATACTATGTATGATCTATGTAAGTTAAAACGGATATAAAATGAAATAATGGAAACATTGTTTATAGATATACATGCATAAGATTTTAAGAAAAATGAAGGAGGATTCCCTGGAGGTTTGACACAGTGGTGATTCTATTTTCTATAACTAGACAACATGGTTCCTCATTACATTATTCTTTATGTCTTTTTAGATGTTTCAAATATTTCACAATACATCCTACATTTTACAAAACAAAGAAAAAGCTGTTCCTAACTCTTCACTGGAAATTTACCTTACCACACTGGTAAAACTATGTGCTAATATAGGGCTAGGCATCCATAGTACAGCACAATGGCATCAGAAGCACCTGTTACAAATCACCACACACTTCCACAGGCAAGCAATGCGTGTGCATATGTAACACAGCCAACTGGAGCCAGTCAGCTGAAGACAGCAGAGAAGATTAACAGGTTATGACCTCAAAGGCCTGGCCTGCTCAGAAAAATTTACAACAAAATTTTAAGAAAGTCATAAGGTTTAACCTAAAATCTTGGCAGCAATCACATATGTATGTATGTATTCATCTACTAAAGTATTTCTTAGAAACTCCTACCCCTAGAAATACAAATCAAGGGTTTCTTACCTACTGTGGAGTCATTGTTTACATACTGAGAGAGTAGATCCTCATCAGCTTGTTCACGTATTTCACTAGGAGCAAAGTCTTTCTTAGAGAAGCTGCTGTTGTTCTTTTTTGAAAGAGTTGTTTTACTCTCTGGCTGATCTGAAAATGGAATTTCTGCTGGCTTGTAGCTAGCATGAATATACATTTCTTCAGGAAGCATATAACCTTTACTAAAACACTCCAGCAACCACTTTGCTCCCACTACATGAGGCCTACAAAAACAGCACAGAATTATGCATTAGTTTAGACCACGAAGACCATCAGCTCAGTTCCATGCACTCCCGTGCTACACTGACATACAATTCTAACAACACTCATCACATAAGTAGAAACTGTTTTGAATTAAAAATTGACAAACCTGTGGGCTGATTTATCCCAAAACTGCTTCAATTCATCATCATAATCTCCCACAATAACATGAGTTACATCTTCATTAAGCTGATTAAAACGAACTCCACCTCCACTGTTAATTAGCCTTCTTAGTTTATCTAGCTTTCTGCCACTAAAGCCACAGAGATATATCTGCAAAGAAAGAAAATATCTGCTTTAAACTGATGTGTTTAAGAGGCTTGATTTCTCAGTAAAAACAAAATTAAGAATAGGTATCTAAAAGCAAAAAAAAAAGTGTCTAAATAAGATAATCTATATACATTTTAGGATACATTAAGAAATAAAATGTTTCCTGAAACTGTTAAAAAAAAATTCCTTTATGATCCTATAGGGTTAGGGTTAAAACTTTCAAAGAAGATATCCGATATTATTTTGTAGCTTTAAATAAATAAGAGAAATAAAAATCCAGAATCTTCTGAATATTGGTGCATAGTAATTTCTAGCTCTGCACGCAGCTTCTTGTGATAGTCTTACTACTTTTTTTTTGTCTTTTTCGTTTTTATTGGTACCGGGGATCGAACTCACGACTGCCTGCTTGCAAGGCAGGCGCTTATGCTGCTGAGCTAAATCCCCAGCCGATAGTCTTACTACTAATAAATGTTAAAGTATAGACAGAGTACTGTAATTGTGATTCCAATTACAATTATGAGGCTTAAATCATTGTTTTCAGCTGGCACTGATAACCATACACACTAAGTTCCTTAACACATTCCCACCAGCTTGAACCACCAGTGGTATATGCTTCATTGTCCCACAGGAGACTTGAACCAGGGGTAGTGCAGAGCTACCTGGCAGTGAGAATTAAAGGCACACTGTGCATGTATGAAGCTCTTTAATTTTCTTACCTATAAAGAGATTTCTTTTTTATAGAGTTAGTTAAACCAAAATATGTAAGAGCCAAGGAGTGCTCTGAGAACAAAATGCAAAAATTTATTAAAACTTTTAATTATTATGACATATACATCTAAACCAATTTAATCAGCACAAAAAATTTTCACTCTGTTTTATATAAGGTGCCTTAAAAACTTAAGAATGACAAATCTTTTTCTGCATTTGTATGCCAACTTAAATTACCTCCATTACTAGATATATCTTAACAAAAATTAGGACTCAGACTTTCCTGTACATAAACAGTAATTCAAAATCATATCTAGAACTAAGTCTACAATAAAAGACTACACAAAACATTTTCTGTTCTACCAACAAATTGGTAAGTTTTAGCAGTATAATAAGATGGGATCCTTTGCCAAATTTTCTTAACAATAATACGGCGATAAATCTTTGCTACTCTACAAAAATTAAGGAATGAAGAATATTCTAAAACTTTCATTTTTGTTCCAGGTGGCTGCTGAGGATTGTGGTAGGACAGGTCCTGGAGCTAGATGGCCAAGGCCATCTCCTGGACCACCTAGTGACCATCATGGCCAAGCACGTACTCTTGAACCAGAAAGTAGTAGCTGGGCCTTACGAGGGTATCAACATTTCCGGCAACTTCTACAGAAACAAGTTAAAGTACCTGACCATGCCTCAAACTTCCTCCCACAAAATTTCCTCTAAAAGTCCTCAATACTAACCCTTCAACTCAACTAAAAGTATTCTAATAAAATCAGACCTCATGTCAACCTTTTCTTCTCATGTACTATCTCCCCCTCCAAACCTCCCCATTAGTGTCTAACACTCCTCATTCAGCCACTTCCCATTCTCCCCACTCACCTCACCTCTCTCACTGCAGAACCACCACAAAGAATAAACTGTCATAGTGCACACAGAAAACAGACAAATGGAGGAGAAGTACCTGCAAGAGCTATCATATGGAAGTGCTGGAAGGTTGAATCTACAGATACTGTTGTTAACAGAAGCAATTTTTTTTCACAAAACAGGGACATGTCAAAATCACGTAAGTAAACAACAGAAAAAGTAAATACTAGCACTGAGCATACAAAGCTGATAATTATTTATGGGAAGGCAACATCCTACAACACAAATCTCCATGTAAGTCACAAACTCTCACCCTTTCCCATCTTCGTCTTTTTCCAGGAAGGTTTATAATTGTAATTCCAAGGAGAAGGTAGTGGAATTCTAGTGAGTTAATTCCAAGTTACTACTTCCAGTGCAACACACGGGGAGAAGACACAGAGACACATATACAGTTGTGGGGAGCCCACGAGTCCAGCCAAGATAGTGGTTCACCAGGACAAAGGCCTCACCCAACCCAACCCAGGTTCTATTAATTATCCATGAGAGGCATGGCTCAGGGATGAGTGACAGTGAGAGTGGCGGAAAATACGTGACTGCTGTAACTACTGTGAATTGGGCTAGATAGGAGGTCTGAGATCACCTCTGTGATAAACAGAGGGCAAGAAATGCAGAGAGAGCAATCTGCACAACACAATTGAGGCAGTGTCTAATAACTTGGGGTCAGTGCTTCAGTTCTGTTTTCCCTGGGAAGTCACAGCCTTTTTCTCAGGCTCAGTCAGCCAACAGCGTGGGGTATAGCTCTCGATCCCAACCTGCTCAACTATATATTTGGGGAGTCACTGGGCGGGGTAACACCGACCTGTTGCTTTGCCTTAGAGATTACATATCAGCTCCTCTGCCAGCCCAGTTTACACTGCTTAAAGCCAATCGAAGCAACAAAGAAATAATGTAGCCAGCTCTGTACATGTCAGTACATGGAGATAGGGCCAAGTTTATGGAGAGTTGCTCTTCTTTTCAAGGAGAGTCGTCTCCGTGGTTCCCCACAAACTCCTTCAGGAAAAGAAGAGAGTAAAGAAAGGCCATACGTAATTTTTAAAAAAGAAAAATCTATGAAAAGTTCACAGGCAGGAAGAAAATAGATGAGTTCAAAGAGAAAATGAACCAAAAATTTACAGAAATTTCACTCAATATGCCCCTGGTGAATTAGAGGGAGATACAAGATGAAAAACTGGACAAGCTAATCAAGGCAATTCCAAATCTGAATGACAGATTCAATGATATGGAAGCTGTGGAAGCTGTGGAAAGATGTCAGACAGAAATACCTGAAATAAAAAATTGTACAGAATTCATACACTGTAGAAATGAGCAATGTAAAGACGGAGTGATACCAGGACAAAATAATGAATAAAAATAAAAATAATGAACAAAAAATAATGAAGAGGTCGAAGAAGCTAAAAAGAAAATGAGAAGAGAAGACTATCCAGCAGCTACTAAATGCAACAAGAACACCAATCTAAAGTTAACTGGAGTCAAAGAAAAACTAGAAGTAGCACGAATTCACTAATATGCCTACAGAAAACATGCAAGAAAATTTCTCAAATATAAGAGTTTAAAATACAGAGGCTGGGGATTTAGCTCAGCGGCATAAGCACCTGCCTTGCAAGCAGGCAGTCATGAGTTCGATCGCCGGTACCGATAAAAAAAAAAAAAAAAGTTTAAAATACAAGTCACACTTACAATGAAAAAAGTAGCTCACCGAGGTCTATCCTTATTAAATTATCAGATACCCAGCAAAAAGCCAAAATTTTAAAAGCAGTCAAAGAAAAACAAAAAATTACATAAAAGGTAAACCAATTAGAATCACAGTGGACTTCTCAACTCAAACCCTAAATGCCAAAAGAATTTAGAGTATTTAAAAGCTCTAAGAGCAAATAACTTCCAACTCGGATTAACTTAGTTAGCAAAGCTACCTTTTAAAATAGATGGAGAAATAAAGATATTTCCACATAACAGATCATCAGCTCAGAAGATAAGTAAATGTTAATCCAGCTCTAGAGAAAATACTTAAGAATAGTCTCAACAGAAACAACAAATGAAATACTACAAAAAAACACAGAGGAAACTAGTGAGGCCAGTGAGTACACAGCAGCAAAAAATCATCAGGAAAAGAACAAAGGACACACCAACAGACAAAGAAGGCAGTGATAGTAAATAACCAACCCATCTTGGTAATATGTCTCAATTCTCCAATTAAGACAGACTGGAAGACTGGATCAAAAAACTAGAATCCAACAATCTGTTGCATTCAAGAAACTCATTTCATTCAAAGAGATATTCACAGACTAAAATTAAAGGATGGAAAACATTTCATGCATTAAGACCCTAAAAACAAACCAGGGTAGCAACTGTAGTATCAGACTCAGTAAACTTCAAGCTAAAACTGATTAGAGGAGACAAAGAAAGTCTCTAAGTTCTAGTTAAGGGAACAATCCAACGAGAAGAGAATTGATAAATATGTATGTGCCAAATACTGAAGCATCTATCTTCATAAAACAAAAACTGCTAAAACTGAAAGACCAAATCAACACTAATACAAACATACTACAGCATTTTAACACTCTGGTTCACAAGAGATGGGTCAATCAAACAAAAACTAATCAAAAAATTTCACAGCTGAACCACATCTCTGAACATACAGATTCAATGGATATAGTTTTTCACCCCTCTATAACACAGTATACATTCTTTGCAGCAGTGCACTGTACTGTTTGCAAAACAGATCACATACTAGCTCACAAAGCCTGCTTCAGTAAATATAAAATAACAGCCCTAAGCATACTGCCAGACCACTGGGCAATTAAAAAAAAAATCAACAACAGAAGAAATTTTGGAAACTCTAAGAGCTCTCAGAAAATTAACAATATACTCCTATATAACCAATCGGTCAGTGAAGAAATCAAAAAAGAAATTTTAAAATTCCTAGAAGTTAATGACAACAAAGGTACAATTCATCAAAACCTATGTGACAGTATGGAAGGTGTTCTAAGAAGAAAATTCATTATAACCAATGCACACATTAGGAAAAAAACAGAGAAAGCTCAACCAGTCAACTTTATGAGACAGCTTAAGATACTTGAGGCCAACAACAACAAACCAGTCCCAAACTGAATTAAGGAAGGAAATTATAAAGATGAGAGCAGAAGTCAATGAAATTGAGACTAACGTTAAAAAAAAAGTCAACAAACTGAAGAGTTGGTTCTTTGAAAAAATAAAATTGATAAACCCATAGCCAAACTTAACAAGAGAAAGCAAGAAAAGAATCACATCAATTCAATAAACAAAACACAAGAGGTAGAATTACAACAGACACTAGAAATTGAGAAGGTAGTTACATTCTAGCACATTAGCAAATTTTGAAGAAATGGACATATTGCTAGACACACACAAACTACCAAAATTAGCCCAAGGAAACATAAATATACTTAACAACTCAGTAACAAGAAATGGAACTGACACAATAACAAAGAATCTACTAACTAAAAAAAAAAAAAACCCTGGGACCTGATGGATTCACTATTAAACTCAACGAAACTTTTAAGAATGTTATATCGCCAATACTCTTCAAGCTCTCCAAAAAAACTAAAGGAATAGAGTGCTCTCAAACTCATTTATGGAAACCAGTATCACCCTAATCCCAGAACCACATAAAGACTCAACTAAAAAATGCAAACTATGGGTCAATCTCGTTAATGAATATAGACAGAAAAACCCTCAACAAGATATTAGCAAACGGAATATAGCACAAAGATCGTACATCATGATTAGGCAGGCGGGTTTCATATGAGATGCATAGATGATTCAATGTGTGTAAGTCAATAAATGTAATGCATCACACAAATAGAAGCAAGGCCAAAAACCATACCATCATATCCATAGATGTAGAAAAGGCTTGTTACAAAATCTAATGCTCCTTTCAAAATCCTGAAGAAACAGGTATATAAAGACCATATCTGAATATGATAAAAGCTAGATATGACAAACCAATATCCAGCATCATACTAAATGAGGAGAAACCAAAAACATTCCCCCTAAGATGATGAACAAGACAAGGATGTCCACTATTACCTCTTTTGTACAACACAGTACTTGAAACATTAGCCAGAGCAACTAGGCAAGAGAAAAAAATAAGAGATACATCTAGGAAAGGAAGGTTACAAATTATTATTATTTGCAGATGATGTGATACTTTACACAGACCCAAAGAACATCACCAAAAACTTCCCAGAATACTGAACTTTAGCAATGTAACAAGAAACAAGATTAATACAAATAAAATCACTCACATTTGTGTACACCAACAATGAATGGGATAAGAAGGAAATTATAAGAATACTATTCACAGTAGCTTCAAGAAAAATGAAATACCAAGTTATTAACCTAACCAAGGAAATGAACAACCTCTACACAGAAAACTCCAGTACTCTGAAAAAGGAGACTGAAGAGGACATGAGTAAATGCAAAGATGTCCCCTGCTCCTAAATAGGCAGAACTACTACTACCAAAATGGCCATATTTCCAAAACTGTTACCAAAATACCAACTTTACTTTACAGACTTAGAAAGAAAAACAAAAATCTTAGAAACCAAAATCTTAGGAACCTAGAAAAACAAAATAAATTTGGACAAGAGCAAAGCAGGAGGCACTGCAATACGTGACTTCAAGTTATTCTACAAAGCAATATAAAAATAGCATGATACTGGAACAAAAACAGATACATGGATCAAAAGAACAGAACTGAGGACACAGAGCCTTCCCCAGACATACTCAGCTTCTTGGTCTTTGACAAAGGGGCCAAAAGCCAATGTTGGAGGAAAGACAGCCTACTCACAAGTGGTGCTGGGTACAGTGGATACCCTCATCTCTCACCACATACTAAATTAAAATCAAAATAGATCAAAGATCTAAACATCAGAACAGAAACATTAATTTACTGGAAGACAAATATGTAAAACCCTTACAGACAGATGTAGGAAAGTATTTCCTAAATGGAACCTCAACTGCACAAGAAGCAACAGCAAGAATCAACAAATGCGATTACACCAAACTAACGAGTTTCTGTATAGCAAAAGAATCAATGCGCAGAGTGAAGAGACAATCTACAGAATGGGAAAAAAATTTGATCAGACAGAAGACTAATATCTAGAATATACAAAGAACTCAAAAAATTAAGCTACCTAAAATTAAAGATCCAGTCAAGAAGTGGGGAAGAGAAATGAACAGACACTTCAAAAAGGAAGAAATAAATAAATATCCTGGGCATTAGAGAAATGCAAATTAAAACAATGCTAAGATTCCACTGTACTCCAGAAAAAATAGCAATTATTAAGAAATCAAACAAGAACAAATGCTGGGGCAACCCATTTGAGAGCCCTCCTGTCCCTCAGGAGCTATTCTTAGTCCCTATTCCTCCACTTCTATTTCCCATTCCTTTTCTCCAGTAAATTTTTCTACTCTTAAAAAAAAAATACTGGTGAGGCTGTGGTGAAAAAGGAGCCCTCCTTCACTGTTGGTGGGAATATAAACTCGTAAAACCATCATGGAACTCAACATGGAGATTTCTCAAAAAACTGAAATTCGAAATTCCCTGTGACCCAGAGACCCCTCACCTTGGGTATCTTCAAGAGCTAAAGACATCATACTACAGGGAAGCTTGCATACCAATGTTTAGAGGCGCATAACTTGCAATAGCTAAATCCTGGAATCAGCCTGTATACCCATCAACAGATGACTGGAGAAAGAAAATGGTATCTATAGTCAATGGAACACCTCTCTGCTATAAGGAATGACAGATTTTAGACATTTGCAGGAAAGTGATGTACCTGGTAAACAATGTTGCATGAAATAAACCAGATACACAAGCTTAAATACCATATGGTATCTCATTTGAGTGAGGCAAAATACAAACAGAGAATAATAAGGATGGATAGAAGGGGCAACAATATGGATCCATTGTAATGGGGAAATGGTCTAAGGGAAACAGCACAGGGTAAAAAGGAAGGAAAGGAAGTAAGAATGAAGATTCCTATGTACAGGAATCTAATAACCTCACACGAGCCAAGATTAATACTATCAACAGGAATGAAAAATGGGGTAGGGGAATTGGCGGAAGAGGGAGAGGAAGGAAAGGGTATAAAAAAACAAACCAAGCTGTGGTATGTACATTTAACTACTCCCTAAGAAGACCATGAACTCTGTGAACCATAAACGTGTAGTAATAAAATCAAAATTTAAAACAAACTTCTCATTTTAAAAACTTTCTTTTACAATCTGTTAGATTATCTTTCATAATAGATACCTGAAGTACTTTGAGATTTGAAACAAAACAGAAACCAGACTAGTCATTTTACAACTAGGAATACATTTAGTATTCAGATCCAAAAGATCTGAAAAAGCACAATGTATGACATTTCCATTGAGGAACTTACAAGATACTTACATACTGAAAGTACACTTACCCCTTTTTGTGTACTGAGGATTGAACCCACTTATAGCCCTGGTTCTTTCCAAATTTTTTTTCTTTTTTTTAAATTCTGAGAGATCTCCTTAAGTTACTAAGTCTAGGCTGGGCTCGAACTTGTGATCCTCCTACATCAACCTCTCAGAATGCTGGGTAACAGGTATGTGCCACCACACCTGGTCTAAAAATTTAAACAATCCAAGAGATACTGAACAAGAGGACCTTTCCTGATTAGGAAGACCAACTCTGGGGCGGATGGATAGCCATTTGCTGCTGTATGACTGTCAAAAAGAATTTTAAGTATCTAAGTGTGAACCTCAAGATGGTATCTAATAAGAGCTATGTGTGGGATTTAAGATTATACACGACATACTAATATAACATATGAGATGATCAATGGTGTTAATACATCGCAAAAACTTAATAAGTGATCTTATGAATAAGAATCTAGTAAGTGGTTGAGAAATTAAGAATTTCAAAGCACAGCAGATTACTGCAACTGAAAGGGTTCAGAGGAAAGTTGAAAAGTGAAATGAATTTTAGAGGATAACAGATGAAGGTCCATCCCAGGCCAAGGGATCCTTATGACTATGGGATGGACACACAGACAGCTGTCTTTATTTAGTGAGGGATTTATGCAGATAAAGAGCAAGTCCATGTTTGAGGGGCCTACAAACTCTGGCTAGGAAGTGCTGAAGTACATCATTACTGTCTGCATTTATTACATAATAAAGACGTACCCGACAACCATCTAATAAATCTTCAGGTGCTTGAAATGCACTGATGTCCAGATTTTCTAGGTTTTCAAGTGTAGGCTCCAATTTGCTATTAAGAATTGAACTGCACATGGATTCAATTATACAACTTCCATTTATGTTGGAAATGTGGCTGACGTCTGAAAGAGTACGGCCTACATATTTTAAAACAAAGTATAAATTTATGAAGATATAATAGTCATTACATATTTTCTTCTAAATTAATTTTTCCCATAATACAACATTTAGAAACAATTTTTGAAGACTTAGTGGTTTTTGTTTTTTGAAACAGGGTCTTGCTACATCGTTCAGGTCAGTCTTGAACTATAGATAGCTGAACTTACTATATTGCCCAGGCTGACCTTAAACCCAAAGCAATTCTCCTGCCTTAGCCTCCCAAGTGTTGGGATTACAGATGTGTTCCACCACCAAAGGTTTTTTAATAGGAATCTTGGTGGCAAATATGAAAAGGAAAAATAATCTCTTGTTTACCATAAAATGCAACTGCTGGCCTTAAAGTCCAAGAAACTTACATTTGAGAAAAATCTTAGATGTGTTACTTAAGTGTACCAACTACTCACAAGGCGTGTAATCATTACATACAGTAAACACGTACTAATAAAAAATAAAATTTGAAAAAATAAAATGTATTAATATTTGTGTCAAAAAGTTCTGAAAAATTCTCTTAAGTCTTCAACCATTAGTATTTTTAAAGTCTTTGATTATCTCTTACAGTATTATCAGGATACTGGAAGAAAGTAATTATTCATTCTAAAAAGAAACATCAGGAGCAGTTCTGGACAAATTTTTAATATAACTACACAACCATAGCTATAGATGCATAGGGAAAAGAATAGCAATTCCCTATTATATTTCAGCAATCCTATTAACAACCTTTTTTTTTTTGACAATGCCTATGATCAAATACAGTCTTAAAATGCTAGGTAAGTGTTGTACCACTAAGCAACAAACTCAGCCTAATAAATCCATTCTTAGTAAATGGAAAATTGATTCGTTAATTTTAATCTTAATAGACTTACTATCATTCGTGCTGATCTGACCAGTGGGAGTTGAAGTATCAGGCAGAGTCCTTGCTTCTAGTCTAGGTTCTGCTTTGTATATAGACTCATCTTGACAAAAACCTTTTTCAATACTATCAAAAAACCACTGTGTGGTCACACAGTGTACATTCCATCTCTTGGCACATTCGTATTTCTGACCTATTTGTGTTAAGAAATAAACAGAGATGAAGAAATATTAACATTATAATACATTATTTTAAAAAACCTTCCTGAAACAAAATTGAAGGTTACCAGCAATTAGCCTTATTTACATGCTACACTACATACTGTGCTAAAAAGCAAAAATTTAGGTCATTACCTAATCATAGCTTTGTACTGCATAAATATACATTCAGTGCTGAGTTTATCTTCTTGAAATAAGACAGGCAACTGTTGGGTAACTGGTAATACTGAACTTGTTCCCATAAAAGCTCCATCACTTAATTTCTTTAGGTCAGTTTCTTAATCTATAAAAGGGAGCTAAGTCAGAATTATGAAGTAGTTTTAATAAGCATATATACACATTGGTGAAAACTAAATGTATGCAATGTAGTAACTGCTAAAAGGATTTATTCCAATCTCTAAAGGATTCTACTTAAAATCAAGGATAGGCAAATAAAATAATTGTTACTTATATGATCTCACTCCACCCCCTCTGAAACAGGGTTTTGCTAAATTACCCAGGCTGGTTTGAACTTTTGATCTGCCTAACTTCTGAGTAGCTGGGATTACAGACAAGTGTACCACCACAACCAGCTTTTATGGGCATTCTTGAGTCAATGGATGAAGCTTTCAGATTCAGACAAGTAGTAACAGTGTCAACTCTACTCACAACTGTTACCATCAAAATTGTGACTTACAGGTAATTACCAATCAACATTAACAATGTTTGTCAAATTTTATTTATGTAGTTAGCTTAGTAAAAACAGTGCCAATACAAAATATAAAAAACCTAAAAACATTAACAAAATTCTCTCTAGTTAATTCAGTTAAGATAACTGATTCAATTAAATACAAATTCAGACCTCCTTTTTTTTTGAGGCAGGATGTCACTATGTTGTTCAGGCTGGCCTCAAATTCACAGCGATCCTCCTGCATCAGCCTCCCAAGTGCTGGGATTACAGATGCGGGCCACCACACCCACCAAGTTTTTAAATTAATCGTTAGAAAGAAATGCTACTTGAGTTTTCTTGTTATAAACTTTTCTTTGAATTATTTGGTAGCTGTGGGGAGTTTTGTTTGCTTGTTTCTAAGAGAACTAATAGGTTAGATAGACTAAGATACCACAGTAAGGTTTGGATTTTTTGTATTTACTCAATGATATGGATAAACATTAAGATGGCAATCAGGCATGGTGGTGCATACTTGTAATCCCAGCACCTGGTAGGCTGAGGCAGGAGGATCGATGTTGAATTCAAGGCCAGCCTGGGCCACAAAGAAGTTCAAGGCCAGACTGAACTGCACAGCAAGACCCTGTCTCAAAAAAAGACAAAAACAAATAAAAGAACATTAGGATGGTCATGAAATTTTTCTACAGACTGTGACTCAAAATATCTTCACAAGATTTTAGAGCAAAAAATATCAAGCTAGGTTACATAAGAGCATTATCAGAAAACAAAAACTGTTCTATGAAGATTTTACAATGTTCAATACTGAAGAACAAAATTCCATTTGTCCATTTGTAAAACAGTTTTTACCTTTGGGTTCCTGCACGATCAGATGTGTACACTCATTCATTTTCAACTGTCCCATGTACTGGCCTCCATGCTTGATTGTGAGCTGCTGAACTGTCTTCCTGTCGAAGCCACACAAACCGGTCACACAGATCACACAACCAAGAAAAATAGGACATTTGAAATCTTCCATGTTTATATCGGTATATCTAGTTATTTTGCTGGAGAAAACAAATGATAAAAAAGGATAGAAATAATACATTAAACATACCAGATTTACTTGAAGTATAATGACAGACCGAAGTATCACTTCTACTCTCCTCACCCTGTCCTTCCCCGCCCAGCAGTCCTGGAATGAATCCAAGGCCCTTCCACTGAGCTACAACCCAGCTCCTCTGTCCTTCTGCAACAGGGACTTCTCAAGTCACTCAGCTGGCAGAGCTGGCATCCAATCCAATTTAAGAGTCTCCCGAAGTGCTGGATGTACAGATTGCTTTCCTCATTTATAAAGATTTATAGTAATTTTTAAGAAAAGGAGAACTAACATCCAGGATTACACTCACATAGTTCAACATCATATCTCTAATAAGTAATATTTTAGCTAGTCTTTCAAATAAAGCTGATTCAAGGGGAAAACACTATTTTGTTAACTTTAAGCCCTTGCTGGTTAAAGAAAGTGGTACGACTTTCAAATACATAAGCCTGCAACTCTGTTTAAAAACCCTAAGGTTTTTTGGTTGCCTACTAACAGTACTTTTAAATTCTTCCATTAGTTTATGTAAGTAAAAGCAATGATGTTTGGTACAATACCAATAAAAATATTATCATTCTGTCGCCGTGCTACAGACATGCTGATGAAGTATCAGTCTGGGTACAGAATGCTGACAGACAGGGGGACAAACTGAAAAGGTGCAGCACGGTATTGAAAACAAACCCAGGGAAATGCTGATAGAATTTTCAAGCCCGTATCATTCCTTGCTACCTAGACTGTAAGCTGTTAAGTTTTCAAGGAAAACTTCAGCACGCCCCTTGACAAGGATATAAGCTCCATGAGGGCAAGAACACCACCCTTGCTTGCTCCCTACGTACATCTAAGGTTTAACTCGGGCCTGGCACGTGAATTAGGCTCACTTACATGACTGATCACAGCTCAGCTGACAGCTTATATGTTTATATTCCTGCTTACATCTGCCCCCTTGGGAAGGAAAATGAGTGCCAAAATGGCTAATTTGTTCTCCATCTTAATATATGTGCAAAGTAAGGTAATGCAGCATAAGAACTAGGGAGAGCAGAAAAACGATTTTCTCAATGATTTCAGAAACACTGCAGGGAACCACTTTATCATCAAAGCATTTACCTTCTGGCTAGTGCTAATAAACTCACAGCCTGTTCTACCATCAACCTATACCCTGCTAATAAGCACTGATAGGTTCTGCTGTTTTCTCTGGAGAAAGAATAATAACCCCACTTTTGTTTCTGAACAACAAATCTGAAGAGTATCATAAAACTTCCACCTAGAAAAATTCAGATTACGTCAAAATAACAGAATTCATCACTTTTTTCAAGTCTATAAAATACAAAAGGAAGTGGGGGAGGGGAAGGGGACAGGAAAAGCATTGAAGTTATGCACATGGACCAACTCCCCATGACTGCAATCATTACGTACTACAAGCATGTATTAATAAAAAACAAGTCTATAAATACACAAATGTCTATCTTACTTCTCCTGTGTCTTCTCCCAAAGTGTTTTTATCCAAGAAGGAAGTAAAATAGGTTTCTTTAGATTTGCAGCAACTAAGTATTTTTTGCTACCAACTTCTCCTGCAACAAGGTGAGTTACTGATATATTAAGGTCTCTGTATACTCGTCCACCCATCATTTTCACACAGTTATGAACTTCCTCCTGCAGGCCCAAAAGAAAATACATTAATGCCAAAGCAAATCATCTTTTCTATTTTTACACAAGATTTCATAAATAACGTTAGCTGTTGATACTCTGAATATACAAATATTTCTCACTATTGTAAGATTAATCAAACTACTTCTTGGAAATTGGATATGAACTATAAATTTATAACTATTTTCCTAAACAGTCATAACAGAATGTTTCATTCAATGGACAAAATACGTAACAGTGAGGTCCACTTATACTGTCTAATGACAACATAGCCACGTAAATTTGTGTAAGAATACGCAATGACATCATCACCTGGCTACACTTTTATCACCACTGTCATCACCGTATCACCACTATCAAAAGACAAGTTAGCTATTTCTTCCTCCAATTTCAAGAATTTACTAAACTATGCTGGTCCTGCAGTAAAGATTATACTTTTACACAGTATATATTTTTAAAAATATAAATTGTACCTGTATATTAAAATATATTTTATAAATTTTAACACACACACCCAGCAAGATAGTCTCACCATGTAATTCAGGTTGGCCTTGAACTTGCAATAATGCACTTGCCTCAGTCTTCCAAGTGCCAGAATTATAGGCATATATTCCCCTGCCTAGCTTTTCCTAAAATATCTTTTTAAAGATTATTCATCTACAATGGAAAAATGTGATTCAGAAGCAATCTGATTGTAGAAGAAGTAGTGAGTTTCCCAAAACAAAAAACTTAAATTAAAATCCATTTTCAACAAAATGGATTCTCCTCTAATTTATTTACAAAAAAGATATACACTGTTGATTGTTGTGTACTATACTTCATTAAGTCATGAATACAAACACCAAATACACAGTCTCTTATTCCTTATGCAGTGAAAAATTTTGTGGAGATAAATAGATATGGAGTAATATTCAATACTTACCCTCTTCTCTTTATCCAGACTTGTACAAGATACGTTTACATCAGACATAACCATACTATAAACTGGATATTCAGCTCTTGGGACACACTGTTGGTAGTGGATACAAAATAAGACAACTGGGGGACCAACAATTCTGCAGCCAAGCTACAAAAAAAGAAAATTTTAGTACATTAGCTTAGAAGAGACTACTGCTCTTACAAATTATGTTTGGTAATACTTAAAATTATTGACAGAACTTATTGACTACTGCAGAAAAATACCAGGTTGTTAGAAAGAAAAAAAAAGACCATTAATTTCTCAGACACAGTAAACATGCACACACAAAAGCAAATTAAATGCAACTGTCAAAAGAAATAACATCCAAGAACTCCTCAATCAAAACTGCTATCAAAATTTTAATCTCTGAAATAAACACAACTGTAATACAATAATCTTAAGTTATAAGCAGAAAGCCACCCATGCATACTCTTCACATGAAGTACCCAAGCAAGGAAGCAGCTTAAAGAAGTAATAGCCTACAGTAAATCCCACTAAAAATCCTATTATGTTACCAAAATGTAGAAACCCAAGGCAGTTTCCACATTTGGCTTTGAAGTATTTAATATCTCTGCAGCTTTCTAAGAAAGACCAACAAAGACATCTACAATAATATAGGATAAACTAAAACAATGACTTTTCAATTTTACTGATACTGAGTGAAGAAAGGTGACATTCTTACTCAACATATGCATATTCAAGGCAAACTAAAAAGCCCACAGTTGCCAAAGTCACCACTGCATGGCTAATTTAAATACCTACAAGAAAAGAACTAATACCATCTTTTTGATCAGCCATAAATAAAGCAGGAAGTTTTTGATGCTACTGACTCTGACATGGATTTATATTTCAAAAATGAGGCTAACACCAACAACAATCTTGGCAGGGTGGGCACAGACCTTCTATAAGTTGTACAGATACTGCATCTACCTACTCGGCTATGTTTTCTTCTCCTTCAAACAAGAACCACTTCTCTGTAATCTGGATGGAATTATAGCCAGTTTACTTTTATTTCAATGTTTCTCTCTTGTCCAGACACCAAAAAGTGAGTCAGCAGACTCTAGAATCAACAAAAAGAAATAAGATGGCTCATTGATATAAAATGGTCCTAAGATAATTTTCAGACCTCATACAAGGTAGAAAAGATAGTAAAATTCTGTGTTCAAGAGCTCACAGAAAGACAATAGGTTAATAAGCACTATGTTGAAGTCATTTCCAACACTATTATTTCTTACTAATTTATCTTACAATCTGACTTTTAAGTACAAAAAAACCCCATCACTAAACTGTTGAGTTATAACTTATACTAAATGAAGCTATATTCCTTGAAATAATAATAAGAATGTACTATAACAAGATTAGTCTTTCGGTCTCCCCAAATCAAAAGAATCCCAGAGTATGCAGAATCTGTACACTTTGTGACCATGGAAAACAAAAACACACAGACTACCAAGTAAGTATCTGGAAGTTAGCAAACCTCTTTAAGGTGATCAAAGACAGCACCCCTAAAAGGGTCACAGATATAAAGAGATCTATCATTTTCCTTTATTTTCAATGCCTCTTCTTCAGTAATAATTTGAAGATATTCTTCTGATTGGAATTCTTTCATTGACTGAAAGAAAATGAAATAAGAACATACTTGAAATTAGTCTTCCATATTTAAGTCCTATCAAGTCTTCAAAATACATCTTAAAATCCTTTCTGCTGCTGAGAGCAACTATAATCTTATCTATACCACCTTAGAAACCTCCCACGTGGTCTACTTCTTCCTGCCTTGCCCTAAATCTATGTTCCACAGAGCAGTTTATAACCTTTCATCCACCACTACCAACAGAAAAACAAACAAAAGAATCAGATCATGTTAACTCTCTGCTCCTAATCCTCTAGACAGCTGGGCACAGTGGCGCATGCCTGCAATCGAGAACTGGGGAGTTGAAGCTGAACTGCCAGTGTTTCCCCAGTGTGGCACTTCAGCAACTTGGAGAGATCCTGTCTCAAAAATAAAAAGTAAGAAAAAGGTGGGAATGAAGCTCAGAGAAGGATCTGGGTTCAATCTCCAACACTGAGGGAAAAAAATCCAAACAACCTCTGATGACTTACCATTACACTCGAAATTTACATTTCTTCCTATGGTTCAGAAGACCATAGGATATGGCCCTCACCTGTCTCCCCACACTTAACAGGTTTAACTTTAGCCACGCCCACTGATCGGCATAACCTGGGACAAGCTAAGCATGATCTCATTTAGAAGCCTTACTCTTGTTCCTAGAGTGCAGGACATTTTTTCCCCAGGTCTTCACCTGATGTGATCATTTACTTCTAACAGGTCTTGCTTAAATGTCATTTCCTCAGAGATGCCTTTCGTGATCATAATTTTCTTCTTTTTTGCTTTTCTTTTTTTATTAATGTAGACGTGCTAGGAATCCAACCCACAACCTTGCACATGACCAGACGAGTGCTCTAGCACAGTTATACCTCTGGCTCCCTGATCACCAGGATCATGCTATCTTAAACCCTTCCTCTATCGCTTCAATCTATTTTACGAAGAAAAATAGTATTGATGTTTTATAAACAGACATATTTTTGTCTTTCCTATAGTTAAAATTTCAAGATGTATCTTGTTTGCTATCATATCCTGACACCCACTAAGCACTTAAACAGTTTCTGAACAAAAGTTAATTTCTATGTTAAAAAACTTACAGTGATCTTTTTAAAACTAATCACATACTCTGTTCTTCCAATTAAAACCCTCTAGACGATCACCAATGAAATGAAAAGTCAATCTTTACAATGGCTCACAGGGCATGACATGACTTTTTTTTTTTTTTTCAGGTGCTGAGATTGAACCCGGAACCTTCTCACTGAACGACATCCCCAGTTTCCTCTTTAATTTTTTTTAAATTTTAAAACAGATCAAGACTGGGCTGGGCTTTGAGAGCCTTCTGTCTAAGACTCCTACAGTACTGGGATTTCAAGTGTGCCCTACCATGTTTAAATTTGACTTTACTTTTACTTCCAGAAGCATTCCCTATTTTTTAACCTGCATCCCTTGCTGACTACTCTATAGCCCACAAGCACTTTCCCAGACCACTGAACATGGATGGTTGTTCCCTTGCCTGAAACCCTCTTTCCTACATACCCACAGACTATCTCACCTCAAGTACACCTAAATATCTTCAGCACAAAGCCTACCCTGGTCATATTCCATTTAACAAGGTTGAAACCTTCCAGTTTTCTTCCCCAGCAAACATCCTCTGGAACCCCTTAACCTATTTTGCTTTTTTCTCTTCCTATAGCACTTAGCATATTATAACACACTATATTTTTCTCATTTATCATCTGACTAATATCTCTTTCCTGCTGCTAGAATGTGAGCTCTGAGAGAAGAAAAATTTTTGCTTTCTTTGACCACTGATGTATCTATCCCAAGTACTTTAAAGCAGTACCCATCAGATCATGGACATTCAATAAATAATCACTGAACGGGTGAGTGAACTTGAAGGAAAACTCTAGTTGTTTCTCAAACTTTCACATGCAATAGCACTTCTGTTTAAAATGCAGATACTAATTGTCAAGTCTGGGTTGGGACCCAAGGTTCTGCATTTCTAACAAACTCCCAGGCCATATTGATGCTGCTAGGTGCTGTGAGCAGCAAAACTTTAACACTACCCTGCCTGTCATTTTGCATAATAAAACATATTTTTAACAAAAATCAATGAAGTGTGATGAATCCCAGACCAAATCAAAATTCAACACAATAAATAATAGGAAAAGAAAACAATTTTCAGAAACTACGTATCAGCCACATTCAACCAAAATGTCACTAATAGATTTCAAGCACCCCAAATACCAAATGACACACATATCATATTATGTAACAATGATTTACCTATATTAACAAATTACAGCAAAATCACACGAAAGATGTCTACTATTAGGACATAAAGCCCAACATATCAAAAACACTTAAGAATGGAATAAAACAAAGACCAGTTCAACTGTTCTTACCTCAAGGGCTTTAGAAAAACACTCAGAATTGTCTGAACACTTTAAAAACTTCACAAGAAACGGTTCTTTGTTATTTGTGGACATTGTTGAACTGTCAAAATAAAGGTATCATTAACAAGAACAAAATTACATTATGTAGGACGTTAAACGTTTAACGTTTCTACTTTCCTGAGCAGACAATAATGCCTAAGGATAGACATTCTGATCTTGCACATGAATTCGTCCATGACATATGCAAGAAACTCTAGCATGTCAGCAAAGTCAAAGAAAAAGAGACTGACTCTTTCAAATCAGAATTAGCGTCCTTGAACTGAACACATTTAGGGCTCCTGCAACTGACCCCTTATTCAAGGACATTCCATTGAACTAGGCTTAAAGATACACAGAGCCCATTAGTAGCTGCTGGTACACACGGCCGATGGGGGTTTTCATCCCTAACTAAAAAGTTTGAATGCTGTATACACACGGCAGCCAGTTGGCCTTTTTGGGAGGCCGCCCCTCCCAAAAAGCTAGATGCATCTGCTCCCCAGCCCTCAGGGTAAGGCCCAGCTGGCGGAACACAGAAGCCGCGTCCTCTCCCGCTTCAAAGGCCCACCCGCCAGGCCCGCCGAGGACCCGTTACCCAGATAGGAAGTGCCGCGACTCCCGGAAGGGACGGCGAGTGTGCTGGGTCCTCACTCGCCTCGATGAAGCCTGGGGATCTTAAGACAGCAAGTTGGGGGGGGGCGCGGCCAGCAGGACAGCAGCTGGGGTCGGGCGCCAAACAGCCGCACAGCGCCCCCCCAAATCCGGCGGCGCCCCCAGCCCTGAACAAAAACGACTGAACCCGGAAATCGCAGAGGACAGGAACCGACTTTCGCGCCAACCGCAAGGACGCACTCTTTTCCGGCGGAAGTGACGTCACAGCAGCTACAGCATGGGCGGGAATATCAGTGTAGCGGTGGGCGGTCGGTAGACTGGGGGCGGGGCGACTGGGCTGGATCCTCGCTGTTTAGGATTTTGAAGGTTGATGTAAAGGACAGCAAGCCAGCAATCCTTTATTGGGGCCCTAGGCATACAGCAATGAAGGCCGTGGTCAAAAGAACTTACTAAGTAAGCATTTTCCTCCTGGCAGATAGTCAAGCCACCAGTGTCTCCACTTTAGAGACATAAACACTAAGGTTAAGAGAAGATAACTGAAATGTTCAAGGCCCCACAGTAAATGGTAAAATTAAGACTGTATCAAAGATCTACCTCCACAGACTGGGTTCTTTTGAAAATAATCGCTGGACCCCGCAGGCAAAAAGTATGAAGAAAAAAAAAAAGACAATGAAATAGTTTGAATGACACAGGTAACACAAAGGGACCTATTTCAATATCCACTGTGTCTCTGCTCTCCTCCCCTTCAATAAGCATTTCCATTTTCTTTGGATTTGTCTCCCTATGGCAAGATTCTGGGACGAGTCTAATATTCAAATGGCCAGGGGATCAGACTTAGGAAAGTTTAGTCCACTGAAAAAAATGGATGAACTGCTTAGTGCTTCTGCTTGTTTTGTTCCTGACTATGGAAACTGAGAAAAATGACTTCGGATTGAGTAATGTGAGCATTTAATGCTACACATTATGATTGTTTTTATTTTTCTTAAGGCTCAATAAATAGCTCGGCTCTAAGTGTGTGAATACACTCATGTAACATGACAAAGATTGTTTGCTTGACCAAAATTTAACCAAGGTACCGAACCTTCTCCTAAGCTTACCTGTGGGCTTCCTTGTAAAATTGAGTTAGTCTCTGTCTTAGCTACTTTTCTCTCTTGTTGAGACAAAATACCTGACACTCAAAGTTAGGGAAGGGAAGGTTTAGTTCTTACAGGTTGGAGGTTTCAGTCCATATTCAGCTGGCTCCAAGAGGCAGGGTGACATGACGGATTGCAGTAAACAACAAGCTGAGAACCGGCAAGACAGACAAGCCACATCATTTTCCTTCCATTACACTGTATGTTGGCTCCACCCCTGGGCGGATATAGCACTCACGCCACCAATCCAAACTCTAGACAACGAACCAATCACAAACGCTAGACTCAGCTGCCTTGGTTGTTACTTGAGGCTTGAGGCAGACCACAGGAACTTGAGTGTTAACAGTCTCCTCCCCGCTTAGTGTCTAGTAGTGTTCCTTATCCTCACCATATCCAAATGATGTGTGATAACTCTGGCATGTCTTCAGCAAGAACTGTTAGGCTGGTTTAGCCCGAAAGCTTCTTACTCTTGACACTTTTAGAAAATTACTGAGTAAATAACAGAAAATTACTGAGACTAGTAACCGCTAAATTATTAAACAGAGACCACACGCGCGTGCACGCACACACACACACACACACACACACACACAACTTTGCTTTTTAGCAATATATTCACACTTGTCCATATTGTATTCAGAGTTGAATCTAGTCTTCTCCAAACTAAAATTCACTTACCACGGTTGCTCGTTATTATAACTATTCTGATTGCTCTGAATAAATGCATTATCTTGCAGGTGTCATCCAAGAACTTTTTTCTGTAGCCCACAGGGCGTAACACCAATTTCATCATAAAGGCACATTACTGTAGGTGTAAAACATTCATGTATATTCTTTAGAATATTTCTATTGATGAATTATTCATTTTAATTTTAATTTTATGAGTTATATTAAACAATGAGTACTTAACAGGAAAAACATCAAAAAAGTTGAATTTTATATATTTGTCAAATATTAGATATGCTTATAAAAAAGCATCAAGATTTTCAACATTGACTTTTTTGGTGAACAAAGTCTAAAGAATAACAAATTTCTATATGAACTACATTGAAAATACCAATAGAACTCGATAAAAAAAATAACCTTTACATCAATTTTCACATCTAAAGCTTCACACATGACAACAGCATCTTACATATACACTTATCACATAAACTGGCAGCATATGTCTTTTGCTTTCCTGGCCTTTTTGTACTTGACATCTCGCTGGTCTTGCGGTTTTGTCAAATAAGAATCTTATTTTACAACGTGTAGGAACATAAAATATCAATAAAACAAAGTATTAAATTCTTCGTATGACACATTTAGAATAAACATCAACATTTTCACAACAGCTGTTTACTTTCTTACAAAACCTAAAAGACAACATCAGAAATAAATTCCTATATGAACCACAATAAAAATACCAATATAACAAAAAAATCTCTGCTTCAGTTGCACCCCTAAGACAGTCTTCATACATGACAACTGCATTCTATATACATGTCTCACTCATACTATTAGCACATGTGCGTATTTACCTCTCCTTTCCTATGTGGCAAGCCATTCTTGTCAACTCTCTTGTCTTCTTGTCCATTTAGGATCTTCCTACTATATTGTATAATATGCACTTAGGAGGAAAATAAGATATCAGTAAAATAAAGTATCAGTTATGTAATGAGTGCTTAAACATCAACATTTTCACATCAGCTGTTTACTTGCTTATGAAACCTAAAAGATAACATCAAAAATAAAACCTATGTGAACTACAATGTAAATACAAACGAAAGTCTGCCACAGAAATATTTGTTGCTTCAATTGTCGTACCCAAGGCAGTCTTCACACATGAGAACTTCTTGTTTCATGCACAAGTATTACTTCCACTGGTAGCATGTATGGTTTGTGTTCCTGTCCTTTGCTGCAGGGCATACCCGACATATTTTGGTTTTCCTATTGTCGTAGTCTTTGTGATGCTGCACCTACCTGTTCACCTATCCCCTCACCAGTGCTTTCCACATTTTTTTTGCATAGTTACCTGAGCAGAAACATTTTGTTTTTCCTCTACTGCAAATGATCTCTTATGAGTCATAATTTTCTAAGAATTTTCTAATTATCAGTCATAATTTTCTAAGAAGATTTCTCTGTGATATTTTGCACTTATTATTTTCCTTGTAAACAATCAAATCATACTCCATATGTTTCACATTTAGTAAAACACAACCTTTGGCCAACACTTTGCATTTCAAATGACACTAGAATTGCTGCGTAACTCATCCAACATATGTCTGCTTTTGGTTTTGTTGTAGAAAGCTGCCATCTCATGTTTCTGTTTTGTTGAGGTTTCCTTGTCAATATTTCCATCATGGTGTGATGTTGACATCAGCAGTACCTGTTTGTTTTTCTTTGCCATGTACGAGGTCAATGTTGTATCTTTCTGAAATCCTTACTTCAAGAAAATAGTATATTTGTTGAAACATATCACCTACCTATAGTAAAATGTATTAAATAACCACCCATGATTATTAGCTAAGCATTCCAATTGCTTTTATACAATAAAAATAAAAAAGAAATTTTGCACTTGGGCTATATTTCAATTTATAAATCATTTTTTAGATCTTTATAGAGTATAAAACTTAGAAAAAAATCTTAATATTCCTATTCCTATTAAATTTAAGTGACTCAAACTAAAAAAAATGCTAAGCTAAGCACTATCATCACTTAAAAATTTTTAAGTTTGTGAAAGTTTTATTTTTCTCTTCAGTACAAAAATGATTGGCTCACACTATTGCCTGCCCAAAACTAAAAATCTGAATTTTCTTTGTTAAAGTCTAGATCACATGAAATGCTTTTATACTCTTATTTTAAAACAAGATCCTGGCATGCATAAGAAATCTAAATCAAGATTCACAAATGATGACTGAAATCCTGTCAACTTGCAGCCTAATACAACATAAATGCACAGTTGTCATCCACAGACAATTCAAAACTGAAGTTTATAATGGAAATGTCCACAAGTCATAACTGCTGCACATCCCTGCTGCTGGCTAAGCTCCACTGTATGTAACCAGACAGACTGCTTAGAAAATTAGAACTGTCAGAGCCACAAACCAGGAATACAGAGCTATGAACACAGCAATGCCAAAGCATTAGGGCTATTTTTAAAAAATTGAATAAGATGTAGTGTAAACACATCTGATAGCTCTATCTCTAAACCACTTTCCACTGATTTATAAGTCTATAGTTTTATAATTCTTTTTAAAAGGAAAATTTTTCTACATTGCCACATGCATTATTTTCACTGTACTTACTTGACTACAATGCAATCTTAAAATACTCTTGCAGAGGCTGACATGTCTCGTCAGAATTCCTCCAGAAGGTCTTTCCTCATATTCTCAGTAGTCTTTAGTGCTGCTGTAGTAAGTAGCCTGCTGATGCTCCTTAATAACAGATGATAACGCTTCTGGGTTACAAAGCCTTGTTCACAAAGTCTGAGTTTCCATATCTAAACAGTTTCCATAGCTAAGCAATATTCAAAATTTTTGAAATCTCAGGTGGAGCATCTATGGTCCCCCTCACCACATTGAGGTTCATGGTTGCGGCTCCCACTGTCACCCAGCACTACCAAGAGAGGCTGAAGATGGGCCCTACATGGAACAGGAGTGCCATCCTTTATCCTGGGCAATCCCACCTTAGTGATAGGATTTTATGTTTGAGTTTTCCATGCTCTGAATGAATACATATAAATAAAATAAGTTAGTAAATGATCTTTATTGCTGCAGAACTAGTAGTCTTTGAGTGGTAAAACATTTGCTTTAACTATTGCCTTACGCAAACTGGAAAGTAGAATACAGGCCACTAAGTCTGCTGAGATCTGAGAAAGAGTAGAATATCAGAAGAACATGTTGATTGGTACTGGCTACATCTAATTAAGCACAACTTATTAACTGGGTGTGGTATCTCATGCCTGCAATCCTAGCAGTCTGGGATGGGTGAGGCAGGGTGACTGCAGCTTCCAGCCCAATCTAAGTGATTTAGCAATTTGGCAAAACCTTCACTCATTACATACATACATGCATACATACATGCATACATATAAAAGGGCTCGGGATGTAGCTCAGGGCAAAGACCCTGGGAACAGTCCTCAGTACCACTACCAGCAAAACAAACAAAATTCAATTATTATAAGAAAGATATAGTCTCAGGGAAGAACCAGCATGTTTGCAAATAAAAATAAAAGAGAATTTAAAAATCCAAAAATGGAGAATTTTGCAGTGTTGTAAAAGCTGACTGCCTTTCAGCCCTAAAAAGAGAAATCAGAGATAGGTTTTAAGCAATGTCTGTTACAACTCACTGAAGTGGGAAAGATCTGATTAAAAAATAGGATTCTCTTACTCAGGCTGTATGCTTATCAAATGCATAAAAGAGCAATATAGGTCCAAGAATAGCAATCATTCCTAAAAAGTATGTCTAAAGAGGAACTGTGGGTGGTTACTGCAATGCTGGGTCACTATGGAGGGAATGGTTACACCATGGCTTCCAGGCAAACTTACATCTTATAGACAAAGGCTTTTATCATAGCTATCTGAGCCTTTCCAGAACATCTTGTGGCCTTCACAGGAGGCCTCCAAGGAGCACCCAACATGCTGCCTGGCGATTGTCTTTGGAAGGCTACCATGAGGTAGTATCTCATCACCTCCCAGGTTCTGAAGAAACTCAGGGCTTTCTGCCCAATTCCCTGCTGAATAGAGCACTTAGCTGCCATCCAGATTTGGCTCCTCAGCATGGGATCTCCCACAACTCACATTGCAGTCATGAGACAAGGGCCAGGAAGTAGTACCTTTGGTTTCCTCTTCCTTTTTGCTATCCATAGAAGTTACAGTGGTCTAAAAGTATCTCATGTTATCTTTACAAGGCCTTGCTCTTGACCTTGTCTTGTGGATGCAAAGTTAACAACTACCATACAAAACTAACCAGAAGCAAAGAGATCTGAAAGATATTAATATTTGCTCCACTCCTCCCTTTTCTGAGAGGGTTTTTTTTTTTTTGTAGTTATTCTGTCTCTGTCCTACCGTATCAGATGTGTGAATGGGATAGAACCTGTCCTTTTAGTACCTATGTTACCAATGGGCTCTGACAGAAACCATGTGGCAGACCCTTAGTGTACCGAAATTACCGCTCTCATACCCATCAGTAAACTTTTGTCTGCCACATCTATGTTTTTCATTGTTTTGTTTTTGTCTTTGCATGAAGTACTTTCTAGCAGAAGAGTCTTATGTGCCACCAGTTGGTGTACAAAATCTTTATTTGCCTGCTCCTTGAGTGGCTCCTACTTGCCAGGAACCTTCAACAGCAATGAGCATCTATTTTCATGTAGCTCGGGGTCATGTGACTGAGCCACGGCCAGTATAGGTAGAAGTGGTGTCTATCATTTCCAGCCTTGTCCATGACAACTTCTTCAGTGAGCCACCATATTCTTCCTTTTACTGCCATCTGAACACCAACACACTGGGTGGTCTTGGAAGGGTGAAAGTGGTGGAACTGCTCATCCTGGATCTCTTAGTGACTGAATGGCCAACTGAGTGCCACTCGACATATCACCTCCACTGCTGCCATCTGGACTTTGTGTTAGGACGAAGTCAACTCCTGGCTAAACCATTGAGCTACTGGCAGATTTTATGGTAGCTAGCATCAACATATCCAATTCTGCATTGTTTACTCTTAAGAAGTTATCTTTATGACTAAAAGGACCTTTGGAAGGAGGAAAGTGTGAAAGTGCTCCAGGGACAAATAGCAGAAGCCACATGCAGAACATGGACTACAGTGCCTGACATGGTTTAGTCATTTGACCTTGGGCAGATATGTAACCTCTCTGTGCTTTGCTTTCTTCCTGGGTGAAAAGAGAATAACAGATAGCATCCACATTATGGAATTACTATAAATTAATATTTGAAAAGAACTCAGCACAGTGCCTGATTCCCAGTTAACAACACATTAACACATCTCTAATTTCTCAAAGATCAGCCTTAACACAAGATCTTTAAAACTGTTTTCCATGTTCAAGGACAATAGTCCTCTAAACTCTAACCAGAGTAACTGGATCAGAGTAACAGTGGGGCACTGTCTGGCTGTCTAGTGGGCCCTTGCCAGGTGCCAGGGCTGTGTGCCAGCCTACAGCATAACAATATCACCTACCACTGTGACTTTATGGTCCTTGCAGTGATTGGCAAAGTTCCTGATAAGAGTAAGACGGGAACAGTGTACGCATAACTTTTACAAGGACAAACAGTCTTTTGCTTTTTGCTGTTTACCTCAGAGCCCTATAAAACCAGTAGCTTAGCAAAGAAGGGTAGTGATTTTGGTAGAGTTACATCCCACAAGTCATTCACTGTGCTCTATAAATAACCCCTAGTAAACTCATTTATTCACCAAAGTGGATTTGTCTAAGTTATTCTTTGGACTATCAGTGCCCTCTCAATTTGGAAGCATGTGCTTAGTTGACATCTCTCAAGAAAATTATAGAACACTACAATACAATCTTCTAACCATCTGTCCTGCTATTTGTAATACCCTGAGCCAAAGAGATGACTTTAGTTGTTGGGAGCCACAGCCCCGAGCCCGGTCGCCTCACTTGGCGGACGTGAGGCCTGTAGTAAAGAGTGAAGCCTGAGGTAGATTGCCCCTCCCATCGAGCACGTTAGTTTCCTGCTTACCGCATAAGCAACCCGCTCAACAATATAGTCTGCCTGGCAACTGATGATGTTAGCCAATCAGCTTGCCTTGCTCACTTTAACATGATTAGACACTGTATCCGTATATATACTGGTGCCACCCCTGGGGGGGAAGAAGAAGCCTGGAAGTAGAAGCCCAGAAGGAGCCGCGGGGAGCGGACCAGAGGAGGCTTCGGCTGGGAGCGATCCCAGGGCAGGCTGTACGGAGAAGAAAAATAAAAAGAAAAGGTTGTCCACTACCAGACTTTGTCGTGTGTCCTTCCTGCCGGCCGGGAGCGGACATCGACATTTGGTGGCCCGTACGGGGACTGATCACCCCCGAGACGTGGAAGTGGACAACGCTCCAGTACAGAGCTGCGAGACAGGTGAGTTGGGGATAAGCCTGGGCTCTGGGTGGCGCGCACCTACAGGGCTTTTAGACTCCCCTCAGGCTCACGCGTAAGTGGCGGATTCCTTGGGCCTCACGCGGTGAGTAACATATTAAAAGATGGGAAACATGTTAGGTAGCAACACTAAGAGCGAGGGTGGTTGTGGAGAAAGCTCTCAAGAGCTTACAAAAGTACGCAGGGTATCTGAGCAGGCCCAGTCAGAGAGCTCCCGAGAGGGGTCCGTCAAGGGGAACAAGGATGCTAAGGAGGAGGACGGGGCTCTAGCCTCGGAGTCGTCTGACTCCGAGGACGAGGAAAAGTTAAATGGCAAGGAGGCCAAAGAGACCAGCTGTCAGGAGCCTAAGTCGCTCAATAAAGAGTCGCAGGGTTCTTTTCCAGCGTTGCCCCGCGAATTGCGCTCTGCTCAACCTGGTCTGCAGAGGAGTAGAGAGCTCCTGAGCGCTCCCCGGCGCGAGAGGGAGGCGATTCCTCGCCACGAGGCGGCCGCCTGGGAGCTCCCTCCCCTTTCGCCAGAACAGGAAGTGATGCATGGGCCCCCATTTTCCGCCCAATCACGGCCGCTGTCTTATGCTCCGCCGCCGGCGGGTCGGTATTTTTACAGGCGGCTTTGGCAGGGGGGACGCTTGTCTCATGAGGTACATCCACCTGGGATAGATAGTGGCCCCTACGGGATATTTCCTGTACAAGTAGCTATGGGCCAGGGACGCAATGTATGGGAGCCTTTTGAGATAAAACAGATTAGAGAACTTAAAAATGCAGTTACAACCTTTGGGCCGACTGCGCCTTACACCATTGCCATGCTGGAGAATCTGTCTTCTGGGCCCCTCACCCCCGCGGACTGGATTCAGCTGGCAAAGGCGTGTCTGCCCTCGGGCAGTTACCTGGATTGGCGAGCCTGGTACACAGAGTTCTCTACAGAGCAGGCTGAGAGAAACGCCAATCGGGGAAACCGGGGGTGGAACAAGGAAATGCTTATGGAAAAAGGTCGACACGCTGATGACCAGACCCAGTTCCCCGGCGCTGTCTATAAACAAATCAATGCCATAGGGCTCCGCGCCTGAAAACAGGTAAGTGGTGCCGGAACAGCCTCCTTGTGTCTTTCAAAAATAATTCAGGGTACCACAGAGCCATTTGTTGACTTTGTGGCCCGAATACAAGATGCTGCCGATAAGATATTTTCTGATCCGGGAGTGGCTCAACCGCTGATAAGACAGCTGATTTTTGAGCAATGTACAAAGGAGTGCAAGGCAGCGATAGCTCCTCATAAAAACAAAGGGCTGGGGATTTAGCTTAGCGGCATAAGCGCCTGCCTTGTAAGCAGGCAATCGCCAGTTCGATCCCTGGTACCAATAAAAAAAAAAAAAAAAAAAAAAACGAAAAAGATAAAAATAAAAAATAAAAAATAAAAAACAAAAAGGGGGAGTAAGCCAAGGCCTGCCTCCAAAGGCACGATTATCCATGGCACTATTCACACACAATTTTTTAAATTTAAATAATGATAATCGCTCCCCAGCTGTGGAGCACTGCAACCCTTCCCCCAACCATAAAGGGTGGGTAAAGTGGAAAGATGTCCTGACAGGACAATGGATGGGCCCGGATCCGGTAATCAGCTGGAACCGAGGCGCGGTTTGTGTTTTCCCACAGGAACCGGGACGAGAACCACTGTGGATACCGGAGAGACTGACACGGGCAACAAAGCCCTCGACTGAAGATCAGACCTGCCCTACTGGAGATCCATCACAGACCAACCAATAAGATGAATAGAAATAGCGGTAGCCCGAAATAGACAAGAAGATCCTCAGGCATATGCATGGCTTGCTCAATTGGCCCACGACCGAGTCTAGATATGGCGGGCATCCCTCATTCTCCTCCATAAGGTGACAATACACAGCAGGGTAGGTGAGTCAATGACGGGTAAGAGCGTGCCTCCCCAGCACGACTCAACCTAAGCCAGGCCCTACCCCATCCTGCACGTAAGCCGCTGGACTGTTAGATGCTGCCTAGGTCTAAATTTCTCTCCGAGGGGATTTCTTTACGGAGAGGAAATGAGTGCAAGCTTGTGTACATCCAGGTTCCGTCCAGTTTGTGCCTGGCCCTAGAAAAAGGACGAGGGCCTCAGGGCCTTGGCGGACCATGGGACGGCCGACCAGGGTCTAAGCCAAGGACCTACGGTGGGCCTACGCATAGGGCATAAGCCTCTGCACCCAGTCCAGAAAGGGCTACGATGCGCACATTCATAAAAAATAAAAAAGGGGGAGATGTTGGGAGCCACAGCCCCGAGCCCGGTCGCCTCACTTGGCGGACGTGAGGCCTGTAGTAAAGAGTGAAGCCTGAGGTAGATTGCCCCTCCCATCGAGCACGTTAGTTTCCTGCTTACCGCGTAAGCAACCCGCTCAACAATATAGTCTGCCTGGCAACTGATGATGTTAGCCAATCAGCTTGCCTTGCTCACTTTAACATGATTAGACACTGTATCCGTATATATACTGGTGCCACCCCTGGGGGGGAAGAAGAAGCCCGGAAGTAGAAGCCCAGAAGGAGCCGCGGGGAGCGGACCAGAGGAGGCTTCGGCTGGGAGCGATCCCAGGGCAGGCTGTACGGAGAAGAAAAATAAAAAGAAAAGGTTGTCCACTACCAGACTTTGTCGTGTGTCCTTCCTGCCGGCCGGGAGCGGACATCGACATTTAGTGCTTTTGATGTCCTTTCTTTGCAGTGACTTTGTCCCTGTACCTAACAAGTTTTCAGAGTTTGTTCTACTCTGGGGCCAGGGAGTACTTAGGCACTTTTGGATTTAGGTGTGTTAGTTTTATGTGGATCATTAACTCTATTTGGGTTTTTCCACAAGCCTGCAAAAGAGATTGCTCAACTCATTTTTGAGGTACTTATTTGCATTCATTTATCTATTTGATGAAATTTTTAAGCTCTATATCAGGCACTATTTGCCAGCCTAGGATTAGAATGTTGAACAAGAAAAGAGTGGTGGCTGCCCTCATAGACCCTATTTCCTTTCAGAAGTATGCATAAGTGAAGGAAGATACATGCATGATCCACTTTTGGTACAAAGCAAAAGGCATCTGGCTTTGCCTGTGCACAACTGGCTTACAAATGAGCAGAGCTGGTGGAGGTCTCAGGGTTGAAAAAACAAATATAAAGGCAAAATAAGAAGGGAGGCACAGAGAACTGAGTTTGTCAAAGGGAATATCTTTTCTTTAAAATACTTGGTACAATTTGGAATTTCATGGAAAGAGAGATTTAAAAAAACCAGATCATGTCACTTTAGAGGGGCTCCAATGCGTATGCCAGATGCATTAGTTTCCTATTACTGTTGTAACAAATCACCACAAATGTATTATCATACAGTTTTGCAGACCAAAAGTCTGCAATTGGTTCTACTGGGCCAAAATCAAGACAGTAGACAGTAGAGCTATGTTCTTTTCTGGGAGTCCTACAAGAGAATCTATTTTGCTGTCGTTTCCAGCTTTAGAGCTGCTCACATTTCTTGGCTTGTGGCCCTGCTGTTTTTATACTTCAAAGCCAGCAGTGGTGGAGTCTTTCCCACATTGCATCATTCAGACACTATAATACCTCAGTCTTCCACATTTTAAAGGATACTTACGATGACATCAACCTACCTGGAAACTCACACAACACGCAGTAAATCCTCAGTATAGAAACAAGTTCTGTTCCGAAAGAACATAAGTCAGATTCATTCATAAGTACAACAAGGTGAATCTTCCACAGTTTTGACATAAATACACAATATAAGGCATAAAGCCACACAAAAATACTGTAAATAAACTATTTTTATTTTTACAGTTACTTTATAATGGTGGTGCTGGCCAGTATAACAACTGGTATATAGGGGATTGCACGGAATGAACTGATGAAGAGGGTTACTAACTGGAGAAGGGAGTGGGGTGGTGATAGTGGGGCTCCCAGCTCATCAGGAGTAGCAGATAAAGGGCAAGATGCCCACACCTGATGTCAGAACTTAACTTCTGAGATTTGCTCACATCTATGAATGTTTATAATTTGAGGTCCATTAGTATGTGTGGAAGTTCATGTTGTTGTTGTTTTGTTTTTGTGTTTTTTAAGCAAGGTTGGGAGGGTGACCTCCCTCGGCTGACCTTGAATTCCTAGAGTCAAACAATCTCCCTGCCTCAGTTTCCTGAGTAGCTAGGACCACAGGTGCACACACTGTTGTACTTTGCTAGAATATATTTTGAAGTAGATAAGATTGTAACATAGCAAGAAAAAAATGTCTTACAAGGAAATGTATTGCCTTCATCCCATACACCAGTGGAGAATATGAACATTCAATGATTTTGACCTCCTTTTAAAAAGCTAAAGAATAAAACCACAAGATAGAGAGCAGAAGTTGTTGGGAGCCGCAGCCCCGAGCCCGGTCGCCTCACTTGGCGGACGTGAGGCCTGTAGTAAAGAGTGAGGCCTGAGGTAGATTACCCCTCCCATCGAATACGTTAGTTTCCTGCTTACCGCGTAAACAACCCGCTCAACAATATAGTCTGCCTAGCAACTGATGATGTTAGCCAATCAGCTTGCCTTGCTTACTTTAACATGATTGGACACTGTATCCGTATATATACCGGTGCCACCCCTGGGAGGAAGTAGAAGCCAGGTAGAAGCCCGGAAGTAGAAGCCCAGAAGGAGCTGCGGAGAGCGGACCGATAGAGGCTTCGGGGCAGACTGAAGCACAAGAGGAGCCGCGGAGAGCGGACCAAAGGAGGCTTCAGCTGGGAGAACCCAGGGCAGGCTGTACGGAGAAGGAAAATAAAAAGAAAAGGTTGTCCACTACCAGACTGTGTCGTGTGTCCTTCCTGCCGGCCGGGAGCGGACATCGACATTTGGAGGCCCGCCCGGGGACTGATCACCCCCGAGACGTGACAGTGGACAACGCTCCAGTACAGAGCTGCGAGACAGGTGAGTTGGGGATAAGCCTGGGCTCTGGGTGGCGCGCACCTACAGGGCTTTTAGACTCCCCTCAGGCTCACGCGTAAGTGGCGGATTCCTTGGGCCTCACGCGGTGAGTAACATATTAAAAAATGGGAAACATGTTAGGTAGCAACACTAAGAGCGAGGGTGGTTGTGGAGAAAGCTCTCAAGAGCTTACAAAAGTACACAGGGTATCTGAGCAGGCCCAGTCAGGGAGCTCCCGAGAGGGGTTTGTCAAGGGGAACAAGGATGCTAAGGAGGAGGACGGGGCTCTAGCCTCGGAGTCGTCTGACTCCGAGGACGAGGGAAAGTTGAATGGCAGGGAGGCCAAAGAGACCAGCTGTCAGGAGCCTAAATCGCTCAATAAGGAGTCGCAGGGTTCTTTTCCAGCGTTGCCCCGCGAATTGCGCTCTGCTCAACCTGGTCTGCGGAGGAGTAGAGAGCTCCTGAGCGCTCCCCGGCGCGAGAGGGAGGCAAAGCCTTCCGCCCCACCTCGGGGGCCGTTTCCGGAGGCGATCCCTCGCCGCGGGGCGGCCGCCCGGGAGCTCCCTTCCTCTTCGCCAGAACAGGAAGTGATGCACGGGCCCCCATTTTCCGCCCAATCACGGCCGCTGTCTTATGCTCCGCCGCCGGCAGGTCGGTATTTTTACAGGCGGCTTTGGCAGGGGGGACGCTTGTCTCATGAGGTACATCCACCTGGGATGGATAGTGACCCCTACGAGATATTTCCTGTACAAGTAGCTATGGGTCAGGGACGCAATGTACGGGAGCCTTTTGAGATAAAGCAGATTAGAGAACTTAAAAATGCAGTTACAACTTTTGGGCCGACTGCGCCTTACACCATTGCCATGCTGGAGAATCTGTCTTCTGGGCCCCTCACCCCCGCGGACTGGATTCAGCTGGCGGGGGCGTGTCTGCCCTCGGGCAGTTACCTGGATTGGCGAGCCTGGTATGCAGAGTTCTCTGCCGAGCAGGCTGAGAAAAACGCCAATCGAGGAAACCGGGGGTGGAACAAGAGAATGCTTGTGGGAGAGGGTCGGCGCGCTGATGGTCAGACTCGGTTCCCCGGCGCTCTCTGGCGGGGAGGAGATAGAGAGCCATCCGCTCCGCCCTGGAGCTCTTTTCTAAAAGCGGCTCCCCGCCGAGAGGCCGCCACAGGAAACCCTCCCTTCCCTCAGCCGGCACAGGAAGTGACGCCCCGTTTCACTCTGTCGCGACCGCAGTCTTATGACGTCGCGCCGCTGGGCAGACGGTATTTTCATGGGCGGCTACTCTGCCGAGCAGGCTGAGAAAAACGCCGGTCGAGGAAAAAGGGGCTGGAGGTTTAGCTCAGCGGCTTAAGCGCCTGCCTTGCAAGTGTGCAGTTGTTAGTTCGATCCCTGGTACCAATAAAAAAAAAAAAAAAAAAAAAAAAAAAAAAAAACGAAAAAGATAAAAATAAAAAATAAAAAACAAAAAGGGGGAGTAAACCCTCGAGGTTTGATCCCTGGTGATGTTTGGCAGATGGACATCACACATATACAGGAGTTTGGGACTCTTAAATATGTTCATGTTTCCACAGACACCTGTTCTCGCGTCATATTTGCAACAGCAGAAACAGGTGAAAAAATGTCTAATGTGATCAATCATTGCCTGGCGGCTTGGGCCGCATGGGGCAAACCAAAAATATTAAAAACTGATAATGGACCAGCCTATATAGGCAAAGCTTTCAATGAGTTCTGCAAAATGATGGAGGTTCAATTAAAACATGGTATCCCATACAATCCCCAAGGTCAAGAAATCATTGAGAGGGCTCATAGAAGCCTCAAAAAATTTTACAAAAACAAAAAGGGGGAGTAGGCCAAGGCCTGGCCCCAAAGGCACGATTATCCATGGCACTATTCACACACAATTTTTTAAATTTAAATAATGATAATCGCTCCCCAGCTGTGGAGCACTGCAACCCTTCCCCCAACCATAAAGGGTGGGTGAAGTGGAAAGATGTCCTGACAGGACAGTGGATGGGCCCGGATCCAGTGGTCAGCTGGAACCGAGGCGCGGTTTGTGTTTTCCCACAGGAACCGGGACGAGAACCACTGTGGATACCGGAGAGACTGACACGGGCAACAAAGCCCTCGACTGAAGATCAGACCTGCCCTACTGGAGATCCATCACAGACCAACCAACAAGATGAATAGAAATAGCGGTAGCCCGAAATGGACAAGAAGATCCTCAGGCATATGCATGGCTCGCTCGCCTAGCCTACGACCGAGTCTAGGGACGGTGAGCTTCCCACACTCCTCCTCTAAAAAATTATGATATAGCAGGGTAGATGAGTCAATGACGGGTAAGAGCGTGCCTCCCCAGCATGACTCGACCTAAGCCAGGCCCTACCCCATATCGCACGTAAGCCGCTGGACTGTTAGATGCTGCCCAGGTCTAAATTTCTCTCCGAGGGGATTTCTTTACGGAGAGAGAATGAGTGCAAGCTTGTGTGCATCCAGGTTCCGTCCAGTTTGTGCCTGGCCCTAGAAAAAGGACGAGGGCCTCAGGGCCTTGGCAGACCATGGGACGGCCGACCAGGGTCTAAGCCAAGGACCTACGGTGGGCCTACGCATAGGGCATAAGCCTCTGCACCCAGTCCAGGAAGGGCTACGATGCGCACATTCATAAAAAATAAAAAAGGGGGAGATGTTGGGAGCCGCAGCCCCGAGCCCGGTCGCCTCACTTGGCGGACGTGAGGCCTGTAGTAAAGAGTGAGGCCTGAGGTAGATTACCCCTCCCATCGAATACGTTAGTTTCCTGCTTACCGCGTAAACAACCCGCTCAACAATATAGTCTGCCTAGCAACTGATGATGTTAGCCAATCAGCTTGCCTTGCTTACTTTAACATGATTGGACACTGTATCCGTATATATACCGGTGCCACCCCTGGGAGGAAGTAGAAGCCAGGTAGAAGCCCGGAAGTAGAAGCCCAGAAGGAGCTGCGGAGAGCGGACCGATAGAGGCTTCGGGGCAGACTGAAGCACAAGAGGAGCCGCGGAGAGCGGACCAAAGGAGGCTTCAGCTGGGAGAACCCAGGGCAGGCTGTACGGAGAAGAAGAATAAAAAGAAAAGGTTGTCCACTACCAGACTGTGTCGTGTGTCCTTCCTGCCGGCCGGGAGCGGACATCGACAAGAAGTCACTGAAATGATAAAATAAATGTATAGTACAGAAAGTCAAAAAGCCATCAGATAGTTATTTGAGAAGAATAATAAAATAGATATAATACTGGCAAATACTAAGTGGGGAAAAGGAGAAAATACAAAAGACCAACATCTACAATGAAAAAGGATATTACAATAAGCATCCTCCACACACTAGAAATGTTGGGGGATATTATGAATGATTTTACAGCACTAAATTTGAAGTTTAGAGGAAACGACAAACTTCTTAAAAACATATGGCTAATAATATTTAAGCAATGCAAAATGCCAGCAAACATTTTGCATAATGGCAAATTACACAAAACCACTCTGCTCCAGCAGCATTTCTGTTCAATACTGCACTGATGGAATCAATGCTGAACTTTCGCCTGTTTTAGGATCTGGCAATTGCTTTCCCACCCTGTAGAAATGCTTGCCTATATACTGTAAAAAATGTACTAGAATGTGCCAGAAGTCCTAGTCAGTGCAGTAAACCAAGGAAAAGAAGAAAATGATAAGAATCCTGAGACCTTGGCGGGTTTTGTTTTTTTGTACTGGGGATCAAACTCACGTCCTCACGCTTGCCAGGCAGGCACTTGTGCCACTGAGCTAAATCCCCAGCCCAAGAATCCTGAGATCCTTCGTCCTGATATGTCAACCTCACTGGACTAGGAAACACCAGGCAGGTCAGTGAAGCTCACTCCTGGGGTATCTGCCTCGGTCATGGGGGTGTGGCTTTGGGTTCAGTAGGAGATCCCTCCTCAGTCCTCTCTTGCACTGCCGGGTGCTCTGCTTCCAGATCCTTCCCCGCATAACACTTCAGTCTTGAAGCCAGCAGATCACAGAATACAAACAGGAGCCAATTGAACCCTCCCTCCTTTAAGCTGCAAATGTCAGGTGTTGTGACTAGCAACAGGGACGCTGACTAATGAGATGAGAGGAAGAAGGATAAAGTGTGCTGTACACACAGATTGGAACACTATGCAGCCCTGAGAATGAATGATAGGTACACACAACTGCATAGATGAATCTTACAAATGCGATCGTGAATGAAAGAAGCCAGACATAAAGCTGTATATAGTATCGTTCTATCTTTATGGGGATCATTCAGCAGACAGTCTATGCTGTTAGAAGTCAAGATAATGGCTGGGTAAGGTGGTGCACACCTGTGACTCCAGCACTCGGGGAGGCTGAAGCAGGAGGGTGGTAAATTCCAGCCTCGCCTAGGCAACTGAGTGATTTAAAGAGCCCCTGTCTTAAAATAAAGAAGGCTGGGGGTGTAGCACACTGCAAAGGTCTTGGGTTCAATCCTCAGTACGTGTCAGAGAAGGACAAGAAGGTAATGACACTGGGTGGGGAGATGGGAGATGACTTTTCCTGGCGCGCTTAAGTTGTTTCTTGATATGGGGCTGTTTACGTGGGAAAAACAAAGGATGTGTGAAGTTTTATGTATGCTTACCAGACTTTTTAAAGAAGTTCTTGAAAGTTTACTTAAGCTCAGCACAGACTTTCGGAGGCTGGGGCTGCTGCGGGCGAGGAAACGCAGCCCTCCGGCCTCGCTGAGCAGAGGGCTTGGGGGACCGTGGCTTCAGAGAGCTTCCCAGAGGTCCTCAGTCTGGACCGCGCAGGCTCTTTAAAAAAGGAGAATCTGCGAAGACCTGAAACTTGTGTTCGAAATGCTTTGCACTGTTTGCGCGCCTTCGCCCCTGGTCCTCGCGAGTCTGTTTTTGAGACCTCCAGGCTCTGCTTGGCTGACGGGTTGCTCCAGGTCACCCCGGGGGAGGGGTGGGGCGCGGCACCGCCAGGCGAGCAGCCAGGGTCCACTCCCCGACCCGAGCAGGCGGGTCCACCCGGGGTGGCGGTCCAAGGGCTCAGAGAAGCCCGGGCGCGCCACCGAGAATGAAGCCGGCTTTGTGTGCGCTGCTGTGCGCTGGGGCTGTAGGTGAGTGCGCGCTGGGAGCCGGAGCCCTCTAGGGCTGGGTGCCGGCCGGCGGGGAGAAGGGAGTTACTCTGTAGTGGAACCCACTTGTCCCCTTTCTGTTGCGTGACTCTGGGCTATCCCTTGACCCCCTTCAACTGGTTTCAGTGGGTAAAAATTGTCTTTTCACAACCATCATACAGTCGTGAACCTGTGATAAAGTGCCTAGAGCCAAGGCGGAGCTCTAGGCGCAGTTGTGAAAAGCCTACGCAAGGGGGCTCCTTCCTGTGTTGGGAGGATGGGCTTCTCCGGGGTCGGGGGCAGGGATAACGGTGGGGAAGGTAGGGGTTCAGGGCAGTCAACTCCTGTATGTGCAGAGACCTCCCCTGCTCTGCACCCGTGGATCGCGTCAGCCCTAGTTCAGGTGGTCATGAGTAATTTGTAGGGTAGAGTATAGGACAAGGTATCTCTCTGGGGGCACAGGACAGAGGAAGGAATAGGCAGCAAGTGCAGCTAGTGGGGGCCTTCATGGCTTGGCACTGCCACCAGGGTCGCAAGGGGAGCCCTGCTGGGCCTGCAAAGGCTGGCAAGGTTGTGCACAGCTGTGGTGCAGCCAGAGTCACAAAGGAACTCAGTAGGAGCCCTTTGGGTCTTCTCCTGCATTCTCCTGAACAGGGCCTGTGTTATTTGTTCTTCCTTTGTCTCTCCTGGCGATGCCAGACCCTGACCAGAAGTTCAAACTGGCTCTATTTACAAACCAAAGACAAGAGATGCCCCTGTTGGCCACATTCCCTGTGTTCCCTTGATCATGGCTGCTGGATCAGGCTGGAATCTGGGCACACTTTCTTCAAAACATAGTGTTCTAGTTTAACAAATACTCTTCTGACTGCAGGTGCCCAAAAAAGCAACCACAGTAGCTTAAGTCAAAAATTACTGAAGAGAAAAGGAAAGGGACACTTGTTAGTAGGACCTGTGTGACCCAGAGCTCACGCTGAGCCCCAGACACTTCACACTGCCCCGCCCCTTCCCAGTCACTTTCCCTGGCTTCCCAATAGATAGCTTTTGCCTGTTCCAGGATTTCATACAAATAGAGCGGCACTGCACACAGGCCTTCATGTTTGGTTTTCCCTCAGCATTTGAAATTCATCCATCCCTTTTCACTGTGGAGAATTACTGCATTGTAGGATTTTGCCTCAGTTTACCATTCACTTCTTGATGGGCCACTGTGGTTACCTCCACTGGGAGGCCATTATGAGTAAAGCTGCCGTGAACATTAGCAGACAATTTCATTTCTTTCAGGTAAGTATCTAAATTATTGGGTCATACTGGCAAGTGCATGTTCAACATATTAAGAAATTGCCAAATGGAGGGCTGGAGGTATAGCTCAGTGGTAAAGGGCTTGCCTGATAGACACAAGGCCCTGGATTCAATCTTCAGAATTGGAAAAGGGGGCAATGTCAGGTTTTTTGAGCAGCTGCACCGTTTTATGTTCCCATGGCAATGGATGAGAAGTTCAGCTCGTCCTCATCCTTCTGACACTTGGTGATGTCCATCTTCTCACAGTGAGACTCTCCTTGTGGCTTCCATTTGTATTTCTCTGAGGACCAATGCTGTCGAGCGACGTTCATGTTCTTAGTGGCCATTTACACGTCTTTTCTTGTGAAGTATCTGTTTGAATTTTCTCCTCATTTAAAACAAAAGCACAGTTGTAACTGAAAATGCAGTCAGTTCTGATTCATAGCTTGCTCTTACTAAGGATTGCTACTATGGAAGACTTCCTCAAATAAATTTAAGAGCTCCACTTGTCCCTTCTTATCTTTGGCATGAGATTCTGGCTTAGCTTATTTGGCATCTCCTGTCTCATATTTTTTGATATTTCTCTCTTTTTTTTCATATTTCCTACTTACAGGCAGTTAAAAGGCAGAACAGAGTTTGAACTCAAACACAGCTGGGTAGTTCAAATATCAACTTCATCTTATTTCGTGTCCCTGACAATTTTTTAAATGTCATCTCTAAAACAGTAACAACAATTGTTAAATGGCAGGACAACTGTGGAAATTAGATGGCAATAAACTTGTACACTTCCAGGACCTTGCGAATGATCGCTGTTATCATTGTGACGTTGGTTTTCTAGATTTCATTTAAAGTAGTGTTTTGTCCAAATACTACATATTTGTAAATAGCATTTTTGCCTTTGTAATGCTCTTTATCACTGTTTAAAATACCAGTGAAGCAAATATGCAGAGATTTAATTGATTATGTTAATTTCTCATGTGGTACTCAGATCAAACCAAGGGTGCCCTGACTCTGAGTTACATTTATAATCCCTGATCTTTTTAATTTTTAAATTTAAATTTTTTTATTTTATGTAAAATATAAAACAAAATTTCATAATAAAATAATAGGAGGGTAACAATGGTTAATACAGTGCATATTTTTATCTTCAAAGTTATTACTCAGAGTACAAGATATGGGCATAAAAAGTCTCTAATTGATATTAGCATAAACTTTTTAATGAACTAAGAGAAACTAGTACTATAGCCAACTTGTAGTTTTCTCTTTCCATTCCTTCTTTTCCCCCGACTCCCACCCTCCTGGTTCCTCTTTCCTGTTGAACAGTTTCTTCCTAATTTGCAATATATTTTATACGTTTTGGACCTTATTTGTTCTCAGTTTCTCACTTTAGAGAGACAATACAGTGTTTACACATATAAGTCTGATATATTTCACTTACAAGTATGGTCTCAAATTGCAATTTAGCTAGAAATGTCTCAAGTTTATCCTTTTTTACGGCTGAGTAGTACTGTGCTGTATAAAAAGATCGCATTTTTTCCCCATTCCTCAGTTGATGGACATTTGGGCTATTTCCAAGATTAGCTATTATAAATTGTGCTATGATAATCATGGTTACACATATATCACTGTGAGATAATGTTCTTCCAAGAAAATAGCCAGAAGGGGAATATCTGGATCAAGTGGGATCTCTAATCCTAGATTGTTAAGGAATCTCCGCAATGTCTTGCACAGTGGTTGCACCAGTCTACACTCCCATCAACATAGGAAAAAATGTTCCTTTTTCTCAGCAGCCTCTACAGTATTTGTTGCTGGTTGATTTCTTGACAATAGCCATTCTTTCTGAATTTAGATGGAATCTCAGCATTTTTAAAATTTGCATTGCTTAAATGACAAATAATGTTGAACATTTTTCATATATTTATTTGCTGTTTGTATTTCTTCATCTGAAAAGTGCATATACATCTCAGATGCAATTTGTGGAGTCTGATATTTTCAGTTCTTTATATGTTCTAGATACAAGTCCTTTGTCTGAAGGAGAGTTGGCAAAAACTTTTACCCACTCTGTGCTTTATCTTTTCATTTTGTTAGTGATTTATTTTGCTGTGCAAAAGCTTTTTAATATGATGAGATCCCAGTTGTTGATTTTTTGTAGTATTTTACATGGGATCTGGGTTTTATTCATAAAGTCTCTGCCTATATCTATGTCATCCAGATTTCTTTTTGTTTCTTCTTCCAGAAGATTTAGTATTTCTGTTTTAATATTTAGATCTTTTATCTATTTTGATTTTAGTGCATATAGACGTGGGTCTAGATTTAGTCTTCAACATGTGGAAAGCCAGTTTTTCCAGCACCATTTATTAAAGAGGCTATCTTTCTTCCAGGGAACATGTTTGGCCCCTTTGTCAAAGATAGGATGACTGAGTATGTTTGGATGTCGATGTCGCTCCCGGCCGGCAGGAAAGACACACGACAAGGTCTGGCGGTGGTCAGGCTTTTCTTTATTCTCTCCTTATACAGTCTGCCCCGAAGCCTCTACCGGTCCGCTCTCCGCGGCTCCTTCCGTGCTTCAGTCTGCCCCGAAGCCTCTACCGGTCCGCTCCCCGCGGCTCCTTTTGTGCTTCAGTCTCTCTCCCGGGGGTGGAGGCACTGGCTATATATAGGATTAATAGCTAGGCAGACTACCCTGTGAGGCGGGAACTTAGTGGGGTGATAAGAAACAGGTGCCACACAGGCGGGCTCGATGAGAGGGGTAATCTAGCCCAGGCTTTTGTACTTTCCCACAGGCCTCGCAATCACCGCATCTGATGACTTGACAGTGCCACGGCTCCCAACATCTCCCCCTATTTTATTTTAAATGATGGCTACGCGCATCGCAGCCCGTCCTGGATAGAGTGCAGAGGCCTATGCCCCGAACTGAGGCCCACCGTAGGCCCTTAGCGTAGACCCTGGTCGGCCGTCCCAGGGTCCACCAAGGCCCTGAGGCCCTCGTCCTTTTTTCTAGGGCCAGGAATGAACCGGACGGAACCTGGTTGCACATAGGCATGCACTCATTTCTCTCCACGAATCCCCTCGGAGAGAAATTTATCTAACAATCCAGCGGCTTTCGAGCGGAACGGGGTAGGGCCTGGCTTAGGTTGAGTCGTGCTGGGGAGGCACGCTCTTACCCGTCATTGACTCACCCACCCTGCTACATGTTGTTGTCTAGGGAGGAGAATGTGGGAAGCCTGTCACTTTTAAACGCGGTCGTAGGCCATGCGAGCGAGCCATGCGTATACAAGGGTAGCACATAGGGGAGCAAGCCGTTCCAGGCCCCCAAAAAGGGATTGTCCTGCAGTTCTTTTAGGGCTCATCTTGTTGTTGGGTCTGCGGTTGGCCTCTGGTGGAACAGGCCTGATCTTCAGTCGAGGGACTTGTCGCGTCAACCTCTCTGGGACCCACATTGGTTCTCGTCCCGATTCCTGCGGAAAGACACAAACCGCGCCTCGGCTTCCTCTTTTGTATCTCTGCCCTCCTTGACGGACCCTTCTCGGGAGCTTCCTCACTGTGCCTGTTCAAACACCTCGCGTACTTCTACAAGTTCTTGAGAGCTCCCCCCGTAACTACCCTCACTCTTTAGGCACGTGTGTATCATTTCCCACAATGGACGAGCAGAGACTGAAGCTCTACCCTCCCGCTCTGCTAGGGAAAGGTCTCTGCCCAACTTTTCCCAGGAGGGCAGGTTTACATGCCCTGTAGGCAGAAACCAGGGAGCAAAGCTGTCAATCTCTGCAAGGAAATTTTCTAAAGTCTTACGCCCCACCTTGAGGTCCTTGGACTTTAGGAGTCTCCGAAGGACCAACACCAAGGCTGTGTATCTTTACTTGGCATGTTTCCCATTTTTAATATATCTTCTGTTATTTTTACTTCTATGTTTATGTTTTACACTCTTTTATTACCTTAAGTTCTGGTGTTATGTTTCATACTCACCGCGTGAGGCCCAAGAAACCCGCCACTTACGCGTGAGGTTGAGAGGAGTCTACAAACCCTGTAGGTGCGCGCCACCCAGGGCCCAGGCTTATCCTCTACTCACCTGTCCTGCAGCTGCAGCACTGTGTAGGAGAATGCAGTCCACCGCCGCGTCTCGGGGTTGATCAATCCCCGTGCGGGCCTCCAAATGTCGATGTCGCTCCCGGCCGGCAGGAAAGACACACGACAAGGTCTGGCGGTGGTCAGGCTTTTCTTTATTCTCTCCTTATACAGTCTGCCCCGAAGCCTCTACCGGTCCGCTCTCCGCGGCTCCTTCCGTGCTTCAGTCTGCCCCGAAGCCTCTACCGGTCCGCTCCCCGCGGCTCCTTTTGTGCTTCAGTCTCTCTCCCGGGGGTGGAGGCACTGGCTATATATAGGATTAATAGCTAGGCAGACTACCCTGTGAGGCGGGAACTTAGTGGGGTGATAAGAAACAGGTGCCACACAGGCGGGCTCGATGAGAGGGGTAATCTAGCCCAGGCTTTTGTACTTTCCCACAGGCCTCGCAATCACCGCATCTGATGACTTGACAGTGCCACGGCTCCCAACATTTGGAGTTATGTCTGTATCTTCTAATGTGTTCCACTGATCTTCAGGTCTATGGTGGTTTTTGTTTGTTTGTGTTTTTTTGCCACTGTCATGCTGTTTTTATGACAGTAGCTCTGTAGTATAATTTCAAGTCAGGGATTGTAATTAATCCTGCTTTGCCTTTGTTGCCCAGAATTGTTTTGGCTATTCTAGGACACTTCTGGTTCCAAATGAATTTTAGGAGTGTTTTCTTTAGCTCTGTGAGGTATGCTAATGGTATTTTGATTGAGATTGCATTAGCTGTTTAACAATTTTGGGAGTATGGCCATTTTCACTATATTGGTTGTTCATATCAATGATCAAGGGATATCTTTCCATTATCTGATATTCTCTTCAATCTCTTTTTTCAGAGTACTACAATTTTTAATGTAGACTTTTTACTTCCTTTGTTAGATTGATTACCAAATATTTCATTTGTCTGGATGTTTTTGCAAAGGGAATGTCTTCCCTAATTTCTTTCTTAGTGAGTTTGTGGTTTGTGTATAGCAATTTTATTCATTTTTAAGTGTTGACTTTGTATCCATCTACACTACTGAATTTGGTTATTAAATCTAGAACTCTTTTGTGGAGTTTTTAGGTCTTCTATGTATAGCATCATGTCATTCATAAATAATGATAGTTTGACTTCTTCTCCTATCCTTATGCCTTTATTTCTTTCTCTTGTCTAATTGCTCTGGCTAGTATTTCCAGAACTATATTGAATAAGAATGGTGACAGTGGGCATCCTTGTCTTACTCCTCATTTTAGAGTGAAAACTTTCAGGTTTTGACCATTTAGTGTGATGTTGGCTGTTGGTTTGTTGTAGGTGGCTTATATCTCAGATTGAGATAAAGGCCATCTATTCCATTTGTTTGTATGGTTTTTATTGAAGAATGAGTGCTAGACTTTGTCAAAAGCTTTTCTGCATCTGTTTAGATGACCATGTGATGTTTGTCTTGGGGTCTGTTAATATGATGTATTATATTTCTTGATTTGCATCTGTTAAGCCATCCTGCATCCCTAGGATGAATCTTACTTGGTCATGGTGTGTAATCTTGATGATTTGCTGTATTCTCTAAGAATTTCTCCATCTATGTTCATTAGGGAGATTGGCTTATAGTATTTTTGTTTTATTTTATTTTGTTTGGTTTGGTTTTGTTGTTTGTGCTTGAGTCCTTCTCTGGTTTTGGTACCAGAGTAATATTTCCTTCAGGAATGATTCTGAATGTATTTCTTCCCTTTGAATTTCACTAAAGACTTTCAACATTAGTGGCATTAGTTCTCTAAATTTCTTGTAGAATTCAGCAATGAACACATCCCGATCTGGGCTCTTCTGTGTTGGTAAATTTTAAATTACATTTTCAATTTTATTCACTGTTTCAGTTATTTAGAAATTTTCTGTCTTCTCAATTCAGTTTTGGCAATTCATATGTGTCTAGGAATCTGTCCATTCCTTCTGAGTTTTCCATCTTCTGAGAGCACAGGTTCTCAAAGAAGGTATTTGGGATCTTCTGGATTTCTGCAAGATCTGTTGTGATTTTCCCCTTCTCATGACTTCAATTTGAGTCTTTTCTTTCCTCTTTTTAATGAGGTTGGCTAGGGATTTATTAATTTTATTTAATCTTTCAAAGAACCAACTCTTTGATTCATTGATCCGTTGTATTCCAATATTGGGGGTGGACCACTCTGTAGACATAAACTAAGTTCATTTGTTCACCCCACAACATCAGATATTTCTTTTTTTATTTTTTGTCTAGTTATCTGTCTATTTGTGAGATTGGGGTATTAAACTACCTATAATTGTTTTTGTGGTTATTTGACTTTTCATGTCTGTTAATATTTTGTTTTATGTAGTTGCTGGCATGAGTATTTGGGATATATATATATATATATATATATATGATTATTTCCTCTTCTTGGGATTTTCCCTTAACAAGTGTGTAGTGACCTTTGTCTCTTTTGATCAGTCTTGGCTTAGAATAGCTACCCCTGATTTTTTTCTGGGTTTCTGTGGAATGGAGGTTCCCCCCCCCTCCATATTTTGACTTTCAGTTTATGAATTTCTTTTCAAGTTAAATGTGTTTGCCAAATGCAGTGTATTGTTGGAGCTTGCTTTTTTTTTTTTTTTTTTTTTTTGTCTTTTTCCTTTTTATTGGTACTGGGGATCGAACTCATGACTGCCTGCTTGCAAGGCAGGCGCTTATACTGCTGAGCTAAATCCCCAGCCCCTAGGAGCTTGCTTCTTGGTTCATTGTGACACTCTCTTTTGATTGGTAAGTAGAGACCATTTACATTGATGGTTATAACTGATATGGGTTGGCTTATCTTTTTCCTGTTGTTTTCCTGATGTTGGTTCCCTGTCTTTCCCCTCTGTTTAATTGCTTGCCCTGCCTGGTGACTTCTTTCTGTTTGTGTTCTTGTGCTTGTGGTCCTTATTTTCTTTTTCTAATTATATGCTTTAGAGCATCCTCACAGCTGGTTTGGTGGTCATGAATTTCAATAGTTATTCTTTGCCATAGAAATATCTCCATTGATTTTGAAATATAGTTTTGTGGGGGTACATTATTCTGGTTGGAAGTTGTTCTCTTTTAGGGCTTGAAATACCTTAGCTAAGCTTTCTTTGATATGAGGGTGTTTTTTGTTGTTGGTGAGAAGTCTGCTGTGATTCTGATGGGTTTTTCTTTAGGTGATTTATTTTTTTCTCAGCTGCTTTCAATATTCTGTTCTTGTGGTGAATTTCTGGACTCTTGATTATTATATGCCTTAGTGTAGATGTATTTTGGTCATGGTTATTTGGAATTCTATATGCTTCATTTACTTGTATGTTAAATTCTTTATCCTTGGTTGGTAATTTGTCTGCTGTTATTTATATGAAGAGGTTTTTTTTTTGTTTGTTTGTTTGTTTTTTTTTTTTTTTTGCTTTTTGGCTTTTGTGCTGTCTTCCAGCTTTCTCACTGATTCCAATCAATCTTATTTTGTTCTTCTTCACTTCATCTTGTAACTCTTGGTTTAATTTTTCATGGTCTCTCGCTATTTTTAAGATTTTTTTTTTCATGCTCACTAGCTACAATCCTATGTTGTAGATCTGATATGATACCCTTGCCTTCATTCAATCTGTTGCATATATTTGCAATGGAGTTTTAATCTCCTGGATTTCTGTTTGGATCTGTTCCATAGATTCCGTTTCTTTCCTGTGCACAGCATTCATGATTTCCATCATTTTTGCTGAGCTCTATTTTATATCCGTGTCTGTTTTAAAGTCTTTCATTCTGATCATTGTTTCATTTCGCACTTTAGAGATTATTTTTTCTATAGCTTCTTCTACTTGTTTTTTTAATTCTACTGCTAATATTTCAGAAAGTTCCAGTGATTGTTTCCAATTTCCTCTATTTCACTGTGCCCTGGACTTGTCCTACATTGGCTGGGGCCTGGGTTTGCATTTTGTTTCTGCATCTTATCATTTTTCCATTTTTTATTTTATTTTATTTTTGAGTCCATGTTTGTAGATTTCTTACAGCAGCTGGCTTTATCCCTAGTACCAAGGCTTTCCTAGGAAATGTCTGTTATCAGGGATATCTTCTAGAAGTAGGTAGTTCTTGGTCTCCCTTAGTGATGGTTATGACCCTAGACAAATCACAGTTTTGTCACATAGGCAAGAAAAATTGTAACAGTTTTATAACTGCTATCATAACTATTGGCCAAAGTAGTTCACTTAACAATAACAATAGACTCAAGTTCTGCCTGGCTACTGAAAAACTGTGGCAACTATTAACCTGAGACCTTTAACCCTAGGAGCAAATTCTACAATTATACAACAGAATCCAACATAAACCAGGAACTTGCTTGTAATGATTTTTCCCTTTAGTGAAGTGATGTTATCCTGTTGTTGGAAGGGGACAGAATTAAGAGGGATAGGGGACAAAATAGGATATGAGTGAGGTCATATAGAGTAGGAGCATGGCTGGAGGGCAAAATATGATCATCTGGTTTTTTGGAAACTGGAGAACAGAGGATGGAAAGAATGAAGAGAAAGCAAAGAGGTATTAAAGTGAACCAGAAAGAGAAGAGACAATGTTTATGCCTATGAAGGTGAATAGAAGAAAACAAGAAGAAAGGTAAAAAAATCTAAATAATGAAAAAGGAATAAAAGAGAAAAACAAAACGAAAAACTGCACAGAAAACAAAACAAGACAAAAGCAATCAAATAAAAAATCAACTGGGCATAAAAAGGAAAACCTATCAACCAACCAGAGGAAAATAGAAATAGTAAGGTTCTTCTGGTGTCTACAGTTCTGTGGAAGGTCCAAGCCAGATTCCAGAACAGTGTTGTGTGCTCCAGTCAAGTTCACAGTGGGATCTGTGCAGGGTATGGGGCTAATCTTTGCCTCTGGATGTGGGACTGGGACTGGCTTTCTGTTGCTGGAGTTCTCCGCAAATCTTTTGACATAAAACAGCAGCCCTATCCACCTCCTTCTATTCCTAGTATCTGTGTACTGAAGCACAATGCTGGTTCACCTAACTTATCAACTGCTGGCTCTCATTATCACTGCTGCTTTAGACTTTTTCACTACACTGGCCCTGCCTACAGGACATCTGTGCCTATGCGCGGGCCTGCTGGGTCACTGGGTCCACCTGGTCCAGCATGTATGGTCCCACTGGGGCTTACTGCCCCTTTTTCATTTTTGAGACTGGGTCTCACTCAGTTGTCCAAGCAGAACTCATAGTTCTCCCCTCAGCTTCTCAAGTGGCGGAATAACAGGTGTGTGCTACCATGCCCTTGGTAAAGGCAATGATTTTAATTTCCCAGTGATTGGTACCAAGGATAGATTGACCAAAATTAAGATAAAGACTATGTTGCTAGACCCAAAGCTTTCTACCCAGGGGTAGATATTTTTGAGATGCGATTCACATAACATAAATTAACCATTTTAAAGTGAATAGTTCTGAAGTATTTAATGCATTCACAATATTGTACAACCATCTGTTGTAACCCCCCCCCCCAAAAAAAGGCCCCAAGATGAAAAACAGGGCAAGATGATGTCTTTTTTAAAAGAAGTGCTTTTATGTTAGCTGGCCCAGTGATACAACGCAGATGGAATTTGCAAAGCTGTGCGACTGAGTTAGAATTTTGACTGATTTTTATAGTTCATTTGTGATTAGCTCATTGATCATTAAGTACATAGCAATGAGAAACAGAAACAAGGTGGGCCGTTGTTCCCCTTTGCTTGAGGTCAGAGGCATTTCACAGTGGGTGGTAGCCAGTTCATAGCTCTTGGTTTGCCAATTCCAGGAACATTTGTCTCTCATAAAGGGAACAATGGTTGACACAGCATCATTTGTCTCTTACAAAGGGAACAAAGCTTGACACAGCAAACAGGTTACTGGGGTGGGGGGGACGACACATACAGAACAGCATGATGACGTGGTCAGTTAATCTGTAACTATGTGGTTGGTGCTTGGTTACTAGGGTAAGGAGCTCAGCACAGAATGACAGTACTGCTAATAACTAACTTAATTAACTATTTTAATTTTTTAGCATCTTAGTATAACACCATCACCTCTATCCAGTTCCAAAACATTTTCATCAACCCGAAGGAAAATCCTGTACCCATTAAGCATTGCCCCTTTCTCTCTCAGCACAAGGCAGTCACCAATTTAGAGTCTTCAATAATTTCAGATCTATTCTGGGAGTGAAACTGATTTCTAATGATGCTAATTCTGTTTAATTTTTTTGTCCAGAGGGTAGGGGAGAATTAGAAAAAGAGGCCATGAGAATTCATATGAGTCAGCCAGCCAGTCTAGTATGGGCATACTCACTCGGTTGGCCCTTTATCCTGTCTTTGACCTTTTTTATCAGCAGAGAAAAGTGAGTGTTGTGGTTCCTTTACATCTCTGGCTCTCTTCTAGGGCTGTGTCTGGCAGTCCCCGAAAAGACTGTAAGATGGTGTACTGTGTCAGATCACGAGGCCACCAAGTGTTCCAGATTTAGTGACAATGTGAAAAAAGTCTTTCCAGCAGACGGGCCCCTTGTCACTTGCATGAAGACAACCTCCTACCTTGAGTGCTTCAAGGCCATTGCGGTAAGTCACTGTTGCCCTCTGTGTTTACTACTGCAGAGAAAAATACACCTGCTCAACTTCCATTGATAGGAAAAATCATAGTCATAGTCATAACCATACAGTTCATAGCTAAGGACTCAATCTTAGTGAGATATCTATAGTAAAGTAAAACTAGTGTTGCATTAAAAAGAATCTATAAAGACCCACAAATAGGACATTAGGTGTAACTCAGTGGTAGAATTCTTGCATAGTAGGCAGTAAGTGGTAGTTGTTTTGATATTAACTGAAAAGTCACACTTTCAAAAAGGCCTTATCTTTGTATTCTCCACAGGGGCACATGGCCTGTAGAGTTGCATTCTCTAACTTGCCTGGTTATTCCAGCAGTGAAAAAGAAAAAAAAAGAAAGAAAAGACTGAGAAATAGACAAGAAGCTCTGTTTTTACTATTATTACTTACCATTGTTTTTGAAATTTCCCAGTGATGCAATAAGACATAAAATACATGTAAGATAGAATCCATCAAACATATCAAACAATAATATATGATTGCTTCAGAAAGCACAGTGGAATTGAAAAAATGCTGCTGTAATCATTTATTAATGAAAAAATTAGCTTGGTAAAAAATAAATATATTACAAGTCATATCATTTTTGTATAACAACAGACATAATTGGGGAGGATAGCCCCAAATTGTGATTTCACTTATGTTTGAAATAATAAACAAAAATATTTCTAAAAAATACCAAATGGGAGATTTATAAAACTGTTAGTATAAAAGTCTATAATAACTTAACAACCTTATTTATTTCATTTTATTTACTTTTTTGAGACACAGTGTTGTTATGCATTTCAGGCTGGCTTTGAGCTCGCTTTGAAACCCAGGCTGGTTTTGAACTTGTAACAATTCTCCTACCTTAGCCTCCCAAGCGCGGGATTACAGGCATATGCCACCATGCACGCTTAACAACATTTATTAATAAATGAGCCATGCATCACATTCCCAGGTTGGAAGACTAAATGTATACTTTTATATTTTCCTAAAGTTGTTCAATATATTTATCATGATTTTCATCAAAATAAACTACTTTCAAAAGAATTCTTAAGGAAGAAAATATGGATAGGATTATAAGATAGTGTGAGAAAGAACACTAACTGAATAGTCAAGGTTTTCCTAAGGAGATACCATACATAAATAAAAGTGTTAGCAAAGAACAAGTTACTGACATGGATGTTGAATACTTGGAGGAGAACAAAAGCAATGTATGCTCAGCTTTTTGCATGTCTAATCATCTAATGATATACATAATATTATACATATGCAAAGTACAGTAAATGGTGAACACTAGGGCATTAGGGTTGTAGACTTTATAAGCTTAGACTAGATGTATGTAGATTTAGCTAGAATTTATGATAAAGCAAACTTTCGCAAAATGATTGAGCAAGGATTCTTTAATTGGACAACTGGCTAGACATTGGGGTTAGAAATCTTAATCCATTTTCACACACACACACACACACACACACATCCCTTCTAGCTTGATTCGACTTGATGTAAAGAGTGTTCTGGTTTATATCTAGCTGTCTTCCCAAACCTCATGCATTCGTAAGTGAGGCTTTGATGAGGTGATTGGATCTTGGGTGTTATACTCATTAAGGGTGTTGTACTGATGGGTTTATATCTATATGTGGTATCAGGAAGTAAAACCTGGTCAGAAGAGGTGGGTCACTGGGAGTGTGGCCTAGAAGGGTTTATCTCCTGCTCTCCTCTGTTGATTGCTCTCTACTTCCTGTCTACCATGTCATGAGGGTATTTTCCTCTCCAATGTCTTCATACTTTGGAATTAGCTGACTATGGACTGAAACTTCTACAAACTGTGAGCTAAAATAAACCTTCCCTCCTTAGAGTTGTGGGTGTCAAGTATTGTGTCTCAGTGACAAAATGTAACTAAGACAAAGATACATAACTAGGGAAATCAAAAAAGTAAGCAAATTTGGAAATGTAAACATTTTAAAACTATGATAAATTTTTTAAAAATAAATCACATCAGCTGTAACAAAATCACTTACTGCACTGTAAAAACTATATAAATATATAACTTAAATTTATAAGAAGTGCTTAAGAATAACAAGCTATAACCAAACCACTCACAGAAAAAAAAACATTGCAGCTAATAAACAATATAGACATTACAGGAAAAATGTTCATCCTTTTTAATAACCAAATAAATTAAAATAAACCCCTTCTGCAGTAAGTTCATATCTAGTAATGTGATGACATCTCTTTCTTTCTTAAAGTTAATTTCATTGATACTTTTTAGATGTACATAGCGATTACATTCATCATAGAGAATTTGTGTCTATACATAATATATTTTGATTCTTCTTTTTTGCCCAATCTTTTCTCCTCCCTTCAACCCCTCTTCCTATCTTATCTACAAAAATTTTGTTTCCATTTTTCCTTCTATTCTTTTTTCTTTTCTCTTCCTTCATTTCCCCTTTCCCTGTCCATGTTTTCCTTCCCATTTGAACAATTTTTTCCTGTTTCATAATATGTGTTATACCTTGTGGTCCTTGTTTATGCTTTTGGTTTCTCGCACCAGAGAAACAATGCAGTATGTATGCATGGGTGTCTAATTTATTTCACTTAGGAGTATGTTTTCAAGGTACATCCATTTACCTAGAAATGTCTCAAGTTTATCCTTTATGGCAGAGTAATGCTTCATTATTGATAACGTTTTTCACTGGTAGGTTTGCAGTGAAACTGGTATGCATTGCTATTAGCATTATAAATCATAAACTTGTATTAGGGTTATAATTTGTTTATTTCTGAACAGAATTTGGAAATATTCATTGTCACGAAGATGTTCATAAGTTTTTATTCTTAAATTCACATATATATGTGTATATTTACATGTGCGTGCATGTGTGTGTGTGTGAAGAGAAAGGCAGAGACAGACATGCATTTGGTACAGACATTTGACCTTATGCAATCACGGGAGCTGGTTGAGAAGCCTCTGTAAGGTTGTTGTCTTTTTGCCTCTGATTCAAGTTTCATTTTGCCTCTGATTTTGGAACGTGTCTGTAAGAAAAGGAAGGAAGATGTCTGTAAAATAGGGAGAAGTAAGAGCAACTTGGAACCCACGAGGATAGAATGAAACATGTGTGGGTTCCCACTGCTCTGCTTCTTGATGGGGTTCACAAGGCTTAGTGCCTTCTTGTTCTTTTAACTTTTATACTAATCCAACCTTTATCAGTTCAGGTTGGTTTCTGATATATTCAATAGTGTTCTAATTTTACACACACACACACACAAACATATGTAAAATGTATATGAAACAAAATGGGTTTGGAATATATAATTGTAATATACATTGGTATATTTTGATACCTGTATTTTGTAAAATATGTATAAGAAAATGCATATAGCATACATATCATAAAATATAAGAAAAGGAAGTAAATATATATAACACTTTTGTCCCTCTGTGTTGATGGCTTCTGTATTTGCACATTCAAGCCTCAGCAAATGTAAAAAAAAAATTTTTACCTTTTCTGAATACATAGACTTCATTCTTGCCACTAATTATATACATATTTTTTAAAATTTTATTTAAAGAGAAAAAAGAAAAAAAACAGAAAAAGGGTACAAGTTATACAGAATTTCAGAAAAAATAAACAGTAGGAAATCACTAGTTAATTGCATATTGTCATCTTAGAAATAGTTGTTGAAGTTACAAAATTAAAGCATATAGAGGGGACTTTCAAACAGTGAGACTGCAAACAGTTTTGTTCAATAATCCAACAAAACACAGTAATATGATTATCTATCTTATACACTTAAATATATATGCAGTTATATCTTTTAGAGAACTTTCTTTTCCTTTCTTTTGTACAATGACGATTACACATTTTGGGTTTTATTACTCCCACAGTTCTTATTACTTTTTTTTGAAGAAAGTAAAACCAAATGTGACATACCAGGACAGAGTCAGTGAAATCAAAAGGATGGACATAATACATAATGTAAAAACAAAATAGAAGATGATCAACAATGGTTACCATAATGCCTCGTTATCTTAAAAAGAATTGCCTATGTCATCAGTTATAATAAAATTGAACAAAACAGTAAAGAATAAGACCAATAAAACGAAAACATTGGAGACATTAGAGGACTTCAAAAGAAGATAATAGTCAACCAGAATGGGCATCGCAATGGATCTTATTGGCTTCATAGTTGTTGCCTAGACTTTCAAACTTGGTACTGTCTAGCATAACAGAATAGAGGAAAATCAGTCAAAACAAGATGGTGAGAGCAATACAGAATTTCAAATCAAGTTACTAGGAAATCAAAGTGGATTACTATAACATATCCTGCTATTTTTTAATTTATTTTTCCCTTAATTAAAAGGATAAAAATGAAAAAGTAGATAATAAAAAAGAGATGAGATAAAAAAAGAGGGCATAACAACATAGCAGTGCAGGTCAAAACATAGCCATTTCAGCAAAATAGTGTTTCACCACAAGGTAATCTTGACATAATAGTAGTTACCATAGTATCTCTTCCATTAAAATCTTTGGGTATAACTTCGTATACTGTAGCATCAAACATATCAAGACAATGTAAAACCATTCAAGAGAATGACAGTATTACAGGGTATTTAGAATCAACTAACAGAAAATAAACAATGGTTTCTGTATAATCTCCTTGTCTATAAAAGTTTTTGTTTATATTATCACATATAATAAAATCCAATAAGATACAACACGTTAAAACCGATGGAGACAGAAGAACAAAAGCTTGATGGGACTTCAAAACAAGAAGATATTAAATCAGCACTACCTATTATGATGTCTTGTTTTCTCCAAAATAGCTGTTCCTACCATCCAACCTTCTCTGCCTCATTTCTGTTGACCTTTTTTTCTGTCACTAGTTGTCAGTTTGTCCTCTTCATTTCGCTTTCTGCTCCATTCATTGTGGCCTCTCTGCCACTGTTTGGTATTTTTCATTTTTAGAATATCCTGCAGTAATCTCTGTAGAGTTGAACTGGTGGTTGCAAATTCCCCTAGTTCCTCTTTATCCTGGAAGCACCTTGTTTTTCCATCAATTTCTAGGGACAGTTGTGCAGGATATATCAATCTTGGCTGGAGGTTATTATCTTTCAAAGCTTGAATTATTCCCCCCACGCTCTTCGTGATTTGATGGTTTGTGCCGAGAAGTCTGCTGTAATTCTGATGGGTGTTCCCTTGTAAGTGATCTGTTTCCTGTCTCTAATGGCTTTTAATATTCTGTTCTTATATTGGATTTCTGGAATTTTGATTATTATATGCCTGGGTGTAGCTCTGTTTGGGTTGTAGGTGGCTGGGGTCCTGTATGCCTCATACATCTGAGTATCTTTACCTTTTGCTAAATTAGGGAAATTCTCCTGGATTATTTCTGTGAATAGCTTTTGTAGTTCATTTGTTTGAGTCCCTACTTCTTTTATGTTCTTAATTCTTAAGTTATAGATCCTCTTGTCATCTTCTAGTCTTTGCATTATTGCTGTTTGTCTTCTTGTTATTTTTAAGAAGTTTTTCATTTCATGCTCCCACCTTACAAATCTGTCCTCCAGTTCTGATAATCTATCCTTAGTTTCTTTCAAGCTGTTATGCCAGCTTTCAATAGAGTTTTTAGTTTCCTGGTAATCTCTGTGAACCTGCTTCACGTATTCTATGTTTTCTCTATTTTCTCCATCAAACAATTCTCCCATTTTTTTCTGTTCTTCCATTCCACCATCTGTTTTTTCTTGGGTGGTGCTTAGCATTTCTCTAATTATTCTACTTATTTCTTGCTTTATTTCATTAAATACTTCATTTTTGAACTCGTCTATGAGGCTCCGGAGATACCGTTTTATATCTATAGGTGCTGTGTCTGATATTGCATGTTTTCTGTCTTCATTCTCTTTTGCTTTTACCTTTCCTGGATCAGTGTTCTCAGGATTGGGGACTGAGGAACCTTTCTTGTTGCTCCCTTTTCCCATACTTTTTGTTCCTTCCATACAAGCGTATGTAGAAGGCTCAGTTTTTTTTTTTCCTCTTTGTCTGTGGTAGTTTGTTTGAATCCACCGGCTAAGTGTTCCTGCCCACTGCAGTGTACTAGGGAGACACAGATCTGGGCAGCCTCTGCTGAGCCCATCCCTCCAGATCAACCTAGTGAAGGCTTCACTGCTAGAGTGCACCGCCAGGTGCAGGGACCTGGTTTGGGCTAGCCTACAGGATCTTAGTCCATGGCATCACCAGGCCAAGTGCTCCCCACTATTCCCACTTGAGAGGGGAATATGTGACTAAAGTCACTGCAGGGCTGTGTTCCGGCTAGTCTGCCCGTTCCCAGAATGTTCTTTGTTGGAGCCTCCTAGTCTATGAAAGGGTCCCCATTTCACTCACTGCAGGTCGAGCCAGTCCCGCTCTCAATGCTGCCGTTTGGGCCAATTCCCGCTCTCAGAGCTTTGGCGTACCTCTCTCCCTGCCGTGCGGATTGGGACGCAGTATCGGCAGCAGGACATTCAAATCGCGGCTTCCAATGGCGCGGGATCCAGCTTCCACACTGAGATTTTATCTGTTCCTGTTATAGCATCAAGATTGCATTTCCAGTTGGTTTCTCTCAGCTTACTTTGTTCCTGGGTCAGCAGGGTACATCTCACCTCGCGTGGGACTCCTCACACGGCACCGCTGCTGGATTCTAAGCTGGTAATCTCAGAGAGCCTCTGTGGCTGCTGTTATTTGTCCACCATGTTCTCCTGGAAGTCCTATATACCTATTTATACAGGTATCATACCTATTTATATAGCATTTACAGCATTTAGTTATGTAAACAATTTAAAGTTGATTTAAAGTACATTGGTTATATGCAAATACTACATTCTTTTACATTAGGGACCTGAGGATCTGCAGATTTGTTTACTGTGGGAGTTCTGGGGCTAATTTCCCTGGATACTGAGGGTGACTTCACTAAATCCAGTAAAACTCAAATCACTTTGAAAGATAATTAATAAATAAACAAAAAGAATGATTTCTGGGCTAGGAATGTAGTTAGGCAGAGAAGCACATGCCTAGCAAGTGTGAAGCCCTGAGTTCAATTCCTCATACCAAAAAAAGAAAAGGAAAAGACCCCAAAAAATTTCTTAAGAAAAGAATTATTTCAAGATCCAGAGAACATGGTGGACAGATAGCAGCAGCTATGCAGGCTCTCTGCGAGACCCAGCTTAGAATCCAGGAATGGTGCAGAGTGAGGAATCCTAACCAAGAGGAGATATACCCTGCTGACCCAAGAATGAACTGGGCTGAGAGATACCAACTGGGAATGCAATCCTGGTGCTATAACAGGAACAGATAAAGCCTGAGCATGGAAGCTGGAGCCCGCACCATTGGAAGCCGCGATTTGGGTTTCCTGCCTCCACTGCTGCATCTGAATTGGCTCGGCAGGGAGAGAGATGCACAAAAGCTCTGAGAACAGGAATCTGTGAATGGAGTTAAGAGCTGGGCGGGCGGGCAGCCGTGCATCGACCTCTGGTGAGTGAGGGAAACTGGGACTCTCCCACGGTCTAGGAGGTGCCAACAGAGGACATTCTGGGATGGGGCCAACTTGCTGGAACAGGGCGCTGTAGTGACTTCAGTCACATATCCCCCTCTCAAGCGGGATTGGTGAGCAGTGCCTAGCCTATGTGACACTGCTGGCTGAGACCCAGTAGGCTAGCACAACCCAGGCCCCAGCGCCTGGAGGGGCACCCTGGTGGTGAAGCCTTAGGTAGGTTGACCTGGAGGGGCGGGCCCCGCATAGGCTGCCTGGTCCATAACTCCCAGGTGCACTGCGGTGGGCGGGAACACATAGCCGGTGCAATTCAATCAGACTGTGGCCGACAGGGAAGGAAACTGGGCCTCCTATATATGCTAGCATATATGAGGAACAAAGAATATGGGAAGAGGGAGCAACAAGAAAGGCTCCTCGGCCCCCAATCCTGAGAAACAGGCAATAGCACACACACCATCAATAGACATAAAAGGCTATCTCCAGAGCCTCATAGATGAGTTCAGGAATGAAGTTATTAATAACCTGAAGCAAGACAAAAGCAGAATAGTTAGAGAAATGCTAAGCACCACCCAAGAAAAAGCAGATGGTGGAATGGAAGAACAGAAAAAGAGGGGAGAATTATTTGATGGAGAAAATAGAGAACACATAGAATACGTGAAGCAGGTTCAAAGAGATTACCAGGAAACTAAAAACTCTATGGAAAACTGGCATAACAGCTTGAAAGAAACTAAGGATAGATTATCTGAACTGGAGAGCAGATTTGCAATATGGGAGCATGAAATGAAAAACTTCTTAAAAATAACAAAAAAATAAACAGCAACAATACAAAAACTAGAAGATGATAAGAGGATCTATAATTTAAGAATTAAGAACATTGGGGGCTGGGGATTTAGCTCAGTGGCATAAGCGCCTGCCTTGCAAGCAGGCAGTCATGAGTTCGATCCCTGGTACCGATAAAAAGGAAAAAGACAAAAAAAAAAAAAAAAGAATTAAGAACATAAGAGAAGAAGTGGGGACACAAACAAATGGACTACAAAAGCTATTCACAGAAATAATCCAAGAGAATTTCCCTAATTTAGCAAATGGTAAAGATACTCTGATATATGAGGCATACAGGACTCCAGCTACCTACAACCCAAATAGAGCTACACCCAGGCATAGAATAATTAAAATTCCAGAAATCCAATATAAGAACAGAATATTAAAAGCTGTCAGAGACAAGAAACAGATCACTTACAAGGGAACACCCATCAGAATTACAGCAGACTTCTCGGCACAAACCACCAAATCACAAAGAGCGTGGGGGGAAATAATTCAAGCTTTGAAAGATAATAACCTCCAGCCAAGATTGAGATATCCTGCACAACTATCCCTGGAAATTGATGGAAAAACAAGGTGCTTTCAGGATAAAGAGGCACTAGGGGAATATGCAACCACCAATTCAACTCTACAGAGAATACTGCAGGATATTCTAAAAAAGAAAAATACGAAGAATCCAGAAATAGTGGCAGAGAGGCCACAATGAATGGAGCAGAAAACAAAATGAAGAAGACAAACTGACAACTAATGATAGAAAAAGAGCTCAAGAGAAATGAGGCAGAGAAGATTGGATGATAGGAACAGCTATTTTGGAGAAAACGACGTCATAAGAGGTAGTGCTGATTTGGTATCATCTTATTTTGAAGTCCCATCAAGCTTTTGTTCTTCTGTCTCCATAGGTCTTAACATGTTGTATCTTATTGGATTTTATTATGTGTGATAGTATAAACAAAAACTTTTATAGACAAGGAGATTATACAAAAACCATAGTTCATTATCTGTTAGTTGATTCTAAATACCCTGCATTACTGTCATTCTCTTGAATGGTTTTACATTGTTTTGATATATTTGATGCTACAGTATACGAAGTTATACTCAAAGATCTCAAGGAAAGAGACAATATGGTAACTACTTTTATGTCGGGATTATCTTGTGGTGAAACACTATTTTGCTTAAATGGTTATGTTTTGATCTGCACTGTTTAGTTGTTATGCCCTCTTTTATTTCAATCTCCATTTTATTATTTACTTTTTTTATTTTTATCCTTTTAATTAAAGGAAAAATAAATTTTAAAAAAGCAGAATATATTATAGTAACCCACTCTGATATTTTATTAACTTGATTTGAAGCCCTGTATTGCTCTCACTATCTTGTTTTGACTGATGTTCCTCTATTCTGCTTTGCTTGATAGTACCAGGTTTGAAAGTTTAGGCAACAGCTGTGAAGATAGTGGGATTCATTATGCCGCCCATATTGGTTGACTATTATCTACTTTTGAAGACCTGTAATGTCTCCAATGTTTTGGTTTTGTTGGTTTTGTTCTTTACTGTTTTGTTCAATTTTATTATAATTGATGATATAGGCAATTCTATTTGAGATAGCGGGAAGCATTATGGTAACCATTGTCGATTACCTTGTTTTATGTTTTTACATTATCTATTATGTCCACCCTTTTGATTTAACCGACTCTGTTCTGTTAAGTCACATTTGGTTTTACTCTCTTCCAAAAAAAGTAATAAGAACTGTGGTAGCAATAAAACCCAAAATGTGTAATAGTCATTGTACAAAAGAGAGGAAAAGAAAGTGCTCTAAATGGTATAACTGCATGTATATTTAAGTGTATAAGATAGACAATGAATTACTGAGTTTTGTTGGATCATTGAACAGAACTGTTTTCAGTCTCACTGTTTGAATGTCCACTTTATATGCTTTAATCTTGTAACTTTAACAAATATTTCTAAGATGACAATATGTAATCCATTAACTAGTGATTTCCTACTGTTTATTTTTTTCTGAAATTCTGTATAACTTGTACCTTTTTTCTGCTTTTTTCCCTTTTTCTCCTTAAATAAAAAAAAAAGAATTATTTCTATAATGGGTATGGAAGTGATTCAACCTCATTTCTGAGAGGACGCTGTGGAGTTTCTGCTTCCCGTAGAAAGAAGGGAACCCTGGGCCGACAGCTTCCTGTAAAGGTGCCTCAGATCTGAGAGTACATAACATGAGTTACTGCGGGCAAAACATATTCTACAATTCACTCACTTATCCAACACTTACTGAATACCTACCTGTGCTAGATGCACTTCTGGTATTAGGATTTGGCAGAGAGTAAAACACACAAAAATGTCCTCAATTTCAAGGAGCTTATATTACACAGGGAAGGACAAACAACGAACTAAGTATGTCAGATAATTGATAAGGCTTAAGAAGAAAAAGTGGAGATGATAGTTTTATGAATGAAGCCAGTGACATTTGACATAGACCAGGGAAGGTGATGGAGGTCCATTGCATTCAGTGTTTATGGAACAAACATCCCTGAGAGAGGACTAGGGGAGTCTTCCTCAGAGATGATGGGTGCCATTCATGGTCTAATCTCTCTTTCAGGCAAACAAAGCAGATGCTGTGACCATTGATGGAGGTTTGGTGCTTGAGGCAAGCTTGGCCCCCTACAACCTGAAGCCCATCGCCGCAGAATTCTATGGGTCTAAAGATGGTGAGTTCTCCCTAGGCACCCAAGCTGTGGGTGTGACACTACAGCCACTGGGGCAGTCGGGGACTCTGACAGCATCCTCTTAACAGAAAACAAAGTTTCTGGGAGCTCTTTGGATGGATGGAGGTTGTCACTGACCCACAAGGACTAGGCTATAACTCTTCCTAGGCAACTGCAACCTTTGTGCATCCTAATGGAAATACCTTTGGTGCTGTGGGGATATGCACAGCCTGGAAAGGAGGTGCAGTCCTGAGTCCATCACTCCTAGGCTGCCCATCTCTGGGAGGAGAACCTGAGGGTCTGACTGCTTCTTCTCTGTGCTGTCTCCTCCTTGGACTGAAGTATACAGGCCTTGTATGTTTTGAGGAGATTCTTGGGGAGACTACGAATGGACCTTTGCCTCTTTCCCACACTTTTCCACCAGTGCTGTCAGTGTGGGAGCACAGTCCACCTCTAATTTTCAGGGCCCTGGCACATTCCTAGGTTGCTCCTGCATCCTTCCTCCCATGCTTTGTGATGGAGCTGTAGACAGAGAAGTAGAGAGGCCGTGACCTCAGTGCCTAGGAGCTGAAAGTCTTTCCTGCAGACACCTGCAGGCCCTGTCAGAGTGGGAGCCTTCAAAATTCCCATCTCTGCTGGTAGAAAAATAAGTACAGTTGCCTTTACAATTATGGTGGGTTCATGTCTAACAAACCCACTGTAGATTGAAAAAGTTTAAGCTTAAAATGCATTCAATACATCCAACTCACTAAACATCATAGCTTGCTAGCACAGTATTAGTGTTTCCCCTGGTGATCACATGGCTCCCTGCCACTGCCCAGCTTCATGAGATAATTGTACCACATATCAATAGACTGAGAAAAGATCAAATTCAAAGAATGGTTTCTGCCAGGCGTGATGGTGCACGCGTGTAATCCCAGCACTCAGGAGGCTGAGGCAGGAGGATCGTTGTGAGTTTTGAGACCAGCCTGTACTACAAAGTGAGCTCAAGGCCAGCCTGAACTACATAGTTAGACCCTGTCTCAAACAAAGGACAAAATCAAAAACAAAAACAAAAAAACCAAGAAACAAAGAATGGTTTCTACTAACTACGTGTTGCTTCCACACATTGCAAAGTTTAATAATCAGAAGCTTAGATATTGTAAACCAGAGGCTATCTATGTGTTGATTACCTTAAAAAGTTCAGTTTTCTCTTTTGTTTTCTCTGTGCTGACCAGGTGAGGGTGTGAGATGGTAGGATCTTTCAAAGGTCTGCATTGCATGCTCTGGAAGCGCAGTGGTGAAGATGTGCCATCTTCCTTTGTTCCTTCTTTCTCTGCTCCTCTGCAGATCCACAAACTCACTATTATGTTGTGGCTGTGGTGAAAAAGGGCACCAACTTCCAACTGAACCAGCTCCAAGGCAAGAAGTCCTGCCACACGGGCCTGGGCTGGTCTGCTGGGTGGATTGTTCCTATTGGTCTGCTGCTTCCCTCTGGTTCTCTTGAAGCAGGTAAGCCGGGAGGCATTGGGTGTCCTCAGACAGTGCTCCTACACTAGTTGCCCAAATGGGCCATGTGTGGACCCTACAGTCATTGTCACATGTATATGTTCCATGTTTTCCAAGATGGGATGAGGGTGTGTGCACCAGCAACCCATGGAAGCTGGCGTCCTCAAGAAAGGTGCTTCTGTCTCTCTGAGCTCCTGTTGGTCCTGCCTTCCTGGGGCCCCAGTAGCTTGGCTTGACAAGGAGCCATCCTTGAGGCCCACTTATGAAGATTACCTTCCTCCCAATTTCCCAGCAAGTTTCCCTGGGGCTTCCGATCACACTGGCAGCACCTCAGGCCTCCATGCCTAAGGTGAGGACTGGGGATGCAGGCACAGGAGGGATGGCTACTCAGGCACAAACTTCTTGTTCAGTTAGGATGGTCAAGGTGAGCCCTGGGCACCTTTTCAGCCCTTGAAGATGATGGTCAAATCCTGCTGTCTGCAAAAGTGCATCTTCCTGAGCTCTGCCATTATCTACAATGTTCGTGTTGCAGCCATGACAAGGACAAGTGGCTGCAGGGATCTGATGAAGTGCTGTGGCCTGGAGCACATATCATTCCCTTTCGTGGGGTGTTTACCTGCCTAAGTGATAGGTATTACTGGACATCTGTCTGAGCAGTTGTCCATTATGCCTCCTGCCCCATCACTAGCAACCTGTCCCACCTCTGTCACAGAAAAGGGACCCCATGAGCCACCCCAGCTCCTGGGTGCAGAAGGAACATGCAGGGGGCCTATAGTCTATGATAAGGAAGGATTTTTGGAGACTGGCTGGCCTGCAGGTGTTCCTGCCCTGTTGGGATTACTGTCTGCCTTCTTAGGACCTGGGGTTGCTGAGCTGGCAGAGTGAGTGGAACTGGGCCATGGCTTGATTCAGTGTAGGTCAGCCGCTCTCACACCTGCAATGGGAAAACTGGAAACATTTTTGTAGACCTGAGCCAGGAGCCCACATAAAACAGTGGCACTGTGGGCATCACTCACTCTGGCAGGCTGCACCCAGCTGGCCATGCACTCTTTTCTCCCAGCACCACTCTGGGAAGTCGGCAGACCTCGGGCTCGTAGGGCCACTCTCTCACATGTGTGCATGTCCTGAGGCCCTTGCGGGCTCATACCCTGTGGTCCGTGTGTCTGTGTTGAGCAGGAGCAGCTGAGTTCTTCTCTGGCAGCTGTGTCCCCTGCACAGATGAGAAGAGGTTCCCCAGACTGTGTCAGCTGTGTGCAGGAAAAGGGACTGACAAGTGTGCCTGCTCCTCTCACGAACCATATTTTGGCTACTCAGGTGCCTTCAAGTGAGTGAGATCCTCTGGTCAGCCTCCCATTGCCTTTTGGGAACAAGAGCACAGAGTGGACAGGGCATGCCCTAGGGTTCTACAGGGTCATGTGATAGCCTGGGTACTGGGTGCTTCCCTTGGTCTACCCTCACTCCAAACCTGTGTGGGATCCTCAGGTCTCCCCAGAGCTTGGTGCCTGCTGTGCTTCTCTCTAGGACCAGGGATCAGACTGGGGCCTGAAGACCCAGACCTGGGCTCTTGGTGTGGCCAAAGGCCAAGGCCTCCCAGTGCTCCTCCTGGTTTGCATCCCTTGTGTCAGGGACCTGAGGCTGCCTCAGTCCTCTGCAGGTGCCTCTTTGTACTCTATGCTCTGTAAGAGAAATGGCTGCTGCTCATATCTAGAGAGACACTGATTGGAACCCAGGGCTGACCAATGTGCTGGTCATCCATATATCTGACTTCAAGCCTTTAGTCAAAAGCAGACAAAAAGCCCTGTTTCTTTTAACTGCTTTCTAAGAGGAAGGTAGCATCTTTCCCCCACCCCACCCCCATTCCTCCACAGGGGTGCCGAGGATGTCCTTCTCTGGGGCTCCTGCTAGCTTCAGATCTGGCACTGGCTGTAGCATACAAAGGCCACTCAGAAAAGTGTAGCCTCTATAAGAGGAATTGGTTCCCAGGAAACTTTGGCCAAAGCCCCATGAGCCAGTAGCCAGGCAGACCCTCAGGGTTCTGCACCAGAGACAGGTGAGGCCTGTGCCTGAGGTGAGGGCCTGACCATACTGTCCTGTTCCTCAGGTGCCTGCAGGATGGCGTGGGGGATGTGAGCTTCGTGCGGCATCTGACGGTGTTTGGTAAGTGCTGGGTAAAGAACCAGGTGGGCCCAGCTCACTAGGGAGACTGGCTCTTGCCCCAAGTTTTCCTTACATCTAGAGATGAATGATGGTGAGGGGTTTAATCCAGAGGTGAGTTTGTGTGTTTCTGTTGTTTGTACTTTGGTGCCCAGTTTGTTTCTCTTGGCTCATCTCCTGTTGAACACCTTCCTGCATCAGGGACCTGTGTCTACCTCTCTCCACCATCTCTCAGATCCCTTCAGGGACCTTTCCATGAGTCCAGTGAACAAGTTTTCAAAACCTTTAAACTGCTAACGTTTTGCTTTGTGCTGGAAATGAAACCCAGGACCTCCCACGTGCTAAGCTAGTACAATATCACTGAACTATCTCCTGGCTCTAAAATCAAATTTTAATAACCAGTTCTCCCACTCATTAAAAATTTAATCACAGACAAATTTACATTTCATTGTAAATTTCTATGTGCTCCAAATACCTTAAGCCAATACATCTTGAGAAACACAAATATTTCTGAGCATGTCAGCACATTTAGAGTTAAATTTGTACAAGGCATTGTTACCACTGACAAAAAAAAATAGCTCCCATGTTGTTGTGTTTTCAGCTGTGTGTGAGCATGTGTGAGACAGAGAGAGAGAGAGAGAGAGAGAGAGAGAGAGAGAGAGAGAGAAAGAGAGAGAGATTAATGATTTAACCAGGGCTTTGTGCATGCTAGATAAGAAAGCCATATTCCCAACTTTAGTTCTCCATTTGAAAAAAATGCCTTTTTAGTATTCTAGACAATTTGCTGGAAGTAGACCAATAAAAGAGCATTTTAGCTAAGTAGAGTTTGCAGGTTCTCGGTTTTATATCGAGAGTTCATGTTAATGATCTATCTATCTATCAAATTGATGTTCATTGTGCTAAGCTCACTCTGATAACAATGTCTGCTGTGTGCAGGGGTTTTCAGACCTCACAAGCTACGCTGGCTTTAGTCCTTACCACCTCGGGTCCTTTCCTAACTGGTGACATCAGTGTCCTTGTTCTCTTTTCAGCCATGCACAGTTCACTGTCTCCTCATTATCACACACTGACCTGGTTTGTTCACTGTTTGGCAATTGATGCGTGTCTTGTTAGCAGCAATTTTAATCAGTGGGGTCACCTCTGGGTCTCATCTTCCAGAATTAAGTTTCTCCAAATGAGCATCGTTATGTCCTGTGAATGCTCCAGTTACTGCAGTTATGTCGGGGCGGCAGCATCTTTCAGCATCGCCAAGAGCTTTAAAAGGTGCACTTTGTTGCAGTGGCATGTTGTTCCAGGCCACCCTGATTTTTTGTTGAAAATCCCTTTTCTACTCTTCTGTAAGACACCCGCTTGCCTTTAAGGAGAATCTTGGGGGAGACTCCATGCGTGGCCTTCAGGCTGCCAGGGAGTGCTGGTGGTGAGCCACGGTCTGCTGCTGCCACTGCTGGGCCTTCAGGTGACCAATGTTCAAATGTTACTTCTTCCTGAGATCATTGTATCATATTGGTTCTTTGTACTTAATGCTAACATTATTAAATCATGTAATTTTTTACTTTTAATACACAAATTTTAAATTAGTATTATTTTTTTGAGACAGGGTCTCACTGTATAATTCAGGCTGGCCTTGTATCACTACATAGCCTAGGCTGGCCTCAAACTTGTGGCGATCCTCCTGCTTCAGCTTCCCAAATTCTGGGATTACCGGTGTGCGTCACCATGCCCAGCTTAAGTTATTTTCTTCATAACATGCTGTATTAAAATTGTAATCATTCCCAGGCTCTAGTTGTACCATTTATCTTCCCATGTGAGACTGTATCAACTTCATAGACCTTTAGTGTCCATTTGCCGGGACCACCAGAATGAAAACTGGGTGGTTTAAGCAATAGACATGTACCATCTCATAGTTCTGGAGGCTGGACTTTAAATGTGTGGGCAGGGTTCATTTCTCCTGAGGGCTGTGAGGGTGGCTCTCTCCATGCCTCTTTCCTAGCTGACTGCTGTCTTTGGTGTTCCTTGGTGTGTAGACACATCACCCCATCCTCTGCCTTCACGCATGCATGGTGCTCTCTGCACATGCATGCCTCATCCACATTTCCCTTCTTCCAAAGACATCACTCGTATTGGATTAAGGGCCCATTCTACTTCACTATGACTTCTTTAATTGCACCTGCAAAGAGTCTTTTCCTAAATAAGAAATGTGGGGGAATATTCTGAGCCACTGGAGATTAGGACTGCAACCTATAAATGTATTGAAGCTGTGATACCTTTTAATACCTATGCAATGGGAATCAAGAGGCCTCTTCCTTCTCAGCCTGCCCACTGCCCCCAGAGAAAATGCTGCTGTTTTGGTGGGGGAACTGGATTGTCCTAGCATGGCAGTGTATCAGACTCACTGAGGCTCTGACCAGTTACCTCAGCTCCCTGACTCTGGCTCCTCATGTCAAGAATGGGCTAATTATAGGCCAGTTGTTGTGAAGATGACATGAAGCCAAGCACGGATGCCTCGAGCACAGTCTTTGGTGGACCATGAGTGCTCAGTAAGCATTAAGTGTCACCCTTCTTGTTGGTGGAGCTATAGAGAAGCAGGGCAGTGGAGTGGGGGAGGCAGGCATGCCTCCAGGCCCTGTGTCTACCCCAGCTAAGGGTGAGAAGCCTTCATCCCACTGCCAAAACTGCCAGTTCCTCCTCAGTGTGAATGTGTTTGGAAGAGACTCTGTCCCAGTCACCTTCAGGTTACACATTTTGTGGTTGAGGAAGGAGGGGGCACCGCAGCTCATGGCTCTGTGTGCAGTCCCCTCACCTGCTCTTTCCCTCCCCAGAGGCCCTGTCTGAGAAGGCTGACAGGGACCAGTATGAGCTTCTCTGCCCCGACAACACCCGGAAGTCAGTGGATGAGTATGCGCAGTGCCATCTGGCCAAGGTCCCTTCTCACGCTGTTGTGGCTCGGAGTGTGGACGGGAAGGAGGACTTGATCTGGGAGCTCCTCAGTCAGGCCCAGGTATCCTCACCTGCTGTCCTCCTCTCCTTCTTGGATTTGGAGTTTGCCCTCTTGCTTCCTTGCCACTCTAGAAAGTACTTGCAGTGCATGAGCCACTCCCCTGCCGAGGCATTCGGTCTGCCTTCCTGCAGATTGCAGGGATCATAGAGCCCTTGACTGGCATCACCAACCCAGAGCCTAAAGCCTCTCTGTGGAAGCTCCTCTTGCCTCACTTTATTGTTTTCAGTTCCAAACAGGTCCATAGGATACAACCCAGATGTCCCCTCCTCCTCCAAGAAGTGCTCCTCTTACCCCACTGGCCCTTGATCTCTCCCTCCTGACTTCTTTCCCTTGGGTCCCAGGGCTCTCCTGCACCAATGGCTGTCTCTCCCAGCTGGCTCCTGTTCAGCACCCTGTCCCATCTCTGTCAACACTCTCTGTTCAGTGCTAGGGGATTCAGAAATGAACTAGACAAAGATTTGCCCTTGAATCACTCAAGATGACCATGGGAGACACAAAGAGTACAGCAGCAGATTGCAACTGCACTGTCTGGGTTCATCTAGGACAAAGTAGAAACTGCAGAAGAGAGAGAAACTGATTGGAAGGTTTTATCTGGGAAGATTCCTGAGCCCTGGGGAGTAAGCTGTGTGCACCCAAAGGAAGTGTGTGTTGGGGGAGCAGTTACCAGGGAGGACAGCAGGTGATAACTTCACACGGAGCCTCTGCAAGAACAAAAGCAATCATTTAAAAAACATATAGGCAGGTGCTACTATCAGCTGCAGTCAAGAATGGCTTTGGACCGGGCAGCAGGTGTCATAATCAAAGGGCCTTTTGCTTTATAGGCCAGAAAGAGAAAGGGACCATTTGATAACACAAGCCCTCACATGCCCTCATTCAGTGGCAGGCCTGGGATGAGGTGACAAGCCCAGGATCCTGCCGTCTAGCCCTGATGGCCTGGTACTGGATCACCAGCCTCTTCCAGATGAAGACCACCCCAGGGCCTGGGGCAGTCAGCAAAGGACAAGACAGCCTTGACTGCTGCCCCATGGGAACACAGAGCAGCAGCCCACATTGGATAGGGGTGGCTGCCTGACCCTCACCCACCCCTTCACCAGATCTAGGGGACAGCCCCTGGCAGTGCTGTGTAACTCTCGAGGTAGACAGTGAACCGTTCCCTGGAGATTTGATGATGCCATGAGCAGCAAGGGGAGTGGACTCCCTGGCCTCAGTGTTCATGCTCGGCTCTCATTGTCACCTGTCCTTGTCTGTGGGGAGCTGCTCTAAGACCCCATGGATGTCGGAACTGTGAACAGTACCAAACTGTACACAGATACACCCCCAACTCCTTATGGGTTATGTCGCCATAAACCCATTATAACGTCAAAAAATAGTAAGTTAAATTATCAAAATCAGGATCATCTGTATCATATATATCCAGAGCTACAATAGTTTATTTTATAAATAAGGCAGTGTAAGAGATTATAACAATATGCTGTAATAAAAGTTATTTAAGGCTCATTGTTTCTGGAGTTTTCCATTGAATAATTTTTAGAGTGCTGCGAGCTGCAGGTTACAGAAACCACGGGAGGCGTGACTGTGGATCAGAGAGGAGAGAGTTGACCGGTGTCCCTCCTCCCTGTCTGTCCCTTCACCTGGTTTCAGGTTCTTTTTACTTTTACCTCATTGTCAACCCTTCTCCCTCACTTTTTCTGTTACCCTTGAAACAGAAATACTTTGGAAAAGACAAGTCATCAGAATTCCAGCTCTTCAGCTCCCCTCATGGGAAAGACCTGCTCTTTACCAATGCTGCCCATGGATTTTTAAGGGTCCCCCCCAAGGTAGACGCCAAGCTGTACCTGGGATATGAGTATTTGTCTGCCATTCAGCATCTGAAGAGAGGTATGTAAGGGCCTTGGAGGGGTCGGGCCAGCCTAGGCAGCGTGACAAGACAGGCGAAATTGGGGCTCTCCCAGTGCCTGTGAGACTCACCCAGCTTTACTGGCCCTCAGAGTCCACAGGAGCCACCAGGTGAATTGGGTCAGGAGGAAACTATCTGTTGAGTCTAAGTTACTTAATTACAAAAGATCCTTTTCTTTCTATTCTTCCCTACCTCTTTCCAACTCTCCTTCCTCTTTCCCTTCTTCCCCTTTCTCTTCCCTTCTGGTCCTCACACATGCTAGACAAGTGCTCTATTGCTGAGCGACCCAGCCCCCAACAAAACGGTGTTGAAGACCTTAATATTGTAGACAACCTGCTCAGCTCCAACTCCATTTGACAGGGACAGTAGTCTAAACTGAAGTAGGACCACAGCTACTTCCATGATCAGATGCAGAACTAGAATAGAATCCCAGGTCTTTAGCTTGGCTCCTTCCTTTTACTGGATGCCCAGTTCATTTCATTCCCTTTTCTCTATTTTTTCCCCTCTGTATAGTTAATCCATAGTTATTGAGCATCTACAAAAGGGCAACCCAAGTGTTAGATGTGGTGAGTAAAGATACTGGGTGAGAGGGACAAGCAGTCTACACCCTGAAAGGATGACACCTCACTGGGACCTCCTCCCTGCATGGGGAGCCCAGCCCTGTGAGGGAAACCCCAGAAGGCACTGGTTTGAGCTGGAGCTCAGAGAGGCCCTGTAGGAGGTGAGGCCTGGGGTGAGGTGCACAGGAGCAGGGACCTCTGCCTTCACTGCTCTTCCTGAAAACTGAACACTAGGAACACAGGAACAAGGGAATGAGACAGAGAGAGGATAGCTCTGCTGCTATCAGGAGACCCCTGTTGGGAAGCATTGCAGCCATTTGGGCCTCCCTTGAATCCTGCTCTACTCCACTCCAGGTGTGGAAGTCTCCCAGAGGGTGCAGTGGTGTGCAGTGGGCCCCCACGAGAGGGCCAAGTGTGATGAATGGAGCGCGTTGAGTGGTGGCGCCTTGGTGTGTACCACAGAGGAGACCCCTGAGGACTGCATTGCTGCCATCATGGTAGGAGGGCCCCACTTCCACAGCTGAGCTCAGCTCCTCAGATGCTCTGTGACTATCCAGTGTGGCAGGAGAGGTCTTCTTCAAGTGCCTCCTCCTCAGCCCCCGTACCAGTACTTCTTGTTCACTGGCTGTCATTCTCTAAACCTCCACTCTACCACCTCTTGCACCCTTTCAGCTCAGAGATGGCTGAAATTCAGTCAGCCCAAGACCTGTACTCCTTGAGCCTCGACTGGGGAGTCCAGCAAGTGTGGGCTGTGTCCTACCTAGAAGCCTTGGGAAGCTAGGGTACATTCAGGGTGCAGCCAGAGTTAGTGTGGGCTGGGAATACCGAACAATATTTTCAGTTCTCAATTTTATTTCTGATCCGTAAAAAATTACATAGTGATAAATGAAAAATAATTAAAATAGCTCATAATTTTATCATTCTGAGGTCATGATGTAATTTATGAATGATGGAGTTGTGATATTAACTTTCCATTTCTCCCTGAGCAATTAATATTTTTGTGGCTGGGAAAGATACATTTGTAAATGAAAGACTGATAAACCTAGGAGATTACAACAGTCTTTCTTAACATGAGAGTTTCTAATTTTGCTAAACCCGCTGGCACCAACCTATAAGCCTGAGACCTTGTTAGTTACACAATCTCCTAAAATTGTTAATTGTAGGGGTTACAAATGGATCACTCAGGACAGTGTCTTGGAATTAGAGGGCTTGGCTTATTTTTCCTATCAAGATAGAACCAGTCAAGGAGGCCCCTGTTATACACTGAATTGATACGGTTACTGGAGGATGAGATGTTAATGAAATTCCCTGGAAGAGCTTGGAGAGTTTATGAGTAGTTAGGATTGGGGAAGAGACTGAGATTTCCAAAGGAAAGGACAAGTGGAGTGAAATTTTCATTTGTCTCAGGTGAGATGCTATAATTGATCTCATGAGATTGATATTCTTGGGGCTCTTGATAATAATGGCTTAGTTTCACTGAAAAGTGTTTTCCCTAAAGGAACCATTAAGTGTCGTCTCATGGTTATGTCAAGGTGAACTTGAAATAAAAAGGAAGTTTCAAGGGTTTTAGGACCAATAATTGTGTGGAGAGTTGTAGGGGATTTAGAGAAGTTAATAAAATATGTCTGAAAGAGTTTGGTGACCCTGTCTGCCAAGGTTGTTGGGTATTATTTAAGAGGGTGTTGGTTGAATCATTAAAGGTTGAGTTTAAATCTTGTTATACAGGAAGTTGTGTCTGAGTGTTTGTCCAGGTTGATTTGGGGGTGAGGATTGCATATAAGCTGTAGATGATAGAGATAGGCACAACCAGAAATCTTGGGCCAGAGAGGGATTTGTTCTGTTTAAAATGTCGAAGGTGAGATTGATGGAATGTTCTAAATGTTGAGCTAGAAGTAAATCTTTTTGGAACTGGGATTATCAAACAAGAGAATGTGGTGTCTCATCATTTTCTGGTCTCTGGGACACAATTCCTGACACCTACAATTTAAAAGGAGAAAAGCTTATTTTGACTCAGATTGTAGATTTCAGTCCATTGTCAGCTGGCCCCAAGGTAGAGTAGCATGGGAGAAGGGCATAACCAAGGAGAATGGCTCATGGCATGGCAAGCAGCCTGGGGGAGGAGAGATGGAGACAGACTTTCTAGGTTGCACCCCCAAAGTCCCACCTCCTCTGACAAGGTTTTACCTCCTCATATCACATATAGCCGTAAACCCACCATGGATGTGATACTGATGAGTATTACACCTTCATGATCCAGCCACCTCCTCAAAGCTCCATCTATGAGCACATGATGTAACAGGGAGTATGAGATTGGGTAGATCATGGTGAGTTTGGGGAGGAATGAACTGAGACCTAGTGGTGTAGAGAGGCCTCTAGTGAGGTCTCTAGTGAGGCCTCTATGGCACCTCCAGTTGGGAGTCTTTGGGGAGTAATAGAATAAGGTCAGAGAGGAGCAGGGGATGGGTCATGGTCTGACTCACATTTACCTCATGTTGATCAAACCATTTCTTTTGGGATAGCATTGAGACAGAGATGTAGGCATCAGGAGTTGGGATTTCCACCTGTGGGAAATGTGTAGAGTTGGGGTTTTTTATCCTTAGTTCTAGTCTGGAAAAACTGATCCATGAGGGAAGACCTGAATGTTTTGTGGCCGTCTGTGTGAAAGGGAAAACTGTATAGGGTCCTTGCCAGGTTTGCTTACAGGGTTTGGGACTGAGGGTTTTGGATGTAGGTACTGTCCCCGGTAGATAAGGGAGGGAGTGTTGACATCAGGTTTGGGGAGTAAAGTTTAGGAAGGTTTTGTAGAAGTGGGGTAACTAGGAAGAGCAGTGGTGGGTTGTGTTTGAAAAGGATGTATTGGAGGAGTGTTGCCAAGAACAAAAGGATGCCCATAAATCCATTGGAAGGGGCTGAAGAGATGAGGTGAGTTGGGGTGGCCTGATGTAGGGAAGGCAATGGGTAGGAAATCTATCCACATAGGTTTGGTTTGTAGCATGGCTGTAGTGAGGTAGAGTAGGCTGTAAGGAATGAGAGACACAGACTGTGAAATGTTGGAATAGAACACATCTGGGAATTTTCTAATTAGGAGAGCTGCTGCCATTAAGCTGTGAAGACAGCTTGACCACCCAGGACCACCTTATTAAACTGTTTTGAGAAGTAGACTATAGTATTTTTGTGCCAAAAAAACTGAGCTAGGAGCCCAAAAACGAAGCCCTTTTTGGCGTTTATATATAGACAGAAAGGTTTTCTGGGGTTTGGGAGATTTCATGTTGGCATGGAAGTGAGGGCCAATTTTAGTTGGTTGAAAGCAGAAGACAGAGGAGGGAGAAAAAAGGAGTGTCTGGAGTCTCTTGAGGTAGCATCATACAGAGCTCTGCTCAGCGATAAGCTGAAGTTTAGAATCTCCAGACAAAAGTAATCACTGAGGGCCAGGATGTAGCTCAGGTGGCTCAAGCACTCTCCTGGTAAGTGTGAGGTTGTGAGTTTGATCCCTGGTACTAAAAAATAGAACAAAATAAAATAGAAACAGTTAATCACTGAGTCCCCCAAAAGGAAAAGCGGTCAAATTTTGACTATGATAGGGGATCTGAGAGATGAGGGTTTCCTGGCCTTGTATGATTCTCTTAAGAGTAGAGGTGATGTGAAGTCTAAGGTAGGTGACCTCAATCTTAAACAAGCGGGCCTGTCTGAAGATACCCAGTATCTCTTTAGTGTTGGGAAGTTTAGTGTTAGCAGTATCTGTTGTGCATAAGAGAGAGAGAAGGGCTGTATGGTAATAGGTCATCATCATATTGGATAGGCAGCTAGGGTTTAGGGGAAGAGATAAGAGGTCTTTGGTTAGTGTTTGTCCAAAAAATTATGGTTGTTGCAGAATCCCTAAAGGTCAGTTTAAGTAAGTTGTTGGGAGGTTTTGGTGTAAAGATTCTTCCAGATAAAGTAAAGGGATTTGGGGGAACTGGGGTCAAGAGGGATGGGAACAAAAACTATCTTCATGGTCAAGAACTGTAAAATGGGAGGCAGTACTGAGAAAACAATGCTGTGTGGATTAGGCACCGGGGGGTGATAGTAAGAAGGGTTCATTGATAGTGTGTAGGTCCTGGACTACACAGTAAGTTCTATTTGTTTTTATGGCTAGGCTAAGGGTGATGTAAGGAGAACTGATGGATCTAAGAAGCCAAGGGAGAGGAGTTTGGAGATAGTGGACTGGGGTCCCTGTGCAGCCTATGGGTTAAGGAAATATTCTGTCTTGTTGGGGAAGAGGCAGGGTCTTTGAGGGTAACCTTGATAAGAGTGTGATGAGAAGCAACTAAGGAGTACTGAGCTTTCCAGCTGATGTGGTTGACTTGTTGGGGTAAAATGGGAGGTGAAGTTCGTGGAATCTGGGTTGAGGAGGGGAGGTGAGCTAAGGAGAAGGAGCATAGTCAAAGGTTGGGGAGCGCTGGATGGTTGTGGGAGACTGTACTTTTGAAAGTATATCTGGTCCCATTAATGGGATGGGACAGGTTGGGCGTGCTGGGAAAATATGTGAAAATTGTTGTTTTCAAGGTGCAAGGCAGGGGTGTGGTACAGAGTGGTTTGGAGATAAAGCCATCACCGCTACAGTGGAGACAGAAGAGGGAACTAGAAGTCCACATATTTCTGTAAAACCAAATATGATATTCCTGTATCCAACAGAAAAGTGATTACTTTACCCGCTACCTTTAGACAAATCTTGGTTTCTATTTTGTGGATGGAGGTTCAGAAGTTTTAGAACTGGGGTCCAGTTACTTGTCAACAGCAGGTCTCAGCAGACTGGGAATGAACAGGATATAATTGGCCTTGGATTTGGAATGGCTGGCCCCCTTCCTGGAGGTCTGGGGACAACCTATTTATACCTTTAGCTCTGGGGAGGAAAGGATGGTCTTGCTTGTTTTTTTGAGACAGACTCTTGCTTTGCAGTTCAGGCTGCCTTGAATTCATTATATAGCCCAGGCTGGCCTCACTTTCATGGTGCTCCTTCTGCCTCAGGCTCTTATATTACAGGCATGTGCCAACACACCTGCATCGGGAAAGGATTGGTTGTTTTTTTTTGGGGGGGGTGTTGTGTTTTGTTTTTGTTCTTTTTTTTTTTTTTTTTTTTGGTATAGGGGATTGAACTCATAGCCTCGTGCTTGCCAGGCAGGTGCTTAATAGCTAAGCTAAATCCCTGGCCCTGAAAGAATGGTTTTTATGTCTACTTTTATCTTATACTGCTATTAGTTCTCATTAATGTAATGTTTTACGGCTGTACAGTAGATGTTGGGCAGAAGTGTGTTGTTATCAAAGAACATTGGGGATTTTAAACCTCTTATCACCATGGCTTCCCTGATGAATCAACAAAATCAAATCATTGAGAAGAGACAAAGTTGTCATATCTGTAACTCCTTTGAGCTGATGTCCTTAAGGCTTGTCCTTTTTTTGAGTTTTCTGATCATCAGAGGTAGGGTGAAGCTGAGCTTAAAGTTGAGACTTAAACTGGTGAGACCCAAATAAGTTTTTGTAGTAGGTTTAGGCATTGGTTTGAGGCTTATTATTGGGAGCTGTGGAATTCCAAAAGAAGTAAACTGGAAGATAGTTGTACAAACATGAACCAATGATGATTATCTAAGAATACTTATTAGTAGCCATTTTTACAGAGAACAGTTTAAAAGCCAGACCTAAATATTATCTTTTGTGATAGTTACAATCAGGCACTTAAGCAAAAGAATTCTTCCTTACAACCTCTTTGATCTATTTATCTTTTTATGGAGTTGACATAAGTGACTCCATTTTGATTTTGACAGCATTCATGTTTTTAACTATCTCCTCTTGTCCTGAAGGCCTTGTTAATTAGTCATCAGTTATTGTTGTCTCTCATCTTTAGAATGCTGTTCTGGTTGTTGATCTTATCTGGTCTCATTGGGAGGTAATTGATGATTTAGAGTTAGTGTCACAGCCCCTTGTCACTATATTGGAGCAACAAAGAGATTTAAAAGGAGCAAATCTTACCTTTAACCAAACCAAGAGTAAATAGAGAAAGAATGAACATGTATTTGCTTTTATAAAGGTCATTCTCTGCAAATATTCTGACAGATACTCTGGATTTCCTAGTTTTTTTTTTTTTTTTTATTTAAGAGGAAAAAGAGAAAAACACAAAACAAAACAAAGCGGTGTAAGGGTACACGTAATATAGAACTACAAAAAAAAAAAAACATAACAGTAAGAAATCACCTGTTAATAGATTACATATTATCATCTTGAAAATAGTTGCTCAAATCACATTATCAAAGAATACAAGGTGGACATTCAAACAGGGAGACTGCAAACAGCTGTGTTCAATGATCCAAAAACATTGATATAGTCAGCTATTTAACACCCCTAAACACACTTGCAGGGTTTTTTTTTTCCTTACAGTCTTCTTCACTGCTTTTTTTTTATGTTTGTTTTGTTTCTGGTAATGGGGATCAAACTCAAAACCTCGAACTTGCCAGGGAGGCATTTATGCCACTGAGCTAAATCCCTGCCCTTGTTCGTTTGTTTTTGTAACACGTTTAGTAGCTGCTTGGATTTGAAATTTTTCCTGGGACATTTTTATCTCAGTGTTAATTCACAGATGTTACATTTTCATTAGAAATGGCTAAAAAACAGACTTTTAAATAACCTTGACAGTAAATTGTCTTAGTACCAGCAAAAAGTAGAAAGAAGAACAAAGTCATTAGCTATTACCTAGGGCTGACAACTTTATAAGACCTTGAATGACAAAATAAGACTTTATGTGACCTCGAATGACAAATCATCTCAGTACAAGCAAAAACCAACAGAAAAGCAAATCAATCCTGGAACTGTAGTTTGAGAATCATTCTAAAGCTGTTTATAAGAAATGTTTTTGGCAAGTCTATCAAACAAAAATATTAATTTAAACTACAGAATTATGGGTGGTTAGGAAGGCTGCTTTGTTTTTTAGCATCCTGGAATAATCTTACCTTTCTATCTGTCAGGACCCAGCGTAGGCTAGCCCTGTGTAATCCAAGAGCCACTTTTTACTAGACAGTTGGTCTTGGAATTTGACTTATTCCTAATACTAACCTGTGTTTAGATACAGCTTGAACTCAGTCTGATTGTTTAAACCCTTTCCTTTAATCATTACCTTTGGGCAGTGTTTTCCCTTGATATTAATGTTTCATTTTATTTACATTTTCCCCCTGTATTTGGTATGGGCTTAGAGTTTGGGATTTAGTGTTTGAGGTTGTTGCCATGGGTGGAGGATGCATACCATGGGCAATGTGATCTTACACAGATTTTTTTCTTAATTATATTGTTTATTAACAAACCGTAGTATTTCCCCTAAGCTCAGGGGTTGGAGAAACATCCCATCAGGGAGAAAACTAAGTAGATTGGTATAGGCAGCTGCTTTTCAGTGGGACCTTGTCTGGCATATCCACGGTTGATTATAAACACATATTAACAGGCAAGCAAACACATGAGACATGTCAGACAGTTTCTTCCCTCCGGGATACTAATTTTTAGGAGAATCACAACAGGGATCTCCTGTAACAGTTCTGTTAACTATATAGAGCTATGGCAGTAAGAGTTAGAAGGCAGAAAGGCCATCAGAGTATGCAAGGGGACAGAGACTACTGAAAAGGTAGTTAGGGAGGAGAGCCTAGATGCCAAACAGGCCTGAGAGTGGCTGAAACCCAGACATTTTCAATTTGTGAAGAGCCAATAGGGAGAAGGCAGCTTGGATGTGGACAGTGTCCTTTGCCCCTGCCACATCCTGGAGGGGAAGCGCAGAGGCCCACTGAGCTTCTGGTTTAGGAAGGAGCTGATGGATGAGAGCGAGCAGAGAGTGTGCGCAGTGGGCAAAGAGGAGGGCGAGGAAGGCGGGAAAGGAATGGGAAGAACCCTCTGAAGCTGGGGGTGAAGAAGGGGTGGCAGGGGTGTCTGGTGAGGGGCAGGGTCTGCAGGATCCAGTTCAGGGTTAAGGACAGAATTGGAGTCGGCGTAGGTTGGTGATGAAGAAGGAGAATTTGGGAAGTAGTACAGGATTAAGCGTTGACTGAGAAGGTAAAAGAAAGCCTATACACTTGCCACTGTGCTGGATAATCAGATTGTCGAAGAATTTGTAAGTTGAAGGTCTTGCATTTAGGTTATTGATTATTATTTATTAATAGCATTACAGAAGGACACCTTTTTTTGTTTGATGTCTCTTGATTTGTTTGATGTCTTCTTTCTTTCTTTCTTTCTTTCTTTCTTTCTTTCTTTCTTTCTTTCTTTGTACCAGGAATTGATCTCAGGCCCTTGTGCTTGCCAGGAAGGCACTTATGCCTCTGAGTTATATCCCCAGCCCTGAATAGAGGGTTTTTAGGTTTTTAAAGAGAAGGAACACAGGCATGTCTTTGAGCAAAGGGCCAAATTAAAATTGTCCATAGTGGAATGGGTGGGTTCTCTAGGTAACAGGAAGACCAAAAAAATGGAGACACAGCTTTTTTTTCTTTACTTCAGAAAGGAGAAGCTGACGCCATGACCTTGGATGGAGGATTTATCTATATAGCTGGCCAGTGTGGCCTGGTGCCTGTCCTGGGAGAGAACTATGGTAAGCAGTGGGCGGCACTTCTCTGTGCATTTGTCTCCCTGCCCCATGGACAAGAGGGGACAGAAATAAGGAAATGATATAGTTCTGCAATAGGACAATAATAACTATTGCTGGAGTATAGGGCGCTCATAGGTAAAATCCTTCTTCCCAGAGTCAGAACCCATTAAGACATAGTTAAGCAAGAGTTAGCAGAAAGAGCTGAAAGTAACAGTGAGGGAGTGGTGAGGGGGGCCTGGTGCAGAGCCAGCCCGAGACCCTTTCCTTCTCTTCAGGAGTCACCTGCCTGAGAATCGAGGAGATTCTGGAATAAAACCTAAGATTCTGGAAAAAACCTAAGCAGGATACAGGGGCTTAAAAAAACTCAGCTAGTTCACGGCCAATGAGCTTGCTTAGTTAGTGGTTCTCATTTTATTTTTGCAAGTTGACACTGAGTAGCTCACACATTTGGGTGGAGTCATGTGAGAGTTTAATGCTATGAACCTTATGTCTGTCTTTCTTTTTAGGAACTAAAGGTAGCAAGGAGCAGCTTGGGTCTAAGTGTGTGAGTACACCCTTGGAAGGTGAGTGAGAATCAGTAACACAGGGCTCCCTTATTGGGGAAAGGCCAAAGAACGCCTTAAAAACAAGCAAAAATTATGCACTGTGGTGGGGAAAATATCAACAGTTCATTGTTGACATGCAAATCTGTCCTAAAACTGCACTGATTGTATCTGTAGGCTACTGTACAGTTCATAAAGGACTCTTGTTTGCAGTGCATCCATTTATTCTCTTCAGCAACTCTGCAGTGTAGGCACTATTCTCCTGTGTCACACAGATGGGGAGCGCGAGGCTCAGGGACTATGTGGCTTGCAGACAGCCACACAGCCCAGAGGTGACTGCGTCTGGGCTTGAGAGGAGGTGGAGGGACTGGAAACTCTGAGCCCTCCTATACTATCCTGTCATATGCAGCCTGCCCACCTCTGCAGGATGGTCAGCACCAGGCAGGAGTCATGCCTGGCATTTCTGGGGCTGAGTAGAGGTTTTGAGAGGGGAAAAAGGAGACAAATGAAACTCACATTTTAGCTTATAGCCTGCTGGAATGGCAGTCGCCCTGGTCTTTAGCAGAGAAGTTAATTTCCAGGGGACAGGCTCTTCTGTCTTGTGTCTGCAGAGAGGCAGAGAGGGTCTGTACCTGCCCCTCAAGTGAAAACGATAGAACATCGGTCCTTGGGCCAGTGGCATCACCATCACCTGGGGTTTATTGGAAAAGAAAATCCTTGGGCCTAACTGATCTTAGACCTGCTGAACCAGAAACCTTGTGGATGGCACTAGCAATCTATGCTTTAAGAAACTGAAAGCCACTGTGGTAGAAGTCCAGAGGTGAAAGGCAGGAGCTTACTTGGGTTTAGTGTAAGTTCCTATGAAACAGGATATCTGGAGAGCTGAGGGGGTTTAGAGCCCAAGGCACAGGCAGCATCATATGCATTCTGCCCCCTGCTAAGCACTGGGTCACAGAGGTCCTGCATCGTCCACATACCACAAAGATTCTAGAGTACAGGAAAGTGTCCTTTCCTTGGTCACTGGCAGCAGCTGCAGCTAGGACCACACCGCTCTCCCTCTCCATTGTCATGGCTGATATCTTTGAATTGAGTCCTCCCCAGTCCTAGGAGTGACTTTTCATCAATCACATACAGTATTCTTGTCTGATGATTTAGAGTCAAATACAACCCTGCTCGCTTCAGGAGTATTGGGATTTTTAGAAACTGCAAGGTTATGAAAATGTAGATCAATGAGGATGCTTCAAAGATGGTTCAAACACTGACAAAAAGGCTTCTCTGATGAAGTTTCCATCTGAGTAGAGACAGAGGGGGACCTGGTGTGTAATCAACACATACACATGCACATAAAGATGGAAGACAGTAATCAATGCCAAGCCAGTGCTGGTGGCAAAGGCTGGTAATACCAGCACTCTGGGAGGGTGAGGCAGGAGAATTGCAAGTTCAAGCCCAGCCTGGAAAAATGATTGATTTAGTGAGATTCTATCTCAAAATAAAAAATAAAAAGGACTGTGGATATACTTCAGTGAAAAGACTCTAGGTTCAATCCCCAGTACTGAAAACAAAACAAAACAATGCAAGAGGAACATCTGAAGAGATGCCCTGCAACTTTATTTGGCTCCTGGACTGGTATAATAGAGCCCACTCAGGTAGGTAAGGAATGGCTATGGCCTCAGGGGCATCTGCTCTGGTACTGCCTCTGTCACCAGCAGCACTCCTAGAGACCTATCAGAGTAATCTGCCCTTCCCAGCCCTAACAGAAGGCTCATGTTAGCACACCGAGTTCCCTTTCTCACTGTCTGGGATGGGTTTCACTGGCACTATTCTACTGAGGAGATATTTTGGACTCTAGGTGCTAAGTGGCTGAAATCATTAGGAAGAACCTCGGCTACCATGATGATTCCCAACCTTCCGTGTGGTCTTCCCACTTGTCCTCATGAATATGTAGAGGTTGGATTGATAAAATTGGGAAGTGGATATACTTCAGTGAAAAGACTCTATGATTCCCTAATTCTAAAGATTTAGGAATCTAATCTGACCAATTCCAGCCTGCACTTCAGGCTTTATTCAACAAGTATCATTCAGTTATATAATATTTGGAGAGAAACACCTGAAATAATAATCATAGTCTCATTAGAATTAAGAACAAAGCAAGAATACTCTCTTCCAAGAAAGATAACCTGTATTATTTTCAAAATTAATAGAATAAAATGAATTGTTTTTAATATGAGGAAGGGAAGAGATTAAATTGTTACTATTAGAAAATGATATTTTTGGAACCCTAGAAAATCAAGAGACATCCATCCAATAGGACATAACTTAGATTCAACCAGTAACAGAATGAGATGTCTGTATCTATTTCTACTGAATTTGAGAGATGTCCTCCACAGCATACTGTTAAGGAATAGAGCAATCTGCAGAAAAGAATGCATGGCAGGATTTCATTAATGTAGCAGGATATGTATGTAAATATATGTGGTTCATGTATGTAGACATGACTGGGGAGCAGTAGGGTGTGTTGGTTTGGTCCAGGACCTAATAATGATAGCTAGGGTAAGAAGACAGGTACAGGATATTCCAGGTCCCCAGAGAACGACAGTCAGGTGCCAGCAGCAGCAGCTCTTGAACACTTTTGCAGAGGACCCTGGAGGCACTGAAGTTGGATCTTGGCACACTATACACACATGTAGACACAGGCACAACTTTTTAATGAATATACTATAATACATTTCTAAATATGAATATTTATGTATACAGATCACATATTATAAAACATATAGGGTTTTTTTTTCCTAAAAGAGCAAACTTGGCCAGAAGACTTGAGTCTTTTCTGAGATGGCCTTGGTTTTTTGCTTGAATGGACAGGCAAAGTGAGAAATAAATAAAGAAATGCTTAAAAATGAAACACTCAGCCGGGGATGTAGCTCAGTGGCATAAGTGCCTGCCTGACAAGTGCAAGGTCCTTAGTTCAATTTTCAGTACCCAAAAAGAAAAAGAAAAAGAAACACTTTTGTATAAGGCATGTGATCATTCTGTCATTCTGTACTATAAACATGGGGAAGAAGGATGCAAGAGAGGAAGAGAGAAGGGAAGGAGTTTAAAAAAAAGGAATTTAAAAAAGTCATGTACATGTACCAACTCTCCATGATGAAGGTAACCATCATGTACTACAAACACCTACCAATACATTTTTAAAAAGAACTTGAACAGTTTTACAAAGCACTCCTTTAAGCAGGAGGGTATTTAAGACGGGGAATTAAATGTTAGCAGAAGTGAACTCGGGTCCTGGAATGACTCCCTCCAGAGTGGAGTGGAACTGACTCCCTAGGGGAGCTGCCACTTCCAAGGCTTCCCCCAGTACCACGACTTCCAGGCGTGCCTGCAGCTGAGATCCAGGGAGAGGAGGCCGGAGCCAATATCTCCTCTGCTGCTGCTGCTGCTGCAGTTCCTGCAATAGCCCCTAATCTGCTAGGGTGGAGAAGGGGAACTAGAAAGCTGCATAGAAAAGTCTCACCCTTCCAGACTTTGTTTCCTAGCAAAGGAGCTAAAGAGGAAGCCAGAGGATCCTTGCCTCATTTCCACCTTCCTTATCTTACAATCCTGTTTTACACTAAGAATATAGCTGCAAGAAAGTGCTGAAAGTGTGGTTTCCGCAATCCTAGCCAACAGAGATGAAATGCAAATAGTGAATACCCAATTCACATCCTTGACCACATTCAGATATCATTAAATGGCCTGGTTGGAGGAGAACTCGTCAGATCTTGCTTTTATTTTCCCTAAACAACAGAAGAAATTGCATCTTGCTGTCTTCTCTGCAAGGTTATTATGTTGTGGCTGTGGTTAAGAAAGCAGACACTGGTATCACCTGGAACTCTCTGCGAGGCAAGAAGTCCTGCCACACTGCAGTTGGTACTTCCGCAGGCTGGAACATCCCCTTGGGTTTAATATACAACCAAACCGGGTCCTGTAAACTTGGTGAGTGTGTTCTGGAGGAACTGTGAGAGCCCCTTCCCTGGGCCTGGGCCTGGGTAGGGTAGAAATTCAGTTCCATTGTGAAGGGCAAAGTATACTCTGTTTTGTTTCTTTTTTTTTTACTGGTACCAGGGATCAGACTCACGACCACGTGCTTGCAAAGTCAGACACTTATGCCGCTAAGCTAAATCCCCAGCCCTGGGCAAAGTATACTCTGGGTCAGGTGGAGCCAATGGCTTAACAGACAGTAAGGGCCAAGCAGGTCCTCCCCTTTCTCTTGGCCCACTTGTTTCTTAGGAGGGCGGGTATCTCTTGGTCCCAAGGGAAGACCTCAGGGAAATAAGCCTATCATATCTCAAAAATGGCTTGGGGAACAAGCAAAGGATGGGTGGAGTAGTGTGTGGGGGTGTATGTGTGTGTGTGTGGGTGATCTTCACATATTTACCAAACTGTCCACTTTCTTAATTACAAATCTACCTTGAAGCCTTGTCCTTCGTTCTGCATCTTTCACGTTTATCTGTCTCTCTTGGAATCCGTGTTGGTCATTTCAGTACACTCTCGTCAGTACCTAAGAGGTTTCTGCTCTTCTTCTTTCCCAACCACATGACAAATCCCAGGTCTGCATGAACCCAATTGCCTGCTCTCCTCTGCAGCTGAGCAGCTGCACACAGCTGGCAAACATCACAATGCAGCAGAACCATGGTCTCAATGGAAATGCTTTAACTACCGGCCTTCATGGGTCCTCAACTTCATGAGTGCCTATTATTGTTCTTTTCCACATCCTACACATTCCATAATTACCTAATGTCCTCATTGTCCATAAACCTCAAAGTATATCCATCTGCTAGTCTTTCTCAGCAGATGATCCATCCTGTACCTGCAGGAGACAGACAAGGCCTCCAGACAGCAGGCTCTCCTCAGTCTCCCCCCTCCCAAGCAACCCTCTATTTGCATTTGGGTGTGGGTCACTTCCCTTCACAGAGCTTCAGGCCCTTAGCTGTTATTTCTTTCCCTGGTAGATCCAAGAATTTCTTGCAATGTATAAGCACTTAGTATATCTTCCATCTTTAAACATTTCCCCTTTCCAACATTCTCCTCCAACTTCTGCAATTCTCTTTCTCCTCCCCTTTACTGCTAGATAAAACCATTGTCTGAACGACCCACCTTCCACTTGCTCCCCAGCTCCCTGCTGCCCGGCTTGTCTGCATCTGCTGCAGGCCACCAGTGACCCCTGTGCTGCCCAGCTGGAACTGTGTGTTCCAGCTGTTTCCTCCTGACTGCTCAGCAGTGTTTCCTCAAATTGCCTTGGAGCACGGAAAACACACTGGCTTGGTTTTTCTCCTACTCCTGCAAGGTCCCCCTTTACTAACTCAGTTAAGGTGTGTTTCAATTGCATAAGGCAACTGTATTCCTAAATCTAACCCTACGCAGTCACATCCGCATGTGCAGCCTCAAGTTCCCTCGGGAGTGCCACTCATAAAAGGCTGGGCACTTGGTAAGTGTTGTCCTTATTACTGATAGTGTATCTGAATAGTGATAACCATCAGGTTCTTAATCCTAGTAAATATTTCTCCTTGGTGCCAGACATGAGCATGTTGAACTGTCTGGTTGGCTATCTCAAAAGCATATTGTGTATTCTTCCCAAAACTAAGTGCATCTTCCTTGCCAAGCTTGGTTGTGTTTCAGGGCTACCTTGGGTGGTAGAGGACCCCACACTTCATCCAGCTGGCCCAGTTGTACATACAGCATGTCAGCCTCCACCTACCTGTCCATTATCAGCAATACTAGTTTCTCCCCCTTCCAGCCATTTCCCGGCCTCTTGCTCTACTGTGGCACATGCTGCCCTCATCTTCCCTGGACCACTGCAATAGCCAGTCACCCTGAGCCCACCTGCCCCTCTGCCAGGCTGATGTTTGCAAGGTACTTATCTGACTATCTATTGCACTGTAACCCTGACCCAGCATTGTCTAAAACCCTTCATTGCCCCTGGAATAAACAGCAGTAGCTGCAGTGATTTGAGAGAGCCCTTGTGGTCTAGACCCTGCTCCGCCCTCACTGCTTCTCTGTGGGTCCAGCCCTAGTGACCTGCATTAAACTCTCTGTGCCATGTTCCCTGGCCCAGCCCAACACAGGCCTTTGCAGGTGCTGCCCCTGTCCGGAAGCTCTCTTCTACTCTCCACTTGGGGGTGCTTAGCCTTCATCTTTCATCCTAAAGCTTCTCCCTAAACGCTGGGCCTATGGAGGGCTCCTCTACCTTCAGTCTTGTGGAACCATATTACTTCTACAGAGTCGGAGTTAGGGAAGGACTTGAATTCACTGGGGTGGTTAACTGAGTTCCGGCTGTTTCTCCATGGGCCGTAGGTTCCTAGAAGGCAGGGCCTGTGTCTGATTTTCTTATTGTGCTCCCTGTGAGCACTGGGCTTGGTGACTGTGTCTCTCTAGACTCTTCCTGACTTGAAGTCACAACGGCAAACCTTGTAGGGAGAGAAAAGGGCAGCCCAGGGCAGAAAACCAACCACAGCTTTCTCTTTTTTACTCTCATGGTGCTAAAATCCGTGTCCCACCCCTCGGCACTGCTGCCTTTTTCCAGGACAAGGTGGACTTCTGTGAGCTCAGATTCTGACCCATCTCGAGTTAGTTTCCCTTTACTTTGCTCCAGCTGAAACTTCTTGTTTTTTAATTTCACAGGTACTTGTTCATAGTGATAAGCTGCTAAGTAACTGCATCTATCTTTACCATTATTCGGACAGTTTCAGGGATGATTCTGAGGCTTCGCTGCTGTCATAACAAGAGCTGACTTTGGGCCCCCTTCCTCACAGATGAGTTCTTCAGTCACAGCTGTGCCCCTGGGTCTAATCCAGATTCCCAACTCTGTGCTCTGTGTGGTGGCAGCAGCAGTCCCAGCCACTTGTGTGCTCCCAACAGCCAGGAGAAGTACCACGGCTCCAGTGGGGCTCTCAGGTGAGTGGTGTCTGTCCACTCCCTTGCTGTCTGTACCTACCAGTGAGTCCTCATCATCTTATCCTTTTCATTGGCCCAGCATCTTGGTGTTGATTTAGAGGGACCCAGAGTCAGAGAACAGAACTGCCACAGTTCTGAGTAGCCCGTATACCTGAAGTCTAGCCGGGTTCTGGAGAAGTCTCCTATACACCCAGGTGCCCAGGGAGCCCACGACCCTGGAGAGGAACCAGAGTGATATATGGTTACAAAGCCACCTCTCTGCTTTAATTTGGCTCCTTTCTTCTGTGTGATTATACTCAAGTCATGGAGTCCATCAGAGCCTCAGTTTAAAATCACAAGAGAGACACCAGATACTTTGCTTCTTATATCTGGCTGATGGATATCATTTAAAAATAGATTTTCCTAGGCTCCTCTACCCACCCAAGAGACCCTTGCTGAGACTTAATATGTGCAGGTGCTATTCTAGGTAAAGTCTTATCTCTGTCCCTGAAAGTCCCTTGGGAAAAGTAGTACAATAAACACATAAAGGATAAGACCCTTCCCAAATGTAAGTGTTGTGGAAGAAACAAAGGGGTTGTGTTAGTCAGCTTTCTGCCACTATAACAAAACACCTGAGCTAATAAGCTTTTAGAAACAAGAGGTTATTCTGGTTCATAGTTTTAGAGAGGCAGTGAGACCTGAGAAAAATCTGGAGGAAGAGTGATACGGGAAGAAAGGTCATCAAGGAAAAGGGAATGGGGTGAGGCAAGTCACGTGGTGCTGAGGCCAGTGAAGAAAGTCTATGGGGTCAAAGTGTGGAGACGGAGGGGTCTGGTGTGTGACCTGCTGGAGCAGCAGGCATTGGCCTGATAGGCCTGCTTAAGATGGTGGCTCTGTTTCTAAGTGTGCCAGGTATTGCTGGACACTTTGAGGCAGTAGGACTGTGTTGTCCAAATAAAGGTATGTGGACCATGTCTGAGACTTTAGAAAGGACTCTTTTATTCAGTCACCAGCAGTCTACTCTCCATGCGGCCCTCCTCAGAGAATTGTTTGTTTCATAGGTCACACATAAGTTACAGAAATGTATGCTGAACGTTAGAGCTAAACTGAAATAGTTTAATTTTTCTTTATATCAGAAAGTACATTAGTATCAGGTTCAATCTCATTTTGATATCATTATGATGGCAACACAGAGGATCTGGAATTGTTCTTTTTTAGAGCCACATCACACCCAGAAAGAGCAATCCTAGCTTCAGTCAGCTCACTCTCCGTGCCTCCTATTCCCTGCTTTTAATTTCATGACTCAGTCGCCACTGCCCCTGCTGACCCTCTGCCCACTGATCCCATGCTCTTCCCTGCTCTCACATCCTCTCCATGTCCTTGCTTTCCCTCACTTCTCCGCACATTTGCTACAACCAGCCACACAGGAAGACTACTTCTGCCCCACCTCCGCCTTTGGTCTATCATGCAGCTGAAACAACTTTTAATTCACCAAATGCCTCCATGCTGCTAAATAGCAAAGCCAGCCAAAGTCTCTAATTGAATGTTAAAGCATCACTGGCCATGCCAATTACTTCCTCCTGGTATATGTATTTTCTATCTTGGCTGCTAGAAGACCAGATTCTTGGATACCTCTCTCCGTTTCCTGATATTGCACCTCGGCTCTTTACTATCTCTACTTCACTTTGCAGTCTTCTTTCCCAGCATGCTGACATGCTCTAGGGTGCCATCCTTGCATCCTTCTCTCTTCGTGCCCCACATTTTGTGAGTTTATTTAGTCTCTATCCATCCCTAGCTTGACAGTTCCCAAGTTCACATTCTGGTTCAGGTGTCTCCCCAAAACTCCAAATAAAGCTCCAAGCTCGTATATTCAATGCTTAGTTTATATTTCTTTTGGTTATTTAACCACTATCTCAAATTTGAACATTCAAAGCTGAGCTCCTGAAATGTCCACATTGCCACCCAAATATGCCTTTTCAGTCTTCCCCATCGCAGTTAAAAGAAACCCCATTTTCCCTTGTGGAAAGAACCTCTAAACCTTGCCATTATTTATGTCTCCTCTGTTCTCTCACACTCCATATATGTATGATTCACCCTCAAATCATGATGGTCCTACCTTTAAAAAGGTACCCAGGATTGACCTAACCACCATCTCCACTGATATCATCCTGACTGATAACACCATCTCTCTCTTGATTTTTATACTAACCTAATAGGCCTTTATGCTTTTTTCCTGTCCTCTTTCTCCACACAACACACTGTCTAGGGTTGAAACATAAATCATTAGGGATTCTGCCCAGAGTCCCTAATCATCTTTCATATTACTCAGAATAAAAGCCAAAGTCCCTTTTGCCATTTGTGATCTGGGGAGATCCCTCCTGACCTCATCTCTATTTCCTTTTCTCTTGTATTCATGACTCAGTCGCCACTGCCCCTGCTGACCCTCTGCCCACTGATCCCATGCTCTTCCCTGTTCTCACATCCTCTCCATGTCCTTGCTTTCCCTCACTTCTCCTCACATTTGCTCTGCTCCAATAATCTCAGCAATCTGATCCCCAGATTGGGGACCAGCGCATGCCAGCACGGGGCCTCTGACTTGCTTAACCCCCTTCAGAATGGGAATAAATGCTCTTCCTCCTCACCTGGCCACGGCTTATTCACTCACTTCCTTTTGGACTTCTCTGGGAAATCGCTCCTGGATGCCATCTCTAAAGTCTCACAGCCCTGTTTCTTACTTTGTTTTTTGCAGCACATACTCTGAAGCTTTTGCCATAATTTAGCTACTCAACTTGTGTCACGTCTCTTTTATCCAGTATCCAAGGACTTTTTTGGTGTGAGAAAACCTCAAAAGAACAGGCTTATGCCGGGGGAAGTTTTAATATGTGTTCGAGGGGCTCCCCCCATGTAAGGGCTGAGGGCTGAGTCTCAGGAGGCAGCCAAGGTGCTTAAAGGGGGCACTGCCAGATAATATTCAGGATGTGCACTCCAGATAAACAATGGATGACTTTGTAGTTTGAGAAGACTCTCTACTTCTCATTTGCTCCTTGCTGCAGGGTGGTTTTCTCTGTCTCAATCCACATGGACCAGGGTCCCTGTGTTCTCACAGGATCTCATCTGTAAAGAAGCAAGCAGAGACCATAAAATAGGAGTCTCAATTCTAGGGGGAGAGGGTTGTCAGCTCCTTACTAGAGGAAACCTTCCTGCCCAAACAGGTCATGCAGTGAAGTGATATTTAAAGACACAGCTGCTTCCACTGAGACCAGGTAGATTGAAATGGGCTAAGGCCGAGGGTGTCATTCTCAAAAAAGTAACTGGGCTCAAGGGAACATCTGGGAGCCACAAGTTTGAAAGTAAAATTACACAAATTTTTATGTTTTATAGATTTGAAAAATCACATTACAGTTATGTAGGGTGGCTGGTACAAAACTGAACAACATATAAGTAGAAGAGTTTCCACAGAAATTCACGTGGTGCAATTTGGTCTGTAACACGGATGACATTGCAAATCACTGGGGAAAAGATGAATTTGAGAGATAACATAGAATAGTGCTGAAAACCGGCCCCAGATCTGGTGACCCTGGCATGAGTACTCCGTGAAAACTGGTCCTGGAAGCTGGACAGGGAAGGCAGTATAACTACTTGGTGGTGGTTAGGAAGGTTGATTGCTTTTCAGCATTTGAATGGGCAGGAAAGAAGGATCCATTGCTGAGAGTTGTGTGGGTTAAGGGAAGGATTTGGATCTTAAATAAAAGACAGATAAATGCTGATAAAGGTTTCAAGTGAACACAGGCAAGTTATTACATGAGAGAAAGAGTATCTAGATGCAGAGTACCTGGTGAGACACCTTTGCAGGGGGATGGGAGGAGAGATAAAAGAGACCTTCCTTCTTTTATCTGCCTGGTGAGAGAGAATCACTGGGAACATGCTGGCGGGCCTGGAGGGCAGATGCAAGGAGAAAGTCATATAATGATTTTTGTAGTTCACGGGGAAGCAGGAACACACATCAGAGTATGTGAGTATAGGGGAGGAGCAGAGTGTGGAGGGACAGGTTTGTGGAAGGCGGGCTACTTCAGGGTAGGCCTGTGGCTGTCTGAAGCAGCAGTCCTCACTTAAAGCTGATTCGAGAGTCCCATCTCGAGTTTCTCACCCTGCAGCAGGTCTGGTGGAGCAATCCTTCAGTTTCTAACAGATTTCTCCCTGATACAGATGCTGCTGGTTCCTAGCCTACACTTAGTGAACCACTGATTTACAGTAGAGCAAGGCTGGAAGGAATGAGCAGATGAAGCTAATGATCAGGAAGGTCTCTGTCCACCTAACCTTAAGGGCACCTAGGATAGATGACCATCATGACCCAGGGAGCAATTCTGTGAAGGGGTGTGAAGGAAAGAGGTAGGGTGAGAGACTTCAGTAAATTTGAGCAGGAGTAATTGACTGTAGTGGACATGGAGGTACCTAAAGTCAGGAGAGAGTGAGATGGAGAGAGGTGCTCCTGATCATTAATACTCACTTCCAACTGACTGAATGACACCAGCCTGATTTTTTATGTGTTACTCTTCAAGGTTATATCCTACACTCAGACGCACACTGATCATGGGGTTAGGGGTGAACAAATGTTCAGTTAGGCACATTCTTTTTAATACTAAACAGACACGAATGAGATGCATCTCCTTCAAAGTCACATCTTCTACACTCATTGTAACCCTGATGTTATGAATTTTGGTCCAATCAGAGAGTCATCCCTTGGATATCCCTGTTCCCAAGACAACATGAGCATCTCCTCTAGAGAAACTCATGGTGATCTGAAACGAGGACCTAAACAATGCTTGTCCATGACTTAAACTCAATAGACAGCTCTCTCTTTTTATTCCTGTCTCACTCTACTGCCCAGGGATGACATGGGTGTTGCAGTTGCTTGGGAGGAAATGTTGGATATATGGAAGGGGTGTGATTCCCTCTTGCTGCCTCCTAATCCTCCCTCCCTTCCACTCCCACTGCTCACTGACCTGGCCCTTCCTGTGCAGGTGTCTGGTGGAGAAGGGAGATGTAGCCTTCGTGAAGCACTCTGCAGTACCACAGAACACTAACAGTATGTACCTGCATTTTCTCTGCTACCTTAGAAAACTCTGAGTCTCTCGTGTGGAATCACTATTAACAGGGACATTTTATTAACCTACCAGGACCCAGTGACATTAATAATATAAGGTCATAATAGTTTCAACTTGGGGAATGAGATAATTCTTCCTAAATATTTAGATTCCAGGGTGGACAGTGATTATCACATTAGCCTTGGTCTCAGCAGACAGTGAGGCTACATGTCTGACTTTTGTGATTTATGGCATTTTATATACATTATATATATATATTCTGCATGCAAGTTTCTGCCGGCCATACATATAAAAAAATATCTTGTCCCTCTCTGTGGCTTGTCTTTTCACTTTTTTAATGGTGTGTTTTAATAGAACTTTCTTAATTTTAATATACTTCAATTTATTTATCTTTTCCTTTCTGGTTAGTTCTTTTTCTGGCCTGTTTTAAGAAATCTTTACCCTTAATAAGACTGAAAATTTTCTAACCAAAAAGGTTTTGATTTTGTGTGTGTAGTGACTCCCACACATGTCTCCTCCTGAGGTGAAGGTGCCTTGACCAAGGCTGTCAGCTGTGGCTAATCCAACTTTCTCCTCCCAGGGGAGAATCCCGAGGTGTGGGCTAAGGGTCTGAAGCAGGATGACTTCGAATTGCTGTGCCTCGATGGCACCAAGAAGCCTGTGACAGAGGCTAAGAGCTGCCACCTGGCCATAGTGCCAAATCACGCTGTGATCTCAAGGAAAGATAGGGCAGATTTTGTGCGCAGAATACTCTTCAACCAACAGGTATGGGCTTGCAGGTCCCTCTCTGTGCCAGCCACAGATGCACCCAGCTAGCCTCACACACTCCCTGGTCAGTGGGACCTGGGTCCCCCAACCTTGCCTGTGATTACCACTGGTGCTGTGTTTATGTCCTGCTCTGGGGATGTCTAGGACTGAGAAAAGCTTAGACGTGTGAGCCTCTGAGTATTGGCTTAAGATTCACTTGAGCAGATTCCTGGCACCTTTGTGGACTTGATCAATTACTCCATGAGAGTGAACCTTTTCTTTCTCTTCTGTGTCAATGGTAAAGGAGTTGGCACAATGCCCTTCTTGCCAGGCTAAGCTTAAATGCAGGAAAAGCAGAATGGAAGTTGCTCTGCCTGACCTGTGGGTGGACCCAAATGTGTTTTTGCAAGCTGGGCACTGTTTTTTGTTCTTCATTGTGTTTTAATATTTGCTTGCAATACAGAATAATGATAGCCATCCTGGGGTATTGTTACATTCAAACAACATATCCAGATAATCTTGGGGAAAGCCAAAAGCTTCCTCTGCTTTAACACCAGCTTCCTCATTCTTGGAGGTTCTACACATGAGAAATTTGTGTTTTAATATATACCACACATCCCAGTTAGAGAATCATGATCCAGGAAAAGCTGTCAGCATGAGAGGTTCTTATTGTGGGCTTTTAACATGTTCCTGCCAGATTGAACCACTGATGCTACAAAAAGATCTAACCACTTTTATTAGTCTTTTTACTAATAAAATTAATAAAAAGCCCCCCCCAGAGGGACGTCATGCACCAGTGGTACAAGCCACATAGCAGGGAGGCATACAAATTATGACCCTGTCATTGAACATGTGAAAAGGCATAGATAGACTGTCACCTTGGCCACAGCAAAATGGGCAAAGGAAGAATGGGGAAGGGAACAAAAAGGCAGAAATGATTGAGCACCCAAAGCTGACGCAGATCAGAGAAGAGGCAAGATAGCGAGGGATTCAAGCAGCAGAAAGATGTGGAAGTATGATGCAGAAATCTGAAAACATTTGTCTATGGTTGGCAGCAAAGTGGCAGTCTTGGAGCCTTTTCTACTTACCAGCTGCTTTACATACATCTATTTATAAGTGGGTGAACTAAGGTTCACTGAACTCAATAGAGAATTTTCCTCAAGTTACATAACAAAAAAAAATCAGGGCCAAGATTTGAACTCAGAAACCATGCTTCTCTGTGCACTGCCTAAGCTGCTGCTATGTCTCAGGTTTCCCAGAGGCTGGAGCTGAACAGTCCAGAAGACTCAGGTCTCCCTAAGCAGAACCCACAGCCCCATACTTTCTGAAGCCCATGGTCACTCACTGTCTGTATGTCTGACCCAGGAGCTCTTTGGAAGAAATGGATTTGAATATATGATGTTCCAGATGTTTGAGTCCTCAAACAAGGACCTGTTATTCAGCGACGACACAGAATGTTTGGCAAGCCTAGGGAACAAAACAACGTATGAAAAATTCTTAGGTCCAGAGTATCTTACGACTATGGCTAACTTGAGACCATGCTTACACTCTGGTAAGTATAATGGAACACCACGGAACATACCACAGGGATCAAAGCAAACATGTTTGTATTAAGGACTAGGGTACCACTCCATGGGCTGGTACAAATAGGAACACAAAGATGTGGGGGCTTCCTTCTGCCCCACAAGAAGACACAGAATCACTAGAGGGGTCACTTAGTTAGACCACAATGAAAGACACTATCTGGAAAAGGTTAAATTGTTTGGGGGAGGCACTAAGTACAGTAGACCATGGGGTCGCTGAGGAATTGAACCTTTTGTCATGTGGGCTTCCTTTCTGTTAATAAAGTGAAAATGAGTGTGAACAGTGGAGGACCCCCTGGAACACCCTCCTTAAACAAAGAACAGTTACTTCCACTTTGGCTAATCTGGCCCTATCTCCATGTACGGATACGTACAGAGCTGGCTGGGCCATTTCCTTTGCCCTTCAATTGGCTCTAAGCAATGTAAACTGGGCCTGCTGAGGCACTGATGTGTAATCTTTGAAACTAGGCAACAGTTTCCCCATCCTGTGACTCCCAAAGAATGGTTGAGCCGGGCAGGATGAAGAGCTCCAGGGCTGTCAGCTGGGTTTGAGCCTCAACATAACAGGCGATGACTTCCCATAGCAGAAAAGTTTGCACCTTAGAGCTGAAACATCAGCCCCCAAAACATTAAATGCCACCTCAATTGTGTTATGCAGGTTGGTCTTTCTGCTTATCCTTCTCTCTGTATATTGCAGAGGTGCTTTCAAGTCTCCTACATAGCCCAGCTCACAGGACTCACTATCTCCTGCCATTCTCACAGGCACTCATCCTCAAACCCCTGCTTTCTTCACAAATTAATAAAACCTGGGTTGAGGTCTTTGTTCCAACGGAACTCCATCCTGACTGGATTTAGGACCCCTTGGCTCCTCATGATTATTAATATGCCTTGGTGTCTTTATTCTTACCATAGGTTGCACTGGAAGATTGGAATTAACTTGCTAGAATTCCAATAGCATTCCCACGGGATTACAAATATAAACTTCCCAGACCACGATGAGGATGGGAAGTGAGCACCTCGGTGTAGGGAGAGGGCTTGGGAAATGACACACACTATGTATTCCACCACAGAGGACACTCCCCAGTGGTTTTAAGTGAAATGTATAAACAGTGTTAATAGAAGCAAAAAAAAAAAAAATCAATGCTGCAGCAGGCCCTTTCTCCTTATGCATATTTTAGATGACGTAGCTATATCAAAAACAAGGACTCTGGAGTAATAACATTAGCGATGGGACAATGAAATTGTTGACAGTGTTTCTAAATTTTTGTTGAACTGTATGGAGATGATAAGACAGGAGAAAAGGAAAATTCAGATATTTAAGGTCAGCAGTTATAATGGGATGCAGACTATATCTGTGTGTGTTTTAAGAAGTCTTTATTAACTATCATTTACTGTTAGAAAATGGGAGCAGAACTGTTAGTGAGCACTGGCAGCACCTGATGGTCTTTCCTTGTGTTATTCTTCACAGAACTTCTGGATGCCTGTCTCTTCCACAGGAATTAAATATTGATTGGGGTGGGCAGCCACCCAAATGCCAGGAGCCCCAATATGGTGGGACCAATTCTCATTCATTTCCATGTAGATGTCTGATAATGTCAATTATTTTTCTAATTCTGAATTATAATTGTGCAAAAATTAAAGTTAATAAAAATTACATCTTAGAAAGCTTCATTAAATGCTCTCATTTTTTGGAGAAAAATATTTCTTGATATTAAAATTATGCTTCTGAATTTAATATATCCTTTTGAAAGAACTCTACAGCATAACCTCATTTGCTCTTTTTATGTTTCAATTATTTTACCCAGGAGTCACGTCCTCCAAATGTAATTTAAGCAATAAATCTGCCTGAAGGAAGTCTGAGTGGTGATGAGGTTACCTGATGGCCCTGGTGTGTGCGGGCTTACATAACGAAAGAGAGGAGGGATGATTTTGTGATTTTAAAAGCATATTTTAACATTTGACATTAATAATAAAAAATTAAAATTTTAGCTCAGACTTATTGAAAAATATTAAAATTAATGCAAAAATCAAATCTTATTACTCATTTTGTCAACTTCCTGAAAGTGTGACGACTGATATACTTAGTTCTTTCAGAACAATTTCTTATCACAGATTTTGTAATTTACTCCAGATTACCATTTACTAAATACATAAACTGCTACCTATTTAATTGGTTTCTATAGTTTCACTCTGTGGTAGCACCTCAGTAAATGGAGAATGGGACTTGCGGCCATATGTTAAAGTCAGATTTATGTTTATGGGTGTTTTGTTTTGTTTTGAGACAAGATCTGGTTATGTAGCACAGGCTGGCCTTGAAGTTTCCGTGATCCTCCTACCTCAGCCTCCTGAGTGCTGGGATTGCAGGCATGCCCCACCGTGCCTGGCAAGAGTCAGACTTAGGATTGTGGACTTCACCTTCTGCCTCTGAAAGAGCACCCAGTGCAAGATCTGTGTTCCTTCCATAAACAACTAGAAATCAGAACAAAATATACAAAACAAGCGTTTATGAACAGTAGACATGAGCAGTGTGGGCTTAGGGTCCTTAAAACAAGGGAAACAAAACGTGAGCAGATTATGGCCGTGCTCTCTGCCTGGAAGAAATTTCTAAATTGTGGTACAGGGTGAGGGAACCCATAACCATAACCCACAGCACTGAGTCAAGGAAACAGAGATGAGAAGTTGAGGAGGCCACAGTGGCTGGGATTTGAGGAGCTGAATTACAGAAAGGATGGAACTTCACAGAGAAAGACTCCCGGGATCTGTTTAGCAGTGTCATTGAGTCTAGCAAAATACTTACCTGCATGTGCGTGAGGTGAAATTGAAAAGAACTTGGAACATTTTGACATCTTACCTTAGAGGAGCTAGGAGCAAAGGTGTGCTGGAAAGTCTAGAGAAGTGGAAGTGCTGTCTTTAAAAAGTACCCTTAGGAAACAAAAACAAAAGTGCTAACTCCTTCTGAGCTCCAAGCTCAAACTCCTTATGTACTGAATGAACCACCAAGTCTTCTCTTCCAGTCCGTTTAACTGCCAGGGCTTAAGAGCCCCTTTAAGGGTGTCAGAAAAGACCCTCTTCCCAAACTAGAATTTAGTCCCCAGAGTCAGCAGGAAGAGCCCATGGATCAGGAATTCTTGATCCAGGAATTTCTAGGGGCCAAACACTCAATGACATGTTTCACATCTGGTCCTACACTGTCTTCCAGCAGGCTGTCCCCAGGGCTTCTGGAAGATTCTCCTCTTTACAAATCATCAGGTTCTGTTGCCCAAAGCCTTAGATACTGTTGACTCTAAGACATGAGTTCCTGTCATCTGTTTCTTCTGCAAGGAAAATGAACTTGTAGTCCTAATTGGCAGAGCTGAGAGAGGAGCTTGAAGACTTTGATATAATGTCACTGGCATGAATGATTGCTGTATCTCATCTCCACTCCTCCCTATTCTAAGAACTTGGAAAGATGACCAAAGACTTCAACATATTTGAAGTACTAATAAACCCCACTGAAGATTAATAAAAGCCAGAGACTCACCTTAGTCTCTCTCTCTCTCTCTCTCTCTCTCTCTCTCTCTCTCTCTCTGTCTCTCATATACATACACACACACACAGGTCTTTGCATATATTTTGTGCATTGATTGCTTCAGTTCAGTGATTCTTCTGAAACCCCGTAATCCCTTCGCTCAGAGAAGGCTGGGGATGTTAATCTATTTTTAGGCAAATAATACCCTATAGGGCTGCCAAGACCTAGCTGAATTACACATAAAGACAACTTGTATATATTTAGAAAGGTCTGCCTATTGGTAATATTTAGGACAACTAAAAAGGCAAAATTGTTTGATTATGTACACCAAGAACTGATTGACAGAAATTGTAAGTCTGTAAATCGGTGTAAGTTGGAGGTTTGTTTTGAACACTGGAAACACAGTGAACTTTGAGTTTTCTTTTTCTGTGGAACATCCTCATGGAAAGTGGGGACATTAAACACTGCTTGGCTGTAGGGGCAGTAGAGAGATCAGTGTTCTGTTTGTTTTGGCCCTTGGAGCATTAGACTCTGCTCAGCTTAAACAGCTATCTGTCTATGGATCCCTCCGAAGATCTTAGAACTTAACTTCCCCTGATGAGAGAGCAAGGAGAAGTAAATCCTGAAATAAGTTTGGGACAAAAATGTAATTGGCATTTCCTAAGAAAGTGCCACATGCTGGTAGGAACAGTTCAGGACACTGAGCCCAAATTTGTAGTTCCCAGAATTGCTTGGTAACAGGGCTCAGTTATATCCACTGACAGGGCTCAGTTTTCTTATCTCTAAAATGAACTTGCTGAACTAGCTTCTCAGGGTATGTTTTGTTGAAGGGCCCAAAGCAAAAGAGAGACAGTCATAAAGAAATCAGGCAGAGACACTTCATTAATCTACTGAATATATACTCAGTATGGTGTCTGTGCTAGGGGTTCTTTAATAATGATAGCAATTATCACCATCCACCAGTGACTGTTACACATCAGACAGGGCCAGCATTTCAACAGCAATGCCAGTAATCTTCATTACAAGGGAGGTATTTGTGTTCCTTTTATAATGAGAGAACAAGACGCAGAAATAGATAAGTAACTTGTGCAGTACCAATCAGCTTCTAAGTAACCTAAGACTTAAGCCCAGTCTTTGAATCTAATCCATGCCCATTTTATTATTCCAAAGACTACCTATGACAGCATCAAGTTCCAGTCCTTAAGAATGAGCAGGTGAATAGAAGGACACAGGTAACTGATACATGGGTAAAAATGCCGCCAGGATCTGTCTTCTCCGCTCTCTAGAATGCATTCTGTAAGATCTACTAGTTTGCAATTTGCAGGGATCTTTGCAGGGAGGCTGTGCATGCAAGATTTAAAGCAGGGAGATATTGGTCAGAACAGACAAAAATAAAGAAAATAAGACTGTTTAGCATGGCCCAGGATATAGCTCAGCAACATAAATACCTGCACGACAAAAGCCAAGTTGTGAGTTCAATCTCCGGTACCAAACAAATAAAAGAAGTTTAGGTTACTGTGCCACCATAACTTAATTACTAAGTTAGAGCCCACAACAAATTTATGAAGTAAGCATTAATATTCTCATTTCCTACTTGGGAAAACGGACACTGAGAGCCTAAGTAACTTGCCTAATTCACTATTCAATCTGAAGAACTTCAGGTATTCAAGCAAATGACAAAACCTCTCCTTGTTTAGGCGTCTCTGTCGTCATGGAGCAGTGGGGCCATGACCTCTTGTGCCAGTCTTTGCAGTCGTGACATCCTCCTGTGTTCACCGATTGCTCTCCTACCCACACTACATTGCTGCTTCGTGCTGTGCGTATGGTTTCCAAATACAGACCTGGGAATCATCTCTATTTCTGGGAGTAAACTCTTCTACCTGAGGTTCAGTACCTGATATCCTGACCTGCTTTACAGAATGCTCTCAAAATTCTGTCTTCCTTTCTTCTCCCAAACATCCTTCTTTGTCTCCTGGGAGTTGGTGACTGAGGCTGCTGCTGTGGCAGGAGTGCTCACAAAATTGCCTCACAATTTGGCCTAACTCTGTCCTGCCATGGAGCACTAACTTGAGCCCCAGCCCCGAACTCTAATCTCCTTCCCATTTTTTCCAGGTCTTTCCAGGCATCCTGTAAACACAGCATGCCAGAAAGGGCCAGTATTCCTGCTTGCCCGCCTTTGGTCAAGGACTTTTGCTCCTTTACATGCAGGACTTCACAGAGTCCACGCAGCTCCAGGGTCAGTGGCCTTGTTGGCTATTGGCTTATGGGTTAGTTATAGCTGGGTTAAGTTGAACATTATCCTGACAAGGAAAGGGTTTACTTAACAGGTCTTTGCTTACCAAATGGATTTCTCTGGCTTTTGAAATGAAGACAAACACCCCTAGTCCCTCCGCACTCATCACAGAAGAATGACTGAGTGGCAGAAAAGGAGTCCAGGGCTTCCTGACCCTGGAAGGTTCTGAGCGTCTTCACTGAGTCCTCTCTCTGTTCTGCACCTCACCTGTTCACTGCCCGTCACAGAACCATCCGCACTGTGGAGAAGAAGATAAAAAGATCTCCCATTCTCCTTCTTCCCTTGCTCTTCCCCCGTCTCTCTCTCTCCTCTTCTCTTTCTTCACTTCAAGAACTATGTATTCAGTCTCTTCCCTTTCCTTGACATGACTGGGGCAGGGGAGCCTGAGAAACTGAGGTCGAGAGGCAGCTGGAGGACCAGAAGATTGATTACACACAGGAGAAATCAGCAAGGAGTTAAGGACAGGAGGACTAGGACGACCTGAGTTTCTTACTGCCAGAGAAAGGAGTTGCAACCATGGGAAGGAAGAAATCCACAGCGTATACTGAGGGGTCCTGCTGGAATTGGAGGAGTCACTGGGACACATTCAGAGAAAGAAGGGAGGAGGAGAGGGAAACAGAGAAATGCGTCAAAGTAGGTACATGCATAGATATATGTGTATACATTGTACACATACACACTCCCTAACTCTGTCCATTGAGAGTCCAAGGATCAATGACTCCAAAAGCCAGCATTTACTTTCTAAATAGCATTCTCTACTAGAGGGTAATTCTCCTTAGAAAATTAAGTTTCAGGCTGGGGATTTAGCTCAGCGGCATAAGCGCCTACCTTGCAAGCAGGCAGTCGTGAATGTGATCCCTGGTACCAATAAAAAAAAAAAAATAGAAAATTAAGTTTCAGAAATAGAGACTCCAGAGCTTGCGCAAGGAAAATACAAAGCAAGCCTGAATATCTTAATGTGCTAGGAAGAGAGGTGTTTTAAAAGTGAGGGGGTTTCTGAAAAGTACATAGGAATGGGCTTAAAGGGTGGCTTACTGGCCAAGTGGGCAACCACCTGAGCATTAAGACAGTCATGCATTACAACCCACCGAGGAGAACAGTCTGTGCTGATGTAAACAAAGAGATAAACGTATGAAAAAAGGGAGGTTCTTTCTCACTTTAGAATACTAACTGTGGATGAGACGGTATCAGAAAATCACTTGGTGGCCAACATAACACTAATTCTGGCAAGAATCATTAATAAATGGTAAAACCAGTAGGTAGAAAGACTTACGAAAGAAAGTCACATCGAATTAATGCTAAGCATCTTCCCACCAACTACACATTAATTGAAGAGGGAAAAATAGTGAATTTGAGGGCTGCTGGTGTAGCTCAGTGGTAGAGCACTTGCCTAGCATGTGTGAGGCCCTGGGTTTGGTCCTCAGCACCACAAAACAAAGTAACAGCAGAAGAGCAATATTCTCCCCTCCCCTGTCCAGTGATTTTCCGTGGAAAACACTTAGACACCACTCCCAAGAAAACAGCTGTTAGAACCAATAATGGGAGAAGTCCTATTGCACGCCTTGGAAGAAAGTAACATCACGTTTGTGGTATTGCTTCCAAAAATGCACATTATTCTTGCAATCATGAGGTGACACCAGAGAAACCCAAACTGAGGGTTCTCTAAAATAGAACTCTGTTAAACACAAAATAGAAGGCTAAACCACACTGTTCGGACACAGACCAGCTGAATCCAGACTGCTAGAAATCCCAGAGGACAAAGTTTTGTTTCTTAAACTTAATAGCATAAAATCCAGGGGATTGTTTTAGAGTAAAAGAGCAAAGAGATATGCGGGTCTTGTGTAGGATTTACTTTGAACACCTAACTCAATTTTTTTGAAAGGAAAACTGGTATATTGACTAGGTATTAGATGGTTACAAGGCATAATGATTAATTGATTATGGAAAAATATTTATATGTTGCAAGTGGATACTTTTGTGGGGGAAATAATATAGCAATGGCGATCTGAGCAAAAAAGTGAGGGAGAGAGCCGGGGATACAGCTCGGCAGCACGGTGCCTGCCTTGCAAGAGCAAGGTGGTGAGTTCTATTCCTGGTACAAAAAAAAAAAATTAAGGGAGGGAGGATAGATGAAGTAAGACAGGCAAAACATTGACAATTGTTGAAATTGGGAAAGTTAAGTAGGATAGTTTATTACATTATTTTCTCTACTTTAACGTACGTTTGAAAAATTGCATAGATATATGGAAAAGGAGGAAGAAGAGAAGTATCTGATGAGGGTTTTAAGCCATCCGTAGTCAAAAGTTATTTACTTCTTGTGTAAATGAAGAATGGAATGTGTGTCTGCTCGTGGATGTACATGTACATATCCCTACATATTCAAACGTATGGGTAACTTATGTAATTTTATGTTAGTCTAGTAGAGGTGTTACATGTCATTAAAAAACACACTTAGATAATTTCATGCACAAGCAGCACCTGAATTCAACAAACCTGACAACTGCACTATAGATCTTGGTACCCAGAGTTTAACAAAGTTAGAAAAATTAAATCTAAGTTTACCTCACCATGAAAAATTAACTAAGTGTATATCTAAGACAGCTTTCATTTCCATATAAATGTTAGAATTATATGGTTAATTTATACCACAAATATAAAGCATTTCTTAGGAATTTGGAAATACATTGAATCTATAAACTAATTTTGGGGAGAATTGAGATCTTTATAAATATTGCCTCTTTCACAATATTTAGAGTGTACTATAGTTTTTCATGTACTTAGGTTTTTTAAAATTTCAATAACAATTTGTAGTTTGATGCATAAAAGTCTTTAATGTCTTTTGCTACGTTTATTCCTAAATATTTGTTTTTCTCATAGTAGATAGCATTTTTCATGATCTTTATTTTCATTTTGTATGGATAAGTATAACTGATTATTGTATATTTGCCGTGCATCCAGCTCTATTTATTTCCTTTTTTGTGGCACTGAGGATTGAACTCAAGGCCTTTGCACTGAGCTACGTTCCCTTCTTCATATTTTATTTTGAGACAGGATCTCACTCAATTGCTAAATTGTCCAGGATGGGCTCAACCTCACAATCCTACTGCCTCAGCATCCACTGAGATCATAGATTATACCACATCCAGCAACATCCCACTCTTGTTTCTTTTTTCTTTTTTTTTGTCTTTTTATTGGTACCAGGGATCGAACTCATGACTGCCTGCTTGCAAGGCAGGTGCTTATGCCGCTGAGCTAAATCCCCAGCCCCTCACTCTTGTTTCTTTTTTTTTTTTTTTTTTTTTGTCTTTTTCGTTTTTACCGGTACCAGGGATCGAACTCACGACTGCCTGCTTGCAAGGCAGGTGCTTATGCCGCTGAGCTAAATCCCCAGCCCACTCTTGTTTCTTAATAAAGTAAAATCATTGTTTTAGATTCTCTTCATGTATAATTATATCATTTGCAAAAGCAATCTCTACATATGCATTTATATCATTTGCAAAATTTGTTCCTTTTACTTACAACTTGTTTTCCCTCTGATTGGACTGGAGAGAAACTCCAGTTATAATGTTAACTAATACTGTTCCTGAATTCAAAGAGAAAGCTTCATTCAACATTTCACCACTAAGTATGATTTATGTAAGTTTTTATCATCTACAAATACGCTTTATGTACTTAAGGAACAGGTTTGCTACAAGGCTTTTTTATGAATGGATGTTGAATTTTATGAAATGATGTTCTTATCCTCTAATAATGCAATCAACCTGAGAGGTACACTATTGTAGTCAGGGGTTGTGCAGAGAACAATTAGTATCAGGACATGGAGTTTATAATATTGTTTTATGATGGTCACCCAGAGTTAACACAAGAAACTGCAGGAAATCTATCCACAACACCAAAGACCAGAATACTTAGTCAAGGGCCCAAATCTCACAGCAATGTGCCATGTGAGTCCAGATGAAGACCCAGAGCTCATGACAATGCCTCCCATGAGTCCAACTAGAGGTCCAGAGTCCACAAGAAGGGCTCACAGGAGTCTCTTTTACGGATCCATGCCGGAAAGACCCAAAGGTCAGTGGTGGAAGCCAGAAAGCCCATGCCAGCAGAGTGAAGGAGCTGTGCTGATGGGATGAGGATTCTATGCTGGAGCCGAGAAGCCACATTCACAACAAAGACCAGGGCTGTCCTGAAAAGTACCATAGCCATCCTCAGCCACATGGAGGCCCAGAGCTCCTCCAACAGCAAGCACAGTCGAGTACATGCCAGGAAGCCAGCGTGACAAGTTCATCCTGGAGACCAAGCTGCACATGTCTTTCCCTCTGGAGAACCAACAGCTCAAACAGCCACACATAGGAGAACCCACAGTACCTCAACATCTCAATGCAGTAACGCTTCAACACCTCAATGGAATAGCTTCTCCTTCTCCAAGTCTCTATTTATGCTGGCAACTTTCCTCAGGTGGAACATCTACATTCAGTGTCATGCAGATGTAATCCAGCTGGTGTTAAGTTGACCACCAGTTCCTAATCCATAACGTACACCATCTCAAAAGATAATTTGCATTCCTGGAATAAACCCAGATGGGTAATCATAAGGTTTTGTTGGATTCCATTTGCTAATTTTTTTTGCATAATTCTTTTGCATCTGTGTAAATAAGAGATTTTTTAGGTTGGTCATGATGTCTCTGTTGATTTTTCCTTTCCAAACACACAATGTTCTCAAAACATTCACCAGGGATTGTTCCTACTTTTATGTTCCCTGAAGGTGTACGTGAAGATTGGTATAGCTCATAAATGTTTGATAGAATTCATCCCACTGTGCTATAGATTATTATTCTACATAAGAAGCACATTTTTATGGACTCTGTTGTGAAAAGAGTGGAAGCGTTGAGAATCCTCCATTATCCAAGGACTTCTGGGGAGTGCGAGGGACTAGTGGTGTCAGAAGCCATTTTAAAATGCTTGACATTGTGCTAAGGGACCCTGCCCCACTTCCCACCTGTTGGACACACACTACGCCACAACCATCGTCCCCTGGAGGCCTGCAGGGTGACCATCCTTATAGGATCTCAGGCTGCCATCTTGCTCCCTCCCAACAGCGACCCAGACTGGGATTTCAGAGAAAGCTCTGGTGTCAGACTGAGGACAAGGTAGGGGAGGGAAAGCGGGGGCTGCTTGAAGCAGACAGAGGTTCTTTGTTTGCTCTGCTTCTGTATAAATTGGGCAACATTTGGAAACAGCAAATATTGATACAGAGGTCCACTGCTTTCCTGCCGCCCACTTCTGGGCAGTGTCCCCAACTTTCCTCTGCACGTACACACAAGTTCATCATTTTTCTACAAGAGGTCCAACTCTGTTGTAGAGTTTAAGAGTTTTATTCTGTTCATGGTAGGAAACTTGGGTTATGCACAGGTTGATCTGGAACTGGAAGTTCTTTAACTCCCCTCAATTTTTCTCTATCTCCTCCACCCTCCCTCCCTCCCTCTCTCTCTCCTCCCCACCCCATCTCACATGCCTCACCCCCTCCCCTCCTCTCTGATCCTCTCTAAAAAAAGAGAAGTTTAGTATCATGAAGGCTACTGTGGTCTGGAGAAGGCTAGCATTAGGAGATTTGACTTCCAGTTTCAAGGTTAAAGAAGAAGCCATCTCATTTCTACAGTGTTCACATGTAGAAAACAAGGCTACTGATTTCATCACATAGGGCTTTTGGTTAAGATCATAAGATCTTGCCCCAGAACATGCCGGACATATGACTTCCTTCCAGCTGAATATGATACAGCCAGCCTCTGGGTGAAGTCCTGACTGACTAGTCCTGTTGCTGGTATAGTGTGGTGCCATGTGTCTGTGAAGAAATGGCTGAGCTGAGAGCCCTTGTCTGTCCCCGCCTGTGTGGTCCTCTATGAACCCCTTGGTTCCTGGGAAAAGCAGTGTTCCTTGTAGACAGGGACAGCCTAGAACCAGGTTGCATCTTTTTGCATTTAGGTCAGGCTTGCAGCTGACTTTTAATGAGGTACTATCCTTTCTGGTCCTCAGTTGCATTATCTTATCTGCAGGTGGAGATTCATTCAAGTGTCAGAGGTCTGTTAAAAGCATTCAGTAAAGATCAAATCTCAGCCATCATTAGATTGCACTAGAGCGACAATGAGAGTCCAGAGTTCAGAGGGTCTGGTCAAGAATTAAACACATGAGTAAGGGCACAGGTCCAAGTGCCATGGGCCATCAAAGACATGGAACACTGTGATTTTAAATTTTTACATCCACACACCCTATACGGGCATAGATACTTTGTATGCCTCCAGAGTTGGCCTGATCCCTGTCTATCCCTCTGAAGAACGACGTAGCAGCTTCTGCCTTCCATATCTCACAAGTGCTTTTTCTATCTCCTGTGAGGTTATGCACCTCCTTCCTAGCACCTGTCCTGGGTTTGAACTTAGAAGGGCAAGGCCTGGGGCTGGCTGGTACTGGAGAGTGTTCGACCTGGCCATAAGCTACTGTCGGTTGAAGGGCCCTGGCTAGGCTGTGGACCTGCAGTTGGAGGTGTATCGATGAGAGGGTTCACTCTTTGAGTGTAGGAGAAGTCTGGGGAAGGAAATTCATTGTCCATTTGCCTTCCATGTCCTGAACTGGGCACTTCCCTGGGTTTGTAGCATGAGCTGGACATTGGACGACACCCCTTTGCTTTCTGGCAGACCAGGCAAGCTCACCGCAGGTCTTAACCAAGGTATCAGCTGAATGTGTCCACTACTACTGGATAGCCTCAGGCCAGCCCTGCCATCTTTATGTCCTTACCTCAAGGTCTCCACATGAATCTAAATTAGTCCCCAATGCCTGCTGCAGCGTGGCAGTAGAAATATGCCCTTCCCACCAAAAGTTTTATTTTCAAACACAAGGGTCCATGAGAGGGGCAGGAGGCAGTAAAGCAGAGTAGCAGTGGTCTCTTCCTCATTAGTGGGGCAGGTATTTATTTACCTTTGCCCTTGCTAAATCACTTGCAAAAGTGGGATGTAACCCCTTGGTATAGGAGACAATCTCCTGGGGTATGGGAGGATATAGCCTATCTTCCTATTATTTCTGTTGTTATTATAAAGATTAATAACAAGTCATCCTTCTCTCCTACTTGATAAGTGAGTTGATTGGCCCTGTCTCCCCTGCTGGGTCTGTAGGTAAAGACCAGAGATAGCAGTCAAGGCAGCATGCCTTTGAGGCACCCCAAGGGAAATTGGGGGTCACCTCAAAGTGCAATGGGTCCGAAAGGGAGTATATTGGATGGTGGTGGTACCCTGACCTCATCTTTTGTTTTCGGCAGTTTTTTCTTGCTACATTTTGTGGATTGTATATGCCTAGATCAGTAAATATAACAGATTAGGAAATCTGGCTTTCACTTTCCAACTCTCATAAGATACTCCAGTGTCTTAAATGTAGTATTCTCACAAAGAAACTACAACGAGGAGACAATTCTAGTAATACCAGCACAACAAAACAAAAGTGAAGAGCCAGGCGGGTTAGCATGCCAACTAGGCCAGGTATAAACTTTCTGGCAGCTAAAATATGAGGCAGAACCAATGACCATCTGATTGGACTGAATAAGAAGCAATTTTTGAAAACCCCAACATTATCTTGACAACTTTCTGAAATCTGGGTTCACACCGTACTTGAGGAACCCTGACCTTCTCCTGAGTGTATATTGTGCTGAGATCTATTTAGTGTACATAAGGCCTTATATAGAGAAGGATATTTAAAAATGAGTGTGTCTTATCTTTCTCGCCACCTTTTATAAATTTCTGTTCCTCATTCGTGATTGAAATGAACACAACTTTTGCTTAAAATACACACATAGAAAGAAACCACAGTATTTTTGGTCATAAGGATGTGAATCAAAGCAGACTGCAGACTCCTTGGCTGGCTAGTGGGGGGCAAAGTGGCTCTGAAGCTTTGAGAACAGATCACATCTTCCCTGGGCCGTTCTCTGCATTCATTCTGAGTTCCTATTGAAGGCTCCTAGCCCAGGCTATTTTCCCCCAGAAGGGTTTCCAAGCCTCAAGCCAGGGATCAGGGGCAGATGGTGAGCTGACCCAGAGAGTTCCTGCTGTGAGGCTCCAGGAACCGCCTGAGCCCAGCTTTGCCTGCAATGCCTAGGTTTCATTCTGGGGCCTAAGGCCGTTCCCTTCTCTTGCACAGGGCTGATGGGGGTAGAGGCCCGCGCCAGCTCAGGCGGCCTGGGTCTGGAGCAGAGCCACCCCCGCCCCCGACCCGGTCTTCTGTAGCCGCGTTCCTGGCACAGAGGGAGCAGCGAGAACAAAGAATGGATTTTGTTTGCGTCCCCTTCCCGCCAGCACTTTTGTGCTGGATTCCACTCGTGGGTTTGTCACACAGCTCAGGAAATGAGGTGACCATCGGGGCGAAAAAGGAAGGGGGATGGATGAGGGACGATTAGGCAATTGCTGCGCAAACAAAGGAGGTCAAAGATCGCGCCCGGCTGGCCTCGTGCAGGGATATAGGGGCGCGCGGCCAGGCCCGCAGCGCAGAAGCGGTCGCTGTCTTCTCGCCGCTCCCGGCCGGCCGCACAGGGAAGGATGAGGTTCGCCGTGGGCGCCCTGCTGGCCTGCGCCGCCCTGGGTGAGTGTGCGTGCGGAGAAGGACCTAGCGGCCGGCTCCGCATCCTCTGCACCCCGCAGGCTGGGATTGCCGTGCCTTTCCTTTTGTCCCTGCCACCCCTTTTCCACCTTCTGCGTCACAGAAGTGGCTCTGCTCTGCGCCCCTCTGACCGTCCTTGGCGTCTTTTCCTGAGCTTCTTGTCTCCTGCTCATCCTCTCTGCCCAGGGACTCTCCCAGCAATGGAGCGATAAATCAGAGCACTTCTAACCACAGTTGACCCAAACCCTTCTTTGCTGGCTTTTCAGTCAGTCCACCCGCCTTCGTGTGGCGTTCAGACATTTCCTTAGATCTGACTGCCACAGTTCATAGGCAGACGTCCCAGCGGCGTCCATAACGCTGCTGATGCCCTGCTTAGGGGGCACACCCATGGCGTAGTTCAGAGGCTGAAACACAAAGCCAGAATTTGCGGGTCCAAATCCTGGTCGGGCTCCTCACCTGTGAAAGCGGTGATACCAGCACCTACCTGGGAGGTTGGGCGGGTAAGCAAAGTCGTGCATGTCAGACCCAGTGGTGACTGCTGCAGGCTGATGGCCTGCTGTAGGGCTGGTGCCTGATGAGGTGGTTCACCCTAGGTCACTAGGCCACTCCGGCTGCCTGCCACTCACAGGGCGTTTGCCACACTATTGGAGCTTTTCATACTTAGTTACTTGATTTCCCTGAAAACTACAAACCCTTTCAAAGAGTGCTCCAAATGACTCCTCTCAGCGCATCTCATGGGGGTGTGCAAGGTGAAACATGACTGAGCACACGTGTTTGACTGTAGAACTTGGGAGGACTGATTTGGAGGAGGGGCTGAAGGGTTTGGTTTTGGAAGGATCTACCACTGGGTGTGATGCTTCCCGTGATTTCCCATGGCATCCAGTTGGAATGAAGTAGTGAGCTGGCGGTGGACAGTGCTTCGTGAGCCCTTCGTAGCTATCCTGAGGCACAGTTGGCCTTAGTCCCTTGCTTTGTGCTCAGTCTGCTAATATCAGAACTCATATTTTAATAGTTAGACATATGGCTGGCTTTAGCTTTCTGTCTCAGTGGCAGCCGAAGTGAGTGGTGTGGGATGCAGGGAAGACTGTTGGATAGATGTCTCCAGTTATTTCTAACCAGAGGATGGGACACAAGTGTCACAGGCAAAGTCATGATCTTTTCCTTTATTTATGCACAACTGCTGGCCAACGAGGGGCAGAGAATGTTATCTTCCTCTGTGCCCTGGATGGTAGACTAAGAGAGGCTGGAGACATGGGTTCTAAGCCTGGCCTGGCTGCTAACGAACGGGATGACCATGAACAAAAGAGCATCATTTTGTGAGTCCAGCTCTCTCACCTCCAAAAGTTGGTAATTCCTATCTGCTGGTTTCCCAGTACTGTACACCACATTCAGTTTGAACCAGTGTGTCTCGGTGTCTGACAATGCTGCTGAGCACACCGAGATGAGGACCGCAAGGGAATATGGGACAGGACGCAGTGGGGGTGTGCCCTGTGATGTTTATGGAGTTAGATGGAGACAGGACAGATGGCATTCGGCCATCGAGGACCTTCAGAGAGTGGCACTGTATCTCCACTGACACAGGGAATGGTCCCTTACACCTCTGACTTCTCCTCACTAGGGCTCTGTCTGGCTGTCCCTGAGAAAACTGTGCGATGGTGTGCTGTGTTAGATCATGAGGCCAGCAAATGTGCCAGTTTCCGTGACGTTATGAAGAAAGTCCTTCCCCCAGAAGGTCCCCGTGTCGTTTGTGTGAAGAAAAACTCTCACCTTGACTGCATCAAGAGCATTGCGGTAAGTCACAGCAGCCTATGAGGAACGAGAAGGAAGTCCTCACTTTCTCCTTCTCTGGGCATTTCAAGATAGTTCTACACTCACAGGTGAGAGACTGATGCAGGGGTAAGTTAACCTCCTCCGCTATTTGTCACTTTGAAAATGGAAATCTGAGAGGCCATCTTTAACGTGTGTATAAAGCAAATGCCATTGTAGTCTGAAAGGTGACTATTTTAAGGAGCTAAGTGCTGTACTGCTTGTAAGAGTTATGCAAATAAAAGCGAAGTCACCAAATCTTTGGAATTTCCTTTGACCATTCTTTGTTCTGAGTATTGTAATCACACACTGTATCCGATTTCTCATTTAGCCAGCCAATTCATTTAACGACCTAGTCACGGCAAAGTAAGATGGCCATTAAGTAGGAAATGTTTATATAGCTTTACTTGACAGCTTTTTGGGGGAGTGGGGGGCTGTCCTGGGGATTGAACCCAGGCCTCACACATGTAAATCAAGTGCTTTACTGCTGGAGCTACACCCCTAGCCTGCTGGAGTTCTTGGTACATCATTGGCAAGACCATGAATGATGAGTGGAGGAGGAATGATGTCATAATTATAGATGTTGGCTGATCCCCTTGTTTCTAGGTCCAAAGAAATATTCATCACCCTTTCAGTATTGTTGCTGTGCATCTGACCCCATGCTAGGTCATAGGGCTGAAGTGGTGAATTAAACACACATGGGCCTTACCTTGCACAGACTCACAACCTAGCTAGAGAAGGAAAGAAAAACATACAGTAAATAGTTTCACAATGTGGGACGCACAATGGAGGAGAAGAGTAGCGTGTTCTGACAAGGACTCACTGAGAAACCTCCTTTGGCCTGTGCGGTCAGGTGCATTCTCTTTGAGAAGGAAGATCTCAGAGATCCTGAAATTCAAGAGATGAACCCCAGGTTGGGCGCTGCAAAGAATGAAGAGTAACTACACCAGGAGGTGAACAACAGTGCGTGCAAAGAAAGGGCCTGAGACTGATGGAGCCAGGCTTGTCAGGCTGCAAGAAGGAAGCTGGGATAATGGAAGGTGTCAGAGATAAATACAGCCAGATATTAGTGTGCAAAACAGATTTTATTCAGTAAGTAATGACTGTAGAGTAAAGAGCTGAGCTCCATTCTGATTTGTGCAGAGGTAACTTGGGTGTTTTTAAAAAGAGAATTACAGAGGGAGTGCAATAGTCACAGAAGTCCCAGAGTATTAAAGGTTGGCCTGTGTGACTGAGGGCCACCCATGACAGCTGACTGGCAGGCATGCACTTTAGATTCCTATCTTTAGTGACTAGGAGATTAAACCTCATCCCATCTGATGAGTATATTTCAAAGGAATGGCTCTCTGGGCCTTGAAAGAGATGCTTTTTAGTTGCAAGAGAAACGTATTCACAATCATGAGTCCTTTTCAGTAACTGCTTTTAGAAAGGGAGGTCTGGGCTAACCATTAATTGTGTGCTAGCTGGAAGAAACAGCAAAGCTCCCTGGCCCTGTTGAGCTTTCTCAGCTGGCACGCTGAGGGGTGGCTGGGGTGGTTCAAGGGACACAGCCTCCTGCTGCTAGAAGCCATGCTGCAGCATGGTTAAATCCCTTGATGCAGATGTTTAGATGGCCTTGCCTTGTGTGGAAAGCTCTCCAATTCTCAGCACAAAGAAAGCAAGAGGAAACCGGTAGGCGAGAAGAGATGAGGAGGCAGACAGCCAACTGGAGCCTGGCCTAGCTCGACGAATCAGTGAGGTGTACAAAGACCTGGCCAGCTGAACTTTCTTCCCTCCTGCTTGCTTCCTCCTTACTCGCAGCTTCCCTCAAGCCCACTTGCTGCTGGGTTTGGCCATCTGGACTTGGGAGGTCACATTCTCACTGGCATAGGGTGCCCGGGAATTTCTGCTGCTCTAGCACAGGAGCACCTCTGTCAAGCCTGGGTTTCCTGGCTTCCTGAGTCCCAGAGGCTGTAGTGATCCCTGCCCAGGACGCTGGTGTTCCAGCCAAGAAGGCCCCAGGGGATGCTCTCACCAGTCTCTCTGCACAGGGCGAAGCTCTTGTCTGCTTACTCATTTTTATTCAGCTGTGTGAAGGGTGGGGTAGGGAAGGTGTCTACAGGTATAAACAGAGCCAAAAGGAGTTTCATATCTGGAGTCTAGCTGTTATGAAACAGAAAACACAAAACAGGGCCTGTTTTGTGTCCCAAGTATTTGTGATACTGAAAGTAGATGTATCAACCATTTACACTTTTTTGTACATGTTTTGTCATATTAAAAATACGTTTTTATGGGGCTGAGAGGATTTTGCTAAGCGGTAGAGGATTTGCCTAAATGTGTGAGGTCCTGGATTTAACCCTAACATAGAAAAAAATCATGTTTTTACAATCAAAATATTCACAGATGCTTGAATGGATAGACAGAATGTGACATATGCATACCATGAATTACTTTCAGCCTTAAAATATATGAAATTCTGATGCATGACTCAACGTGGATGAACCTTGTTAACACGTAGCCAGGCATGGTGGCACACACCTGTAATCCTAGCACTCTGGGAGGCTGACGCAGGAGGATTGTGAGTTTAAATTCAGCCTGGGCAATTTAGCAACTTAGTGAGATCCTGTTTTAAACACTGAAAAAGGACCCAGCATGTGGCTCAGTATGAATACTTTAGGTTCAATTCCCAATACTGAAAAAAAAAGAAAAGAAAAGAAAAGAAAAGAAAAGGAGAAAAGATATGAAGAAAGAAAGAAAAGGAAAACGTGATGTAAGCCCTACAAATATTATATGATTCCATTGACAGCATGTGCCTGGAAGTCAAATTCATAGAAAGTAGACCACTAGTTGCCTGGGGCTGGGAAGAGATGGGCAGTGATGGTTTCATTGGTACAGGGTCTCAGTTTGGGAATATAAGGCTCTGGAGGTGGAGAGTGATGATGGTTACACGAATATAAGAATGGTAAAATTGTAAATTGTATGTTATACTTAAAAGAGTAAATTTTGTGTAAACTTAAAATGGTTAAACTTTATGCTAAAATGGTTACTTTTCTGTTATGTAATATTTTATTATAATACAAAAACAAAAGCCCAACTTAATCATTAAAATTTTTCAACTAGGGGCTGGGGGTTTAGCTCAGCGGCATAAGCGCCTGCCTTGTAAGTGTGCGGTCGTGAGTTCGATCCCTGGTACCGATAAAAAAGAAAAAGACAAAATATATATTTTTTTCAACTAGGCAAAGATAATTTGGCTTGCATCAACAGTGTATTTCACTTAGAAATACTTTGTCGTTGCCAGTTGTCCTGGTGCATGTCTGTAATTCCAGCTACTTGGCAGGCTGAAGCAGGAGTATCTTAAGATTGAGGCCAGTGTGAGCAACTTAGTTAAGACTGTCTAAAAAGCAAAAGGAAGAAAAAAGAAAAGGAAATAAGTATTTTGTCTTATTACTTCACTATAATATGACAAAGATCAAAGAACTATAGTTTTGCCTCATAATTTGATCAATCAGAACTGTTAATTATTAATAGCTCTCTATTAACAGAAAACTGGCAGGGTCTTCTGGAAAAATCACTTATTACTTCCCTATAACATGACAAAGATCAAAGAACTATAGTTTTGTCTCGTAATTTGATCAATCAGAATTGTTAATTTTTTCAGTCTTTCTTTTTATCTTTTTATTGGTACTGGGGATTGAACTCACGACCGCCTGCTTGTAAGGCAGGTGCTTATGCTGCTGAGCTAAATCCTCAGCCCCTAGAACTGTTAATTATTAATAGCTATCTATTAACAGAAAAGTGGCAAGGGCTTCTGGAAAAATCATTTTGCTAAAAGAAGCAAAAAAAAAAAAAAAAAAAAAAACCAGAGTAAAAAACATGTTCTCGAGAATATACATGATAGTTTGGCTCACTTTAAGAGTTCAAGCAAAGAGAAAATAAACTATCCACTTACTAGGAAGGCAGCCATGTACTTCAAGTGATTCACTGATTTAAAATGAAGTTTAATAGAAGCACAATGTAAAATAAACAAACAGAACCCCTAAAGTAAACCCAGGCTGCCTGAACTCAACTCCTAGCACCCTGGCTTACTAGCTGAGAAAGTGAATGAGCTCTTGCTTGCCTCAGTTTTGTCCCCTGTAAAATGGAGCTGAGATGGAGAGAGGTGAGTTGCTTGGTGTCAGAGTAGACAATTATACCAACAAGGAGTGAAACTGAGCAAAATTGGAAGAAATAACCCATGTTTTTATCACTTAGTACTATGTGCTAAGTGATTAGTACATAGTACAATAAAAAAGCTGAAATCAAAGAAAGCACACAATCTCTGAAAGAAAAGCTCCTGCAGTGTTAGAAGCTCAGGGCAGGAAGGAAAAGTACTATGTGTTGAATCAGGGTGAAGACAAGAGGCTTCAAGGTCTCCATGCTCCCCCAGAAAAAGGTCCTCACCTGAGGAAGACCTCACAGGAAGTCCCAACTTGAAGCAGGTCTCTGAACACAGATCAGGCTAAGAATGGAAGGTGGTGTAAGAGCTCTCGGTTTCAATCCCTGCCAGTAGCTGCAGGTCTGGGGTGTAGCACCCCATGCCTGCTTGGTCAACCCTTTGCAACTCCTAGCACAAATCCATATAGGAGTCTGAGCCAGGAGCTGGACACCTGACCAGGGCAAAGAGAAAAATAATGTACGCCTTCCTTTATGCAGGAAGTGTAGGAACATGGTGGCCAAGTGCCCTTTCATGGAAGAAAAAGTCAACTGGAGTCCACAGTGCTGTGTTTGGTCTGGTCAAACTGGGGATTCTTTTAGTCCTAAACCCATGGAGCCCTAATAGTCATACCCTACTGGTGCAGGTTCAGGTGGGCGTCCTCAGACACGAGGGTTTCCTTGAGATCCGGTCTGCTCTCTTTCAGGCCAATGAAGCAGATGCTGTTACAGTGGATGCCGGTTTGGTGCATGAGGCAGGCCTGGCTCCCAAAAACCTGAAGCCAGTAGTGGCAGAATTCTATGGCTCACAAGAGAGTAAGTTTTCCCTGGACCCCTACGAAGGGCTTCTAGACCTTATTGCCTACTAGACACTGGGTTTTGTGTTTTGCAAGCAGTATTAGACGTTAGACATTCATACCCTTCATCTTTGGGTGAAGGCATAAGTCAAGGCCTCCATGGCTTTTGAGCTGCCAATGGATTGAGGATGTGCCCAGGGTCCCTGGGATGCTATGTACAAGAGAGAACCACTCTGGAGCACATGGAGGAACACTGACAACCCAGGAAGTCTTCTGAGGTCAATTTGGCCATCTCTGGGCCTGTTCCAGGGGACAGAAGATACAATGAGGGCAGTAGGCAGTAGGAGGTCAACTTGTGGCCACAGCTCCAGTTTTCTGATGGCCTTCGGTGGCAGGTATAGGCAAACACACTAAAAGGCCAGGGCAAGCAAAGCATTGCACACATGTGCATGTCGCCTTCTTGCCCCTGTGTTTGCCGAGGACAAGGTACATTACAAATGTACCCTCATCTTTTATTTTCTCTGCAAGCCTAAGAAGCTGTTTGATTCTACCAGCCCAGCATAAGCGGCCTCTGGGTCCCCGTGTCCTCCTCCAGAGCCCAGTAACGATGAACAGTGTTTCCCTGTGCAGACTTCTCTGTGTAGGGTTTTTCTTCTACTCACACTGTCCCTCTGCAGATCCACAGACCTTCTACTATGCTGTGGCCGTGGTGAAGAAGGGCACCGACTTCCAGCTGAACCAGCTCCAAGGCAAGAAGTCCTGCCACACAGGCCTTGGCAGGTCTGCTGGGTGGGTCATCCCCATCGGCTCGATCTTTTGTGACTTACCTGAGCCTCGGAAGCCTCTTGAGAAAGGTAAGCTGGAATCTGTACTATAGAGGGCCACACAAGCCATACATACTGGGGTCATGCAGCCAAGATTGGCTGGACATGTCGAGTGAACTCTGGGATAGGAGAGGGATTTAACCAGCTTGAAACTAGCAGATCCATGGCACCAGCTGTCTTTGGCTGACTGGTATATCAACGGGGTGGGAAGTGGCAGCTTTTTCTACTGAGTCACTCCACCCAGCAGAGGCCACCCTCAAGAGAGGAGAAAAGGACTGATGGGCTAACAGAGAGTGTAGCTGGACCACGGTCACAGGGCCCCCCTATTTCCCTAGAGTTCCTGCCCATGGTGTACTTGTCTCATTGTATTGGAGGTTGCTTTGGTGGCCATCTGCTGGCCATGGGGCTGGCCTGCACCCTGTAGATGGTTCTCCCATCTCTAGGACATGGGTCACAGAGAGGATCTCTCTGAGCTATCCTAGCCTTTGACAGCACAAGCTGTGTGGGTAGTGGGCAGTTTGATGATAAAGGCCCGAGACAAGCCTTGATTGGTGGAAAGCACCGGTCTGTTTCCTTGGTTGGGTAGTTAATTTGGAATGGGAGATAATTTGTCCCTTTTCAAAAGCTCTGGGTCTTGATGACCTAGCACAAGTAAGGCTGACCTAAGATGGGGTTTTCTGGTTTTACTTTAGTCTCTTCCTGTTCCCTAATGAGCATGGACTGGGACATGTCCCAGGGTACAGCCAGCCCTGCTCACCTCTTACGGGTCCATTTTTCCATGTTGAGCAGCAGTGGCCAGTTTCTTCTCGGGCAGCTGTGTCCCCTGTGCTGATGCGGCAGCCTTCCCTCAACTGTGTCAGCTATGTCCAGGTTGTGGCTGCTCCTCCATTCAACCACACTTTGGCTACGCAGGCGCCTTCAAGTGAGTAAGATGTCCACTGCTCCATGCTGGCCAAACTGCTAAATGTCCCCGGGGTGGGAGCCTTTTGGTGGCCCTGAACAGTCAGAGCCTTGCCTGCCTACAGGGGCATCAAGGAGGCCTGATGCATTCCCAGGAAGCATCCCACTGACTGGATCTCTTGAGATTAGGCCAGTCTATGTTGCCATTCATCCAACCCTGATGATCAAACTCCCCTCGGGCACTCTCTCTCCTCAAGCCTGACCAGTGTCTCCTATTGCTGGACTGAAAACGCAGCCACGTCTGTCACTAGGGTCCAGGCCCGTTGTTCAGTGATGAACCCTCTTGCTATTTCAGCAGTGTAACACACTCAGTGCATTGGCTCCCCTCACTGCCTCTACCCAGATGGCTACTGTGGCTGCATTCTTGCTGTCTCTTGTTACCATGGTTAAACTTTTATAGCCAGGCAATGGTATATTTCTATCCTTGAGATAGGAAACACCATTATATGGTCTTCTATACCAACAACTTTAAAAAAATCTTTTCATTACAATATCTTTAATACCTTCTTGCTGCTTTGCGGTATAAAGTTGGGCACCTCCCACTCCTGAGTTTATCTCCTGTTGCAGTGGTGCCCTGGATGTCAGCACCCTGCAGGGCTCCACAGGCCTTCCTGTGGAGAAGCTGGACTGTGTGGTCAGGACTACCAGGCCCAGGCACGGGGCCTGCTCTGCAGGAGCTCTCCTAACATGTTCCTTTTGCACAGGTGTCTGAAGGACGGTGGTGGGGATGTCGCTTTCATCAAGCACTTAACCATATTTGGTAAGCGATGGGGAAGAGTCTGCTAAGTCTTTTCTAAGTAGTGCACACTCATTGTTTCTTGTCCTTGCTGCTGTCCACGTTCAGTAGTAAGACATGAGCATATAGGGCCTATTGTTGCTTGGGTTTTTGCTTCTGCCTCAGGGGCAGTGTTGTCTAGCAATGGACCAAAGGATGGTCTGGTTTCATCTTGGCCTTCAATCATCCTGCTGATAGGACTCATGGATGTGGGGCAGCCATCACTGCCCTTGGCACTGAAAGCCTCGCTGCCTTCATCTGCCCTCAGAGTTAATTTCCTGCATGTTCTCTGGCTCTCAGTGATCAGTGCAGGCATCTCAGCTCATGCTTTCTGTGATCAGTAGGACTGAAAAGGTGGGGAGGGGTCACCGCAGCTCATGGCTCTGTGTGCAGTCCCCTCACCTGCTCTTTCCCTCCCCAGAGGCCCTGCCTGACAAGGCTGAGAGGGACCAGTATGAGCTTCTCTGCCCCGACAACACCCGGAAGTCAGTGGATGAGTATGCGCAGTGCCATCTGGCCAAGGTCCCTTCTCACGCTGTTGTGGCTCGGAGTGTGGACGGCAAGGAGGACTTGATCTGGGAGCTCCTCAATCAGGCCCAGGTATCCTCACCTGCTGTCCTCCTCTCTCCTGCTTGGACTTAGCAGTTTTATTCCTTGCTTTTTGGCCACTCTAGGTGTACTTGTGTGTTCAGGGCACAGTGGAAATCTCACCACAGATCAACCATTCCACAAGCCCCCAGCTGGGTAGGAGTCCTCCCAGAGCAGTAAGGACCCTCCTCTGGCATTAGCATCCATCAACCTTTACCTTGTGGGTCATTGACATCTCTTTTCACATTATTCCACTTCTTCCCATGTGAACCATGCTTTTACTGCCCAGGGAAAAATACCATCACTTCCACGGAGACACCTATGACATTGCTCCCATCCAGGGAAGAGCCTCTCTCCCGAGGTTTCCCACCCTGGCTGCACAGGGAGCTGCATCCACTGCCAGCTCTGCTCCCTTACAGCAGTGGGACGTGGGCTTGAGCTAACTTCCCCTCATCTCATTGCTCCCAAGAGCTGAAGCAACCACCATACATTCACTGCCAGCCTCTCAGTGAAACACATTTCTTGTTCTCTGAAATCTCTTAGTCACTCAGGGACACAGGTCCAGAACCTCACTCAGGGAAGGGAGTTTGGTGTGGTTCCGAAAAGGTGATGAACAAAGAAGGTGCCGGATGGAGGACAGCACGACTGCCTCTGCCTGTTTTCTCTCCTGGCATCTTCAAGTTCCTTATGGTTCTGTTTTACTTTGTTTTTTGTGGAGTTCTTTTGTTCTCTTCAGTCCCAATTTTCAGCCTCTTTTGCTTACTGTTGCCACTGATTCTTCCATTTTACTGTGAATAGGAACACTTTGGCGTAGACAAATCGAAAGAATTCCAGCTGTTCAGCTCTCCTCATGGGAAGGACCTGCTATTTAAGGACTCTACGCAAGGATTTCTAAGGATCCCCCCCAGGATGGACTATAGGCTATATCTGGGCTACCAGTACGTCACTGCTGTTCGGAATCTACGGGAAGGCATATGTAAGTACTCAGGAAGGACCTCAGGAGCTGGGGGAACTGTCAAGGGCCAGAGTCAGTGATCCAGTTTTTCCAAGGACCTGAAAGTCTCCTGTGTCTTTTTTCCTGTCCTTCCCATGAGCTCTGTGTTAGACTGATGCTAAGTGGCAGCAGTCATGATGCGATGGTCTGGACATCACAAAAGCTTTAAAGGAAACTAATGTTTTTAATGACTTGAGTTGGTTTCTTTCACTATTTTCCTTACACAAATAAGGATTGCCCTTCAGGGCAATTGTGAAACCAATTAGCCTGTCACAAAATAAGTAAAATAAAAAGATGTGTCTAAAGATCGCACATCCCTAGCACATATTATGATCAACACATGCTATGATGAAGCTGGGGTTCTAGACAGGTCACTCCCAATCCTGAATTTTATTGAGTCACTGGGGTTTTGCTTGTTCATTAGTTTACTCGATGGACATATGTTGAACATATAGCCATAAATTTGGCCAGGAACTGAACATACAAGCCTATATTAGATTCTGGTATCCAAGAACTTTCATACCAGAAAGAAGACAAATGTTTGATAAACAGTCATACTACTGAGTCATCAGCTATAAAATTAGGGACCTGCTTACAAGTGAAACAATAAAAACAACACAAAACCATGGTCCTATGAAAACACAAAACAAAGAAAAATCTGGGGGTTGAGGTATGGCTGCCTTGAAGTGACTTGGGACTGAGTCTGAGAGAGGAGCAGGTGTTCACTTGTTCCTCTGACATTAATTACATTGACCATATGTTAGCAGCACTTAAACAGAGGGTGCTCTGGTGGCAGGACAGGCATGGCCCTGTTGGAACTCACGTTCTCCTGCAAGGAAACTAACACTAAATATGGGCACAGAAACATAAACATAGCAGGTGATAAAGTATTATTTGAAAAACAAAAATGAAAATACCAGCTAGAAACCATAGAATGTACAGAAATTATAGAAGAGAGCTGTGCTACTAAGGAAGAAAAAAATTTGACTCTAAATGAAAAGAAACTGTCTTAGTCAATTTTCTCATTGCTGAGACAAAATACCTGATAACCAAAGTTAAAAAGAAAGGTTTATTTCATCTCACAGTTTATAGAGGTTTCAATCCATAGTCAACTGGCTCCAAGGCAGAGGAGCATCATGGAGGAAAAATGGTTCATGGTAGGTAGATGACAGCAAATGCAGCAAGCAACAAGCAATGACTGTATCAGCCCTCTTTCTGTCTCTAATATTTTATCTAGGCTACCTACCAAGAGTGGGTAGCATTCACACCCTTAATTCTAGCACTGCACCATGAATCAGTCACAGCGTCACACACTCTAGATCCAGCCACTTCTGAAAAGCCCCTACCTATGATTGCATGAAACACTGGGGGACATCTAGATACAAGCCATAACAGAAACCAATCAAGAGATTGTGTATTAACTTTTCTAAAGGATGAATTCTTCAAATGGGATGTTTGTTTTTGCTGACAAATTCTACTATTTGCATGAAGGCAATTAGTAGCACTGATAAACACCAGAGAACATCAGAGGCCTCTCTTTTGACCTTTGAGTCTTTTTCTTGCACCACAGGCCCACAAAGCTCACAGGAAGAATCCAAGACACTGAAGTGGTGTGCTCTGAGCCACCACGAGAGGCTCAAGTGTGATGAGTGGAGTGTTAACAGTGAAGGGAAAATAGAGTGTGAATCAGCAGAGACCACGGAGGACTGCATTGCCAAGATCATGGTATGTCACCTCTGTGTCCGTAGGACAGTCTCCTGCCACTTCTTTCTGCTGTCCCACAGCTAAGGCTGAGCCAGCGCCTGTTTGTGGGAGTGATGCAGACACTTTGGTTCCCAGGGTCCTTGTTCTAACTGAATGAACACAGCACCATCGGACATTCAGAACCTTAGAGTTTGTGGCTCAGTTTCCTCCTCATATTAGTGTTCAATGAAAGGCTCTGAACATGAGCCATGTTCTGCTTAGGAGGCATGGTGGGGATGTTCAAAAACCCTTGGAGCACCATGGTGAGGACAATAGATTCTCTTTTGATTTTGCAGGCAGGCACAAATTTGCTTTGTTGATTAAAATAGTACTCTATGTTTGCTTGTTGAAAAATCCTTAATGATAGAAGAAAATCAAAAGTACTGCTTATACTTATGTAACTAAGAGGAAAATCTCTTGCTAGGATCATATCATATAGGTTGCTTACCACCTCTTGCCTCATGAAATCTAATGGGCTTTTCCCATCATTCTTTAAAAAATCTGATTGAGGAGCTTCTATGTCGGTGCCTGCTTCAAGGTGCCAGGTAGGTAGTATGTCTGGAAGGGTTCTGGGATCTCTAAGTTCTGAGTCCTCTTCCCCCAACAATTCTAAAAGATGCCCTATCATCTCTTCTATTTGGCTGTTAAGTTGGAGCCTTCATAATAAATTACAAATGTATTAAAACAAAGGTACATGGGAGACACTAGAACTTCCTGTCATTATCAACAGTATCTTGCTCAATCTATCAAGTTTTAAGTTTTGAGCACTTAGGAATAACCACATATTTTCAAAACTATCCTGAAGTAAAACTAGCCGATCAGCTCTTGTTATTTTATATTTCATACATTTTGAACATTACTTTATACTATTCTAAATGAATTAAGCTTATTTTTGTCAGAGTTAACACAGGAAAAATCTAACTAAATTAAAGCAAAGCCCCCAACTCAAAACCTGAGTCTCCACTTTCCGCCACCATGAACGTGAGCAGTTTGGAATGACCACCGGTAAGGGCCGTGGACTTACTGAATCTGCAGTGGCTGAGCAGTGACAGAAGTGTGAGGCTGCAATACTGGAAGGAGCAGGAGCCCCATTAGTTTCTGTGAAATGAAATTAAGAAACTGGAAAAAAAGCCAAGTGGATACTGTAATACTGATAAACCACAGCCCAGCGGTGAAATTCTCATGGGAAGTCAAATGTGATCATAAGATACTGCAACAACTAAACACAGACAGAAGCAGATTTCTTTGAAGATGAAAACAGACAGAAGTGGTTCTGGACTAGAACTACTGGAGAATTGAATGGTTACTTAAAGAATTTGGATCATAAAAAGGACCTTGTTTAACACAGGCTAAAAAGCATGCTTTTCTTGCCTAGGGAAAATAGAGCTTTGAATCTCCCAATAATAGGTGATATTTGTGCATTTGTGCATATGCACAAATATATCACATGCACAGATATTGTCTTTTTTGTGGTACTGAACCCAGGGCCTTTGCACTGAGCTATATCCCCAATCACTTTTAGTTTTACTTTGAGACAGGGTCTCACTAAGTCACTAAGTTGCCCAGACTGGGTTTAAACTTGTGATCCCCCTGCCTCAGCCTCCCAAAGTGCTGGGACTATAGGTGTGTGTGACCATATCACTTCGGGTATCATTCTTATGTCATTGGATCTGTCGTGGCAAATCAAAACAAATTAAAAGAAACACCTCAAAAGAGAGGATGTAAAGGAACTTGGAACGAGCTAATAGTTGGAAAACAAGGTACTTAAGGTACTTTCTGAAGCTGCTATTTCAGCAAGTTTGAAACAGTTTAAAGTGACATTTAAAATTAATTTTAGCCCTGACCTGTGAAGCCTGCAACTGGCCTGGTAAAAGAAGACTTTGTGTTGAATATAGAGAGATTAAAACACATTTCTAGGGCAAGATACTCAGCAACACTGAGCAAATGTATGGAAGAAAATAACTTCTCCCTCAGCATCTGCTTGTTATGGCAACTCAGATAAAACAGGAAAATGCTTCCAAACACATTCTCAAATTGTTAGGCTCACTCCGTTCCTCACAGTAAGCCAAAGCTGTTCTCTCTCAGGACATCCCTATTTTTCACGGATAGAATTAGTAAAATATTAAGATAGCAAGTTTATGTCTGTCTCACTTTTCCTTTTCCCTTCCTACAATGTACCATTTATGATTACTGTCAGTATACAGAGGTTTCTGAACCATATTGAGGGAGCAGTGTTTAAGTTTCTGGTTTTTAAATGTGATTTATACATATAGTTTGCAATTTTTAAAGTTTGTATAGAAGGAGAAATAATAAATACAAATGGTGTATGAGGTGAGGCTTTTAACTTAAAAGTATTAAAAAAGAAAGTCTACTGATGTAAAATTATATAATTCAAATACTGAGTCAAATCATTAGGGTTTTGTTTCTGTGTTCCTTCTCTGGCCTTCCCTGGCCTTCCCTGGCCTCCCCTCCCCTCCCCTCCCCTCCCCTCCCCTTCCCTTCCCTTCCCTTCCCTTGCTTGCTCTGGTGTTTGAAGCCAGACCCTTGTACATAGCAAGGGTCTACCACTGAGCTATACTTGCAACAGAATCAAATCACTCTTCAAGAGATTTTTTGCTGTGTAATTAGTCTTCCATACATTTGAAGGAAATAAATAGGCATATGCTGATGTTTTAAAGAAAAACATCATATTTTAAATTTAATATCTATTCCATAGCATGGATTTTCAGCCTTTACTTAGCCATTTTTCTGTCACTGAACACGCTTTGGCTCCCCTTTGCTCTCATAAATCACATTTCTGGTTTTTCCTACTCATACTTTTTTTTACCCAAATAGTTACCCATGTACACATCTAATTATTCCTTTCAGTATATTCATAGAAAGTATATTTCCAGGTCCAAGGGAATCTTGCAGATCTTGTTGATTCTAAGCATTTCTGAAAGGTGGGCTTCTTATCTCTGAGTACTAGACCATTCGTGAATATTTGACTCATTTGTAAAACTTTTTTTCGACCATGTACTAAAATAGCACACAACCAGTGGGGCTAAAATGTGGGGTTAGAGCCTTGTCCCCAGACACAGTCCCGTGTCCCTGGCTCTGCTTCTCCATCTCACAGATGAGAATGCATAGGTCCAGAAGGGTATTATAGGACTATCTCTGGGATGGTGTGTCCTATGAGAAGACAGGAAAATTGAAAGTGGGTCACCTGCAGTCTATCATCAGTTCATGATGGTGATGATGGTTTGCTGAAAATGAGAATACATTTATTTTACTTTCTATGTTAGGTATGCCTGATTGATCTTTCAGGGGTTCTGTATCATTATTTGCTATTTACTTGCTATTTAGAACTTGGGCTGGGAAAGCTCTTCAAAGAGTTGGCTAGAAGGGCAGATGAATAGGAAATAGCATCTTTTCAATTGCTGTGATTTGTTGTACCTACAGAGTGGGGAAGCAGATGCCATGAGCTTGGATGGTGGATTTGTCTACATAGCCAGCCAGTGTGGTCTGGTGCCGGTTATGGCAGAAAACTACCATGGTAAGTGCAAGACGACACCCTCTGCTTTCCTCCTTCTGGGCCATGGAGAGAGGAGAGGGGAAAATCACAGCCCTGTTTGCACTGTGGCTCTCCCTTACTCAGTGTCTGCCACTAGCCAGACTTTGGATTCCCTCATGTAGAATCTTCATAGTCATCTTTTAAAAAGGCAGTTATTACATCCCTCAGTGGTAGGAATAGAAGCTCTGAATGCCATGAAGTCTCTGCTAAAACTAACTCTACTGTAGAGGACATCTAATATTGCTGGCTGGCCTTCCAGTTTCTGGACTTCATGTTCTTCCTGCTGCCTTGATGCATGGATTTAAACATAGTCAGCCTGCACCCTATGTTGGCTCTGTAGAATAGGAAATTTGAAACTTATAGTTTGTGCATAAATCCTAGAGCTCAGTAGCCAAAGATCTTGCATCATTCAGGGAGCCTACACTTGTTGAGAATTAGTGACATGGGTAGTTTTATCTTACTCTGTTTATTCTTAGTTATTACATGAGATAGGCATGAATCTTTTATTTTATTTATTTATTTTATTTTATTTTATTTTATTTTATTTTTAACACTTGAGGTTGAACCCATGTATTGAGTTGCATTCCCAGCTCTGCTGTTAACCCTCAATCTCCCTTTTAAAAATGTATTTGAGACATGGTCTTGATAAGTTGATAAATTACCCAGACTGGGTTTGAATTTGTGACTCTCCTGCCTGAGCCTCCCAGACTTAGAAGTGTGCATCACTATGTCTGGCTTAAAAAAAAAAAAACCTAAATATGTGTTTAATACTTTCTTCATTTTCTTTTCTTTAGAAAGCGCTGAGTGTAAAGAAGCACCTGAAAAAGGTAAGTTGGAATTTGGTAACCTCAGGAATTAAAAGGCAAATTTCTACTACTTTAGAGAAGTGGATAGGTAAGTTTACAATTCACATCACAAGCAGACCATGGTGAGAGGTCTTTTTTTTACAAAGCAAAGGCATTACGGAAGGAAGTAACTGATAATGATGGTTATTCCTTTATACCTGCAATAAGTTGTACATGAGATTTCTTATTTAATCCTATAAGGTAGGGATTAGCATCCTCTAAGGATGCATAAGAGGACCCTAGGGCTCCAATAATTTGTGGATGGTCTAGCATTACACTAAATCTAGGGTCTTCTTACTGCTTTCCACCACCTCAAATTCCCTAAAGCCTGCATATTCCAGATGACTTAGCGGTGGGGAAAATTTGCTTGTTTATTCCATATGAGGTTCAGAACATACACAGGCAGCTGTCTAAGAACATAAAATTACTTCATGTCTGTGCTAGTGCTGGGCTCAGGAACCCAAGCCAATCTGGGTCTTACCCAGGGTTCCAGCTATGGGTGGATTTGGATCTATGGGGAGAAGCAAGTCTCGAGGTGAACACTGGACCTGAGCTCAGGCCCCTACAGGCCATATAGTGGTCAGCCATCAGTGCAGTCTGTGCCTGTCCCTCCTACAGAGTGCAAGCTCCTAACCTTTCCCCGTCACTGGAGGAGCTGACCTCTTTAGCAGCTCTACAAAGAGCCATTCTTGCTCCATGGATAATAATTCTGTTTCTTGTTAGAAACCATATTTTGAACTGAATAAACTGGAACACTGAAATCATGAATTGATGTTCAATGCCTCACTATAAAGACCAGCATGTACTTAGTGCTAAAGTGCAACTGACTTGTTTTTTTATATTTTCCATTTGCATAACTATTGTATAAAATTGTTTTCTATTGGAAAATGTGATTACCCCTTGTTGTGTAGTGGTCTTATACTACTCTATCTCAATATATGTTAATTTATAAAATACAGGGGTTACATTACTAAAGTATTTTGTACTTATTCCTCTACAATAATACACTGGAGAACGGACTGTGGGTTTTTAACTTCAGTAACTGTATGAATTCGGAGAATGGTTATACACCAGCTACTGCTCTAGTGAAAACATATCTTAGTACTTTGGTTTTTCTGTATATTTTATGTTTTTAACTGACACATGAAAACATAAAAGTTGTACATAATAATAAAGTACATGTGATATTATTTGATCCTTAATGTTCAGATTAATCTGTTGCTGTCAAGTGCCTTGACTTTACTACAATGACTGCAGAGATCCTTTTGGGACACTAAGAATGATCCAGAACATCTTTTCTGCCCTATGGAGATGCTGCCCTTTGATGGGAGCAGACACTTTGTAGGCTCCAGAAGTGTTGACCCCTCTCCTTCTGTGTCCTTGTAGGGTATTTTGCTGTGGCAGTGGTAAAGAAATCAGCTCCTGCTATCAACTGGGATAACTTGGAGGGCAAGATGTCTTGCCATACTGCAGTCGACAGGACTGCTGGCTGGAACATCCCCATGGGTCTGTTGTACAACAGAATTAAGCACTGCGAATTCGGTGAGTGAATCCTGGGAAGGAGTGTGGCAAGGTCATAGTAGAAAGAAGGGTCCTGCAGGAGAGAAGTGTCGTACGAAATGCTGTGAGCCCAGGTGCCACAGAAGTAGCATTTTGTAAGAGTGACCCTCAAGGAAATATCAAACAGGGATACAACGGTTGTGGAGTTAGTAATTGAGTCAAGATTGTTCATTTCAGTTGCTCATAATGGCTCGTTAGTATACATTTGCTTTTATCTCTTGTTAAAAAGACCAGAGGCAAGCAGTCCATGACTAGTATGATCATGATAGTTTCTTTCTCTTTCTACTCCACCATTTGCTGCATGGGGCTTCCAGATTCAGTTACCCCATGGTTATTATCATACCCACAGTTCAGGCCCCAAATACCGAGTTAGAGCAAATAGAGTCTACACAGGCTACTGCCAGCTTTATAGAGGAGCCTTCCACAACATTTAACCAACTGTTTGAGCTAACTTCTTCCCGTTGTTCAGAACCACACTGGGCTGTAAAAGAGAATATAATTTTTCATTTGAACATGTTCCTGCCCCATATAAAACCAAATATTTGTTACCAAGGAACAAACGATATTAGAAACACAGCTAGCAAACCCTGCCATAGGAGTTCTACAGGCTATGTGAGTGTGGGTGATCTCTGGTTTCTTAAGGTATTTGCAGTCATATTAGGTCACTGCCCAGTTCCTTGGCTTCCTCTAGGGGTAGGTAGCAGTTTATTCTTACATTCTTTGAATATCCATCAGGTACAAGTTTATTTCTACCACCTTAAAGCTTCTGGGTGTAAGATACCTACAAACAAATGTTTTACAATGATTCCAGTTTACATTTGCTCCCTGTTTCTTTCCTGCCAACTCCAAGGAGGTCTCTAAATCTGGTTACAAATTCCAGAAAACCCTGTGCCTCTAGGGATAAGAGATGAGACCATAGCTCTGCCCCAGTACATTACAGTGCCTCTATATATTAGTTTGACGCAAAGCAAAGTACACTTGGGATCATATCCACAAGTCATAGGGTGAGCAGCTCTCTCCCTTTCAGGTTCTTACTCTGTGGCAGTGCAGAAGGACGCGCAAATAACAAGCAGTGGGGAATGGGCTGGGGTGTGCAGTTTATTAGAAAAAACAGAGAAAATCCCCCAGTAGGTGGGGGGGACAAGAGGATGCCAAGGAAATGCCTGGCTCTAAAAGCTTCTGACTGCAAGCTGACAAAGGGGCAGAGAATGCACAAACATGTAGATCTGTGGCTGCTTTGCCAGGTTTCCTGTCACCAGCAGAGTCCATTAGTTGTGTTTTTGCAGCTCCGGATTTTCCTCAAGCCTTATGTTACCTTGACTTTAGTTTACTTAGCTTAGTTTGTTCAGGCCTTTGCCCTTTGTCCGTTTATTTTTTGGTCCCAGTGGGCTCCTGACCTCTGTGCTATCTCCTGCCCTTCTGTACTTTTACAGCATTGGGCAAACAACTGAACTGCAAGGGAAATTCCCATCCCCTTACTGAGCTTGTTAACACAGGAAGGGGGGCATCTGAAAACAGGTTGCCTAAGCTCAGGTATTTTATTTGCTCTTTCTTTAGGCTAGTGATGACACTTTTCTGATGCTCAAAGGAATCCCTTCCATCTTGAAACGTAATGGCCATGACCTCCTTTTCCCAGCCTCAGTTTTACAGCCTGTAGTCTGCCAGCTGAGTTAGTGGGTGGAAAGTCACAGGATAAACTAACATGTCTACTTCTTCTGGACTACGTAGCCCTGTTATGTGTTAGACAAAAGTCAGCAGTATTGGCCGACTGGCGAAGAGCTGACTTCTACTTGTTCTTCTGCATAGATACATTTTTCAGTCAAGGTTGTGCTCCCGGGTCTCCAAGAAATTCCAGTCTTTGTGAGCTCTGTGCTGGCCCAACTGTGTGTGCTCCTAACAACAAAGAGGCATATTATGGCTACTCGGGAGCTTTCAGGTGAGCCCTTTACTTCTAACACAAATACAATATCCTAGTCTTGACCAATATCCTAGTCTTTTAGGAACTAAGGTGAGATTCTCATATTTAGTCTGTTAAGTGATGCGCGAATGAGGATGGGATATTTTGCAACCAAACATAGAGCCATGCAGAGGGGCATCCAGGCTCTTCCAGGACACTGTCTGCTACTGTGGCTATTGTAGACTGAAGACATGAGGTACAGATTAGCAGCTCTCAACTGAGGGCAATTTGTCCTCCAAGGGACACTGACAGTGTCTAGAGATGTAGTCCACTGAGACAACATTGTGCATACAGGGTGTGAGAAATGCTATTAGAAGCAGCTAAACTTTCTGTAAGGATAGGATAACTCAGTAGAGCAAAGCATTATCTAACGCCAAATGTCACTAGTGCCAAAGTGATGAAACATTAATATAGTTGAATAAACACTGAGATGGGAGTTTAATTCAAGCTCCCCCATGCACCTCTGGGTAACCCAAAGCCATTCTCATCTGGAAGCACCAACTAGTGAAGTGCATAGCTTTTAAATTCCTCACTACAGTTGTACATTACAGTGTCTGTCATTTATATGAAGACACCTATGAAACCTATTACATTTCTTCCTAGTTATCTTTGCTGCTGCAAGCCTTCTGTTATCTGGTAGTTCCCAAAACCATGAAAGGCACAATGCTGGTGGTATTGTAACTGAACTTCCCAGTAGTAAAGATCATCCCTATTTTTCAGTTAGAATAACCTTGTAAATTAGAGTAAGTACAATCCACACTCCACACATTTCTAATTGTACGAAAGAATGCCTTGTTTTCACAGGAATTTAAGAGACTGAGAGGGACTGAAAATATTTCTTTTTGACCCTTTCCTTGTCTCTTTTCAGTGATGACACGTTTGAGAATTACAGATCAAGAAAAAAGGCTCAGCTTTTGCTTACATGTTTAAAGCCTTCTTTTCATAAAAGTATCTCACAAAACCTAGCTACAAAATAAAACCTATCAAATCGCCAGACTTTGAACTGAAAAGAAAATGAAACACATTCAGTACATGGTACACCAGGCATTCAGCTTTTTCAGCTAGCTTTCCCCAAGACTCTTGAACTGCTGCAGGAAGAGTCAGGTTATTTTGAACTGCTGCAGGAAGAGCAGGGGGGTTATGGTAGACAGAGAGCAGGTTGGGGCCTACTCTACAAGTGTTCAGTCTAGGGGCTGGGGATTTAGCTCAGCGGCATAAGCACCTGCCTTGCAAGCAGGCAGTCGTGAGTTTGATCCCTGGTACCGATAAAAAAAGGAAAAAGACAAAAAAAAAAAAAAAAAAAGAGTTCAGTCTACCTGGCTCATGGCTTAGGGCCTTATGCAGATGCTGAAGGACATCCCAGTCCAGTGTATGTGTGATGTGTACTTTTAAAGGAGTACCGTTAAAAGGAGTAAAGGATCCATAATCAAGAGAGTTCATTTTGTTTGTATTTCTTTTCTGAAACTCCTTGCAGACTTGCGGCTCAGATCTGTGTTTACAATCCCCAATACCTCCTCCAAAGACCTGCAGACTGTGATTTATTAGAGGCAAGTGCCTGTACAGTAGGATGGCCATAGTCTCTGCATTTCTCAGACAAAACCAAATGAAATATCAAAAAACACCTCCAATGTTCCTTGAATGTTAAAAGTTCTTTTTTTGAAGGAATAAAGGAACAATTGAGATTTTTGATGGCATTTCAATCTTTCATAAGTGTTGCAGAGACATTCACATGTTTCAACAAGTTGAAGGAATAGAGTTTTCCATTTACATTTCATATGCTTGCTGAGGGAGGTACCACCTTACTAGAAAACAGATTTCCTGCTGTCTGTGTTGATGTTAGAAAAGGGTGTAATGTGTTGGAGAAGCTGAACCAAGTTATGATTTAGTATGTGGAACCTAGATTGTATAAATACATAGCAATTTAGAGCCTTGCTTTTTCTTTATCTCTTATATTGCTAAGTGATGAAATGGAAGCTGACTGCTGCTATTAGGTGCCCAGCCTGGATCTATCAGGCGACCCTGTGAATAACACGTGCGTCAATCTGATTTCCTCTACTCTCTCTCCCCATCTGGATCTCTGCAGATGTCTGGTGGAGAGAGGAGATGTGGCCTTTGTGAAGCACCTGACGGTCCCAGAGAACACTGGTGGTATGTGCACATGTTCCTCTGTCCTCCTGATGTCCAGGGCAACAGGATTCACTGGCACTTAGGGGTGACTGTGTAGAAGAATAACACACTGTCAGACTCCAAAGCTCTAATTCTCAACTGATACGTTCAGTGAAGAGAGAAATATTCACCTAGATGGGTAGGCTGATCTGGCCCATGGAGTCCTCAAAGGCCCTAAATTCTCCTCAAACAGCTACAGATCTTATGCCTGCACCTTAATACGTCTATGCTTATTTCTCAAGAATAAGACATTCTTTTACATACCTATAGTACAAGATTAGGAAATCTTACATGACCTGGATTTAACACTGCACAGTACACATTTATGGGTTTCCAGTCATTTCAGTAATGACCTTAGTAGTTTTTCTTCTCATTGCTCTGGAACCTGGGATATAGCTCAGTAGTAGAGCACTTGCTTTGCATCCATAAGGCCCTGGTTATGGCCCAGCACCAGTGTGTGTGTGTGTGTGTGTGTGTGTGTGTGTGTGTGTGTGTGTAATGTATTTCCTGGCTCTGTCCACTGAGAATTCCTAGAGGCAATAACAACATACCAGTAGAAATGAGCATCCAAGATAATGACTTCTACGTACTATTCTCTGGAAAAAGGAATGAGAAATCCTCGGGAAACAAGCTAATTTCAAGGGTGGGCAGGAAAAAATCTATAGTGTGGTACTCACAACTGACATGTCTAAAGAATTACAAAAGATGGCAAAACACTCAGGAGCCAGTTTGAAGGACCTCCTGCTGCCAAATCTGGGAATTTTGAACATTAAAATCAGGATAGCTTTAAAGTCTAATAACTATTAGACAAGTGAGAAAGGGCAATTTCTTCCTTAGACAATGCTAAATCAATGAATGTAGGCAGAATGGCAGAGTTAGAAAACTTTTATCTGGTAACCAATATGATGATAATCAATTCAGGGAAGAATCACCAGTGGGTCTGGTGGCAGTGAAAGTGAGGAGGCCTTGACAGTAAAACAAAACAAACATGAACACTGGTAAGCATAAGCACTCCATACTCCTCAGTGTGTCTTCCTGTGGTGAACCCGCTAATGTGCAGCAGGTAATCACTTCCCCACTCCACGCAGGTGTGTTCCTCCAACTGCCCAGGCTTCCTGGGTGCCTCATCTAGAGTAAAGTAGCTCAATGCCAGGCTCTCTAAAAAGCCTTCATGCATGGCACCGCCCCCCCCCCCCCCCGTCCTACAACGAGAACCCTCTGTCCATGTTGCTAGCATTATTAAATTAACCTATGATACACTTTGGTCACAGAACACCACTGGACTCTGTTTCCTTTTGTCATATGCCCATCACCTAGGATAGCACATGGCATACAGCTGTTGCCAAGAATTTATCTGAAAGAATATCAGGTTGACTGATTTTTCGTTTTTTCCTTTGTATTATTTTTGCTTTTCCCTTAAGGGCTTTCCTTCTTTCTGATTCAGAATGTTACCTTAACCTTAGTCTTTGTGGCCCTTGATTTCTTTTCTTACTTTTCTGAGTAATGTACCCCCTCCATGTCTAAGTCTTTTTTTCTTACTTTTCTGAGTAATGCACCCCCTCCATGTTTAGGCTTTTACTCTCTATTCTTTGCAAAGACCCCAAGATCTTCACCTCCTAAATAGGATTTAGGAAGTAGCCTGACTGCTCATCCACTGCAGTATTTTTGTTCTCTAAGGTGTTAATTTAATGCACAGAATACACTGACAGACATTGCAAACTTAATTTGCATAAATTCCTCCTCTTCCTCGCAAAGGTCACTCCTCTTCTTTCAGCCTCTGCCCCTATAATCTTTTCAGACTCCCTGCAAGTCAAAACTAGATTTAATCTGTCTATGTCTTATGTTATCTCTTAAAATCATATGTCTTGGGGCTGGGGATTTAGCTCAGCGGCGTAAGCGTCTGCCTTGCAAGCGCGTAGTCATGAGTTCAATCACCGGTAAAAAAAAAAAAAAAAAAAATATATATATATATATATATATATATATATATATATATCTTAAATGCCATGGTATGTTATAGCTTAGAAGAAGCCAGGTGCAAAAGCATGTTTTTAAAAATCTTAATAACGTATACATGTGTGTATATGGTATGTACATGTAATAAAAAGACAGGAAGAAATGTATGAATTCTGAAGTGTGTGTTGTGAAATTATGTTTCAAAAATGTCTTCCTGATACTATGCAGCATTTTTCAAATTCCTATAAACCTGTATAAATTTTTTTGAAAAACAGTATTTTACCCTCCTCGATGCCTATGGCTATCTTTCTAGCTCAGAGGAAAATCATCTTTCATTTAATATTTTTAATATTCTACCTTTAGGCCGTAGCTCATTTGTTAACATTGGTTTTTATTCAGCAGTCTGTAGAGGCCCACTGTTCCTACTGCCTCAGTAAAATTTGTTAAGATTTAAAACTAAGAACAAATATAAATATGTAATATCACTTGCATGTTTATGTAGATAGATGCATATATAATAAGGCGTGGATGGAAATACTCAAATGCAATATCAAAAATCAGAGTTTTATTGGATCATTGAACAGAACTGTTTGCAGTATCATTGTTGGAATGTCCACTCAACAAGCTTTAATTTTGTGACTTGAACAATTATTTCTAAGATGGCAATATGTAATCCATTAACTAGTGATTTCCTACTGTTCATTTTTTTTTCTGTAAATCTGTATAACTTGTACCCTTTCACTGTTTTTTTTTTTCTTTTCTCCTTAAATAAAATTAAAAAAAAAATTAGATCTCTAGAAGTGAGTGGGATTTTGGGAGTATAGGCAAGGAAGAATTTTAGTTTACAAATTGCCATAAACCTGTATTAATTTTATTGAAAAACAATATTTTACCCATCTAGATGCCTATGGCTATTTATATAAATAAATTTTTATGAGCATAATCTCAGATATAACTTGTTCAATTAAAGGAAATTTAATTAAAAATAAATAAAAAAAGATAAAAATCTTGCATTATGAGATAGAAATAAAAGTTGGAAAACAGGTTTGATACTCCCGTTAGCTGAGTTTTGTTTTTCTTTTAACAAAGAGAATATAAAAAAGACGAAGCAAAAAGTTGACACAGAACAAGAACAATACCACACAGGCAAATACACATTTTTACTTGGAACTAAAATGTAGGTGTCCCACTTAAAATGCTGGTGCAGATTCTGAAACTGTCCTCTGCGAAATGTCATTTCATTTGGAGATGCCAGGTTACAGGGTGGAGATTGATAAACTTGGCTTAGAGCCTTATGTTCTTCCTATGTGGGAGTAAGGAATACAGAAGGCTCTGGATTTTAATAGAAAGAAAGGTCATTTTGAGTAACATCCACAGAATGAAGTTCACTCTTCCCTGGCTGGCCAGGAAGATCAGGCGGGGACAGTCATTAGTAATTGCTGGTGTGAGTTTAGCATTACTTCTATACCAGGTGAGGGTTCCTTCCTCCCCGCATTGCATAAACCCAATGTGCATACTTCTGCCACTTCGGCTGGCCAAAGGGCCCAGATTCTGCAGTCCCACAGTGACTGAGGCCATCTCCTCTGGCTGATCCGCCTTCTTCCTCTCTGCCCCCTCCTCCTCAGGAAACAACCCTGCTGCGTGGGCTAACAATCTTCGCGCAGAAGACTTTGAGCTGCTGTGCCTTGATGGTACCAGGCAGCCTGTGGAAGAGTATAAGAAGTGTCACCTGGCTCAAGTCCCAAATCATGCTGTGGTCACCCGGAAAGATAAGGCAGAATTCGTTCGCAGTGTGTTAGGTGAACAACAGGTACGGACCGGCCAGGGCCTCCCACCCTTTATTCCTAGGTGGGTGGAGGTTATTTGGGGGAGCTCACAGCTAAGTACAGCCTTCACTCCAGGATTCTTTTCTGAAAATGCATTAGGAGGCTAGAGAGACTACACCAGAATATCTGGGTTCAAATCTCACCTCACAGCTTTCTAGCCGTGCTACCTTAGGTATGATCTCACTTCTCTGTGCCTCGGTTTTTATATATAAAATAGGAATAATAATACTTACACTCATTTCTCAGTTAATGTGGTGACTCAGCGAGTGATGCATGCAAAGGTCACAGGACAATGTATGGCCTACAGAAAGGGCTTGAAATGCACTACATTTGCAATTATAGAACAGGGTCACTCAGGCCTGACTCTGCTTCTGTATCTTGGTCACTAGAAATTAATCCCCACCTGATCGATGAACCCTCCGGACCAGAAAACCGTCTTCCTGACTCTTGATTCTGATTAGGAATTATGACTATTTCCCCCAGCTCTTTGTTCAAAATGAAGAAGACTGGTCCTGTTTCCTAGCAATCTTTGATAGAAGCCTTGAAAAGTGGATTTCTATTTCTTTTACAAGGCAGACTGAGTGGTGCCTCAAAGAGCCTGAGGATAGGGGTCTGACCATTGTATCTGTTGGCTCACCATAAGCTTTCTTTAAAAGCTAAGCATATCTTCAGCAGTCTTTTTAAAGTACATGATGACAATATGAGCACTTAATGAACTTTCATCATTTCATTTACAACCTTAAGAGTCCTGGAGAAGTTTAGTGGCAGGTCCAAGATAGGATTTGAAAGGCAGCCAAACACGAACTTAACGGTCACCTCTGCTATTCCTCTGGGGAGGCTCACAGTTAATGCCTTCTTTGGCAATAACATCTGAAGGGACAATATTACTGTCTTTGTGTTTCCTATACGCAGCCCCCAAGGACAAGAGCAGTGAAGGAGTAGAGGGAAGAAAGATTAGAAAAAGCAGGAGTGGCTGTGGGGGTGTCACATACCTGTAATCACAGCACTCTGAGAGGCCGAGGCAAGAGGATTACAAGTTTAAATCCGGCCTGGGGAGCTTATGGATACCCTGTTTAAAAGAATGGGAGAGGAGAGGAGAGGAGAGGAGAGGAGAGGAGAGGAGAGGAGAGGAGAGGAGAGGGCAGGGAAGAGGAGAGGAGAGAAGAAGAGAAAAGAGGAGAGGAGGAGAAGGGAGGGGAGAGGAAGGGAGGGGAAGGGAGGGGCGGGGAAGAAGGGGAGAGGAGAGGAGAAGAAACAAGAGGAGAGGAGAGGTGTGGAACAAGGCCCAGGGGCACCCTGATAAGCTGGTGCCACCAAACCAAGCTGGGGTTTCCATCTACCTTGCTGGGGTCTCAGGCATGGAGAACTATAGCTTCCAGCTCCTGGCTAACTTCCTAACTCTAATGCCCAAGGTGCTAAGACTAGGTCTGGGTGCCAAGTAGGGACGTGAGGCATAGAGGAGACACCGTCCCTGCTGCTGGGCTGCAACAAGCCACACCTCAAGAAGCTGACCCTGGGCATCACGCTCATTCTAGACTCTTCCTCGGGTGTGACAGGGTTGACCATCATCAAAGAGGCACCTGCTGAACCTCATGATTTCTTCATGGGAGCAAAAACATAACTGCATGATGCTCGAGGGTAGGACGAACGTTTACCGACGGAGTGTGAGACTAGATGAGCAGCACATAACATATCACTGCATGGGACAGTATGACAGTTAAAAGCACATCTCAAAAGTAACTCACCTCAACCCGTCTTCCATGTATTCTCTTCCCAGTTGTGCAACGCGGGTAGGCCTGGAGAGTGGTACATATGAAAGCAGTAAGGACCAGCCAGAGAAGTTTTATTTTGACCCTTCGAAGGTGACATTTGAATGGGATTCACACAATAGGAATAGGAAGACGTGCCTTCCCTGCAAAACTGGGAAGCCAGCATTAGCACAAGACACAGATCTAGTTGGGGACCAAGTGTTATATTGCTATTTTCTCACAGATACTATTACAGCCTGTTGTTACCCACTGCCACCCCCCTGGGTCTGTCTCAGTGTTGGTGTGCTGTCACTGCTATGGCATTAGCCCACAGTGCTTCAGCTTGTGTAAAACTATCTACAACACAGACAAGCTCACAAAAGAGACCAATTCCTTCGTGAATAAGCTGGATCCCAAGCAAAGTATTTAAAACCAAATATACGATTTTTAATTCAAAAAAAGAAAGGGCTTATTCAGGCTGCAGGTGATCATTCCTCAGGTCTTCCTACCTCCAAACCTTCATCTGATTCTGCAAACCCAATCCACAAAAGAACTAACTCTCCACCAGTCCCACAGCAATGGTTTCTATGTATAGATGGTCTCAGGGAAGGTCACAACCTCAGATTTGCTGTAACTGTAAGTATCTTCCTGAGTGACCAAAATCCTAGGCCTTTTACTTCATCATTAGGTGAGAGTTGGAAGGGCATACTCTCTGAATTTTACCCAAGAGTCCTTCTCTTCCAAGCAGTGGGTTGTGCCAGCCTGGCTCCAAAACTGTGGAGAATCTCTGATCTTAAGTGGCCAGATAAATTATTAATCTATTCTTCTCTTTTCATACCTGATCCTCAATGCCTTCATGGTGTTGGTGAAGTCCTCTGAAAGAAGCCACTGGTTTTGGACTCATGAAGCATTAGAACCATACAATTCAATAAGCAGCCACTCTTTAAATTACATTTAAAAGTTCATGTCTTTGATCGCCTTTACCACGTTTCAAGAATTCATATGGCTAGTACTTTCCAATTTGGGTAGTACAGAGATAAGGAATGGTTCCATCATTGTGGAAGTTATTTTGGAGATCATAACATTAGAATATTTTCAGACTGATCTTCCTCAAATTAGTTAATTTTTGGTTCTTTTTGGTTGATGCCTTCGCCTAGTGGGCTGTAATGTTTTATGACAACTTTTGAGTATACAACTATATATTCTTTATATACTTTACCAGGAACGCAGCTCATTCTTCTCATTTTTCAGTTTCCCATGAAGTTTGTCATTCTCATCAAATGAAAGGAGAGAGAGAGAGAAGTGATAGGTGGGAAAGAGGATGTTCTCAGAGGAAAACAGGACAGAGGCCACCACAGAGCACTTCTGGGCATCATGAAACCATGCAATTGGACTTCAAGTGGGTGAATGGCAGGCGAGGGAGGTAGAAAGAATACTCTAGCTTTTCTTGCTTTAAGGTTCTCAGCGCTGGTTCGGTTTAAAGCCTCTGATACAGGTCCTCAGCTGCTCAGGGCCACAGGTTTTCACTCACTTTCTGTTCATTTGGCAGATTCTGTTTGGAAGTCACGTATCTGACTGCACAAGCAAGTTCTGTTTGTTCAAATCTCAAACCAAGGACCTCCTGTTCAGGGATGATACAAAATGTTTGATCAGAATTGAGGATAATGTCACACCTGAGAAGTACTTAGGAGAGGAGTACATCAATGCTGTCCGTAATCTGAGAAAATGCTCCACCTCACGTGAGTAGCAGAAACACAGTGCGGGGAATTTGGAATCAAAATGCAGTGGTGAGTTCTGGGTAATGAGTGCAAAGGAGAAGTAGGCTGTGACGCAGGACATGGTCACATGGGCAAGATGAATCAGCAAAAGGGCAGCCTAACCTAGACCTGCACATACGATAGCCTAGCCTGTGTGGCTAGCCTGAAGAGAGTGAGGGGAACTCAGATCCACAGGATGAATGTACTGAACTTACTGGACATGCAGAAATCCATCTTATTTCTAAGCAAATGAAGGGTTTATATTCACATAAACATTGCTTTGAGGCAAACTTTTTATTAGCATTACCTTCTCCAGTATGATAGCCACTAGAAAAATATGGCTACCTAAAGTTGAAAAATTTTTATTTCCTTAGTCACCCAGTCACATGCTGAGTTCAGGAGCCACACACAGGTCCATACTGGTGACCAAAAAAGTATCAGCAGAAAAAGTTCTTTCAGACAGTGTTTCTCTAGAGAGCTTCAACAATACTAAGCTCTGGTAACTATAAAGTTGCCAAGGATACTACTCACCTGGAATACTAGATTTGAGGAACTGAATAGGGCACACAGTGGAGGTATAACTGCGCTGGGAATAATGAATTCACTGGAAAGCACTTGGGAGATGTGGGGGAGTCACTTGTTTGAGCAAGTTATTCAATAACTGTAGTGAACAGATAAGGGAGTCTTGGTTCTAATTAAGCATGCTGATTCCCAGGCTCTGGAGACAGTGATTCAGCAAGTCCGTGACAGCTCAGGCTGATAACTGTACTTAAAAAATTGACTCGTTTAATCCTGTTGTAAGCAATGTGCTTGTCTAGGGCCATTGTTGGAACACCAAAGTCAATATTGACCCAAGTCATATCGTCCACAAAGGGAAAGAGTCTGGGCCTACTGTTCTCTGCCATGTCCCTCACCTTCAGCACAAAGTCTGGCAGGTGCTTCTTGCTATGTTAGTTTCTCACCTGCCTAAAGAGATCTGGGAGGACAGTCTTCCTTGGCAACTTCCAACCATGTGAATTCAGGTGTGTGAGCTGCATCCATGAGAAATAAAGTAGGGGAACACTGGAGAGGCAGGGAAATCATGTCACTGTCCTTACAATCCCAGTGTGGGGTCTTCCCCGGTGAGGGACAAAGCTATTATAGGAAAGTGGACATGAGCACTGAGAGAATGTCCAGTCCATTCGCCAGAAGTGCAGGGCAACCAGTCTAAATGCTTTGGTACTATGTGTAACTGTCCATTTACTCAACAGTTCACAAGTCAATGTAAGCACATTTTCATTGTCCTACTTCTCTACTCTACAGGACTCCTGGAAGCCTGCACTTTCCACAGACTTTAAAATCTAAGAGATGGAGCTGCCACTGCAAAGGAGATGGGAGTTCAGGTGACCTCCAGGCTTCTCCCAGCCTTGTTGCCCTGAGGAGTTTGTGCCAACACTGTCTTCAAACTCTGTGTTGGCAAATGCATAGGACACACAATAAAAATTACTGTTGAATTTTATATTTCAAAAACTTCCTTCATTTCTAAGCATGTCTTTTTTCCTATCTGATTAAATATGTGTGTAGTTGGGACCCTCCTCCTGAGTTCAAGATTCAGTCTTTCTCTGCAGCTCTGTGTGGTGCCCCAGCAACACAACCTGAGTCTAACCCAAAGAGCAACGTTTTGGAAGAGTCTGTGTGGTCATAATGGAATCAAATGAGTGTGTGCGTGTGCGTGTGCGTGTGCATGTGTGTGTGTTGCCAAGGAAGCGGCAGGAAGAAAGATGGTGAGTGTCACAAAGATCAAGTGTCTAGTGAGTACAGGAAAAGGCCACAGAAGACAAATGGTTATTTTGATATTTTTAATAAAGAGCAACTAGCATAGTCAAGATCCTGATTCTAACCAGTTAGAAAAAGTGAAATTGAAATTTCCTCTGCTAGAAATCATCCCTTAGCCTGATGCCACTGTCATTTCTGTCTTGTCTCCTGCCTTTTCAACCCAGCTTCCTGTTAGGTTCCTTTGCTTTGCTATGTTGTTTATTATAATCATCTGAACACAGAGCACCAGTCTTTTGTTCTGTCCACTTCCCTGACATTACTTACCCTCACAAGAGTCACCACCCACCTGCCAACTGCTCAACCAGCTTACTTCTTTCATGCTTGAGCCTGTTCCTGAAACGACTGGCTGCCGCTTCTACCTTAGAATTCTTTTCTTTAGCTGCTTTTCCAGAGCAGCGCTCTGCTTTGATTCCTATCACTTTTTGTTTATGTATGGCCTTTACTGTGGGCTCATCATAGCAGCCTGGAAAAGCTTGCGGGAATCTTCTGGAGTTCTTCTCTGAATCTAGTGCTCCTCTGACTTTCCAGGCCTTTCTTTAGCCAAGCTAATAGCTTCTGGGCATCCATATTGATAGTTTTGATCCCAGCCTCGAGCATCTCCACACTGATATCTCCTGTCAACCACAGGTCTATCCTGCGGAGTTTTATAGCAGTCAGAACCCCAATAAATAAAAAACTGGGAGTGGGGTTATATCTTAGTGGTAGACCACTTATGTAGTATATGCAAAGCTTCAGTTCAATCCAACCACTGCAAAAACCAAAGCAAACCAAACCAAAAAACTAAGGGGAATCATTCTGCTTTTCCTCTCTGACTTCCTTAAATCAACTACTGTTATAGTGTATTTTATGTCAGCTGAAGACATGATCAACTACCCAATTATTCATGCCATAAATGGAGGTATCAAATATCAATTCACTGTTTTCCTTCAGCCTACATCCAAAGTCATCAAATTTGATAATTTTGCCTTGTAAATAATTCCATGGGTGGCCCCTTTCTTTAGTAACTCCTACCACAGCCTCAATTTACATTTTGATACAAAACTGAAGCTAGGACATTTCTGTACACAACAATCCACACCTCTCTTAACTTTCCAGAATCTGAGGAAACAAGACCCTAGGTCTGCTTTACAGTAAGGCCTAATGTGAACCAACTGTGCTTTGCTCTAAGTTCACCAGAGCTCTACCCTATTTAATATTTACCTCAATTCTTCCATTATCCCAGATACTGGAGAATCTTGGCTTGTCCATTGATAAGATGTCCCTTGTTTCCTTTGGGATATGATCTGTTTACTGCAACAGGTCACTACACTTAATTTTAGTAGATATAGGAACTCTTAGGCAGCAGAGCTAAAACAACAACAGCAACCACTGTTTTTAAATTTAACACTAAAATAAGATAGATGTTACCGGGCAGTGATCTACATATAATTAAAAGCTAATGTACAATGATGACAAATACAAGCATTCCCACTAAAGTTAGAAATATGGAAGAAAACTTTGCTTACTACAAATCTTATTTTACAGTGGTTAGCTACTCTAATTACACAATAAAACTAAGTAAGATTATACATATATATTTGCAATACTAACGACTGAACCTAGAGCCTTACTCATGCTAGTGCAATGCTAAAGACTGAACCTAGAGCCTCACTCATGTAGGCAAATATTCTACCACTGAGCTCCATCCCCAGCCTAAAGGTAATACTTAAAGAAGTATAATTAGGGCCGGGGATTTAGCTCAGCAGCATAAACACACATGCCTTGCAAGGGCGTGGTCACGAGTTCGATCCTCAGTACCAAATATATATGTATATATATATATAATTACTATTTGTGTGGTAACTGTACATCAAAAATATCCATAAGACTGGAACATCTCGGTGGATCTGAGGTGCCTGCTTCATCTCCCCTGCTCCCGGCTGTGCTTGGAGGACTGTGGAGTTCTAAGCAAGCAGGCGAGCACCACTGGTTCCAGAGGCCCGGCATCCTGGGGTAAGTGCCCTGCACACTTTCCCCCTGAGGCCAGCTTGTTTGGGACTCTCACGCCTTCTGGGTGCACTGGAACAGCTCAGCGGGTCTGGGGCGCCTACATCCACCTCCCTGTTCCCAGCTGTGCTTGGAAGACCGTGGAGTTCTAAGCAAGCAGGTGAGTGTCACCAGTTTCAGAGGGTCAGCGGCCTGGGGGAACTGGGTACCAGAGTCCCAGGAGCTGAGGGCATAGAACAGGATTTCCTACAGACCCTGAGGAAGCCTTAGAATAACACTTGAAACACAGAAATATAGGAAAATGACAAAACGAAAGACCAAATTACAATCTCAAACCTCCAGCCCATCCAAAGAAACATTAGGAGTGATGTATATAGAAGAAAATATATGCCATACACCTCAAATATCGGACATGATAGCAACTGAAATAAACAAGCAACTCCAGGAAGCTTTAAAGGAATTCAAGCTAGAAATAATCTCCCAGGTAAAAGACAAAATGATAAAAGAAATGAAAGGGAAGCTGAATATATCTAACGAAAACATAGTTAAAAAATAGGAGGAACTAAATAAAAAGAAAGAATCCCTAGATGAACAATATAAGAAACAAACAGAATACATAAAGCAGATGCACAGAGATATACAGGAAATCAAAAATTCCACTGAAAGCTGTAAAAACTGCCTCAATGAAAGTAAAGATAGAATTTCAGACCTTGAAGACAAGATGCAGCTAGTGAACAGGAAAGGAAACATCTTTTAAAAATAACAATAAATCCGGAAATAACAATTCAATAACTGCAAGATGACGCAAAGAAAAACAACATAAGATTGTCAGGGATTAATGAAAAAGAAGAGGACGACATAAAGGACATCAAGAGGATATTTAGAGAAGTAATAGCTGAAAATTTCCCAAACATGAGATCAGAAACCGACATCAGGATCAGTGAAGCATATAGAACTCCAAACAGTCATAACCAAAATAAAACTACACCCAGACATATAATAATCACCATCCCAGATATTCAACACAAGAATAGAATAATAAAAGTTGTCAGAGAGAAAAGACAGATCACTTATAAAGGAAAACCTATTAGAATCACAGCAGACTTCTCAGCACAAACAATGAAGTCAAGAAGAGCATGGAGTGAAGTATTCCAGATCCTAAAGGAAAATCATTTCCAACCGAGACTGATATACCCTGAAAAACTGTCCTTCAAAATCAATGGTGAAATAAGATACTTCCATGACAAAGAGCAGCTGAGGAACTTCATGATCACCAAGTCAACCCTGAAAAAAATATTGAAAGACAGTTTAGATACACTTAGGAAAAAACCACTAACCAAAGCAGATAATTAAACAGAACAGAAAGATAAAGATGCAACAGCAGAAAGATAACATTTCAACAATAAACCAACATACAAAAGTTATAACCATTAATGTAAATGGTCTCAATGCACCAATTAAAAAAACAGACTGGCAGAATGGATCAAGAAACAAAATCCAACCATATGCTGTCTACAAGAAACCCATCTAACTCAAAAGGATACTCACAGACTGAAAGTCAAAGGATAGAAAACAATACTTCACACAACAGGAACCCCCAAAAAAGCAGGAGTAGCCATTCTGTTTGCAGACAATGTGAACTTTAAACCAATAATGATCAGAAGAGATAAAGAAGGTCACTACATACTTGTTAGGGGAAAACTTCAAGAGGAAGAGATAACTATCTTAAATATATATGCCCCAAATTCCAGAGCACCCAGTTATATAAAACAAGTATTAACAGAAATGAAAAATCAAATTATCAGTAACACAATTGTAACAGGAGACCTTAACACACCATTGACACCAAGGGACAGATCAACCAGACAGAAAATCAGCAAAGAAATAACAGAACCGAATCACACCTGCCTGTGAACAAAGGGACTTGCTAGACATATACAGAGTGTTCCATCCAACAACATCAGAATACACATTCTTCTCAGCAGTACATGGCTCATTCTCTAAAATAGACCATATATTAGCTCACAGAACATATTTAAATAAATGCAAAAGAGCTGAAATTATCCCTTGCAAGTTATTTGATCATAGCACTTTTAAATTAGAAATTAATGATAAAAGATACTGCAAAAATCCCACAAACACATGGAAACTGAATAACACATTCTTGAGTAATCAGGGGGTCACAGAGGAAATTAAAGAAGAAATTAAACAATAACTACAAGAAAATGAAAATACAACTTACTGGAATCTGTGGAATGCAATGAAAGCTGTCCTCAAAGGAAAATTTATTGCACTGAGTTCCCACATCAGGAAAACAGAATGAATACAAATAAATAACCTGATGCTACACCTCAAACAGCTAGAAAAAGAAGAGCAAGCCAAGCCCAAAGCCAAAAGAAGAGAGGAAATTATAAAAATCAGAGCAGAAATCAATGCAATAGACACTAAGAAAACAATCCAAAGAATCACCTATTTCTATTTCGAAAACCTCTACTCTCAAAGGTTTGATAACACAGAAGAAATAGACAGATTCCTAGAAACATATGAAGTACCAAAGCTAGGTCAAGAGGATGTAAAACTGCTGAATAACCCAATTTCTATTAATGAAATTGAAAATGTAATTAAGTCCTTACCTACAAAGAAGATCCCAGGCCCAGACAGATTCACTGCAGAATTCTACAAGAAATACAAAGAATACCTAATGCCAACACTCCTCAAACTCTTCAATGAAACTGAAAAGGAAGCAACCCTTCCTAAGTCATTCCTGGAAGCAAATATTACTCTAGTACCAAAACCTGAGAAAGACCCAACTAAAAAAGAGAACTATAGACTAATCTCCCTAATGAAAACAGATGCAAAAATCCTCAATAAAATATTGGCAAATAGGATGCAGCAAATCATCAAGAAGATTATACACCATGACCAAGTGGGATTCACCCCAGGCATGCAGGGATGGTTCAACATACATCAATCAATAAATGTAATCCACCATATTGACAAATCCAAAAGTAAGAATCACATGATCATTTCTATAGATGCAGAAAAAGCTTTCGATAAGGTCCAACATTCATTCATGATAAGAACTTTACAGAAAATTGGAGTAGATGGTCTTTACTTCAATATAATAAAGGGCATCTACAACAAACCAACAGCCAGTATCATACTAAATGGCCAAAAATTGAAGGCCTTTACTTTAAAATCAGGCACAAGACAAGGATGTCTTTTAGCTCCACTCCTAGTTAATATAATTCTGGAAATACTAGCCAGAGCAATTAGACAAGAGAGAGAAATAAAAGGGGTAAAGATAGGAAAAGAGGAAGTTAAATTGTCATTGTTTGCAGATGACATGATACTCTACATAGAAGACCCCCTAAACTCCACTGAAAGATATCTTAGATATAATAAATAAATTCAGTAATGTAGCTGGATACAAAATCAATACTCAAAAATCGATAGTATTCCTATACACTAACAACAAAATCACAGAGAGAGAAATAAGAGAAGCCACACCCTTCGCACTACCAACAAAAAAATGAAATATTTAGGAATTACTCTTACAAACGAAGTGAAAGACCTATACAGGGAAAATTATAATACACTGAAAAAAGAAATTGAAGATGATCTCAGAAAATGGAAAGACATCCCTTGCTCTTGGGTAGGAAGAATAAATATTGTGAAAATGGCCATTCTCCCAAAACTCTTATACAGATTCAATGCAATCCCAATAAAAATACCGTCAACATATCTCATAGAACTCGAGAAATCACTCCTAAAATTCATGTGGAGCAAGAAGAGACCTAGAATAGCAAAGACAGTTCTAAGCAACAAAGGCAAGGCAGGAGGCATCACAATCCCTGACCTGAAGTTATACTACAAAGAAACCATAGTAAAATCAACATGGTATTGGAATCAAAACAGAGCCGAAGATCAATGGAATAGATTAGAAGATACAGCCACAACTACAAACGCATTCAACCACCTTATCTTTGATAAAGGAGCCAAACAGGTTCACTGGAAGAATGACAGTCTCTTTAATAAATCGTGTTGGAAAAACTGGCTCTCCATACGCCGAAAACTAAAACTAGACCCATGCCTATCACCATGTACTAAATTGAAATCTATATGGATCAAACACCTGAATGTTAAAACAGAAACACTAAATCTATTGGAATACAAATTGGGTAGAAACCTTGAAGACATAGGGGTAGGTAGAGAAATCATGAACAGGACTCAAACCGCATGGGAAATACTTCCCAGAATCGATAACTAGGACCACCTTTTATTAGATATATTCAGCATGTCAAAAGAAATCTCCAGCATAGTGAAAAGAAAACCCACAAACTGGGAAAAAATCTTAGTGAACTCTCCCTCAGACAAAGGACTTCTGTCTAAAACATATAAAGAATTTAAAAAAAATCAGACCCCCAAAATTCAAAGACCCACTTCAAAAATGGGCACGTGAGATGAATACACACTTCTCAGTTGAAGAAATACAAATGGCAAACAATAAATGAAAAAATGTTCATCATCATTAGTCATTAGAAAAATGCAAATTAAAACCACACTGAGATTCCATCTCACACCTGAAAGAATGGCCAGGATCAAGAAAACCACCAACAACAAATGCTGGAGAGGCTGTGTGGAAAAAGGAACTCTCCTTCACTATTGGTGGGAGTATAGACGGTGCAACCATTGTGGAGGTCAGTCTGGAGATTTCTCAGAAAGCTGGGATTGGAAGTCCCATTTGCTCCAGCTTCTAGGCCTATTCCCAGAAGAACTGAAAGCATCATACCACAGTGACATATGTGCACCCATGTTTATAGCAGCACAATTTGTAATCGCCAGATCTTGGAAACAACCCAAGTGTCCATCAACTGAGGAATGGATAAAAAAGTTGTGGTATTTTTATACAATGGAGTACTACTCAGCTATAAAGAAGGATCACATAGAGATATTTATAAATAAATGGATGCAGTTTGAGACCATAGTCAGAAGTGAAAGAAATCAAACTCACATGTATAAATACTAAATAGTTTCCCTATTATAAGAAATAATTCAAATATATAAAAGTATGTGGTAATCATGATTTCCCATTACAAGGCTTTGAAGACTTATAAAGTTGTCACTCATTAATTGGAATGGCTTTATTCTGGGCTTTTTGATATTATTGCCTGTGATGATATGAACAGCTATTTTGAAGACAGCAAGACATCATAATAGCTAGTGCTGATTTAATATCATCTTGTTTTGAAGTCCCACCAAACTGTTGTTCTTCTGTCTCTATTGGTTTTATCATGTTGTATCTTACTGGATTTTATTATATATGATAGTATAAACAAAAATATTTAGAGGCAAAGAGATAATATAGAAACCATTGTTCATTTTCCATTAGCTGGTTCTAAATACCCTGTAATACTTTCATCCTCTTGAATGGTTTTACACTGTCTTGATATGTTTGATGCTATAGTATACGAAGTTATATTCAAATATTTCAAGGAAAGAGACACTATGGTAACTACTATTAAGTTGGGTTATCTTGTGGTGAAGCACTAGGTTGCTAAAATTGTTATTCTTTGACCTATATTGTTATGTTGTTACATCCTCTTTTATCTCAATCTCCCCCTTTTTCTTAAAAAAATTATTTATTATTAATTTTTAATTAAGAGAAAAAATCAAAAAAATTAGCAGGATATATTATAGTAACTTTTTTGATTTCCTATTAACTTGATTTGAAGTCCTGTATTACTCCCACTATCTTGTTTTGACTGATTTTACTCTGTTCTGTTCTGTTTGATAGTATCAAGTTTGAGGGTATAGGCAACTACTTTGAAGGCAAGAAGATTCACTATGATGCCCATTCTGGTTTGACTATTATCTTCTTTGAAGTCCTGTAATGTTTCCAATATTTAGGTTTTATTGGTCTTGTTATGTACTGTTTTGTTCAATTTTATTATATCTAATGATATAGGCAATTCTTTTTAAGGTAGCAAGAGGCATATGGTGACCATTGTTGATCACCTTGTATTCTGTTTTTACATCATGTGCTATGTCTATCCTTTGTTTTGACTGACTGATTTGTTTTGTCATATTTGGTTTTATTCTCTTCCAAAAAAAGTAATAAGAACTATGGGAGTAATATAACCCCAAATGTGTAAATTTTGTTGTAAAAAAGAGAGGAAAAAAAGTGCTCTAAAGGATACAACTGCAAGTGTGTTTAGGTATGTTAAGATAGATGACCATATTACTAAGTTTTTGTTGGATCACTGAACACAACTGTTTGCAGTCTCACTGTTTGAATGTCCACTTTGTAGGCTTTAATCCTGTAATTTGAACAACTATTTCTAAGATGACAATATGTAACCTATTAACTAGTGATTTCTTAGTGTTTTTTGTGAAATTCTGTATTACTTGTACCCTTATACTGTTTTGTTTTTTTTCTTTAAATAAAAAATCCATAAGAACAATAAAATATTAAATGTAGTAAAATAAAATTCAGTAAGGTAGAAGAAAAATAAAATATAAAATAATCTTTATACAAATAATAGAATTTTTAAGAATAAATAAACTGCATTATTTAGTAAATTGATAAGAGCTACTCCTAAAAACCATTCAAACCACAATTAATAAATTTAAAAATAATGGAAAAGACATTGCTTTGGCTCGAAAGATACAATCTTGTAAATATGTCTTTTTAAATCAATATATACATTTTTAAACTTGCAAAAATAATATTAATACTCAAAAAATAAAGTTAGGTGAAAAAATTCTGAGAAAAGAGTAATGATAATAGATTAGCTAGCTCTTCCAACTATTAAAAGGTATGATAACCTCCTAGCCACTAGCATTAGCAATGATATTCACCTAAATATCATTTAGGAGATTATCTCAAAAGCTCAGGCCAAAAAAGCAAAAATAAGTAAATGGTTCTACATCAAACATGAAAGGAAATGATGACCATACAAAATGGCAGCCCATGGATGAAGAAACTATCTTCAAATCATGCATCTGACAAGGGATTAATGCTAAAAAAGACTCATATAACTCAAAAGTAGCAAAACAAATAGCTTAAATAAAAATAATAGCCAAATGGCCTAAATAGTTATTTATCCAATGAAGAAAAATTGCCAACAGGTATGTAAAATATGTACAATACAGTTGATCATCAGAGAAATGCAAATTTAATTCATTATGACACATCACTTCAAAACATAAGGAAGACTAACTAGTATTATCGAAAAGTCAAAAAGTAATAAACATTGGTGAGGGTGTGAGACAAAGGAACTCTTTACATTGTTGGTGGGAATGCAGATTGGTAGAGCCAAAATAGAAAAGTCACTTTTATTCTGATGATATTTTCCCACAGCTTAAACCCCCCTCTTACTGAGGTCTTAATTCATTTATTGTCACCCTCCTCTTCCCTGTTACCTACAGGAATTGTGCAGGATGCAGCCTTGATATCTCCTACATAACTCACCATGTGCATCTATGAGTATGCTATATAGTTTGACATACAAACATCTCTGAAATCTGTGCCCTCCTTTCTCTGCCTACTTTTGCTTCTGCATTACACTTTGAGCATCTTCTCTGCATACTACAAAAGAACTCAGCTGGTCTCCTTGCAGTCTCCTACAGTCTTTGGTCTCTTAAGTCATAGTTCTCCCTAGATTTGCCCATCGCCTATGTCACCTTCAACTGAAACTTATATTCTGAATAAACACCCGGTCCTTCAGAAAGAGCATACAAAATTCCTTCAAGTCTGATTCCTACCAACTTTCCAGCTTTATTTTTGCCACTGCTGCTTACATGACTGTTCTAATGATACTTTTAACTGATTATTTGAATCCCAAGGTCAAACTACCAAAGTTCTTTGTATTTCCTTCATGGTTTGTTTTTTCAGTCTGTGCCTAAATCATATCTCAACCTTTCTTCACATCTTTGCTTCACCTCTTACCCAATGAAATACATCTCCACCTACTCTGTGCCACACTCACAAGGGACAGTCCTAGTTCTTCTAAGCCCTGTGAGTGTTGAGGACTATGTGGCTCTGTGCTGCGATGTGGAACCATGAGCAATGAACTTCTAGTGTTTCAGTGACACTGACTGTGCACGTTGTTACCCAGTCATGCCAATAAATTAAATCACATGTATCTTTAAAACAGCGACACCTGCTCCATACAGAGACTGCAAATGACCAGTATTTAGGCTGGCGACTTCTGACCCAGCAGAAGTGTTTCAGCTGGACTACAAACTTTCAACTGTTTATCAATTACCCCTCAAAATTTTAAAAATGGAAAATGTCCCATAAAAATCCCCCTTTATGACTTGTCTTGAAAAATGCTAGAACTGGTCACCCAAGGTGCTACAGATTACCTGGCTGAATAGAATTTGCCTGCTTTTGTCAAGAATGACCCCTGCAGTTTTTTATTTTTATTTTATTTTTTGTTGGCTTTTTGGTTATTTTGAGACAAGTTCTCACTATATATATTTCAGGCTGGCCTTAAATTCATTTGTGTAGCACAGACTGGCCTCGAACTCAGGGGATACTCCTGCCTCAGTCTGCCAAGTATTAGGATTACAGATATGGGCCACTATGCCAGGCTCCTGGCTGTTTCTTTTAAAGCAATCATTTTGAGTTTGCAGCCCTAGGTTTACCTTTAGGAACAGTGAATTACCTGCGCTTTATACTCATTTTCTTGCAAAAGGCACATCCTTTGCCCTTTAACTGCCTGCACAGACTAACTTGTCCTTCAGGAAGAACTCAGTTGGTCTCCAGCAGTTTTTCATTGAGTTCTTGATGGACTCGGCGTGACCTGTATTACTCCAACATCACAGGGCACACCTCACTGTTACATCCTTATGCCACGTTACATTCAGTTTAAGTGAAGGGATGCTGGAGCTCCTCGCAATCTCATCTCACGCAGAGATCCACTGGAAATCCTTGGTGGAAATTTCGAGAGTCATTTTATTTCATTTCGTCGTTCTCTCAACAGCCACAAAGAAGGCAGCAAATCAGGGCTGGCACTGCATGCCTTTAATCTCAGCACTCTGGGAGGCAGAGGCCGGAAGATGCAGGTTAGAAAATCAATTTGGCTAATTTAGCCAAACTTTGCATAAAAATAAAAAAAAATTAAAACGTGTTAGTCGTGTGAAGGCCTAGGTTCAACCTCCAGTATGGCAAAAAAGAAAGAAAGACTGAAAGAGGCGAAATAACGACAGACATCAATGAGAGCACCTCTCTTCTAATAATTGTGTCCTGGTGTTAGAGAGGCACGCGTTGCGTCGGAGAACTACAACTCCCATCAGGTAGTTGGGGATCGTCGCAGCTCCAAAGCGGGAACGCAGTTTAGGGACTACTACTCCCGTGATGCTCCGCTCCCCGCCCCTGCGCAGAACTCAAGGCCACGTCGCTTTTGCGGCACCAGAGACCACGCACCTCATCCATGGCTACCGTGGATTCCCGGCGGGTAGCAGATGGCAGCGATGCCGGGGGCACCTTCCAGCCCTACCTGGACTCCTTGAGACAAGAACTACAGCAGAGGGACCCGACCGTGTTGTCAGTAGTGCTGGCAGTCGCCGCAGTGCTGCTGACGCTGGGTAAAGAAGCTCGGTGGTTGTGCGGCTGCGGGGCGGGCAGGATCCGGGCTCCGGCTGCGCTTCCGCAGGCCCGGATGGACACCTGGGGAACATCTGGGTTGTGAGATTTACCGGGTCTACTCTTTGCCTTCTTGGTGAAGCGGCGGTGGCAGCGTAGCATTCAAGGGGGCGTCCCGGGTAACCGCGTCCCTGGGACCCTCGGAGTAACGTCCGAGTCCCAGGGACGCGGTTACTCTTCCCTTGGTGCCTTTCATCCCGAACGCACGGTTCCTCCACTGCCTCCTTCTTACTGCTGAGACTCACACGGTCTTTACACCAACTTTGAGCTTACTGTGGGTTTGCGAAGTGGGCCCTGAGGGCGCATGCAACTCGAGGTATCCACATTCTGAGTACAGGTATATGAAAGGGGTACGCGAAAGTTGAGAGTGGATAGTGGGGCGGCACTCTAGAGGGTTCCTAACTACAGCAGCAGTAACGATTATAGTGCTGGTAATCAACAAGTAACTCAGATGAATGCGGTGTTTTCTTGTGAGATGGCTGTTAGTACCATGGATTATCAGCTCACAATTCTGCTGCTTTTTTTCTCTGCAGTGTTCTGGAAATTCATCTGGAGCAGAAAGAGCAGTCAAAGAGCAGTTCTTCTTGTGGGTCTTTGTGACTCTGGGAAAACACTGCTGTTTGTCAGGGTAGGTGCTTTGATTTACAGTACATCTCTTTTAATGGACAGAATAATGGCATCCCAGTGTACGTGTGATCCGATGGCTTATTTGGTAAGAAATTTATGCTGACAAATTTGGGAGTTTAGTCTTCATTTACCTGTGAGAACAATAAGACTCTTGGAAAACATGAGTCAAAATTTTGTAACTTTTTTCTTTTTGTCCTGCATTTAGTGTTTACTGCAAAGGTTTTGCGTAGTGTTTTGTGGTTAGGAGACAGAAGCCAGTGACTAAATGCAGTTCATAATGTTTTGGGTAATAAACCCTTTTGAGGACTTACCAAGAATTTTTTTTTGGGGGGGGGGATATTTTAAGATTTTTCGGTTTTTTCAGATTTTGCAATATTTCCATAGTCTCCCCCACCCCCAGTTAGCATCCCTAATCCAAAATCTGAAATGCACCAAAATACGAAATTTTAGAAAACAATATACGTTACTTTCATTGTAAAATATGTTACAAATTCTGTATGTCCTTTTCACAATGCCTTTTGTAAAGTAGCCAAACTGTGATTTGGGTTGGACCATGATTTGACAAAACCAGTTGCATCCCAGTTTGAAGATTCTTTTCAAGTAAATTTATTGTTCTTAAATCTGATAAATGACACGAATGTTGGTTGATATTTTTGTTTGTGTTCACAAGTAAAGAGAAAATGACAAAATGAAGATGGATGTCAAACTTTATCCATTTAACCACTTCTTTTCGTCGTCAGATAATACTAGGATACTTTTTAGTTTCTTGCATCATAGGCACAATACACTTTTAAGTTTAACTTGCATTACTAACCTCTCTTCATTACTTTTAAAAATTTAAACAATCAAAAAATAAATAAATAATGAAAGCCTGAGTTGGCTTTTGTTAATTGTGCTGTAACACTCCCAGCATGGTTCCAACAAGTTAACAGCTCAATTTTGTCAGACTTTTATTCATTATTTTGGAGTATGTGTTTTACTATGGGGAACAGAAAAGGTTTTCTGGTTTTTAATGTTTCTTTGGAGTAGAGATACTATTTTTTCAGGTACTAAAGCAGTATATTCTGAGGTTTTTTTGATGCTGAAAATGTTTATAGAGGTCAGTAAATTTAGCCACCAACTATGGTTTGAAAATAATGTTTTTCTTTTCTATGAGGAGAGAGGAATGAAGTTTGCAATAAATTAGGTTTTTCTACCAGCTAGAAAACCCCAACAGGATCCTTTTCCCCTATTATAAGGAGCATTCATTTATTTGACTTGGGAGAATTAGAACATTATTACTCAAATTACACTTGCTTTTACTGTGATACATTTACTTTGATCACTTCCATCTTGTTTTTTACAGTTGTTAACAGGCCATTACAGAGACACACAGACTTCTATTACTGACAGCTCTGCTGTATACAGAGTCAACAATAACAGGGTAAGATGTTCTGGAGGGTTGGAATCTGACTCCTACTTAAGATGGCATGTCAAGAAAAAACAGTCCTAGAATGAATTACTTAGGCACTGTTTGTAGCTTTGTCTTTGTAAACATATTCTTATGTGACAGATTCTATTCTTGACAATACATGCAGCACATTTAGTTATGTGTACCTCTTTGTTATAATTTATATACAATAGCTCATCACATTTTATTAATGTTTTGTCTTTTCAGCGTTTCAACTTTATATGAGTTCTTCAAGAATCAGCATTAAGTCTCTTTATTTTATGTTTAAAATAGGTAATATATGTGTATAGGACAAAAATTTTGTGAAAAGTAATTTTTTTTCTTTCTTGTGTGTACCCCTTAGTCTTTTCCCAGAAGCAATAACTGTTAATTTTTTTGTGTATAATTTTCCAGATTTTCTGTGCATATACCTTGTATGCTTTAATTAATTTTTTAACACACTGTTCTGCCTGTTATTTTTTTATCTAACAATGTGGCTGCTACAGCTTGGCTATTTTTTTGTCCTACATTTGAATACAGTACTACTTGATTGACTTATGAACTGTGTAGTATTCTATTATGTGGCTATATCGTGGAATTAAATTTTTATTTAATTAGAGATCCATTAATGTTTAGTTTTATTTGCTTAGCTTGTATTATATTATTACTTGCTTTTACAGTGTTGCAACGGGTGACATAGAGTGTATATTAATACATTTCAAAAATACCCATAAAGTATTGTGGAAAAGCCTTTTTATGTACCCGTATACCTCCAGAATGTAAATGCTGGCTGCCAAGCCAATTACAATGTTCTGTGAGTTTTGGTGAGTGAGTGGAGTGAGAGCGGGGTAGCTGCTTAGAGGGGCAAAAGGTTAGATGGAAGGATAATTAAACTATGACCTAAGAGGCCCTTTCCTACGAGGCCCTTTTCCCTTTTTATTGTGCTTTCCCCTTTCTGATGCCTCCAGAGTTAAATATCATTAGCAGAGATAAAGAAACATCCATTTAAATGTCTTAGGATTTTTTGTTTTAGTTTTTGTTTTCAATGATGGTATACTTTTCTGGCCCATACTTTTTAAAACTTCCAACAATTTGCATTTTAAGAGATTGTTAATTTTGAGAGTCCCTGTAGCAGATTTTTTAACTTGGGTATTCCAAGGTATATATTAGACCTGTATCTTACAGTACAATAGCCATTGGTCATGTGTGACTACTGAACACCTAAAATAAGACATGTCCACCTAGAGGAGCGCTGTAAATCTAAGGTACCCCACCAAAATTAGAAGACATGATACAAAAAAAGCACATAAAATATCAATGGTGTCTTTTTTTTTTTTAATTACATGTTAGTAATGTTTTGGATACATTGGATCAACTAATTTGTTAAAATTCATTTCACTTTATTTTACCTTTTTAATATGTTTACTAGGAAATTTAACATTGTATATGTGACTTGTATTAAGTTTTCATCCAGTAGATAGAACCGTGCTTCCGTCTTTCACCACTCCCTCTCACCCTTAATTATCTGTCTTCCAATTTGCTAAAACTGCAGGGTGCAGTGCTGCTTTTTGAAATGGAACAGCAAGTCCCAACTTGGAGTCTCCAGACTCTTGCCAATATTTTTTGAAAAGGCTAGTAGGCATTTATGTTTGTCTATAAAGAACTGCCTACGGTGTCTGAAAGGTCATACTCCAGTTGTGACTCTACAGATTTGTATGTGATACTGATTTCCTTCTGTTGAGCCATGATCATGGTGGCTGTAAGGTAAACCTGAAATGAGAAGTGATTGATGGGTCTGATACGTGTACCAGAGTCACATTTGAGTCTCTTCATTCAGTGCAGCCACATACACTCTGATCATGAAGTCAAGAATAAAGGCCTAGCTCATCAGACTTAAAAGGAGATGTAGTGGGTTCCCTCGGTAGATGATCAAGAATTGGCACTGCTGGGCGTGGTGGTATATTCCTGTAATCCCAGCTGCTGGAGAGACTAAGGCAGGATCATGATTTCAAGGCCTTTCTGGGTAACTCCGACCCTGTCTAAAAATAAAAAGGTCTAGAAATGTAGCTCAGTGGTGGAGTACCCCTGGGTTCAATCGGGAAAATACGCAACACACACACACATAGCCCTGTGACAACTACCACAAAGTATTGACAGTTTTAGAACAAATAAGTGGTGTGTTTGATTGACACATATGTAGAAATCAAGGGTGGAAATAATGAAAGGGTGCTTTCTTACCAGAACTCAGGATCCTAATAATGACAACACGTGCTGTCAGTTGTTTAGTTCTTGTTTTGGTTTGTTGAATATTTATCATCATTTTTACTTGGTTTTGCTTTTATTGATACTAGTGTATATCTTCCAAGTCTCACAGGGACCACTTTTGTCTGGCTTCCCCAGAGAGACAAGATTCTCGGTACCCTAAGAACATTTATTAAAGTTGTAAATTTATAAGCAGTTTTTACCTTGAATTCATGTCAGGTCAGGAACCGTGTATTTGCTCGTTGTTTATATCCCTGGAACTTCCATTAGCGTTTGTTTGTCATTATTCCTTCTAGTGCTAGAGATTAAACCCATTACTTCATGCACATTTAGTACGTGCTTTGCTAACTGAGCTACATCCCCAACTTCTGACCAGTGTTTTATTAGAAAATGCTCCATCAGCATGTTCAGTTGATTAGATATAGTGAATATTCATTTGATTCATTCTTTAGACACCAGAATCTGTAATCTGATACTAAAGGTTTATGTTGTGAACAGGGAACTGACCTGAACATTAATTATTTTTGCTGCCATCCTCAGGGCAATAGTTTGACCTTGATTGATCTCCCTGGGCATGAAAGCTTGAGGCTTCAGTTCTTAGAACGGTTTAAATCTTCAGCCAGGTAAGTGGGGAGTGAGATATGCTTGCTGAAGTCTGTATAGACTGTGTCGAGTTGGCAAAAAGGGGGGATTCTGGCGTCAGCATGATGTTACCCAGTAGAATGAACATGGACCTTGGTGTCAGCCGTTTCTGGGTTCCAGTCCCATTTTTGCTAGGATTGTATGAGGCAATGCTTAAGGAACATTTTTCAGAGTGCTTGGGAAGGGTTGCTTGTATCATTATTATAAATTTCGCCTTTACCCTGGAAATGAATTTAATGGTATAGGATTATTAAAATCTGAGAAAAGAATTTTAGAGCTTCTGTAGATCCTGGAAACGACTAAATAGTATGGTTAAGTCTTTTTTAAAATTACTTAAAACAGTTAGCTCAAGAAAGTATGAGCAGTAACATATTTTATTGTCTGCCATTGTATTATTGACTCTTAACTTCTTTGCTTAAATTCCTGTGCTACAGTTTTAATTGCTTTCTTCAACTTGGATGAGAATTGAGGAGGGAAATTTGTATATATCAGTTATTTGTCTTTTTGAGACAGGGTCTCGCTGTGCAGTTCAGGCTGGCCTTGAGCTCACTTTGTAGCCTAGGCTGGTCTCAAACTCGCAACAAACCTCTTGCCTCAGCCTCCAAGTGCTGGGATTACAGGTGTGAGCCACCACGCCCGGCTTATATCAGTTATTTGAAGACACATTTTAACATCTCTGAATTTGGAATGTATCTTACAGTTAATGATATGATAATTCAATTGGCAATATTTTCCCTCTTGTGGTGGTACCTAAAATAATATTTTTTTAAATTGACAGCATCTTAGAGTTTACTGGAATGAACTAACTGGTTCTTTCATTTTTGACAAATGTGTAAATTTAGACCTTTTTTATATTGCTTCCTTCCTCACAAGATGGTGGTGATGAGCAATTTGTCACAGATAAGAATGTGACTTGTTCTTCAGACAACTGAGACAAATGTAGGACTGGTCAATTTTGCCATATGTGGATGTTAATTTCCTATTATAGTTTTTTCCTTTTCCTGTTGTCAATTCTAAATGTTTGCAATTTGGATAATAATTACTTTCTGAAGTATTTTGGGGGAAATATAAAGATAAACCGAGTTCAGAGACTTCTTGATCACAATAAATGCATACTGAAAAGACATTTCCTATACGGGTATGTGACTTTTTTTTATTTCTCCTTATGATTTACTCAGGTTTCCTTACAGTTTGTAGTATCCCTTTAATGGTTTGAAAGTATGCTATGTACTTTTCACAGTTCTCCTCTACTGCTTTATACACTGCACACCCAGTGTAAAATAAATACAAGTATCCTTTTCCTGAATCTTGAAAGACTCTGGTCATCACATTTTATTTATGCTCCTTTTTAACCTCCAACAGTTACTGAGTTTTTCATCTTTAGTGTTTTCTTGGATTTAGCACCATATTTATGATTTATTTCCTTTTTGAAGTTCTTCCATTTTCCTTTCTTTTAGGTTATTTTTCTCTTAGTGTATCTTTTAGACATATTTCTAGAGAGCATGACAAGTAGTAAATTTCCTTATCCTTTTTTTCACTTGAAATACCCTTACTGTGTTTGGCCCTCAGTTTTGAATGACGGTTGAGTTTAGTGTAGAGTCTGGGATAGCAGTTGTGTCTTTGGTTACATGGAAGGCAAAATCCTGACTTCACGCGGCTGCTGTTACAGAGGAGCACTTACCAGTGTAACTCATTATCTGTGGTTATCTCTGGCTCTACCTTCTGTCCAGGTGAGAACTCAGCATTATATGTGGAATTCAAGTGTGCTATCCTAGACCCAAGATTCATGTCTTTCTTCAGTTCTGCAAAATTTTCACCATTATCTCTTTGCTAATTTGGAAGATAATGCTATGTCCCCATTCTCAGTTTCCAAATCTTAGGAATCTGTTAAGTTTATTGAACTTAATTATCTCTGTTCTTGTGTCTTCCCTACTTTCTAGATTGTGTCAGGTGAGAATAACCTTTGCTTAACATTTCCACTGAATTATTAGTTTACTGTATTCTTCTAATCCAGTTGCTTTCTGTGATTTGTCTTTCTTCCATTTAAACACCAGTAGTCTTCCTAAGACAGAAGCATAAACAGCCCAGTGTGTCATACTATATTGCTGACTCGGTTTCCCCCATTTCCCTATCTTCTATGTATCTGCTTGTCTTGATTCCTCCAAGGTGTGCTTCACTTGTTTGGACTCAAACATACCATTTTCCTGAGAGTCTGCCCCAATTTTTTGTCTAGTTAAAATTTCAGCTTCACTGTTACATATTCCTTCTTTGACCTGGTATCATTTAAATGAAACTTCCTCTTTATTCCTGGTATTGTTTGGGCACAGTTCTCTCCTGGCAGTTATCATACAGTTTTCTATGATTTCTGGGTCTTTGAGGGCAGATATCATTTATTGGTGTGTTTTCAGTCTCAGTGGTTGAGTCATAGTACGACTCGAAAGGTCTTTTTTATTTTTTAAATTTATTTTTATTTAAAGAGAAACAAAACAAAACAGTGAAAGGGTACAAGTAATACAGAATTTCAAAAAATATATATACAGTAAGAAATCACTAGTTAATAGATTACAATATTGTCATCTTAGAAATAGTTGTTCAAATTACAAAATTAAAGCATACAAAGTGGCCATTCAAACTGTGAGATTGCAAACAGTTGTTTAATGATCCACCAAAAACTTAGTAATATGGTTTTCTATCTTACACACTTAAATATACATGCAGTTATATCCTTCAGATCACTTTCTTTTCCTCTCTTTTTTACAATGACAATTACACAGTTTGGGTTTTATTACTCCCACAGTTCTTATTACTTTTTTTTTTGAAGAGAAAAAAACCAAATGTGACAAAGCAAAACAGTCAGAACACAAGGATGGACATAGTACGTGATGAATACCAGGTGATCAACAATGGTTACTATTAGGCCTCTTCCTATCTTAAAAAGAGTTGCCTATATCATCAGGCATAATAGAATTGAACAAAACAGTACAGAACAAAACCAATAAAACCTAAACATTAGAGACCTTACAAGACTTCAAAAGAAGATAATAGTCAAACCATAATGGGCATCATAGTAAATCTTATTGCCTTCAAAGTGGTTGCCTATACCCTCAAACTTGATACTATCAAACAAAACAGAATAGAGTAAAATCAGTCAAAACAAGATGGGGAGAGCAGTACAGGGGTTCAAATCAGGTTAATAGGAAAACAAAAAAGTTATTATAATATATCCCGCTATTTTTAAATTTATTTTTCCCTTAATTAAAAAAATAAAAAATAAATTAATTTTTTTAAAAAAAGGGGAGATTGAGATAAAAGAGGACATAACAACAGAACAACACAGGTCAAAACAACAATTTAAGTATCATAGTGTTTCACCACCAGATAACCTGACATAATGGTAGTTACCATAGTGTCTCTTTCCTTCAAATATTTGAGTATAACTTCATATACTATAGCATCAAACATATCAAGACAGTATGAAACCATTCAAGAGAATGAAAGTATTACAGGGTATTTAGAACCAGCTAACAGAAAACGAACAACGGTTTCTATATTATCCCTTTGCCTATAAAAAAATTTTGTTTATACTATCACATATATTAAAATATAATAAGATACAACATGTTAAAACCAATGGAAACAGACGAACAACAGATTGATGGAACTTCCAAACAAAATGATATTAAAGCGGGGCTGGGGATTTAGCTCAGCGGCATAAGCGCCTGCCTTGCAAGCAGGCAGTTGTGAGTTCGATCCCCGGTACCGGTAAAAATGAAAAAGACAAAAAAAAAAATAGCTATTTGTACTATCACAGACAATAAAGTCAAACAACCCAGATTAAAACCATTCCAATTAATGAGTGAAAACATTGTATGGCTTCAAACCAATATAATTGGGAATCATGATTACCACATACTTTTATGTATTTTTATTTATTACACTTTCGGTATTTATACATGTGAGTTTGATGTATTTCACTTATGAGTATGGTCTCAAGCTGCATCCATTTATTTATAAATATCTCAGTGTGATCCTTCTTTATAGCTGAGTAGTACTCCATTGTATAAAAATACCACAACTTTTTATCCATTCCTCAGTTGATGGACACTTGGGTTTTTTCCAAGATCTGGCAGTTACAAATTGTGCTGCTATAAACATGGGTGCACATATATCACTGTGGTATGATGCTTTCAGTTCTGGGAATAGGCCTAGAAGTGGAATAGCTGGACCAAATGGGATTTCCAATTCCAGCTTTTTGAGAAATCTCTAGACTGACCTCCACAATGGTTACACCAGTCTACACTCCCACCAATAGTGAAAGAGAGTTCCTTTTTCCCCACAGCCTCTCCAGCATTTGTTGTTGGTGGTTTTCTTGATCCTGGCCATTCTTTCAGGAGTGAGATGGAATCTCAGTGTGGTTTTAATTTGCATTTTTCTAATGACTAATGATGATGAACATTTTTTCATGTATTTATTTGCCATTTGTATTTCTTCATCTGAGAAGTGTGTATTCATCTCACGTGCCTATTTTTGGAGTGGGTCTTTGAATTTTGGGGGTCTGATTTTAAAAAATTCTTTACATGTTTTAGACAGAGAAAGGTCTTTTAAAAGGAACTTTGTGTTGTGTGATTACATGTACACAAACCTGAATTCGTGTGTGTTGTGTACAATTCACCAGGATTGAATTTCAGGAGATTTAAGGATAGTTTTTCAAGATTACGATTCACTGCTAGAGGTTCATGTGCCTGGTTTTTTCCTTCCCTCCAGGGCTTTTGTGTTTGTTGTAGACAGTGCATCCTTCCAGCGAGAGGTGAAAGATGTGGCTGAATTTCTGTATCAAGTCCTCCTGGACAGCATGGCTCTGAAGAACACGCCATCTTTCTTAATAGCCTGCAATAAGCAAGGTGCTGTCCTGTTTCCTGGCAGTAATGACTGAACTTTGGGGGTTTCCTACTAAGTATTAGTTCAGTACCTATACCTGTCATTACTGAGGATCGACATAGTTGTAATGAACTATAATTTGAAGGATTTTCTGAAAATCTGTTTCTGTTCCTACCTTTTTACTAATCTACAGATTAAGACAGTACTTTAATTTTTTTTAAGTTTATAAATTGTTTTACTTTTCAAAATGAAGCTTGCCAGAGTGGACAGTATGTGATATCAGAAAAATAACTTTGGAGTAAATAAAAGGATGGAGTCTCCTTCCAAACAAATGTACCATTCAGCAAATTTTAACAAGGGGAGTTTGTTTCCCTTTCATCTGATAACCACTGACAAGTTTCAAGCCATTGCCAAACAAAATGGGTTTCAATTTTATTACCAGTAAGCTAAATAGAGTAGTCAGTCTCTTCAGGTCTCTTTCACATCTAAATTTCTTGGTTCTGTGAAGAACCCAAAGCATTTCTCAGAGTCGATCAGATAATAATTATCCCTAATCAGGATGCACTTACTAATACCATTACCAACCTTCTGTTTTCTCTTATTTAGTATTAAAAAGGGAGTTAATGTTTATTTGGCCTGGATTTTTTGCCAAACTAGGCTGATTGCATACCAGCGGTAAACTTGGATCATAACATATTCTCTCAGTTACTGTCTGCAAGTGTCCTGAGGTTACTTTTAAAGGACAGGCAGAGTATCATCTACTGGAGTGAAAGTCCTTATTATAGTCACAGTGCTGATAAGGTTTCTCTGCTGGACATAAATAATTTTTGGATTGAAAAGTGTGTAAAGCATGGAAAACCTTTTTAAGAATATCAGCATAAGTTTATAAGCATTATTTTGGGAAAACTCATGTGCACATAAAAACAATATAGAAGGAAATAGTGATAAAACCTTATTTTGAAAAAGAATGGGGAAAAAACTCAGTTTGATTTAAATTAAAATAACATTTTTATTTCTTCATAGATATTGCAATGGCAAAATCAGCAAAGTTAATTCAGCAACAGCTTGAGAAAGAACTGTAAGTGTAAATGGAGACCAATGTTTTGGATAAATATGTGTTAACACTCAGAGCCTGAGCAGTATGTTCGTATTTATTTTATCATACATGGTTATCACAATTATAGTCTGAAGACTAGTGTGAAATGCACTTTTTAAATAATTAAAAGAATCAGTGGAATTATAAAAAGCATTAATGGGATGTTTATAGATATTTTAAAATTTCATGTAAAACTTTATTGAAAATATTGGCTCAGTTTATTTTATGTTATTCATAATTGTAAGATTTTAGAAACTGTTGAAGTGTTTTAATGAATACAACAGAGTGCATCCCTCAGTAGAAGTGTTTAATGATGCACAGAAAAATAATTAAATAAAAATAAATAAAACCTGAGGACCAGGAAAAAAGTCAGTAAAGCAATTTTAAAGCCATTAGAAATTGTTATTGGTAGAATAAGAAATGAACACTTGGGAAGACTATAAAAATCTGTGATATTCTTTCATAGCTTCTTCCATTATTTTAAAGCTCTTTGACAGTATTCATGCTGCTTTATTTTAAAAAAATCTTACACATAATAAGCTGTAAGCTTTTGAATTTTAAGACATCCAACATGTCCGTTATGCCAGTTAAAAGCTTGTTTAGACAGAAGAAATCATCAGCATTATAGTAAAGCAAGTTAACTTTTCTTACTATTTTTATATAAGGACTTTTTCTGCCTAAAGAAAAGGCTCTGGTGAAGATTCTGCACACATTCAGCTTTTAAAACATTTTCCGCAACCACGAGTTACTCCTTTATTCCCTTAGCAAACAGCTGACAGGGCATTCAGTACAGCCAGGCGCTGCTGTGGGAGGAGGAGGCTATAGAAGGAACTGTGATAGAGTTCCCGTGCTCAGGGCAGACACCTCCCCGAGCAGTTTGACATTTTTAAAGGCAGGTTTAAAAAAAAAGCAAAGCAAAAATATGCAAGGGACCAAATGTGGTGCACATAGCTCAAGATCCTGAATTTTCTTCTTTACAGACAGTCCCCAGGGTTTCTGTTCCTTCTGAAATCGCTTGTTACCCTCTCCTGATGCTCCCTGTTGCAACTCTGTGCCCGGCTTGCCATTAGGCTGACAGTATGGGAATGCTTTCATTTGTAGAAAGCAAGTTGGCCGCGTGTATGCTGTGCTCCTTGGAACAGAAGGGGTCTGCAAGCATGTTGCTTGTGCACTTTTAGTGCCAGCAGGGCCAGCAGGGGGCAGAGGGCAGCATAAAGTGAGAAAGCTGCTGTGGTTAAAGAAAATGGAGAACAGTAATTGTGCCAAGTAAATCTGAAGTGAGTTTATAAGCACCATATTGAAATAGACTAAAGATAAAAATATATTACCTAGCCACACTTTCGGAAGTTTAAGTTTTATAACACAGCAGTGTGTTTTAAAATGGCACCACTTGGGAGAGCCTAAAGGGGACCCTGCGCCTGATGTGACCTGACTCCACGGCTGCCCTGTTGTCCTCTGGTCAAGTAAGGTTAGACTCACATTTGGTTATGTATGTGGTTATTCAGCAGCGCTGACTGCGTAGTTGACAGGCTTGTGAATAAGTCATGTTAATATATTAGGAACTAATCTGATTTCATTGCTGGATCGTTTTTGCTTCCTGACTTGTTGCCCTTTTGTTCCACAGCAACACCTTACGAGTTACCCGCTCTGCTGCTCCCAGCACACTGGACAGTTCCGGGCCTGTCCCTGCTCATCTGGGAAAGAAAGGCAAAGAATTTGAGTTCTCACAGTTGCCCCTCAAAGTGGAGTTCCTGGAGTGCAGTGCCAAGGGTGGGAGAGGGGACGGAGGTTCTGCTGACATCCAGGACCTGGAGAAATGGCTGGCGAAGATTGCCTGAGGGCAGCTCCAGAGCACAAGCCCCGGGCGCATGTGACCGGCCGCACTCGGGAAAGAGCTGTGCCAGTCTGGAGTTGCTAAAGGGTACGGGAGTCAGGGACTTCCCCTCATTCGAGAAACAAATGACTGTTCCCACCAGTTCGGAAATTTTTTTGTTTAAGTTTTTTTCGGTATTGCTCCCTTTCAAACAAATCACTTTTATTGGACTCTCATCCTGCCTGTATTCAGTGTCCCTCTAGCATGTGCTTGTTTAAGGTCAAGGTCTTTATGACGTAACAAGCAGAGTACACACAGAGAGTACTGTTACGACATGTGTTTATCATCTGAAGTCTTCTCATCCTCGGCTTCTGTGCTTTGATCCCTTTCCTGGAAACAAGCCACCTGTTACGAAGCTAGTTGATTTCCAGCTGCCTCTGCCACTCCTGTGCAATAATACAGTTCTCAGATTTATAGGGAGAGTTAGTTTTCCCATGTGTGAAAAGGGTCTAAAAGAACAAGGCAGAGTTGACAGTGGGTTCTGATTGGTCCCGCCTCAGCATCAGGGTTAAAGGCTGGTCAGGAACCCCTGGTGGTGTTCCCAGGGGGTAGAATTACAGATGCTAAGTCCCCAAGTACCTCTCCTGTGCTCTAGTGGTCACTGGGGTGTGGGGACTCTAGGCACCCTTGTGCTTCTGCGTTTGGCCTCAGCTCCTGGCTCTCCATTTATTGCCTGGTCAGATCTGATTTTGTACCCTAAAGTAGAATGCTGTGGAACAAAAATACAAAAAGGTTTTTGGTATAATTTTGGGATGTGTATTCATGCTTTTAAAAAAAATTGCCTTTTCACAGATGTTCTGTCTTAAATATTTGGCTTTTTTACTGCTTTTGTAAATGGTTAATAGTTTTCTTGATAAATAAAACAGGCTTTTGGTTTTTTGAGACAGGATCTTGCCGTGTAGCCCAGGCTGGCCTCAAACTTGTAGCAGTCCTCCTGCCCCAGCCTCCCAAGTGCTAGGGTTACAGGCCAGTGCCACCATGCCCAACTCATACTGTGCATTTTAAGCAGCATATTTACCACCAGTGCACATTCACATTGATATCTAGGGAACTCTGTATTTCTTTAGCCTGGCAAGGCTAGGACCGCTGGACAGCTGTGTCAACACCATGCTAGTGAGAGCACTCACTGAAGACACGTTCTCCTGAGGACCATAATCATGTGGAAGGCTTGCTTTCCTCTGGCCTTTGTCTGGGCCCTGAAGCGGCTTCTCTGACTCACCCCTCTGCTTGCTCTGCCTTATACTTTATAATTGGAAGACAGAAAAAAAGTAAGGCTTAGTGGGCAAGGATACTGTTTCCTCTCCTTTCTAATCACAAATAGCCTTTCTGAAGTAGCAGATTGGAAGGGGTTCTAGAATCTTCAGAACCTTTAAATAGGGGAGATGTAGCTAGTACAGTTGACTTAAAATTTCCAGCATCCATAGGCCAGCGTGGCTGTGTGCCTGATCTTGGTATTTGAGTCTTCTCTGGAATTGACCCTGGATAACCTGAGACCTGGGGCCTCTGGGATGTTCCTTCACTGGGGTGGGGTGTGGCTGGCTGGTGTCATCTGAAAGGTGACTGTGATTCCCCTTAATTTCTTACCTTTTATGTGATATCTGTAAATAAGAAGAGATATAGCCGCATCTAACCTTCACAAGCCCAGCCATGGCAGGCAAGAATGGGAATCATGGCAAAATACACCTGCATTCTGGTTCTGTCTACAGTCTCTTTCCGTGAGAGTCTGGGAATGTGGGTCTCTAGTGTGCTCACCTTTCCCCTTCAGAGTTGGGGGAGATCTTGGCAAGCAGAGGGGAATATGAGGGCTTTGAGTAAGGGATATAGCACCCAACACCAGAAAGGGTCTGCAGGTGCATACACGCATCTGAAAAAACATTTTTGAATGGCCCCCTTCCCCATATGATTGTACTACTTAGAAACAGACAAGACAGGCTTTGTGTTGAGAATTAGGACAGTTTATTGTTTGACCAACATGCTGAGTCTTTTCCACATTTTACACAGTTTAATGTAAAGTCAGTATGGCCAATATGTCTTCTGAGCCCGTAAGAGATGGAAACGCCACCCTCTGTGCTCCTCACAGCCACTCACTTTAAAGGGATGGGTCAGGGGAAAGTGGAGGGAAGTGGACACATTATGAGATGCGGGCTGGCCTTCAGTGGAGGAGGCTACCTCTTTCCTTGAGGGGACATCCAAATTCCTACTGCAAGGTGTTTCCAATAACATACACCATCCTGGGCATGTCAACCAAACAGGTTTGAAGCCCAGGCTGTTTGGACACTGAGGTCCCTAAATTTTGGAATACTTACAAAGCTGATTTCAAACAAATTAAGAGTCCTAATCGGTATGGGCGCCTAAGACAACCAAAGTAGGCTTGAGGACTTGCTCTCTTCGCAATAGAGGAGCCCAAAGTGCACCTGTATTGTCTCCTAGCTCACTCAAAACATGCTAGAAAGAAGCTGTCCTGACCACGGAGGAGAGATGGCCTGTGGGACACACACACACACCAGTCCTTTCTACATCAGTACGCAGTTTCATCTGGGCACAGGTCAGCAATGGACAAAGGATGCCACCCCACTGCTGCTGCCCACTCCTGACTTGCCTGGTAAGGGGTAAGTATAAGCAAGTCACTGGCTTGCTTCTCACCTGTGAGGCGGGAAGGGTATGCGACCTCCATCTCACTGCTAGGGAAAGGGTCAGTGCCTCACATTCTCTGGGGAGGTAGTTTGGAAACCAGTGAGCACACAGCCTGGAGTGGCTGCCGCACACCTGCACATGCTTGTCTGGGTGCACCTCACACTGCTCTGACTTCTGGCACAGGCTCTGGCCGCCTGGTCTGTCCTAAAACCCTCCCTTGCCTACCCACCTTGTGCTACCAGTGCCAACCCTTTATTGTCACAACTGGTACTGCTAGCCACTGGTGACAGTCACTGCACCCCAGATGGGGCTGCACCTCCTGCTTGCACCTTTTAGTCCTCATTTCTGTTGCCCCACACACTTGAACTTATCTGCCCACTGCTTCCCTTGGGAGCACTGCAGAGTGGTTAGGATGGTGACAGGAAGAGGATGGCAACAGTGATAGCACTGAGCCTGTGGCCAAGAGAAAACCGTTGCCTCTGCCACCAGGCAGGCTGATCTTGGACCACACAGCTAAGCACACTGGGTGCTGATGTCATGTGTGCCTTGGCATGTGTGCTAACTCCCTTGCCAACCTCCACCAGTTCTAACATGAACAGGAGCTTTACTGACAGCATTTGGGACTCAAAGGAAAAGAGGGCCAGAAGAGGATTCTGCTTATTTGCCAGGTCAGAGCTAGTCTTTGAGGAGAGGGGCCGGATGACTAAATGAGATCATGTCCTGAAACAAATCCTCCACTCTGTTGCCTACTAACTCACATGGACTCGGCAGAAGCGAGATTCCTGCCAAGGATGTGGAGGCACTTTCATGCCATCTCCAAGAGGAGCTGACCATTTTATTATTAAAACTTAAGTCAAGGCCTTACACACAAGCAAGCAGGCAGCGATGGTGCCTGCAAGGAGCCAACACACTTCTGTCAAAGAGGTCTGTTTGGTTGCCTTAAAGAGACCCAGGAAGGGAAGGACCAAGGGGAGGAAGGCCAGGGAACAGCAGGGCTCTGGGTAGGAAGAGAGCAGGCAGTACTCTCGCCTGCCGAGGGTACCGGGCTTGGGAGAGCCTGTTCTCAAGGGAAGATGCTGTACAGGCTGGGAAGAGCAGGACTCACTAAGGCCACATCAAGCCACCCAACATCTAGCATCCCGTACTGCTCCTCTAGGGCACAGTGGGAAGACACATCATGGTGCCTTGGACTGTGTATACATGGGAAGGGAACTGAGTTTCTAGTTTGTTTTACAGGATGTTTTAAGAAGAGCTACTCTCCAGGCTAAGAAAATTAAAATCTACCATACATTCATTCACTAAGACACAGTGCAGCTCCCTGTCCACGGGGCTGTCCCAGAGGTGGTAACTGATGGCCTTCACAGCCAACCAGGCCAGACACTTAACGTGGACTCGAATAAATTCTCACGAGGTAAGTAAGCACTCTTCCAACAAGCACCACTGGGGGTGTGCTCGCAGTGGGGGACACTGGCCCACAGGCACGCACACCCATGAATGTAAGTACATAGAGAGGTGGTGGAAATACTCCTGCGGGCTATTTTTGCCTGTAGTTTAACACATCTATGCATTACTTTATTGATGGCAAGACAATCACAAGTTATTTGACAATATTGAGTATTTCTTGTTTCAACACATTGCAGTACTTTTGAATTTCCAAAACTGTTTTCACAATGCAAGTTCCAACTTGAGAGCAGGAAAGACAAGAATATACATTGAGCACATGTATCTCTGTGTGATGATGTGTTTGTGGAAGGTGTATACACAAGTCTATCTCTATATATAATTATGTACACACATATAAAAACTAAACACATGACATTTAAATTACGCTTGTACATTGGTCCTTGCCTTCCGGAGGTGCCAGGTGGTCTCTTGCTTCCTCTCTTCACCTGAAGACAAATTCCTCTCTAGAGATCAGCTCTGACACACAGTCTCCCAGGCTGAAGGCATGTGCAAGCCTACTGCACAAACTTTAGTTCTGCCACTTGTGGGCTGCCATGGCATTTTCTGATAAGTTTCAAAATCCGCTCTAACCATAATCTTGTTGGGAGTTCTGCCTTGTGGAGGAATTCATCCTGCCACAACTCAGAAGCTACTGCAGCCCATTTATGACATGCCTCTGGCAACCTGAATGAAGAACCAAGGCCAGTTGGGCGGGAGCAGATTACAATTTTGGTCAGCCCCAGCCCCCTGGCAGACTTTGTACAGGACTATGGGTACAGAGTCTGGGTCAATTTGGAATGTTGGCTGAGTTATGTTATACAGAAGAGAACTTCTCTTCAGGGATTGGACAGGTTTCAGGATTAAGCCATTCTCAGGAAGGAGTCAATTGGGCAAGGATGGCTCTCTGGGGGCTCCAGCCAGTACTCTCTGCAGCCTTCTGGAAACCCCACTTTAGCTCCACTTCTGGGTGCCCACAGTGCAGCCACAATATCCACAAAGATACACGCACAACGATTTCAACTGTACCATGCCAATGCCTGGAAACATAGCGAGAAATCAGATGTGCGAGGACACTACTCAACAGTATTAGCAACCGAAGATCTGAGAACTTGTGTCTTTTCAGGTGGTGGCTCTGCAGGCAATCCTCCCTTCCCCAGCCACAGAGGGGCCAATAGCATGTGGTACAGGCTCCAGCATCCCTGACATGCCAGGCGGAGGACTTCAGGGTGACATGCTGCCTAGTGTCACACACTGAATTTCTGAGAGTCAAACCAGCTGTGTGTGCTGACCATTGGGCAGGCTGGTTAGAACATCTTGGAATTACATGGGGTGCCCAGTCTGTAAGCCACACATCACCACAGCCTGCAGTTGCCAACAACACCCCGTCCTTCCTATGACCCCTTGCTCTGCTGGTCATTGGGCAGATAACAAGAATGTAGGGTGCCAATGCCTTCCACTCCCTTCATGGCTTTTAGAGGGGGAAACGAGAGGCAGAAGCAGTCCCCCAGGACCCTGCTGTGGGCATCCTACAGTCCACAGGCCTTTGTTTCAGCTCAGGGTCCTGCTAATGCCAATGTCCATCACTGCCCATGGAAGGCCTGAGCAGTTCTACCTCTCCGGAAGCTGTTCAACCAATGTTTGATTTAATCATTCATGGGCCTGGATGGTGGGGCCTGGTTGGTCTGGGCCAGATGACCTGGCCAGGAGCCTAATTATGTTGCTCAGTTAATTGCTTTAATTTACTGGGTTAGGATGGGAGGAAGGCAAAGGTGATTAACAGTTCAAAGAGAACAGGAAGGAGGGGGTGTGTGGAAAAGGTTCTCTGTAAGTTTACAAATATACAAAAACAAAAAGCACATCTTTCAAATAAAAATGACTAATTTTTATCTGGCAAAAAGTTGTATACACATGATTTAAATTTTTTTTTTAAATTTTAACAGTTTTTGGCAATCTTAATAAAGTACAATATATTACAACCAAACCAAAAAATAGTTGTTTAAGTAACAGCTGTTAAGAGTGATGTGAACCCTGATGCCCAGCCTCCCTCCCTACCCCACCCTACTCCTAGAGACAGAGAGAAAAGAAAAATCCTCCCATCTTGGTAAAACTTGTCTCCCACCCCCATTAGGAAGCTAACCAATAGGAAGCAACACAACAAGCGAGTAGTGTGTAGGAAGCCTTGGGTCGGGCTCTGCATTAGCAGGAGCAGCCGCCCTCGCTGGCTGGGGGCTCCTGGGGTTTGTCCAGCTTGATGTCAATCACTGCAGGAGGTTGGGCTAAGGAAGATGACTCTCAAAGTGGCCACCCTGTAACCCCTTAATTGCTGCTGTGTCCCTCTGCATACACCCAGGGTTTCAGAGCTAAGCCCTGGGCACAGCACAGCCCTGTCTTAGTACAGTGGCTTCCCACAGTGAGCTCTGTTGACACGGTGCCATAACTTGGTACAGGTATACCCCCTCCACACATTTCTCATTCTGGCACTTAAGCCTTCCCAAAAGTTGGTTGGCTCTGGCTCACTTAAGCACACCCTGAGGACCCGGCAAGTGGATCTTCTCCTTTGCAAACACACCCTCTGCTTCCCTTCTTTCCTTCGTGGATGTCATCCCCTCCCCTACACCTAGCTCCATCCCTAGCCCCACTTATAAAAACTGTCCTGCCTCTGGTCAGTGCTCATATGAATCAGGCCCTCTCTGTGCTAGCACTGCCCTGGCTTTGTAGATGAGTCACCACACTTCAACGGATATTGTGGGGTGGTGAGCAAAGCACACATCATCCAGCAAGGACGCCGAGGAGACTGGATACAAACACAAAGCTATCTGAGTTTTGTTTTTAATTACCCTGGGGCTAAGGATCAAATCCACACCTTGAACCCTTGAACATGGTAAGCACTCACATACTCGAATGACTTGCACTACCACTGAGCTACATTCCCAACCTGGAGTTCTGCTCTTAAATGACATAGCCATGCCACATCCCTTTTGTACTGGTTCTCAGCCTCAGCACCACTGACACTGTGTGCCAGCCAGTTCTTTGTTGTGAGGGCTGTCCCGCGCAGGTAGGCTATTAAGGAGCATCTAGCATCTAGATGTTGGTTGAGAAGCCTAACAGATTACAAGACAAAAGAAAAACACTTGAAAAACAGAAGCTTATTTAATGCTTCATAAGTACCATTTAGGTTGATAGCACCAATGTACATTTTGAAACTTTAAAGGTGGAAGTTAGTGGGGAAGGGAAAGAGGAAATTTAAAGGGGTAGATAAAAGCTTCAATTGAAAAAAAGTTTGCGTAAAAGGAATTATTTTGATTGAACATATTTTATTTGATTAGTTACTTCTGGACCACACTAAATCAACTGTTAAGCTGCAGGTGAATTGTTCAGGTGAGAATGCTGAAAAGCTGCGCATAAGCGCACTGTGAATCACTTGCCAACTGTACTTTATGGAGCTTACTTTATGATTTAAACTACTGTACTGTACACAGGAGTCAGGTTACCTTCTCCTTATTTATATGAAAGTATACTATATACTTTGATATTTGAAATGTTAGGTACTTGAAAGGCCACTTACATTTCTAGAAAAGATTGGATTTTATGCAATCTCTTTTCCTGAATAAATAACAATTTAAAATGGAGAAAAAATGTCTGCGGAGGTGCCCAATGTCCTCTGTGGGGACGAGGGCGGTATGAGTTGTGGCTGAGAACTGCCGGTCTAGCTGAAGGGCTGGTGACTATTACGGTGCTGTATCTTACCCAATGTTTGGAAGTTACCTGACTGTCATTAAAAATAAATCACTGCATGCACAACCTGATCCAGAATCAGGTTGTATACTGTACAACACTTCGACACTGCATCCAAAAAAATCTCCTGGAAAGCTTGTTAAAAATGAACTTTCCTAGGCCCTGCCTTAGTAGATCTAAGGAGGGGCCCAGGATGTGAACTGTTAACAAGTTCTTTCTTCAGACAGTACTATACATAAGTACCTGGGAAACAATTTCACAGACACTTCTGGAACAGTACCACCTGCACAAACCTTCTGCAGTAATGAAAATATTTTACACCTGCACTGTCCAGTATTAGAGCCATCAGTAACATGGGCAACTGAGGACTTGAAATTTGGCTACTGCAGGTAGAGAAGTGAATTTTTAACTGAATCCAATTTTACCTGACTTAAAACATTAGCTATAATTTTGGAATGCAGAGCTTTAGACCATTTACCAGGAGCTTTCGTACATAACATCTCATTTTCCCTTGAAATGCCACAAGCACACTGACTTACAGCATTCCAGGTTTATAGTAAAGAACAAGGATGGACAAAGTGCACCCAGTCTAAAAATCCCCCGAAGAGAAAGCTTACTGTGGACGTTTCCCATAGGCCCTGAGCGGCTTGCTACGGATCTTTCCTGTGGGCAGAGCAAAGCGAGTCAGCCTTGTCTCTTGGGCTCACAGACCTACTGCTTCTTCTTTTTGGCTCCTGAAATAATGAGAGAACCCAGACAGCCTGTTGTGATGGTGCCCAAATGGCTGGGCATGCTAGCAGCTCTTGACTCTACGATCAGCCCAAATCTGTGTGTGTGGAGCATCAAAGTACTGGCCCAGTGCACTTGTGGAATTCAATGGCCGCAGGACACAAATATTTGGCTTTGGTCACAGCTCTGTCAACTAAGCCAGCTGGGAGGCTTGGGGCATGGTCTTCCCTGTGGGGGGCCTCACTGTCCTCTCTCCTCTGGACCATTTCATACATGCCCAACTTACTGCCATTCCTTTGATTATGCCAGCTTTGCTCAGAAAGAGCCCAGGGCCCATGTTTTAGAGGTATACTGTTTGGGCAGAAATCAGGAGAGGGACCTTGTGTGTGCAGATCCAGCAGCGGCTTGTGGCTCTACTGTTTTGTGACTCCTCAGTGTCTTTCCTCATGCCACCATCTTGAGAAGGCACAGGACAAGCAGGTAGCAGGTTGCTGGACAGAAAGGCTGATTGGCTAGCCCTGGGGGGCCTTCTATATTGGGTCTGAAGATGAGAGACAACAGTCTCTCACCTGCACCTAGAGGCAGAAGACAAAATATCCGAGCTCACACACTTGCCAGGACCTTAGCAGAGTAGATAAGGCCATCTCATACATCACAAGGTACTGTGTGGTTGGTCTTGATGTTGAACACAACTTGACATAACTTCAAAGTACTGTGTACCTCTTCAAAGATCTGATTTGAACCATCAGTAAATAGAAGCACTGTACCATTCTGGCTAAACCACAGTGACTGCTGCCTGCCTCTAACTGGTCCCTTTAGGGCTCTGTTTGAGGCTGGTCCAGCCTCTGTCTTGTAGAAGGCCTAAAGAGTGGGCTTCTGGAGAGTGAGGGGAAGCTGGGTCTGCCAGATGGGGTTCCCATAGCTGGTAAAAGGGACACAAGTGACCTCATCCTTGTAGTTTTTGCTATGTGTCCTCTGTAGTTTTTCTCCCCAGGGTTCTCCAGGTCACCCATAGTTGGTTGCCATGCTAGACACTATGATGAAGATGTGCTAAGATGTCACTCTGGACCCATATGACCTAGCATGGGGCATGGGTCTTTGGGGGGATGGGGATGAAACAGTCACCACCTCCCTTGGTCAGTGGGCCACATCTTCACAGTGGGCAGGATGAGATCAGGCTGTCTGCAGCCCTGCTCCTGCTGGCAGGTGTGCAGGGAACACCTACACCTTGATTCTTCCCCCCTCAGGCTGCCTTCTGTAGGTTCCTGGCACCTCAAAGGAGGTGCATGTGACAGATGACACCATGGGGTTCTCTCCCAAGGTGTGGTGCCCAGCTCTTCCACTGAGCTTTGAGGAGTCCCTGACAGCCCCCAAGAGTGCTTCTTCACCCATAACTGGAGTCTCGTGACTAAGCAACCAGGACACAGTCCTCACACTGCTTCCCCTGAGCTATGTCTATCCTATGGGAACACACTGACTACTGCATGACCTCTGGGCACTGCTGGGGAACCTGCTCTTTGGGACTCAAGTATACTCTGAGGCTCTCAGTGTCCCAAACCTGATCCCCCCTCTGGCATAGACTACATCAAGCAGAGGGGAGGGACAAGTGTGGCCAGGACGTCAACTCCTTTTGGCTTCCAATATTAAACTACGTGATTCAACCCTCATCAGCCTGAAGTTGCCCTCTGACTTCTGAGACCATTCTCTGATTAGCCGCAGGTATCCCCCTATGAGAATGAGTGCAGGATGCTGGGAAGTTGCTGTGTAGAGACTCGTCCCATTCTGAAGGATACAGGCTGACTGAGCACTCAAGTCTCCAGCGGCTTACCAGCCAGGGACCTGACTAGGTGCAATCTAGGCAGTTCTCCTCCTGTCCTCTCAGATGCACTCTGAGGAAGTTTCCCCAGTGGAACTGGGCTGGAAGAAGAAGGAAGCCCCAGTATGAACCCTAACTCCTCAACTGACATGCCGTGGGGCACTAGGCACATCGGGCAACAACTCAATTTCAGCACCTAAGTGTGGGCTCAGATTTGGGCTCCACAGTCATGAGGAGATAGGGCTCTGTGGGGCTGGGCCCAGGAAGCAGGCAGGACATGGAAGGAGTCATCTTGTGTGGACCAAGACATGGTTCAGTCACATTCATGGGCCACACAAGCCTTCCCTGTGGTGGAGTCTACCTTTCCTCGTGAAAAGCTCAGGCTGTTCACAACAGAATGGCAGAGCTGCTTCTTTTCCCACCCTACCCTCCACCCCTGCGCCATATACTCCCTCCCTCAGTGCTGAGGAGGGAGCGGCACTGACGGCTAGAGCTGGACAGGGCTGAGAGACACCCAGCTATAGCGCTAAGTGTGAGTGAACAGCTTCTCTGGCACATCCCTCACTCAAGTGGCAGAGGAAAAGGATACTCCCTTCTTTGCTTTTCTCCTGGACATTCTCCATGCCGGGCAGAGCGGATGCCACACGTCTGAAGAGCTGCCAAGACGGGGAGACGCAGGGTGAGCCCTGTACTGCCCGGCCTTCCCCCACCCAGTCATGGCTCTACCCTCTGGCTTCCCCTTGTCTGCTTGCCTTCATGGGCAGGCGGGGCTCCTCAACTCTCTGCTCCCCCACTCCAACCCGGGCTTCTCACAGAGCAGGTCAGTATGTGGAAGGGGAGAACAAGGCCACCACTTCTCACCTAAGCAGGCTGCCCACAGGGTCACCAGCGGGGAGCTTGGGTCACAGCACAGACTGAAAGGACCTATTCTGGTGTAAAGAATGAGCCAGAGCCCTTGTGTTTAGGCCCTTAGGTGGCCTTTGGCTGCTGCCCCCGTAGGGACTGGTGTAGGAAGCCAACCTGGACCTGCCCAAACAACTCTCTTTATAGACTCCACAGTCTGCAGGCACTGCAGGCAACAAGTGGAGCCAGGGCCACAGTCAAATGAGGGGTGTGGGAGTAAGGACGTGACACTGTAGGGCTGTGGGGCTGTGATGGTGACGTGTCTACTATATGTGTGAGACATGTGTGTGTTGCCTAGGGTTATGTGTACAGTGTATGCTGTAAGTGGTACACGTGTGCATAAATGCATAAATGCACATATAAATGCATGTGGGTGTGAAGAGGTGGTGTTCTTCACCACCACACAGAGGTAGATCTGTGTAGTGTGGGGAAAGGCGTATTTGGTACATGGGTATGGGTGAGCATGTTCTCTACACATGTGAGTCTGTGTCAATGCCAGCATGTTGGGTACAGGTGGGCTGCAGGGCTGTGCCTGGTAGGGGAGGTGCTGACACATGAAATCTTGGAGGTAACCAAAGACTCCAAACTTCTACGCTATGAATGCCTGCATTCTCCCAAAATTCATCCATTGAAACCTACTGTGATAGTTTTATGGGTGGAGCTGTTAGGAGGTGACTGATCCTGAGGGCAGAGCCCTGGTGAACGGGATTAATGTCCTTGTGGAGGAAGCCTGAGGAGCCTATGTGTCCCTTCCATGTGACGGCAGGAGGTTCTACCAGGAGGCACACGCCCACCAGACACTGCCACCATGTTGGTCTGGGACTTACTAGCCCCAAGGACTATGAGAAACAAATTTCTGTTATTTATAAGCCACACCATCTGTGGGATTTATATAGCTGCTCAAATGGACAAATCAATGAGAACTGCTCCTCAGTCCCTAAATACCAACTGCAGGAACTCAGGGGGCCACTGAAGAGCCACCTTGAAGACAAGGTGAGTCTGACTCATGGCATGATCCTAGGCCCAGTCCTCTGTGAGCACCTGGCAGCCTGAGCCCCAGTAAGGAAGAGCCCAGCAGAGCCTGGGCCCCACAGGCAGGCTGCAGGGGTGTGGACATGGAGGGCCTGGATGCTTCCCTCTACAGCCTGGCCAAGGTGGCCCACTCTACCTCTCTGCCTATCAAAATGGCCACAGCCTCTGCCAGTGGCCACCCCACCAGTCAGCATGAGCCTCTTGGGTTGGGTGTGGGTTTCTGTGACCCTATGATGTCACGTTTGGTGTGCAGGAGTCTGCACTGCACAGAGACCTCTCTTCTGAACCCCATGGGTTAGAAACGACCGTGTTTACCTTCTGCTGAAACCACTGCCCAAGCTCCAGTGCTTTCTAGGATTACGGGCAGCCCACATGTGCACGGTGGAGCAGGTGCTTTTTGCTCTGTGGCCCACCTGGCTTCCCACAACTTTTCCTCAGGGTCCCCAGAGAGCGGCAGCCCAGCCTCCCCTGCATGAAGCCCCTGACTCACACCTGACACCCACAAAAACCAGCAAAGGCGGATGCAGCTGTGTGGAGGGCACTCTGACAGGGCAGCAGAGCCTGAATCCCAAGAGATCTGGGGTCTCCTTCATGTCACCAGTGCCCCTCTGACTCTGACCCTGCCCACTCCCCTGCTATCCTGCCTTCTCTACCACCACTAATACCCTCCACCTGGGGTGAGGCATCACTGTATCCAGAAGCTCCCAGGCAGCGCTGGTGCTGGGGGTAGAAAGGACACCGTACCAGGCCATGCTTCTCCTTCAGTCCCCTACCCATGCCATAGCACCCTGCCACCGGGCCTCTGCTCCCATTGCTGTCCCTGCCCAGGATGCTGGCCACCTCCTTAATCTCAAAGCTGGGTCATCCTCACCCCTTTGGCAGTCTGGTGAAACTCAGGGTCTCCTTTTAATGTGTGAAACTGATTACATGGGATTCTGAAGAAAACTATTTGGTGCCGAATTAAACTTCCTAGTATTTAAAGATGCCAATGTGTGGCACAGTGAGACCTGCCCTTCCTAATGAACACATGACACAGCAAGAACCAGCAGTAGGTGTAGTACCGAGTGTGATACCAAAGTACTGATGCGTGTAAAGTCCAACCTGCAGTGACAGGAGGCAGTAAGGAAACACCTGTGCTTTCTGTCAGCCGGAAAGCCACTGCACTGATGTCTACAGCTGTCATGAAGAATATCCTGTGCTGCAGTCACAGGCCAGTGACAGGAAAAGTGGGGTTTTCTCTAGCCAAATTGCGCACCTGTTGAATCTCGTCCTGGGACTACCCGGGGTGTGTAGATCTGGGCTAAGCACGGTGCTCGGAGGCCCAGCCCTACGCTCCACCTGGCCTCCCTGCTATGAATTCAGTCCCATGATGGTGGGCTCTTTGCTCCAAGCCTCAGTTGCCCTCCGTGGTCCCTAGCACTTGTCAAGCATAAGGCACAAGCCCAGGATGTTGATGGGATTACATTTCTACATCTCTTATCCAAAGTAAGGCAAGATGCTAGGACCTGTGGCTTCCCTCAGACACTTGGGAGTCACTGTTGGACACTGACACAGCAGGGGCCCAAGACTGGTCACTGGTAGGGTAGTCCTGACAGCCCCCAAAGGGGTGACCCCTCTTTCATGTGCTTGAGCTCTGGACATTCGCTCCTTCCCCATTGGGAAGGTTTATGGATTCTCTGGTTGGCTGCCCCAGCCCAATCGAGGGCCAGCAGGTACTAACCCAAGACAACACCCAGAAGCCACGCATACAGGGCCAGTACCAAGTGTGCCTCACCTGCTTCACGTTGTAACCGGTCTTTGCGCTGGTCTCAATGAACATGACGCTCAGTTCTTTGGCACGCTGCTCCCCTTCCTCGATGGTTATCTGCCTGGAGATGGGGGAGGGGGAAATCAGTTCTGTGGAAGAGCAGCCCCTGGCAGAGGCGGGGGAAATGATGTGAGACGAGGAAGGACTGCCCCACAGGACAGCGGGAGCTGAAGGGGAGAGAGGGGACAGATGGGCTGTGCAGCCCCGAACCTCTGTGCCCAAGCTCCTACCTCTTGTCTGCCAGGTCCGTCTTGTTGCCCACCAGCATGATGATGACGTCACTGCCCCGCTCTGTCCTGACATCGTCAATCCACTTGGAGGTCTGCTGGAAGGAATTGAGATCTGGAGGCAGAAAGTGAGGATAAACTACAAGTGAGGGATGGCCTCAGAAGGGGACCGGGAGCAGCAGGAGAGAGAGTCTGCACTCTGACTCCTGCCCCAGGGCAGCACTGTCCACACTGGCCAGGCCCACTGGGGGCTCACAGGGAGCAGCGCCTGCCCCACAGCCCTGAGAGCCCTCACACTGCCCAGCTGCCCTTTGAGGGAGTGGGCACTCCAGCTAGAAGGTTACTGTGTCATGATGTCTACCAGACATGGCTTCAGAGGCAAACAGAGCTGGCCATGGTGGCTTAGAGCAGAGTGAAAAATGAATGCACCTGATCTGACTGAGCCGGGAAACTGAGGAACGGAACAGGGGATACAGCAGCCCCTAGGGAAGCGGGAACTCTACAGCGCAGTCTCCTCACAATGGAAGAGTAGGGGAGCAGCTCCCCTCCAGGTAGTCTGGTGAGAAGAGGGGAGGCCAGCTGACAAATCACAGCTGCTTCTTCTCAGGGACTAGCACCTTCTCCCACACTGGCACACTGACACACACACACACACACACACAGTTAGCACAAGGCAGGGGCAGAGAGGCTGGAGCCAGGCCAGCTTCAGCAATTCACCCTCTCTAGCCCTAAGCACTGCATTCCTGTTTTTCAGGAACACACATGTGCATGTGTCTGTAGATCCCTGCGTGGGCAAGGTCACACCTGGGCCCTGGATCCCAACAGTGACCGTCCTTCATGCACAGACCCTTGTCACTCACTTGTGATGTCGTACACCACCACAGCTACCGTGGAGTCCCGGATATAGCTGGGGATCAGGCTGCGGAACCTTTCCTGGCCAGCAGTGTCCCACAGCTGCAGACGAACCTGCAGGGCCAGGGTTGGAGGGGTCAGTGGGCTCCTCCTGCTGTAAAGGGCTGGGGAAACAGCTCTACAATGCTGGCACCACCAGCTCCAGCCCCCCAGGCTAGGCACACTCTCTGGAATGCCCAGTTAAGGATCCCAGGACACAAGCCCATTGGAGCGCCCCTTCTCCTCCCCATTCTAAAATCAGGTGCTCACCGTACGGTCCTCCAAGTACATGGTTTTTGACAAGAAGTCAATCCCAATGGTTGCCTATTGGAGAAAAACACAGAAAGGTCAGAACTGGAAAGTTCTGCAAAGCAAGAGGGAAAAAGCTCAGTGGCCTCAGACAGTGACATAAACCACCAAGAAAGGATATCCATGCCACATCTGGTGCAGGCTCTACAAGCAATGTTCCTCTCAGATGAAGGGAGCCTGAACTAACCATGGGCAAGAGCAATTTTTTAAGGGAGAATATTCTTTGGAGTAGGAGAGAAAAATGGGAAGAAGTGACAAGAGCAAAAGGTACAGAGAACAGATCGCATCCAGAATCTGCCAGCGTTTCCAAATCCTCTCCTCTAGGTCCTGGAACACAGGTGTGGTCTCCCCGCTGTCCTGAGAAGGATCTTGTCACTGGAGGGGAACACAGAGTAGACGGCCAGCCTCTGGTGACAGCACAGCAGACCATGCAGAATGACATCTTGTCAAACACCCCACTGGCTCTCTTCTTCTTAAGCCATGTTGGGGCTTAACTGTCACCAGCATCCCTGTGCCACCCCTGTGCCTCGTTTGTCCTGGCAGCTGGGAGAGGCAGCCAGCCTTGCAACCAGACAGCCACTCATCTGCTGTGTGGCCTTGGCCAGGCCACCCAAACTTGATGGGCTTATGCTCACACAGTGCCATGAGTAGGAGCTAAGACAATTTCAGTGTGAGATGGAGAATCACTGCCGTGCAATTAACAACAAAGACTCAGCCTTGGCCTGAGCGTCCAGAGCATTGATTGGGTGCTGTGTGGTTTCCCACATGATTAGAGTCCTTGGAAGTCGTTTGAAGCCATGTTCTTGAAAAAAAAAAAAAGAGTTTAAGGATTTGGGGAAATGGTCACTGAGTGAAAAAGACACTATACAACACCACGTGTAATGTGATCCCAACTTGACTAACTAAAGTAGATATGAGTATTTTTCATATTTTTTTCTAATATTGAAGTACTGGGATACACTTTGTACCAGTGTCTGAATAGTGACATTATGGGCAAATTTTTGTTCCTTCATTATACATTTTCTACCATGAACATACATTTCTGAATTTAGAAGGAAAGGTCTTTTAAATAAAAACAAAGTTTAAATAAAGTTTCAAAGTGTAGCAAACTATGAATCAATTGTAACTATGAAAAGTACAACCAAGGGAGGCCCATGGAAATAGGAAAGCTCAGGGTCCCAGCACCCTAGATGGAATGCACAAGTGTGCAGTGTGTGTGTGTGTGTGTGTGTGTGTGTGTGTGTGTGTGTGTGTGAGTGCAGGCCTATTAGCTAATAAAATCACATGCTCAACTCATCCCCTTGGGTCACAGAAGGGCTGCCTTTGGAAGGAATAAGGTCACAGAACACAAGCAAAATCACATGCAAAACACTGAACATGGCTGTATCATTCTAGAATTCTGTTTTAACATGAGGTTCCAGGGAGTTACTGTTTGCTGGAGTACAGGCACTGGGCACACATGTTAGACAAAGCCCAAGCCAACCCAACCCGACCCAACTACTTTGGTGATGAAAGCAGAGACCTGGCAAGTTGACCCTGTCAGTCTGTGACAGAGCTGGCAAGCTCAATGCCAAAATCTGGGCAGCACCTGGGCTCTTTGTAGCCTGGCTGTGCAGTGTTCTGCCTAGAGCCACCAGGGAACGAGTCTGGAACATGGTAATGTGGGCACAGCTTCAGTTTTGGGCAGTCACACACCTTCTTTTATTGATGGATCTTGAGGGGCAGTACTGTCTCCTCACACCCTTAGGAGATGTGCAGAGCAGTGAGAAACAACTCAACAGTGGTCATCAGGCTCCTTCCGCGGACTCACTGTTGAGCCAAAGCCACACGCATAGGCTCAAGACGGAAGGCCAAGACTGCCAAATGACCTCAATATATAATTTCAGATGTGTAAAAGGCTCTCCATGGCTGTGAGAGACTCTATTTCCCAGCTTCCTTTGCTGCTGGGCGGCTAAGTTCCAGTCAAGGCTGTACACATCTTCAGGGAAGGGTCCTCTGTGGGTGAATGTGCCCACAGCTGCCTCCTTTGGCTGCATCCTCCAGGTGAAGATGACACAGGAGTGATGACAGATTGACACAGCTTGATTCCTTCATCCTGAGATGCTATCTCAGCAGTGCAAGACTGCTTATTCCCAGATTGTGTGACACAGACTTTATCCTCTGTCTTAAGTCACTGTCATTCTGAGTTTCTGTTAACACAGCCTATTTATACTTACCTAATGACAAAGACCCATGGGGAATTGTATTTCTCAAAGGTCAGCACCTGGATGGTGATGGAGCTGCTACTAATGATGACTGTAACAATGACAACCCTGTTTCACTTCGGCCTCCACGGGGGACAGAGAAGCCACCGGATGGCAAGAAATTATGCCAGTGGGTCACAGCCCAGCAAGGCTCAGTCCAGCAGCCTCCATAATCACAGACACCGTTTACTGCACACTCACGTATCACATCCCTGTCTCATCTTATTGCACAGGCTGACTGCAGAGGCGGCAATAAGGAAACCAAGCTTCTGATTTCTCCAGCTCCCTTGTACCTGCTGCCCACTTCCAAGCTTCTACATTAGCATTAGAGCAGCCTCTGCTTCCTTTACTGTCCCCTCTCTGAGATCTGTCCTGGCAGCCTTCCCTGCCCATCAAGGCCACGGAGCCACTTCAGACTGCCCATAGCAGAGTAGACTGTACTGAAGGACAGGCGCCACCTCTGTACGTGTGATACAGCATCAGCTCTGCCTGATAGAGTATTCAATTTTGTTTTCAATAATGGCGGAACTGCTTGTATTTTAATTTATGAAAAGTACCATAACAAGCACTGAAGAGTGACCCAAAGCAGGAAGCTGATGGAGGACCTGCTATCTCTGAAGGGAGAGAACCACACAGATTCTACATGTGCATGGTTTTTCCCCTGGAGGGTCTGCCGAATCCCGCCAAGTTAAGTGTGTACTTAGTAGACACCTGAGGCTTTCCCCTGGGGCTGCAGAAGGGCTGCCTTTGGAAGGAATGAGGTCATAGAACACAGATTTGTCCTTGTTCTGCTTGATGTTAGTAACAATATTCCATTCTGAACTCCCAAGTCACTTCACATACTTTTTCTCATGCTGTTCCCTCCCCTAGAATGCTCTTCCACATGGTTAATATTTATTAGGAATCTGAGGTTCAGCTCCTCCTCAATCACATTCTGAACCCTCAGATCAGTCCTAGGGTCCCTTATTTAATGCCTCCTCTCCTAAACTGGAAAGATTTCATACTGGTCAGTCTCGGCCACTGGCCTGCGACTCAGTGACCCTCAATGTTTCACCCTGTGGATCACGCACACCAAGCTGTCACTGCCCTTGCCCAGAGAGCACGCTGTATCCGGATCCCTGTGGTCAGAATGTGGTGGTCACTGGCCAAAACAGCTCCGCAGAGCCCATTTCACAGGCAGTCCATTTGCCTCTCAGTGGGAAAAAGTCAGCTCTCAAACAACAGAATACAATCAAGAACTTTTAATAAGGGCTTGGTTGAATCTTGATTATCACACTATTTCTAGCGCCCCAGCATCATCTGTTTTTCCAGACCTGAGACACAGTAGCGGGTCCCACGCTTCTGCCAGCTGGAGTCCCCCTCTCCAGAAAGGTCAGCTCTGCAGGAAGAAGCTGGTGTTCCTCACAGCTCCTGTGCGGTGGACAATGAAGTCATGGGTGCTCACTCACTAACCCCTGAGAGCCTTCTGTGTGCTGGAATAAGCCCTGGTCCCTTCTCACAAGTCACTTCCAGCCCTGGGGAGAAACTGTAACACAGAACTGCTGCCACTGGAACATGAAGAGGGCCAGAGTCCTAGGACGCCCTCTAGGGTCTGGCAGAGGGAGACACTGCCGTTGGCTGATCACTGGAAGAAAGATGGGACCAACATACAGGTCTCTAAATGCAGCTACCGGTGACAAAGATGAGGTTGGGGAGCAGCCTAACCAACCCAGATGGCGGGAGCAGGGAAACTCTGACTTCTGCAATGGCAGAGCCTCGCTTTCAGATTATGATTATAACCTGAGGAAAACATAACAAACAACTCTCTGAGAGCGCTGGAAAATGCCCCATGCGACACTCAAAAGAAGGGACCAGCTCAAGGTGAACTTCCTACTTGTACGACTTCTCCCTAGACTCTTGTCCAGGTAAGGGGTGGCTAAAGGTTGGAAGGAAACCCAGCCTTACTGGCTGAGGAGTTAGAAGAAGAATTACAAAACTACCAGAGCTGCCAGAGGGATAAGACATCTTGGACACGAGAAAGTCCCAGAGAAAGGACCCCAAGGTCTACAAACAAATGCTGCCCAGTTTTCTTGACTGTCCCAAGCAGACCCTAAGCAACTTACCTAACACAAAACAAAATAAAACAGAAACAAACAAAAGGCATTTGAATAGAACTTTTAGTTGCTCCTTACCTTGGGGGAAAAAACTGAGAATTGAGATCCAGATAATTTAGCTGCCAGCTAAAACAACCAATAAGTATTTGCCAAAGAAAACTGTTACTGTTATATCTAAATGACCTCCCAAAGCCTCATGTGCTCATGTGGGAGGTGACCAGATCATGGGGGCACTAAATGTCTCCCAGAGGATGGATCCTAGTTGGAAGAGGTGGGTCACTGGGGATGTGATCCTCCCTGGGTACTCCCTTCCCTCTCTGTTTCCTGTTCACCATTAGATAAGCAAGTTTTCTCTACCAGAACTGACTACCACACCATCCTGCCCAATCATGGACTAAAAATGTGAGCCCAAATTAAGTTGCATGTGTTGGGTATTGTGTTCCAGTAACGAGAAAGTGACCTAAGACACAAACAGAACCCACAGACTTTACCACAATGTGTAAGATATGATGAAAAACTAACATATGAAGTGTGAGGAAAATGTAAGCAATCTTCAACAAAAAAATAAATAAATACAATGCCCTGAGATGGCCCAGATGTTAAAAGTAACAGAAAAATTTAAAATAGTTAATATTATGCTCAAATATATAAAGAAAATCATAACCACAATAAAGACACAGACTTAAAAAATCTCAGCAAAGAAAAGAGAAACTATAAAGAAAAACCAAGTACAAATTTAGAATTAAGACATATAGTATTTGAATTTTTAAAAAATTACTGCTGGATTAGGCAGTAAATTGGATAGAATACAAACAACAGCTAGAGATCTTGAAAACAGATCAATATGAATTATCTAAAAAGCATAAATAGAAAAAATTGAAAAATTCATAAACAGAACCTCAATAACTCAATAACAGAACCTCAATACCAAACAGCTCACTGAAGTCCAGGAAGAGGAGCAGATGGAGAACACAACAAAAGAGAAGACGACGCCTCCTAAATTCACAGATATACTTAGATTTAAGAAACTCTCAGCAAACTTCAAGAAGGATGTTTTAAAACAGCCCCACATCAGAGTCAAATTGCTGAAACCAAAGATAAAATCTGGAAAGCAGGCAGAAAAAAATGATATGTGATACACAAAGAAATGATTACTGGGATGATGGCTGACAAAAAAAGAGACCAAAAACCTGGACTGCCATCATGAAAATGCGGAGAACTAACAAATCAAGTGGATTCAAAACTCTAAATTCAACAAAAACAGTCTTCCAAAGTGTAAGCAAAATAAAAACAAATAAAAACATAAATAAAAAGAGTATCTGTGGTCTGAAGAACTTCATTACAAGAAATGTTCATTATAAGTTGTTCAGGCAGAAGAGAAAACAGAGTAATGGAAATCAGCATACTCTGCAAGAATTACTAGCTTCAGAAGTGGTAAACAGATGATAAAGCAGAGGACTGTGTTTTAGGGGGAAGCGTGAAGCTAAAGCAAAAATGGAATGTGTGGGAGCTTGGGGAGAGGACAAGATGGGGCCAGGGAACTGGAGACATTCAGGGTTCTGAGGTACTTCCCTGTACCTGGAGGATCAAAAGATAATTTTAGTTGTAGGATGGCAACTGCCACAAAAGCAAGAGGGACAAATAGCAAACAAATGAAAAGACCTAGAAGCTAGACAAAGGGACAGGAGAAGAAAAGAGTAGGCTGGGGAGAAAGGGGTACACATGAATGCTATCTAGGAGGACATGGGGGTGTTGAGATGTAGAGAGGCTGAGTGACAGAGACAGACACCCTTCACAAGGGGGCAAGGCTGCAGGACTGGGAGCACACCTCACCCCCTACTGAGCAAAAATGAACCAGAGCTACTAGTGAGGGAAGTGACTGTCCCAGGGACTCTAGCAAGTCATCAAGGTTACAGGGACAATCTTGCATCTTCTCTGACACTAACTCATGGGTTTTGGTGAGGAAATAAAAGATGACTCTTGTGTGCTGGCTCCTTTGGAGCATGTCTCAGGGCAGCCTCGGAGACAGTGGTGGCAAACCTACAGCAAGTGTGCCACGGCTAGCTGTTTGTTAACACTGAAAGCTGAGGAGGCTGCTATCATCGCGTCTAGGGGATGGTTCTAGGTGCTGCTTCTCTGGAAGCATCTGCAACCACACCACAAAAACTAGTGAAAAACAACTGTACTTCACTATCATTTGTGCCACCTAAGTGGAGAGCCATAACTCGAGGTCCACACTGACAGGCATGCTCTTTCTTATACAGCATGATCATGGTCCAGGAGTGGCCTCAGGAGGGAGCTAGGCTGACTGCTGCAATTCAAGATCGGTTAACATCAAAGCAGACTGTGTTCCTGAGGTTCCTGGGAGTTACAGAACACCAAAAGCTGTGTCTACCATCATTCTGCCGAGTCTTCCAAATCAGACCACATCCACAGGGGTCGCAGGCCTCAGCTGCTTGTCTACACTCCACACAGCAGTTTCAGTAGGGAGTGACCCATCACTTTAAAGGCCTGTAAAAGACTATCACAATTGCCAGGTAATTAGTCTGCTATGTTAGTTACACTGTCATTGGACACCCAACCTGCCAAAGTATTTCATGCACCTCCTTGTAGGCCGGCTCAAGAAACCCCATTCACTATAAACCTGCCCCTGCCTTACTGTATAAACTTGTTCAAGTGGTGGCAACATCTGGTATACCATGCAAACCCGTAGAACTTACTGTAACTGGTATGTGGGAATAAGTATAGTTTCCATTCCCTACAGCTACCAGGAAACTCAGAACTAAACGCCAAGCTCCACGCATTAGTTCTGCTATCGCTGTCTCTCCTGCCCTCCATTTTTTTGTGGCACTAGTTTTTTTCCTCTGCATTTGCAGTATGGTCACATCTACAGCTCTTGAAGTCCACTTTGGAGGAATAAGACAACATTAGGAAGAAAGCAGAACTAGCTACCCAGCAAGGCCACTCTCTCCCGCATAAGGGCCCAACAACTTTGATGATTCCCTATGACCTGCCATAGGGGCCACTCCCGCTCACAGGTCAGTATAGATCACACAGTTGTGTGCGTACTGGTGGAAATGTGAGAACAGGTTTGTGTGAGCAGATACTGTACGTGGACTAGTGGACACACACCAGTTCATATTTTATTTGCATGGAGAATTTGTGCGGTATCAGACTGAAGGAAGATCACTTCTATTTTGAAGGTAAAGCCTAGACCTATGGTATGTACATGGCCCCAACAATACCAAAATGTGGAGGTGATCAGGACCCTTCACAGGTCCTTAGGGAAGGAGTGTATATCTGCCAGCAAATCCAGGTAGTTTGTCAGCTTCTCCCAGGAAGAGCACGGCTAACCCCAGAGGAGCTGCCATGCGGTGAGGGGAGTGCCCCGCCCTCATGGAACTGGTCATGTGCCCAGCAGATCCGGTCCGTTTTTAGTGACCTCTGTCAGGGCTTTAGCAGGACCTCAGTGCTCTGGTGGGACTGGAAGTGACCTGGAAAAATAGCTTGCTTAGACTCCCTGGTCCCATTTCCTCCCCTCTCAAACAGCTTCCTTTAAGGACTGTCGGACCAAATGATTTAGACTAAATGGAGGCATCCTGTCATATGCTGCATACTCAAACATGAGTTGTTTTAGTGACCAGATGTCCCAGGGAATTCCAAGCAAAGCTGAAGAACTCAGCTCATGGAGACTGTCCAACAATGTTTCTCAGTCTGGTCATACGAAATATAGCACTAGGGGATGATATTCAAGACAAAGCTGTGAGCCAGAATTTCTGGGCAAGTCTTCGTACTCCAGCCTCTGTATTAGGGACCTGCTTATAAAACACACTGCCTACAGAAGCCTCTCACAAGACCTCCAACTGGAGAAACAGGATCAATGTTTCCTAATCTTCTTTGCCCTACGAACCTTGGTACCAGTAATCTCTATCAAGATTCCAATAAACTAGTGTTCCCAGAGCTCCAGCTAAGGCTGACCCCCAAAGACACGGGCCCTAAAAGAAACTACACTCCTCTTCTAGCTTCTATGGGGTCTTGATCAAGGCAGCCATTCTTTGTGTTTCACTTTATCTCATGAAGTACAATGATGCAAATTATTTTTCGTTGGTAACTAGTACACAGCGATTTAAAAAAAAAAAACAGGATGTGAACACCACAAGAATGGCAGGCTTACTTTTGGGGATCCTCACGACCTGCCCCCACCCCTGGCAGCACCGCCTGCACCACATGCTGTCTTGCAGAGGAAGCCAGGCTGCACTCTTCTGTGACTAGCCTGCCTCAAACCTGGCGACGCCTTTAGTAGCTGTGAGTTACAAACAGCGCTGCCTTGGAAAACAGCCGCTTTTTATTTTACACAAAATGTGAGAAATCCTAACAAGCATAGATTTCATTGCCACATCTTCATTTAAGCTTCTTCCAAACATGGTATTAAACTGCACCAACAGACGTTCAAACACACTGCATGGAACGCCCGTACACTTCATGTCTCCCTCTGCACACAACTTACATTGGCCTAACTGATACCCAAGCAGGAAGAGGTTCCCTAAAGCACTTGTTGAACTTTTCTTGGCTGTGTGCACTTATTATGAAATACAATTTTGCAACCACATTTCAGAAGATACCGTAATAAAGTATGCAGTTGAAATTTGCAATGGTAATTTGCATAAATCGACTCAAGATTCCCTTCTCAGGAAGAGAAATAATGAAAAGGCATGTTATGTGCATCTTCTTTTAGCCTTAGCCAGGCCTGGGCCCAGTGCTTGGGAAGCATCCATAAGTGGCAGAAAGCAGCTGGGCATGATAAGCCCTGCACAATGAAGCTGCTGTTTGGGCTCTGCATCACCAAGCATTAGATGAAAGTATCAGGGCAAAGTCATGTAAATTAGCATGTAAATGAATCTGGCAAAACTTAAGGATTCAGACTGGCAAGTGTAAGTGGGTGCTTTATGGGGAGAAGCTGGCTGCCTCTGGAAAGCACGTGGGTTAGCTCTGTCGCTGCCAAAAGCTCAAAATATGCTCTGGGGGAAGGGACGCTGGCTCCTAGGGCCACAGCACAGGTACCTGGTTTTCAAAGTCTGTACATTCTTGGTGGTCACTTTTCTCCTGATGGGAAGTGGCCACCCAATTTATGTACTGATTGCTCTTTATTTTCCTGACCATGGTCTGAAACATCAACCAAACAATACGTACATTCAACCTTTAAACAAAGGGTTACTCATATCAAAATCAGTCAGTCCCTTCACAAACCACACACATGCCCAGCAGCATATGGCCTCCAGCTCCTTAAGAGGCCTCCTGATGGGGGACAAAGGGGTCCATGTGTACAGTCCCTCCTGTCTGCACTTGTGGCAAAGATGCTTTAGATTAGTGTGGTGAACCCGGTACATGCCATGGCAGGCTGTCTGTAGTCACTGAAAGCTCTAAAAGGTTCACCATTGTTGCTCTAGCTGGTGGACTCTGCAGAACTTACCTGTGTGTGAATTAGGAAGGATTATTAACACTCAGGGTAGAGGTCTGTATTGTGCTAACATTTAACTCATTAAATGTATCAGGAGCTACTGGTGGGTTCAGCCAGTACTCAAGGGCAATCGCCTATGCCCTGCTCGGCTTTAGAGACTGTAAATGCTAAATTGGGCTTTTCTACCCTCTCTAGAGGACAACGGCGCGCAAGTGACCTGGACAATAAGACAAATGCAGCAGTCTGCCAGAGGAGAGATCCAGGGAAACTGCTACTTTCTTTTTCTGCCTTGTCTGAAGCCACAGCAGCAGCCAGCCTGCAGGACTATGAGAGCACACGCCAAGGGGCGGAGCAGAGTAAGACAGCAGTGCTGTGCAGCAGGGCAACCGGAAGTCCTGCCATGACTTCTTGCCAAAACTCATCTTCATGTGAGTCATTGGTAATCTTTTCCTAACTCTCTGTACTGACAAAAGGGCGGGAAAGAAGGCCAGAAGAAAAGAAGGAGGGAAAGAAAAGATGCCAGAGCATGGGCAAGTCTGCTTGGCTGCAGAACAATCCAGGTAACTGCCCAGAGGGAGCACCTGGATGGTCAGTGGTGCCCCAGTGCATCTCTGAGAATAGGGATGTTATGCTTGGGCCCTTAAATGTGAGGAAAGCTTGGTCCCAACTAATGGTGGTACAGGTAGGTGGTAGAAACCAGGAGGAGGGATAGTTGGATGAAGTATGACCCTGGGGATGTGCCTCTGATGGGTACATTCTGTTCTCAGACTCTGACCCTTGCCCTCTCCTGCTTCCTGGCCACCATGAGAGGAGCAGCTTTGCTCTGCTGTGCCCTTCTACCATCCTCTGCCTTGCCACAGCCTAATAGCAACAGAGCTGGCTGACCATGGGCTAAAACCTCTCAAATCATGAGCCAAAATAAATTTTTCCTCATTAAAGTTGGCTATTATATTACGTCAGCTATTATATTACAGTGATGCCTATACAAGGTAAGTGACGGCAATATTATATTACAGCGATGGCTAATGCAGGGGTCATCTTGCCACACTGATTGGCATTTAAATTTCATATAAGACTTTTCACCTTCACATTTTGACCCTGGCAAAGATGGAACTCTGCTTCATTAACACAAAGAGCCTATCATGTTGCTAGTGTTAACCAAGGCTGCAGTTTGGTGGTCTTCAGCAGTGTAGGGGTCAAGCTCACCCAGTAAGTTGCAAAACATTGCCACAATGCAGAGACACGGATGGCTAGGACACCCAGTCTCCCCAAGGACAAGGCTGGCAAGCTATTGTCAGTCTCACTTCAGCATTATCAAATTAATTTGCTGTAGTATTTCCATTGTTTTTGTTTTGGCTTTTCTATAATGCACTTTTATATTACCCATGTTGACAGCAGTGATTTCCTTCCAGGGTAGGCCCACTCTGAGTAACACATCCTGTTCTCGGGGGACAAAAGATCTGTAAGGAGCCAGGTCCTGGGCAGGTTCAGTGACGAATGGCAGGAGGTAAAGCCCTGCAGCTGCCCAGGGTGATGACCTGCGGTGGTCACAGCGCTCACATCACAGCTGTCATCCAAATATCTGCTTGCCCACTCCTCGCTTCTACGTCAGTGCCTGAAGCCTGGTAAATGTGGTAGGATAATCATGCACTAGAGGTAGGGTCCTCTGAGTATGTGCAGTTCCAGACAAGGTGGGGAAGGATCAATGGCTGCTCTAGAATTCAGAAAGACTTCTGAGAGAGGAGAGTGCAGAGTTTGTGGACATGGAGGATTTTAAGAAGCTGCACTGGAGGAAAGAATGAGTCCATGCGAAAGAAGCATTCAAGAAAAGCCAAGGTGTCAGGTTCCGGCATTGTGTGTGTGTGTGTGTGCTTGGGTGTATGGCTGCAGTGTGTGTCTGCTTTGAAGAGGAGGTGCAGTTTGTCAGACGGGCAGCCAATGTGTGCCCAGGGTAGGGAGGGGACTCTGTGTCCACAGTAGGAAGTGCCTGACAGGAAGACGCAGGAGACAGAATAAGCCTCTTCCTGTTCGAACACTGGGGGGGCACCAGAGGGACAACTCCCCTCCAGGGCACAGAGGTACTGCATCTAGGGCCAATAAGAAAAACCCCAGGTTGTAGGGTAGCTGTGTGTGTGTGTGTGTCCCTGTCAGTCTGTCAGTCTGTCTGCTGTACTTAGACTATGAGAAGACAGAAGCAGAGGCAGAGTCTCCTAGTACTTTCAGAAAGACCTGCTTCCTTGATTTTCGACTCTGGCCTCCAGAAATGTAAGACAGTAAGTTTCTATTGTCTTAAACCACCTAGTTTGCAGTCATTATTACGACAGTCCCAAAAGGTGAGAACAGAAAGCTGTAGGGCAGAACAAACACAAAGGGTAGACCAAAGGGTAAGGCCAAAACCTCTTAGGAGCCCATAGGCCTGCAGGAGAGGTCCTATGGAGACAGCCAATTTGGTGCCTCTCCAAAGGCTCTGTGGAACGGGGAGAGATGTGGCTAGGAAAACCTCACGGTCCTCTAGACAAGCAGCCCGCCCAGGAAGCATGTTCTCCTGAGAGCAGCTGGCAAGCTCTGCAGGCCAGGGCCCTCCGCCAGGGCAGCCAAGTAGGCCGTGGTTTCCTAACTGCCATGGTATGAAATTCAGGGATAGGCCAGTGGCTCCTGGTCTTGATGTTCATCTTGATCACCTCTGTGCTGGCCTGTGACTCTCCCAGTCATTCTTGAAATGGGTAATGGTAACATGCAGTAAGAAAACAGCCGTGAAAGGCCCCAGAAGAGCGCTGCTGCCCTCCGAATACCCCAGCAGCCACCCGCAGAGGCCTGACCCCTGGTATTCACCTCCACTGCAGGATGTGCACAGCTGGCAGGAGAGGGAAAGGCAGCTGGCTCCAGCGCACAGAGAGGGCCACGCCCCATTACAGAGCAGGCGGGGAAGCTTTTCCTACAATAAACTTTGAAACTAATTTCCTCGCTGGGCCTTTACCTAAGAGAATCACACAGACATGGATCTCAGTTGACTGAGACTCTTCACTTTTCACTTTTCCAAGCAAGTGAATTTAGATGGGGTGATAGGTAGGGTGGCGACAGGCCACAATACATGTGTCAAGAGAAGAGCAAAGGGGTGGGCAGGAGGAGACAAGTGTCAGGCAAAATGAAGAAGACCTGCTCCCCCGAGGCACCCAGGCCAGCAAGATGGCATCTCACTGGGGCCTGCCAAGTGGACAGAACCTCACGAGAGGATCTCAGCACCACATACCCAGGGCCTCACAAGAGCCCCTAGGGGCTGCATGCATGTCTAGTACAAGGGGCTTCAGTAACTGTCACTCAGGATGAGTCTCAGTCCTCTACAGCTGCCTTACTAAGGGCAGGCCTCTCTTTCCCACTCTGCAAACAGCATAAGTTCCAGATCAACATCTGTTGTCCTGGGGTAGGACGGTGAGAACCGGAGACTCATGGAAAGGAAGAAGGGAGGGAACACTCCGTCCTGGAAACTGTTGGAAGGCAGGCAGGGCCGGCTCTGCTGGATTGTACCAGCTGATCAATGACAGTATTTAGAGTGGGGTGGCAGTGTGGTCACTGTGAAGGAGGACAACCTGGGAGGAGGTAAAAGTTCATCCCCTAAAACCCTTGGGGATCTTGTTGACTTCCCATCACCTTCCATCACCATGCTAAGAAAGACAAACAAAATATCATGTTCCCTTCTCCATCTCCAGAGCACACACTGAATAGAATCTGTGTGTGCACAGAAGTGGAGTCTAGCTTAGCCTGAGTGCCATTTGAAAGGGTGTCAGGAAAGGACTTCCACCTGCTGCCACCCACAGCCCCATACACACCCACGTGCAGAATGTCAGACAATCCTGTGGTGGCAGAGAATTTTCTCATGTTCTGCGTGACACTGGGTCTTGGGGTCTCCCAGTCTGAAGGGGTATAATACCCAAGGCAGACAGAGCACCTTTAAACCACTTCTGTACAGTGGGCATCTCTAACACCACCTATGGCCACCTATGGCCACTGGTCCTAGAATTGGCCAAGCCTAGGGAAATTAGCCCTGAGGACAAAGTGCTCTAGGCAGAGTAGGTCAAGGAGGGAAGGCAGAGCTAACATTTGCCCTGGGCTTGGTGACTCAGACGAACTTTCACAGCAAACAAATGCACAGAGGAAAGGACACACCAGCAGGAGCAAGGCATGGGTATGCCAGGGTGTGGCACAGGGAGTAGCAGGCAGGGGGCCAGCAGCGCTACAGGGACAAGTGGACAAAGAGCGTTGACACTGGAGATGAAGTGGGTAAGATTTCAAGGAGTTTTACACACCACTGCCAAGAACACCAACAAGCCAAGGACCTCACTGTTTTCAACGGGATGCCATCAGGAAGCATGATAAGTACCTTAATATACAAAAAAATTAAATAATCAAAATAACATATACAATCTCTCTCAGACATACACAGTACTAAGACTTTAGAGCTGTCACATGGCTTAGAATTTCCCTGATCAGGAGGAGAGGCTTCTGGCAAGCCTGTGGGGCCCAGAGGCCTGGCCTAGAGATCACAATAACATGGGCAAGACCAACACCCTGGAGCCCTGGCGGAGGGCTGTGTGTAGCACTCATGACCCCTCCCCCAGAGCCATCCACGCTCCCCTGCAGTCATTCCTAGCAAGTCTAGGGTAAGCTAGTGCTTCAGACTGCAGCAGGATACATGGAGGGAGATAAACTAGAGGGGAATCTCTGAGGGTATTTAAGGCCAAGACAACTGGTTTCAAGAAGACAGAGAGAATAAAAGGCAGATGCAGAACTGGAACCAAAGTAAGCCCTCCATCCCCTCTCCAGGTATAGCAACAAGGAGGGAACTCTTAGCACCACAGTTCCCAGTAAGTCCATCAGTACTTGTCCTTGAGAACTCAATGACAAGGGAATTTCATGATAAAACACCCACTATATATGGTTCAGGCAAATCAAAGCTCCACACTGAGGAAAACAAGACCTTGGGAAGTCCTGCACCGAGGTATCGTCACTCCTGTTCCCTCCCAGAGCCCTCTAGCTCCACACAAGCTCTGAGATACCACCTTCCCTTTTTTTCCAATTAACATCTCTTAAATGAGTAGCCCACTAGCTTAAAGAAATGCATTATCATTTATCTCATGTTAAGGGAGAAAACAGTATATTTAAAGAATAGTTTAAATGATTTAAGCTTGGTGCCTTTTATGAAAAACCGTAACTGTAAGGGAAATTCATTTCAGTTGCTCACAACTACCATCACCACCACCTTCCCCCACCCCAGTCACCATCAGTGGTGCCAGGCAACCATGCTTAAGAGCTGGGCTTTTGGGTCACATAGAGCCACCTGTGGATGATTCCGGACCAACATTCCAGAGCCAAGCATCACAGAAGTCCCTCTATCCAGCCTCTTTCCCATAGTCAGGGCAGGCTCATCACAGTGTCTCTCGGGAAGGAGTGCTTCAGCAAGGCTTTGCGTGTTGGGGGTGCTTATGTAAAGTCCCACAGAAACATCCCTGAGAAACAAGCTTTCCTCATGCTCCAGGGTCACCTCTTCTATGCTTCACCTTTTTCCTCTTCTAACTGACAAGGCACCCCTCTCAAATAACCAAATATTACAATGAGTTAGGCCTTTCTGTGAGAAGCAGGGGGATCTGGATAGAAATGCAGCCTCTCTCGATTCTTAGAATTTACCTCTGGAAAACGTTTCCTTTCCTTGGTCTGGATTTTCAGATCCTTACAGGGCTGGGGCTAGCATCTAGGTGGAGGAGCTCCTCCAAATCAAAGACACTTCAGGAACCCGGGGCTATCCCACTGTGATCCCTGTTCACTAAGCCTCAGGAGAAGCTGCAGTGGGCTTCTGGTGGTCTCTGTAGGGACAGCCCCTTGGGGTGGGTAGGGCACAGGATGGGCATCTAAGATCTTACCTGGTATGTGTTGTCGAAGCTATCGTACATGAACCTCGTGATCAGAGACGTCTTTCCAACTACAAAACAAGGAAAGAGGTGGTGAGTCATCAAAACAAAAGCCTAATAGCATGGGTCTAAGCACACTGCATTTGGAAAAAAGAGGTAAAAACTAGGGATGCCTAGAAGTGGGAGACTGGCCCCCGAGGGTTCCTGGTATGAAACATCATGTCTCTATGCTGGATGGGTTGCAGGGAACCTCCTGCCAGCCCCAGGGGGCCACAATGGAGGTGCTTCCCTCTGCCCCTCCAATTCCCACTACCTATATGCTGGGCTTCCTCAACCTAGGAGTCCTGACTAACACAAGAGCTATGCATGGAGAATCAAAGCAAGTGGAATACAACAAGGGCACACATGCCTGTGCACTGGGGAACATCCCCTGGCCATGGGTCACGGCACTCATGGAAGCCTGATTTTTCAGTTTCCATCCATTCAGCCTGGGCTTCAGGGAGAAAGGGACTTTTGAAAGAAGCAGAAGCAGGCAGTATGTGTGCCTGTCTGTCCCACTCAGGGCAGGATCTACAGTGACCTAGATCCCACTAGGTTAATACCGAGCATCCCTCATCACCGTGACAACTGTGTTCACCTACATGTCTGCAAACACCCTGCAGGAGGCAATAATGCCTCCAACTGAGAACTGCAGGTATGGCTGAGAGAAACCACAAGCTCTCTTGGGAATCCCACAAATGCTGCCAATTTCCCAAACTGTAGAGCTTGGCTTCTGACCTAGCCCTGTGCAGATTTCCTGGGGCTTGGCAGTGGCAGGAATGCCAACTGCTACATTTCTAACCATCCAGGAAGAGAAGGGTGATAAAGGGACATTTATCACACCAGGCCTTGCACAGAGTATTTTACACTGTCCAGCCATGATTTTGCTATGGTCCTCACAGGCTCAGAAGAGACCCACTGGCTGAGCTGACTCAGAGCCCATTCTGCTCTGAGCTACAGGAGATAGTTAAGCCTGATAGAGAAAGCAAGAGTCCAGGAGTTTTCCTCTTTTGCCTGCTTCTATGTCCCAGCAGGATATCCACAGACTGGTCTGGTGGGTGGCTGGTCCCTGCCTGAGTGGAGCAAGGCAACTCAATGGCACACAAAAAACAACTGGTAAAGAATCATACCAAGGGGCCCCACTGGAACACACAGGGGTTATTATCTCTCAGTGCCCACTGCTTGCCAAGAGAAAACAGTCATACTCTGCCAAGAGTGGCATCTGGTACAGTGTTTGAGCTAAACTCAAAAGACCCCCACTTGATTCAGAATTGGTGAGCTGAGTTCAAATCCTCCTGGGATACTTTCAGCTGTATCACCTTGAGGTGGTCACCATCCATCTGGACCTCAGTTCCTCATTTCCAAATGAGCATAATAGTATCAAAGATGTCAGACAATGGTAGTAAGGATTAAATAATATAATAAAAGTACAAGGCACTTCTGGGAGAACATGGCAGACAGATAGCAGCAGCTTCGGAGGCTCTCTGAAAGACCCAGCTTAGAATTCAGGAATGGTGAGGAGTATGCAAGAGGAGATATGCCCCGCTGACCCAAGAACGTACTGGGCTGAGAGAAACCAACTGGGAATGTAATCCTGGTGCTATAACAGGAACAGAAAAGCCTCATTGTGGAAGCTGGAGCCCGCGCCATTGGAAGCCGCGATTTGGGTTTCCCACCGCTGCTGCTGCTCCGTCTTCATCGGCTCAGCAGGGAGAGAGATGCGCGAAAGCTCTGAGAACGGGAATCGGTGAACGGAGTTGAAAGCAGGACAGGCAGGGAGATGTGCATTGACCTGCAGTGAGTGAGAGAAACTGGGACTCTTCCACGGTCTAGGAGACTACAACAGAGGACATTCTGGGTCCGGGCAGACTTGTGGGAACAGGGCGCTGCAGTGACTTCAGTTACATATCCCCCTCTCAAGTGGGATTGGTGAGCAGTGCCTAGCCTACCTGACGCTGCTGGCTGAGACCCAGTAGGCTAGCACAACCCAGGTCCCAGAGCCTGAAGGTAGACTGACCTGGAGGGGCGGGCCCCGCATAGGCTGCCTGGTCTGCACTTCCTGGTGCGCTGCGGTGGTCGGGAACACCTAGCCAGCACAATTCAATTAGACTGTGGCCGACAGGGAAGGAAGCTGTGCGTCCTATATATGCTTGCATATATAAGGAACAAAGAACAGGGGAAGAAACATCAACAAGAAAGGCTCCTTGGCCCCCAATCCTGAGAAAGAGGCAATAGCAGACTCAGCAGCAATAGATATAAAGCGCTATCTCCAAAGCCTTATAGACAAGTTCAGGAATGAAGTTATTAATGACCTGAAGCTAGACATAAGCAGAATAGTTAGAGAAATGCTAAGCACCACCCAAGAAAAAACAGATGGTGAAATGGAAGAACAGAAAAAGAAGGGAGAATTAATTAATGGAGAAAATAGAGAAAGCATAGAATACGTGAAGCAGGTTCAAAGAAATTACCAGGAAACTAAAAACTCTATCGAAAACTGGCATAACAGCTTGAAAGAAACTAAGGACAGATTATCTGAACTGGAGGGCAGATTTGTAATACGGGAGCATGAAATGAAAAACTTCTTAAAAATAACAAAGAAACAAACAGCAATAATACAAAGACTAGAAGATGATAAGAGGATCTATAACTTTAAAAAAAAGAGGATCTATAACTTAAGAATTAAGAACATAAAAGAAGTAGGGACACAAACAAATGAACCACAAAAGCTACTCACAGAAATAATCCAGGAGAATTTTTCTAATTTAGCTAAAGGTAAAGATACTCAGTTGTATGAAGCATACAGGATCCCAGCCACCTACAACCCAAACAGAGCAACACCCAGGCATATAATTAAAATTTCAGAAATCCAATACAAGAACAGAATATTAAAAGCCATCAGAGACAAGAAACAGATCACTTACAAGGGAACACTCATCAGAATTACAGCAGACTTCTTGGCACAAACCATCAAATCACGAAGAGCGTGGGGGGAAATAATTCAAGCTTTGAAAGATAATAATCTCCAGCCAAGATTGATATATCCTGCACAACTATCCCTGGAAATTGATGGAAAAACAAGGTGTTTCCAGGATAAAGAGGAACTAGGGGAATATGCAACCACCAATTCAACTCTACAGAGAATACTGTAAGATATTCTAAAAAATAAAAATACAAAGAATCCAGAAATAGTGGCAGAGAGGCCACAATGAATGAGCAGAAAACAAAATGAAGAAGACAAACTGACAACTAATGACAGAAAAAGAGCTCAAGAGAAATGAAGCAGAGAAGATTGGATGATAGGAACAGCTATTTTGGAGAAAATGACGTCTTAAGAGGTAATACTAATTTAGTATCATCTTGTTTTGAAGTCTCATCAAGCTTTTGTTCTTCTGTCTCCATAGGTCTAAACAGGTTGTATCTTATTGGATTTTATTATATATGATAGTACAAGCAAAAACTTTTATAGACAAGGAGATTATACAGAAACCACTGTTCATTTTCTGTTAGTTGATTCTAAATACCCTGTAATACTGTCATTCTCTTAAATGGTTTTACATTGTTTTGATATATTTGATGCTACAGTATATGAAGTTATACTCAAAGATTTCAAGGAAAAAGACAATATGGTAACTACTTTTATGTCGGGATTATCTTGTGGTGAAACACTATTTTGCTTAAATGGTTATGTTTTGATCTGCGCTGTTTTGCTGTTATGCCCTCTTTTATCTCAATCTCCATTTTATTTTTTTATTTTTATCCTTTTAATTAAGGGAAAAATAAATAAAAAAATAGCAGGATATATTATAGTAACCCACTTTGACTTTCCATTATCTTGATTTAAAGCCCTGTATTGCTCTCACCATCTTGTTTTGACTGATGTTCCTCTATTCTGCTTTGCTTGATAGTACCAGGTTTGAAAGTTTAGGCAACAGCTGTGAAGATAGTGGGATTCATTATGACACCCATTCTGGTTGACTATTATCTACTTTTGAAGACCTATAATATCTCCAATGTTTTGGTTTTGTTCTTTACTGTTTTGTTCAATTTTATTATAAATGATGATATAGGCAATTCTATTAGAGATAGCGGGAGGCATTATGGTAACCATTGTTGATCACCTTGTATTATGCTTTTACATTATCTATTATGTCCACCCTTTTGATTTGACTGACTCTGTTCTGTTATGTCACATTTGGTTCTACTCTCTTCCAAAAAAGTAATAAGAACTGTGGGAGCAACAAAACCCAAAATGTGTAATTGTCATTGTACAAAAGAGAGGAAAAGAAAGTGCTCTAAACGATATAACTGCATGTATATTTAAGTGTATAAGATAGATAATGATATTACTGAGTTTTGTTGGATCATTGAACAGAACTGTTTGCAGTCACTGTTGGAATGTCCACTTTATAAGCTTTAATTTTGTAACTTGAACAATTATTTCTAAGATGACAATATGTAATCCATTAACTAGTGATTTCCTACTGTTTATTTTTTTCTGTAAATCTGTATAACTTGTACCCTTTCTCTGCTTTTTTTCTTTTTCTCCTTAAATAAAATTAAACACACACATACACACAAAAAGTACAAGGCACACAAGAAATGCTTAAAAGTGGAAGGAGATAGCAAGAATCAAGAGTTTGGTGTTTCCAGATCACCATAATGTTTGAGAAAAAAATACAACCACCACCCCTAGTGTAATGAATACTTAGATCTGTTTTTGTCCCTGATTTCTAGATGGAAGGTTCTAAATGCATGACTTCGAATTTCCTGAATGTCTCCCTAGGGTCACTGAGTAGGGAGGAAAGAGAATTAGTGATATCCCAAAAGCAACTAAAGGAAGTTTATAGAGTCACTGAGAAGCCAGAAGTTCATCAATCTCTTCTACTGCCAAGCTTCCTGAGCTCCTTCCATCACACCTGAGTTGATGTTCATGAGGTCTCTGATGGTGAGCCAGCAGGTATCCTCAGGACAAGGCTGCCAACTGTGTGATTAGAGGGTTGGGAACTCCAGCCAGTTCACCCTCTAGGGAAGCAAAAAGAGCTGGAGATTGACTTCCATCAGATGATCAATACTCCATCAATCATGCTTACAAAACAAAACCCCAGTAAACCTTTTGGATACCAAAGCGTGGGAGAGCTTCCTGGTGGGTGAGCACCCTGATATGCCTGGAGAGTGACAGGCTCTACCGCCAGGAGAAGCACAGGACCTCTGCATTCAGGACCCACCCAGGTCCTTTCTGTGTGTCTCTTTTTTAGCTGGTTCCAATTACAGCTTTTAATAAAACTGTAATCATACAAAAAGGGCTTTCCTGAGTCCTGTGAGTTGTTCTAAATTATTGTATCTCAGAGCTCCTCTTAACCCCTATTTGGTCAGAATTCAGATGTCCTAGGAACCCTACTTGCAACTGGCATGTGAAATGAGGGCAATCTAAGGACTACGCCCTTAGTCTGAGGCTGCCTTTGAGGGGTGAGTGCCAGAACTAAACTGCAAGTTAACAGCTGGTGTCAGAATAACCATAGTTCTGGAAGGACATCTCTAAGATAAGCAGTTAATATTCAAGAGCTCTTGCCATATTTACCTGGAAATAGCCCTTTTTTGCTTCTGAAAGAAGTTAGGCTGTAAAAAGCTTCCAAAGCTTTAACTCTCCCCTTAAATTTCACATGAAGGTGAGAAGCCTGATTCTCATACTTTGAGGATCAGCCTGGAGGCAGTGAGGGCACAGGCAGAGCTGGCAAGGGACCCCCCAGAAGAAAAAGTGAGGTGTGCAACTCTCAGCTAACAAGAGGCAGATTGAATTGAGGTAAGCTAGCATCTGCCTTTCGGAGAAGCAATGGAAGGTTCTGGTCTTCTCAGGACCCCAAAGCCCACTGGTAACTTCTCTAGGTAGTTACCAGCATTGTACACCTCAGATGAAGGGGAGAAAAGAGCAAGGTGAGAAGACAGGCAGGAAGACATCAATCCTGCTTCATAATAGGGTCTTCCCTACTGCCTTTTAGCAGGGAGAAAAGAGAATTTGTGGAATCCCAAAGCCACTAAAGGGGTCACTGAGAACCCAGAAATCCATCAATCTTTCCTAATACTTCTAGCTACACCAGCCATGGGCCATGGATTAGTACTGGCCTGCAGGATTACATCTGGGTAGGAGAAAATCTCAAGAGAACAAGTGGCTAGTTGGGATTATACAAGAGGAACTCTTAGGCATAGGGTCCTAGCCAGTGCCGATATTTTCTGGGCGTGCCCCACAATAACTGTAACAGATGACATGTGAATTCAGTAACTACAGAGCATGTTCTAGGTACATGCCAGAGGCTGTTCCAGACACAGGATTTATATGTCAGCAGCACACAGGAGAGATGTGGTGCCTGGCCATCAGAAGCATACAGCAACCTTGTGCTGGATTGAGCTCTTAGGTCCACCCCTTCTAGCTGCCCTCAATTCAGCCAGGACTCAGGGAACCCCCAGTTTACACCAGTGGAAGTAAGTTGACAGCTACTGGCCCAAGATCAGAGTTGAGAAAGGCTGGAATTACCTATCCTAGACCCTCCTGGGTATCTGTGGATCAGGCTGGGTTTCAGGATTCTGGCAGTCACGCCACCTTAAGTGTCAGTGAGCTCCAGGCAATGGCCCCTGCAGAATCAAGAATTCTTTATCTTGGGACTAGTTGCAAATTGGGGCTTCTCCCCACTTAGGGGTGTTCAACTCTATATAGAAGGTGGGAAACTGGGAACTAAGGCAACCCAGGAACCAGGAACTAGCCAACAAGGCCTCGGGAAGTAAGAGTGAGTAGGTCTGAACAGGTGGAACCCATCACTAACCAAGGCCTAGAGCAGAAGAGGAACTCACTCTTGCACTGCTATACATGGGAATGACTTCATCCTATTCTTTAGGCTTGTTTTCTGGTGCAAGATTCTCCTCTTCAAAGTCACCAGCACTCCTCACACAGCCAGGATAATGTGCTACAGATTCCTGTCTGAACTTGCCTTGGCTGCTGAATCCTCCTCCATAACCCCCATTTCCTGCAACACTGCGCCCAAAGCCCCTCAAGCCTCTCCCTATCTGCACCCCATCCCCCAAACCAGCCCACCTTCCTTCTCTCCAAAGTTTATTGCTAGTCAGATAAAGGCTAGATGTACCTAACTACCCTAAGCATCTGGGAGAGAGGCACTAATCCCTCTCCCTGGGGATAGCTTCCAGTTTGTCCAGCCACGTTCTTATTTTTCCCCTGGCTTTGACAGCCCTCTGGGGTACACAGCTGTGCTCCTTACTTCTGGTCAATGTGTTCTGGTCCACAAATCTTGGAATGTGGGGCCTCTGCCCTGACTCTACCCTGAGGCTCCTGAGTGCACTAGGCTTCAGGCAACCCATCCGCTCACAGAGCAGAGCATGGGCAACAGTCCTGGACTTCAGGGGAAGGGTGTATCTGGACTCTGGGCATCTGGACTCTGGGCAGCTTCCTAGGGCTGGAGACAGATCTTACTAAAAGGAGCTCCTCTTGTCTACCTCTGCTCAGGCTCTGTCACAGCACTGCATAAGAGCTGTGTGGGCCTTGCGCCTGCTCTATGCTAAGCTCCTCTTTCCCTGAAGGGCAGAAGCCCCTTCCTCACCCTATTCCTGCCCTTAACAACTGTCTAGGATGAAAGGTGCTGGAATGTAAAAATGGAATGCTTTCACACAGTCTACCTGAGCAGCCCGTCTCACCCACAGGAGGGGCAGGACAGATGGAGCTATCACCTAACTAGTCACCACCATTCAGCCATGGCCAAGGGGAGGCCTTATGCAACGCTCAGTACTGCACCAGCACACAGGTGGGCAGATGGGAGGATAGGGCCCCTCCTGCTTCCACCAGCTGCAGGAGCCCACCAGGGAACCCACAAAGCTTAGTCCTCAAGGTCACCCTGTCACACTTCCAGCAACAGTTCACTGACACTACTGCAGCAAAGCAGAGCCTGTTTTGAGGGCAAACACTCAGCTCCATTGGCAGGGTTTTATTAAAAATAAGCAGCCAAATCATTATTGAGCTTTCTTCCCTCTCAGCTCATGGCTCAGAAATATTCTTGTAATCTTCTGGAAGCTTAGTCCCACATGATTAAGCACGGAGATGTATTTTTCCTCTTTCAACCAAATGAGGGTGAGAAAATTCATTACTGAGCATTTTTTTTTTTTTCCCAGCGTCTAGAAAGGAGGAAAGGAAACTCTAACACTTACTGGGCTTCTATTCACACTGAGGCGAGGAATCCGGCAGTTTTCTTAGTGTTCCTCATTTAATCCTCCTCACAATCCAATGAGTTATTATCCCCAAGGTCACAGAGCTAGTGGCGGAGCTGGGGCATAAACACAGACATGACCTGAGGTGGAAGCCTCACCCACCACAAGGTGCTGACTTATGCAAAGGTCTGACAAGCAGAAAGGCAGCCGAGCCCCAAAGGTAGAGTCTGGGTGGCCGGGCAGTCAGTAGGGCTGCAGCAGGGAGGGCAGGGTAGGGAGCAGATTTCCCAGTGAGAAAGCAGATGCACGTCTGCCTTTCAGCAGCCCTTGGCCAGTGCAGAGTTAAATTCAGATGCAAATTCCTAAAATGCCAGGCAACAAGGAAGGTAGGCTGTAGGGAGCCGAGTGACAGGCATTGCTGCCTAGATGTCTCTCTCTCTCTCTCTCCTATGGGCACTGCGTCTGCCTACATTAACCATAATCCTCTTCTGCTTACGTCACTTATCCGGATGTGATGGTAACCCTGTTGTATTCATCTGTTTAACCTCTTCCTGTCCCAGCTCCCGCCCTTAGCCTATAAAAGGTGTGATTATTTTCTCAATAAACCGGAGGCTTGATTGGGTTAACATCAACTTGCCTTCGTCTCTTTTTGTCTCCCCCATGTCTTTTGTTTAATCCCCGTTTCCCCTCCAGGAGTTCCGAACTTGTTGATCTGCAGGCCGGATCAGTAGGCCACTAACAGGCTGGCAAGAGGAAAGGCCACATCCTCCAGGTGCCTCCTGGAGAAGGTGGCACCAGGGCTGAGTGACTGGAAGAGACAGTGCTGGAGGAAACAAGTGCTCCCAGGAAGGGGCTAGGCAGAGCCAGGGGGATGGAAGGCTAGGTGTCCTCAGTACACAGTCATGCACCAACATCTCTCTATGCCTGCCATCTGAAGTCAGCTCTACCAAGTGTTTGGGGGTCAGTGCTCTGGACACGGTTTGTGTCCAAGTCACAGGTAAGAACTGAATAGGAGGCAAGTCCTCAGACTGCTGGTCTGACACTGTCTCCTTTCACCAAGGACACAGCCCCATCATCTCCACAGTGCGCGTGGAGAGACAGAGAGCTATGAGGGCCAGAGGGTGAGGCAGAGCACAGAGACATAGCTGGAGACTGGAACGTCTGCCATGACCTGGCAGCAGTGAGCCACACACTGGGTGGTCCCTTGCAAGCCAAGCCAGAGACTGCAGTCTGCCCTTGGCCTCAGGTTCACTCTACAGCTCATACTAACTCTGCTGTTCTGCTACACAACAGTAGGATTCCACTTGTTACTGCTGAGGGTATACAGAGCTGGGGCCTAGGATGGAAGCAGGGGCAGGCAAGAAAGATGTGGTGTAATTCCAAGCCAGGCTGCTTTGGTGGGCTGCCTGCCTCTTTCTGGGAGAACAGGCCCCATGCTGGGGAAAGGCTCTGCATCCCCAGCCCTCAGCTGCCCTCAGAGAAGGTCTGCTGCTGTCCAAAGGAGGCCCTTGGGGAAGAAAAGGAAAACCTGTTTCCCCTCTGCCCTGGGAAGCAACCTAACCCAGGTAGGCTAGACAATCCAGCAATTACATCAGCTCAGTTTCCAGACCAGATGGAAACACTGTGTAAATGCTGGGCAGGCCCGAGGAAAGGCTCGGTCCATGTCTTGCAGGTGGGAAGGAATACAGACTATCCTGGCCTGGTGTCAATGTGCTGCAGCAGCTTCAGGAGAGGCATCCACCATCCCTCTGCAACCTCTGCCCCCGAGTCCTCTGTCACTGGGCTGATGGTGGGGCCCATAGCAATGAGACAAACAGGTGGAGGCACTGGCCACAGCAATCCTAGCCTTGTTCCCTTTTACCCTTTGTTTACAAAACAAAAAAAGCCATCCCGATCCTTCCAGAAGGGCAGACAAGCCCCTGTGCTCAGAAAGGCAGGGGACAGCTCCCACCTGAGTCTTGAGGGCCTGGCTGGCTCACCATAGGCTAAATGAGGAAACAGGTAAGAAAAAAATCTCATTTCAAACCATCCCCCTGAAGACTCAGACAGTAATTAAGCAATATGCAAAGCTCTTCATTGGACACTTTAATTAAGTGTGTTAATTCCCTCTGCCAGAGAACGCACAGCCGCCTGTGCCTTACCCAAGAATCCAGTGAAGAGATGGAAGAGGGGAAGAAGGCAGGAGACTGGGTCAGGACAGGCTGGTCAGGCCCCAGACCATTTTCCTCCACTGGTTGAGAGCAGACATGTCTGCCTCTGTTGCTTCCCCACTGGGTACTCCTGCTTCACCAGCCCCCATCCACCCCGGCTCCTGTATCCATGCCCAGGGACCTTGGAAGCCTGCCTGAGTCAGGGCTATAGAGGCCCCCACCCTCTCCCTGGCCCCTGCCTTCCAGGAAAGGAAGATCCTGGGGGTGCTGAGGAAGCTCTGGCCTCATATCCACCCCTGACTGTTATGGACCGTGTAACCCACAATTGTTTCAGGGCCTCAGTCTTTCCATCAGAGCAAGAAAGAGCAGGACCACTGGGTCCTAAAGAATCTCGTGAACATACTAGTGCATGCTTCAACCAGAGAAAGGATGAGTGCAGAGGAGGGGAGAAACAAGGTAAAGGTCCCTGGGACCAGGAAACCCAAGACTGCAGATGAGCATGCTCTCAGGACAGGCAATCCTTTAGGTGTCTTTCTCAGAGACACAACAGCTTGCTGGGGCTCCACATGGTGACCTGGCTAGGGACTGAAAGGTTCTACCTCAGTTCTCCTTGCTACATTAACACCCTGGCCTTCCTGCTTCTTCTCCCAGAGGCTCCCCATCAGCAGAAAGAGGTGAGTTCCAGGGAAACAAGTGGCCAGCGGGGCTGGACTGTGAGCAGCCTCTCCTCAGGGTCCAGCCAGCACTCTGGCTACCACAGATAGATGCTTTGTGTGGTTTGCTCTCCTTGGTTTTCCTCTTTATCTCTCCATTACATTTTTCAACCCCCCATTGTCAGGTTTACTGAGGTATAACTGATAAATAAAAAATTATACATATTTAGGATACACAGTGTAAAGTTTCAAGATACACACATATGTAGGTGTGGAGGTACATGCTAACAATCCCAGCCCTCTGGGAGGCTGAGGTAGCAGGATCCCATAATCCCAACCTGGCCAACTTAGCAAGACCCTATCTGAAAACAGAAAAAAAATTCTGTTGAAAGCTTTTTAAAAGGTTTGAGATGTATGTCATTGATAGCCCACCACTAGGTTCAACCCCCTAGTACCACCAAAAAAAAAAAAAGGAAAAAAGAGACACATGGTGAAAGGGTACTACAAACTGAAACTCATGATCTCATAGTTATCCTTTTCTGTGGTACAAATACTTAAAATTTATGTTACTAGACACAGACAAATATTGCATAATCTCAATTATGTCTGGAATCTAAAAAAGTAGAACTCATAGAAGCACAGTTACTGGGGCACAAACTTGTAAACAAGATGAGAAAATGCTGGAGACTGAAATATGGCTCAGGGACTACAGTTCATATACTCTTATACTACACAGAGAACTTGAAATTTCCCACTTCCTGTCCTCCCCTCCGAAAGTCCCCAGCCCCGAGTGCTCTCAGGAGACTGCAAATCACCTCTGCCCAGCCACATCTGACCCAAGATTTCCTCAGGACAGTGGGTCGATCTGTTTCCCTACCTGCTATGGCCAGGCCTGCTGTGTAGACTAATGACTTCGGATACATCGCCCAGATGGTGCCTCCAACTCCCTGCTTCTAACAAGTGCTGAAGGAAAAAGTCAAATCCAACTTCAAAGTCACACTAGGACCAGCAAGGGCTCTTGAATCCTGACGCCTTCCCAGTTCAAGGTCAGGAAATAATCTGGAACCCCTGGCTCCAAGTTCTCTCACATGAAAGTGAGGAAGAAACTAAATTGGGACCAGGAAATGGCAGGCAAGAACTCGATTAATGACAAAGATCTTGGTTCTTTGGAGACAGAAAGAACAGGAACACCAGACTGCTGAGAATTTAGGAAGAGAAGTGTCACCTGGAACAAGCTCTGTTTGTGGCAGCAGACCATGGGGCTCATCTACAGACCACTAGGATGAAGAGGCAGGCTGCACTGCAGAGTAGGAACACACATCAAAGCCCTGGGGCATGCTACACAGATGTCAGAGGGCTAGTGTGGGCTAAGGAAGGCACCCTGCCTGAGAGCTATGAGCCAGTCAATCCCCAGGGTCCAGGCAGAGGAGTACCCAGAGCTGCCTGTCAAAGGACAAGACAATGAGAGGATATGTGCCCACCGATGTACACCTTGGCTCCAACTGAGTGCACAGGTTGAGCTTGAAGCTCTTCAAACTCTGCTTCTACCCAAGTGCTCGCCAGGCTGGTGGTAGATGTTTCCCAAGCCTGAAGTGTTGCTAGATAAACCGTACCAAGAGAGGGATTCCTTCTCCCCTGCAGGCAGAATCTTCTGACCCTTAAGCCTCACTAAACCTCAGTCACTTCACAACACGCCCACGTTCCCTTTTACCCAGCCTCAGCCCAAGGAGGGGGCTGTGCCCCACTCTGTACTGGCAGGGAGGAAGCACTGTGCTCTCTACGCTCTGACTGCTGTGTGCAAGGAGCATCTGCCCTTACTCAACTGCCTGGGTAACCCCCACAAGAAATGATTACTGATTGGTCATGAAACTAAAATTCAGATACATAACTGTTTAAAACAGTACCATAAGGCAGTAGCTACTTATCAGTCTTTTGAATGCCTGCACTCTGTTTGGGGAGGTCAGAACCCACTTGCAGGGTGTAGGAGCCTCCCTTCCACATGCAGGAGCTAGGCTCCTCCCATCGGTGCTCTCACAAGACTCCACCAGACATGAGACAGCGAATTTGCCTCTGGATTCTGTATCTGTATGCAGCCACGCAGCAGCGCTGTCTTTAGCCCATGCCAGCGCTCAGCATAGAACTGCGTTTTTCCCTGGACCCATCTTGTTGGACTCAGGCTGCTGCTCCAAGCCTGGTTCTTTGATTTCCTAGGACAGTGATGGCAAATGTATGGCACATATTTTGTAGCCAACTATCTGTATTACTGAAAAAAGATTTACCATCACTGTCTTAGGGACTCACCCTGTGAACTGCCCAATCATTCTTATAATACATTCATTGTCTGCTCAAAGCAGCTAGACAGTGAGACTGTTTACAACTATGAATTCTATATGGTAAAGGTCAGGTAAGCTCAAAAGAGAATATTGGAGAAAAAGTTTGTTTGTAGAAATACATTTTGCAACATCCTCCCCAGACAAAGAATCTGCCTGAGTTTCCTGTGGTCAAAGTGTAAAAAATAGCATGAGCTGTTATAAGATTCACAATATGGGACTGAGGGTATGGTGCAGTGGTAAAGTACTTGCCTGGCAAGTGTAAGATCCTGAGTTCAATCCCCAGTACCACAAAACAAACAAACAAATAAAATTTATAGTACCGTATTCCCCCTCAATCCACAAAGGGTCTCTTCCAAGAGCCTAAGTAGATTCTTGAAAGCATGGGTAGTACTGAGTCCTATGTACTGTTTTAGCTATATACATATAGCTATAATAATACTTAGTTTCTAAATTAGCAAGAGATTAAAAACAATTATACTATAACAATAGAAGTTGTATGAACATGCCCCCATGCCTTACTGTACTATACTCACTGCAGGTAACCGAAACAGCAGAAGTGAGATGGCAGAAGAAGAGGGCCTATCATGAGATAAAACCATTGCTAACACCAAGCTATTTATAACGGCTGGGCAGGAGAGGGTTCCCAAAGAGTCTGGAGTGCGGAAACTGTATGGCCACTAAATATATAGTATTGATCAAAATCAAGACTGACCAACCAGACCATGCAACAATACCTGCCCAAGTCAAAGTTCAGAAATATGGACTTAGGCCTGTGAACCTACAAACACATGAAGTGTGTGAAATTAAGGTCCTGAGACTCTAACTTCTGATCAAGATGGAGTATAGAGACCAGATGTATCCTCTCACTGCAAACAATTAAAAAAAATGGGCAAATATGCAGAACAATGCAAACTAGAGAGGCGAAGAAAAAGGTGAGATGACTACTTTCAGAAGCTCTAGGCCACAGCACACAGACGGGGAACCAGGGGGCACCTAGTGGACCTCCTGGCTTGAGGACATGGAGGTGAGAGTGTGCAGGAGGCAAAGAAATTAGAGCCCATGAGACAAGCGCACCATAGAAGACCAAAATGCCCAGAGACCTGAGGGTCAAGGGACTCCCCCAAGTCTTCAGCTGAGCATGAGAAGGCAGTATGTGAGGGAACCAGTGGAGCCCGAGAAATGACCACTCAGATGACCACACAGGGCTGGAGACAATGCCATCCTCACCAGCTAGAGAGGAACACCTCATCACTAGTGGGACAGCGGGAGTCGTCAGAAGGGCTGTGCCACCACTGGGTCACAATCAGCCGCACACTGAGCACTGCCCAACTAAAAAACCTCCAGAATATTTAGAGGAATACAATACAGCAAAACTTACTAGGTCTGGCATCCAATAAAAAACTAATAGGCATGCAAAGAAGCAACAGATCCACAAAGAGGGGAAAAATAATCAACTAAAATTGATAGCTGTCAGAATCAGCAGATACCACTATTAAACAGTAACTGTAACTGCATTCCACGTTTAAAATGTTAAGATAGATTTTGCTTATTTTTAAAGAGACAAATCGAACTTGCAGAAGTGAAAACTACAGTGCCACAGATGATTTAGACATTGTAAAAGAAAAGATCAATGAACTTGAAAACACAGTCATAAAACTATCTAAAATGGAACAGTGAAAAAATAGTAAGAATAAATGATCAAGACACCAGCAAGCCACAGGGTAATGAAGTGATACACCATGCAGGAAAAAGTGAAATGATGTCAGATGGAAGTATAAATTTACACACAGGAATGGCAAACATGGGCCCTATATGGACGAATAAGTAAAACTTTATTTAAAGTATTAAGTCTCTCAGGGGGTTGGGGTATAGCTCAGAGTGCTTGCTTTGCAGGCTCAAGGCCCTGAATTCCATCCTCAGCATGGAGGGGATGTGGGGAGCCTCTTAGAAGACAATGGACTACTTAAACAAAAATAAAAACAATGTAGTGGATCACAGATCCAAGAAAACATAAAGAGAGAAGTCACTGCTATCCTGTCTGAAACTATGCAAACCCCTCCCTAAATGAATCTCTGAAGTAATACAATAAAAATATTACCAAAATGGAATTCCATTCCCAGCAAAAACCTCTCACAAATGAAGGTGAAACAAACAGCGCTGAGGTCATGGCTAGCAGATCTGCAATGGGAGAAAATGGCTCCAAGGGCAAGAGGAGGGATATGGACATGGGCAGAGCTCCTCCCCGCAGTCAGGCCATGAACGGTCCACATCCTCTCTGCCGCACTGGGTCTCTTCAAACACTCCTGGTAGCTTCAAACAGATGCAGGACCCAAAGGAAGACTGGCACCAACCGATACTGGTGGTAGTCACTCTCCACCTGCAACTCAAAGACCCCATCCACAGCACACACTCAGTGACACAGCTTCCCAGGGCAGCCACAATACACTGGACAGAAAATGCACCATGTCTCCTGGTTTGAGGATTGGCCCAGCAGCCAGGCTCTGCAATTACGTCCACATCTGAATGCTCACACTGGCATCAGAACAAACTAATTCACAGTGAGCACATGCACACTGTACAGGAGGAAGAACATGCTAAATTCGTACTCCCTGATCACCTTTTGACAAAGCTGGTGTTAACACCATTTGGTAGCTTATTTAACTGAAGCAATGGAAATTTAACCAATGGAAATGCTCATCCTTTTTTCCCAAGAGTAAGTGCTGCTGGTTTGGCTGTTAACAGCTTCAGTAACAGAAACAGAAAGGCAGCAAAACTGGACAAAGAGTGCTGAGAGATATGGCTTGGGTTTCCCAGATATCTGTCAGGGGAACTTGGGAGCTTCCAACCCTAAGGATACAGCCTGGGGGTGACCACGAGATGATGCTCACTAAGGAAGGTAAAAGAAGGTCTCCAGGCCACAGGCTGATGTAGTTCTCAGAGGAACCCCTGGACTGTAGGCCATGATGCCAACTGGCAAACCCAGGATGCTCCACTGTCTCCCTGAGTGCAGGGGGCTGTTGCTGCCGCTGCTGCTGCCACTGCTGCTCGTTCTGCTGGCCCCAGCTTCTCTGCCCATACTCCTGTGGACCATCCCACAACCTGCTCATCACTGGGTGCCAAGGAAGAGATGGGAACAAGCCCAGCCTCTGCTCCCCAGAGCCCGCTGGAGAAGGGAACACAAGAGGGACAGTGGAACTTTCAAACCTACCTAGTCAATGAAAACATTGGTCCTCCTGCCCTCTGAATGGACTCAATGTCGCCTGTGGAGGATTCACTGGAGAGCAGAGATGACCTTCCTGGTGATGTTTAGAGGGGAGGACCATTATCTCTAGGAAGGGAAATACACTCTACATCTCAAAGATCCTGGGCCTGTGAATAGACACAGGCAGGAAGACCACTGTTCCACCAGCTCTGGTGAGCCACAGGGGATTTTTGATCACACATCAGGGGCCAGGGTAGGGAAAGAAACGAGGATCTGTCCTCTGGACTTGGACACCTGGGCACCAGGCCAAGGAGATATTAACCAGAACCTAAGCTGCCCTTCTCAAAAGCACTCCTACTGATGGTGTACCCATAGAGGACTATGAAGATGATCTCATCAGATGAAATGGAAACCACAGAAGAAGGGCCACCTGCCCATTGTGACAGCACCATGGTCACAGCAAGATGCTATCTCTTCAAGTGTATAATAGAGAGCACAGTCTTAGAGGCTGTTATTTTTATTTCTGTCCTTGCCACTAACTCGAATTTACAAGGCTTACTGGTGTCTCCAGGACAGGACTATGTACCTCCCAAAGCCCCATTAGAAACATGTGACACAGGAGTGGCCACGGATCGGCAGGGAGTAAATCCACGGCGGCATGGAAGCATGGCTTCTAGAATGCTCACAAATCAAAGTGGCCTCAGAATACCACACCACAGAGAAGGTCCTAGAGAACATCTGGTCCAGGCCCACATATGATGAGAGGGAAAATGAGACCTAGGAAGTGCAGGTTCGCACACCACAGGAAGAAAACCTTGTAGCAGACCAGGAATCAGGACCTGACTTGCAGTGGCTGATTCACAGCTTGCTCCTGGACAACAGGAGTTGTCCAGGTTACAGTAAGCTCTCCTTACAACCTTCACTGCTCCTGGAGCCTCATGCTACAGAGAAGAAATTGAGAAAGTGTGCCTCCTCAGCAGAGCCGGTTAAAGATGGCAGGCAGTTAGTTTACACTCTCACAAGTCCTGCTCTGAATGCCATTTTGTGCAAGTTCCCAGCCTTACCTCAGCTACCTGGATCTCTGCTGGGATCATATCCTTCTAATCCATAAGCAGGTCCTTTCTTCTTCAAAGTCACCCTGAGAAGACCTAGACATTTGCATGGGGAAGTGAGGGCCTCCAGGGCCTGGCCGTGCAGACATCTGTGGGCTTGTCTATATTTTCTGCCACTGTCCCCAACATACATACACCAGGATTCAGCCACCGTGAGCTACACCCAGTTCCTTCGGAGCCGCAAGCCCTTCACTGCCCCGACACAGCAAGGCCCTCCAACAGTGTCTCTCCTTGCCTCCTGGTGAATTCCTGCTCACCGTGCCTCCTCTGGAAAGCCAGTTCTCTGATACCCTAAGATGAGCATGCTCATAGACTTGCTGGTGTTCATAATATTCACATTCATAATGACTGAGGCTTCTTGCCTACCTTGTGCCAAGTAATGATCTGAACACTCTACGTGTCAGAAGCCATAGCATCACCCATGAAAAAGCCTCTGCAGTCCCCCAGGATAAGGTGCTCTTCCCATGCGTAGCTCTGGAGGCCCTGGGGAAGTGAGGCAGTAAGGCTGTCCCACTTCCTACCTCTGAGGAGTGACAGGGAACAGGAAGAAAATCCAGACCAGGAAGTCAGAGACCCAGGCTACTTCCCTGCTCAGCAATAGGCGATTCTGAGTCCTGCTGTGTGTGAAACCCTCCTGCTCTTCTCAGAACCTTGCTTTCTCTAGCTATAACATAGGACGAGCAGCCCTGCTTGCAGTGTCCTGCAGCTATATAGATGGCAGCTCCTTTACAGAGATGGTCAGATGCACCCCTATTTCTCTTTCTCTTAACACAGGGTTAGAGCAGGAGTGAGGTCTCTAGGCCTTGCCTGGCCTAGAAGAGCACTGAAACCTCTCTTGCTCTCTGTCTCTTTTCTGCCCTCCCTGATTACCATCTAACCATGTGCCGAAGCATCTTGGGCAAGGATCACCTGGGAGCTGTCACCTGTCCTGCTATCTTCATCTCAGTTCCTTTGTATGGAAGAAGCACCTTCTGGCAGCAGAATATACAGGACAGGCCTGTTCCTGTTGCCTAGCAACTCAGACCAACCACATAGGAGGAGAGAGGAGCCAAGGGACAGTGGGGAAGCCTGGGCCCCAGGTGCAGACGACCAAGAATTCCTCCCAGGAGAACAGGTAGGCTGGAGAAGTCTTGGCACGAGGGGTCCGACCAGTTCTAGGGAAAGCAGAAGGCAAAGCTTCTGATGCCCCTCTGCCCACCTCCAGGCTACAAGTTTGGCATCATGTTCAGAGCTGGCACTGAATTATAGGTTAGAGTTAGAGCTTCAATGGTCCAAGAGGACACCTGTCCAGTCACCTTTGGGGAGCGTATCAAAAAAGCCAAAGATACGTTAGGACTTATCCAACACACAGCAGCCAGTGGCAGACCTAGGACAGAGTCAGGGTCTCCAGGACACTGGTATCTCCAGGCATGATGGGAGGATATGGCCACAGAAGGTTTACCTCACAGGAGCTACAAAGCAGTGGCTTGGCTGACTGCTTATTTTCACCTCTACGACTATTTCTCAGACCGAACCTGGGTAACATCTCTCCTCTGCCACAGCGAGCTGAAGGCCAACTTTCTATCAACTTAATTTCAAACCACCTAGATAAGCAGTCACTCTGTAGAAGAACAGAGCCTGTCACGCAATGCCCCTTCTATCAGACCCTGTGCCCTCCTCCCTGCGATCCACTGGTTCCTCTTCAGCAAGGAACTTGGTACAGACACTGCCCCAGTCACTTACGGCAGACCTCATGTCCAGGAAGACCTCAGTGTTCTCTGTTCCGTTCGCTCCACCCCTGGGCCTGAGTCTGCCGTGGAGGCATGGGACCTCCCCGTTCACTGTGTTCCTCACAGTGACCTGGTCTGAATTCTAATTCCGCCACATTACCAGTAAGTCTTTGGGCAGGGCCAGCTCTCCCCAAGTCTCTGCTTCCTAATCAACAAAACCCCATGTCAGTAGCCTGGTAGGTGTGAAGACACAAGAGTGTCCTTGGAGCCCTGGGGCATATATTCAAGGTACACTATGCTACCTGAGGTTAACCAAAGGAAGGTCACAGGCTGCTGCTGCTTTTTAATGCATTTCTCAGAAGTATTTTTGCTTGAAAAGCTCTTTTCTGCCCTCAAGGATGAACTATCATCTGTGCTCTAGAAACCAGGCCTGTCCCTTGGGTACGTGAATCCCCAAAGGTCAGGCAGCGCCAGGCCGAAACATACAGGTCCAGTTACTTGAGTTCCCACTGGTCTAGGTACCAACACATCACGATAAATATGCTCTTCCACTAAAAATCATCCACTTTACTGAGATGATAAAGTATTTATAGCAGTGAATATTTGCTTTTTAAAAAGAGCCACTTAGTTTAGGGCAAAGCTATGGAAATGATGAAAGGAATTGGAAATTTCAAGCCCCGAGACATAATAAAGCTCCCCCTTGGGAGATGTTTGGAGAGAATCTTCATCTTTCCCTTCCCTGGCTCCAGGAAATAAAGAGTAGTCTGCCATTCCCAGTCCCCTTGGGGCTTCAAGTCCCCAGGCCTGCCTAGAGCCCCACTTCTCTGGCAGCCTGTCTCCTGGGCTCTAACAAAAGAGCTGCCCATCTCAGGGCGCATCTGGTACTTCTCCCTGGCAACCTCCACCTAGAGCGGCCCCCATCTCTTCTTCTCCATGGTGAGAAATGGAAAAGGATCGCAGACAGGCAGATGGCTGAGAAAGCCCCAGTGCGGTTACTCCCGTGGTGTACCTGATGTCTATTCTACTTCACCTTCTCTCACACTCCTCAATGGTTTTGTCCAACAAACCTCTAAATTACTCATAATTGAGACCAGGTAACCCTGCACATTCAGCAGCAGTGGAAGACACAAGGTGGGAAAGCAAGGGGACCCTTAAGTCTAGATAGGACACACTAATATTAATAGGGGAAAAGATGGCAATGTACTATTACAGGATATTTCCAACAGTTTCTTTTTTTTTCTTCTGGCAAGTTCTCTCATATCTACCATTGGAATTGAGGTTGCTATTTCCTTTTATGGTAAATACAGGTTAATTTTCATGGCTATGGTTTCAACAGAATCCCTCCTCCAGAGGTTTAGTGTTAGAGGCTTGGTCCTCAGTGCCATGGTGGTGTATTTAAAAGGTAGAACCTAAGCTGGACGTATGAATGCATGCCTGTAATTCCTGCTCTTTAAGAGGCCGAGGCAGCAGGATCACAAGTGACACCAGCCGGGACAACTTAGTGACTTGGCAAGACCCTGTCTTGAAATAAAATAAAATAACAGCTTGGGATGTAGCTCAGTGAAAAAGCTCTGGGTTCAACCCCTAGTTCCACCAGCACCAAACTAAATCAAACCAAACAAACAAACAAACAAACAGGCACCTAAACAGAGGTAGGACTCAGGAGATCCCTAGACCAAGTAGAGTACCTCCACAGAGGCTGATGGGACGCCGTGTCTCTGGTGTCCTGTTTTTCAATGTGACCTCTGTGACTCTACATGTACTCCCACCACTGTGATACCATCAGCTTTGAGATCCTCCCCAGAGCTGAGCTAAAGCCACCACAATGCTTTTGATTAATACTCCAGAACTGTGAACTAAAGTCTTTATAAAATTAGCCTGCCTCAGGTATTTCAGTGTAATAATGGAAGATGGATTATTTAATACATTTATTTTAGTTTGACTCTTTAAATAAATACAAAACAAAGGTTTTGAGTGTGCATCTAACATCCAAAGTCCCCCATTTCATGCTGAGAGGACAAAAAGCAAGACAGATACTGAGGCACACAACATGTTGGTGACTTTTTTCCAGATTTCCAAGGAAGTTCTGGCAGGACCAGGTCTTCCATGTCCCTTCCCACTCTGCTGGCTTAGCCAATTCCCATATTTTTTTCAAAGATACAGTGAAGAGGGGTGGGTCTTCAGGTTCCTTGAGGTGAATTCTAATTCAGGAATGAGGAAGGCTTAATGATTCAATCCTCTGAAAAAGATTCCCACGTGCTCCTGGTAGGAACCTTTGGCTTGAGAAAGCCACAGGTGCCAGGATGAAGGAATCCTATTTCAAAGTCTTCTTGACACCTTTCACTTTTAATCTACTCATGGCTGTCAGCAAATCTTACCCATTCCGGGTAATGTCATCATTTTCAAATCAAGATATTCAGTGAGCACAAATCACCCACAGACAGGAGGGTGGGGGAATGGTTAAAATGGTGATTAAGATGGTCCTCTAAAAGTGCTTAGGGTTGTCCTTGGGTGCATAATTCACTAGGGTTTCTGTACCTGAAAAGGATAATAAACATTTTAAAACCTTAAGTTAATAGAAGCAAAAAAAAAAAAAAAAAAAAAAAAAAAGATCATGGGGCAGCAGGTGAGCACTTTTTACAAAAATGCTCAAAGCTGTTCCATACTACACGGCCAGTTGGGTGTGCAATCCTGCAAGGCATGAGCAGGTCTGGGAGTTGGTGAAGAGAAGAGGGCTCCATGAGACGGAGGGTATGGCTTCAGGCAGGGCAGGACTCAGGTCATGGGTTGGGCTGCATGAGCCTTCTAGGCAGGAGCAGCAACTTACGCTCCTTCACCCTTAGGGAAAGCAAGGTGAGATCGGTAGGGCTAGCCCCTGCTCAGCGCCAGCAAGCCATACTCCTGAGCGTCACCCTTGGCCTCTTCTGCCTCCGCCACACACAGTTTCTACAGAGTGGACAGAAGAGGTTCCCTGGAGAGGCTCCTTACAACAACCCTTACCCACAGCCCAACAGAGACACACAGCCTGCTGTGAGCAGAAGCACCGTCTCTCCCTTGAAGCCTACAAATGGCCCTTACCACCTGCCCCAAGGTGGGCAGATGCCCCTGCCACCAGCTTCCTGTAGCAGCTGCTCTTGCCTCATCGCAGCTCTCCCAGGCCTCTGCTATAATTAGACCCTCAGAGGTCTGTGCCCCTCAGTGAATAGTAAGTTCCATGAGGGCAAGGACACACTCAGAGACCTATTAAATAAATAAATAAACAATAAACCAATAATGTAAGCAGGAGGAGAGAGATGGGGCGAGAGAAGAAAGACGAGTAGGTAAACAAGTAACCCAATGGTAGCTGTCCATGGGGTCACTACTGCACAACTTACAGGGGTGCCACTCCCACTGAGTGGACACCAGAATGCATAATGCAAGCAGCTGGTCAGAGGGAGAGGCCAGCCTGCTGACCTTAGCCTGGGAAAGCAGACAGTCTGCCTTGTGTGCATCAAATCTTCCTCTTGCAGCTAAACAAGTCTCAGGAAAGGAAAATGGGATGAAGCCTACATATTACAGACACATCCCTGGCCTCCCTTCCCACTCTGCACACCAAGAAAATCCCTCACCTAGGGCCTGCAGAGCCCTACCCACAATCTCATCCCAGGCTGGGCTGACACCACTGGCCAGACTGTTTTCCCTACAGCAGTCACTCTGCCCGTGGGAGGGAGGCTTTCTCACAGTCTAGAGGTCCTCTCCTCATTCAAACCAGTTCCCTAAAATCTTTGAAGGACTGATGCTTACCTGGAACTATCTGGCTTAGGGAATCTTCCCTCTGAGTCCGTGACTCCTCTTTGGAATCCAATGCCAGGCACAGGAAACAAGAGGCTGTGTCCTTCTACTCTCTTCCACTGACCCCTCTCTAGGGGACTCAGCTCAAAAGGGAAGGCCTATGCTATTCTAGAAGGTTCTTCAGAGCTCAGCAGGCCCAGTTCTCTTCTACAGAAAGGGAGGGGCCTCCAAGATCACGTAGGGAAAGGCAGGGGAGGGATGAGGACCAGACCTCAGGAGGCTGCCTCCACAGCACAGGCTGCAGAGGGTGCTCGGCATAGGACCAGCAGAGGTTCAGCTGCACAGGCAAAATGGAAGAGCTGGCAGCAGCGGCAATTCTCCCCATTCAGCAGGCTCAGGGATGCATATATCCTCTACCTAACTCTGCAAAACCTACCATAAATAACTCACCAATGACACAAGGCATTACAAGACCTACTCAGGCTCTTATGACTCTACCAGAAGGAACCAGGGTGGCCAGCAGCCAGTGTCACTAATGGAAGTGCCCCTCTTATGACATGTTCCGAGGGCCTCAAAACCCTGCTTCCCAACCTACTGGTCCAATATACCGCACCAGATCACCAAATCTTGCCATCTCAGAGCCCGCAGTCCCTCTCACAAAGGCTCCCCAATTCCTGATTCCCCAGTTCAAGGTCATCTCACTTCCCAAAGACAGGCTAGTGAAGAATAGTGACCTGGAATTTCTGCTCCTGAAGAAGGTCAACAACTCACAGTAGGCCTCCAGGCAAGGGTTCCTCCTTCCCTGGTGCTTCCCTCCCAAGAACAGGTCAAACAGGCTTGTACAAGGGGTGGGCATTTTTTTTAGGCTTCAGGCTCTGTTTCTATGGTTTTAGGTACAAGGTTTGCAGGGCTCTGTATGGGCCTTGGCCTACCAGCAGTTTCCCAAGGAGCCCAGAGGTTTCACTTAAATTCACTGGATTTTCTTCATCAAACTTTGTGTTCTTTATGGACATGTGTTTAGACTTGATATAACCAATGTTTACTGAGATCCACACGCTCTAGAGGTACATGAGGAAACAGGGAAGAGGAGGAACTGCCTTTAAGCTACCATTTTGCAGAGGCAGAAACTGAGATCCAAGAGGCCTCACATTTGGCTTAAGGCAACACGTCTCAGAATTCACCTCTAGGCTGCCTGATACCTGCATACTCCCTCCCCTAGGACTGACTCCTAAATCTCTTCTAGGCACAGGGAAATGTCAGCTCCCTGACACTAGCATCTATTACCAACGGGAAAGCAGAGTCCAAGACTCAAGGGCAGCTGGCTGAGGTGATCTTGAACCCAGATGTTCCAAACCCATTTTCCATGTCAGGGCCAAGGGGATGGACCATCTTCTAATCCCTCCTTCCAACCCTCCATCTCAGGTAAGGAGCGTCTATAGACAACAGACAGCCATGTGACCTCGGAGCCCACAAGCACACACACACACACACACACACACACACACACACACACACATCACAGCCGCACTGTAGTCTGAGCCCACCAGGCCCTCCTGTCTCCCTAGTCTTGACCCATGTAGACAAGTAAACAGCCTACTGAGCAGGACTATCTGCAGAGACAGAGCTGGAGGTCCTACCCTTAGAGAAGGTATCACTTTGTGCCCTGAAGCCCCTAGAGGATGCTCTGGAAGCCACTCCTTCCCACAGGTGTCAGAGGGGTCCCTGCTCCTCAATTTGGGCTTCCTACATGGACCAACCTCGATGTCAGGATGCTTTTCTTTGGGGAGGCATCTGGGCAGTAGAAAAGCCCTCAGTCTCCCTCTCTTGGCTCTGGCCAGTTTCCTCGGTGACCTCCCCTCCCCCAAGAAGGGCGGGGAGCTGGGCTGTGAGGGTGGGAAGAATCTGCAGCGCTGTAGCTCTCTGGAGGGTGCTGGGAAGCTGGGCAGGGCGTGTCGCCTGGGCCTTTCTCTACCCAGCACCAGGCTAGGGGCCCCTGTATCATTCAACAAATCACTTGGCATTCGGGGAACCTTCGCTGTCATCATCCACACCCTGAAAACCCAAGGAGGCTAGGACACCCGCGAAGGGCAGCAAGCCTAGAACCTTCCACCCGGTCAGACTTAAACCAGGGAAAAGGGAAGGAGTCCCGTTTTTCCGCGGCCTGCACCTGCTTTTTGGGTAAGAGACAAGTGGTGGTTTCTCGCCCGGCGACCATCTGCTCCGGCCTGCACGTGCCCTTTCTCTGGGTTCCAGGCAGGGTCCGCAGGGAACCCCTCCTGCGCAGCCGTGCAGGGGTGGTCAGACTCCGGCCCCACCTCTGTCTCCCGAGAGGGACGCAAGTCTCCAGGCCCCTACCCACCCCCGCCGGCACCCGGCCACTAATGCTGTAGCCCGCAGCCGGTGCCGCAGTGCGAGCGAGCCGCTAGCCCCGCGATCCGCCGGCCGCCGCCCTCTGCCCCGCGCTGCACCTGCGCTCCGTCCCCGCCCGAGCCCACCCTGCCCCCGCCCCGGGCGCTGCACCTCCCAGTCTGCCCTCTCCGGCCTTGGGCCCAGCCCCTCGCGGGACCACCCGGACCTCCCCACTCGCAACCCTCTCCTCCACCCAGGCACCTTGGGAAGGGCCTTTCAGGGCCCGGGTCCCACGGGGAGGGCGAATGCGCGCCTGGGAGACGGGGCGCCGAGCCGACAGATGGAGCCGGGTACTCACCGCTCTGCTCCCCCAAGAACACCAACTTGAATTTTCTCAGTGGGTTCCCAAAATCTCCCCCTGCGGACATGGTGCTGGCAGCCGGGGCCGGGAGAGGAGGAAGCAAAGGAGCAGGGAGGGGAGAAGAGGAGGGTGAGGGGAGGCGGCCGGCGGTGCGGGAGCCGGAGGGGGAAGGGCAGGCTGCGCGCGTCCCTGACTCCCCAGCTGCGTCCCGGCCCCGGCCTGCGGCTGCGTGTCCGGCGGTGGCGGCGGCGGCTGAGGAGGAGGAGGAGGAAGGCGCGGCGGAGGTTCCCGAGGGCGGCGCTGGCTGCGGAGCGAGGGGCGCGCGCTGGACGCCCGAGACGCGGCGCGGGCAGCGAGGCGCGGGCGAAGCGGGCGGAGCGGGCGCAGGGACCGCGCGCGGCGGAGGAGCGCTCTCCCGACCGCGCCGCTCGGCCCCCTCCCGCGCCTTCTCCGCCGGCGCGTGCGCTCTGCGCGCTCCCCAGCCTCTGATGTCATGCGGGGCCTGCGGCGCTGCGGGGCTGGGGTGTGTGCCCGCCCACCCCGCGCCGCACCTGGGCGCCACAGCGCCCCCTCGCCGCGCCGCCAGAGGCCCCCCGCGCGGTCTCCCGCCGCCCTGCCTCGCTGTCTTCCTCACTCTACTCTTTTTGAACCCGGAAAAATGGCACGGAATTGTCAGGGGACTTTGGCTGCTGGTCCTTTAAACCGGGAAGCCTGACCCTTCCTCCACCTCGCGCACCTCCCCCTGCCCGCGCAGAGGTCCGCGAGCCCGGAGAGGAGGGAGGCGGTCGAGGAAGAGCCGGGCTGTGCTGGGGGTGGGAAGGTTGACCAGTACCTGGCGCTGGCGGGGACGGGCGTGGGGCACGACTGTCGCCCAGCGTGGCGTCTAGCCCTCCCTCCCGCTAGGCCCAGACCCTGTGAGGGGCCACAGAGACGAGATAGGGGCGCTTACCTCAAACCAGCTGCTTATTGGGCCCGTTTTATGCTAACTCTCTCCTACCTGCACACGGCAGAGAAAGCACAGCGATGCCCTGAGTGCCAGCGCGGCTATTTCTAGTGCTCTGAGCTTTTTGACCCTCATGCTGTCAGACTGAAAAACGCCACTCCTTGCACCGACAGTTAAGGATAGCTGGACAAGGACCCGACAGAGACCTCCCATTTTGCTGTGTACTCGCCTGCACATTGCAGCACAGGCAGTACCTTGTGAGTGAATGACAGCAAAGAGTAGATGCCAGGTATTAGCAACCATTCCAGGTCAGTTCAATCCCTCAACAGCCTGGTTAAAGGAGATTTTACCAAGCTGCCTCGTCCTCTCCTGCCATCCTGTGGTCTTGTTCTGCTGTGACTCTTTCATGAATATTTAACTTGGGATTATCATCAGCAGGTCTGGACCATATTACGTATGTTACATAGAGAGTGAAAAGAGGATGCAGCCTTCATCTGCACATTTCCAGTGGGTATTTGTCACTCTCTTTGGACTTACAGGACTTGTGAAAGCTTGTTGGCACCCTGCGTCTCTCTGCTGTTGCTTATTCAACTACTGGCAGCAGGTGCCATGGAAAGCAACATGAGACTCCACCACTGACCCCTAAGACCCTAGCTCAGAGCTTAAGAGATAGTTGTTGCGTTCTCGAGGACATGTCTAGAACCCAGATCAAAACAACTGTTCCATGCTCACAATTCCCTTTGGTTTGGAGCCCCAGGGGTTTGTAGGTCATGGTCCTGGGATATCAGCTTGACTGGGAGTCACCAGCTTCAGGATTATCTTCCTGCTTTCCATCCCATCTCTGCTGTCTTACGAAAGCACTTCCAATATAGGGCTAGAGGAAGCTTGCCTTTCCTGCCTCAGGAAATGGTCCCTTCGGAGAAGGGCCAGGGAAGCCACTGGTCTAGGAATCCAACCAGGCAGTGCTCCTTTAACCCGGCCTTGTAACAACATCTGGTCCCACCTCCCCACACCCTCTCATGCTGTCCTTAGGAGGTCATGCGGCAAGACAAATAGCCAAAGGAGCCCACTCTGAGCCTAGAGCAGCATGGGGTGGAGGGACGGAGTGTGGGCACTCTAAGCATCCCTAATCAGCCAATGTGCTATCTCCACCTGGGCTGACCATGGACCAGGATGCCTTGCAGGACTCTGTCAAGATTTTTCTTGTTCAAATTTAAAAAACCAATCCAACTTCTGGGCTGGCTTGTGAGCTGGGGAAGTACCCATGTCACACGATGTGGGCATGATGTTGTGGGAATTAGAACCTCAGAGACTCCATATCTGCTCTGTCCTGTCTACCATTGCTGTGCCTCCTTATTTTGGACCTGCCTGTATCCTGCCATAGAGCACCCAGGCTTTTAGTGAGGGGTAGAAAATGTGACCACTTCGGCAACCTCACTAGAAAAAATTTCTTCCACATAACATCTTTGTATTCCATCTTTTAAAATCCTGTAAAACATTTTATGAAGTGTGTACCCCGAGGTCTGATAAAAAACAGTGTGTTTAAATTTTTAAAAATGTGTTACAGTAAAAGACACATTGCCATTAATCCCCTCCAAAGTACCTCCTCTCATTTCTAACAGGTTTGTCCCATTGTTCTCACTTTGTAAGCACTTCTGGAAACCTCCTTTTGTGGGTGTCTTTAGCTACTCTGTCCTAGCTGCTACAGTGTCCTGAAGCAATTTAAAAGGTTTACTTTGCATAGTCATTATAGCTTTGGGGAAGAACCAGAAGTCTCACTGTGCCAGGTGCCGTGAATTAGGTGAGTGAGGGCACACTGTCCTGTTTGAGGAGCCTGTCTTTCTGTTAGATGGTGCTCAGCAGCGGCATTGACCATAATTTTCTTCACACCCTATAAAGTCATTCATGAAAGAGGGCTTCCAGACTGCTTCAGAAAGTGGTAGGCATGACAGGATAAGTGTTTTCAAAGTGAGGAGAAGCATTTTGAGAGGGATTATTCTGAAACATTCACCATTCACTATATTATTTTGAGCGATCTGTGCACACATACAGAAATTATTAAAAAAAAAAACTACCTCATTGTGACTGCCTATTTGTTCTCCATCCAGCTGGAAAAATTACAATATTCCTGAGCCACACCCCCAATTTTTCTTCTTCTTCCTTTCTCCCCAACTTGTATATCCAGCATCCTGACTTTTCTTTGAGTTTTGAAACATTTGGATGTGTACTTTAGTAATGTGCTTTCTTTTGAATGTTTTAAATTTTATGTAAAGTATCAAGCTATATTTTCTGTTCTACGACTTGTACTTTTCATCACATTATGTTCCTGAGATTCTTCTGTTAACACATATAACAGCAATTCCTTCCTTTCCACTTGCTTAGTACAGTATTTCACTGTCTGCCCCAATTCCTAAAATTATTTTCAATAAAGTGTCCAGGTTTTTAAGTGAAATAATTTTAGATCCACATAGAGGTGGCAAAAAGTAGTCCAGGAATTTTCTGTACATCACTCCCCTGCTGCCCCATGGAAACATCTTATGTAACCACAGTACATTAGCAAAACCAGGCAGTTAACATTAGAAAAGCTACTCAGCTTTATTTTTGCTATTAGAGTACCACTACTATGTGCATCCTTTTTTCCTAAGATCTATACCCAGGAAATAAATCATGGAATAGAATCAAGTGTTCATGAGAAACAGTTTTCTAAAGATAGTAGCCATCTACATCTCCACTGGTTTTTCATTTTGTTCATGATGATCTTAGGTATTCTTTGTCTTTTGCTATTTATATACATAATTTGTTAAAGCTCAGCTTTTTATTTTGAGATTATAGTAGATTCGCCAACAGTTGTAAGAAATAAAACCTACCCTGTGTGTCCTTCATCTGGTTTTCCCTAACTGTAATATCTTGCAAGACCACATATAATGGAGTTAAATAGCATAACCTGGTATCAAAACAGTCAAGGCAACAGAACATTTTCACCGCCACAAGGAACCTGTCTATTCCCCCTCTTATAGCTACACTCACTTTCCGCCCACCCCAACCCACCCCTTCTAACCTATGCCAGCCACTAATCCTTGATTCATTTACACAGACTTGTCATCTCCAGAGTTTCAGTGAATTACACAGCAAGTGATCTTTTGGAGTTGACTTTCCTCACACAGCATAGTTTAATGGAGATCCATTAAACTACTCTTTGTATCACTAGTTCATTCCCTTTTACAGCAGTAAAAGTAGTGTTCCATTGTATGAATGAAGCAATTTGTTTAATCATCCCCCTATGGAGAACATCTGGATTACTTTCAGTTTGGGACCATTGCAAATAAAGCTGCTATAAACCTTCACATATAGATTTTTATGTGAACATGAATATTTATTTCTCGAGGATAATGTTGAGTCATACACATGCTTGTTTGTTTTGTAAAGAAATTCACAAACTTTCCCAGAGTGGCTCTTCCACTTTATGCTCTATCCAGAAAGAAACATATGGGTGATCAGTCTCTCCCAACCCTCACCAGAATTTGGTGATATTGTAATTTATGTTTTAAGCCATCCTGGGAGATACATAATATATGTTATTGAAATTTTAATCTACATTTCTCTAATGGTTAACAATGTTTAAAATCTTTTCATGTGCTTATTTGCCATCTTTATAGCCTTAGGTGAAATGTTTGTTCTTATCTTTTGTCTATTTTTAACTGGATTTTTGGTTGGTTTTGAGTATTGAGTATAGTTTATGTTCTGGATACTACTCTTCTGTCAACTATATGATTTGCAAATATTTTCTCCCACCTTGCAGCTGTCTTTTCAGCTGCCTAGCAAGGTATTTTGCAGAGTAAAAGCTTTCTATTCCAATGAAGCCCAACTTTACTATTTTTTCCTCTTACGATATGTTGATGTCTAAAAATTCACTATTAAACTCCAAGTCCCAAAGATTTTCTCCTATGTTTTTCTAAAGATTTTAAAAAATAGTCTTATATTTTTACAAATGTCCATGGGCCATTTTGAGTTAATTTTTTGTGAGTTGCAAAACTCTAGTTGTAGGACATTTTTCCTCTAGAAAAGTCCAGATGGCCAGGTGCTGCAGCAGCATTTGTTGGAAAGGCTGCATTTCTCTATTGAATTACTCTTCTACCTTTATCAAAGTCTTTTGGAATAGTGATGGAAGTCCAGACTTCCAAATGGTCTCTGCTAACACTGTAGGTGGGAGACCCCATAGAAATGAAATTCCTGGCTCTGAAACCCCTCCACCCTAACCAACGAGTGGAAGACTGTATGGTCCAAATGTGTTCCCTCAGAGTCATTTGTTAGAAATATAATCTCCAAATTCATGTTAATAGCATAAAGAAGTGGGACTGGTGGGGGATTATTAAATTATAAGGGGTCTGTCTTCATGAACAGGTTAATCTGTTGTGAATTAATGGATCAAAGGGTAATTGAGGGGACTGGGTTCATTTGAATAGTGAGCTCTCTGTCAAACTTGCTCTGCCTTGCCACATGACACCTTTTACCACATCATGGTGCAGCAAGAGAGTTATTACTTGATGTCAACGCCATGATATTGGACTTACAAGCTTCCAGAACTCTGAGCTAAATAAATCTCAGATATCTTGTGGTTGATACAGAAAACTAAGGGGTATCTTGGTGTGGACTGGTAATAGAAGTCTCTGTACCTTCCACTTGGATTTTGCTGGCATAGATAAATAACTGTGACACAGATTAATTATTCTGTGATGCGTGGCTTTACTGGAGAAGTTACTGACTAAAGGTTTTCTGTATTGCTAAATTACCCCTTTCCTGGTCCTTCTATTAGAGATCAATCTTTCCCTGGGCTTCTATTTTTGCCTGTGCTTGTGGACATCTTTTGGATTCTGGGTTCTTTAACTCCAAATCCCACGTATATGAAATACAAGGAAAACTCAAGTATCCATGTTGTCTCTTGGATCCCTCAGCCCCTTTATTTAATCCACTTTTCAGAGTTTTTTTGTGTTTGTTTTATATACAATATCCAGAGTAGTATGCAGTTGTATTTAGCATTAGGACTAGGAAAAAGTACGTATATTTCATCTTTCTATGTACATATTTTAATATAAACTTACATTGAAATACACATGCACAAAACCAGATCACAAATGAATCACTAATTGACACTATCATGTGACAGCCACTGTGCTTTATCGACAAATGTATCACTTGGGGACTTTAAGAGTGATCCTATCCATGTAACCAGCACCGAGACTATTGAGACAATCAGTATAATCAGTACTGTAGAAGTCCCCATCATGGCCCTCTTAGTCATTACCCTGTGCTTCTCACAATAGGAACAGGCACTCAGATATATCAGCCCGTATTGACATTTACATAAGTTGTCAATCAATATGTATTCTTTTGCATCTAGCCCTTTCCCTTAGTATTGAGTTTGTTAGAGTCATTCATGACATTGCATATAGTATTAGTTGGTTTCTTTTCATTGATGTAATATTCTCTTGTATGAATCTTTCATAGTTCATTTATTTACCTCACTATAGAAGGTATTTCAGTTGTCTACTATGTGTAGTTATTACAAATATTGCTGTTACCAAAAATTTTGTCCATCTTTTTTGGAGTGAATGTGTGTACTTATTTTCCTATGTAAATATCTAAGTGTGGAGCTGAGAATCATAGAGTGTATTTTTAGATTTGGTAGACACTTACAGCTTTCCAAAGTGGTCATACAGCACACTAGTGGCCTGTGAGAGACAGTTCTGGCATTGTAGGCCTGGTAACACTTGCTGCTTATTCCTCTTTTAATTCTGGTAGATTTATGGTGCTGCCACACCGCAGTTGTAATTAGTATGTTCCTCATGAGAAACGGTGTTGGGCACCTTTTATTGTGTATTTATTATACATTTAGGTAGCGTCATAATGAAGTATCTGTCCATGTGTTTTCCCCCCTTTTAAATCAAATTTTCTGGCATTTCTTATTGATTTGTAGAAATATATTCTGTATCCTGGTATCTTGTTATTTGTGTGTGTTATAAATATATTGTCAGCCTGTGGACTGCTTTCTTACTTCCTCAATGATATATTTCAATGAGCAGAATGTCTTATTTTGTACTAGTGTGCATTATTTATAGAGAATAATGGGCTTTATTTTGGCATATGTGTATATGCATGTAGCATACTTTACTGCCCTTTGGCCCTTCCCTTTTCTCTCCCTCTCTGATTCCTTTCTTTTTCTTTAAGTCTCCCTTCTCCATGTCATCCAGTCTCCATGTCATCTTCCCCTCCCAAGACTCCACATATGAGAGAAAACTATGATATTTGTCATTCTGAGTATGGCCTATTTTGTTTAATGCAATGTTATTTTCAATCCCTTTTCTTACAAATGGCATTATTTCATTCTTCTTAACAGCTGATTAACATTCCATAGTGTATATACACCATTCTCTATTCAGTTGATGAGCATGTAGGGTGTTTCCATTGTTTAGCTATTGTGAATTGTACCACAATACACATGGGTAGACAGTATCTGTATATTGTGTTGACTTTAATTATTTTTAGATATATATGGAAGAGTGGTATAGCTGGATCAATTGGTGGCTCTATTTTTTTTAGGACTCTTCTTACTTACTTTTGTATGGCTGTACTAATTTACATTCCCATCAACAATGTATGAAGGTTTGTGTTTCCTTACATCCTTGCCAGCATTTATCATTTTTTTGTATTCTTGATGATAACCATTCTGAATGGAGTAAGACAGAGTAATTTCTGTATAATTTGTGCATTCTCTCAATGATTATCATGCTGATTTTTCTTTCATATATTTATTGATCACTTGTAATCCTTTTGAAAGGTGCCTGTTCAGTTTATTTGCCCATTTATGATTGAATTATTTGTTATTTTGGTATTAATTTTTTGAGCTCTTATTATAGTCTGTATATTAATCCTCTGTTGGATGAATAGCTGGCAAAGACTTTCTACCCTCTTTAGGCTGTCTCTTTAATCTGTTATTGTTTCCTTTGCTATACAGGAGTCTTTTAATTTGATGGAATCCTATTTGCTGACGCGTGCTATTATTTCCTGAGCTATTAGTCCTAGTCAGGAAGTCTTTGCCAGTGCCTGTGGTTGCAAGTGTTTCCTTTGGACTGTCTTACAGCAGTTTCAAAGTTTCTGTTTTTGTATCTAGATGTTTGATCCATTTTGAATTGGTTTTAGTATAGGATAAGAGATCAAGATCTAGTTTCAATCTTCTGCAAGTAAATATTCAGTTTTTCCAGCACCATATTTTTGTTGTTTAGTGTGTGTATTTTTTTTGTACTGGGAAATCGAACTCACGACCTTGCCCTTGCCCAGCAGGCACTTGTGCCGCTGAACTAAATCCCCGGCCCTTGGTGTGTGTATTTTTGAGATAGAGTTTCACTATGCAGTTCAGGCTGGACTTGAACTAACTCACTTTGTAGCCTAGGGTGGCCTCAAATTCACAGCGATCCTCCTGCTTCAGCCTCCTGAGTGCTGGGGTTACAGCCATGAGCCACCATGCCCGGCTCCCAGGACCACCATTAAAGAGGTTGTGTTTTCTCCACTGCATGTCTTAGGCACACTTATCAAGAATCAAGTGGTTGTATTCGTGTGGGTTTGTTTCTGTGTCCTCTATTCTGTTCCATTGGTCTATACATCTATTTTTATGCCAGTACTATATTGTTTTTGTTACTGTGGCTTTGTGATACAAAGACTGCTAAAAAATGTTGTGTGTTTAATGTTTAACATGTATTACAGTAAAAGATATGTTGCCGTTAGTTTCCCTCAAAATAAACCCCTTCACTTTAAACACATTTATATCATCATTCATGTAACCTTCTGAAGCAATTCTAGAAGTCTTCTTTCATCAGTGTCTTTATGAAATGTGACCAAAAAATTCAGTGAATGCTGCTGTAGAGTACCATCTGACAAGAAGACAGGTTATTGGTTCTGGCTCATCCCCAAAAGTCAGGATGACCAAGAAATGTGTTATGGTTTAAAACTAAAATAACCCCAAATTCTTATGTGTGTGGAATGTGACTGGATCATGGGGACACTATAATGGACTTGCTGTTAGGAGGTGGGTCTGGTTGGAGACTGACCCCAGGAAGAGTATATCCTTTTTAAAAACCGTATTAGTACATATTTACATTATGTACATGGAGTTTTCATGCAGCACAGGTAGCAGGTACACATATGTAATACATCTTGATTCTTTTAAATTCCCCCTTCCCTCTCCATCTACCTCCCTCCCTTGATCTCTAGATCCCCCCCCCATTTTCATGATCCTTGATCATGATCCTTCCATGATCCTTTCATGATCCTGTTGTGTTATTAGTAGTATATGTTTGTGAAATATAATGTTCACTTTCATTGTGGGTATTTGGTATAGATGCATCCCATATCTTAGATTTTGATGATAACCACTCTCCATTCCATGCCTTGCCTTTGGTCTCTTGAACCCCTTGTCATTTACAAAAGATCTCCCTGTTTCCTTTTATCAATCCTTTATTTTGCTCTTTAATTGAACTATACTTTATCCAAATAAGAGCTATTATAGAGTATTTAACCTATGTGTCTGATTTATTAACTTAATATGTTCCAGGTATATCTATTTTTCCTACAAAAGTCTCAAATTTATCCATCCTTATAGCTGAGAAGTATTCCATTATGTATAGATACCACATTTTATTTTTTATGTGTTGATGGGCATACAGGCTGCTTCCAGGATTTAGCTATTATGAATTGTACTGCTATAAATATTGGTATGCATATATTGCTATTATATGGTATATCTTTAGCTCTTTGGGAAGATACCTAGAAGAGAAATAGTTAGGTGAAATAGAATTGCTCTTTTTCATTCTTTGAAAAATCTCCATACTGATTTCCATAATGGCTGTACTACTTTACATTGCCACCAGCATGTAGAAGGGTTCCCTTTTCACCACAGCCATACCAGCATTTGTTATTATTAGGTTTCTTGATAATTGCCATTTTTTTCTGATGTAAGATGAAATTTTAGCATTGTTTTAATTTGCATTTCTTTAGTGGGTAAAGATGAACATTGTTTTCATGTGTTTATTGGCCATTTATACTTCTATCATTTTATTTATTTTAGTTGCCCATCTAAGCTTTTTTTTTATTTTAAAGAGAATAAAACCAAACAAAATAAAACCGAACAAAGCCAATCAAGACAAATGAGTGCAAGTGACACAGGACTTCAAAACAATAGGAAATCAACAATGGTTACTATCATGCCTCTTGTCTTCAAAATAGTTGCAGATACCTTCAGACATGGTAAAAATCAAACAGAATAGAACTAATAAAAACAAAACATTGAACGCAATAAAGGACTTCAAAATAAGACAATAGCAAATCCAAAATGGCTACCATAATATATCTTGTTATCTTTGAAATAGCTGCCCATGCCATCAGATATAACAAAATCAAATAAAACAAAACAGAATAAAACCCAACCCAACAGAACAATGAAAATGATACAGGACTTTAAAACAAGATAATAGGAATTAACAGTGGCTACCACCTTCAGAAGAAGATCCTCCATTAGATGCCACCTATACCATTATCCTTTGAATGGATGATCAGATTACGGCCCCTAGAACTGCAAAGTCAGTGAAACACACCATTACAAGCATCAAATTGCATTTCACCTTAATAGCCATCATCACAGCCTGTGTTTCTCTGGATCAGCTGATCACTTATGAGTGGTGGTAGGGGAAATGGCTCTTCTTTGTTTCCCAGCCCTTGCAACAGAAGGGGATGGGGTCTGGCTGTCTTCCTAGTAGTCCATGTATGCTACTGATTCACAGGAGGGGCTTGCTTCATGGTAACTTGTTCTCTTCCCCTGAAGTCCACAAATGGTGCTGACTCACGGGAAAAGGCTGGGGTCTAGCTATCTCCCTGGCAGTCTGCGCATGGCACTGATTCACAGGCAGGGCTTGCTTCTTGATGACTTCTTATTCTCTTCCCCAGTTGGCCTTTTATTATTGGACCTTGTATTTCAGTTGGTCTAATTTTTTTTTAGTTCACTATATATACAAAATATTTGTTCTCTGAGTATTAGAGGACAAAATTTTTTTCCTCCTCTGTTGGTTATTTGCTTTTTTATGAAAAATATTTTTAATTTGATATAATCCCATTTGTTGATTCTTACTGTTATTTCTTTTTTATATAATTTTTATTTTAAAGAAAGTAAAACCAAGCAAAATAAAACAGAATAAAACCAATCAAAACAAAACAATATAAGAAATACAAGACTTCAAAACAAGATAACAGGAAATCAACAATAGCTATGCCTAATGCCTCTCATTGTCTTCAAAATAGCTGCCCATACCATCAAAACATAGTAAAATCAAACAAAACAGAACAGAATAGAACCAACAAAACAGTGAACACAATACAGGATTTCAAAACAAGATAATAGTAAATCCAAACTGATTACTATAATATGTCTTGTTATCTGTCAAATAGCTGCCCATGTCATCAAATTTAATAGAATCAAACAAGAAAAAACAGAATAAAACCAAACACAACAAAATAATGACAATTATACAGGACCTTAAAACAAGATAATAGGGAATTAACAATGGCTACCACCTTAGAAGGACATCCCCAATAGAGGCTACATTGTGTGTTGTTATTCTCTGAGTAGATAATCGGACTTTAGGCCTGCAAGTTCAATGAAATGGTAAACACTACAAGCACTGGACTGTATTCTACTCCAATAGCTATCATCTCAGCCTGTGTTGCTCTGGATAAGCTGTCCCTTGGTGGCAGGGGGGAAACCTTTGTTCTTCTTGTCTCCCAGCCTGCATGCCAGAAGGGGCTGGCGTCTCATTCTCCCTATGCCCCACATATGGCACCAACTCACAGGAAGGATTGGCTTCTCATTCTCCTCCCAGCAGCCTGCCAATGGTACCAGCTCACAGGAAGGGACTGGCATCTGGTTCTCTTCCCCGCGGCCCATGCATGGTGCTGACACACAGGAAAGAAATGACTTCTTGTTCTCCTCCCAGCGGCCTGCAAATGGCACCCACTCATCTTACTGTCCTTTCTTGGCAGTTGGAGTTCTGTTGAGAAAGTTCTGCCTATACCTATGACTCCCAGAGTTTTATCTACTTTATCTTTTGGTAGGTTTACTGTTTCTATTTTAATGTTTGGATCCTTGACCCATTTTGATTTTAACTTAGTACATTGTGAGAGATATGAGTTCAGCTTTACCCTTCTGTATATAGATAGCCAGTTTTCCCAGCACCATTTGTGAAAGCGGTTATCTTTCCTGCAACCTATGCTCCTGGCATCTTGATCAAAACTCAAATAGCTGACTGGATGTGGTGATATTTCTTGATCTTCTGTTCTGTTCCATTGACCCACATGTCTGTTTCTGTCCCAGTAGCATGCCATGTTTATTACTGTTTTGTAGCATCACTTAAAGTCAGGTACTGTGATACTTCCTGCTTTGCTCTTGTTGCCCCGGATTATTTTTGCTATTCTGGGTTTTTTCTGGTTCCATATGAACTTTAGGATTTTGTTCTCCAGTTCTGTGAGGAATAGTGTTTGTATTTTGATCAAGATCAAGTTGAACCTATTGAGCTCTGGAAATATGTCCATTTTTTAAAATATTGGTTCTGTCTGTCCAGTAACAGGGATATTGTTTCATTTTCTGACGTCCTCTTCAATCTCCTTTTTCGGAGTAATGTAGTTTTCATTGTAGAGGTCTTTCACTTCCTTGGTTACGTTAATTCCTACGTATTGCACTCTTCTGGTGCTGTTATGAAGGATATTGCTTTCCTAATTTCTTTCTGTGAGTGCATTATAGTATTGATATCCACAAACTATCAATTTTTGTGTGTTGATTTTATACCCTCCCACACTGATGAAATTGCTTGTTAATTCTAAGAAGTTTTTTGGTGGAATTCTTAGGGTCTTCTATTTAGAGTATCGTGTCCACTGCAAATAATGATAACTTGACTTCTTTCCACACAAATTCCTTTTACTCTTGTACCTGATTGCTTTCGCTAATATTTTAAACAGTATGTTGAACAGAAATGGTGAATGTGGGCATCCTTGTCTTATTCCTGATTAAGAAGGAAAGCTTTCAGTTTTCCCCTCATTTAACTTAATTATGGTCTTTGGTTTTTCATAAATGGCTTTTATCAGATTGAGGTTAGATCCTTCTATACCTATTTTCTTCACTTTTTTTTTTAAATCAAGAAGTGGTATTGTATTTTGTTCAAAAGCTTTTTCTGAATCTATGGATATGATCGTGTGGTTCTTGTCCTTGTTTCTGTGGTCACAATGTATGATCCTTTGTATTATGCTTTCTATTTGCCAATATCTTACTGAGGATTTTTGTACTTGTGTTCATTAAAGAGGTAGGCCTGTAGTTTCCTTAATTAGTTGGATCTCTTTATGGTTTTGGGATCAGAGTGATGCTAAGCTTCCAGAAATGAGTTTGGAAGCACTCACTGAAGAGTTTAAGAAGTGTTGATTATATAATGTCCATGAAGTCTTTTGTAGTATTCACTAATGACTCCATCAGGGCCTGGGTTTTTACTAGTTTGTAGTATTTCATTGCTTGTTATTGGATTGTTTAAAATTTTTATGACTTCTTGGCTTAGTTTTGGTAGTTTATAGGAATCTAGGAATCTGTCCATTTTCAAGATTTTCCATTGTTGTAATACAGTTTTTCAGGATAGATAATATCTTCTGGATTTCAGTGGTATTTGTTGTGATTTTATTTTTTCATTTCAAATTACATTGACTTGAGTTTTTTCTATCTTTTGTTTGATAATTTTGGCTAAGGGTTTGTCTATTTTCTTTATTCTTTTAAAGAACCAGCTCTTTGATTCATTGGTCCTTTATAACATTTTAATCTCAATTTCATTAATTTACTCCCTGATATTTATGATTTTTCTGCTTAAATTTGGCTTGGGCTTGGATTGTTGTTTTTTGAGACTCTTTAAATCCTTCATTAGGTTATTTCTTTTTACTTGCTTTGTTTTTCTAATGTGAGTATTGATTTCAATAAGATTCTCTCTTAGTACTGCTTTCTTTGTGTTTTAAAGATTACAGTGTATTATATTGGAATTGTCATTTGATTCCAGAAATTGTTTAATTTATTCCTTGATTTTTTTCTGTGACCTCTTGGTTGTTAGGAAGTGTGTCATTAAATTTCCAGATTTTTTCACATTTTCTCTGATTGGTTTCTATTTTCATTGCATAATGGTCTTACAAGAAACACAGGGTGCTTTTAATTCTTTTATGTTTATTTAAGTAGGCTTTGTTGACTAGTATGTGTTCCTTTTTGGAGAAAGTTCTATGTGCTGTTGAAAAGAATGTGTACTCTGTTGTTGTAAAATAGAACACTCTCTGTGTCTCTGTCTTTGTGTGTGTGTGTTTGTCTGTCTGTCTCTTTCTCTCTCTATATATAGTATATATAATATGGTATACATCTTTAGTATTTGATATATGTCACATTTATATTTGTTCATATGTATACGTATTTGTTCATATATTCAAGGGTGTGGTTCAACTCTAATATATCTTTATTGATTTTTTTGTCTAGTTGATCACTTTTTTTGCAAAAGCAGGTATTTAGGTCACCCACTATGATTGTATTATTGTTTATTCAATCTTTTACATTGAGCAGTTTCATGATGACAGATGCTCCAGTATTTGTTGCATATATATTTACAGGTGTTATCTCTTCTTGTTAGTTTTTCCTTATGTAGCATTCAGTGACCTTCTTTGTCTATTCTGATCATTAGCTTGAAGTTTACTTTGTCTGATAGTAAAATTGCTACCCATTTGTTTTCTGAGCATGTGTGCATGAAATAATGATTTTTGTCCTTTAATATTTTTATTCATGATTATCTTTTTGAATGAGATAACTTTCTTGAATACAACAGACTATTGGATTATTTTTTTAATTCAGTCTGCCAATCTGTGTCATTTAATGGAGAGCTAAGACCATTAACATTGTGAATTATTATTGAAAAGTGCTGATTTATTCCTACCATTGTGGTTGTTTTCTGCTGATGACTCCTTTAATTTTTTTCTGTCTTCCTTCTTTCCTTCCTCCCTTCCTTCCTTCCTTTCCTTCTTATCTTTCTTGGTTGTTGTTTTTCTATTTGCCTTACTTTATGTATTCATTTCTTATGCATTTTTGGCTTTACTGACTCCATTTTATCTGTCTAGGATATTCTTGAGTAGATTCTATATGCTGGTTTAGTGTTCCTAAATATCTTGCTTTTTTCATAGAATGTCCTTATTTCCCTTCTATTCTGAAACAATGCTTCTCTGGATATGTTACTCTGTGTTGGAAATGGTTTGCTTTTAGGGCTTCAAATACTTTGCCTCAAGCTGTTCTGATGTTGAAGTTTCTGTTGAGAAGTCTGCTTGTATTCTAATGAGTTTACCTTTATATGTGATTTTTAAAAATTTTCTTATATAAATTTTAAAATTTGGGTGTTTTTAGGGGTTGAAAATCTGGCATTCAATTATAATCTGTGTGGGGAGCTTCTTTTTTCATTGTAGCTGGTTACTGTTTTGTAGGTCTGACTTAATATGCTCAACTCTTTCCTTGTACTGGGAAGTTTTCTATCATAGTTTTTGAAACATATTTTTTTTACTGCATTCTGTATTTACTATGTGTATATTTCTTTCTGTATTCCAGCTTCCCTCTAACTCCACGGAGCCTTAAGTAGATCTTAGTGTTGTCCAGTAGCTGTCAGGTGGCTGGATCTAGTGTTTGTGATTGACTAATTGTCCAAGCATCCATCACTTAAGATGATGTTTTTAACTCAGGAAGATACCTAGAGGCATATCTGGGTCAAATGGAATTTCTATTTTTTTGGTTTTTGAGAAATCTCCATACTGATTTTCATGGTGCTTGTACCAGTTTATATTTCTGCCAGTGATGTAGGATGGTCCTTCCCCTCAGCCTCATTAGCATTTTGGGATTTCTTGATGATAGTTGTTCATTCTGGAGTAAAATGAAATCTCAATATTGTTTTAATTTCCATTTCTCCAGTGGCCAGAGATGTTAAGTATTTCTTCATGAACTTATTGGCCATTTGTATTTATTGTTCTGAGAAGTGTATCTTCATTGCTCATATAAGAAAACCCTATTTTTTGTGGAGATTCTTCTATCTCTGACCTGGCACACAGTCGATGAGATTCTTTTGATTCTATTCCTGTAAATCTACTTCACAAATTCCTTGTATAATTATACATATATTTTATATGAAATATGTCCTTCTGGAGTACCCTAAAACACTATTCTTAGCAACACTGAGTACTGATCAATGAACATGACACTTGTCACCATTTATTTATTTAATATCTCAGCTTAGTAATGTGACTTTTGGTGCATTGAGCTTGCACATCTTCACATTATCTTTAAGTATTTCATATTTTAATATTACCATAAATAGTACAGCTTTACTTTAATTTCTACTAATTCCTGTTTGTGTATTTGTAAAAATACAATTAATGAATATGTATGGGTTTTGTTTCTACAATCGTGCAGTTTTCACTTCCAGTTGTTATGGTTTGTGTCTAGATGTCCCCTCAAAGCCTGATGAAGTCATGGGGGCAGGCGTTCTAGAGGCGGTTGAATCTAGTGTTTGTGCCTGATTCATGGTCCATGCTGGGATTAAGGGTGTGAGTGCTGTGCCTGCCCTAAAGCAGGCACAGAAAAAGACTTGTCTTCTTTCTTGCGTGTTGCTTTTGCTGTCTTCCCTTGCTGCTTTGCTGCCTTCTGAATGCCATGAATATTTCTCCTCAGTGAGGCCGGTTGCCGTGTTGTGCTGCTTTGGAGCCAGCCCATCATGACCTGAAACCTCTACAAACTGTGCCTCGAATAATCCTTTTTTTCCTTTTAACATCTGCAACCTCACCAGAATTTATTATTGTTTGACTTCTTGGTGAAAGACATTTGTTCAGGATTAGGGTGGAATCTCATTTTCATTTGTGTTTCTATTAAAGAGCCAGAAATGTTGAACTTTTATCACGTATCTATGTGCCATTTGTATTTATTCTTCTGAAAAGTGTCTACTTCAATTGCACATTTTTTATTGGCCTTTTACTTGGGGTTCTTATTTTTAAATTCTTTATTTTTTCTAGGTGTTAGTCCTCTGAGGTATGACTGGCTTAATTTTTTCCCATTCTGTATCTTCATTCCATTGGTTGTTTTATTTGCTGTGTAGAAGCTCTGTAAATTTTATATAATTTAATTAGTTGCTTTTAATGCTATTTCTTTTGCAATTAGGGTTCTATTCAGAAAGTCCTTGCCTATGCCTTGTGTCTTCAACAGTTTTGCCTTTTTATGTCCCAGTATATTAAGTTTTGCTGTTTTAACATTTAGATATTTGATCCATTATTCTTTTATGTGAGTACATGGCAAGAGATATAGTCTAGCTTCAGTCTTTTTCTAAATGTGTATAGATTATTTGCCCAGAACCATTTGCTGAAGAGATGATCTTTGCTCCAGTATATGATTTTGGTCCCTTTGTCAAAGATCAGGTAACTGAATGTGTCTAAGGTTGTTTTTACATCTTCTATTCTGTTCCATTGATTCACATGTCTTTTTAAATTTGTTAAAAAATTTTTTTGGTAATTAACATGCTGCTTTATTTACTGTGGCTTTAAAACTTGAAATCTGAGATTGTGATGCTTCATGCTTTGTTCTCAGGATTGCTTTTGCTGTTCTGAATCTCTTCTAATTCTATATAAATTTTAGTTTTTTTTCTAGTGTTTGAGGAATGTTACTGGTATTTTGCTTGAGATTGCATTAATTTGTGTATATATTTTGAGAAATATGGTCATTTTGACAATATTCGTTCTGCCTATCCAGAAAGAGGGAATACCTTTGCATTTTCTAATACCTTGTTTGATCTCTTTTTTTCAGAGTTCTGTAATTTTCATCGTAGTTATCTTTAACTTTAATTCCTAAACGTCTAGTTTTTCCTTGATGCTATTGAGAATGGTATTATTTTCCTAATTTCTTTCTTGTTGAGTTTATTATTGGTGTACAGAAATGCTATTGATTTTTTGTGTTAATATTGTATCCTGCTACATTACTGAATGTAGTTATTAATTCTAGGAGTCCTTTGGTGGTTTTTTTGTCTTCTATGTAAAATATCATGTGATTGGAGCAGAATGATAATTTTACTTCTTCCTCTCTATATATACTCTTTCCATTTCTTTCCCTTATATGATTGCTCTGGCTAATGTTTCAAGTGCTATATTGAATAGAAGTGGTGATAGTGGATATTCTTGTCTTGTTTCTCATTTTAGAGGGAAAGATTTCTGCTTTTTCTCATTTAATTTGATATTGGCTATCGGTTTGTCATAAACGACTTTTGTCAGATTGAAGTAAGGTCTTTCTATGCCTATTTTTTCAGGTTTTTTTAATATCATAAAGGACCACTGGATTTTGTCAAATGCTTTTCAGCATGTGTTGATATGATCATGTGATCTTGTCTTCTCATCTGTTTATGTGGTATATATAACCATCCTTTGTGTATATAAAACCACCCTTGCATCCTTGGAGTGAAACCTACTCAGTCATAATGTGTGGTCTTTTTGAGGATTTGTTACATTCTATTTGCCAATATCTTATTGAGGATTTTTGTATCTATGTTTATTAAGGAGACTGGTGTGTAGTTTTCTTTTTCAGTTAGATTTTTGGGATCATAGAAATGCTGACTTCCAATAATGAATTTTATATACTCCTTCCCTTTGAATTTCATTTATGAGTGTGAGGAATATTGATATTATAACCTCTTTGACGGTCTTGTAGAGTTTATGGGCAAATCAATCAGGTATACTATTGGACTTTTTTATAGATTTTTTAAAATTACTGCCTCAATTTCATTACTTGTTATTGGATTGTTCAGAATTTTAATGTCTTTTTGGTTTAGTCTTGATACTCTGATGTTTCTCAGAACCTATCTATTTCTTTAAGATTCTAATTTGTTGGAGTAAAATTTTTTATAGTTACTAATGATCTTTTGGATTTCTGTGGTATCTGTTGTGAGTTTACCATTTTTATTTCTAATTGAATTTTTTTCTAATTGAAGTTGGTGTATTTTCTTTTTTTAGGTAAATTTGGCTAAAGGTTTGTCTATTTTGTTTATCCTGTCAAAGAACAGGCTTTTCAGTTCATTAACTCTTTGTATTCTTTTTCAGTCTCAATTTTATTAATTTCTTTTCAGCTTTTTATGATTTCCCATATTAAAGCAGGTTTGGGTTTGTCTCCAGGTATCTTAAGGTGAATCATTAAGTTTTTATCTGAATGTACCCCACTGTGCTAATGTAAGCATTGACTGCAATAACCTTCCCTCATAGGACTGCTTTCGCTATTTCCCCTAGGTTCTGGTATGTTATACTGGCATTATTTTTTTATACTGGCATTATTATTTGATTCTAGGGGTTGTTTAATTTCTCCATTGTTTTTTTCTATGATCCGTTGAGGGTATAGGAATATATTATATAATGTCCAGTTAGTGAAATTTCTTATTTCTAATTTTACGATGCTCTGATGTGATAGGACACATGGGTGACTTGGATTCTTTTGTAGTTACTTCAGCATGCTTTATGGACTAGTATATGGCTTATTTTGGAGAAACTTGCATGTGTTGCTGAGAAGAACATGTATTCTGTTGTAGTAGGGTAGAACACTCCATAGGTATCTATTATATCCATTTGTTCAAAGGTGTGGTTTGGCTCTGATATTTCTTTGTTGACTTTTTTGTTTTATTGACCTCTTTTTTTGTGAAAATGGGGTATTGTGTTAGTGTTTATTTGATAGTTTTATGTCCTGTTGTGTTTGGTGCATATATATTTACAATTATTATCTTTCCTTGTTGAATTGTTTCCTTAACTAATATGTAGTGACCTTCTTTGCCTCTTCTGATCAATTATATATTGAAGTTTACTTTGTCTAAGAAAAGTATTGTTAACCCTGCTTGCTTTCAGTCTTGGTGCATAGAACATTGTTTTCTATCCTTTGATTTTCAGTCTATCAATTTCTTTTTGCATTAAACAAGTTTCTTGAATGCAACAGATTTATTACATTCTGGGTTTTGTCTTGTTTTGTTTTTTGATCCATTCTGCCAGGCTGTGTTTCTTAGTCAGAGAGTCAAGACCAGTTACTTTGAGAATTATTATCGGAAGGTATTAATTTATTCTTTTTTTGGGGGGGTACCGGGGATCGAACTCACGACTGCACTTGCAAAGCAGGCGCTTATGCCGCTGAGCTGGATCCCTGGCCCAATTTATCCTTTTTATTCTTTTGACTTTTCCATTTTTCCTTCTCTGTCTATTTGGCTTATTTGATGTGTTCTTTCTCTCTGTTATTTTGGCTTTATTTCATTCTCTGTCTAGGATATTCTTGAGTAATTTTTGGAGTCCTGGTTTGGTGTTTACATATCTCTTAAAATGTTCTTTGTCATGGAATGCTCTTATAGCTCCATTAATTTTAAAAGATAGTTTTGCAGAATATATTAGTCTAGATTGGCTGTTATTTACTTTAATGCCTGAAACACTTACTCTAAGCTCTCCTGCATTTAAATTAGAGAAATCTGCTGTAATAGTAATGTAATTTCGTAAATCTGCTGTAATAGTAATGTAATTTCGTGTGTGTGTGTATAATATATATATATATATATATATATATGTATATATATATTTGCTTTTTTCTAACAACTTCTGATATTCTCTCCTTTTGTGGACTCCTGGGATTTTTACCAAGGTGCATGGAGAGCTTCTCTTTTCCTCACAGTCTCTCCATAGCACTGGTGTTCTATTAGCCTTGCTTATTTGTATTTTGAAATCTTTCCTCACATTTGGAAAGTTTTCTACTATGATTTCTATAATCAGATTTTTATACACTATATTCTATTTTTTAATTTCTCTCTCACTCCAGTTGACCTTAAGTCAGTCTTAAAAGCATCACCTTGTCACTGTTGGATAAAATTTCTTTCATCTCTTATTTCAATGCTTCTCTGAGTAATTCATCATAAATCCATTTTATCTTCAATTTCTGAAATCTTGACTTTGATATTTCTGCTCCTTACAAGTTCTGTAGACTTTTATAATCTGCATGATTTCTGTGGTACCTTTCATGTATTCTATAGCTTTAAAAAATTTTTAACTTGTGTTTTGAACTATTTTAATTGGCTTTCCTAATATTTTATGTTTCTTTCATATCCACATTGGTCAGTGTATTTGTTAGTTCTACCATCTTTTGGACCATGTCTTTTATGAACTCACTGAAATTCTCTACTTCCTGTGTAATAATTTTGTACAGCTCTGTTATTTAGTGTTTGCTTTTATCTACAGTCTGCCCCTTGCATCTGCACTGAAAGATCTAAGTCTTTGTGGACATTTTGTTGTCTTGGTACCTTAGTTCACAAACTAATTTTTTTCCATAATTCAGATCACAAACTAGATTGGATGAGAACCACATCAAATTCAATAGTTAGGTTTGGCGTTGACCTTAAAGGAAAATTTGTTTCACTTCTGATCCAGTTAGGTTTGCAATGAAAATTGTAGAAAGAATTAACTTCGTGGACCATGGTACCACTATATATATATATATATATATATATATATATATATATATACCATTAGATGTAATATAGGATATAATATATGATATATTAAATATTTAAATATATTATAATGTATTATGCATATATTATATAATATATTCTATATGTAATGTACATATAGGATATATAATGTTCACAATATAAATATTTAACATACATAATGCATAAAACATGTTATATATGTGTCATACATAATGTATAATATGTAATATATAATGTGTATAATGTATATAACATATGACATATTTTATATTTTATCCTATATATGATATATGATACATGGAATATGTTATACATGCTATATCATAAAATATATCATGTACATCATATAAAATATTAATATGGTATATATGACATAACATATAATATCTATTCAAAGTAATACTATATTTAATGCATACCCTGTGCTACATAATATATAACATAAAAATATGTGAAGTTCATAATATTAGGTCTGAGAAGGGGAGGAGGGGGAAGGACTGGCCGGCGGTGGCTGCAAAGTTAAAAAGTATGAAATATAAGTAACCTTTATTTTGGGAATGCGGGGAGAGACCCCCCCGGCCCCTGGGGCGCAGCATCTCCATCCCTGGGCCGGCGATCTCTCCCTGGAACACACTCTCTGGAACACGTGGAGTGAGGCACATAAGTAGCCTCGGTCTGGGGTGGAACCTAGTGGGTATTAGGGATGCACAGGTAGCCCATTGGCACACGTTTGGCGCCAGAGGTAGGTTACTAAGTGCAGGGGTATAGGGTTACAGGTAAATCTCTAGGGGCGGGGGAGGCAGGAGCTCCCTAATTCCGGTTGAGGCTTTTCCTGGCTAAAGTGTCCGGTCTGGGCCAGCAACCCTTTCACATAATATATAAAATATATAATATATTGTTTATATTGTATATGTTATATTACTTATGTGCTGTGTATAATATATAATGCATATGATATATGCAATACATGATATGTAATATACAATATATTCTATGATACATAAAATATATGTGTCTTATGAAATGTGTCATATAAAATACATAACACATAAAACATATGATATGTATCAAACAATATATATTCAGTATAATAACAGAATTTATATAATATATGGACTATATAGTACATATACAATAAATAACATTTAAATATATGTTATGTGACATAGTGATATATACAATATATACTATATTATGAATTACATATTTTATACATATATTAGATATTATATCTAAAATACAAAAATACATGATCTATATCATGTATAACATATAGTATATAAACATTATATATCATAGAGCTAATATCATATATAACATTTACAATGCATGTAAAATACATTACATATGATATATGTAATATGTAATATATAAGGTATAAGAATAATATGCATGACATATAATAAATGTAGCATATACTATATAATGTATTATATATGATATATAGTACGATATGTAATTTGCAATATACTATTATACAGTATATATGATATAACATGTACATATTATATGTGTATATAGTGTGACATTATATATACTTATATACATATATATATATATATATATATATATATATATCACTAAATCAGTACACTAATTGGTTTATACTGCCCTAAACCCTGTAGCCTAGAGTATAAAAGGGGCAGGAAAAAGCCGCTAAGATCTCTTAGTTGCTTTACCACTTTCAGCTTGCCTTGAAATGTTCTCTTCTATGATGCATTTATCTATTATATTATATATTATGTGTTACATACATGTTATATAATATATATTATATATACTATATAATTTATATGCAAAATATATATATTTGGTGTCGAGGGTTCAGGTTGAATAGCATGACAAAAGTTTGTTGTTGATTTTAGAACCTCTTTAGTTAGGTTCATCTTTCCAGTAATATAGTCATGGTTTTATTTGTCCAGATAAACAAGCTATTCATGCTAATTGGTTGGATCCTGTCCCTATGTTACAAGGAGAGACTTTCTATCGATTGTAATAGCACCAACTGATGTGTTCATATATCAATCATATGTATTAAACCTTGTTTTTAGACAATCACTGACCTTGCAGTCTATATTGTTCTGTTATTGGCTGTTAGTCTGTGATGTGGAAGGGGTAGGGAAGGGAAGAGGAGAAGGAATGGGCAAAAGTGAGTGGGGTAAGTCAATAGGAAGAGTGGAATATAGGAGAAATATTTATAGGTAAAAAATATAGATGGGGCAGACTCTTGGTAGTTTTCTATTTTCGAGTTGAGGTTAGTGTTGAAGGGTTTTATGAAAATATTTGTGGGGGTGGGATAGGCTACAGGGAGAGGAAGATATAATTATAGATTGAGGAAAGCTGCAAGATTGTTGGAAACTGTTAATATTTTTGTGCTTAATTTTACTTGAATCCTCTAAGAATAATTCTATGCAAGATTATTTCAACATTACTATGATTAGTACCACTGAAGTTAGGGCACTAGTCTGCTCTTGTTCTCTTTTTGGCAAATACTGGCCCCTACTACAAATATGTCACATGTAAGTTGGAAAAGAACTAAGGAAATGGGTAAAATAAGGAAGAGTGAAGTGACTAGAATAAGATTTTAAAATACAGCAAACGCAGAAGGTTTTATGGCTTGTATCTAGGTATCCCCCCAAAGCCTCATGTGCTCATAGGTGAGGCTTTTTCAGAGGTGCCTGAATCTACAGTGTGTGATCCTGGGATAGTGTGTGTGATTACTAAATTGGTCTATTGATTGATTTGGCACTGCCCTAAACCCCATAGGCTAGGTAGTGTATAAACGGGGCAAAGAAAAGCTACTAAAGTCCCTTGCTTTCTTTGCTACTTTCTGTTCTCCGTGAGCTATTTTTCCTCTGTGATGCTTGTCTGCCAGGCCACCCTGCCTTGGAGCCAGCCGACCATGGAGTGAAACCTCTACAAACTGTGACCTAAATAAATCTTTCCCCCTTTAATTTTGGGTGTCAGATATTTTATCTAAGTAACAAGAGAAAAGTGACTAAGACAGAAGATTAAAAAGATAGACGGAAGTTAGAGAAAGAGACAAATATAGGTAAAAAACAAAAAGAAAAATTTAAGTAGAAAAATACAAGTAAAAATAGTATTGATACTGAAACAAGAATTGAAGACGAGAAATGATATAAAGAAATAAGAAAGAAGGGCTGGGCATGGTGGCTCACGCCTGCAATCCCAACACTCAGGAGGTTGAGGCAGGAGGATTGTTGCAAGTTTGAGACCAGCCTGGGCTATACGAAGTGAGCTTAGGATCAGCCTGAACTGCATAGTGAGACTCTGTCTCAAGACCAAAAAGAAAACAAAAGAAATCAAAACAAAACCCAGTGAGAACATAGAACAGGCACTTCAATAAGCAAACATAGGAAAAATTTCCTCTGGTTGTCAATGCCACAGAGCCAGACTATCCACACAGTCCGGAACTTCCTGTTTGAGCTGTAGTCTGTTTGCAGGAAGCCATGTCAATTTCTTGTCGGTTTATAGGCTGTTTACCAGCCTTCTGGGAAGTGGTGAAATTTGTCAGTTCTTTGTGCCCTCCTCCTTGATGCAAGGGGTGCTTCGGGCATGGTTAACTGCAGTTTTTTTCTCAGTACCAAGATCTAATCATCTCAATGCCTTCAGAGACTGAACTGTATCTGTCTCACGAACTCTTTATTTCTAGCTTGTGGAATCCAAACTTGGTGTAAGGACTCTTTCCTCCCCAGTGTGTGGTAGGATTGCTGTTGAGAATTTGCTGCTAACTTGGATCTTTACATCTTTGTGAAAACAATAGGAAAATGCTCATTCTGGAAAGTCTGTTCAGCCACACTGCCTCCCCGGTTTCTCCAGGGATGTGATTTCTGGGTCCTTGCAGGTGGGCTCTGTGCTGCAGTGGTGTTTGCAGACTTTGGGGTGGAGCTGCCTGGCTGCTGGTTAGCGATGGAAAAGATGCTGCCAAGACAGTGTCCCCAGTGTTTGGGAAAACGATGGGGGAAGGGACCATGTGTTTCTCCATTTTTTCTTTTTTGTGACTTTTCCTTCAGTTGCAACCACCATTTATTTCCTATCAGATGGGAGGAAGGGTATAGGAAGAGCCAATCCCAGGAGTACTACCTTTGCAGGGCTATCTCTCCTTCCCGCAGGTTGTTGGAGATTTTCCCAGCATGGTTTTTCACTCAGAAGTGTCAGAGTAGGCAGGACAGTTGCAGATCAGAAGTCAGTGCTAATTTCCCTTTTGTAGTGACCTTGACAATTGGTTTGATCTAGGTGGAGCTTCTTTCACATGAATTTTTAAATCATTACCATTGAGAGTTATGTTATTACTGAGTTATTATTCATTATTACATTATTATTACATTATTTCCTGATTTCCTGTTTTTCCCTTCTGCTTAACTGTGTACCCTGCCTGTTGTATTCATTCTGTTATACATTTTGGTATTGTTGGGTTAATTATTTCTTTCTAGATATACTCAAGAAGTTTTCAAGTATTGTTTTGGTGGTCATGAATTTCATAGGGTGCTCTTTGCCATGAAAAGACCTTCTTTCTCCATCAGTCTTACAAGATTGTTTTGTTGGATACGTAAGTCTGGGTTGCACATTGTTTGTATTTTAGGGCTTGAAACATTTCACTCCAAATTTTACTAGTCTTTTAGGTTTGTGATTAAAGTCTGCTATAATTCTAATGGGTATAACTTTTTAAATGACTCTTTGCTTTTCTGTAATAATTGTTAAGATTCTATCCCTGTGTTAGACTCCTGGAATTTTGAGTATGATGTGTCATGAATATGTTCCTTTCAGATAGTAGCTATGATGTTGTGTGTGCCTCAGTTATCTGGATATTTACACCCCTCCCCCATATTTGTAAAGTTTTCTCCTTTCTGTAAACAGGTTTTTTGGTATCATTTGTGCTGTCTTCTGATTTTTCACACATTCAAATTAAGTTTACATTAATCTTCATATCATCTAGAAACCATGGGATACATTTTTCATGATGTCTTGCTGTCTTAATGGTATCTCTACACAGTCACTCACCAACACCAGCTCTGTCTTCCTGGCTTCTGCCCCTCTGTCCTCACATGGTCATTTCTACTGCCCTGCTTTCAGTAGGGTTTGTAATTTTCTAGATTTGGTGTTTATATTTTGATGAACACTAATTCTTTGCTAAACTGGTCATTCATGTTCTATTTGCTTTGTTTAATTCATCTATTTTTCTAGTGTCTTTTGCAAATTCACTTATTGTTTCATTTATAAAGTCCATCATCTGTTTAGTTACATTTTCCTTGAGCTCACCAAGGCAACTTATCAGTCACTTTTTTCATCTCCTGTTTTATTCCTTCAAATAACTCAGCTGTGTGGCTTTTGATTTCATCCTAGGGATCAGCTTTGGACAACTTTTTAAACTATAGGCCTTTGCCTCTGTGTCAAGAGCTTACCGTCTCCATTAATTTGGAAGAGAAGATTGCCGGCAGTTGGCCCACTGCCCAGTTCTCTGGGAATGGATTGAAGTATTGTTAATGACCATACTTCAAGGCAATCCTTTGGCACAAAGAGAAAACCAATTAATAGTAACAAGTATGCCACCCTGACAATAGCAGCTAAATCAGCAACAGTGATAGCATCAAGGAAGAATGGGATACTGACATTCTTAACAACTAATAATGTACCACCCTTAATCATAGAAAAGACATAATTATAGTATAATGCTGAAGACAAATAAAATGTTGACATACAATAAATATCTATTAAATGCAATAGTTATCCCTGCACAAACAATAGAAAAGTGCTTAACAGTCATAGCATAGTGTTAACTATCTAAACATTAATATAGCCTAATGCTTGTTCTAGTAAAGACAGAAGAAGTGGGGAATGGGATAATTATGAGGAAAATTTTTTAAAAATTAAGGATGAGAAGGAGTTTAGAAAAATGAGATAAAGGATTCTAATAAGGAATAAAAGGCAATTAATAGAATTACATGAAAGTAACAAAAGAGCAAGCAAGAAAAGGGAAAAAAGAAAAAATTAGAAGAAAAAAATTAAAAAGAAAAATCTCAAGGCCCCCCATCAATGCAGAAAAAGAAAACAGAAATGAGTCCAGAAGTAGAATTCCTCTGTACTTTTGAATGAGTGGTTTCTTTCCAAGATTTGAAGTGTTTGAACCCCGGGTGTCACAGTTTTCTTCCTCTGGGTTCTGATCCGTGGGTTTGTGAGGTTCTGTTTCTCCAGAGATCCCTATCCATACACTCTTGGCTGTGACAACTGTCCAAACCAAGGTATTTCCTTGCTCACTTTGGTAAATGGCCCAAGCAATCAGACAAGTGACCTGTGCTGGGTGTAGGTAGTAGGGCAGGGATTCAAGCAGATAAGTGGCCTTGAAACTAGCCCTTTCAGACCCAGCTGTCCCTGAAAGCCACAGATGCCAGTCACGGCTTCTTTTCATGGGGGGTGCAGTTCCATGAAGCAATTTTGTTATTCTTTTCTCTGTGTTGTTAATCTTCCCACCTGAAGGTTAAACTTCTCAGGGTTCTATACCCAGCCCATCCCTTTCTGTAGTCCCTGTAGGTTTGTAGAATACTGGAAATCCTAAAGTGAAATCCTTCCATGGCTGTTCTGTGGCTCAGTCTTAAACAATCAACCCCTTTTCAAAATTAAACACTCTAGTCCAATACAGCAGACACTGTATTAGAGTTCTTCTTCAATCTAGCCTGATGTGTGGAAGGAGTCACTTCTGGAGTAAAATCCTAAACTGTTTTGAGATTCATACTACCTGTGGGATTTTCTTGGTCTGGCACTGCCAGCCCAGTTCGTTCTTTCTTCCTGAAGCCGCAACCTCCTTACCGTGAGACAGGTTTCCTCCCCGGGAGCTGGAGTCAGCTTTTCAGATTTCTTTATTCTTTTCTTTTTGTTGTACTCTGTTGCTTCAGCTTCTCTGTCGTTTCTGATTTTCCTGTCAACTCCCTCCCAGTTCCCGGAGATCTACTTCTTCTTTCCTCATCAAGTTATTATTTTCCAAATGTCTGGATTCTGGTCTTAGAGAGGCTGTATTTTGCAGATAATCACTATTGCACTATTTTTGAGACAAAAATATTGGATTTTCTTAATGTCAGTGCTGTATTTATTGAGACAGTCATGTAGCTTTTCTGTTTTAGTCTGCCAATATGGTGAATCACATTGATTGATTACTTGTCACATACTAAAGCAAATTGCCATCTTTGACTAAAGGTCAGTTGGTCATGATATATTATTCTTTTTATATATAGTTAAGTTCAACAGTCCAAACTTTTGTGAAGAATTTTTTCATCTATGTTTGTGACTGATAATTAGCTGTAATTTTCTTGTATTATCTTTGGTTGGTTAGCAGAGTAATACTGGATTCACAGAGGGACCGGAAAGTACTATGTCTTCATCAATTTTCTGGAAGTATTTATGGAGAATCAGTATTACTTACTTAAAAATTTGACAGAATTAGCTGGGCTTGGTGTTACAAGCCCTCAGCAAGATAAGGCAGGAGGATTGCCACAAGTCTGAGGCCATCTTAAGTTAGATGACAAGGCCAAGGCCAAGCATGAGGTAGAGATCTTGTCTCAAAAAAAGTTGATAGAATTGGTCAATTAAGTCACTTGGTTCTTGAGTTTTTTGGTTGTTTAGGTATAAATTCAATTTCTTTGATAGTCATAAGGTTCTGTATAATATATATTCTTTTTTGAGAAAAATTTGGAGGTTTGCATCTTTAAAGATTTTTTTTCATATAATTTAAGGCATACAAATTATTGGTATAAAGCTGTTCTTAATATTACTTTATTAATATTTTACTATTTATATAACCTCTAGTGGTATCACTTTTCTCATTCTTTATGTTGCATATTTATTCTTTTTTCCCTCGATGTTTTGTCTAGAAGTTTGTTGATTTTATTGTTCATGTCAGAGAAACAGTTTTTGATTTTCCTTATTGTTTTCTTTTATTAGTTTTTGTTCTCTTTAGCCTCTTTATACTGAGTCTCATTAGCTCTCGTTTTCTACTATAGTGAATTCTGATTTATTGATTTGAAATTTTCTTTCCAAATACATGCATTGATTGCTATAAATTTCACTCTTGAGTGTACTGCTTTAACATGTTGCAATCTGGGTTCTTGATATTCTCACTGTTACTAGAGTATCGCTGCTTCTGACCTTGCTACATAATTGTTCAGCTCTATTTCACTCAAATTTGGATCAAATAACTTATAAATAAAGAGAAAACATTTCTTTAGCTAATTTTCTGGGGGTTCTAGTTCAAGACTATGCAGCTCCATTGCTAAAGGCCTTTGGTGAGGTTTCTAGATGCAAATGGTAGGGAGCTTGTGGTGAAGCAAGCTGCTCATACCATGAGCCAGGAAGGGAAAAGAGACTGAGAGACTGGGATCTCACCATCCAAGGATGCACACTCAGTGACTGGAATGCCTCCCCAAGACTCTACCTCCTTACAGGTCCCACTACCTCTCAAAAGTACCACCCTGGGGTAGATACCCTTTAACACTTGAACCTTTCAGCATAGTCATCCAAATAATAATACCCTCCAAATGGGCAGAGCAAGAACACAGATGCATGTGTTCTCACCCACATATGTAGACCCAGCTCTGTCTCTGTGTTTCTATCTACAGCGTTTGTACCTATGATTGACTCTAACCCAACATCAACAGTTGATTCTAAGGCCACCTGTCTTTGCTTAGCTGTAACTTCTTTTGACTCTCAGAAACTGGGCTGCCATTATCTATAATATCTCTTATTTATTCAAATTTAGTGCATGTATAAAGTAGTTCAGGATTGCATATTCACAACCTTATAAAAATAAATTTGCAAACTGTAGTACAGGATTTGTGTATGATTCTTTGCGTTATTAGCTTCTCAATACACATGGAACATGCTTCCAAGTTTGCTTAGGTCATCTCCTTTGAGCCCAGCCCCTTCAGTGTGATTATGTCATTAATCTGTGACACAGTTAGAGTCCTCTATCATAGCCTGCATGCCACAGTGTGTTCTCTAAAATCTTAGTTGAATTTTGAAACTTCCATTTAGTAAAACCAACTGTGTTTTGGGAACAATACTACACCACTGGGGTCCCATGGTCTTAAGGGCAGTGTGACATTGCTTTAGAAACAGAGAGGTATGCGGAAAGCTGCCAAGCTTCCTGGTTGTGCAGAGAAGGCTTGTAACCACAGCGCTCCTAAGGCAAGATAACATCTCCTGAGGGCAGTGTAAAGAATGCAGGCATCTGGACATAGGGAAGAACTTGTTCTCTGTTAACTTTTTCTTCTCTACCACAGTGGCTGTTCCAGGAGAAGTACACCACCCCTTCTCTTGTGCTCCTTGCTTGCTAATAAAACTCTATCAGCTGCAGAGATTGGTGCCCCTGTCCACTAAGGGCAGATTCTTCCCTGTTCTCCTGTACCTTGAATATTATCTTTTGTCTTTCTTTTTGCTTTGTTCCCTGCCATTCCCCACACAGATATCCAGGAGTCTGATCAGCCCCGGGCAACTGTGCAGTGTGCAATTCAATAGTTTTTAACAAATGCATTACCATGTAATTATCACTGCAGTACCATACAAAACAGTCCTCACATCCTTAAATTTCCCTTCTTTGTCTCATGGCTGCCACTTCATCTTTTTACTGCAGTGTCTAGCAGCAAGCGATTTGCCTTCTGTCCCTATGATTTTTGCCCTTCCCACAACATCGTATAAATGCAGTCATTCAGTACATAGCCTTTTGGATCTGTCTTTTTTCTGTTAGAAAAAATTGCCTAAGTTTCATCAATGTTGTTGCCTGAACAAATAGTTCATTCACTGTTTCTCTTATATTTTGGGGAGTGGGTACTATTCCACCAAGCACCCGTAACTCTAAGGAGGGCAGGTTTATTTTGGCTCACAGTTTGTGAAGGTTCCAACTCATAGTCAGCTGGATTCAAGGCAGAGTGGAAGGGCAGAAGAGAAATGGCTCATGGCATGGCAGTGGGAAATAGAGAAGGGAAGATCAAGGAAGGAAGAAAGGATGTTTTTCATCAGTTTTGGAACATTTTCAGCCATTCTTTTAAAATATTTCCTTACCCTCATTTTCTGCTTTTTCTCTTTCTGGAATCATAATTATAGCATATTTGAACCTTCTTATTTTATTCCATAAAATCTTTTATTTTTTGTTCTTTGTCATCCCAACCCTAAAATGGGTATTTTCTTCTGATTAATCTTCCAATTTGCTAATTTTTTCTTTAGCTATTTCTTCTTTGAAAACTTCAACCAGTGAACTCTTAATTTTTATTGTTATATTTTTAAGGTCTAGATGTCTATATTTTTAGTTTTCAAGTCTACTATAGTCCTGTAAAAATGTCATTTTTGTGTTTTTCTCTTTCCTCCAAAAATTTCAAGTTTATTTTTAAAAGATCTCATTGAATTTATTATGCATCATTTCAGAATATGTATTCACATTCTTTATAATCTAGAAATCATATCATGGTTTCTTTTGTTTTAGTTTTTGTTGTTTTGTTTGGGAGTTTGTTTTGCTTGTCTTTTCAGTTCATGTTGCCGTGTTTCTTCTAATGCCTGATGATTTTTATTATGTGATAGACATTGTGTTTTAAAAAGCGCTCATACAGAAACAGAAATAACTTAAGGCCTAGGAGGATACTGAATTTTATTAGGGAGGATTGGTATTTGTTTGTGGTACAGATTTCTAGAAAACCATATTGCCTTAATTCTGCTTGCATTAAGTCTCATTACTGCACCGCAGTTTGTTTTTATTTTTTGTTTTGTTCCTTGGTCTAGGTACTGTGCTCAAGGCCCTCACACTGACATTCCTAGCATTTGTTTATATATGTATTCATTTATTATCTATTTATATTTTCATTTGAGACAGGGTCTTGCCAAGTTGCCCAGGCTGTGCTTGAACTTTGCAGTCCCCCTGCCTCAGCCTCCCAGAGTGCTGGGATTACAGGTGTGCACCACTACAACCAGCTTTCTTTGGGTTCTTATCCCAATGCTAGGGCGTTTCCTTCCTGAGTCCTAGACTCTGATTTTTTAAAAATCTATTCCATTGAGACGAAAACATTACACTGGCTGTCAACTGACTTCTCCCAAATTTGTAAATGCTTCCAAGATAGAAGTGATCCAAATGCTGGGCTCACTTCTGGATTCCACTTTTTCTAAAATGGAGGCCCCTTCCTTTCCTCCCTCTCTTCTCTCTGTTTCTTTCTTTTGTGGTACTGGGGATTTAACCTCCCTCTACCAATGAGCTAAGCTACGTCTCTACCTCCTTTTTTATAGTTTATTTCTAGACAAGGTTTCACTAAATTGCCTGGCTAGACTTGAAATTGCAGTCCTCCTGTCGCAGCCTCCCACCATATCCAGCTAGGCCTTCTATTTGTTTACTACCTTGTTATCATTCTATTTCATAAATATGATATTTTAATAATGTCACACATATTATAATAATACATTAGAAATAAAGGATATCAGAAAGATAACAAAGCATATATATATATATATATATATATTTTTTTTTTTTTTTTTTTCTTGGTGCCGGGAATTGAATTCAAGATCTTGTGCTTGCCAGGCAGGCACTTATGCTGCTAAGCTAAATCCCTGGCTGTCCTTAGTCTTAATGTCCTGAATAAATTACCTATTTTTCCATTGGAAGATACTTTATTTTAATTCCTTTTAATGGGTTCTTGTTCATTCTTCATTTTACATATATTCCTTTCATGTCTTTGAATATTTTTATGGTATTTAGTATGCTCATCTTTTACTGTAGTATGTCTGTGGTATAATATGGTGTTCAGCTTGTTGTGTAGCTTTTATGGTAGACATTGGTTATTGTAAGAAGATTCCAAGATTCAATTATTGAGGAGATTGATAATAAAAGGCCTAACTAGATGCTATAAGACTCATACTCTCCAATGCAAGAATATTTATTAGGGTGAGTGACAATTAGGATGCATTCCTAGATTTCTTTATCATGTTCATGGAATGCTGTTATCTTTTCTGGTTAGCTGGAAAATAGAACAAGAGTAGAAGAATCAGAAAGATGTCATTTCCTCTTCTGAACAGTGAGGATCTAGATATCACGGCTATCGGAAAACTGATGAACTAATTGGATGAATATATGAATTAATGAAAAGGATAAATGATGGCTAGGAGATGGACGGGATGATCTGTGAATGGGTGGCTTGGAGGATGGGTCAATGTACAGCTGAATGTCTGGATGAGTGAGTGCATCTAGTACCTTGGTATAAATGGAGATATGGATAGGAATTGCAATAATGAATATAGATAAATGGAGAGATAGGTGAGCCTAAAAATTATAGGTAGATTGGTGATGGTACAGGTAGAATATTTGGATAGATGGGCAGCTATGCAAGTACATACATACATATATTTGCATCATATATATGTGAATGGAGTAATGAATAAGTAGGTAGGTGGATGTTTGGTGTAAATATTGGTTTAACAGACAGACACAGCTAAATAGGATAGATAGATAATGAGCAAGTGTACATGTGAGTGTGGGATGAATAATATATACATGATAAGGGTATGAGCTCTGAAATTAGACCTGTATTTGTATACTGACTTCCAGATTAGTTGTATGATATAGAATAAAATCTCTTAATTTTTCTTAGCTTTGGAAAAAAATAAAGTGTAAAAAAGTCACAATTTACAATGAAATCTTTAAAGGAAAAATATTGGAAGTAAGTATATTTGGGAATAAAAACATCATAAAATGAATATTATTAGCTGAGCATGGTAAAGGTCTTATTCAAAATTAAATTTTATAAATCAAAATAAATATTTCAGGTGTAGAGCATTGTGATGAAATGTCTAGTGATAATTCTTGGAAACATTTAACTATGAGATAACATTAATGTGAAATTGCAAATTGTTATAAAATGAGATATAAATGCTATTTATGTAAAATATTAATGTTGTAATATCTTAAGATTGAGAAAGAGAAGGAAAGAGGACTTTGGATTTAAGTTTTCATCTTTCATAACAAAGACTCAAAGAGTAATGGCTAAATTGAAATATGGAATGTGTATTGGTTACCCTTCCATTACTATAACAAAATGCCTGTAATAAAAAACCAGTTTATGATGAGAAAAATCCTGTTTTGGCTCACTTTTTTTTTTTGAGACAGGGTCTTATGTATTCCAGGCTGGCCTTGAACTCACTATGTAGCCCAGGGTATCCTCAAACTTATGGCAATCCTCCTGCCTCAGCCTCTAGAGTGCTGAGATTACAGGTGTGTGCTATCATACCAGGATGCTCACGTTTTTTTTTTTGGGGGGGGGTTGGTTTTGGCTCTCTCTCTCTCTCTCTCTCTCTCTCTCTCTCTCTTTCTGTCTCTCTCTCCATCTCTCTCTCTTTATTGTGGGGATCAAACTCAGGAAAGAAGCTCACAGTTTAGTATTTGGCCTTGTGGCTCTGATCCCATGGTAAAGCAGCATATTATGGCACAAACCTGTAGCAGAACAAAACCACTTACATCATGAACCAAACAGTAAAGAGAAAAAAAGGAAGAGGCCAGGGTCACATAATCTCCCTGAGAGGCACAGCCCCAAGGGCCGAATTCCTCCCACAAGGCCCTGCCTTCAGGTGTTTCCCTACCTTCCAAAGTCATGAACCTGAGGACCAAGCCTTTAACACATGGCCTTCTGGTCCTAAATCAAGGCCGGCAGCTTCCCTGACGCTGTTGGTTTCAAGCAGGAGCCTAAAGAGATATCTTTCTATGGTCTGTTGGCCATTTCAGAACTTGGGCAGTGAAATGGTCGATTCATTAGAAAGTAACAGCTTGAAGCAGCCCTTCCCATTCTGGTTAGTGGCTGTGAGCATGGCAGGCTCCAGTGGCCCAGAATGGGAGCCACAGGTGTTTACTGGGACCCACGCCATGCTGGGACGCCAGGAAACCAAGCGACCCCTCCCCATTGCCTGTTATGTTTTGTTGAACTTCAATATACATGAAAGTATGGACAGCTATTTTGAAGAGGAGGAGAGACTCTTTGACAGCTATTGGTGACTTCCCTATTGTCTGGTTTTGAAGACCTAAAACACCTTCCTCATTCTGTTCGGATCAGTTTTATACAATGTTGTTTTGTATTAATTCTCTGTATGCAAAGACATGGATAACTATTTGGAAGAAAACAAGAGACAATATGATAGACAATAAAGATCTCAGGTCGTCTAGCTTTGAAATTTATATTTCTTACATTGCTTTCTCATGTCCTATTTTGTTCTGTTTTGTTGTGTTTAATTTTACCTCCTTTAAAATAAAAAAAAAATTTAAAAAAACCACATGGCCTGTAGGGACATCCCGACTCATACTATAAAGAATGTGAACCTGACTAATCTTAGTGTTTTTTTCCTTCAAAACTTATTTTTGTAATTATAGGAGAATTTTTCAAAAATGAAATGTCCTTGACTGGGCATGGTGGCGCATGCCCATAATCCCAACACTTGGGAGGCCAGGGTAGGGGATCACCATAAATTCAAGGCCAGCCTGGGCTACACAGTGAGACCCTGTCTCAACAGACAAATAAACAAACAAACAAGAAACCAAATGCCATAAAAATAAAAAGTAATGTCCTAAAGTAAATATTTGAAATTTTATAATGCTTTCAATTTTTTTTGGCTTCTTTTTCAAATTTTATATCTAAAGGAGATTAAATATAAAATTATTATAAATAGCACATACAAAACCTAGAAAAATATTTCAGCATGTCTTTTAGCCCTTCCGGAACACACACAAAAGGATATGTATACTGATGCTCGGCTAATGTAAATGCTAATTATTTATGAGTGGTGACATTTGAATTATTTTAACCTCTAAGCAGTGCTTGAATAATTTATAATGATGATGCATTCTTTGTACAAATCCCATACTGATTTTTCTTTACATAAAAGAGAAAATAGAGAAGACTAATTGTTTGTTTAAATCTTGTTATCATAAATTTGAGTAGGTTTCTTGGAGAAGAGTTCTGGTAACCTTCGCCAGTTTAACTCTGAGCTTTATTGTTAATTCTCAAATGCCCTTAATCTTTAGGTCATGAAAACCGTGGTGCTTGTTTTATTTTGTATATTTGTTAGAGAAAAGTGCAGTTATTAAGATGTTTGTTATAGGAATTGTGATTGTTTGCCTAGAGCCATGGTGGCGAACGTATGGCCACACAACTGTTGTATCACTGAAGGCTCTAAAAGGTTCACCATTGCTGACCTGAAGTTACAAACTGTATGTGTGAAAATTGGATTTGTTCCACAACTCCTTGAAAAGCAATCCCTGGTTATGTCCCCTGCAGTCTTGTTCTGATTAATCTGAGAATTTATAAACTAGCATTTTTGGTGAATAAGACATGTACTAGAAAGCTTTCTTCCTTAACAAGTTTGTTATAATGATTTGTGGCAAATTCATCTTTAAACAAAACACAAATTCTCTTTTATGACAGCTTGGGAGGTATAATTCAGACACAAACCGGGCAGTGAGCCAGGATGCCCTGCCTGCTGGGCTCATGCAGTGTCTAATGGTGGTGTGCGGAGAGCCTAGCCTAGCTTAACAATGTGCTGAGTTTGCTTCGAAATCACTAAATCATGTATGCAAAGGAAAGGCCCCCTGAAAGCCTTCTAGGTGCAACTCAAGAATTCAGAAACCTTGTCACTATAAGGAAGTTGTTTGTGTTGGGAATCGAACTCAAGACTTTGTGCTTGGCAGACAGGTACTGTGCTGCTGAGCTATATCCCAGCCCCACTAAGCAAGTTTTCTAGTACCCAGGTGGCATGTTAATTTCCTGTGGTAGCTGTGACAAACTTGGCAACTTAAAAACAGCAGATTATGTATCCACTCGCAACTCTGGAGGTCCGAAGGCTGACGTTAGTATCACCGGGCTGAGATGGGGATAGCAGGCCCTGTTCCCTGTGGGTCTCTGGGGGAAAGTCTCTTTCCTGGCCTTCCAGAGTCTGGGGGCTGTGGTTGCACTTTCCAGTCCCTGCCTGCACCCACATATCCCCTGCTCTTCTGGGTGTGCAGGTCTAACCTTCGTTTTCTCCCGTTATAAAGACTCTTGCAAATTGTATTTAGGGCCTAGCCAGTTAGTCCAGGGCAGTCTCCTCACTTAGGAGCACAAATTCAATTATGCCTGCAAGGTTCTGGGAGTTAGGAAGTGGGTATAACTTTTGGAATCATGAGTTAGTTTTGAACAGTAAAACCAAATGATTAAGAAAATGCTAGAAACATTTCAGTCTCCTCCAGAGGTGGCTATTTTGCATTATCTAAATGAAGATTTCATGTGAATGAATGATTTACTGTGACTTAAACTTTGAGGCCCATAGGAAAGAAGTTTCCATAGCTGCCTCCAGACAGTGATAGAAGTGGCCAGATGTCCCTAAGGCTACTCCAGCCCCCCTTCTGGATCAACTCTGTGGCTAGAGAATAAGGTTTCAGTTGGACATTGCAATGTTGTGATCATAATATATGGTGAATTTTTAAATTTTTAAAAATGTATTACAGTAAAGGAGACATTGCCAGTTACTGTTCCTCAAAACACTACCCCTGACGTCAAACACACATATCCCATTGTTAGCAGAGTACTGGGGTGCTGGGGGTTCCTTCTAGAAATTCTTTCCAGGTTCCTGTTGCCCTGAACAAAGAAATGGAGAAGAAATGAGGTAGTGAGGCTTCACATTTACTAAAGGTATTAAAGGTAAGAAAAGAAGGGAGAAAAAGTGCAGTGGAAAGAAGCGCTTTGCAGAGTGAATGCAGGCCAATCAAAGCAGGAAAAGAAATACGCTCTGCACAGAGCACAGCTGGCCACTGAGAAAGAAAGAAGGATCGGCCTTGAGGCTAATTATATCCCCATTCTGCTGTCAGACCTGTGGCTGTGCTACTGAGTCTTTATATTGTGCCAGAAGCAGTGAAGATAGCATTCCCTGGCTGGCTGCAGGATTAGGTTAGAAGCCGTTTGTGCTTGTCCTGGATCTCCATAATTGACAGGTCATGCCTGCCTGGCCAGCCACTTTGCCTGCCCTCATCTGCAGCACCACCGTAGTCCTTGTCCCTTTCCGAAGCAGTTCTGGAAGTCCTCGTTCGTAAGTACCTTTGGTTACACTATCGTGGCTACCTCCTGTCCTGAATCATTATGAATCTTTACTTTTTATGGTCATTTTGACTTTAGGGAAGAGTCGAAGTTGCATGGTGCCAGGTCTGCCGAATAAGGTTTAAGATCCTGCCTTTCCCCTGGAAGCACTAGGTGGAAGCATTCATTGTATTTTTTTACCAGGTCAGGAAGACACTCAGAAAGAGAACTTCCAAAACTGCAAGAGCATAAGTGTATTTGGAGCAAGAGGGAATATGTTGAGGGGAATTAATGGCAACATATCTTTTGGCATAATAAATTTTTAAAATATCTTTAAACACATACTATATGCTTGATCAACTATGTACACCCACACTAACTGGTCTTGATATAGGAGATAGGGCACGGCACAGCTGGCCGGGGGAAATGAGAGGGGCCTGTCAATTACAAGATGGCAGGGCAATGCCAGGGCCCCTTTGTAGAACTTCTGGCTAGTTCCGAGGACAGCATAAAAGAAAAGCAGCCTTCAGGGAAAGCTGCTATGGTGGGTTTCCATGTTAGCTCAAGCTGAGTTTCTCAGACATCACATATACTTTTATTTTTGCTTCTACCCTCTTTTTCTCTTTTTTCAGCCCAAATTTGCTCTGCAGAGCCAGTTTCTGCTATACTTGTTTACCCCGCATTTTTCAAATAAACCTTTTGGCACTGTAAGTGGCTTGAATCATCTAGTTCTTTTTTTGAGACAAGAAGGCCTTGAACTACTTTTGATTAGGGAACTATTTCTAAAGAAACTACCCTGTAGCAGTCTGAGTGTTTTTGCTCTTTGGGACCTCGGAAAGGACAAGAGGGCTGCTGAGAGGGTTGATCCACAAACACTTGTCTGGGCTTTTTGCACCAACCTTACTTCAGCAGCAGGAGATTCTGGCCAAAACACCTCTTCCTTTTAACTAACCACGAATGACTCGTGCACATGCATACTTCAAGAAGGCCCACGATCCACAAGCCAGAACAGAAAGTGGCTGCTTGCTGTCTGTGTTCAAGATGCATAGATCCCATCAGAAGTACGCCTTTGCTCTCCGTGTCAGAAGCTTCCTCCTCCCCATGCGTTTCTTTTTGGCAGCAGACATGCGCCCTGCACCAGTCATGCCATGTGAAAAGGTTCCTTGAGGACCCCGAGCCTGAAAGACAGTGACAAGAGAGCAGCCCATCCCCACAGATTGCGCGCCCCCAGCTCAAGGACATAACATCCCCAGATCCACCAAAAACTGAAGAGTTTTGTAGCTTCTGGACTGTGCTGATGACTGAGCTACCACAGAAGCTGATGCACACTGCGTTCATGCCCCAGCCCTCCGTGGGTCCCTGAAGCCTGGGCTGGGGTGGGGAAGGAGAGGAGGCCTCCACTGTCTTTGCAATCTCGTGGAAAGCTGAATGAAACTGTAATTTTTTTTTAAAGCTGTGGGATGTGTGTAAGCATATTAAATGAGTTTTTAAAAACTCGTTGGTAAAGGATTGAGCCTTGGTAGAAAAAAAAAGACTTGGTCTTGCAGTAAGTATCTTGTGGGTATAAAATTAAGCAGTGTTAATAATTAAGCTTTCATTTAACAAATAAATATTACACTCTGATGAAAAGGAACAAATAGACACAATATTGTGGGGGATAATGCCTATAAATTATAACGTTTGGTTCCAGATAAGCTTCAAACAATAAAAACTAAAGTGTTATTACAATTTATGCCAAGTGTTAAAACTGGTAATTCAATTTCTTCCCATATAATTTGTTTGCTTTCCCTATCAGTGCAGACTGAGAAAGTGGTGGGGGGAAAAGTCACCTTTCTTCTTTATTTTATTAAGTTTAAAAAAATCAAGCCTTGTGTGGTGGTACATGTCTGCTACTCAAGCACTTTGGGAGGCTGAGGCAGGAGAATCACAAATTTGAGCCCAGACTATGCAACTTAGTGACTTAGAAATTGGTAGATTCTGCTAGCCTGGGGTTTAACTATCTGTACCATGACATCCCCCAGCTTAGTACCAGACCTAGAGAAGCAACTTATCTCTCCAAGAGTAACTTCTGTGTTTTCCTTTTTATTCCAGAGATAAATTTCCAGCTTCTTTTTTGTGCATGTGTGGAGCCCTCTCCAATCCCAAGACTCCACAACCACCCAAGCCTTCACCCCCAGACCCCAGTAAACCTTTCTGTTTCCTGTTTTACCCAGGCAGATGCTCTTTCAAATCAGAGGTTAATATGTCATTTTGCCCACCTCTCAAATTCCTCCCTCAGCCAAAACTGATAAAAGTAGCTTCACTTCTTTGTTCTAGCTGAGTGCACTTATATTTCTTTACATCTCTCCTGTGCCCACATTAAAGGCCTCTCTAATCTTTGTCTTCTCTCTCATTTTCTCTACGCCACCTCAGACTGAGTGCCAAAAATACTCAATCAGAAACCATGTTTTAAAAAAAAATAAAAATAAAAGAGGGGCTGAGGCTGAGGCTAAGAATGTAACTCAGTGCTGTATTAAACAAGGCCTTTTCTATCAAAAATATAGACAAGAGCGTGTCTCCAACTTGCACTCCAGCCCACCGTAGGCAGCCCCTCCTGAACACACTAAGTTATGAGAGATAACTTAGCTTAAATTCTGAGAACAAAGCTACAAAACAAAGGTAGCACATTGACAACCAAGGGTTTTCTGTTCCCACCCTCTGGCTCTTCCTTCACCTCAGGAGCCCTTGAGATTCTCTCCTCAACCCAGCCAGTGGGGAAAACATTAGCTGCTTCTCCTACAATTGGGATGAAAGGGCCATTCCTAATTTGTCCTGTGCATATGCTATGTCATGCTCATACCCTTCTGCAGGCAAAAAACTTACCTTGCAGTGACCTTTTGCCTGTGTCTGAGTGTACTCGTTCTGGCAGTGACATTTGAGTTTAGGGGCTTATTTCCTACAGTTCCAAGGCCCCTAGCACCAAAAAAAAAAAAAAAGTTTAAAAAATTAGACTTCTGGCTTGAAGCAATTTCTGGATAAATCGCAGGGCATGTGGTGCTTTGCAGCATGGTAATGGCTCTCATTCAAACAGCTGCAATGAATGTAAAGGTAAATGAGAAAAATACAATTGAAAATGCTTTAGATCTGAGAACATTTAAACACAAAAGTCATTTATTAAAAAAAGTGGTGGTGTGTTACTGTATAAGAAAACAATATGTGCTGATGTTAATCTAAAATTTGCTCAAAACCTGTACTTAAGCAAACCTGTAGGTTTACTTTAAGCATGATTCTATGTTTATTTTATGGACTAATTGTGCAGTTATAATAGTTATAATAGTGCCCACCTATGTGCAAGGCACTGTAACATTTTATATTGTAAAGTATACTACGCAAAGGTATTTAAGGCATAAATTGCAGGTTAACATAAGATAAAGCAATGAACCCACCATGAGTTCAAGAAATAGGACATTATCACAATCACAGAAGCCTCCCATATCTCCCTGCAAACTTACCAAATTTTCCCTCCTTCCTAAATTTAACCTCTTATAATTAAGTGTCTTCAATTTTACCTCTTAAATTTAACCTCCCTAAATTCAATCTCCAAGTTTAAACAATACAACAGTTTAGTTTTTCGGAATCATTTGCATGTGTTCTTTAATGTCTGAGTTTTTCTTGCAGTGAAATGTTTGTAAGCCTCATACGTGATGCTGCAATTATAGGTCTTTTATATTTATTGCTGTATATGGAACATGTATCCATGGTATTTCCAATTTGGGACTATTATGAGTAATAATGTTCTTAGGACACATACTGCACATGTCCCTTGGGGCACATGTGCAGTGTACTTATGTCTTGTCTGTGCTTAGGTGTGGCATTTCTAGGTCAGATGACAAGCACATGTTCAACTTTAGTGGATAGTGCCCAAATCTCTCCAAGATAGTTATACCAATGTGTGTTCCAACCAGCAATACATGAGACTTCCTGCCATTCCATACTTTGTTGCTTTGAGCTTTTTAACTTTAGTCATTTTGGTGGAGTATTGCAGCATCATGCTGTAATTTTAATTTTCTTTTCCTTGATGACTGAGCTTAAGTACATTTAAACAAATGTGTTTGTTGGATATCCTCTTGTGAAATATCTGTTATAAGTCTTTTACCTGTATCTCTATTACTGTATCTTATTCTTATTTACTTGTGGGAATTTTATGTACAGATACTGGATATAAGTCTTTTAATTAAGCTGGAAATATCTTTTCCTCACCCAGAGTGCTGTTTTCACTCTTTTAATTATGTTTTTGAAGAAAGTATTTAATTTTCATACAGTTCAATTTATCCGTCTTTTTATGATTGATGCTGCCTGTGTCCTATATGAGACATCATCACTTCCACTCCCATCCAGGAGGTAAAAAGTCACAAGAAAATATTGCTACCATGCATTTTGTTTGTTTTTTTTTTTGTTTTTGTTTTCTTTTTTTAGGACTGGGGCTTGACACTGAGTCTCAGAAGGGGATGAGAGTAAAAATGGAGTAGAAAGATATAATGGTAGAAATTTTCTCAAATATGATACAAAATCCCTCAGGGAATACCAAGAAAGAGAAATGTAAGTATAACCACACTCAGAGACATCACGGTCAAACTGCTGCAAATCAAAAGTAAAGAGAGAATATTAAAAGCTGCCACACTTCCCACAGAGATCAGTGTCACAAGTGTCAGCATAAACGGTGAGATCTAGAAGACAGTGAAACGAAATCTTTAAAGCGCTGAAAGAAAACAAGCATCAAGCTGGAATTTTATAATCAGTAAAATATTCCATCACAAATAAAAGTCAAAGCCATTTTTTGCTAAACAAAAACTGAGACCATTTGTTACCATGAGAAGTATAATACAAGAAATACTAGAGAAAGTTCCTTAGGCCAGCAGTAAATGAATCCAAATGAAAATCTGGATCTATAGAAAGGAAGAAAGAAGGCCAAAAATGGAAAATAAACGGTAACCCAATTCTAACCTTAATAAGTTTGTCAACAGTTGACATGTCTTACACAACTAAACATATATTTGCAAAATGACCCAACAGGTCTACTCTAAGGTGTTTACCCATGAGAACAGAGATTTTGTCTATAAAAGACATTGACACAAATGTTCATTGTAGCTTTGTTCATAACAGCCATAAGTAGAGTCAAACTGAATATTTATCAGCAAGTCAATTGATAAAACATTGACATATATTCACATAGTGGAAACTACTGAGCAATAAAAAAGAAAAAAAACATGACACTAGAAATACAATCCACAAAAAGTAAAATCAACAACTTAGACTTTTTCAAACTTAAAAACTTTTGTTTTATGAAGGCCATGAGAAGAAGACGAAAACGTAAACTACAGACTAGAACAAAATATTTGCAAGTCATGTATGTAACAACAGGCTTGTATATCTTTAGAATGACACAAAGAACTCTCAAAACTCAACATCTGGAAAGTAAATAATAAGAATCATGACAATAGGCATGAGCAGACATTTTACCAAAGAGTGTACAGAGATGGTAATTAAGCACATGAAAGATAGTCCACGTCATTAACTTTCAGGGAAATGAGAATTAAAGCTGCAAAGGTCATCACTATGTAGCTATCCAAACAGCTGACCTGAAAAAGAAAGACCACATGGAATGCAGGCAAGAATGTGGAGGAACGGGATCGGTTGTACATTGCTAGTGATGATGTAAAATGCTTTAGCAGTTTCTTAAAAATGTAAACATGTACTAGGTGTGGTGGTGTAGACCTATAATCCCAGCTACTTGGGAGGCTAAGGTCGTTGGATCACAAATTGGAGACCAGGTTGGGCTAAATAAAAAATATATTAAAAGGACTGGGGATGTAACTCAGTGGTAAAGTGTTCCTGGATTTGATCTCAGTATTAAAAAAAAAAATTGACAAAGTACCAATACATGTAGCACCTGTATGACTCTCCAGCTGATTACAGTGAGTGACAAAGACTGCATATATGTGTTTGATTCCACATATGTTGAGATGCCAGCATTTTAGAAATGCAGGAGAGATTCACATGGCTACCAGGGGATACCAAGAATAGTTTGGGATAGGACAGAGGGAAGGGAAGTGGTTTAGAAAAAGTTTAGAAAAAGTGTTTAGAAAAAGTCCACAGGAGAGATTTGTAAGGCAGTGGAACTATTCAGCATCTCTACTGTGGTGATAAACCTGCAGGGGTTAATTGCACAGTGCCAACTGCACACGTGCACAGGCAATGGAACTGTACAGAGCTGACTACACACGCAGGCACATGTACACAAAAGACAGCAGGTGAATCTGGGGAAATCAGAGTGAAATAGGTGGACTATATTAGGGTAGAGATTCTGGTGGCGATATTATAAATGTAAAATGTTACAATCAGTGGAAACCAGGCAAAGTGTACAAAGAATCCCTGCATGGTTTCTCACAACTGCATGTGAATTTACAATAATCATAATAAAGTTTTTAATTAAATTACTTTGGGGGCAATTAAGCAAGCCTAGTAGGATGGATGGTTAAGACAGTGCTTTCTTTTGCATAGTCATGTGAGGATTTCCATGTGGGAATCAGTGAAGCAGATTCTAAATTAATGCCTGCATAGAAACCAAGCTGCTCTGACTGTCATAAGCTTATCCCACATAAGAATCTGCCCAGGGGTATTTGGAAAACTGGAATATTTAACAGTCTTTAAGTACAAGTCTAGACTAGGTTCACTGTAGAGACACATGACTTAAAACTGCATATTTTGTTAAATACATAAGGAGTAGTGAAACAGATTGGGACAAATTGATGTGCTTAAGCAATCTGAAATAACTCATGATTATTTAAGAAATGCATAATGTAAAGATCTTAACTTTTTAAAATAGTGTTAAAATTCATTTTGCCTGAGGAAAACCAGGAATGAACGCCTGTAATGTGTCTAGCTCATATAATGATATGGATGTGTCTTTGAAGCACTGTAGAGTGAAGATTCTACTTCACTGGGCTTTGGGACAGGAAAATCTAATCCACAGACATTACATCAGTGGTTTTCTGGGAGCATGGTGATGAGTATGGTGATGAACAAGGACAGGAAGGGACCTATGAGGAAGGAGGAGATGTCCCATGCTTCTGTTAGGGTAATGTAGTCATGCTAATGTATACACATGTATCAAGCAAACTGAATGCTGAAAATGTGTGATGAATCGGTAAATGTAACTGAAACCCTAATACAATTGAATTTTTTAAAAACACAGATTTTCAGGAGAACAAGTGACTTCTACATTGCTGGTAAGAAATGTCAAAATGGTATATCTCTGGAAACAGTTTCTTATAAAATTTAACATTATACTTACCCTATGGTGTAGCAATTTTTATTTCTAGAGATTTCCCTAGAAGTAAATGTCAGTCCATAAAAAGACTTGTGCACAAATTTTCGTAACAGCTTGTTTGTAATAATAAAAACTACAAATAATCTATGTTCATATGAATGAACAAATGATAACATTTTATCTAATGGAATATTACCTAACAATAGAAGAAATGAACTGCTTAGCCAGACAATCACACAAATGAATCTTAGAGAATTTATACTAAGCAAAAGATGCCAGATACATGAGAATGCATTGGTTTTTCTCCCTTAATTTTTATAGTACATATTTACCTTACACAATGATTACGTTCATCATGGGGAGCTGGTACATGACGCATCTTAATTATTTTATCACCCCCACCTCTTGTTCCCACCCCATTTGCAAACGCTCTGATCTCCTTGTTTCCTAGTGAGAATGCACTGTACGATGCTATTTACATGGAAATTATAAAACAAGCTAAGTTAGTCTACAGTGAGGTGGGGAGGCAGACACAGCTTTGGACACAAGAAATATCAAAACATTTCCTGAGGGTCATAGAACTGTTCTGTCTTAACTAAAACGGGGTTGCATGGTTGTGTACGTTTATTAAGACTCGTGGCCGGGGATTTAGCTCAGTGGTGTAAGCGCCTGCCTGGCAAGCTTGAGGTCCTGAGCGCCAGGGTCTGGTCTCATCAGCTAAGGCTGGATGCTGTAACCTGAGCTGGAAGCCGGGGAAAGGAGGTTTGGGGAGGAAGGTGGGACCTGGGCTCTGCGCTGCACTCCTTGAGGCTGTCCGGCCTGCACTTCCCTTTCGCTCTCCCCTGCCCTGGAAGTGACCGCCAGCTGTGGCTGCACTGTCTGTACACTCTTGGTGGGTCGTATTCCTTGGTGTGCCCAAGGAGGAAGGGCTCTGACTGTGTTGCGCACCAGCACTTTCCCTCCCGAGCGCCCCAGGCGGTGACAAGGGGCAGAGCTTGTGGAGTCGCAGAATAGTCCAGTCCGGTGCTGAGTCGAGGTGACCGCCTGTGCATGCGCGTGTGCGCTCCTGGAGCCGGGGTCAGCCCTGCCCACCACAGGCCGAGGAGCCCAGGGAAACCCCGGGTGTCTTCAGGTCGTTTGAAGTTTAGTGGCGCCTTGTTCTCTATATTCTTTTTCTTTTTCCGGTACTAGGGATTGAACCCAGGGCCTCTGCACTGAGCTAAATCATCGTTCTATCTCCTGATGGACTGACAGGGTCTCTCTAAGTCTCACAGTTGTCCAGGCTGGGCGTGAATATTGAGATTCTCCTACCTCAGCCTCCCGAGAGCAGGGGTTACCGTTGTGCGCCACCGTGCGCGGCTCATTAACGTGCATGTTGTACTTCTGAGCTGAATCTATAAACAGACTAAATTATGCTTTATTGCGGGGGAAGGAGAGGAAAATCTGCAGGCCACATCCAGTGAGCAGGCGAGGGTGGCCAGAGGGGGATGCAGGTGCAGGGTGGGCGTGGGGAGCCAGGCAGGACTGAGGGCGCCGGCCGTCCTAGGTGCGCCGGGAACCGCGCTTCTCTTGGTGTGGGCCTTGGAGTCCCCGAGGATCCCGTTGCCAGGCGGCGCCCCCTGGTGGCGGATGCGACTCCAGGACCTGGGAGGCCCAGGGGCCTCTGCAGACCTCCGCGCCTGCGCCGTGCTGAGCGGTCCCCCAGCGCGAAGCAGAGGCGGGGACCCAGTGGTGGCTCTTTTCCCTTGTTGGCGGAATGGCGAGGTAATTGCTCGTTATTAGGCTGTCGGGAAGATTCAGGGAACGGATGTGGGAAAAGCACTTAGGATGGCCCATTCCGAGCTTCCACCCAATCAATTTTCCTGTGTCTGGAGAAGTGGCTTGGGTCAAAGAGGAACCTGTGAAAACTGCCTCTGTCCTGTCTCAGCATGTACACCAGGGAGAGCTCCTGGTTCATGCAGAGCCCCAGCTCTCATAAATAGGGATCCTGAAGGGGTAAGGGGGAGAAGAAGAAAAGGGGAGGTGGGAGGTTTCAGCAAATATTAGGCCTGAGATCGCTGCAGACTGTTATGAATTTAAGGAGTGCATGGATTTAGAGAGGAGGGGTTGGTAACCATGGGGACTTGAGGGAAGCCTTGCTAAGTTGGTTGCCCCAGGCTGCCCTGAATCTGAGCCTTCCTGACTCTTAGCTCCCTGCCTGGGGTTCCAGCACCCAGCTGGGTGGAAGGGGACCAGAAGTGGGCAAGAGGAGAGAGGAGCTCCTACTTGCCCAGCTCCCACGAGGGAGGGCGGAAATTGCGGGGTGAGTGTCTTGTCCGGGTGTGTGGGTAGTGCAGGGCGGTCCAGGAGCCCTCCTGCATCCTGCGTGCGAGTTCTGTGTATACCCACAAGAGTATTCTGAGCCGGAAATGCTGGATGGGCTCCGGGCCATTCCTTCACAGGCTGGGCAGAGGTGGGTGTGCCCCACGGCTTATTCGCCTGCATGAGCCGGGCCCTGACGGCTTCCGAGGGTCCTCTAAGCCGGCAGTCCCCAACCATTTTGGCACCACGCACCAGTTTTCTGGAAAGCAGTTTTTTTCCACAGAAGTGGTTGTGGAAGCGGTGAAGAATAATTCAGTGGAGCCCACAATCTAGCAGTTCGAGCGCCGAGGCACGGCTGTACACACAGATAAACCTGCACTTGCCTGCCACTGCCTTCTGCTGTGTGGCCTGCTTCCCACCATGGCCTGGGCTTGGACTCTGTCCAGACTCTTAAGCCTGGACCCGAGCCCCTTCCTGGCCTCAGCGCTGCTATTTGCATGCTTCCCGGGCTATGACTTCTCAGAAAGGGCAGCATTTCTGCTACCTTACCTTTGTCCACACTGTCGCCTGTTCCCTTGGCCTGTTCTCTGGTACCTTTGACTCTCTTGAAACGCTGCCCAAGTCCCTTCTCTGATCTCTGACGTAAATGAACTCATAGCAACTGTACTTTGCCCTGTGTTAAGTTCCTATTCTTGCTTGAAGCACATACTCCGGAAGGTCAGGGACAAGGGCTTGTCATCTCGCCCTTGCACACGTGGAGAGTTAAGTGAAGAAAGGGAAAGCATGAGTGACAGCTGGAGGGGACCTCATCCTATCCATTGGGGAGGGGGACAGTCACATGGGCCTCGGGGGAGGGACACTCCTTAGTGTTCCACTAAGGCTCAGTGCATTGCCTGTTCCCCATCAGGGACCTTGCCCAGTCTGCTGTCCTCCCTTGGCCCCCTTAGCTTCTCATCCTTTGCTCTCTGAAGACGGTCTTTGGCGGGCCCTGATTCTCTTTCAGCCACTGTGCCATCGCTGCATCCTGGGTGCCAATCTTCTGACCCACCTCCCCTTCCTCTGCAGATGGCCTTGACCTTGCATGGGTATCAGCCCCCAGCTTTGGGGACCCTTCATAGATGGTTCTCCACTGAGACACTTCCCAGTTGTGCTTCTCCTTTCCCTACAGCCTCACAAAGCTGGGTGAGCAGCTGTCTCCATGCAGTTCATGCCCGATGGTAGAGGATTCTAGTTCTTATCCACAGCTACCCTTTTCTCTGTTCTGAAAACACAGAATTATCCTTCCCAACTCCAAGGCATATAAACAGGGCTAAGTGACCAGTTCTGCTGATGGGCTGGAAGCAGAGTGCAGCATGGCCCTGGTGAGTCAGAGCGTGCACTTACAGGGTGAATCTTCCTGGACTTCCTCCTCCTGTCCCAACAGCCATAGTGACCTGCTGAGAGGGTGGTACCTTGGGATCCAAGAAAATGGCATGAGGGGCCCCGTTGGTAAGCCACACCTCTGGAGAGTCACCCAGATCTGCCATGGACTGTGTGAGAGTAAAAGATACACTTGTGGTGGGGGTGTAGGTCCATGGCAAAGCACTTGCCTAGTGTGGTCCAAGTCCCTGGTTTTCATCAAAGAAAGGCAGGGGGGAGAGAGACAGACACAGAGAGAGAGGAAGAGAGAAGAAGATTGAGTCACATGACTGAGATCGGTGAGGCTTGTTAGGGAAGCATAGCCAAGCCTATGCTGAAGATTTACTGCTCAAAGCTGTGTTTTAAGTGAATCAGGAGCCTCGTACACTGTAAAGACCTGTGTACACTTTATTATTGCTATTGTCGAGGTGGAGCAGGTGTCTAGGGAGGCAGGGGCCCTGAGAAGCTGGGGAGTCCTGTCTAGTGTGGCCATGCAACGGGAAGGAGGTGGGAGAGGAAGGGGGATGAATGGTCAGGGTGTGCCGTGGGAGGAAGGCTTTCTCTCATTTATGATTTGCCAAGGGCTTGCCTAGGACCTGTTTGTATACTTAATCTCTGATGAAGGGATATAGTGAATGTAGCACTCTTGGCAGTAGATGGACATTTCTCCTAGGTATTTAATTCCGGTGGTGGAGAAAGGCAGCATTTTTCTTCTGAATTTTCAGTGTCTCTGTCTCTGTCTCTGTTCCTGTTTCTCTCTCTCTCTCTCTCTCACACACACACACTCACACATACACACACACACACACACACACACACATACACAGAATCAATGTCAATCTAAGAACCTGTCATCTAATATTTTAATATCACCTTTATACTACCTGAATTCAGGTCCCATTTTAACTATATCTTTTCATCCTTGAGAGCAGTTGAAGACAATCATAATACGGCTTTGTTTCTTAAGCAGGAATCTGCTGACCAGTCACCAGATGGGGTGTCACCTCCGAGGTCTGCTTGTGTGTAGAGTTCTTAGGGGCTTTTCTTCTTAAAACCGTTACCTCTTTGTCCATTTTCCCCATGACTCTCCTTTAACTCATCATGTTATAGAGCTTACTGGGCCTATAACGAATACTTGCAATGCTCCATGCTGTTTGACTAGAAGGTGGTTAACTGCAGTATTGCCTGGTTTTCCTCATCTCTGTTACCCATCCTACATTGCCCTAAAGAGATTCTTCAGCTCAACTCTCATGGCTGGTGAACTACTACATAAGTAACCCCCCTAACTTCAGAATGACTCTGTAAGGAATATGGGGTTGAATCGGGCAGAGGGGCTGGGCAGCCTGTTCGGAGTGCAGGCTTGGCAAGTTATTATTTGTGTGAAGTTGACCGTGATAATTACTTTCTTGATTTCAGATTCTTCATTTTCCTTAAGACCTAAGACTAGTCTGGCCACCCTCATGGGGTTGTAGCGAGCTTCTTTCTAAAGGGATTTGGGCCAAAGGATGATTGATAACAGTATGTTTGGTTCTCACTGTATTTTACCTCTCTTATTCCAAGAAGGGTCAAAGAAGGGCAGAGAAGAACAATCCCTGCAGAGCCTTCCTTTCCTGGCACGTTTGTTCATCTCTTGTGGGGTTGGATGGTGTAAGCAGATGGAGTGGTTCATGGGGGGAGCCTCCTAGGACTGCATTGGGTCATCCAGTGGGAAGAGGGAGCAGAGCTGTGCCTGGGGGGATGTGTTTAACCTCCAGGCTCTGTGGAGAAGCAGGGCCACTAGGGGGCCTCAGACTGGGACAGGATCACAGACCTTTAAAGCATAGGCCTCCAAGGACCTTGAGGTAGCTCTGGGAACCAGTCCTAAACATAAACAGTGTTGAATTTCCAGCCACGCAGCAGGAGGGGGCTTGACACCAGCTTCAGCATAATGGAGAGAGACAACTGTGACATTTCTTGCACATCCAAGCTTGGGAATGAGCGTCCCTCTCTGAGTGCTGATAAGAAGCTATTGGGACTGTGAACTCTTGGCTTGTTTCTTTCACCTTTGAGCTCCTGGCTGCAGCCACCCAGGAAATCATACTCTCAGACTGGCATCCCTTTACCCTGTCACCCTTCACTTGCAGCTGAATTTACCAAAGCCTTGCCAGTTGATGTGTTTCTTCTGGGTAGCCTAAACCAAGGCAGGCTTGCCCAAAGCTCAGCTGCACTGTTGACTGGTGACATGGAGTTTGAGGACCACCCACAGCTTTGTGTTAGGGCCAGTAAAAAAGTGCCATTTCTGTGTCCCTTTCCCAATTACAGAGACAGACTGGGCCTTAATGTACAAAATTTACACTGTAGCAACATCCTCTATGAGTATCTTACACTCAAGGATGTTCTTTTTTACTAGAAGAGAGATGAGAGTGACACCATTATATATTCCTTGCTGAGATTAGGGAAAAGATTTGCCAATGGGGTAGTAAGACGTCATTTGTGATTATGATATTAATTCAGCTTTGTGCCATGGACACAGTTCAAGTCTACTTCTGATATACACTTGGGGTAGTAATAAGGCCTCCCGAGAGCTTTATAATTGTCTTTAACAGTTACCTGAAGAATTTTACTGGAGGAATAAGTTCCTAGTGCATGCTCAGTACCAGGTAGACAAGTTGAGAGCCACATACCTTAAATCCCTTTGGTGACCTAAGCCCTCTGAGGACTGTGGCATGGGTACTTTCTCTGTCTAGAAGGTTCTGTCTATTCTTTGGTAGATATATATGACAGCATAAAGTCATGACCAAGTCATATCAGTAGCAAAATTATAATATATTAGTAGCAATATAATAGAATAAAATTTTGAGAGGGAAACCAAGCTTCCAGAACCTGAAGGTTGGCATTCAGTGTTCATGAGCTCAGTGGAATTCAGTGTCTTCAGGATTTGTTAAATTGAAGTAAGAAAGACCAGGGTTAGTTACAGGGAATTGTTTTCCATACAGGTCCATTGCAAATGCTGAGAATGGCCCCTGAGGTTGCACGGAGCACCTTCCCAGCTGAACTGTGAGGAAACCGGCTGGTGGCTTCGAGAGGAAGACTGGAGAGGGGCTTCCACAGATGTAGAGTCGCACAGCAGTTTGGCCACAGACATAACTTTTGGGCTTGTTCCCTCATGAGGTGGTTTCCATTGTGCTTGGGGAGGAGGGCTTTCAAGAAGGGTGGCACTCAAAGAGCACGCACTTCAGTGACCAAGTCCAGATGCCCCAGTGGACACAGTGAGCCAGGTGTCTGCTTCACAGAGGAGTCCATACATGGGGCCATACATGCTCAGGTCAGGGTCCTTTTTGCCAGGCTTTGGATGCTTGTGCTTGACAAGTATGTATTGTCACCACCCCTCACTGTCCATACTGGCCATCACACACAGTCTGGGAGGCCCTCATGTCAGTGGAGAGGTGAGATAAGATATGAGGGTAGCTCTCTGGAGAACCACATACTGGCATGGCTGAGCTCAAAGGGGGTCTCCAATAAGCAGAATAATTGCTGGTGAATAGTGTCCTTTGTTGGGATCTATCTCTGAATCTTTATCCCATAGCAGCAGTGTCTCCTAGCACTGGCTCACCAAGAGCATCCACCTCTTTGGAGGCAATGAAAAGACGCCAAGAAATTGTTGATTACCATAGTCTGCCTGAACCTAGGAAAGTCAGCCTTGTTGGCCTCTGTGCAGTGTGCTGCAGCTTGCATCCAGGTGGTCACAGCTGACATCTGTCTGCTTCATTGTGCGTTCTGCTGGCATCTCAGACCGCCTCTCTTCAGTCCTCTGCATGCAGGCTGAAGTCCATGTGAAGCCACCTTCTCTGGTCACAGGGAAATGTAGAGAGGGTTTTCCCGTGGCTCTGAGATGAAGGGGGGTCTCATTCCCACCATCAAGGTGAGTCACAGGGCTCTGGGACATTTCACAGCTCCTCCTGGGTCTTCACTATATGTGGCTTTCTCAACGTGACGTGTAGCCCCAGGAAAAGGAAGATAAATACATGCAGGTCTAAGGACAGAAAGGTTTTGGGTTCACAGGGTTAGCAGGGTTTTTCAGTTGTTGCTGTGGTGCCAGAGTCTGGGTAACAGAAAAGGAGCTGTACTTCTGACTCTGAAGCTTCCAAGTGGGTTCTAGGGGGCAGGAAAGGAGCATCTCAGGACCAAGCGGAGCCTGCCCCACCTGGATTCCACGCTGTGTGAGCTGAGACGCAACAAGAGCTATGACTGGCTTCTTCCTCCCGGAGCCCAGCTCTAGGTATTAGTGGCTCAGCCACTGTCTTCCTCCTCTTACTCTGTTCTCTGCAGGGTATGGGCAGATAGGAAAGCCTGGCTGCCTGGCAAGGAATGCACATCCATTTTTCTTTCTTATTTTAAAAATAAAAGGAAGCAACGTGTTAACATGAGTGGATACGGGCAGGTGTGGAGGAGGAGTAAGGAGAGGGTCAGATGAGGTCTATTGCCTTCTCCTGCACATTGTACTCTCTGTTCTTCTTCACTTTCCAGCTGATGAAGAAAAGCAGCAGTATGCCCAGTGCCTTGTAGGCCATCTGCAGGCCCAGGTACCTGTCGGTTAGATGAGACAGGAGTGGTGAGCGACAGGGTCTCTGTAGCCTTCTTCCCAGGTCCAGGCCACCAAGCAAGAGGATCATCCTTCCCACAGTGGCTCAGGGAATGTGTTTGTCACCACTGGAGTAAGAATCTGTCCCTACCCAGGCAGGGCTCGCTTTCCTCGCTCTTCTGACTTGGCAGAATCCTCACTACCAGTACAGTGCACAAGGAACAAACATGGGACTCCGTGTTCCTCAGCCCCCCACTGATGCAGCCTAAGTGTCAGAGGTGACGCAGCCACCCAGCCAGCCCTAAAGGCAGAGGGAGGAGGGAGGAGCGTCTTCTTGTTACCCTACTGCTTGCTCTGGCTCCGGGCCTGCTGCACCAGCCTCTCAAACCCACCTTCCTTGCAGTTTCCGGTTTGTGTGATGATGGAAGCAGGTAAGGTGGCAGGAGTGGTGGGGGGGGTAGAATTCCACAGGCTGTGGCTGACCGTGGCTACCCCTGCAGGAGCCATGGTGGGGCCCCTCTTTCTGAGTAGTAGGCGGCTGGGGGTCCCCCCACATCTACAGCTGGTGACCCTCAGACTGCAGCAGCTACTCCTTCCCCTTACACTGCTTCTTTCAGCGGCTGCTCCACTCCAGTGGCTGTGGCCAGTATGTGAGGAACCATCTAAGTACCTGGGTGATTCCCTGTGGGTCCTGAATGCCTGCCATGGTGTCCCTGCTCCTTCTATGGAGATGGTCCTCCGGTCCTCCCCTCTCAGCAGCCCCCATGGGCATATGGCCATTATCTGCTTGGGCTCTAGGGATGGGGTCCTTACCTGTCCCGGAGAGCATCATTGTCATAATAGAGACAAGCTCCTCGCCTCCCTGAGCACTTCGAGCTCCACCAGATGCAGGAGTAGTCGATAGCGAGGCCATAGAGGGCTGGAGATGGCAGCCAGGCTGTGGCAGCAGGGAAGAGAGTTCTGAGAGCCTCATTCCTAGGGGACTGCAGGCAGAGGCCCCCCACAGCACCCCTGCCCTGTTCCCACACAGGAGGATGGCTCTGCCCTTCCCTCGGAATCACGCTGGCTTAAGGAAGCAGAATAGCTGCCAGCGAAGCTTAAATTTCTCTTTTACCAGAAGGCTTAGGAGATAAAAGGGACCTGGGGCATCTTTCAGGGAAGGATGAGTCACAGGGTCACCTTGATGCCAACTCAGACACACAGCATTTCTCACACTGAAGCTGGCTCCAGCAGAGACATCACCCCCTGTCCTTCAGGGCTCTGAGATGTAGATTCTTTACCATAACCAGGAGAAGCTGAACTCAGCCACCAGGCTCAAGGCTGTACTCTAAACCCTGGCTTATGCAATTTCAAATCACTTGTTCATTCACCAGCTCACACTGACCTGCTGGGACACCTCACACCCTGGCTATCAGAGCCTCTGCCTTAGGGCCCACTGAATGTCCCAGCTGCTAAATGGTCTGAACTGGCCCAGCAGGCTCTGTGCCTTATGGGGTTTAACATTCTGGGAGCCTCTACTCTGTGTCACTAGCAGTCACGAGGGTGTTCTAGGGAGTCACTGGGCCGAGGTGGGGCTGGTCCAGGACTTCCCCTGACCATGGGCCTTCTCGTTCTGAAGCCATAGTTCTGAGAACAGCTTTCCCACACTGTTTAGGGCCCTGTAAGCTGCTGCTTCTGGAGGAATGAAAGATGCAGTCCATTGTACCCCTGGCTGGCAGCTTCTAGAAGTGGCCTCTCTACTTATTTCCATCTGCAAGTGAACAAGGAATAGGAGCTGACCTAAAGGACAGACCTCCATCTCTAAGTAGAAATAAACTCCGGGAAAAAATCCAGCCAGATCTCAGTGGCAATTGTAAATGTGCTGGCATTACAAAGAGGAAGTCCTCTCATGGACCTCTGTTTCTGCAGTGATGAATGGACTCTCTCCAAAGCCTGTGTTTCCTAACAACGACCCCACATTGAGCTATCTGGGCTCAATGAGAAAACAAAAGTTTCTGGAGCTTTGAGCAGTGGAAGAAAGTGGTCACTCTCAGGGCCACTGAAAGAAGCAGGTTTTGCAGCTGGTGGCTGGACTGGGAGAAATGCAAGGTCCTCTTCCCAGCTGAGGCTTCAGAGCAGATTATAAATGAGGGATGGGTGATGTTATAAATGAAAGCACAGAGCAGCTGTTAATGACACCAGAGCCTCTGGCAGGAGGATGGGGCAGAAACTTTTGCTTTCATCCTCTGTGTTTATAATACAGGCCAGAAGGGCAAGGTCCAAAGAGGCTCAAAGGGAGTCAACAGGAGAAGAGGAGCAAGTGGCCTGAAGCCAGGAAATCCCATGGAAAAAGTTCATTTCTCATCAGTCCATGGGGTCAGATTGGGCCCTGCAGAAGCTTCTATTCAGCCAGCCCCAGAAGGGGCAAGGCCAACTCGCTCTGGAAGGATGGAAGCCACTTCAGGGTGAGCTGTGGTCTGGCCTGCTGGGTATAGGATGCAGAGGTTTCAGTTTGGAAATGTGTGTTGCTAGCCACCCAAGTTCCTGTTGTTGGAATCTCCATATTTCCCATTGCAGTTCACACTTACTAGGTCCTTAATAAATACACTCTGTGGTGGATTCAGTCCCTTCTGTCATTGCAAAGGTCTCCACACTGGAGCCTTGTGTCAAATTTAGAGCATGGATGTGTCAGGAAGACACAGCTCTGTGAAAGCAGTCAGGGAAAGGGCCTGCAGTGTGTCCCCCACTCTTAGCCCATGTTCCAGCTCCCTTGGGCAGCTCTCCCTTCTAGAGGCCACTGCTGGTCACGTGTGCAAAGCTTGATTCTGCCAGTGGGCTCTGGACCGTTTGAGGACAGACAGGGTTTGCAAGCAGAGGACACTATACAGAAGAAACGTTTGCTAAACAGCGGTTGGAGGAGTGAATTTTGTAAAACGGGAAGGAGGCCAGGATTAGGCTCAGCTGCTGTTCTGTCTGGGGCAGGAATGCAAGGTTTGTTCCTACGGCGAATTCTTAAGAAAGATTTTAAAATACCTGCTTTAAAACTCTGTATTAGGTATTCTTGGCTGTGTCTACTTTCCATTTTTATTACATAATTTAGTTTGGAATTGATGCCATAGATGGAATCTTTCCTAACCTTAAGCAATCAGGGAAACGGTCCATGTAGGGTTTGGCATCTGCTGTTGATTATGCATAGTAGAGATGACATGGGGCTTCCCCAACCCTCTCCTGCTCCCCACATGCCTACCGCCTGGGCCACTTCTGGGGACAGGGGCTCTGGGCCACTCACTTACCCAGCAAGCGCATGATCAAGAACTGGACCCCAATGGCAAATGACTTTTCCTCCTGGTTGACAACACTGAAGAGGAAAACAGGAAATCAGCAGTGGAATGATTCAGGGTGCAGGAGGCAGGCAGCCTCAGCGCAGGTCAGAGCCTGCCCTCATGTGGTGCGGTGAGCCACTGGACTGACTGGACTCCCCTGGCCCAAACACTTCTGTTAGGTTAGTGGTTTCCAAAGTATGATTTGTGGATCAGCAGCATCACCTAAGCTCTTGTTAGGAATGCAGATTCTCAGGCCCTGCATCTATTGCATAGACGTGTCAAGAAGAAGCAGAAACTCTGGGGGTGAGGCTGAGCAATCCCAAGCCCTCCAGAAGATTCCAATGCAAAGCTAAGTTTGAGGATTTTCAGGGTTGTCCAGAGTTCATTGGGAAAGAAAGGACAGAAGAGGCAGAGAGCAGAAAGGAGGTTCATAGAGGAGTATTTTCGGTAGCAGGTCTGAACAACTCCTTCAGAGCAGCTTGTACCAGGGAACAGTAGTCCCGGTATAATCAGGGCCCTGGGCTGTCAGCTTCTGTGCATGACTACAAGGGTTCTTTGCTCTGGGCCAGCTCTGTGGCTGTGTAGCCTGCAGCTGCACAAGGCTCCACCCGCAGAAGGGCACCTGTTTGACTTCAGGCTTTACCCTAGCTGTCTTAAAGTTCTTACTCATTTTTGAGCCCACAACTTTACATTTTTTATTTGTATGAGGTCTTGAAAATTAGGTGGCTGGGGGCTGGGGATTTAACTAAGTGGCATAAGGGCCTGCCTTGCAAGCAGGCAGTTGTGAGTTCGATCCCCAGTACCGATAAAAAAGAAAAAGACAAAAAAAAAAAAAAAAAAAAAAAAAAAGAAAGAAAGAAAGAAAGAAAAAGAAAATTAGGTGGCTGTCGCTGCCTCAACCTTTTTCTCTCTCCAGCGAGAGGAGAGGTATGCTTGGCTGAGGAAGGAGTTTGCAGAGAGGGCTGACGGCCCTGCCATCCCAGCTGGTGAGCCGAGCAGTGGACAACCCCTTGCATGAGGTGAAGAGCCCTGAGCTGGACCACAGAAGCACCCACTGAGTGACTTGGCTCTGGACTTTGCTCTGAGCACACATGCTGCTGGGTGGGTGCTTGCTGGGAAAAAGCATTTGGGGCTCAGGGGACAGGGAGGACAGCAGTTCCCTAGAGCTCTGTACACAGTTTGTTTCACTCTCACTACCAAAGTTCTGCAAGCTTGTTGGAAGGGGGATTTCATGGCCCAACAAAGGGATAATCACTGGTGTGTGGGCAGGGGAGGGAAGGAGACCCCAGCTGGGACTCCTGTGGAAAGGGCCTGACACAATTTATGCTCTCTTTTTGCTTGCAAGGCCCCCCACCCCCCATGGCCCATCCATAATAGGTGTCCCCTTTGTCTTGGTCTTTAACCAGAGAAGATTCAGTCAGATTCTCAGTGAGCGAAACTGAGGCACCCCAGTCTGGCTTTTCATGGAGGTCTGGGCCCCTTCTGGTGTCTGCTGCATTTGACCCTGACTTGCTCTCAGGTTTCCAACCATTCTGTCTCTTTCCACATCTTCGGCTTTGCTGCTAGCAAAGAAATAATACTGGAGATGAAGTTATCTTGAAGTCTCATCTTCACAGTAAATAGCGTTCATTCTGTCATCTTTTCCAGAGCGATTTATCTGTAAGCCTTTTTGAAATCCTGGAGCCTTCTCTCTAGTTTTATCCCAGCCCCTGACAGACTTAGAAAGGAGAAATTTTCTTGAAAAGCCCACCCCATGGTTCAAATGGTGCCCTGTTCCTCCTGACTTTCCCTCCTACCATTCGATAGAGATTGTCCTCACTGGGAGCTGCATAGCAACTTCCCTATGAGATTTTTTTACCCTGTCTCCTCTCCTTTCATGGCCTCATACAGATTGCCTCAGGGTCAGAGGATCTGCTATAGTCCTTCTGACCCTGGGGTGCAAAAGGGAGCCTCCCCATGAGATCTTGACCCGTGGCTGCTTCTGCTTCTCCCTTGTCTCTCTGCCTTCTGGAGAAAACAGGTCCTGGGCACCTAGCTAGCTGTTAACTATTATGATGATTTGTTTAACAGTGGTATTTAACCAATATGTAGCACACCAATTTATAAAGCAATCAATCGCATCATCCTGACACTAATTCTTTGAGGTCAGTATTGTCTGCACTTCACAAGTGAGGATCCTGAGGCTCAGTGAGCCAGCATGTGGTGGAGCAGGGACTTTGCCCCTGGCACCAGGGTTCTGAGGCTTGTGTTCCTGCCTGCTCTGCAGGTGAGTGAGGATAAGAGGAAGTGTGGTGAGCAGCAGGAGGGTGATGTAGGTGAACCTGGGTGCAACGCTGTTTTCTCCTTTGCAGAGGAAAATAAAGGGAGGAACAGTCCCTGTAAAAGCCTCAGAAGCACCAGCTGTACTGGGATACCTCTCTGCTCCCCCTCCCACCCTGGCCAGCCTGTCCCTGCTGACCTGAGGACTTGATGTGGCTCCTAGCTTACTGGGATTGTCTGTTTTGGGGCCTTTCCTGTAGCTCTCACGCTGTCTCTGGAACTTGCTTTAGTTTCCTGTCTTGACTTTGTGACTCCAACTGAATTCTCTTCCTTCCTTTTGGTTCTTCCTGGATTTAAAACTAGGTGAATGTGCTAGCATTTCCACAGTGGGGAGCCAGACAGCCTGGCCTAAATATGTGGCTCAGCCTGGCACTAGCTCTAGCTTTCTGGGCTGATGTAGAAGAGAGGTGTTAACAGGCCTGTGTCACACTGGTACTGTGGGACTTAACCAGGATGCAGTGTGCTCAGAGCAGAGCTTGGCCTGATTGCCATAGTATTTGCCCATATTACCAAGAGAGCCTTACATAGTGCTGTTTACAGGACTCTAAGGGTCAGGGCAGGGAGGTGAGATGAGATGGGAACAGGAGGGTCTAAGGACGAAGGGAGATGTGGGGAAATGTGAGCCATGGCCGGGGCCCAGGAGCACCACTCACCGCAGAACCATCATGTAGAGGGGGTTGTGGGAGATGCAGGCTATCAGGGCTGCGAAGGAGATGAGGAAGATGGTCGGGAGCAGGAAGTGGGCACAGGGGATGGGGCACGATCCTGTCTTCGCTGAAGCAGATCTGCCGGGCACACAGCTGCAGTTCAAATATATCTTCAAGAGGAAAGGGGGGGGGAGGAGACATTTGTCTTGATTTACCTCCAAACACTTCTATACCAATATCTATACCACCTCTTGCCTGAGTCACTCTGGGTTAAACCTTTGCCCTACAGGTCCCCAGGAGGTGAGCCTGGATTTGGAATTAGAAAGAGAAAGTGAGCATTTGAAGGTACTCCGGGGTCCCACCTCCCTGAGTGTTTGTGCAGCAGAAATTGTCTTCACCAGAACCAGTGACCAGCATGGTCTGAGCTCCAGCAGCGTGGGTTGGGCTCCTAGATTTGCACCGACATCTGATGCCAAGATCCTACCACCGGGCTAGACCTCCTCAGCTTGCCACCAGTGGATGGGAGGGAGCTCTGCTGTGGCCTGGCCATTCCCCACGCCCAGTTGTGATGGCTGTGAGTGGTGTTGTTTGTGCTGCCTATGCACTGGTGGTTGGGGAAGGTGTAAATAGGGGCACCGACAGAGTCACCTGAGCTCTGGGGCTTTTACACTTTTGAAAGAGTTTCCTATTTGAAAGGAACTCCTGTCTAGAAAGGGCCTCCAGGAGTGTGCCAGTCTAGACAGCTCAGTAATGTTATACATGTCACTTTGATGGCCAGCCTTCCTTCCTGTGGTGTCTGATGGCCCAGCCTGTGACTATGTAAGTACCATAGTTCTCATGCCAGTATTGGAGCTAAGGAGCTGTGGCCCTTCCTCCTGACAGTCAGTAGGAACTCTGCACCCTCTTTGCCTAGGCTCCTAGGAAGCACAGAAGTATATTATGTACCACATTGCTGTTATCTTCCTCAGTCTAGGTTTTTAATGTATAGATTTTCCTCCCCTTATATCATGCTCATGGATTTTTAATCTTGGATCACTGGTGTTGTTATTGGAAACTTGTCAAGATTCTTTTTGGGAGAGGATGAATCAGAGGTGAGTAAATAAAGATAAGAAAACCACAGAAGCCACCACAGACTCCTCCAACTTTAAGGCCACAAAAGCGGCACATTGCCCAAGCTCCTCTTCCTGTCCCTGCCTGAGAGCGCCACACTCCTCTGCACACAGAGGTTTTGCCCTGCCCACACAGCAGGGTGGTAGGTAAGTGGGCTGGTCGGGCCATGCCCTCTGCAGGGCCACAGGTAACAGGTACGGGTTCTTGTCCTTAGGGAAACCTTTGGTAGCTCTTGCACTGCCGCTGCTCTTAGGAGAAAGGACACCTGACTGCTAGGCATGGCCCCAGCCTGTTCCTGGCCCAGCAGGGCCCACCTGCCTGTGTCTGTCCCCCTACAGGAAGCCCAGTGCAGCCCTGCTCACACTGCACCCATTGTCTGCGATGATTTGCCTGGGTTTGCTTCTGCTGCTTGTCAGCTCTCATGCCACCTCCTCAGGAAGGCTCCCAGGCACTCCCTATTCCCATGAAGTTTCTCCTTGGCGTGGGTTGCTCTCTAACATTACCCTTGGCAAGCTCTGTGAAAGCAGGGACCCTGTCTGAGAGATCTGCCACCACATGCTCTATGCCTATGGCTGTGCCCAGAGCTCAATATTTGTTGATTAACTAAACAAATGACAAATTGCTTTACTGCTGACTGATCCTAGGAGACCTGGAGTCCCAGTGTTGAGAGAAGGAGGGACAGGACCTCCCCAGGTGAGCACATGAATGTGGCTGCCCAGATGGAAGGCTGGCAGCCAGGAGAGCCATGGCCTTGTGCCCAGATGCCCCACATGAGGCTGACTTCTGGCTTCTAGTCTTATATCTGCACGACTTTAGGCCAGTTATAGGGCACACCTGGGAATAGAGGGTTGATGCAAATGACCTTCTGGTCCATGTCACAAAGGCCGTCTGCTCTCAGTTTACCTAGGCAAATCAGTGAGGTTTTGAGGAAGGCCAGAATGTAAGCCAAGCAGGGCCCGTCAGGACCTTTCAAAATGTGGCTCATAGGCCTGTGTGGTTGGGGAGCGAGTGCTGTGGCTTGTTTCTGCTGTGAGCATTGTCAGGTCTGGAGTACAAGCTTGTTGGACATGGACCAATCTTTAACTGACTTTGGGCTGGAGGCATCCGGACATGACCCTAAGGCAGGGGAGGTGTAGCGAGGGTGGATGGGGCCCAGAGGATGCCGATAATGAGTCTTGGAGCCAAGGAGCAGTCTGCGAGGACACACAGTGAGCTCTAAGACCGCCGGGGCTCCTCCTGATGCCAGGCCCCCAGCTGCCCTCACCAGTTGCTTGGAGCCAGTAGAGCTCATGTTGATGCCACTGCAGCCAGCGTGACAAGGAGAAAGGTACTCGACTCCATTGTCTCCGCAGACAGGGTGGAAGATGGAATCCGGGCAGGAGCAGTCCCTGCGGCAGGCAGGAGGCTGTGGACGTATAGAACTTGATGTGCTGCCAGCAAAACAGGAAACAAGGAATCAAACAAAGCGAGACCAAAGAAATAATTCTACACTCCAGCCCAGCATGAGTTCCTGGCCTGGCTAATAGGCCTGTGTGTCTCTGTTTGTCTTGGGCCAGTGCCACCTTGGGATCAGAATTATGTGTGTAGGAGCCAACAATGACTCTGCCACTGTTTGGGGTTATGGCGCCTTTCCATTTCTTCTGACATTTGCAGTTTAAACCCACTAATTACTCAGTTGGAAAGGCATGGTCAGCAAACCCTCTGCCATAGTAGGAATCAAAGTAACCAACCAAGCAAGGCTTTGCTGAGAGAAATGACAGATGTGACAGGAGAGTCGCAGGCAGTATTTGCCTTTCTTCTTCTTCCAGCTGGGCTCAGGCTGCAGGTAGGAGCTGGGGTGGGGGCTGTCATTGGCTGCTTGTCTTCTGGGCTCTGAGGACACTGTCCAGGTCAAGTTTCTTCTCATCTTTCTTCAACAGCTCAGTGAGATTCTGTAATTCTGCCTGGCTCAGAGCTGATGCTAAACATAGCATATTTCCTGGTTTCTGGGGCTCAGGTTCACCCTGAAACCAAGCTAATTGGATTTGGGCCCTTCTTAAGAAAACAAAACCTTAACTCTGATAAACTAGTGGTCTGCTAGGACGCTTTGATCACCTCATGATAGAGCACATTATTTAATATCTGATTTTCGACATTGCTGCATATGTGATCAGGTCAAAAGTAAACAGGGAAAAGAAGAATGGGAGGGTACAAAGGATGGCATATGGCAGCGAATCTAGGCTCTGTAGCAAGGGTACTCCTTATTCCTATTACCTGCGAGGGTAGACCTCAGCCACAACAGGAGTGGAGCAGCCCATGAAGAACAGAGGAACACAGAGGATCATAGAGATGGTGATGATGGTGGCAGCCACTCGGGGCATGGTTTGCAGAGGGAAAACAAAACGCTTCATAAGGATTCCTCCAAACAGCATCCCTAGGGCTGCAGCTGGGAGGTTTACAGCACCTAGAGATGGAGAGAAGAAGCTGGTGTGAGTGCACAGCCTGGTTGCACTAAATTGGAAAACCAAGAAAGAAGCATGAAGGAACACTAGAAATGTTAAATTATAATTGCTGGCATCAATCGAGCATTTACTGTTGCCAGGCACATCTCGAAAGTTATCCTTACTAGAGCATTTCCCTGCCTATACAAAGGCATAAATAGTCAGAGCTCTTGCCACCCAAGAAACATAGGTTGAATGTGGATTTATTAAGCACCTTTTACTCTCTGGCCCTCACTGTATCCTGATTGTGACCACATGGGCTTAGTAGGGCAAGGGACATGACTCCTGATCTGCTGGTCAGAGACTGAAAGCCAAAGGGGGAAGTCACAGCCAAGGACCACAAAAGAAGTCAGGGGAACAGGAAAGTCATCTTCAAATCTCATGTATTGACCACCTTGACAAATCCATAAGGTCAAATTCACCCAGTAATTCACTTGGACATCTGGTGAGACCATATCCTCAATTGTAAAAAAGTGCTGATGCTGGGCTCTGCCTCCATTTTGGTTCCACTGTCCTAGGTAGGGCTGAACACCAGAGGAACCTTGTGTCCATTTGGGTTGAGGGCCACTCTTATCAGAGCAAATGTGTTCAAGTTATTGAAGGAGAAGGGAAGAAACCCAGGGAGCTTTTGTTTTCTGCTCCTAGTTCCATTCCCCTCTCTCCTCTTTTGACCCCAATGATGTCAGCTGGGTCAGACATGCAGCTCCTTGGCTGGGAGGAAGGCAGCCTCCAGCCTCCACCCACTCTTGAGTGGAATAATAAGAGCCCCCAAAATCTGCCAAGAACATTCTAAATTGCCAACCAGGAAAAATATCCTTAAAATTCTTTCTCCTGAGCATGTCCTCTGTCTCCTGTCTGTGTCCTGTTCAGCCTTTGGGTGTCTCTGGGCAGACAGCAAAGTACCCAGGCCCTCCCTCAGGTGGCGCCACCCAGCTCCCGGTGCATTTCTGGACCTACCAATGAGAAAGTTGGCATAGGCTGCAGAGGTGCCATACTGCTTCTCTAGGAACTTGTTGAGGAATGTGGAGAGGCCGGCGATGACAGAGGAGAAGGTGCACTGGGCCAGGACCACCAGCATGAAGAGCGGGTTCAAAAGCAGCCTCAGGAAGATGCGGGGGAACCCTATGAGCAGACTATCATCAGTGGCCAGACCAGGGCCATCCTGGCTACTTCTAGACTGGACACTGCCCTGCCTCCTCCCTCTTTGGATGACTCTCTTCTATTCCTTGGGGCAGAACTAGAGGCACTAAGATGTGCAGTGGCCAGCCCTGGAGCACACAGCCACTGGGACTCCTGCTCAGTGTGCTCGTGGGCTATGGTGAGGAAGTACTTAGGAGAACCCTAGTGGCAGGCAGATAGAAATAGAACTAATACTGTTTCCCCCACGAGGAAGGGAGGAAGTGGGGGCCAGACCATGGGGTGGGAGTAAAGACTGCATGCCTGAATTTGGCTTTGCTGGTAGCTGTAAAGAAGTACCCTGCAGAACCCTCCTGAGTGCAAGTAACCTTGGAGTTGTGCCTACAATTATGGACCACCTTCAATGACTGCTCCTGTCAGCCATCCCCTCCCACCAGGCTACGGGGTCAGTCAATTACTTTTAATGAAATCCAACAGGGAACCTCTTGACCTGAGCTCCTCCATCTTTCTTGCTCCGTCCTCTGTGGCAGGAGAACCCTGAAGGCAGAAGAAGGAGTGTTAATAGCCCTTCCCTGGACCCATGACTCTCTGGTCTCAGGGCTCAGGGCTGGCAGGAGTGTACAGGAGTGCTTCCAGAGAATACACTCTTGAGCAAATACCACCTGTATTTCCGTGAGCCTGGAGCCTTGGCTGCAGACCAGAATGCATGTGGGCCAATGCTTTCTGCAGTACCTAAAGGCATATTATTTTATATCTAACTTTCACATGACTGATGCCAACCAAAGGTGTTTTCCTGGATCCCACTCCTGGTTTGTATGTCATGGTTACACTTCTCTCTGGTCCTCAGGTTCCAGGGACTTTTGGCTTGTGGGTCACTCAGATTTGCAATACAGTTTTTAGCTCTTTCTGTCTTCTCTCTGGGGTCCCTGATTTCTTCTGGACCCAGAGGTAAGACCTGCTCAAAACTCTGTTCTAGCCATTCCCTGTACATTTCCTCATGAACCTGCCTCCTTCTGACAGCAAGAGCCTCAGACCCAGGTTCCAGCTCTGTAGCACCACACAGATGCCAGGCCCTTGAGTTTTGCCACTATTAGGCTCAATGCCAGGAATAGGTGCTCCAAGCATTGAGTTCTTACTCCATGCTGAGCAGTGGGAACACTCCACGTGTGTTGTCTCGCATCCCACACTTTCTTCTAAGATAGCTACTCTAATGGCCTTAGTTTTCAAAGAAAAGGAAGCTCTGGAACAAAGCCCCTTGCCTAAGATCACTCAGCTGGTTTATAACTAACACAGGTGCATTCAAACCCAGGTTATGTGACACCACCCAAACCACCAGGACTGTCTGCCAATCTCTGAAATTCTCTCCTAACACAAGCCAAGTTCTTTTACCCCATCCCTCTGCCCACAGCTCGGCCTCATTTCATCCACCTCACTGCCCAACACTGAGCTCTATTATGGACTCAAACCTGGACAAATATGCTCTCCTTCTGCAATCTGGTCCCTGCTGGGTCCTTCACAGCAGCCCCGAGGAACATCTGGTCTTGCCCCTGTCCCAGCTCTCTGATGGCCATCCCTTGTCCTCAACTGTGTGCTTTGTCTCTCACCTGAACTTCTTCAGATCTTCCTCACCCCTAACCTCAACCCAGCTTCCTTGTTGCTACCAGGTGACCCAGTCGCTACAGTGCCCAGGACCTCTTGGGATACTCCCTGTGTAGAGTACATGCTGTAGATCGTTCAGAGGGTCAACCAGTCTTCTCTTCCCTGTTTTCCATTGTCATCCTGCCTGATTTCTTTCCCCAGATAGCACTAGAAGGTGCTTGGATTATCACCTTCCTCAAGATATTCTCCACTTCCCTTCCATCTACTCTCACACTGCAGTGCTCAGGGCCCCAATTCTTAGACCTACCTACTCAGCTTTTATGTACTGTTAAGTCTTTAGCCCAATTTAGTTCAACTCAGTGTTTCCCAAACTGTTTCCTGGAAGCCTCCCAGCCTCATGAGAAGTCCTCTAGCATGACCCAGAATTTGCTTCAGCATCACCCAGAATTTGCTTAATCTGCTGTTGCTTTTCAATTCTGTGTATTTTCTACACCTGCCTATCTCTCTTAAACAGGTAGACTCATGGGCTTTCAGAAACTTACATCTGTTCCTCTGGGCATCGTTTGAGGAAAGAAGAAAAAGGGGAAAGAGGTGAGAACCAAACAGGCTGAAGAAATGAGCAGGCCCAGCCACCAGGCTCCAATCCACCGAGGGTCACTTGGACTCAAGTTAACTTTAGCTGAAGAGAAACAAAAGAATACAAGTGTTCATTGAGTGAATGCATGGTCTCTGGAAAGAGAAGCTCTATTCAGAGAATGTTCTATTGACTTCTCCCTGCAATGAAGACATGCAAACCATGAGCTAGAACTTTGGTCAGGAAAACATTCCCTCTGCAGGCATTCTGATTTTCCCATAGAACTGAGGGAAAATGTACATAGAGTTGAGCATTAGCAAATCTCCAAACCCCACACACTTTACATCTGTTATCTCACTGGACTCACTAAGGAGGTCTCGAGGCAGGGGCTACATCTCTTTACCTCTAGCCAGTTAGGAAGTTAAGGTCAGAGTTTAAGTTCTTTAAGTTTAAGGCTAATAAGTGCCATTTCATCAGTCAATTTCAATTCTATATCTTCTGGGTGCCCAAACCTATACTTCTAACCATTGAACTCTACTACATCTCAGCTTTATTGATCATTCCTAAGAAAGAGTTCTAAGTAAGCAGTCACCAACAGTAGGGCTGCCTGACCATCCATGGAGAGCCCTTCTCCTGGCCACTGTCCCCATACATCTGGAAGTCTTCTGTTGCATGTGTCTGTGCAGACAAATTGTAGAGAACAGAAGATGGCAGAACAGTTCATAGCTACACTGTGACAGGGACCCCTGGCCACTAGAAGGTCAGCTACTGGTTTCTTTGGGCAACCAAAAATCAGGGATCAATTTAGGAACTGCCAACAAGAGGCCAAGGATGGCTGGTCCTGAAGCATAAAACTCTCGCTGGCTTGCTACTTCCACTTGAAGCACAGGCAATTGACACTGAGCTGTGACACCCCCTAGGACAGGACTCAACTTTGACAGCAGGTCAGGTTTAGTGTCTGCCTGTGTTCCAGGCACTGGTGGGGCTGCTCTTCCTGAGGGTCTGACTCTGTCCTGCCTCCCAGTGCATGCCCAGGCTAATGGCAACTTCAGACAGCATCCACACTCCCCATGCTTCCCACCCTCTTGGCTATGTTTAAGTGGCTTCAACCCTCCCATCACTTCCAGTAGAGATCCCACCCATCTGTCACGGCTCCACACATCACAGTTCCAGGAAGTCCTCCCTGACTGCCTACTGCAGGAGTGCTCTCTCCTGCTCTTAAACTTCCAAAGTGGCCAGGCATGGTGGCACATGCTTGTAATCCCAGCATTCTGAGAGGCTGAGGCAGAAAAATAATAAGTTTGAGCCTAGTGTGGACAATTTAATGACTTAGAGAGACTCTGTCTGAAAATAAAAAAATAAAGGTCTGGTATGGCCGGGGATAAGTTCAGCAGCATAAGCGCTTGCCTGGCAAGTGTGAGGTCGTGAGTTTGATCCCCGGCACACACACAAAAAAGTCTGTTGATGTAATTCAGCGCTAAGGTTCTAGGTTCAAGCCCCACCATAACAAACAACACAACACAAAACAAAACAACAAAGAACATTCAACCCATCCAACCACAGAAAAACTTCCAAAGCACTTTGCCATTCCCTCTGCCACAAGGTCAGCCTTTTTTGTCTTGTGGGAGGCTGGGGGAATACAAGACATGCCCACAGATGCAGGAAACCTTTGCCGATCTGGGTGTAATAGCACACACCTGTAATATCAGCTACATGGGCAACTGAGGCAGGAGGATTGCAAGTTCAAAGCCAGTTGAGACAACTTGTGTCTTTAAAAAAAAAAAAAAAGGACAAGGCCTTGAAATGTAGCTTAGCATTCTGGTTCTTAAAAGGTTAACTCCGACTTGTGCCTGGTTTATGGACTATAGTTTCTCATGCTAAGATTCTCAGTGATTTAGTCATTATCATTTTGGAAGAATATGAGCTCACATCTGTTAACCTCTTAGCATATCAAGCTTACTCTAATCTTTACAACTGCTGGATTTTTACTAGCATTTGCAGATGAGGAAACTGCACTTCATAAAAATCAAGTACTCAGACCGCTTAGCTAGTGAAAAGTGGAAATGATAAGGCACAATTCCAGGACCCACGCGGGGTAAAGGTACCATGTCACGCTCTTCTGGGTGAGTCACAGCCCGCAGTTATATCTTATGCAGTGTTTCTTTTTCTTTGAGAGTTCTTATTAATTCTTTTTAAACAATCAGCAGTACCTTAAAGAACCAGAGAGCTACTTTTAATGCTGCCATCAAAACAGACAACTGCAGAGACCATTCTCGAAGGCTGCCCTAGGTCTTAAGGTTCCTGCTGCAGACTTAAGGGTAAGAAGTATGTTTGCTCCAGCAGCTCATGCCCACCAGGACCCAGCATGAGCTCTGGTGAGGGGAGGCACAGACTGCCTGCTTCTTGCTGTCTGAAGGACTGCAGGAGGGAAGGAAGAAGGGAAGGAGGGAGGGAGGAAAGGAAGCAATGAGCTTCTGAAAGTGGAACTTCATTCTCTGCCCCAATTAGCTGGGAGGTGGGCGGGGATATTTCATGGAATTGCACACACTCACCTGTGTCAATCCTGCCATAGTCCACAAAGATCTGCAGCATGACAGAGCCCAGCAGGTACCCAAAAGCTGGTCCAAACACAGCAATCGCAAATAGGATGGCTGGAAATTGAAGCAAGGGAAAGGATGCTGAGGGGGATTGAGAAGACTGGGCAGCCTCATGCATCTGAGTTGGGGGGGATTCCTGGCATATCGCCTACCCATTCTCTGGTTCTAACAAGCCCATACCTATGGCTCTGACAAGCCCATTTCTTCTCCCACGGAGAATGTCATAATGACTCAAAATGCCAAGATTTATAGCATCAAGCCTTCTTTTCCTCTAGCCACCCACTGGATAGGAAGGAAACAGCCCCCATGGCATGCTGAAAATGCCAGGTCAGGGATGTGTTGATGAGTGACGTTTCCCGCTGGCACAGTGCTGGTAGCCTTGGCAGGAGTTTCTGGGGTCAGAGAGCCTGTGGCTATGCTCTTCCTGATGTGGAGCTTGGGCCTGAGGATGCTCCATGTGGCTGGTTCTAAAGGAAGAGTGGATTTGGGCATACAGGTGGCCATATGCTGTTTGCTGTGCATGTGCTTGTCTGAGGCTAACATGCCCTGAGGTAGACAACTGGGGTGAAATGTATGTACCCCAGCTCTGTCTACAGGACTGGACAGCACTAGGGGGTGGCTATCATATTCTCTGCAAAATAAGGCCTAACCCTAAAATAAGCCCTAGCATGCTTTTTTAGGATGCCTATGATATAGACTCCCCCCCCAAAATAAACCCTAGTAAAGAGCATCAGTTAGGTGGATACATTTAGTATATCCACTGCAATATATAATAAAGGCATTGAATTATAAAATAATATAAATAAATATGATAATATAAGTTATAATTAAGTACTTATAAAGTTGTACTTGTAACTTGTAAGTTACAATTAAGTACTGGTAAAGACCCAAGTGGGTGCCTTTGGACAAGAGGTAACACCTTTTCTGAGACTGCCACATGACCAATCTGAGTACAGACACATGCACAAATAACATGCACAGTTGATAAAGAACAGATGTGGTTGTATCTTATATGAATTTTCATAGCTCAGTACCCTGTGTTGAATCAACACACAGAACTGCTAGCAGGCTACTTGGACCAGAAGTGTGCATTTAAGGAGCTCTCTACTGCTGGACATGAGAGATTGGGTCAATATTTCTTATGGGAAATAGAGACTCAAGAAATTCAGACAAGAATTCAGGTTTTGGAGAGTTACGATGATGCTCCAGAAAAAGATGCCATGACTATATTTGAATAGATGCAGTTTTTTTGTACATGAAGAAATGTAGATTGTTATACATGGAAAAATAAGACATGCCATAAAAATCATCCCCACTGCATCTTTTGGAGTAAAAATTAGTATGAGACTCGCTCTTATTTTGAGGGAAATACGGTATTGGTTTAGCACCTACAGTGACCCCTGCTTGGGGTCTAGTGGGTACAGATCTTAGCTCATGTAAGCTCACAGAGGTCTTAGCTCCATCCACAGGCACCATGCAGCTGGGAGTAAGAGTCAGCGTTGGCACCAGGTCTGCCTGACCCCAGAGCTCTGTACTCATTTGCTGTTTTGTGGGCAGAGTTTCAGATGGACTATTAAGCCCCCAGGGCCTCAGCAAGTGCTGTGTCCTGGCCCCTCCCCACAGTCCACATCAAGCCTATGACTCACAGATGTACAGGGGCGAGTTGTTGGGCTCTGCAAAGTCGTCCACGTAGGAGATCCCAAATGGCTGAATGGGCACGGTACCGATGCCAGCCAGAAGCTGGGCGATCACCATCAGGCCCCACATGCTGCTGGTCTCCTTCTGCACGTCTTGCACAGTGTTTGGGCACTTACCAGGGGATAGGTTATGCCCACGCCTCTGGCAAAGTTCTGCCTGGACGCGGCTGAGGTTCCCTGCAACGAGAGTGCCTAGTGGTTACTACCAGCCCAGCCTCCTGGTTCTACTGGCTGACCTCCAATCCCCACTTTCCTTTTAGACTTCCAGGAAATGGTCCCTCAGCAACACTCTCCCTGCTTAGCTGGCAGGAAGGACTCAGAGACCAAGGTGAGAGGGAGCAGATTGTGGGTGGCCACAGGAGCAGCACTTCCCAAGTGGGAGAGGTATCATCTTCTCACGGTGTTCAGCCTTTCTCCTCCACAGGTACTCGTGGAGAGCTGATCATGAGGGATACATATCTCCATGGGAGGAAAGAACCACCCAAAAGATAAAATAAACAGGAAGTGAAAAAGCTGGTTTTATCCCTAGGTAGTTGTGTAATGTTGAGCAAATTTCTAATTCTCTCTGAGCCTCAGTTTCCCTTTAAACAGAGACTGTAAGGTAGTGGATACAGGGAGTCCATAGGAGCCACTGAGAGTTGCAAGACTGTTGTTTCAGAAAGGCCTGGCAGGTAAAACTGGATATTTTCCATAAGCCAGCAGGCCTGGTGGCTGTACCCGTCTCTGGAAGAAGGGCTGGCATGGCTCAGTAATGCTGTGAGGCACCCTTCTCAGGACAGCACTTTAGTCTGGAAGAACACAATGATAAAACATTGCTGAGAGACACAGGAGTGGTCTGATTACCCTCCACCCCACTCAGGAATCCTTCTAGTGACACTAACCCTGTCCCACACCCAGATATGGTATGGTGCTTGCAGACTCATGTAGATCCCCAGGGGGAGATCCTGGTGGCCAGGGCATGAAACACCAACAGATGTTGGAAGGGCTGGGCTGGAAACTGAGATCTTGGTTCTAGTCTTGGATATGTTACTCTCCTTGCCAGGGTGCTTGACTTTCAAAGACCATTGATTTTTAGCAAGGGACCACACAGCAGAGGATAGGAGGCCATGGTGGGCCAGGTAGGCAGGCTAGGCTCGCTACTCATCACTGCCTTCATGACAGCAAGTCCTGAGACTGAAACATGAGCAAGTACCATGGTCCCTGTGGCCTTCTTCAAGACCAAAATGTGCTGCAAGTTTGGACTGAGGGTGCAGTGGCTGCCTGGCCCAGGAAAGGGTCAGGTATGTACACAAACCTTTTTGACCCAGCAAACTATCACTCAAACAAACCAGCCTGCCCCCTCCTCTGTTTGCCCTCCTGGGCCAACTTTGACCAAGTGGATGCATTTCTAAGGAGTCAACATCTATGTAGAGGGCTGCTGCCAAGTTTTCAAATAGGTATTTCTTTCCAAAGATTCAAAACATTTTCAGGTACATTTTATATGAAGAAATGAGTGAAGTCAGAGTTCCCCGAAACCTGTCACTTGTAAGTGTGCTTGGCTAAGCCATCCTCCTTCACGTAACAGTGGCTCTCTGTGGAACATTGTTTCAGAAGCAGTAGGGTGGCAGAGTCAGGTCCATGTCATATTCAAGAATGGTTTAAAGTCACTTGAAGGCAAAGGATGGTACAAGAAATAAGTGCAAATAATCGGATCCTGCTCCTAGTGTGGCCACTGAAGGACCTGCATAGACCCAAGCAGTACCTTCTCAAAAACAGTGTAGGTGGTGCTCGCTTTTCAGAAGAACCCTCAGCACAAGGCCTGAAGGGATGTCAGGACCACATCACTCTGTCTTTGCTCACTGTTACTTATTACTCCGTAGTGACCAAAGGGCCCGTGCTTAGGTGGGAGATGTGGAGGGGCTAGAAAGCCATAGGCAATGTCTTCAGCCTACTGTGATCTGCAGATCATGGGAAGGGCAGCTGTGATACTGCTTGATCAAACCAAAACCACTCTGTGATACTACTTTACACCCAACAGTTTGGTTATTTTCAGAAAACAACAAATGTGAGCAGGTCATAGAGAAATTAAAAATAGAATGACCATGTGGCCTGGCAGTTCCACTTCTGGATATATACCTAAAAGAACTGGAAGCAGAGACCTCAACCAGTATTTGTACTTCCATGTTTACAACCTTATTTATAATAACCAAAAGGGAGAAACAACCCACTATTCATTGAGGGATGAATGAATAGACAAAATATGGCAGATACAATGGAACATTATTCAGCCTGAAAAGGAAGAGAGTTCTGACATGTGTCGTAATATGCATGAGCCTTGGGAGATTGTGCTAAGTGAAATAAGCCAGATGCAAAAAGACACACGCTACGTGACTCCATGGATAGATGGGATCAAATTCATAGAGTGAGGAATGGTGATTGTCTGGGTATGGTGATGAGAGAATGGGGTAGAGTTTGCACAGTTTGCAGAACAGTGAAAATATATTTAATGCCACTGAATGATACACTTAAAATGGCTAAATGGGAATTTTTATGTTATGTACATTCCACCACAGTTGAAAAAAATTGCTTGACAGATGCTGGGACAGGGTGCTAGAGAGTGAAGGGAATTGGTATAAGAGGAATTGGAGAGAGAGGCTGCCTCATCTGAGACCCCATAGGCTGAGACGGAAGATAAAGATGCAGTGGGGCTGCGGGGTAGGGGTGCTCAGGAACAGCAGCGGGGCCGCTCCGAGATGGGAAGCCACACTGCCAGGAGAAGAGAGAAGCGCTGGGAAGAGCACTGACCTGTATTCTAATAAAACCCCAGAAAAGGCAGATCTTGAGGTGGGCAGTGCAGTGAAGACCCTGGGAGATTAAGGCTGCACTTCAAGGCCCAAGTTGGGGAAAGTTACTGTCAGAGATGTAGGTGGTGGGAGAAGTGAGGTGGCCAGAGAAGCAGTTAATTTTGCGTAAACTCGAGTTCTTGGTCCCATGAAGTTGAGGTGTGAGGACTGCGTGGTGGGGCTGTGTAAAAGTGGGTATGTAAGATGCACAAGGCCAGGCTACTGCAGGAGGAGCTCCCCCGGAGAGACAGAGGGCCAGAGAACACGGGATTCTTTAAGGATGCTAGTTTTTGATTTGCTGATTCTTGTCATTTTGCTCAGTTCAGTTTTTAGAACCTTGTTGTTGACTTGGCTAGCAAGAGCATTTTTGTGGGCTATTTAATGGTCAGCAAAGATCATAAAAACGTTGACTGCCTCATTAAGTCTTCACATGGCACATTGCATAGTCCACCAGTGCCACGAAAATCCTCATGGAGTTTCACCTAACGCAGTATCCAGAAAGCAGAGTTCTCTGGGGATCACTTAACTGTTATTAACTTTTAAAATGTCAGATTAAACATCAGAAACTGCTTTTATTAAAAAATGTGTATTTTTACAAAATCATCAATTGGCCATAATTATATCCAAGTCTACTGAGCGCCTCTTGGCCAATTCTTTATTCCATGTGGATTCACTATCTCCTCATGACTCTCTTATCCTTCAGCTAAGCTGATTGGGATCTAAACTTGTCCCACATCAAGCTCTCACACTTGTAAAATGGAAGAGCCATTAAATGAGCAAAGCTTCTTCCCCTGTGGGCACCCACAGCAGCGGCTGGCAAGCCAGAGGCTAGATGCTTCAGGGCTGGAGTCTGAACCTGTTGCCTGATCTTATGTGGGAACATGTGTTTACATCAGAATCAGAGTTAGATGTGATGTGAGATCAGAAGAGCTCAAGCCTGGGATGGGCTGCATCGAGTGTTCTCTGCTGAGAACAGGGCCTTCTAGAAGTTGGATGTTGTGTACTTATAAAAAATAAGAGGACACATGTAGGTGAATGTGAGGGGCAGGAAAAAGGGAGCAAAGAGGTTTTGCAGAAAGACTGTACTATAGGCAGACTTTCCTTCAGGCAGTCTGTGTTAGTGTATGTTGGTCTGTTTCTCATCTTCCCCAAGGCAGACTTCTGGAAGACTCCAGTTCATCGGAACACATTCTTTCTCCCAAAGGACACCAGAGGCCTGGCTCTTCCAGTTTTCACAGGACTGTAAAATGCTAACTGAAAACAGGCAGGGCCCTCACCCCTCCTCCTGCTACCCCAGCCCCACCCCAGCAGCATGTGGGGTTGAGTCAACTTTTTGACTCATCTAAAATTTACATATGCAGAATTGTCCTCCTAATATCTGGATCTCTCAGCAGGTTGGAAATACAGGAGATTCTGTGTGGAAGGTCTCTCTCCCTACAGTGGGGCCCACAAAGATGAGGCAGGTCAGGGGAAGACAGGTCTGGCCACTCTGTTGCTCCAGGCTCCTGACCACCTCTCCTGTGGCCAGATTGAGAGTGTTGCAAGGTGGTCATGGGCATAGTAGGGTACCTCTGCGCAAAAGTCTGTAGCTGGGGTGGAGAGGACCGTAGAGGGATCAACGTAAGAAGGCTCTGGCAAATAGTGCTTCCTTGATTAGTCATTCTTTCTCTCTGTAGAGCAAAAAGAGAATTCTGCCAGGAAACAGGAGAGTAGCAGAGTCCTGTTTCAAATAATGGTCCTTGAGAGCCACCATTCCTCCTACCCAGGAAGAGGCATGATTGGTAACTGGGAGGTTGTGGGAGAGCAGAGTAAAATGAGGAGGAAGTTAGCAATTTTAAACCCCAGAAACAATTCCATATGACAATGGAAACTTGCAGGGGTGCTTCCGTGCTTCCAGAAGGACAGCCAAGAAGCCAAGCACTCAGGGTATCTGCACAGCTCTTGGAACTCCCAGTGCTCCATTCTGAAGGACCTATTTCCTCATCCTCCTAAATCCAGCTCTTCAATAATTCTTCCCAAAACTCTGGCAACACCCACTGGCAGGCTGTTTGGAAGTCACTCACCATGTGAGATCTAAAGTTGTTTGTAAACTGGGCTGTTGCAGATTAGAAGCAATTGAGTTCACAGTGGAGTTAATCACAGTCTTGTTAATCCACAGTGTCCGTGGGATATGTGTTCTATTCTAACGAAAGTAAGCCTCCATTTATAAAATGATTTCTGTAAGCAAACACATTTTGAATTTCGTCTTGGGAAACCAAGAAAACACAGTCTTCTGCTCCAGCAGAAAAAATAGGATCAGGATTGTCAGCCTGGAGGAAGACATTGCAGGGCTATAGCATAAACTTATTTTGAAACCAGACAGGACAAACCAAGTTTCAAATTTTGGTTCTACTGCTTGCTACTCGGTAGGACTCTCTGAACTTCAGCACCTTCAACTTCACAATAGATATAATACCTTTTAAAATATTCCTGTGATAATTAAAAATAATAAGTAAAGTAAAATAATAACTATGATTGACAACTAATTATTTCAACATATCTAGGAGAAAGAATGTTCCCAATATAAAGAAATGATAAATGTCTGAGATGATAGATACACCAGTTAAGCTGATTGAATACATGTGTTGAGATGTCATATTGAGGTAGCAGAGAAGAAATAGAGATAGATAAAAGACAAGAAAAATTTAATTTTAAAATTATTTTCTTAAAGAACCTGAATTTTGGGGCTGGGGATTTAGCTCAGCGGCCTAAGCGCCTGCCTTGCAAGCAGGCAGTCGTGAGTTCGATCCCTGGTACCGATAAAAAGGAAAAAGACCAAAAAAAAAAAAAAAAAAAAGAACCTGAATTTTTAACACACAAAGTTACTCAAGGTTATAATTCCTATTTTTCCCATTCAAGGAAACTTCAAAATTTCCTGAATCTTAAAAGATTCAATAAATCTTTAAGTTCAGCCCCTGCCTTTCACTTGTAAATTGAGCCTGTATGTTTTTTTCCTCCTTTCTATAGATTCATAAATCTTACAAACCTCCATCCTCAAGGAACCAGCATCATTAGCTGGGTACCTTATTGCTAAACTTCAAACACGGGTAAATGATTTGCATTCTAATCTACCCCACCTAATAACCTGACAGAAACCAGGAATGCACATCCTTGATCATTACGTTGAGGACAGTCCCCAGAACACACAGATGTCAAAACCTGGATTGTAATGTACTTCATTCTCTCTGAATCTGTACATCTTTAACTCTACCTAATAATTCTATCTATGCCTCTCACTGATGTATACTGAAATGTTTTCTATAATGTAAGTCAGCGAACCCTACTGCCTACTCGGAGGGGCCAAGTTGAGGTCTCCATTTCATTTCTTGGGGGAATCTGCCCAGGCCCTATCTGTTAACAAATTGTATTCCATAAGTATATACAGCTGTTATGTGTCAAATAAAAATAAAAATATATTTTATAAAAATAATGACCGAGGTTATATAGCCTGGCATATAGTAATCCTACAGCAATACTACTTTCCATCCAAAGAGATGAGTAGCTTTGAGAAACCCAACTGGGTGACTGAAATGACAGAATCCTGGGACAGGCAATGCTGCTCAGGCTTTTAAAACCTGGGGCCCAAGTCCAAAATGAGAAACCAGTAAGATCAGTGCAGGTCTCTATGAGTTGATTGATTACAATAAAGGAAACAGGATAAGTAGATATGCTTAGAGGGTGTCCACCTACACAGGGAAAGAGTGGGCTTAGCAGGTGAAAGGAGGGAACGGCTCTGCCTCCAGCCTAGGTGTCCAGGACCAGTTGTGTGGTTGAGAATGGCCCTCCCTACACTGACCTCTTTGAAATGAGAAGGGTCCCCAGCAATTGCCTACTACACGGAGGAGGCTGGGGGTTGGGTGAGCTGGGGATGGGAGAGCAGGCCTATTGTGCATGGTCCACCAAGGCCAGGTGACCTTGTCCTGCTGGGCAGGGTCTCCCTCCTGTCCCTCTTCATCCATCTTTGCCAGTGCACATGAACCCACACCCTGGGCAGCACCTATTTTGGCTCCCATCCACAGGGTTACTTTAGTCACAGGAAAGAAGATGGACATACTTGAGCAGTCAGAATAGCACTCAGGGTCATTTAATTTTAATATTCAAAGAGATGCGCACTTAACCAGCACCTCTTTTCCCCGCTGTGCACCAGGCAGAACTTATTGTTCACAGATTTATTCAGTAGGTTGAGGAGGAGGACTTGCAGAAAAAACAAAGTGGTGAGCTGAGCCAACAAGACTTCATCAACAGCCATTCATACCAAACCCCCTCATTTCCTTTGCCAGTGGGGCTTCCAAAGCAGCAGGAAGCTGTAGTATGGTGTTACTTGACTAGAGGAAGCATGTTGACAAAGCCTGTCATCCTGCTAGACACAGTGGGGACATCTGACAGGAGAATCCTCAGGGAGAGGGATGGCTCCAGAATGTGCCACTCTGTGCCCTGTTGTCAAGGAGCGAGAGGATAGCAACCACTTACAATTTATGAGCACCAGGATGTGTGCTGCTAAAAGGAGTGGCTGGTGGGGCATTTCAAAGTGTGGAAGCTCAAATTACACCAAAAGATATGCAAGAAAGGACTTCAGCCATGGAGAAGCAGTCTTATGGAAGTAAAATACAAAAGCTTTACTTTAACCTCAAAGAATTCAGCTGGTCAGCAAATGGAACAATGAGACTTGGCTTGACAGAGTTTGTGGGGAAAAGACCCTGGTGTTTGATGACACATCCACAACTTTAGCCTCAGATCAGGAGGGGAGATTCTTCTTTCTTCTTTCTAGACATCAGCCTGAGGATCTGACCTCCTGGAAGGGACTTATATCAGGAGAGTGAGACAAAGGACTGGGCCTAAGGAAGCAAAGCTTTTGGGCTGTGTTCCTTCAGTTGTGAACCAATGGGCTTGGTCTGGGTGATTCTGGGAGGCAGACCTAGGACCCACAGAGATACTGTTGGGAGACAGATTTCAGGAGAGCCAAGGAAAAGAGTCACATGGGAGAGAATAAGGGCTGCTCCCACGATCCATGATTATCCACATGAGGCAGTTTGGGGGGTCCCTTTCCCTTGGGATTTGGTTCTGGGTACCTGAAGGCTGCAGTGAACCTGGCAGAAATCTTGAGAACTATCTAGCCTAGAGGTTGGCAAACTACTGACTAAGGACTACCTTTAGTCCCCAGTCTGTTTGTGCCAATACATTATATGGAAGCCCAGTTGAACCCATTTGCTGCTTTATCATGGGGTGGGGAGCACTTTCACGCCACCGTAGCGTTGCTGAATAGTTTCACAGAGACCTTATGCTGAGCAAGCTTGAAATATTTACTACCTGATGCTTTAAGGAAAATGCTGGCTCCTAGTCTAATCTGGTGGTTTTCAAACACTTCAGACACCAAATCTTTCTGCAAACGAAGCTTCTGGAGACACAATATGCATGGAAAAAAAAAAAGCAGAGTTCTCCTCTGGGATATGTAGCTGTGGAGTTCTGCCCTGCTCTGGTTGGACTCTCCTCTCTGGGTTGGTTCTGTTGTGCTGAATTCTTTTCACTGTTTTCCTCCTGTGGATGTCTGTACCTCCTATCCTGAGTTGGGCAGTCCAAGTTCTGAATCCTGAAAGTTCTCTGGTTCCTGAGTGAAAGAAGCCAACCCTGGTGGCTTCCCACCTCACAGAGGCCTCGCTACTAGCTGTGCTTAGTGGTCTCCATGTCAAGTCCCTGGGTCACAGGCATATGTGCACCCAGCCAGCAGCCTCAACTACACCAGGTGCAGCAAGAGGAGCAGAAAGTTCCTTCCTGTCCCCTGTGAGTTCCTTAGGGAGTTCAAGGCCTCCTGCAGATAGAACCATTGTTTTCTTCAAACTTCACTGCTCAGCAGCGCAAGGGCTGGTTCCCAGGATGCCCAAAGTCACCAGGCTATTAAACAGCCTTCCCTTTTCACCCTGAATGCTAACTCTTAAAGACACCTTCTACCTAGCATAACATTCTCTCATGGCTGCCCCAGAGAAGCCAATCTTTCTGGACAGCAGGACATAACTTGCTTCCAAGACCTTTGACTGGAAGCAAGAATCAACCTTGATCAACCTTGTCTTGTTCCTGAGCAAGGAAAATGACTGACTGCGCCTGAGTGCCCAAAGGGAGGAAGCCACACTGGGTCTCTACCAGGCCTGTGTTGGAGATCGTGTTTTCTTTCAGGCCCGCCGAGCAGAGTGGTGACTTGCCCACAAAACAGATGTTATAAGAGCCCCATGGAGAGTTAGCTAAGCTTTAGGTCAAGTGCTCAGGCTTTCTCAGAGGCTACTGCCTCCCAGGACCTTGTGCCTCCCTGGCCCACCCTGTATTTTCTATCATTCCTCCACGTTCATTTTTCTTTTCCTACACTGTGCACATGAAAAAAATGTTCCACATCAAAATCTCATTAGGTTTTGTTCCGCTCCTCTGTTCAGGACTATTTTTCTTTCAGTTGAATTAATAACACCCATGCGTTTTATGATTTCCCCCTCCTGTTTGTTTTCTTTTCCTTTCAGGTTAAATAGATCCAACTGGCCAGGTTGTGCAAATCTGCTACCCTGACTGCCCACCTACTTGCTCCAGGCACACACGCACTTCTCCTCTCCCTCACAAGTGCCTCCTCAGTTTCCCCCACCTCCTCTTACCCCCTGACGTACAGCCCACTCCTTCGTGTATACCCTGCTTCTACTTCCTTACCTTCTCCCACCTCCTTCCTCCACACTCTCCTCCCACACACTTCCCCATGCCCACTCTGCCTCTTCTCCACAACCACTTCACACGTCCACTCTCCAGGTGTGGAAAGAGCCCATGCATACACACACCTGCCCATCTCAGACATGTCCACCATAGCCCTGCCTGGGGGTGCCCTGTGCTTTTTTCCGGGGCTTCCTGCCACATTCATGGCACACCACAGGACACGCTGGGCTCATGCTCATGGGCAATCCACTCAAGGGAATGGATTCAGCTCTGCAGGTCAGGAGCTGTGTATTCTTCACTGAGGAAGGGCAGTGTGGAGTCTCAGGACACCAAAAACTCCACACCCTGAGCTTTCCCATGGCTCTCTTTCCCGATAGCACCCTTGGGATGACTTAACACTGGGAAGGGGCTGGCAGCTTTGTGAATAAAGGACTAGCAAGTGATTCTTCCTTTTCTTTTCTTGACTGATCCAAAAATACAATCTCTCCCTTCCTGCATACCCTCCAGGAAGCTTCCTGCTTGCATTGTCTGTGAGGCCTGATTTCCCTCTGGACTTGGCCATAGGATCTTTCAGGTTACACCTAGTCCTCCCAGACCCTGGCTTCCAAAGACCCTTCTCTAATCTCCTTGGAGTATGGTTACATGTTGGCCAGTTTCCCATCTGTGAAAACCTCTCCATGCCTTCTAGAAATGGACTTAAAGGCTTTGGCTCGGTAGCTAATCTTTTCTTTAAAAGGTGCCAGGGCACATTTACAGACCCCACTGACATTTAGAATATCCAAACATCCATAAATGTCTGTGTGGCCTTTTTAAAATTAGCAATTAGTTGTTAAAGGTCTCTGTGATTCCCACAATGTTCAGTCCTTCTTCATTTCTCCCCCTCTAACACTCACAGTAACTCTTCATTTCCCATGTTCATTTCTGGAGCAGCTGTGTTCAAAGGCAGAGGAAATCAGCAGTCAACGTATGCTAATAGGGCCGGGGTCCATTCTTTATGAACAACAGATTTCAGATACCACAGCAAAGGCAGGCAAACAGAAATCTGCCAAACAGCTAATATAAGCCAGGCACTTCACCTGTATTATTTTATTTTTTCTCTTAGAACACAGTGAAGGTATTATGGGTCCCATTTTTATAGCTAAGGAGACAAAGGTTCAGATTGGTGAAGCAGCTTGCCTAAGAAACTTGGCAAGGGAATGGCTGAGAAGAGATGTGAATGCCAAAGTCCATGCTCTACCTACCATGCCAAGATCATCAGTCTGCACGGATGTTAGGGCCTGGGAAATGAGCAAGGAGTAGCCTACGCTTCCACCTAGAGAAACTCATGGCCTCATATGTGAGGGCTCCAGCAGAGACCATGCTGAGGAATGGGGCCTGTTCCCATTCCCAGGCCAAAGTAGAGCACCCAGGGTGAGGACCACGAAGAAGCCAATTTCAGACACCCATAGGTCATTTATTCCATGGTGAAGAGCTGTCAGACTTAGCTTTTCATAGGAAGTAGGGTGCCTCCTCATTCGAGGTTCTGAGGCATCCACAGAGATAGTGGCACTACTTTAGATTACTACATTATTTAGCCACTGGGCTGAAATTTGAGGACACGCATCCTCACAGCCTTCGCAGCCCTATGAGGAAGGGTCTGTGTTCCAGTGACAGAGAGGAATTGAGTTCCCAGTAGTGAGGAGGTGGCCCATGGCCAATTCATTAGGAAATCTCAAAAGCCCACTTCAGCTGGGTGTGGAGATGAAAGCCTGTAATCCCAGCTACTTGCCGAGGTGGGAGGATTGCAATTTACAGCCAACCTGGTCAACACAACAAAATACAGACTAACAACAGCAACAACCAAAATGAGCCGTCAAACAAACAAACAAACAAAAATAATCAAAGCCAAACTTCAGTCCAAGGAGCACCTGTCTCCAGAAGATGTTCCATAGTCACATCACCACTCAGGATATTGCAATTAATAAAATGTATTTGTCCCTGATGATTTTGCATAATTCAAAACAAGATCCCTCAGGATAAATGAGTCATTTGTGGAAAAATGGATGTACTTTGAGACCAGAATGTTAAGTAAATCAAAAATAGAAACTTAAATATTGCATCGTTTCTCTTATATGAAAAACCCAAGACACAAATAAATAGCAAAATAAAAGATATTCAGAAATAGGGAGATTTTTTTTGCAAATGGGAAGGGACTAATGGAGGAGGAGGAATGCAGGAAAGAGGATGAACAAAAATTATGATCCATGATCCATTATGGACATGTACCCCGAGGAATGTAATCACTGATCATTGTATACCACAAACATGTACTAATAAGAAAATACCCACGGGGTACATTGGAAGTAGAGTCATATGTGAGACTTTTCCCATGAAGCGAGACTTGAGGGGTATTTTTGTTTGTGCATATTCGCACACACTCCCACGTTGCACTGGCACCCAGCACACAGCCCCAGCTGCACCCCACGGATGTGGCTTCTGAGCCAAAGACCTCCTCATCCCACCTCCTGGCACCAGCGAGATGCCCCGAAGGTAGTCCGGCCCTGAGCATTTCCAGCTGTTGCTCTGATCCCAGCCAGAGTGAATGAGACTGCTATGCCCTATTGTTGCAATTAGAATGTGCACAAACTAAATGAGTGACCATGACCAAACAGCCCACTCTTCTGGTCGATAGATGCCGCTGAGGATCAGGAGGTAGGCTGGAGTCCTCTGTCAGACGACTTTAGCTAACAGCACTGAGGTTGAGACTGGACGGGGCAGAGTGTTGTCCTCCGATGTTGAGGGATTGTGGAGAGCTAAACTCAGTCTGACTGACCATTGCTAATAAGGAACAGAGTGAAGCCCATCTCTAACCACCCTCCCATGGCTGCTGTGTGCAAAGCAAATGCCACTGGGACACAGGCCCAGGCCATGGCGAGCCAACCCGCCAGACTGAACAGCCATGGTGTGTGGCGCCGGGCAAGGTGCCCTGCTCTGGGCCTGGCCTCAGTGCCCCAGGCTCCCTTGATGATTTCATTAGCTCAATCTCCATGTGTCAGGAAAGGTCACCTCCTGCCTGTCTTCCAGAACTGGTCTCAAACTCATGGTCAGGAACAAGAGGGAGAAGATATAGGGCAGGAACCTGGGGCTCAGGTCTGGCTTCATCCTCTGCTTATTTGAGGCAGACCTCAGCCATGAAACAGATCAAACAGATCCAAGACCACAGAGCACTTAGGGGAAATCACTAGTGCACTGGTGATTAACAGCAAGTTGGAAGAAAGGCTTCCAGGACCAGAACCTAGCAGACATTCTGCCACTGTGTATCACTGTCTGTCTGGATTCCATTTTCACTCTAGCCACCTCTCTCTCTCCAGTACAGGTCTCACAACCTATAAAGGAGCCCCCTCTGTCATTCCAAGTCATGTTTTGAACTTGTTCTATGTACTTTTTTTTTTTTTTTTTAAAACCTGGTATTCTAGAAAACTGGCATCAATTATTCCCTCAGCACATCCCTGGATAGTTCATTCATTGTTTGTTCTTTTAGGGGACTAAAGATGAGCCTTTGAAGAATGAGTCTTTCACAACTGTTCATCATAAAACCACCACCACTTCCTACATCCCTTAAAAACAAGTGCAAGGCTCTCCCAAGCCACCAAATTAACATAAAGTCAAATGCCAAAGTGGTGGGTGATGTTCCCAGGATGCCGAGTAAACACAAATGCAGAATTACTTTGCAGAGCTATTTCCCAACCCTGACCATGCACGATTTCTACAGAGGAGATTGTAGCACAAATGGCTTCATGGTCAAACATTGGAGAACATACCAAGAGATGATTCACTTAATAAGAGCAAACAGAAATGAGGATTAGCACTCCCCAAGTTTGAGCTAATAGAACCACTTGAAAGAGACTGAAAAATAAATATATTTAAAATAATAGAAAACATTAAAGAGAAACAGAAATCATAAGAAAACACCAAGGAATCAGGAAATTAGAGCAGAAAGATTTGAAATGCATGCATGAGACCTTCTTGAAACCAGCAAACTATATAAAACCATCAAAATGTACAACGTAAGGGATGGGTTTGATGTTTACTGACAAAGATGCACTTTAAGGAAATCACCAGGATGCAGTACAGATGAACAAGGCACTAACAGTTATGCAAGAGAGATTAAGAGACAAAGAGCTGGAAATGAAAATGACATGGATGTATAGACACACGTTTATGTACACATGCATGTGCAAAATGGGTTCCAAGAGAAAAGATGGAAAAAATAGGGCCATACCATCTCAAGAGCATTTCTGGCTGAAAATTTTTCAGAATTAAGGAGAAATCTTAATTTTTAAATCTAATCTTAAACACACGCACACAACACAAAGCAAAGCCCACAATTAGCTTTCAAACATATAAGTAAAATTAACTCATTCTCAGAAAACTTATGATAGACATGCAGAACAATCAGGAAAAAAAGAAAAATTTAAGTATAACTAGATAGAAAGAAAAATGGTACATTTAAAAAGACATGAAAATTAAACTAATCAGTAAGTCCAGGCACCAACTAGAAGGGCTGGAGGACGGAGGTGTGTTAACTTCAAAGCACTGAGAAGAAACAACTTTAAACTAACTTAATGTAGCTAATATATTTTGTGATTAAACTATAATTCAAGGTTATAGGCAAAACTGAGGCATTTTCCAAGAGTTTTCTCACCTGGAGGTAAAACTAAGACTCTACACTAAGTAACTAAGGGTCTACACTCAGTGACACTAAGGGTTATGGCAGGAAAAAAGACATGGAATCAGCAAGGTGGGTGAGATGCAAAAAGCAACCATGAATAAAGAAACCAGCAAGCTTGTGGATGCACGGAAACAAGCACTGACTTATCTAGAAGTAGCAAAATAATAAACTTTACAATGACCCCTGTGGTGATGTTTTTTAAAAGATGGGTAGGACTAGAATAGTGACCAATGAAAATGGAAGATGGGAGAGGGAAGTGTACACTGAAACTCTAGGATGCTTATTTTATTCTCTAGATATTATTCATCTTTGAAGTTTGTTAAATCATAGGTCAACACTGAATGGAAGTGTAATGGGAGGCATACTGTGTGTTCTGTGGCTAGCTACTCAGCGAAGTAACTGTCCTCAGATACACCCATACATTGAATGCAATCCCAATTGCAGTTGCAGAAGGGTTTTTCTTGTAAATACAGACAAGCTGATTTTAAACCTTAAGTGGACAGGAAAGTAAGTTAGAATAGATAAAGCAACTATGAAAAACAATAGAATTGGAAGAGTCATAGTACTTTTAAGATTTACTATAAAGCATCAGCAAGCAAGACCTTGTGATACTGGCAAAGGAACAACAGATCAGTGGATCAGAAAAGAAAGTCCAGAAACTGACCCACACGAACACACCTTTGGTCAATCTGTTTCTCAGCTGCAGAAGAAACCCCGGGCCTCACCAATGCTAGTCAATCCCTCTGCCACTAAGCTACATCCTTCACCCCAATTGATTATTTTATATAAAGGTAGGAACTAATTATATAGATAAAAGATAAATCTTTTTGATGAATGATGTTGAAATAATTTAACATCTATACAAAAAGGAAAAAACAACCTTGTAAAAACACTCAAAATAATCATATATTTAAATGTAAATGTAAAACTTTAACACCTTAAAACTAGACAGAGGGAAATCTTCCAGTTCTAGGGTTAGGCAAGGTGGTACTAAAGTCATGACTCATAAAGGTTTTTTAAAAATGATGAATTAGACGTTGTTAAAATTGAACATTTTTGCTCTGCAAATGGCATTGTCAGAAGAATACACTGGGTAAGTTAAAGACTGGGAAAATATTTTCAAATTTCATATCCAATAAAGAATTTGTATTCAGAATGCAGAAACAACTCAAATTCAACAATGAAAAGAAAAACAACTCAATTTAAAAAATGGGTAGAAGACTTGAACACACGATTTACACCAAAGGACATTTGGATGACAAATGAGCACATGAAGAAATGCTTCCCATTGAATCTTCTACTCCTACAAAAACTTGAACACAAATATTTATAGCAGCTCTACTAGTAATGGCTACGAAGTGGATACAACCCAAGTATCTCTCAATAGATGAGTTCACAAATGATCTGGGACATAAGCATGCAATGGAATCCTACTTGGACTTAAAAAGGGGTACCGTACTACCTGATACACACCACTTGGATGGATTGAAAAGGTTTATACCAATCTCAGAAGGCTGTATGCTGTGTGTCCCCATTTACGTGATAGTCTCAAAATCACAAAACTACAGTGGTAGAGGCAGAGCATGGTTACAGAGCTGGGGAAGAGTATGAATAGGAAGGAAGAGCAGGATTGAATTTTGGAGTTGACGGAAGTGTGCTCTGTACCGATTGTGGTGGTGATTACATAAATCTGTAAATGCATTAAAATGTATAGAACTATATAGTATCTAGCCAAATTTAATCATATGATACCTTTGTAGAAATATTTAAAATGCAATGTAACTAATAGTGTGTAACTTTCAAACCAGGAGAAAGAATAAAACCGACAGCAAAGAAATAGGATACTAGAGGGAGGAAGTCCAAATGAGCAACACGTTAAGGATACCACTACAGGCCAGGGGCAACCTCTGAGGGAGAAGTGAGGGGCTTGGAGGGAGGCAATGTCTTACTTCTTTCTAAGAAGATACATCTACTTCCAAATATCCATCAGTAGATGAATAGGTAAGCAACATGTGATATATGCATAAATAGTACATTGTTCATCCATAAAGGAATAAATCCTGATCAAGCTATGGTGTGTATAAATCTTGAGAACATAATGCTACATGAAGGAAGCCACACACATAAAAGGACAATATTATATGATTTCGGTTATGTACCAGGCACTTTTTAGATGCATTGGCAAAGTACCTCACATACACAATTTAAAGAAGACAAAGTTTATGTTGACTCTTGGTTTCTTGAGGATAAGAATGGTTGGCTGGCTCCAAGACAGAAATGATCTGGAGGAAGGGCATGACAGATGAAAGATGTTTGCCTCATAGTGGCTGAAGGCAGAGATGGCAGCAGAGTCAGAGCTCTCTGCTTAACCAACTGTTCCTGGGGAAAGGAACTAGACATCTTTGAAAGCCAACTCCTTATCCTACATCTTTCTTCTGCCCTTCCCTGGGTTTAAAGGGGAGCAAGTGAGTAGACTGTGTGTAGACATTGTAGTTGGATAAAGGATAAATATCCGACTGTCCTGAAGCCCTATGAAGTATCTAGAAATTTCACGCTCTCATCATGATCCAAGTTGGGATCCTTTTTCCTCCAAAGAGAGAGGACTCTTTGTGGGCACTGCCCATGAGTGTCCCCAGGTAGGTGGAATTTGGGTCACTGCTGCCAGAAAGTACAGGGAATCGCAGGAGGAGATGAGCCACCAGCTGCAGCCCAGGGATTGAATATAATAGCTCTATGTATTCCAGTATGTTCTGAGCTTCTGATGTGCTCTGAGGAGAAGCCAAACAAAGTCAACAAGTCTTTCTGTTTGGAGAGGGCAGTACTGCCCAGAGTGTGTGCACCATCCCATGAATGTCACTATCAAATTTGTGAGATGCCCACCATCCCCAGTCTCCCCTGAGGCCAAGGCTGGAGGCCACTCACCATTGCTGGCAGAGGTGTACTGGTAGGGCTCTGAGAGGAAGTGCGGCAGGGTGAGGACGAAGGCGCCTGCAGCCAGTAGGAGCCCCCCGATGCCGATGAGCCTTGGTCGGTGCACCCGGCTGCCAAAGTAGCTAACAAAGATGATGAGGATGGCATTGCTGATCTGCAGAGAGACAGAGTGAGCAGAGGGGTGGAGTGAGACCTGCAGAGGAGACCTGGACAGAACTGGCTGGTCTGCTCAGGAAGACCGAAGTGGGAAGATGCTGCCTGGTTGTTAGTGGCTCCCAGCAGTGCTCCCCTACCCTTGTACTAGAACCTCGTCATCAGCCATAATCCCCAGCCTCAGCTTTCCTTCTGTCATCAGAAACCTGCCCCACCTTCCAGCCCAGCCCAAGGGAAGTAAGTAGCTATCTGCAGACATAAAGGACTTATCTGTGGGCCCAGGAGGCTTTCTGACAGTGACCTCTTTTTCAGATTGACCGTTCTGTTCTCTGCTCAAACTCACTGCAGGTTCCATGTCCCCATGGCCTTACTGTCCTCTGCATTCTACTTACACTTTCAGGGCATGCACACACATGCACACACACACAGTCAAACACAGATACACATAAATCCTTAAACATTCATATATATACACAGACACACACAAATACAAAGGTAGGCAGGTACACACATGGTCACACATAAACCCTACGACACCCACAGATGTGGGGTTATGCACACATACAACTATGACACATACAAATACACAGACAAACGTAAATACTCAGACACACATATAGATATACATAGACACATATGTAGCCACAGATAAGCACACATAGGCACATAAGTAGCACACACATAGGCATACTGAAATACAAAGATACAGACAAACACATAACATGAGAGACACACAAATTTACGTTAAGGCAGAAAAACAAACATACAGGCAGAGACACAAAAATCCACGGGTAGGTATACGTACATATACCCAGAGACATATATTCACACACAAATATATACATAGACACATAGTTATACATAAAAACCCAGACACCCGTATTCACACACACACACACACACACACACACACACACACACACAACTGTTGGGTCAGTGAAATGAATTCTCTGATGTATTTGCCTCAAATAGTGTCCACAGGCATGATCTTGAAAAGGTTAGATTCTTGAAAATTTATCTGAGCTTGGGAAAGAGATTTAATGGTTGTTTTCATTTTGATTGAACCATAGCCTTGAGGAAGTATCATGCCTCTTATTTGCCTAATCAACTTTCTATCTTAAATAGACCCACAATATGTCCCAGCTGGTGACTCCTTGCCCCTGGAAAACATTCAATTATTGCTAGACTCATGGTTTTGTTCTAAGCATGGGACACTATGGATGAAAATCTAACTGTGGGAAGTCACGGCTTTGGCTATTATCTGGGCTGAGCTGGAAGAGTGGATACCTTCCATGCCAGCTCTGATTTTCATTAGTAGAGAGCCCTGGAGCACTGAGATGGGAAAGATTAGGAGGCCATGCCTGGACTCGGGAGGAGAGAGAACTCCTGGGAGGTGATATTTGGTTAGCAATGCATGGGATAGCACCGTGATGACACAAAAGTCAGAGATTTATTTCCTTGCTCTCTGTCGTGAATGAGGATATGTGCCATGTACTATCAAACCCAAAGGCTAATATTAAGAGTGCACTGTGTTTCTTGATGTAGACAGCAATCTGCCCTCCAGGTGCATGTCCGGCTTGTACCCGGTTCCCTTCTGTACTGTGGTCAGGATCCTACATAAATGGAGACAGTGGCCCAGGACAACCTCTTACCTCGTTCAAGCTGGAAATGAGGCCTGAGGAAGAACTGGAGAGCCCAAAGCGCTTCTCAATGGTGGTGAGGCTGCTCTTGAAGTAGGCGCTGTACAGGAGCTGGGAGAGTTGCAGGAGGCCATGGCAGAGCACAAATACCTGAGGAAACACAGAATGTGTCGTGAGGCTTTTGCACAGTGTGCCCTGGCCCCACCAAGCCTTCCATTCTGGGACTTCATCTTCTCATCTGTCACATAGGAACATTTACCTTATAAGGTAGTCAGAGGGTGAAATGCTATCACTGCTACACCACTGCTTACCCTGCTGGAGATGGGAATATTAGCCACTCCTACCTTTATTGCATCTCATCAGAGTTATTGTAAATAGCTCAGTAAAACTACGGGGAAAGACATTCCCAGGGCAAAGGCCCGACATCAGCCAAGCATCTACGGCATGTTCCAGATTGGACTGCTCTCTGGTAGCATCACAATGCCCTTTGGGCTTCTGGTCGCCTTCTTCCCGTGCTCTTAGCAGGTTGTAGGCTACTTCTCATTCAATTTGAACTACTTCCAGAAGCATGAACAAGTCCTAAGTCACATTGCTCCACTTCTTCTGACCTTCAAGACTCTATTCTTTCATCTCCAACAAGGCACTGTGATGTTGTCCCCAGACAACTTGGTTTGAGTAAGTTTCTCCATTCACACCCTCACCAAGCTTGTTACCACCTGTTATCAGGGATATCTGGCCTCTCACCAGGGGATCTGCGATTTGACTTATTCACCTCTGGAGGCGTGGTCCAGGCCTTGGGGAGGGGACTCACTATGTACCACCTTGCCCATGTGACCAGCTCTGTGAGTTCTGAGTCAATGTGAGTTCCATGATTGACAGCACAGACATGTGTCCAGCACAGACATATGTCCAGCAGAGGAGGGGCAGGACTTGATGGCATCTTTGGTGAGCACTAGGCTGAGCTCTGTACCCTCCCAGATTCTGAACTGTTGGAAAGCCCTGAACAGGTGCTGAGCCAGAAGCCCCACATTCTCAAGCAGTCCCTAGAAGGTGCCCTTCTGGGTCACTTTTCCTGCATGGAAAGGTGGGGTGGCATTACATTTCATAGTCTGCCAAAGTTCTTCCCTTAATTGAAAGTCTGCATCTCAGAAGAGCAGCTGGAGCTCTGCTTTCATTTCCATTTCCTTCTGAAGCTGAGCCTACCTCTCTGTACAGGTCCCTGCTGCAGGCTGTGCAGTTTCCCATCTGTGAAGGCACAGCCAGACATAGTGAGGCCAGCCTGGGACTTTTGACAAAGCCCATAATTCACTGCCTGACCATGCACACCTACTCACAGCCTCTAAATCTGAAAAGGTCATTGCTATCAGGAAACTAGGTGCCTCTCCAGACCTCTACCTCTGGCCCCTGCAGCCACCTTACCCCTCAGCAGTGGCAGGAGGAAGCCCACCTCTCTGGAGGCAGAGGTAGCATCACTATAATTCACCTCATACTTTACATTTGCCTTTATTTTATAAGAAAGGTGTTGTTGAAAATCACCTTGTCTCATTTTTTTCTCCACAAAAAGTAAAATTGAAGTCCAGAACAGGGGAATCCGAGTGCCTAGCATCTTAATAGGCGTTTCTGGAATTTAAGTATCAGTCATTTGAGATGCACAGAATCAGTTCTCCTCTCCTGGGTTCTTGGTTTCCCCAGTGGTGAGGTCTAAATCAGTGGATCTTAACTCAGTTTTGAGTCAAAATTGCCTGACTGGAGGACACAGAGGTATCTTTGAAATAGAGTCTAGGCCCAATCCAAGAGCCACTGAATCAAAACTGATGAGAGCAAATTCCTTTAGGAAAATTCCCCCAGCAGGGTCTGGTGGGCAAAGCAGGTTACAACCACTGAACTAGAGGACATGTTCTGGCCTTGAGCATCTATGCACAGGGGGTAATCCATGGAGCATTAGAAGGGAAAAGCAAACCAAATATAGCCTTCTTCTAATTTATAGGAGCTGTCATTATAGGCAGAAGGGAGGAAGAGAGCCTTGGAACAGGCTTTGGGGAAAGGAACATGTGATAGCGATGGGAAGCTGCAGGTTAAGGTGATGGGCAAGGTGCTGGTGAGGTGATGGTGAAGAAAATGATGATCCTGTGGTGCTGGGGAAGATGATGGCAGTGATGGTGAGGGTAGTGAAGGTGATGGTGAGGTGAAGGTAAAAGTGTTGGTGACGGTGATGGAGATCGTGAAGGCGATGGTGGTGATGATGACAGTGGTGATGGTGATGGTGATGGTGTTTGTCAATATCTTATTACTTTTCCTGGACACAGGACACTGAAAACACTCAAGCTCAGATTATTTTCTGAGTTAGGTCGGACTTGGGAAAGAGGCAATTTGATCTCAAACATCTTGGTGATTTTCTTTCTCTGACTGACCCTGAAAGGCTAATCCCTCCAAAACTCTTATTGATTTCTTCTCTGGCCGTGCTTATGAGTAATTCCATTTGCCCATAGGATAATGGTAGCCAAATCTCAGTTTCTCTTCCAGAGCATTTCCCAGAGCTCCATGCTCAGGACAGCCCCACCGTCTGCTGGCCATGTCCACCTGAGCATCGTCAGACCCCTGTGACTACTCACTTCTTAAATGGGGCTCACTATCTTCGCTCATAGACCCCCTTCTCTTCTTGTTTCATTCCTTATCACCTTCAATCATTCTAGATTCCCTCTCCACAACCCCATCATTACTGTACTGCCAGATCCTGTAACTTATTTCTGGTTTCTTTCATATTCAACCCCCATTTTCATCTCCAAGTTCATAGCTTGACTTGGCTCTTACCATTTCTCCCTTGGATTACTGCGACTATCTCTCATAGGTCCCTCGTCTGCCTGCTCCAAATAGTCCATCAAACCACCCCAGAGATTTTTCAAAGGGTTACATGAACAGATCATACCCAAATCAATGTCTCTTACCAGCTCCCAATTCCTAACGACAACATCCAACATTGTTGGTGTGACATCCTTGATGCTACAGAGCTACACCCTACCTGCCTGCCCCTTGACTCCATACCCTGGTGAGACAAGTCACCTCTAACAAAGATGGTCATACCAGTATCTCCCATCCACATGCCCTTCATGCTGTGTGATGGCCACACTCTCTCAGGAGGCAGCGTATATGTTCTCACCCTTAATTACTTGCTCTAATGAGAAGAATCAAGCAGAAATGCCATGGGATTTCTGAGTCTTGCTTCTCATCATGGGTAGAGAATCTGCCTGGCTCATTCTCCCTTAGAATCCTTGGAACACAAATGTCACATCACAAGACAATTGCACATGATGATGTGCAATTGACCAGTTCAGATAGAGTTTCAGCCCTCAGCCAGCAACATCTGTCAGATATGTTATTGAATGAGTCTTCAGATGATTCCTGTACCAGCATTTGATGCCAAGTAGAGCAAAAAGTATCTTTGCTCACAATCTAGACAGAATTGTCCTTCCTTTTGTTGCCTATATTATTGCTTTGCTGCTCGAAGCCCCTTTGCCTAGCATGAGGCTCAGCTGTGTGTCTAGTTCAGGGCTGCTTCTAAAAATCTCAGTCACTTGTTACTGACTTATGCACAGGGACATCTCAAAGGCCTGGCCCTGCTGGGGGCCCAAGTAACATTCGGCAGAGGAGTGAGGGTTGTCATAAGGAGGCCTGGCCAGGGCAGTAGGCATATGGGGAGGGAAAAGATCAGGGGCTCCTAAAGAAGTTGCACTGTCATTGATTCCAGATGGAGAAAGCCTGGGAGCCAAGAAAGGGATAAATTTATGCTGGAGACAAGGCCCAGAGAAAGTATCCATCAAGAGGAAGAACAGTGAGTTCAGTCTGAGATCACTTGAGTTTCTGATTAAGCACAGAAAAAGACGAATCTTTCTCCATCCACATTGGTAAGAAATTAACATGAATGATTAATCATTACTGTCTTTCTCAGTTGTCTCATGAAAGGAAGAGGGGAATTGTGGGAGAGAAAACTCTATCTCAAATCTTTTCCTGAAAGATTTGCCTTTACTATTTCTAGTAAGTACAGAAATTTCCCTTGAGCTCCTAGGTAGAAGACTCCAGCAAGACTGAACTGGCAGCTTTGCACACCTTTGGCCCTTTGCAGAGCCAAACTCACCACCAGTTGTTGACCACTGTGGCCACATGGGATGTAGGTACTTTATGGATGTCCTGGCAGAAATGCTGGTATAGATCTGTGCTTCCAAGTGCCACTGAATACAGCAGATACTGTGGCATCAGGGAGCAAAGGGCAGGAGGAAAATTTCAAGAAAAGAGAAAGCAGTAGATGGGTGGTTCAACAGAGCTTTCTGGCCAGGGCCCCTCAACATCATATCTGGCCATGCACATGGTTTTATGTGAGTGCAACTCAAATATCCATTCTATGTCCTGCAGGAGATGGAGCAAGGGACCTTGGACTCAATGCAAAAAAATAGAAACCCAACCCTGGAGGAGGACATAGGTTTAAGAGTACAAGGAATGCAGGGCAGGGTGGTGCACCCCTGTAATTCCAGCACTAGGAGCCTGAGGGAGGGGGACTGCTGTCAGTTTGAGGTCAGCCTCAGCCACATAACCTGGGCTATAGAGAGAGACCCTGTCTCAAAAAACAAAACAAAACAAAAATAAAAAAGGGTGCAAGGGGATGAATTGGTTTGGTAAAAGCAAGAAAAGTGCTAGGTGGGCTGCAATGCCCACACTCCATCGTAATGGTACTGGTGTTCTGGGTTATGATGGTTTATGTTTTGGAGTCAAAGAGGCCTAGGTTCAGATTCTGGTCCTGTAAAGAATGGCAGGACATTTAGCCACTAACTTGAGCACTCTGAGCAGCAGTTTTCCCAACAGTAAAAAGGAATTCCTAACATCTGCGTTGCAATGACTGTGCCAGAAAATGTAGTTACAGCACCTGGCACCCTGCCTGGCCCACATGGAAAGAGAGTTAGTAAATTAAATGACACTAACTCCCAAGGAATTGAAATTCTCTGTTAGCATTCCATTCTCCGAAGTATGAGACATCTAGTTTCCTATAGTGTTTCACAGAATTGCTTGAGAGGTTCTAAGGGAAAGGCATTTCATGGAGATGAAGTTTGAAAAATGTTGCATAACAGAGCTGCGAATTGTAGTATAAATATTTGCAATTCATCACCATGTCAAAGGCCCTGAGGAGTCATTCAGTAAAGACCTGCTTTGTTTGACCCAACTTTACCCATCCTACTTTTAACCATGTACCCTTACCACCACCACCACCACCACTATCTGACATTCCCAGCCCTTCTGCCTCAGCTTCTGGAGTAGCTGGGATTATAGACGTGTGCCACTGTACCCAGCCCCACACAACCAATTCTGTCTCCTTACTCTCTTTTGCTTGGGATTTATTGCTTGCCATGATGACATTATGCATTTGACCTACTGCCATCAGAATGTAGACTTCATGGAGGAAAGATGAAAAGTGCTTTTTAAGGCAACAAATCCCTAGTGTTTGAAATGATTCCTGGTTCATGATTAGGGGGAGGTCAATCCTCGCCATATGGGCAGGGTGTGTAAAAGTCCTCTGGCTGATAATCTGCAGCCATTCAAGCATCCAAAGAGACACCCTGAGACAGATTGGTCACTCTGATCTGTCCTCCATTGATCATAAACTTTCACTTCAATGCTCCTTCTTCTGTAAGCCACGTAGTTTACAAGGCACAGAACGGTATTTGTCAGTGTAGCTGTCTCACTTACTTGGCTCAACTCTAAATTGCTTTTGGATGTTTCCAAGCCCAAATTAAAAAGTTAAAGATTTGCAGTTATGTACACAAGGACTTTCTGGTGTGACAGAAATACTGTATATTTTAATGGGGTAGTATTTATACAGGTATAATTTCCAATTGTCAGAACTCACGAAGGTGCTAAAATCCGTACATTTTATTACGTGCAAGCTTACTCAATGAAGTCAGCTAAAGAAAAGTTTCTTTGAAAAAAAGATGTATAAACATGATGGCATTCAAAATAATGTTCTGAAGCTTTGAAAGAATTCTTTTTTGTTATGAGCATTGGCAATGTCATTGGAATGAGTTTGTTTATACAAAGAGCTTAGTTTAAAAGATTAAAACTCTGTGCAGATATATAGATTTGTGTCCATATGTGCTAATCTAAATGCTAGGTTTACTCGAGGTGCGTACGTGTGTTAAAACTAGCTCGTCAGTTGAGGCACACTTGTAAAAGGAAGCTGATGGATAAACTCCATGCAGGGGAAGGACATTTTTTCAGGGCGGGGTAGGCAGGAGGCTCTCAGATGTCCAAACATGAAAGCTATACTTATAGCCCCATTCTGTCTCCAATGCTAACAAACACAAAGAGAGAGGTCTGCCAGGAAGGAAGCTGAAAAACTGTGGAGTTGCCATGAAGATCTTCCTTCTAATGCAGAGCAAACTTTTACTACCATTGCCAAAGAGCTAGGAGAGGCTGCATAGATGACAAGATGCCATGTGAAGGGTCAGAGTAGGGTCCCAGGTGCATGCCAAACTCCAATGAGATCAAGTAACCATCAAGGTCTACCCAGAGGGCAAGGAAGGAAGCCCTTACAGTTCAAGGTGAATGGGAAAGAGTCAAAGTACAGCCTAGGCATGGTTTCTTGTTATCTACATGATCGAGACACTCTTTTCCAAATTAAACACCGGAATGATGCTCTAACCAGAGGCACACATGCTCATGTCATGGGTATGGGGACATTGGGTAGAAGTTGTGAAATACAACCTTCGCCTGCTCCCTGTAGGGTTATTACATGATTATTGACTGAATCTGTTGTCAATCAACCCTAATTTCACCCATACAAACCCCAAAGAAGGCAAAACTCTAGACAACTCACCTGCTTCCTTATGACCCCTAGTATGAGACTTCACTAAGGTAATTCAGGCACCCAAGAAAGACCTTCAGGAGCAGGGGACTGAGCTGAGACACACAGCTGCTGACCTCCCACTGGAAACAGGTGCTTCTGCCCCTAGATAGTAGCTGTCCACTTTACCAAGCAGGACTTACAGAGCAGTGTAAAGAATGACTCTTCTGAAGGATGAAGATAGGGAGGAAAGAAGGAAGGAAGCAAAGAAGAGGAATGAACAGCAAAGGGAAGCCTTTCTCTTATTCCTGCAAGGATACAGGCATTGCTCAGGACTATGCCAGGGCCCACTCTGCAGGCCCCTGAATGAGGGCTGCTGCTTGCTTTCACTCTTTATATCTCTGGAAGTCCACATCCAGCCTTGGAGACCATCTTGCTTTTCCTCTTTCTATGTTACAGCTCGTGTACCCCAGACAGGGACATCCTCCTTTCTCAGGGAGAAGGAAGGCCACAACCACCCTCACAACACAGCTGGGTCTGAGCAACACTTCTATCAGTTTTTCTGTGGGTTGTAGCCACACACCTTAAAAGAATATGGTTTGTTTTGTTTTTTCCCATAATTTCTTGAGTTGTCAGATTAGAGTATTTCCTATTATAGGAGTCAGCTTAGTGAGACTTGCCTCTCCATTTCTTCTGACTTCCCCCAACTTTAATTAACTAATTAATTAATTAAGGTTTTTGAGACAAGGTCTCACTACATAGATCAAGCTGGCCATAAATTTACACTGATCCTTCTGCCTCAGATTTCCAAGTGCTGGGATTTATAGGCATGCACTACCACACCAGGTTTGTCCCAACTTAAAATAGTTCTGTCAGTATTTATCATCATCATCATCATCATCAGACTGTAATAGGAATTTCAGGACTCCTTTTGCTAAAATCACTAATTTTACCTGGGCCTGGACCTACCTCCTTTGCTATCTTAAACTTTGGGTCAGATTCCTACCAATCATATAAGGAGCATTCTTCTAAAACAGGAAATACAAAGTTGAAAGAGCCTATATTTATTTAATCTCTCTTGTATCCTTTCACAGACTGGTGACACAAAGATAAGAATAACTAGGATATTGTTACCTTTCCAGGAACAGTGGGTCTTGTAAGCAGATTACCCCATAATGAGCAATCTTCTCAAAACAGAAAAGGAATTGCCCACTTAAGCAACAATGTTTTTCCAGATTTTCCTGGCACCAGCAGGATCTCACGGAACCAAACCTGAGATAATGATCAACTAGACCACAGTTCGGGCAAGACCGTTTGACCATGAATCCTGTTGCTCTCCATTTTTGTCCTTGCTTTATATAATCCTGAAGCTCTTGTTAGTACCCTGTTGTTCGCTCCGTTTATTCTTCCAATAACATAAGGGATGATAAAAAATATGGCGAATGTTTAAATTCCACTAAAAGATTTATTACACTTAGGGTTAGCATTAGGTTAAATATTCATTACACTAAAAACATCTTGACATTAAACCCAATACTAATACTCCCTCTTGCTTCAAACACACTTATCCTATCTATCTTGCCACTTTCGGAAGCAGTTCTGGAGGTCCTCTTTCTTGAGTGTCTTTACAAGTTATGATTAAAAATTCAGAAAGCATGGTTATCATAAAGAAAACCCAAAGATAACAAATTCTGACAAAGCTGTGACAGGAAAGGACTCTCCTACATTGTTGGTGGTAATGTAAACTAGTAAAACCATTACAGAAATCAGTAGGGATGTTGGAATTTAGGGTGCTGGGAAAGAAAGCAACCCACTCACCTTTCTGGTAAGCAGCCATGAGCCTACGGGCACTCGGGCTGATAAACATCCATCCCTCTACGCCATTAGCAAATGGGAGCCAGAGGTCTGAGCATCTCTTGGGAGGTTGACCATACGCACTATAGCAAATAGGGGGGATTTCCTTCTACCATCTCTTTGAAGGCAAATATTGTTATCACTGTTTTGCTTTGTTCTGATTAATTGTATTGCTCTATTCAATATACTGTTTTGATGGGTTTTATAATGTTCAGGTTTTGGTTTGATTTTGCTATACCTGAATGAAAGGACTATTGTGAAGACAATGAGATATACTATGGTACCTATTACTGCTATCCTGGTATCCTGCTCTGAAGTTCTGTACCAATTCCACTGCATTGTCTCAATTGGCTGTGTTCTGTCTTGTTCTATTCTATATTTACTACCTTTAAAACAATAATAAAAAAAAGAAATCAGTAGGAAAATTTCTCAAAGAACTAAAATTAGAAATTCCATGTAACCCAGTCATCCTCCTTTTAGGTGTCTTCCCAAAAGAGCTCAAGATATCACACCAAAGACATGCATACCCATATTTATAGTAGCATAGTTCATAATAGCTAAATCTTGGAAGCAGCCTGTATACCAGTCAACAGATGACTAGATAAAGAAAATGTGGTATCTATATTTACTGGAACACTACTCAGCTAAAAGAAGGACAAACTTGAGACATCTGTAGGAACATTTAGGCATCTGAAAAATTTAATGCTCAGTGAAATTGACTGGACATGCTGGCTTAAATATAGTATGGTATCTCTCATTTGAGAAAGGCAAAGTACAGAGATCAAAAGAGGATGAGTAAAAAGAGATAAGGGGAAGGATCTCTTGCAAATGGGAAGGGCCCCAAGACACCAAGAATGAGGAGGAGAATGAGGAGGAAGAGAAGGAAAAATAAACACCATAAAGATAGGCCATGTAGGGGACTCTAATAACCTCAATGAGTGTAAACATTATATGCCATAAACATGAGCTAAGGTGAATAATACCAATAAGAATAAAAATGAGTAAAGGAGAATTAGAGGAGGAGGAGGAGGGGAGGGAGAGGAGGGACAGGAAAGGGGATTTTTAAAAAGGAAGCCAGTTGTATTAGTGCATGCACTGACCCTCTAAGATGATTATAAAATGCATGACCTGTAAACATGCACTAATAAAAAAATTTCAGTGAATTCTGCTGCTGAATCCCATCCAATAAAAAAGGCTTACAACAAAACATTAGTGTGTCCTCGTCTACCTTAGTCACTGAATCTGGCACCACACAGTTTCTGCCTCTTTTCTAAGGAAATGACCACGGAAGATAAATGTTTTGAATGGACTCAGGGCATTGAGGCTAAAAGATACTCCTGAAAGAGGACTTTTAGACTGCTTCAGAAAGTGGCAGGCATGATGGTCTGAGTGTGTTCAAAGCACAGGCAGTAATCTTGAGGGGATTCCTAGTGATGTGTCATTTACTGTGATAATTTTTAAATTTAACACATGCAATATTTTTGAATCATATCTTATAAATTGCTTTCTTGCTTCCCTACCACTCATCTCACTCTGGTTGGACTCTCGAGATGGTTGGTGCCTGAATCTGGTCTGCTGGGAATCCCAGGGCTGGGCCTCTGGCCTAGGACTCCGGTAGCAACACCTCGTTTCTGTGACTCAGTCTCCTGAAGTGGCTTCCATGTCTCCAGCCAGAGAAATGTGCCCGGAGTGCATGGTCAGCTGTATACCCCTCCTCTCATGGTTCCATTCCCAGAACATTTTCAGTCCTGGCTGGCTACTCATCAATCGGTGAAACCTGGGAGAGGAGACACAGGCTTAAGGGAACAAAGAGGTGAATTCAGAAAGGTGACTCCTGGCTGACTCTCAGTGTCTCTAAGAGATTCAGGAACCTGGAGGAGGAGGAAGGGCTGAGCAGGCTCCTCTGAATCCCATGCAAGAATCCCTCAGAGAGTTGGAGGACAGAAAGCATCTCCATGTCCTTGAAAAAGATGGAAGAAGCAAAGCACAGACTCAGGTTTGTCCTGGAATAGAAGGTCACCCTCAGCAAATCAGTCTGCTCAACTTCTTTACCCTCTGCAGGGCGTGGCTCAGGATCCAAAGCAGGGCCCAACACCCCACAGGGAATTGTCTCTTTCAAGAAGTGATTCAGGAAATTAAATGTGTTCCCATGCAGGAAGAGTGCCTGCACAAGATAAAGCCCAGAGAGTCAAAATAGTCTAGGGTCCAAGTTGATAGTATGCACAGTGACAAAAAGAATAAAAAGATTAAAGAATATTTAGTATTATTAGTATTCATATGAACTGGCTAAGGTCTTTGATAAAACAGAGTCCTGTGCAACCCTGGAAGTATAAAAGTTAAAAAAAAAAAAGGCAAAGAAACACCTAGATTTCTATCACCACCTCTTTATTTCTCCAGGGAGAAGTAGCCAGTTGGAGAAATTGGATTTGGGACCTGGCAGGTGAGGAGGGCAGCAGGTGCTGAAGAGCCAGCCCCCCAACTCTCTCTCTGCCCAGTACTGCTTCACCCCTTCTCTTTCCAGTGTCTCCTGTCAGCCTCTACCATTCGCAGAGGGAATTTGCTGTCTGGCAGGGCTCCCCTGTGGGACTGAGGAAATACCAGGCTGTAAGAACAGCTTCCAGGGCTGGGGATGTGGCTCAGTGGTACAGCTCTTGCTTTGCATGCCCAAGGCCTGCAAATCCCTAGCACATCCAAAAAGAAAGAAAGAAAGAAAGAAAGAAAGAAAGAAAGAAAGAAAGAAAGAAAGAAAGAAAGAAAGAAAGAAAGAGAAATGTGATATAATTAGAGGCTGGGGATTTAGCTCTGTGGCATAAGTACCTGCCTTGCAAGCGCACAGTTGTGAGTTCAATCCCCGGCACCAAAAAAAAAAAAAAAAGAAAAGAAAAGAAAACAGCTTCCAGGAGGACAGTGTCTGGCCTCAGTGGAAGCCACTGAGGACCAGAGCAGACACAGGATGCCACATCCTTTGAAAGGACTTTCTCTGCCTTTCACATTGCTGGGGGACCCTGGCTAAGGAATCGCTCCGAGCCATGTCCCAACTAAACAGAGATTTTTTTTTTCAATTTTGCTTTTTAAGCTTAGTATACTCAACTTAGGCAAAAATCTCACTTGAGGGCCACCATAAATGACATAATTAGAATAGACACTAAAAATCTTGGTCTTTATACATTGTGTTTTTTGCTGTGAGTTTGTATTTCTCTATTTTGTCACATTATGAGCTAAAAAAATTTTTTAACAAGACGCGGTTCTGGGAGTCCTCAAAAGAATGAAGATCAGGGGCTGGGGTTTTAGCTCAGCGGCATAAGTGCCTGCCTGCCAAGCATACAGTTGTGAGTTCAATCCCTGATACCAAAAAAAAAAAAAAAAAAAAAAAAAGAAAAAAAAGAACAATGAAGATCAGGATAATTCAAAACCAAAACATGCATATTTCCTTTGCTACATCCTTGTTTGAAAGCTCAGGCATCAAAAGAAAACTAGACAAACTTCTAGTTCCTTATAGTATTAGAAATCTGAAAGTGCCTTTTATTGTGGTTGTTTTGTGTTGGGTGACTTTTTTCTGGTGGTTCCCCAAGTGAAGCTGAGTGGTGAAGCCAGACAGCGAGACGAGGGTGGTGAGGTTGGGACAGGGTGCCGTGGAAAAGCAAGGGGAGACACCAATGGCCTGAGTCTGGGTGTGCGCTCTGGGAGACACGGGTTAAAAAGAAGAAGAAGAAAGAAAGAAAGGAAAGAAGGAGAGAGTAAAGAAAAAGGAAGGACGGAAGGAAGGAAGGAAGGAAGGAAGAAAGAAAGAAAAGAAAAAAGGAAAAGAAAGGAAAGGAAACAAAGAAGGAAAGAGTTCTGGAAAGGAGGAAGCACAAGCACACTAGGTTAGTTAGAAGTGTGATGCTCAAGGAGTCTCAGAGGAATAAACACTTTGAGACAAAATTTTCATTGGCATTTATTTATGTACATAAATAATATGTCAAAGTTCTCAAAAATTTCAATTTTTTAAAGCCAGAAATATGGAGAATTCATGGAGAACACATGCCATCTTATCTTTTGGGGAAGTTATCGTGAGAGCAGTTTGTTAGGCTGCAATGAGAAACCAGTGGGGAGTTTGATTCCAGTCCATTTACGGCAGGAAAAAGACATCCAGGCCACACGAGCATGGAAACGTTGCCATTTTATATCCTTCCTATTCTTTGTCCTAACAACACGATGAGATGTCAGTGTTTTTTTTTCAAATCCTGGAAGAGTTTGAAGATGAAGCCCTTCCCTTCCTGCCTTCAAGGAAAGGGAAACCAGTTTCCCAGAGAAAGTGAAGGTTGGGGACAATCTTAGAAGAGCTTAGGACCTTCAGATATGACCCCAAGGAAGCTAGAGAAGGCAGAGGCCCCATAAGAAGAAGCTGGCAGATGATCACCAGGAGGCTCTAGGGCTGCATTTATTCTCTTTACATCACCTTGCAGGTTATTGTTTATTTTGTCTCCTTGTCAGGCTCAGTCACTCCGTATCTTCTACATCTGGCCGACTACCAGTAACTAATAAACAATCCATAAACATTTGCCGTTAATCCGCACGCCAGCCCTGAGAGTTAAAGGCGAGCCCTTGTGCTTATGGATAAAATAAGTGAGGCTGAAGACAACTTCTATAATTGTTTCCCACTGCAGTTGGTAAGTGGTAGCCTCAAACAGGTATCAAGTCACACTATCACTCTGTGCCACTATCCTGTCCAATTTTCTTTGGTATCAGGGGAAGGAGGTGCCCCTGAAATTTTCACCAAGGTTGTAAGTTTCTGTCACATCTATTTGACTATCCAACAATTACTGTACCCAAGTCCTCCAAGCTTCGCCATGTGCCATTTGTGGCAGTGCACATCTGTAATCTGGGCACTCAGAGGCAGAGGCAAGAGGACTGCCACAAGTTCAAGGTCAGCCTGGGCTATAGAGTGAGTTCAAGACCAGTACGAACTGCATAGCAATCCCCGTCTCAGAGGGGAGAAAGAAATGTTTGCCCTTCATGATGTAACTTGCCATCCTACTGTTCTCTGTCTGTCTGTCTGCCTCTCTCTGACTGCATATTCCATCTTCAGAATCCTTCTGGGAGCCTCTTCTATTTCCACACTGGATGCTGATGGTATCCAAGCTCCATCCTCAGTCCCTTTGCTGGTCCCCCCTCACACACTTGTCCTTGGTGTCCTGCTCGTCAGCTCACAGGGAATCTGCATGCTGAAGACTTTCCTCCTCGAACTGTCAGCCTGTCAAACTGCATTCCTCATGTTCCCACTCACGCTCCTACCACCCCCTCAAATGCATGCCCAGACCATCACTCTTCCCCGACTCATCTCCTCTCTATTCCAGTTCTTGTCCTGGTGCTGCAACTCCAAACCAAGTCTTGGACCTGCAGTGTTTGCCACCTTTTCTCCTGTTGGGTCACCAGAAGCTCTTATCTGGCCCGATGTCACCCCATCCCACCCATTTCCTGTGTCCCTTCTCTTCTCCTCCTATCCACCCTTTAAGTATCAGTTAGAGAAATCTCTTAGGATACCTTTTATTGCAATATGGTACTCACACGGAAAATGCATAAATTGTAAGAGTACAGCTTGAAAATTTTCTCAAACTGAGAACCTGAGGAACTGGTGCCCAGATCAAAAAACAGACCATTATCAGCATCCCAGAACTTCCCAGGGTTCCCTCAGGCACCACTTACCCTGCCTCCAGGCTAACACTGCTCCTAACTGCAAAAAATACAGATGGGTCTGTCCTTACGCTTTGTAGAGAAGAAATCATAGTGTTTTTCAGCATGATCTTCTGAAAACAGAGATTAGAGCTTGACATGACTGTGAGACACCATTCAATGGATTTCTACCATCTCAGATTAAACTCCAAACAAAATGTCCAGCCCATAGCACCTCCTTTCACCCTCCATTCACCTTCCATCTTCCCTGAGCCCTCCACAATGGCCACCTCTCAGGTCCCAGCCTCGGTGCTTAGCAATAAGCAGGAAAAATGTGCAGCTGAGGGGAAAATTCAGGTTGCAGCTACAACCACTACGTGCAAATGTTTTGGGCCTGGTAGCAACCCTGGCACGGCAGGCAGTACGCACCTATCACCAGCAAGGCAGAGGAGGGACGTGACCACAGAAGCAGAGCGCTCCCAAGGGAGAAGTAAGCTTCTCCATGAATAATGAGGAAGAGAAGGAAGAAAGGTCAGTGCAGGACCTGCTAATGACCCAGACACCCAAAGCCAAAAGTCAGTGAGTTTAAAGTTATCAAAAGGGCTGTAAATTGACTGTAGAAAAGGGTATTTTCCTTTCATTATATGCATTTATCTCTTCCCAAAACAGTCCTGGGGGGATGGGAATTAGCAAACATCTGTAGATTTTTTTCACTTTTTAAAGATTAATCACGACCAGCCCCATCTTTTAGCTCCCAATAAAATTGTCTCCATTTGGAGACCTGAAGGTTTGGACCCAGTTTTGACTCATGACTCTGCAGGGTTTGTTTTGGCAGATGAAAACTGGAGACTCAGACTGGAGGGGAGAGCATCAGGGTGCACACCAGGGCCCCCTGGTGAGGAGCCCAAGGAAGCTTCATCAGGAATGAATCACGACCCTGACAGGATGGGAAGGAGCCTCTCCCAGGGAAACCACGGTCCTGGGGCATCTGTGTCCTCCCACCGCTGGCCGAGTCTCCACTGCCACAATAGCTCTGGGAAGCCTTTATGATAAATCATAGCACATCCTGCCCACTCAGAGGCCCAGTGGAGGTCTGAAAACTAAGTTTCAAGACTCACAAGAAACCTGAAGCAGAGGCTGAAGAGCAGGCTGGCGACCAGGAGAGGAGAAGGCAGAAGAGGATGAACACAAGCCACAGGCACAGCTGTCCTTCCCCAGTGCCAGCCCTGGTCCCTGCTCATTGCACACATGCAATGCACTGGCCAGCCCACCCACTCCATATTCGCAGGCAGGGGCTTCCCTGCAGCAAGCTTTTGCTGGCAGAGAAAGGCATTCCCACACGGGGACATTCCCACATCCCAACCGGGTATCCCTTTCTCTGTCTGCTGGGGGACCAGGACTCATTCCTACAGGCGGTCTTCAGAGGTGCTTCACTAAACACTAGGGCTTAGTGCTGTGTTCAACCTTTAATGGCTGAAACGGCACCTCCTGGTAATGGTACACAGTTTGCCATTCCCTGGGTCTGCCAGCTTTGGTATTTTATCCAGGGCTGTGGAGAAAGGGAGAGGAAAAGCGCATTGTTGCTAATTCCGCCTGAAACCAGAAGGAGCATGTGAGATCATGGGACGAGGAAATATTTATTGGCTATCATTCTGGGCCAAGGACATTCCAAAGGAGACCAAGTGCCAGACCCCTCTGGGGACAGCTTGCTAGCAAGATGAGGTGCAAATGCGCAGTAGCAGCAGCTACTTGGGAGGCAACATGGCAGACACCAGAGAAGCGACACAAGTGCGACAGTCCAGCGAGGGTGAGTAGGGAGTCTGTGGAGGAAGGAGCTGGACCCGGGAGTTTGTGGATGAGCAGAATGTCAGAAAGAGGAGAGGAGAAGCAGAGTCATCCTCAGGCCTGGGAGACGAGATGAGGGGTAGGACAACACAGGGTGACCAGGAGTTAGAAAAAGTTCTGAGAAAGCTCTGGGTAGGGGAGCAGAGGAAACCAAGGCTTAAAAGAGGGTTGGCGGCCCAGAGGAGCCTCAGCAGTCTGTCTCCAGCTGGCTGTCCCTGGAGGCTTCTGAGCAGGGATGGCACGGGCAAGGCCTGTTAGAAAGGTTATAGAAGGTAGAGAGCAGATAGGAAAGAGCAGGGAGGTCATGGATCAGACAGAAAAGCCCTGTCTGAGGCCTTGCAGAGACCAGAGAGCTCCTCAAGAAATGAGCTCAGGCAAGACAGCAACCTTGGGGCTGAGGTGTGGGGTGGTGAGGGGCATCTGAAGACCAAGAGTGGGGAGATTGATGTCAGAGCAGCAAGGGGCTCAAAAAAAAAAAAAAAAAAATGGTGGGAGGGAGAGTGATGGGGCAGATAGAACCCACTGGGTGGTGGAGACAGCCAGGGAGGCACTAGGGTGTGGCAGCAGGGAGGTCAGCAGGGACACAGTCCCGGCAGTCTACTCCACAGAGAGAGCAGGTCACTGTGGGGCGCATTCAAGGAGGCAGGAACAGAGCAGGGTAGGCAGCGAGAGCCGAGAGCCCAGAGCCTAGGGAAAAGGGCCAGTGGGAGTCCTGCCAGGAGGAAGCAGCAGGACACTTCCTGCCCACAGAGAGCAACAAGACTAGTTCTCCCCGCAGGTGATGAGGTAAGCCGCATACCTGGGGGTAAGGTGTGCAGGGCACTGACTGGCAGTGGTATCAGGAATGGAGCCCTGGGTTTCAGTCAAGCCAGCAGGTGGGAAAGAGAGCCTGGAAAATTCCTTCAGGACTATATGGAATCCAAGGGCCAACCCCAAATTAAAATGGAAACCCTATAGCTACATCTGGGGTCTTAAATTCTTTTTTAGAGCTTTATACAAGGTGGGATCTTCCTGAGCACCTGCAGTACAGGAAAAGTCTGCATCTCTGTTATCTTTTGCTCCTTGTCCTATGGCCACAGCCTTGTTAAGACTCCATATATCTGGGGCTGGGGATTTAGCTCAGTGGCATAAGCACCTGCCTTGCAAGCACATGGTCGTGAGTTTGATCCCCAGTACTGATAAAAAAAAAAAAAGACTCCATACATCTGCAAGCTCTCATTAAATAAGATGGAGGGCTTACCTGGAGGGGAGCCCCAGAGATGCCTCCTGAAAGGACTTCACCTGCTAAATTGGCCAAAAAATCAGGACAAAGGCCCTGTCACTTGACAGATGCTCTTGGCACACCTGAATGCTGAGTTTTGAGAGATCAAGAATCTGGAGCCTTCAGGAGCCAATTGATTCCTAACAACATAAATGTGGTCCAAACGGAGTTTGGCCCTTGGATGGGCAGCAGGCTGACCATGTGGGGCTCACCCTGCCTGTTCTCTAGCAGTGGCAACAATATTGCTGAGGGTTACAACAAGAAAGCAAGTGGTCAGGTAATTTGTTTGGTCCTCCAATGGCCTGGGCAACTACTGGCCCCAAGAAGCCTCCATTTCTGCCCCCCTCTTGCTATCACTTGTTTCTGGACTTTTCCGGATGGGGGATGCTTCTTCTGTGGCTTCACCTCTCTCACTTTCCCAGGTGTCTCCCAACATGTTTCCTCCTCCCTCTCTACTCCACCTACCTCTCTCCTCAGGTCAGAAAGGAGGGGAAGAGAGATCCATCTGAAAGGTCTGGACACAAGAAGCGGAATAAACTGAATGAGACATGTGGTGGATTAACTAATGGTCACAGCTAATGGATTAACTAATTGTAACACAGCTGAACTGGCTCAGTGTGGTGCTAGGTGTAGAAATCCATGTGAGGCTTGTTGCCAACAGCATAAAAAGAACTGGAGGGGAAGATGGTAATGCTTTTGATTCTCCTGGAGAAGCTTGTCGTGCTGGTTCTCCTGATATGAACTCAGCTGTTTGTTGGGAGCCGCAGCCCCGAGCCCGGTCGCCTCACTTGGCGGACGTGAGGCCTGTAGTAAAGAGTGAAGCCTGAGGTAGATTACCCCTCCCATCGAATATGTTAGTTTCCTGCTTACCGCGTAAACAACCCGCTCAACAATATAGTCTGCCTGGCAACTGATGATGTTAGCCAATCAGCTTGCCTTGCTTACTTTAACATGATTGGACACTGTACCCGTATATATATACTGGTGCCACCCCTGGGAGGAAGTAGAAGCCAGGTAGAAGCCCGGAAGTAGAAGCCCAGAAGGAGCCGCAGAGAGCGGACCGATAGAGGCTTCGGGGCAGACTGAAGCACAAGAGGAGCCGCGGAGAGCGGACCAAAGGAGGCTTCAGCTGGGAGAACCCAGGGCAGGCTGTACGGAGAAGAAGAATAAAAAGAAAAGGTTGTCCACTCCCAGACTTTGTCGTGTGTCCTCCTGCCGGCCGGGAGCGGACATCGACATTTGGAGGCCCGCCCGGGGACTGATCACCCCCGCGACGTGGAAGTGGACAACGCTCCAGTACAGAGCTGCGAGACAGGTGAGTTGGGGATAAGCCTGGGCTCTGGGTGGCGCGCACCTACAGGGCTTTTAGACTCCCCTCAGGCTCACGCGTAAGTGGCGGATTCCTTGGGCCTCACGCGGTGAGTAACATATTAAAAAATGGGAAACATGCTAGGTAGCGGCACTAAGAGCGAGGGTGGTTGTGGAGAAAGCTCTCAAGAGCTTACAAAAGTATGCAGGGTATCTGAGCAGGCCCAGTCAGGGAGCTCCCGAGAGGGGTCCGTCAAGGGGAACAAGGATGCTAAGGAGGAGGACGGGGCTCTAGCCTCGGAGTCGTCTGACTCCAAGGACGAGGGAAAGTTGAATGGCAGGGAGGCCAAAGAGACCAGCTGTCAGGAGCCTAAGTCGCTCAATAAGGAGTCGCAGGGTTCTTTTCCAGCGTTGCCCCGCGAATTGCGCTCTGCTCAACCTGGTCTGCGGAGGAGTAGAGAGCTCCTGAGCGCTCCCCGGCGCGAGAGGGAGGCGAAGCCTTCCGCCCCACCTTGGGGGCCGTTTCCGGAGGCGATCCCTCGCCACGAGGCGGCCGCCTGGGAGCCCCCCCCCCTTTCGCCAGAACAGGAAGTGATGCACGGGCCCCCATTTTCCGCCCAATCACGGCCGCCGTCTTATGCTCCGCCGCCGGCGGGTCGGTATTTTCACAGGCGGCTTTGGCAGGGGGGACGCTTGTCTCATGAGGTACATCCACCTGGGATAGATAGTGGCCCCTACGGGATATTTCCTGTACAAGTAGCTATGGGCCAGGGACGCAATGTATGGGAGCCTTTTGAGATAAAGCAGATTAGAGAACTTAAAAATGCAGTTACAACCTTTGGGCCGACTGCGCCTTACACCATTGCCATGCTGGAGAATCTGTCTTCTGGGCCCCTCACCCCCGCGGACTGGATTCAGCTGGCAAAGGCCTGTCTGCCCTCGGGCAGTTACCTGGATTGGCGAGCCTGGTATGCAGAGTTCTCTGCCGAGCAGGCTGAGAAAAACGCCAATCGAGGAAACCGGGGGTGGAACAAGGAAATGCTTATGGGAGAAGGTCGGCACGCTGATGACCAGACCCAGTTCCCCGGCGCTGTCTATGAGCAAATCAATGCCATAGGACTCCGCGCCTGGAAGCAAGTAAGTGGTGCTGGAACAGCCTCCTTGTGTCTTTCAAAAATAATTCAGGGTACCACAGAGCCATTTGTTGACTTTGTGGCCCGAATGCAAGATGCTGCCGATAAGATATTTTCTGATCCGGGAGTGGCTCAACCGCTGGTAAGACAGCTGATTTTTGAGCAATGTACAAAGGAGTGCAAGGCAGCGATAGCTCCTCATAAGAACAAGGACCTCAATGCCTGGATTAGGATATGCAGAGAGATAGGGGGGCCGCTCTCCAACTCGGGAGTGGCTGCTCTCCTGGCCGCGGCTGTACAGCAGAGGGGACCTCGCGGGTTAGAAGGGGAATGTAAGGCTAAAGGGTGTTTTGCCTGCGGGGAGCCAGGACACATTAAACGTCATTGCCCAAACAATGCAGATGCTAGGCCTCGCCCTAGGAATGAAGAACCATATGTTTGTGGGCGATGCAAAAAGGGATCACACAAAGCTGAGGAGTATAGGTCGGTCTTTGATGCTCAGGGCAACCGTATTTGTGGACGAGATGCTAGAGAGCCAAAAAACGGCCAGAGGGGGCCCCCTTCACAGGCGGGCCCCCGCCCCAGAGACAGGACAGCTCAGGGTGGCAGCCTTCAACAAGGGCCACCCCTGGGTCAGCAGGTGTGGACCTCAGTGTCGCCTCCAGACTTATACAGAAGGTCACCATTAGGACGGATGGCGTTAGGACCCTAAATGACATGCAAAGGCTATTGGGAGACATTAATTGGATTAGGCCATATTTACATATACCAAATTCAGATCTCAAACCCCTGTTCGACCTTCTAAAGGGAGACCCAGATATAGCCTCCCACAGGAGGCTCACTCCTGAGGCAAGAGCTGCCTTACAGAGAGTGGAGGAAGCCTTAGGTGGGGCTACCTTACACAGAATTGAACCGGGGCGACCCTTTGATGTCTGTTTGCTACAGACTAGTCTACAGCCTACAGCGGTGATTTGGCAGAAAGGACCACTACTGTGGATACACCCTAAGGTCTCACCTGCAAAAGTCATAGAGCATTACCCGGAGGCAGTCGCTTCATTGGCCCTTGAAGCGCATGATAGAGCTGTCCAACATTTTGGCTCAGGACCACAAGCCATCCGAGTACCCTATACCGCCAGCCAGATCAAGACCCTGGCTGCCTGCATAGATACTTGGGCCATTCTGAGATGTGTTTTCCATGGGGATATAAACAATCAATACCCTAAAGACCCTATCTTGTCATTTGTCACTCAGCACCCTATAATTTTTCCAAAGGTTACTGCCTCTGAGCCATTAGTCCCAGCAACTACAATATACACAGATGGCTCTAAGACGGGGATAGGCGCCTATGTGATCCTAGGCAAGCCCCCGGTTACCATACAATTTGAACCAGATCAGCCTCAGGTGGTGGAACTGCAGATCGTTAAAATGATTCTTGAACGGTTCTCAGAGGCCATTAACATTGTCTCCGATTCTAGGTATGTGGTCAATGCTATGCAAGTGCTTGAGACTGCCGGTTTAATTAGATCCACTTCCACAGTGGCTGGACTGTTCCTGTCTATCCAGACATTGCTTCAGAACAGACACCATAAGGTCTTCACCACCCACATAAGAGCACATACATCCCTGCCAGGGCCTATGGCACAGGGGAATGCGGCTGCTGACACTGCCACTCGCCCGTTATGGATTTTTACCTTACTAACACCAATCGAGCGAGCCCGTGCCTTCCATGATAAATTTCATGTTAATGCCAGGACACTAGCAAACCATTTCCATGTTTCTAGAGCAGATGCACGAGATATCGTGCGACTATGTGACTCCTGTGCCACATACAAACCTGCCATACCGATGGGAGTAAACCCTCGAGGTTTGATCCCTGGTGATGTTTGGCAGATGGACATCACACATATACAGGAGTTTGGGACTCTTAAATATGTTCATGTTTCCACAGACACCTGTTCTCGCGTCATATTTGCAACAGCAGAAACAGGTGAAAAAGTGTCTAATGTGATCAATCATTGCCTGGCGGCTTGGGCCGCATGGGGCAAACCAAAGATATTAAAAACTGATAATGGACCAGCCTATATAGGCAAAGCTTTCAATGAGTTCTGCAAAATGATGGAGGTTCAATTAAAACATGGTATCCCATACAATCCCCAAGGTCAAGGAATCATTGAGAGGGCTCATAGAAGCCTCAAAGAAATTTTACAAAAACAAAAAGGGGGAGTAGGCCAAGGCCTGGCCCCAAAGGCACGATTATCCATGGCACTATTCACACACAATTTTTTAAATTTAAATAATGATAATCGCTCCCCAGCTGTGGAGCACTGCAACCCTTCCCCCAACCATAAAGGGTGGGTGAAGTGGAAAGATGTCCTGACAGGACAATGGATGGGCCCGGATCCGGTAATCAGCTGGAACCGAGGCGCGGTTTGTGTTTTCCCACAGGAACCGGGACGAGAACCACTGTGGATACCGGAGAGACTGACACGGGCAACAAAGCCCTCGACTGAAGATCAGACCTGCCCTACTGGAGATCCATCACAGACCAACCAACAAGATGAATAGAAATAGCGGTAGCCCGAAATGGACAAGAAGATCCTCAGGCATATGCATGGCTCGCTCGCCTAGCCTACGACCGAGTCTAGGGACGGTGAGCTTCCCACACTCCTCCTCTAAAAAATTATGATATAGCAGGGTAGATGAGTCAATGACGGGTAAGAGCGTGCCTCCCCAGCACGACTCGACCTAAGCCAGGCCCTACCCCATCCTGCACGTAAGCCACTGGACTGTTAGATGCTGCCCAGGTCTAAATTTCTCTCCGAGGGGATTTCTTTACGGAGAGGAAATGAGTGCAAGCTTGTGTGCATCCAGGTTCCGTCCAGTTTGTGCCTGGCCCTAGAAAAAGGACGAGGGCCTCAGGGCCTTGGCAGACCATGGGACGGCCGACCAGGGTCTAAGCCAAGGACCTACGGTGGGCCTACGCATAGGGCATAAGCCTCTGCACCCAGTCCAGGAAGGGCTACGATGCGCACATTCATAAAAAATAAAAAAGGGGGAGATGTTGGGAGCCGCAGCCCCGAGCCCGGTCGCCTCACTTGGCGGACGTGAGGCCTGTAGTAAAGAGTGAAGCCTGAGGTAGATTACCCCTCCCATCGAATATGTTAGTTTCCTGCTTACCGCGTAAACAACCCGCTCAACAATATAGTCTGCCTGGCAACTGATGATGTTAGCCAATCAGCTTGCCTTGCTTACTTTAACATGATTGGACACTGTACCCGTATATATATACTGGTGCCACCCCTGGGAGGAAGTAGAAGCCAGGTAGAAGCCCGGAAGTAGAAGCCCAGAAGGAGCCGCAGAGAGCGGACCGATAGAGGCTTCGGGGCAGACTGAAGCACAAGAGGAGCCGCGGAGAGCGGACCAAAGGAGGCTTCAGCTGGGAGAACCCAGGGCAGGCTGTACGGAGAAGAAGAATAAAAAGAAAAGGTTGTCCACTCCCAGACTTTGTCGTGTGTCCTCCTGCCGGCCGGGAGCGGACATCGACATTTGGAGGCCCGCCCGGGGACTGATCACCCCCGCGACGTGGAAGTGGACAACGCTCCAGTACAGAGCTGCGAGACAGGTGAGTTGGGGATAAGCCTGGGCTCTGGGTGGCGCGCACCTACAGGGCTTTTAGACTCCCCTCAGGCTCACGCGTAAGTGGCGGATTCCTTGGGCCTCACGCGGTGAGTAACATATTAAAAAATGGGAAACATGCTAGGTAGCGGCACTAAGAGCGAGGGTGGTTGTGGAGAAAGCTCTCAAGAGCTTACAAAAGTATGCAGGGTATCTGAGCAGGCCCAGTCAGGGAGCTCCCGAGAGGGGTCCGTCAAGGGGAACAAGGATGCTAAGGAGGAGGACGGGGCTCTAGCCTCGGAGTCGTCTGACTCCAAGGACGAGGGAAAGTTGAATGGCAGGGAGGCCAAAGAGACCAGCTGTCAGGAGCCTAAGTCGCTCAATAAGGAGTCGCAGGGTTCTTTTCCAGCGTTGCCCCGCGAATTGCGCTCTGCTCAACCTGGTCTGCGGAGGAGTAGAGAGCTCCTGAGCGCTCCCCGGCGCGAGAGGGAGGCGAAGCCTTCCGCCCCACCTTGGGGGCCGTTTCCGGAGGCGATCCCTCGCCACGAGGCGGCCGCCTGGGAGCCCCCCCCCCTTTCGCCAGAACAGGAAGTGATGCACGGGCCCCCATTTTCCGCCCAATCACGGCCGCCGTCTTATGCTCCGCCGCCGGCGGGTCGGTATTTTCACAGGCGGCTTTGGCAGGGGGGACGCTTGTCTCATGAGGTACATCCACCTGGGATAGATAGTGGCCCCTACGGGATATTTCCTGTACAAGTAGCTATGGGCCAGGGACGCAATGTATGGGAGCCTTTTGAGATAAAGCAGATTAGAGAACTTAAAAATGCAGTTACAACCTTTGGGCCGACTGCGCCTTACACCATTGCCATGCTGGAGAATCTGTCTTCTGGGCCCCTCACCCCCGCGGACTGGATTCAGCTGGCAAAGGCCTGTCTGCCCTCGGGCAGTTACCTGGATTGGCGAGCCTGGTATGCAGAGTTCTCTGCCGAGCAGGCTGAGAAAAACGCCAATCGAGGAAACCGGGGGTGGAACAAGGAAATGCTTATGGGAGAAGGTCGGCACGCTGATGACCAGACCCAGTTCCCCGGCGCTGTCTATGAGCAAATCAATGCCATAGGACTCCGCGCCTGGAAGCAAGTAAGTGGTGCTGGAACAGCCTCCTTGTGTCTTTCAAAAATAATTCAGGGTACCACAGAGCCATTTGTTGACTTTGTGGCCCGAATGCAAGATGCTGCCGATAAGATATTTTCTGATCCGGGAGTGGCTCAACCGCTGGTAAGACAGCTGATTTTTGAGCAATGTACAAAGGAGTGCAAGGCAGCGATAGCTCCTCATAAGAACAAGGACCTCAATGCCTGGATTAGGATATGCAGAGAGATAGGGGGGCCGCTCTCCAACTCGGGAGTGGCTGCTCTCCTGGCCGCGGCTGTACAGCAGAGGGGACCTCGCGGGTTAGAAGGGGAATGTAAGGCTAAAGGGTGTTTTGCCTGCGGGGAGCCAGGACACATTAAACGTCATTGCCCAAACAATGCAGATGCTAGGCCTCGCCCTAGGAATGAAGAACCATATGTTTGTGGGCGATGCAAAAAGGGATCACACAAAGCTGAGGAGTATAGGTCGGTCTTTGATGCTCAGGGCAACCGTATTTGTGGACGAGATGCTAGAGAGCCAAAAAACGGCCAGAGGGGGCCCCCTTCACAGGCGGGCCCCCGCCCCAGAGACAGGACAGCTCAGGGTGGCAGCCTTCAACAAGGGCCACCCCTGGGTCAGCAGGTGTGGACCTCAGTGTCGCCTCCAGACTTATACAGAAGGTCACCATTAGGACGGATGGCGTTAGGACCCTAAATGACATGCAAAGGCTATTGGGAGACATTAATTGGATTAGGCCATATTTACATATACCAAATTCAGATCTCAAACCCCTGTTCGACCTTCTAAAGGGAGACCCAGATATAGCCTCCCACAGGAGGCTCACTCCTGAGGCAAGAGCTGCCTTACAGAGAGTGGAGGAAGCCTTAGGTGGGGCTACCTTACACAGAATTGAACCGGGGCGACCCTTTGATGTCTGTTTGCTACAGACTAGTCTACAGCCTACAGCGGTGATTTGGCAGAAAGGACCACTACTGTGGATACACCCTAAGGTCTCACCTGCAAAAGTCATAGAGCATTACCCGGAGGCAGTCGCTTCATTGGCCCTTGAAGCGCATGATAGAGCTGTCCAACATTTTGGCTCAGGACCACAAGCCATCCGAGTACCCTATACCGCCAGCCAGATCAAGACCCTGGCTGCCTGCATAGATACTTGGGCCATTCTGAGATGTGTTTTCCATGGGGATATAAACAATCAATACCCTAAAGACCCTATCTTGTCATTTGTCACTCAGCACCCTATAATTTTTCCAAAGGTTACTGCCTCTGAGCCATTAGTCCCAGCAACTACAATATACACAGATGGCTCTAAGACGGGGATAGGCGCCTATGTGATCCTAGGCAAGCCCCCGGTTACCATACAATTTGAACCAGATCAGCCTCAGGTGGTGGAACTGCAGATCGTTAAAATGATTCTTGAACGGTTCTCAGAGGCCATTAACATTGTCTCCGATTCTAGGTATGTGGTCAATGCTATGCAAGTGCTTGAGACTGCCGGTTTAATTAGATCCACTTCCACAGTGGCTGGACTGTTCCTGTCTATCCAGACATTGCTTCAGAACAGACACCATAAGGTCTTCACCACCCACATAAGAGCACATACATCCCTGCCAGGGCCTATGGCACAGGGGAATGCGGCTGCTGACACTGCCACTCGCCCGTTATGGATTTTTACCTTACTAACACCAATCGAGCGAGCCCGTGCCTTCCATGATAAATTTCATGTTAATGCCAGGACACTAGCAAACCATTTCCATGTTTCTAGAGCAGATGCACGAGATATCGTGCGACTATGTGACTCCTGTGCCACATACAAACCTGCCATACCGATGGGAGTAAACCCTCGAGGTTTGATCCCTGGTGATGTTTGGCAGATGGACATCACACATATACAGGAGTTTGGGACTCTTAAATATGTTCATGTTTCCACAGACACCTGTTCTCGCGTCATATTTGCAACAGCAGAAACAGGTGAAAAAGTGTCTAATGTGATCAATCATTGCCTGGCGGCTTGGGCCGCATGGGGCAAACCAAAGATATTAAAAACTGATAATGGACCAGCCTATATAGGCAAAGCTTTCAATGAGTTCTGCAAAATGATGGAGGTTCAATTAAAACATGGTATCCCATACAATCCCCAAGGTCAAGGAATCATTGAGAGGGCTCATAGAAGCCTCAAAGAAATTTTACAAAAACAAAAAGGGGGAGTAGGCCAAGGCCTGGCCCCAAAGGCACGATTATCCATGGCACTATTCACACACAATTTTTTAAATTTAAATAATGATAATCGCTCCCCAGCTGTGGAGCACTGCAACCCTTCCCCCAACCATAAAGGGTGGGTGAAGTGGAAAGATGTCCTGACAGGACAATGGATGGGCCCGGATCCGGTAATCAGCTGGAACCGAGGCGCGGTTTGTGTTTTCCCACAGGAACCGGGACGAGAACCACTGTGGATACCGGAGAGACTGACACGGGCAACAAAGCCCTCGACTGAAGATCAGACCTGCCCTACTGGAGATCCATCACAGACCAACCAACAAGATGAATAGAAATAGCGGTAGCCCGAAATGGACAAGAAGATCCTCAGGCATATGCATGGCTCGCTCGCCTAGCCTACGACCGAGTCTAGGGACGGTGAGCTTCCCACACTCCTCCTCTAAAAAATTATGATATAGCAGGGTAGATGAGTCAATGACGGGTAAGAGCGTGCCTCCCCAGCACGACTCGACCTAAGCCAGGCCCTACCCCATCCTGCACGTAAGCCACTGGACTGTTAGATGCTGCCCAGGTCTAAATTTCTCTCCGAGGGGATTTCTTTACGGAGAGGAAATGAGTGCAAGCTTGTGTGCATCCAGGTTCCGTCCAGTTTGTGCCTGGCCCTAGAAAAAGGACGAGGGCCTCAGGGCCTTGGCAGACCATGGGACGGCCGACCAGGGTCTAAGCCAAGGACCTACGGTGGGCCTACGCATAGGGCATAAGCCTCTGCACCCAGTCCAGGAAGGGCTACGATGCGCACATTCATAAAAAATAAAAAAGGGGGAGATGTTGGGAGCCGCAGCCCCGAGCCCGGTCGCCTCACTTGGCGGACGTGAGGCCTGTAGTAAAGAGTGAAGCCTGAGGTAGATTACCCCTCCCATCGAATATGTTAGTTTCCTGCTTACCGCGTAAACAACCCGCTCAACAATATAGTCTGCCTGGCAACTGATGATGTTAGCCAATCAGCTTGCCTTGCTTACTTTAACATGATTGGACACTGTACCCGTATATATATACTGGTGCCACCCCTGGGAGGAAGTAGAAGCCAGGTAGAAGCCCGGAAGTAGAAGCCCAGAAGGAGCCGCAGAGAGCGGACCGATAGAGGCTTCGGGGCAGACTGAAGCACAAGAGGAGCCGCGGAGAGCGGACCAAAGGAGGCTTCAGCTGGGAGAACCCAGGGCAGGCTGTACGGAGAAGAAGAATAAAAAGAAAAGGTTGTCCACTCCCAGACTTTGTCGTGTGTCCTTCCGCCGGCCAGAAGCGACCGCGACAGCTGTTGTCATCACTGGAGGAGGTCTTTGCTGTTTCTGAGGATGGCTGTGGTATTTTTGGGGGGAACTCTAGTCCTTACTTTGAGCATCATTTCCTGGCTCCAGTGCAGATTCCACAGCCTTCTGGCACAGGTCCTTCATCCTGCTGGCACAGACTTTTTAGCTTCCACTACTGACCTTTAGGCCTTCCCAGTGCAGATCCTTGATACAGACTTGCAAGAGACACTGTTATGGGCTCTAGACCTCCAGGTGGACTCATGGAGGACATTGCCATGGGATCTAGGCCCTTAGCTGGATTCTTTGGGTCTCTAGTGTATGAACAGATCTCTTAGTATTATAGAATAATCCTAGCAATTACATGCCCTATATTAAATTTACTTCCTTTCAAGCCCTCACTATAAGAAGACACGAGAGAGCGAGGGACTGTAAGGCCACAGAAAATCACCCAAATCCTTCCTCAGGAAAAGCTTCCTCAGGCCCTAGACTAATGTGAGAGAGGAAAGGAAACTGCTCCTTAAAGAGGTCAAGGCAGGAGGCTATTAAAAGCATGCTTTCAGCTTTCCCACATTTAGGCGATTACCTCCAGAAAATGTCTTTCTGGTGCCCACACCCTGTGGGACTTCCTACCAGCCCCCTCCACCATGACTCCAAACAGCAACAAAGGAGGGGACCACACTGCTCCCCACTGTTGCAGGCTGTGGTTATCCAGGGTATCAAGGTCTTCCCTGAGCCATGCAATGTCCAGCCTAAGCCTAGGAAGTAAGGTGAAGGGAGGGTACAAGGGCAAAGCAAGCCAGCTTCTCAAATGCTCTGCGTATCTTCAGATTTAAAACTTGAAACTACAAGTAGGCGCTCCAACACTCCTGACCCAGGCTCGCAGAACTTTGGCCCTTTTCAAACTATCTGGGGGCAAAAAGAGGTTGTTCTGGAACTCAGCCTAGCCCTGCCAACCTATGTGCCCTGAGCACCCTGGAGATTCTCTGAATTCCAGTTGTGCCACTCCTTCTTGCCCAGAAAGGGCACCTCCTTCAGAGCCTTCTTGCTCTGCTGTCTCCTGGCTCAGGGAGGCCTGGGGCCTATGGTTTGCAGTTCTTGTATTTTGTCTGGGCCACAGCAGGAAGCTCTACATAGCCTTCACTGACCAGGCTAGGAGGCGCCCCCAAAGTTCCCTCTGTTGTTTATGGCTTCTACATTAGAAGGTCATGTTCCCTGGAAATCATTTGAGTTGAATACCAATTACTTCCTGCCAATCACTTTAGTAAGTACCTTGCCTACAAGCACAGTACATACAGCTACCTCAGTGATCTCTGCATAGTAATCGGTGCCCTAAGAGGTGCCTGCTGTAGAAAAGATGTCCTTCAGCTCTTGGGTTAGTCATATTTGCCCAGAGGGTTTTCTGAGTCCTTCTCAAGACTTTCATTCAGTCAGCCTGGGACTGGGTTGAAGAATTTCCCTTCTTGAGAAGTTCTCATGTAAGCCTGGTAACACTGGTTTAGGGACAAGACTTTGAGAAACACTGCTTTAGGGTCAAGCAGGTCTTTCAGTGCTCTAGCCTAAATCCTTCCTTCCTTCCTGAAAAATCTTTTCTGGAGAAAAAGTTCAGACTCATACAAATTGATTCTGTGAAGAGTAGCTGATTCTGTGAAACTTTTCTGTGGGGTGAAATCGAGCCAACCTCTTGATTGCTCTATACTTCCATTGGCTGTCTGTCCATCCAGGCATGGCTAGTCCTCACAGGTGAAGGGCCCCCTACTTTGTTCTGTAGTGGGGACTGCCCCATAGCTGGTCCACTTTGCCTCACTCAGAGCTCTTAAAGGCAAGTGCAGGGGAATGTGGTTTCATCATCTACACCTGGTTGATTTTGGCTGGGATTTCTACCTTCAAGTTTCAAAACTCTAAAATGAAATCATCAATAAGCATCTCTAGATGGAGAAAGATTAGCTAAGCAAATACTTGACGCCTACAAAGCCACAGCTCTAGGTGCTGCAGACATGAGCTCATCACCTCTCCAACACCACTGGCCCATTCATGCCTGCAACCAGGAATCTGGGACTTCAGCAGTGGGCCACAGGAAGCATGCCAGCAAGCAACATAAGGCAGGGGCACCTGGACATGGTGACGTGCATACCCAGTCTGAGGGGCTGTGGCAAGGTTAATGTAGAAGTGGAAAGGAGTGAACAGAATGTCCCAGACAGGACCACCTTGTAGAAACTCACCCCAAACATGCCGTCTTCCCATCAGCAATTTCAAGTTTGCTCTCTACAGTCCAGTGGTGCTCACCACTCCTGGAGCCCTCTGCTCACTGCTGCCACAGTCTGTCCAGAATGTTATTGCCCTGTGGATTCTGTGACATTGCTTTTATTGTGTCAATTTGTCTGGACTGCAGTCTCCACTTACTCAACCAAACATGAATCTAGCTGTTTTGGTGAAGGGAGTCTGCAGCAATACAACTAAGATGCAGAATCCCTTGACTTTGAATGGGAGGTTATCCTAGATAATCTGAGTAGGCTTGATTCAGTCACTTGGAACCCCTTAAGATCTGAAGACTGAGAGGGAGGGAGAAAGGGAGATGCAGAGAGAGAAGAAAGGAAAAAGTCCCTCTGTGGACAGCAGCTGGGACCATGTCTATAGCTTGCTTTTTCCTTTACTGACTGCCTGCCCTACAAATTTTGAAATTTGCCAGCCCCCAGGCTTGCGTAAGCCAAATCTATGGAATAAATCTCTCAGTACATATATTTATGTGTATGTTTGTGTGTATATCTTCCACTGGCTTTCGTTTGAATACACCCAGTGTTGGGTAAAAGAATGGGCTCCCAAATGTCCTTAGAACCTTACCTGGCAACAGAGAAATTTGCTGGTGAAACTAGGATTTAAACTGCAAAACTGCCCAGGATCAGCTAAGTCAGGGGTCCTGGCCTCATCCTTTAAGGAGTGGGTTACAAAGCAGGAAGGGAGAAGCAGGTAGTGAAGCTTCATCGCCATTTATAGCTGCTTCCATTGTTCAGATCACCACCTGCATGTCACCCTCTGACCTGATGCTGACATCTCGGCATCTCTTAGGAGGATGAACCCTACCATGAGTGCCCATGCAAGGGGTACAGGTTGTGCACACCTTACAAGAATTTAATCCCAAACCATCCCATCCTTGCCCCCACCATTCATGGAAAAATTGTTTTCCACAAAATTGGTCCCTGATGCCAAGAAGTTTGGGGACCATTGACTCAGGTGAGAACAATGTAATAACATGGGTCCTTATCAGAGGGAAGCAAAAATCATTGCTTAAAAAGGTGGGAAGATGTTAAACTGCCATCTTTGAGGAAGGAGGATGGGGCCACTAGTTAGGGAAAAAGCAAGGCAACAAATTCTCCACTAAAGCCTGCAGAAAGAGGATGGGCTTCCTGACCCTCTGCAAGGTCAAGGACTTCTGACCTCCAGAACTATAGAATTCCTGCTGTTCTAGGACAATACATTTGGGATCATTTGTTAGAGCTATAATAAAAAATTAACACAAACCTTGGCTCATAATGATCTCTTCCCTTCACCTCCCTGCCCTTGTTCAGGCCACCTCTTTTATCCTGCAGCAGGATAAGTAAAATTCAGGGGACATCATGGACGTGGATTGGGCACTTGCATGGGTCCAACAGATCAAACCACCACAGAGCGCAATCTCACTGCCTGGGCATGGTTTCCGCATCTTGATAACTAAGCTGTAACCAACTGTCTGGTTGATTGACTAAACTATAGACAATTAAGTTGTTTTCTGTGTCTCACTTCCATGTTTCTTTAAATGCTAACTGATCACATTGTTGGCTAAAGTTCTTAGAACCTGCTCTGGTTTTGGGAGCTGCCTGACTTACCAATCATTTTTATTTTGCTCTTCTTCATTCAGATAAACTCTACTTGGCATAACTGGCCTAAGGAATTTTTCTCTTTTAATGGGGGTCATGCCTGCCCTTTTGTATCTCCCTGTCTGCTCTTTTCCTCTCCAGAAGTCCTGATTGTCTTGTCTCTTCAGCCCTGATCCCAGGACAGCCTTGGTTTGGGAGAAAGTCCTCTGTTGAGTCACATTGTTCAAGGAGAAGCCACCAGGTAAGAGTATCCTGCTTTCCTGAGGCGCGCATGAACCCGCAGAGCCGATGACAGTCCTGCCTGAAATTCTTGCAAACTGGCACTGAAAGTGGAAGTGGAAGGCCTCCGCTTGCTGACCATGAATCAACCCTGAAGAAGACAGCAGTTTACATCAGAAGATAATGACAGTCACATTCAGAGACAAGTACAGAGAGTAGACAGAGCCCAGCCGGCACTCTGTCCACCTGCCCAACCGCTTCACACATTCTCTTGTTAGGTTTCTTTTGATTACCAGAGGTTCCTTGGGTGTTCTCCTGTTAGTCCCTGGCCTGGTGTCTCACCATCTAGCACCCTTTTCACTTTAAACACTCTGATCTATTATTCAGTAGATAAGTCATCTTTCTTTAGCAATACTCTTCTATTTTCCTCTGTCCCCTGACTAACTTTCTATGTCACATTGTTTTAGATGTCTCCGTCTCTTTCAAAGACCGTGTAACTAGATTTTTTGTGTCTATTTGACAAATCCAATTTAAGATTCACTAGCTTCGAAGTGGTGAGCGTAGTTCATTTGCATGTGCTGAAATTTCTTATAAAGCTAGATTTATAGCTACTCATTTTATTGTGCTTCTGTTTGCCACTAAAGACTGTTTTTTTCTTTCTTTGTGTGGGTCTCAGCTTTCAGCATTCTGTTGTTCTACGGATCCTTTTTACTATAGTTGTTTCTTTAGTCTTTTACTCACTTCTGCTGTGGAAGATATGCCTTGAGTGTCTTTTAAAAATTGTAGTAAAAGGCACATAAAATAAAATTTACCACCATTTAAAAATGCACAATTCTGTGGCATAAACACCTTCACGTGTTGGGCTATCATCCCCCAGTTCATCTCTAAAAAGCTTCATCTTGTAAGATGGAAACTCTGTAGCTATTGAACAGTAACTCCCATCATCTCTGGTTTCCACAGCCTCTGTCTTCATGAGTTTGACTTTAAAATATCTCCTAGAAGTGGAATCATACAGTATTTATCTTTCTGCAGCTGACTTATTTCACTGAGCATAATGTCTTCCAGATACTTTTATTTTATGTTATTTTATTTTATTTTATTGCAGTCCTGGGAATTGAACCCACGGCCTTTACACCAAGCTCACCTTCAGTGCTTTTCCCTTAGAGATGGGAACCTCACCAAGTCACTGAGTTGCTCAGGATGGGCTTGATATGCTTTTCTTGTCTCAGACTCTTAGAGCACTGGGATCACAAATGTGTACCACTTTCCTCTTTCTAGCTAAACATGCATCGATCTTACAGCATGTGTTAGCTTTAAGGCAAAATCCATTGTAAGTATAGTAGTTTGTTTTTGTTACTTCATCCATTGGTGGACAACTGTGTTGCTTCTACTCTATACATGAACGTGTAAGGATCTTTTTAGAGCTTGGTTTTGATTCTTTTGTATATATACCCAGAGGTAGAAATGCTGGGTCATGTGGTCATCCTGATTTTTTTTTTGTGGGACTTCCATACAGGTTTCCATAGAGGTACACTATTTCATACTTCTCTACCCACAGTGCAATTTCTTCACATCATTGAAAACATTCATTCTTGATTTTTTGGTCTTATTTTTTATAGTAGACATCCTAATAGGTAGGAAGGGAGATCTCATCATGGTTTTGCTTTTGCATGTCACTAATGATTAATTATGCTGATTATCTTGTGTGCATGCTGGATACTTGTTTATTGTTTAATAAGTACACAGATCCTTTGCCAATTTTCCAATTGGGTTTTTGTTGTTGAATCGTAGGGGCTCTTTACATATTAGCCCCTACAGATATATGACTTGCAAATATTATCTGCCGTTCTATGGATTTCTTTTTTCATTCTGCCAATTGTGTCATTTATTGCACAAAAGTGTTTAATTTTTCTATAATATGCCTATTTTGTCTCTTGGGGTCTGTGATTTTAGTATCCTATCCAAGAAATCTCTGTCAAATTTAATGTTTTGAAACTTTACCTCCTGTTTTCTTCTACAAGTGTTACAGTTTTAGGTCTTGTGTTAAGGTCTTAGATTAATCTTTAGTTGGTATTTTTTTCCAGTTTTGAGGATTTATCCCAGGAAATTATCCTTTACTCTATCCCTAGCTCTTTTCTTTTCTTTTTTAACATTTTAAAATTGCTAAGGATGGCCTTGAACTTTTAATCCTTCTGCCTCAGTCTCCCGAGTAGCTGGGATGACTGGCATGTCCTGGCAAGTAAATTTTTATACATGACAAAAGGTGTATCTACCATACAGAGAGCGTAATTCTCTCTCTGTCTCTATATGGAAGAATTTGCTCACCCAGAGTCCGAGAGAGACAAAGCTCTCTGCTATTCCTGAGGTGGGAGGCATTTCCCCGAGGACACAGCTTTATTAATGGGTCTTGGTTTTAACTTCCCATATTATCTTTCATACCGGGTATGAAGGTTAATCTTGATCATCAACTTGAAGCACACTCATGGGTGTGCCTGGGTGGGTCCTGCAGGCATGCTTTGGGGACTATATCTGGTTCCTTCCTCTCTGGCTTTTCCTTTGGCTTGCTTCCTGGCTGCTGTGAGTTGAGGAGCTTTGCTCTGCCATGCCCTCTGCCATGATATTTCTGTCTGGGAGCCAGCTGACCATAGATCTCTGAAATCACAGCCAAATTAAACAGTTCTTCCTTTAAATTGCCTGTGTCAAGTATTTTTTCCAGCAACAGAAAGCTGATGATCATTACACAGGGTGACTACCAAAACCCAATCCTCATTCGGAGTATCCTGGGGTTTCTTTACTGATCTAACTGCGCCGTACAGTGTCCCCTTATGCCTGCTGCGGTATCAGCTGGTGCTGTCATTCTACTATTGCTTTAATTTTTTCACGTAAGAACTTCTTTCTCTTAAGATTTTGCTTGCTTTCTTGGAAACTCAGCTATGTATTTAAATGCAAAGCATTTTTAGTGCTGTTCTATTTTATGCAGCAGCTTTAGGAATTTTTAGTAGGATGGATCCCTATAAGGTAGACCTGTCACACTCATGGAAACCATAACTCACTATAGCTCTTTGTAGTTCATCTTCTCCCATCCAGTCACAGTAGCCTTTGGAAGCTAAGGATCTTTTCTGATTCATAGTTGTGTTCTCCATTCAGAAGTTCTACATAAGAACCATGGAGGTGACTTGTTAAAATTGCAAGTCTAAGGGCTGAAAATCTGGTTCGATGCTAAGTGCCTGCTTGGCAAGTGTGAGGTCATGAGTTTGATTCCTGGTACAAAAGAAAAATAAATTGCAACCCTATGATCCAGATGTATTAAGCAGAACCCAGACCTCTCTCTACTGTGTTCTCCCTAATAAGACTTAATTCCTTCTCTGCGTTTATTACATGTTCATAACTTTACATTTATTTGGGTACCTATCCACTATCTATCTCACTTTTGAGGATAGAGGCCACTTTATCGGATCTCTGATGGTTGATAGTAGATGATCAATAACAATAAGTGAATGCTTAAGTAAGTCTCAAGCAGACATCCCAACACCTTTTTAGGCTTTAGGGGTCAGAAATTACTGCTGTTTAGAATATCAGCAAAATGCTGATATTGCACATGGTGGGTGGTCTATCCAAGGCTCACCAAATAACTTGGAGAAAGTACACCCAGGGATGGTCTCCACATCCTCCCAGGTGTAAAGCCCCAGGAACAGAACCAGACTCTCATTCAGACTTCAGCAAATCCTGTTTCAGCAACTATCCTCACCACCTCACCTTAGGGCCCACTCTTCCTATAGGGCAAGGAGCCGATCTGATAGACTACTTTCTCTAAGAAGTTAGGCCAATCCTTAGGGCTAGATTCCTAAGCTCTGAGCCAGCCCCTGGGAGTGGGCACCAGAGGAGCAGAGAGGGTTTCCTGGACAGAAGTGCCTCTCAGTCTTCCCAGAAAAGAAAATGTTCCACATTCCTGCCTCTCTTCAAGACTTCAAGTATTGTTGTCTGACTTTGCCTCCATCCCCTGGGAGCTGTGAGGCTCAAACACAATAATGGATGTGAATGTGCGGTGAGAACAATGACAGCGCTGCAGGACATGCTGCTTCCAGACCATCCCATCCTCCTGGCTGCTGTCCCACCGGGTCTTTGCTCCCTTCTCAGAGACCTGGAGAACAGCGATTTGGGCCTACATTGCACTGCCTACAGTGCATATCCCAGGCAAAAGAGGCTGGTGTCACCACAGACGTTAGTGCTTTTTAATTGACAATTTTTTCTAAGTCTAAATACAGACCATATTTATTGTTGAAAAATGGAGAATACAGAAATCCACAAAGTGAAAAACAGAGTGGCATACAGGCTTCCCACATGGGTCAGACTACTGCTGCATAGGTGTGACCCATTCCAGTTTTCGTCTTTGTGTGACTTTAAAAATTTTGAATCACCTCTACATACGATCATCCATCCTACTTCCTTTTACTTAACATGAAGGAATGGACTCTTCCCCAAAGTTTGGGCTATTCTCAGTAGAACTTTAAAACTATTTTATAGGTGAACATCTCTATGGCTTATTGACTTTCCAATCAGTTATTATACAGATAAGTCCTTTCCTCATCATAAGTTTCCAAGCAGATTAGTGGCAGGATAAAATGTCATAAAGATGATTAAGTTTCCATCTTCACTGAAAAGTCAAGTGTTTCTAAGCCACATGGTTTTTTCCCCGTCCACACCAGGTCTAAACGCTCATGTACTATGACAGCTGGGGTGTGGATCTGGGCTCATAACTCTGGGTAAGAGAATGTGCAGCAAGAGAGGAAACTGAGGAATGAAGACTTCCATTGCCAAAGCTGGCTTGGGAAACACACCGTAAAGAGAAGTGGGTGACTTTGCTGTGTCCAAGCAGAAGCGATGATTTAGCAAAATTTGGGCTTGTGTGAGGGAAAATTGAGACCGCATCTCCCAGGGAGCCTCCACTGCAGCTCTAACCTTGGAATGTGAGGGGGTTCTCAAAGACCACCTCTCAACTACTTGGGCTATAAAATGTAGACAGTACGTACCTTGCAGCAGGTGAGGAGGGTTCAGCTAGATTGCGTTTCTAAAGGACCTGCCCGTGCTCACACTATCTCTTGATTAATATCTTCACATATAGTAGGAACTCGCAAGCAGAAAGCCTTAAATGAATGGCACTGATACCCATACACCACCTGTGTTTTATCATATGTATGGTCCTAATAGAATATTTCCATCTATGTGAGGATATCTCAGAAAAAAATTGCTTCTAGGAATATGTTGATACTGATACTAGGAATTCTAAATATTTGTGATTTAAAGGCAAAAGAAAGAGTCATCATTAATATCCATCCCCAGCCCTTGTAAATTTTATGTTTTCACATTAAACTTTCACATGGGTTCAGTGGGCCCATCAATTCCCTGGACACTGAGAACTGAAGAAAGCGGCTCCAGCAAGGGAGGGAAGATTTCAGCTGGATGAGAAGACTGCTTCCTGAGAGGAGAGGCAATCTGAAAACCTTGTGGCTCACTCTCCAAGTCCATACCCACAGACAAGACTGGTCCTTCTCTCGCTTGGCCCTGCTAATTTGGGAAAGGTGAAGTATGTGGGCAGTTGTACAGGACCACAAGACACATTCACAGAAGCACACCTTGGGAGGGGTCCCTCCTGAGTCCTAGGACAATTATGATAGTCAATGAAGGGTCCCAGTCAACTCTTTCTGAATATTCTCCAGAGAGCTACTGTATAGCTAGAGACTGGAGGATGGGCTCAATGACCTGTCCAGGTCTCTTCTGGCCTTGAAATAGATACTCCACAAAAGTTCTCAAAGTTGGGAAGAAGTGAGAGCTGGAGTATGAGAATAGAAGGGGGCAAAGGTGAACAGGAAGAGGGTGAGAGATGAGGTGTGAGCAGGTCTTACAGCTCACAAGGGTGTCACAGATTTTTAGGGTCTGCTGGAGTGAAGGTTCTCATCATGGGAAGCTCTCCCTGTTGGTTCCTGGTCCATGTTCTGCCAAGAACACTGCAGCTCCTACATGAGTAAGAACCAAGCATAACAAGGTTTGAAAAAACACATCGTTCCATTTTCTGGGTCTTCCTTGTGACCTCTGGGAGCTTGATAATGATAAGATTTTGATGCAATAGAGAGACAGGGAAGAAAGAAGCCTTTATTTCGGGCATGGAAGAGCTGGCGAAGAGACGTAAGCACGCTCTGAGGGAACAAAGGGAAGAACGGGATCTTATCAGGTTACAGCTACAAGGGATTTGGGGCTGGATAAGGGTGTTGTGGGTTGTGTGTGTGTTGGATTGGAGGCCTTTTGGTGCGTGCAGAACCAAGGACAGGAGATTTACAGCTGGGCTGCGAGAGAAGAAGGAAGTCAGGTAAGTTGTTGTTTCTGGCTATTGCCATGATGGCTTGGCAAATTTTACAAGGGCAGGAAGAACCCATCAGATAAATAAGGAGGACATCAGAGGATGCTTACATCTTTCGGAAGACAAATTTTCTAGCCACAATCAATTCTGAAATTCAGTAATCCAGAAACCAGGAAGCACCTCTTTACCTTGTTTTCATCATTTGTATAGATTCTATACAATAAGAAGTTTCAAAATGCCCCAAAAGCCATGATCAAGAGAAGGACTTCTACATATGCAAACAAGAGGAATAGCTGGGCCTTACCACTCTGCAAGAGGCCAGCTCTGGCCTGCTGGTTCCCTGCACTGTGCTCTGTGGAAGTCTCCCATTCCTTCCTCCCATTGTGCTTGGATTTGGTTCTATTCCTGGACACATCTCTCCATCAGAGGATGCAAGTTTGTTCTTATAAAATATCACAGCAAAGGAGGCAATAAGGTGATGAACTCATTCTAATTTTCCCAGAGCACTTTAGTTTTAAAGTTGAAAGTCCTGTAACCTTGGAACCTTTTTAATCCTTGGAAAACAGAGACAACTATTCAGCCCAGGAGGCAGGAAACATAAGCAATTATGTTTTGAAAGCTTGGGCACCAGGCACAAACAGCAACATCTAGTGAAAGAGTAGCTGTGGTCACACAATGTGAGCTCACTGGGTGAGTGCAGCCTGGGTTTCCATATCTCCAGGCAGCAACCATCTGCCTCCCCTGGACTCCACTGAGAAGCAGGGGTCAAGCCAGCGACTTACAGTCTAAGAAAATGACTGGGGTAAGCCTACCCTGGGACCAGTTTAACTCATCCTGGAAGATAAAGAGGAAGCTCCATTCTCCCCACAAATGCCCCTTCCTTCAGGTCCTCAGAGGCCCCCTTGTACTCTAGCTGACTCCTCTCCTGGGGTGTCCCACAGTACTTAGCCCAAGAGTCTCCTGACATCCACACCCCACACACCTGTCCCACTGAGATTCTAGGTACCCTTCCCTCTGTGCCTGACCAGCTGACTGGGTGAACTAACCAGAAAAACTAGTTCTCACTTGGGACCTGCTTCTCTTGTCTCCTAAATTTGCTATGCTCCACTGGGAATCCATGTTTGGGAGACATGAGTTAGACAGGGAACAACTTCCTGGAGCATCCAGGTTACCTCAGGGTTTGTGAGGAAAGGCAACCTATTTTGGAAATAAGATTGTGGAAAAATATAAAATATTTGGTTTTCAGACAAAATATAGACATAAATCAGAGAGATGCAATACTTGAGGCAGCCAGGTAACATCTCCAAATATCTCCCCTGTCCCCTTGTCCGACTCCAATGTGGGAACCTTTCCTGCTGGCATTCTGGGCCTCATGGCAGGGCACTGACAAACACTGGCTCAGTGTAGCCCTTCTGAAAACACTTGCAAACCTGTGGCCCAAGACGGCCCCCACCCTTGAGCAAATTTAATCCATCCCAAACAGTGAGACACACACCCAGGAAATCAAGGTCCTCTAACTGAGTGAACTGGGGATTGATCAAAGACAACAGGGCAGCATCTCCCAGGGCTGAGGGGCAAGGAAGTCTTCAGAACATTAATGGGTACTGTTGATGCTTGGGTCAACCACAAGAAACTTGGCATCAGAACTAGGTTGTGCCAGATGCACACTGAATCTCTAAGGAGGGGGTAGTTTTTTTTCACATTTCCAAAGGTGCAGTTTGGTGGTGACCAGACTGAGTGTCCCAAAGGTTACTAGTCCCAAAGTTGCTGCTCCTGGCTGTGCTTCAGGTTGCACCCCAGCCTCCCTCTTTGTCCTCTTAGAGTCTTTCCATCTAGCAGGGTAAAGAGATAGAAAGACAGGCTTGGGAAGAGACTGTTTTCTGGACAGTACCATCCCATCCTTTAGCACCGTGATGTAGATCCTGACTTCTGCCTTGGTTTCACTTCCCACACCCGAGCATATTTAATGCGTCCCAAACAGTGAGACACACCCAGGGAATCAAGATCCTCTAAAGTTAGTGAGCTGGGGATTGATCAAAGACGACTCAGCTGCTTCTACGAGGTTTCATAACAGGTCTCCCGGCAAAGCTGAGACCCAACTGGCTCTGCTCCGAGTCTCATTTCAATCAGCAACTCAACAGCAGGAGATGAGAATCTAAGAAGCAGAAAGGAACACCGAGATTACTGAGCTCTGGCACAGATGGTCATGGACGAGAGAACCCAGGACTGAGAAGCAGTCTGAGGTCATGGCAAGAGGGGAGATGGGGAGGGAGACAACTTCACCAGGAATTCATGCTTTGCCAGTTACGAGAATGAGCCTCAGTTTCCTCCTATGAAACAGAGATGCTGATGTCTCTTTTGCTGGACAGTTGCAAAGATCAGAAAAAAATTTAGAATCCTAGATGTAAAAAGATCAAAGTTCAAAGAAAAAGGCATAGCAGACAGCCAAGACCAGGAAAAAAGTTGGAGCACATACATATATAAGATTCCTTCCCTTTACCTAAAGTGAGCTTTAAACCAGTCCTTGAATCTCAAAAAGCAAAGGAGAAGGGCAAATGAGTGAGTTGTAAAATTTCCTATTTGTGAGACAAACATGCAGCACTGCAGGATAAGACCAAGCTTCTTGAATTCAGCACTCATTCCACAGTCACCATGGTACCAGCAGAGAGCTTTACACACAGGTCAGTAAAAGAAGAATGGGAAACCAACAGCAGACCTCGCACGAGCACAGCTAGCTGACTTTTGACAAAAGTACAAAAGGCGACTCAATGCAGGAAGGTTCATCTTTTCAGCAAAGGGTGTGGGAATAATTGGACAATGACGGGCAAAGAAAGAACTTTGGCCTCAAACTCACACCAATACAAAAGTTGACTCCAAATAGAGCATAGATTTAAATGTAGAATCAAAACATTTTTTTCATGACCTGAGCAAAATAAATGATAGACAATAGGAAGCAGGAAGATAGACGTTTCTCAAATTGGAAAGAAATCAAAAGAAGGAGGTAGGGAGGGAGAGGGAGAGAGAGAAGGGAGGGAAAAGGAATGGAAAAAGGAATGAAGATATCCTATGTATATGTGCCAACTCCACACAAGGAATGTAAACATTATGTAGTGCAAACATGTATTAATAAAAGAAAAGAAGAAGACTGTTAGAAGGTTGTAGGGAAAAGCATTCAGGGACTAAGGTTTGGTGAAGAGTTCTTAGGATACCACAAACAGGATCTGGGAAATTAAAAGACTGGTAAAATGGAATCCATTAATTAAAATTTTTCTCTGTAAAATTCTTTCAGAGGTTAAAAATAAGCCCAGAATCTGAAGAAAATATTTGCAAATCATGTATCCAACAAAAACACTTATATCTAACATATGTAAAGAAATTTCAAAACTCAAAGGTAAAAAAACATCCTACTAGGGCTAGGGATTTAGCTCAGCGGCACAGCACCTGCCTGGCAAGTGTGAGGTCATGAGTTCGATTCCTGGTACCAATAAATAAATAAATAATTAAAATCCGATTATAAAAGGGACAAAATCTATGGAAATTTCAAGGAAGAAGAGATACACATGGCTAATAAACAAATGAGAAGATGTTCCATATCACAAACCTTTAGAGAAATGTAAGACAGGAGTATGAGAAAGCATTATGACATATCTGCTAGAAGAACTCCAAAAAAAGCAGCAAAAAGACCGAATGCTGACAAGCTTGCTGAGCTTCCCATCTCACACAGTACTGGAGCAAATGTCAAGTAGCATGGCTGAGCTCGAAAACAGTTTGGCAGTTTCCTAACAAACAAACGAACAAAACAAAAACAACATAAACACAAACAACATATCATACAGCCCAGCCAACACATACACACACAACAAAATCTTGCTCATAACTGTAAAAAGCAGACTTATTTTTAATAGTTCCAAACTAGAAACAACCCAAGCATCCTTCCAGAAGTGAACATTTCAACAAACAATGGCTTATCCACACCACAGAGTACGACTCTGTAATGTGCAAGAGCAAACTCCTGATACAGGCAGCAACTTGGGTAGACCTCAAGGACATTGGGTTGAACAAGAAAGCCAGTGTCAAGGGGATCCCATACTGCATATTGTTGAAGTGACAAAATGACAGAGATGGAACCAGTGGTTTCCAGAGGATAGGGATGGTAGTATAGATCCAGTGAGCACGGGGGAAATCTTGGCAGGGGTGAGCGCTTCTGTATCTTCAGGTGGTGGAGTGGTATAAATAAGTCTATGCCATGATTAAGTGGCACAGAAATGTACACACACTTGATAGCAATGTCAATTTCCTGCTTTCGATTATGCAGTACAATTACTGCAGTTAAGCAATGTGGAACCATATGGGAGAAACTGGGTGAAGTATACACAGGGCCTCTAAATAATGTGTTTCTTTTTTTCAGTTTTTAAATATGATCTATTAGCACACGTGGGTAGTACGTGGTGTTTGCATTCCTTGTGGGAAGTTGGTAACATGTATGTAACACACCTTATTTCCTTTCTTCATCCCTTTCTCTCCCCTCCCACCCTTCCACCCATTCCTTGGTCTCCTTCCTTTTTTGCACATGTTTGCAGTACATAAGGTTTACATTTCTTCTAAATAATTTTTTTTGTTATGAATCTATAACCGTTTCAAAGTAAAACTTTTTTAATGAAAAAATAAGTCAAGCCTCGTCTAGCTGACTTTCTCCCAGGATCCGTCATGAGGGAGCTGCCCAGTGTGATCACGACTAGCCTCGGTGTGGATGCTGGGGACACAGACAAGGATGAACTCACCCGGCTCTTTCTCCAGGCCATTCCTCAGCAGAAGCTGAGGGTGGAGTGGCCAATTGCACACCAGTGACCTTCGCAACCTAAGAACAAAGGTCAAACAGAGAACCCAGACCTGCACAGGGTTCATTACAGACTCCACTCAGCCCATTTCCATCTTTCCTTGCTCTCAGGCTGTGGGATGTAACCGAAGCCCTGTGCCACTCCGTGCCTCTATAGACCAGAAGAGGTATTCAGATGAGGGCTGGGAGGCAGGGCGGGTATAAACCTTGAGATAGCATAAAGCCAAGCACAAAGGAAGAATGGATGAGGAGGAGCTGGGGCCAGGAGACCCAGTATTTTCCTGTGCGTGCTCCATGACTCCTGGACAGCGGAGCAAAAGAAGTAAGCGAGCTCCCATCCTAATACCCCATTCTGGAGTTTCCTGTAGAAAAAAAGTAGCACTGTCACCAACAAAGGAGAACGACGAGGAAGAGATGAGATGAGCTATCTACATTGTGAAACTTGTTCTTCCCTTTGTCCTGCGTCAGTATTACTAGGACAGAAAGTAACAGCTAAGAGAGTATTATCCAGGAGGAGAAAGGCCGAGCAACATGAGACAATGCCTCACCCTCCCCACAAATTCTCATCATTTTTCCTATCCCCTCCCAGCAAGCAGGGCAAGGCAGGACTCTCAGGAGGCAGAAGCCTGAGAAGCAAAGCATGGAGTCTCAAATGCTAGAGAAATACCGTCCCTGGGGGGAAGTGGGCACATCTTAACTCATAGAGTCAGGAAAGGAATTCTTTGGCCCAGGATTCTAGTGAGCATTAATCAAGCGGTTGATATACAGTATTTTATTCTGGAAATCAAGAAGTTAAGCCCAAAATGCCTCCCCATGATTGGGGATCAAAAGCCTCAGAAGTTATAGACGTAGGCCAGGACAAAACATACCCTCCATTTTTTGGTCTTCCCAGGTCAGAGGTCAGAGGTCACCAGGGCTACTCAGGCCAAACTGTATGGTTTGCTTTTTCTTTCTTTCCCCTGTTTCTGGCCCACTCTCCATCCCCACTGGTGAAAATACATATACGATTTCACTACACTGGAGCTTTACGTGTATAATTTCCTGAAACTCCTGCTGCTATAAGATAACCTCAGTTTGGTCCAAAAGAAAGTTTCATTTTAGGGAAAAACAGACCTCATCAAGGCTGCCAGGATAAGTTAGCTGCAGAGGCTCCCTCCTACCAGTATCCCCATAAGCTGAATGCGCCTGTTTTCAATTTAGAGTTCTGGGTGCTGAGCTACTCCCTTTGACAGTGATTGTGTGAGCAGCTCCTGTACTTCCTAAAATTTCTGCAAGCATAGGCCATGGAAATTGCCTCTCCAAAAAATTCACCCTGAGAAGTTGAAAGTGTAGCTCACAAATAGAGAGCTTGCCTTGCCTGTATGAAGTCCTGGGTTCAATCCTGCCATTATTAAAAAAAATCACCCCAAGAATATACAGACTCTTTAGATAAGAGTTCTAGGGAGTGAAAGGTCATAAGGCTATTAGCAATTGGAAGCATCCAAACTGCAGCTGCTGCAACTCAGATAGGTGTCCTCAGGGCCTGGAGGTAGTCCTGCCCATTAGAAACAAGCACATCCATGGTATCGCCACCTGCTAAACCAGAGGTGAGCAGCATGGTGCTGATGTGAGGGCCTGGTCACACAGACAGGCACACAGATCATGCCTGATCCCTTTATATGTCACCCTTGCTAGGCTGTAGGTAAACATATAGGGACCAGCCTTACAAAGCTTTGTGCCCCCTTGTCATTAATAAAGACACTAATATCCACCTGACAGAGCTGCAAAGAGAACAAAATATGTACACTGTATTTCCATAACTTCTGGTACATTCAGATAACTCATTATTATTACTATTATTATTATTATTGGCATTATCAGTATTATTAGCCATAGTTTTTCTTAACTAATAACTATGCATCATATAATTAGTGAAATAATAGTTCCTAAAGGATATTGGAATATACAGTCCTATTCGTGGAAGCAAGAAGTGGCCTTGAATTGGTACCAAATGTGAGCAGCTCAAGTGCATTTAGCAAGCTCTTTGCTTACACTGCATCCCACATAATCATTACTGAGGTGTACAAGTAGGAATTGTTCACATTCCTCACTTTTTCAGATCAAGACCTGAGGCTTAGGAAAGGTGAATGATGTCTCCTTGTGTTACCCAGTGAGCAAGTATCTGGGATGGAACAGAGGTCTTTATCTCCTTCCCCTAAACCATATGGAATGTCCACAAAGTCAACTGGTTAATCTGTCCCAGAAATAAGGAACCTAGAAAAATGGCAAATCCACAGGCTGGGTGTCTCCTGTTCCAAGCCACGTCGTCACAAGACACATGCGGCCCATACCTGGCTCGGAAGGTGCAGAACCACCCGGCCTCTCACTGGGAGCAGGAACTCTCCCAGACAGTCATTACTGCACCCAGGAGGGAAAGTCTTGACTGAGTTTAGTTAACAGGAATCCAGATTCTAGATTTGTCTGAAGATAGCCAAACATGCCCAGCTTTTAGGATCATAAGTGAAGCAAGCTGAGGTCTTCAACTGTTGACTCTTCTTGGAACTGTTGTGGATCAACAGAGGTAATGATTAAGAGAACCTGGTTTTAGAGTGTCCACAAAAGCTCTTTAACTGATATGAGTGTTGAACTTTCTGAGGAGGCCAACTGGCCAGGGCCCAGGCCTCAGGCACAAACCATTGGCATGTAGGAAGTTATCTTATTTTTATAGCTCTTCAAAGAAACTGCTGCCATAAACTCATCTATCGCAGGGGCTCACGAGGCAGGTCTAAATGGCTCATTCTTGGTCCCTCCTTATCCTCAGTGTTAGGAATCTGCTCTGGGACAACTGCTCCTCCTGCCATTCTTGGAGAAATGGGCAGGAGATCCTGCCCCCCACCCTGTCATTCCTTTCAGACCACCCAACCTCTGCCCCCACCCTTTCCTTTCACTTCCTAGTTTTAAAATGTCAAAATTGCCACAATGCTTGGCTGAAACATCTCCAAACTGGTGATGTTCCACCCTTCTAACTGGAACCAAAATGACATGCACTGCTCCATCATCCAGGCCTGGCCAAAGGTGAGGAGATCTGAGTATTATTTCAAATGATCTCAGAGTTTCTATCTTATTTGTATTCCACTGTGAAAAATCAATCCAGCCTCTCTTTATCGCGGTGTAAGGAAAGAGCAGAAGCAGGAATGGGTAGCCCCAGTTCCTCTGATAGCAATGGACATTTAAGCCTAGATGGGATCCACTCAGACCTCAGGTCTCTTGCAAGGAGACACAGGCAAGCAGCCCACGGAGACCCCTTCCTCCCCAGGATGCTTTAGGCTCCCAAGCTGCACTCCTGAAGGATTTACTCAGTTTCACCTGATTGTAACAATTGGGAATCAGGGAATCGAGGTCTGCACCCTAACCAACAGCCTGACCCCAAGGCACCCTAATACACGGGAGCTGTAGGCTCTCATTTCTTCTTAGGAGGTGCCTGGTTGAAGACCTCTGGAGCACTGATTATGGATTCAACCATTCCAGGTAGGTCCTCCAGGACAAGTGAGAGAGGAAAAGCCTTTCAACCTCAGGGGAAGAAGCTCTTTTTCTTTTTAATAGCTGTCCACACCTGTTTTTCTCCTTACTGGCTCCCCTTAACTTGCCAGGCCAGAGGCACCTGCTTGGACAATTCTGAGTGAACCATGTGGGTCGCTGACTCCTTGGAGCCACCTGCAGACCAGGAGAGCTGGTCAGTGAAGGCCTGCCTGGGACACCTTTGAGGAGGAAGTCTGTTTTGCTGGGGATTCTCGATTTTACCAGGTAGCAGATCTAGAACAACATCAATGCCTCATGAAGGACAGACTTCATTTCTACCACCCCCTCCTGCAGGAAGCACAAGGCACCATCCCGCGGTGCCCGCAGCCAGTTCTCACCAGCAGCCCATTTAGACACTTCCAAGCCCATCCCACGAACGGAGTAACAGTCCGCAGCAGACAGACCAAGGATTCCTCCAACCAAAGACCAGGATAGTTCCTCAGCTGCCGCCTCACCTCTGCTCGGCACAGGGACTTTTGTGGTCCTGTTCCTTACCCCATGAGAGCGCGGAAGCACACACGCAAGTGCACACACAACCCGCTTGCCCCATCGGGCCCCGGGGATCGACCCGGACCCCGGCGCCCAAGGCGCAGGAGGAAGCCGAGCTCACCCAGTGCCTCCTGGGCTTCCGCCACGCGGACGCCTCGGGTGCGCTCTGCCTCGATGGCACCGCGCACTCTGCTCACCTTAATGTTGCCGAAGACCGCGCGGGAACAGCGGCCGGCTCGGCCCGCAGAGGCGCTGCTGCTCTGGCGCGCGCTGAGCTTGGGCAGGAGCCCCATGGTGGCGGGCGGCGGGCGGCGGGCGGCGCTGCGCGGGGCGACGTCCCCTCGCTCCCCGGTGGTGGCTGCAGGCCCGAGGCGCCCGGGTCGGCGCGGCCGGGAGGTGGCTTCTAGGAGGCACGCGATGCGGAGACTGAGCGAGACCGTGCGCGCCCACAAGTTTTTATAAGTGGCCGCCGCCGATGATGAAACGCGTTCTCCCTCCTCCCTCGCTTCCTCGGTGTCGGGACGCTGCGAGCCCCCGCCCCCTCCGCTCCCCGACAGGTGTCCCGGGGCGCCTGCGGAGTCCGCGCCGCCGGAGCCGGCACACACTGCGCGCTCCCGGGCGCGACCTCGGTTCGGGACCGGCCCAGGAAGAGGTCCCGCCTGCTGGGAGGGGTGGGGTGGGGTGGGGTGGAGTGAGGGAGGCGGACCCCAGGAGGGGAGATGGTGGCTGGAAGGGGCAGTGGGCTGCAGGCGAAGGTGAGCGCGGGGAGACTCGCGGGCGGGTGACCAGACGGGACCCGGGACCGGAGGGCTGGGAAGGGCTGGACGAGCGCCGAGGGACGCTGCGGACAGCGGGAGCCAGCGGGTGGCAGGGATTCAGGGTTCTCCAGCGGAGGTGAGCCCCGGCACCCCGCCCGACGCACTCGGAGAGATTTACACAGCCGGTCTCTGCTTGTTTGCACTCGCCGCGGCAAACCTGGGCCCTCAGTTCCGGTGATGGCTCCGAGACTCTCTGAGGCTCTGTTTGTGCTGAAGACTGATTTATATTTAAACTGCTCTTTGCGCTGGAGAGGGGGCGGGTAACAAGGTGGAGAGGTGGGGGCCGCCCCGGGCTGGGCCCAACTCTCTGGACCTGGGCCAAGGTAAACTGCATGGGCTGTCAAGTGTCAGCGAGGCTGAGACTGGCCTGGAGTACGGTGGGGGACAGTAGGGTGGGGCACTGGACAAATGGGATGCACCTCTTTCCCAAGCTGACCTCTTTCCCAAGCTGGAAAGAACAGTGAATTTGTTTTTCCCTAAGATATTTTTTTCCCCAACCAGGACTGCAAGCTCTGAGAAGAGAAAGAAGGTGCAGTTTTCCCAGAGAAGGCAAGAGGTGCTCTGCCAAAAGCAGCTGCTGTGAGGGATCCAGTGAGGAGGCGTCCTTCCAGCTTCCTAACTCCAGTCATCCCCTGCACAGCGGATCCCTCCAAGGCCACCGGAGCCAGCAGAGAAAAAGACGCCCCACAATATCCAGGAAGTTTCAATTTAGACAAAGACCACGGGATGATAAACCACGTAGGCTTCTTATTTCTAGCCAGGGCTTGATGCCTTTCTTGGCCTGACCTGGCCTACTTATGTCCAGGGGCTTCTCCTGTCCACCTGCAACCATGGGCTTGGGTCCAGCAGCATTCAGAAGCTGTGGGATAAGGAGCTGCCGCTGGTCATTTCACTCTTCTGCAGAGAGAGATGAGTACCGAAGGGCTTTGTAGAACTCTCGACCCAGAGCAAGTATCAACTTCAGCTCACTGTCCCATCCACTTGAAAGACAAGTACAGCCACCACCACAGAGTACTTGACATGTCTGGTCACTGACTGCAGCACCCTGATGGCCTGCGTCAGCTCCACTGCGCACCCACAAGCATCATCCCATGTAACTCCAACATTCATCCTAAGTGATTGGTGCTGTTACAGTCTGTGCTTTACCAGCAAGAATGCTACAGAGGCCAATTAAAAATTGGCTGAAAGCCATATAGCAAGTACGTGGTGCTACTGGGCCCTGAACTCATTCTGAGCCTGAGTCCAGAGCCCAGACTCATAGCATCTGAAAAGCGATCTAGTCTAGCAGCCACGTTGCACATGTGGCGCCAAGGTCACAGGCACATTAGGGCACTACCGCTGCAAGTTCTTCCACAACCCTTGATCTTAGAGTGGCCCTCTAAGAAAAATCCCAAGGATGCCTGCTCTGTTAACGTTGCCTTCTGTCTGCCATCGGGGCCAGTGTCATTGCCAAAGGAAGGTCTATTCAGAAATGCTACCAAGTTTAGTTTAGCTAAACTCAATGAAGGTTCAACCAAAGTAATTCACAATGAGAGGTCTGTTAGTAGACAGTGCTTGGGTCATGACCAAGGCCCCTTCAGGATTCCTTAGTATCTGGCTTTCATACCCATGGTTGGCACTCTGTCACCAAATGTCTAATCCACCTCCAAGAAGACTAGAAACAGGAAGGGGCTGTTCTTGCATAAAAACATAAAATTATTCCTGCATACACAGATGCTTTTCCTTAAATCTTATTTGCCACCGTTAGGTCACATAGCTGCCCTCTGCAAATCTCACAAAGAAATATAGGGGTTCACAAGCTAGATCCTGGGAGTCATCACCAACCCCTCCCACCCTGACACATAAATGGACTCTCTTTTAGGTATATTCAGATTCAACAGGCTTGAACAAAATCGAGTTTCTATTAGGAAGGGCGAGAAAGGATATGGTATCTTCAACTTTCAGTGTCTACATTTAAAGAAATCTATTTCCTTAAAAGAGCACCCCCATAATTTGTCTCCTAAACTGTCCATCCTTTGATTTTAGCAAATATTTCCTAACACTGGAAAAAGAAAAAACCAAGCAAAACTGGTCTCAGGGTGGGGAGGTAAGAAAACACCCAAGGAGTCTGGAGAGCTAGTGTGCTCAGTCCCCACCGGAGCACAAAAGAAGGGCCCCAGCTCAACTGGAGCAGCAGGGAGACTGCTTGGGAGAGGTGACGGCCAGTGAAGCTCAAGAAAGATGCTGGAACATGGAGCAGTGTGCTCAGAAAGGAGGCCCCAGAACTTCTGAACAGCGGCTGACATGGGCTGATTTGCTGTCCCCGGGGCCTCTCTGACAGCCAGGTAAGAGAGGTGTGGGGAAGCCTGTGGAAGGAGGACCAGCAGCTGTGAGTGGGTTGGTGCTGGCAAGGAGAGAAAAGCTCAAGAAACAGAGAATGGAGAAAGCATCCACATGGAAGTGAAGGAGATGTTGGTGACAACTCCTAGGATCTGACCTGTGCCACAAGCGTGCCTTCTCCTGACAGAGGGTACCCAGAAGGATCTGTGGCAGGTGGGGGTCCCCAAGGACTTGTTTTGAGTTGAGATAGCCTGGAGCACAGGCAGGTAAGATGTGCAGGAGCCAGATGACCATACAGGTCCAAAACCAGCTAGATCCTGGGCTTGGGGATTCCACATGCAGGTGATGGCTAAACCTTGAGAGGGAACTGAGTCTGCCATCAAGAATGTCTTGAGAGTAGTTCAGGATGGGCCCCAGCAACATCAAGAGTGGCCCAAGGGTTGGAACCAGAGAGGAGAGAGTAAACCAGGGGAGGGGAGTGTTCCTAGCACACAGAGGTAGTGTTTCTAAGAGAAGGGACAGATGCCTATCCAGGTTGCAGAGAAGGGAAGATAAGACCTGAGGGGGACTGCTGGGATGGCAAAGACTGGCACTGAGGACCTTAACAAAACCAATCAGTGGTGTAGAAACTGGGAAGATTCTGTAACCTGAGGAGTAACTGGAAGAGAAAAGTGCAAGCACACAGTATATTCCTACCTTTATCATCACAGATCACACTAAGATAACACGGACGGTGGCCAAGGGCACAGACCTGGCAGTCTGACAAAATGCTGCCTTCCCTTCATGCCACCTGTGTCCCATTAGACAGCTGGCTTCTCCTTTGCCACCCTGAGTGTTCCTTTGAGGTGAAGGTACTTGTGCAGTTGTTATAAAGTGTGTACAAAATCATTGACACACACAAGGTGCCTGGGACCTGCAGAGGGCCAGAGCCAGAGAGGGTCAGGGCCAGCGACTTTTGCGGCAGTGGTTGGTGGCGTTGCTGTTTGCAAACTTGGTGCTTTTTCCTCTAGCTCAGCTGTGTACTCCTTGATGATGTTTCTGTTCTTTGTTTCCCCATGTCGGTCTTGATGCTTTTAAAATGTTTTTTTTTTTTCAATAGAATTAAGTGGAAATGAATTTCAAAAAGATCCCTGTGCTTGAGGCAGACTCCCATAGCTCTCTGTCAAAGCCCATTCCCAGAGTCCCCGGGATGGCCCAGGATCTCAGCCTCATCTGCTGTCACTGATGTCTTGGCCATGAACAGTCAGTTTATAAGCTACCCTGCCCACTCCCACAGCAGCTGGTGAAGGTCACTTGGACAATTTGGATACCCAGATGTTAGCATACGTTAACTCTATCACCTGGCCTCTTGAGGGCCAGCCAACAACAGACGTGGAGGCCAGAGAGTTCCCTGATGATGGCCTGTCCTCTAGGGCCACTAGGGCCAAGAGCTCCATCTCTTTGTGACTGCCATCAATAGGGCAGTTTACTTTCCTTGTCAGCCACCTTGGACACTTCTGTGTTTTTATTTGACATGGCACTATTATTTTGACATGGTACTTACTAATAATCTTTGCTGGGTACTGGTATATTAATTCATTCAATCTACAAAACAACCCAACAAGGGCAGTTATTTCAATTAGTGTCATTTTACATTTGGAGAAACTGAGGCACAGATATAATAACTGGGTCCCATAACTGGTGAGTGGCAGAGTCTAGATTCAAACTCAGACAGCTGTGGTAGAAAATCTAAACTCTGAGGACCCTTGCTGAAAAGGGACCCAGCCACAGCTTGCAGGGCAGACCGAGTCCAGTGCCCACCTGCAGGATGACCCTTCATGGGTGAGAAGCCCATCTAAGTATGTCTCCTACTCTGGTGCCCTCAGGTCTTCCTGAGGGATGCAATCTGTGCTGCTGGTACCCTCCCTGGCTTGGTGAAGTCTTCCAGGGAGCCCCAGAGGCCAGGGGCACTGCAGGCTCCACAGGTCTCTTTCAAGAACTCCCATCCTGCTCTTCTCTCTGGGCTTTCTATCTGTCCAGCGTGGGTTTCTGGCGGTACCTCTTACATGCCTTCTGTCCCCCACCCCACTGCAGTCTCAGTTTCACCCTCTAGCTCCCCACCTGCGAAACTGCAGCGTGGCAGGGGAGGAGCAGCACAGCATCAGGGTGTTGTCCTACCTGGAGCCTCAACTGCTGTACATTTACCCCTGGATGCTCAAGGGCACAGCCCATGTGCTGGTGTTTCCATGGCCTCATCTGATGACTTTCTCAAGGCCTGGTTGTGCTGATCTAGCTTCTGGTCTTACTCAGTAGAGATCACTCACAGATTTGGCAGGAAAAGGAGGACTCCCCTAGACCTCGCCCTGAACCCCTCCCATGTCCACTCCCTCTGCAGCCTCCTCCCGGGAAGTTAGAGCCCCAGCCCAGCCCAAGTGCAGCCCCATCTATGCTGCACCACTGGGGTTCACGTCATAGTGGGTGCAAGTCAGCAACCCCTGGGGAGTAGTTTCTGTCGCTATCTGAATCTTGCTGTGACCACTCATCAGACTTTGACTGAGCATCTCTAAAGGCCTGGGGGTGCTGGCCATCCTGAGGTTGCTGAGCCAATAGGAAACCACAACCTCTCTGCTATGACACTTGTATTTAAACTGCTTGATAGTCTATATGATACTCTTTCAAAAGTAATTTACTGTGTTTTATTTCTACTGGGAAAGTTAAATGAATGTATATTGAATTTACCTATCATTCCACATCATGATTTAAATTTTGCTGAATTATCTACTTTTTCTAATTCTTTTCTATAAGCATAATTTTAGTTAAGACTTCAGGGTACCTTCAGTACCCTGCATTTTACAATCTGCATTATTCTATTCTCTTCAGCATCTGTTTAATAGTTCTGTGGGCACCTAGGCGATATTAAAACTCTCTGCTGGCGTTGAATGTCAGGAATATCTGTAGCCTTCATCTTTGACAAAGTGATTTGATGGACAATTTTTTTGTAAAAAGCCTTTTGCAGTAGGACTAATTGCCATTAGTGTAATTAGTAAGTTCAGTGGGTTTGAACACTTCTAGATATTTCTCTCTATGCTCTTCGAAGTAATGTCTCTTGCTGTGCTTTCGTTGTATAGGTTCCTCCTTTCTCATGGTGACACCTTCTTGGCCTCTATAGCAGAAGGAGTGGTGTGATTATACCAGCTAACCTCCCTTTTACTTCCTGGCACTCCTCAGAGTCTTTCTTGTCCCCAGCAGTCAGGAAACGGCTCTAGAGCTCAGAGAGACTCACCATCTATTTCACTCCCAGGCACATTGCGGCTAATCAATGGTGTAATGGGCTATGGTTACCTTGATCCAGACTCCACCTCCTATCCCAGTTCCAGAGAAGGAAGTTAGTCAGACACCTAACCTAGCACTGTCAACTTACTAGTGACCTCAGGCAAGTCCTTTACCTCTTCATGTAGCCATGGGGAGGAGTGAACTGGTCTCACAGCTCTCGGTAGTGATCATCATTACTGGTGGTGGTGCTTTCTCCTGAATTCAGCAATGTTCCCCTGTTGGTCCCCTGTCCCCCTAGAGCTAGTCCCCATTTTTCTCCTTGGGAGGTCTTGCCTTGTCCACATCTAGATGGGTGCTAAAGCTGGTAGACTGTTTCCAGGCCCCAACTATCTCCTCTTCTCCCTGAAACTTCTCCTTTAAGAGTCCCAATACTAGTCCCTGAATGCTGGGCTTCTTCTCCAGGAGCCCAGACATCAGGCACTGTCTTGGGGACAGCATGTACACAGGCACACATGTGCCTCCTCTGGCAGGCTTGCTGAAGGCTCTCTTGGCACCTGCTGGCCACAGGTGTTTTCCCTGCCCTCTCCCTTGTCTATAGGGGTAGACCTCTGGGAGCCCTCGTGAGGAGGAGCTCTGAGCATCTCTGTGCGGTTTCCGTGCTTCCCTCAACATCTGATTTATTTGTATGTTCATTCCAGGGCAGATGTCTGCTGCCTGTGTCTTATCCCCTGTGCCTGATTCTAGTTCTGGGCTCCTGCTCTCCTCTGACCAGAATTCCTCAGTCTTGCCACTCAGAGTCTCTTGTCTTGTGCCCCTTTTGTGGCTCAGATCTGTGGCCTCCTCTTTTTCTACAAAGGCCTCAGGCACCCTGTTCCCCACCATACTGTCTGTTCAGCAATCTAGCTGTGGTACCTGAGGGTGCGGAGCTCTGTTTCTTGCTCACACAGGGAAAGGGAGTTTGTGCACACATTGCCTTTTGTGCACACGCCCTCTTGCACTGTTTGGACTGACCTCATATCAGGTGGCGTGTGAGCCTTCAGGGCAGGGACCAAGTGCAAACAAAAGAGCAGATAGCATGATGCCACTGTGGGAGATCTGTGGGAAGAATTTGCCGCTTCTTGTGTCTCAACTTAAAGATCTAGTGGGAGACACATGAACTACGTATCCTTTTTCCCAGCTATTAAAGTGAGGGCCCAGGATACTGAGAAAAGACAGAGTGACTCCCGGCTGTGGGGTTCACCTACCTCCTCTTCTGCTGTTCTGTCCCTTCTCTATATCTGCCGTGGCCCAACCTAACTCTCCCAGGCAGCACTGGCCTGCTTTTTCAACTGTAAATGTTGGGCCTATAAATGCTCTGCCAACTGGGTCTGGGTCCATAACACTGTAACACACCCTGGGCCTAAGCTATACACACTGTACTGAGTCACCTGCGAGGTCGCTGGAAGCCTCCTCCCAAGTCATGGTCACAGAGAGGGAGCGCCGGGGGCGTGGTCCTGTCGCAGGGATTCAGGAAAAGAATGACATTGGCTGGAAAGAGAGGAGGCTGGGAAGACTGACAACAGAATCCTGACAGCACCACACTGGGCTATGAAGAATAAGCCCACGGGGAGCCCCAGCCTCTCCAGCTCTGAGAACCACAGTTGTAAAATGATGGTCAGTATGGTGGGTGTCTGCCATTTGCCCCTCTTCAAATTTTCTCTTGTGGTCAAAGCAGCATCAGTCTCCTCAATGCAGTATACTCCTTTCCTCTTTTGGGGTAGGAAACCTAGGAGGGGCAGGAGGATATTGGCCCATGCCTGGCTGCTCAGCCGTTTGCTGGAGTAATGGGGAAATATGCTGTGACCTGGGGCTGCCAGCAGTGGAGCACCTCTCTCAGTGTCAGGGTCTGGGGAGTCTCAGGAGACTCTGTCCCAAGATGGGGCCCCTGGACGAGTGATTGTGTGGGACCAAGGTCACTGAGACTTTTGGCCACATCCTTTAGGCTCTTGGTCCTACTGGGCCACTGCATCTGGACTTTGCAATTCTACAAGCCAATAAATTCCCTTTATGATTTAATTTTTGTTGAGCTGGATTTCCTGTTTCTGGCTTCTGAAAAGTTCTGATGATTCCAATAAACCAGGATTTGGACAACCACAGACAGTTTATATAGAGGCCTCCCTAGCCAGCATCTCATTTAATATGACAGTCAGTGTTGTTATCTTAATTTCAAAGAGAAATTAAGGTTAGAGATTAAAGGTTTGTTTGTCCCTGTGACAGGTTAGTGTGACTCAGCATCCCAGCCTTCTGAATGCATAACTTGTTCTATAAGGTCTCCTGTATCAAGCAGCCACTAACCCTCTCTGGATGAGCCTCTGGAAGCTGTGGTAGGTGAAAAAGCAGAGCAGGATTACCTGACCTTGTAGGAGATGGCTGAGTTGCATGGGGCTCCAAAACTTGCAGAGAAATACCTCTGAGATGTAGACAGCCACTAAAAAATGTGCTTATAAAGAATTTGTCACAAGCAAAATATCTATGTCATGTCTCAAATAAAACAGATTTATATATTATACTGTATATAATAATTGTAACTATAGTTTTCAAAAAGCAGTTGCATGGGGCAAAAAATTAGAAGAAAATGATTTCTGGGAAAATGGCAGAGTGGTAAACAAACAGCCGAGAAACAGTCTCTCTGAGATTTGGTATCCGGACGCTGGAATATAGCCATGTGAGGAAAAGAAGAAGGAGGAAAGTGGGTCCCCAGGACCCAGTGAGGATCTGAAGTGAGAATTAGAGCCATAGAGGGGAGTGAAGATAGAGACCTCAGTGCAGAAGAAGGAGATGACAATTGGCACTTTCTCTCTGAGTCCTGACTCACTGCATGGGAGGCACAGCTCAAACCTGCAGTCTCATGGCAACTACTGGTGACCTCAGAGTCCTCCCTGAAGACATGCTCCAGTGAAATGGAGGGGCGAAGTTGTAGAGTGTAGTGGCTCGTGAGTTATTAAGGTTCAGATGTGCCCCAGGAGAGGATGATTGATGGGTCATCATCTTGGAGAGGGGCCAACTGAGCTCAGAACTCAGATGAGCTGCAGGCTCCATCTAGCAGCTCCCAGGATCAGGATGAGGCTGCCAAGTTCAAACTCCAAGTTCAATAGGAAGTTAAGGGGCCAAGTTCAAGTGAGCAAGAGGCACTTGGAACATTGTAGGGTGAACAAATCAAATTCTAGCCTCACAGTTAGAAACCAACCTGAACTTCTGTGGAGCTGCACCTGGAAGACTTCTCTGAGAAGTAGTCATTGCCTAAGGGTTGTCAGTACTAGCAGTAAAGATACCTGGCTTAAGAAATTTACAAACACCTACCCAGGAATTGAAGTAAGAGAGAGAGAGACAGAGAGAGAGAGAGAGAGAGAGAGAGAGAGAGAGAGAGAGAGAGAGAGATGAATGACATGGAAACAAGATGGAATCCCAGATTCCCAGCTTGCCAGAAGGCAAATGCAGAGGGCAATGAGGTAGGACAAGTTGAAAGCCACTCACCTGGGCTTTCTGAAGTGGTAACAGCAGAAATAACAAAGAGTCTCCAGAAAAAGTCAAATCAGAAATATTTTCTCACATAACTACAGAGATGGTGACAATAATAAAGGAAATGGTTAGTGACTGGAGGAGAGACAGATAAAAAATATAGAGGAGCTTAGGAAAATTATAGAAACCATGCTAGGAGAGAAATAGAATCCATGAAATAAAGCAGATATCGAGGGGATTAAAATTTCCATTGCCCATAGTATGAATCAATGAGAGAACAGAATATCATACACAGAAAACTGAATTGTGGTTTGTGATCACAAAAACAAATATTTCTTCAAAATAACAAGGGACTACAAAAAAGTCAATCCAATAGCTGCTAAAAGATACAAAGAAGAATAACATAAGCTTGATCAGACTCAGTGAAAAAGCAGGAGATAGTGCAAATGACAAAAAAACAAAAAACAAAACAACAACAAAAAAAACCTCTGTTCATGGAAGTAATGGCAAAAGACTTCCCAAGCATGGGAAAATAATTTGGCATACAGATAAGTGAGGCATATAAAACTCCAATTAGACATGTTTAAAGAATACTACACCAAGGCATGTAATAGTCAAGATTCCAGAAATTCAGTATAAGAACAGGATATTAAAAGCTGTTAGAGAAGAGAAACAAATCATCTATAAAAGAAAGAATCATAGCAGACTTCTCAATACAAACCTTTGAAGAAAGCAGAGCTTGGGGTGAAACATTTCAAGCCCTAGAAGAAAACAACCTCCAACCCAGATTGAGGCAGCCTGCAAAACTATCTTTTGAACTTGATGTAAAAATAAGATACTTCCATCACACACACACACACACACACACACACACACACACACACACACACACCAGTTAAAGAAATTAATGACCACCAAACTGGCACTCCAAAATGTTCTGAAGGACATTTAGAAATAAATAACAAGGACTACAACTCCATTAACCCCATCAGAATGAATCCACCAGGCACAGGCAAGTAATTAAACAGAAGAGGGAAAAAAAGGGAACTAGCAATAGGAAAATAACATGACAAGGATAAGGCAGTACATATCAGTTATAACCATCAATTTAAATAGTCTCAATTCACCAATCAAAAGAAAGAAACTGGGAGAAAGAATCAAGAAGCAAGATTCAACAATATGCTGCATAAAAGGAACACATTTAATTCAAAAAGAAATTCATAGACTAAAAGTCAAAGAATAGAAAACAATACTCCATGTGACAGGAACTTGGAAAAAAGTAGTGGCAGCTGTTCTATTTGAAGAAAAAATAGATTTCAAGCCAAGACTGATTAAGAGAGACAAAGAAGGTCACTACATCCTTGTGTAGGGAACAGTCCAAGAGGAAGAGATAACAATCATAAACATATATACATCCAATACCAGTGCACCAGCAATATAAAACAAATATTAGCAGACATGAAAAATCAAATAAGCACTAGTACAATTATAATAGGTGACTTCAAAACCCACTGCCACTAATTGATGAACTAGATAAAAAAAAAATCAACAAAGAAATATCAGAACTGAGCCAAACTTTTGAATAAATGCACTCAGTAGATGTCTATAGAGTGTTTCACCCATAACATTAGAATATACATTTTTCTCATCTGCATACAAGACATTCTCCAAAGCAGATCACATACTAGCTCATAGGACATTCTTAAGTAAATGTGAAGGAACTGTAATTATCCTAGGCCTATTATCAGACCATAGTGCAATGAAACTGGAAATCAATGGCAAAAAATCCCCACAAAAACTACATAAATTTATGGAAATTAAGTAACACTTTGCTGAACAGCCAATGATTCAAGAAAAAATTAAAGAGGAAATTAGACAGTTTCTATAGTTAAACAATAATGCTAATACAGCATACCAGAGCTTATGGTATGCAGTGAAAGCAGTCCTATGTGGGACATTTATAGCTGTGAATTCCCATATTGGAAAAACAGGGAACTCAAATAAACAACCTAATGTTGAACTTCAAGCTTCTAGAAAAAGAAGAACGAGTCAAACCCAAAGTTTTTACAAGGGAGGAAATTATAAAAGCCAGAGCAGAAACTAATCAATTAATCGAACTGTTTGTTCATTGAAAGATTAAATAAAATTGGCAAACTCTTATCCAATCTTATCCAAAAGAAGGAAAGAAAAGACTCAAATCCATGCTGTTAGTCATAAAAAGGATAAAATCACAACAGATCGTGAAGATATCCAGATCATCAATATCTACTTCAAGAATTTATATTCTAATAAGAATCTGTATTATAAAACAGAAGAAATAGACATATCCCTAGATACATGTGAATTACCAAAACTGAACCGGGAAGATACAAAAATTCTAAATAAGCCAATATCAGTCAATGAAATAGAAGATATAGTTTAAAAAATCTATCCACAAAGAAAAGCCCAGTCCCTGATGGATTCACTGTTGAATTCTACAAGAAATTTAGAGAAAATCTAGTGCTTCTACTTCTTAAACTCTAATTGAAAGGGAAGCAGTACTCTCAAATTCAATCCTTGAGGCAAGCATTACCCTGATAGCAAAACCAGAGAAGAATGATACCAAAAAAAGAGAAATACAGAGCAGTTTCTCTAATGAACATCGAGGCAAAAATCCTCAGTATGATACTGGCAAACAGAATGCAGTAAATCATCATGATGATTATACACCATGACCATTCATTCCAGGGATGCAGGGATGGTCCAGCATATGCAAATCAATAACTATAATACACCATATTAACAGAGCCAAGGATAAAAACCATATGATTGTCTCAATAGATGCAGAAAAATCATTTGGAAAAGTCCAGAACCCATTCATGATAAAAAAAAAAACTGCAGAAAATTGGAATAGATGGTCTATATCTCAATCTGATAAAAGCCATTTATGACAAAGCAACAATAGTAAATCAACAAAAACTGAAAGCTTTCATTCTAAAATGAGGAAAAAGACTAGGACATCCACTGTCGCTATTATTCAATATAGTGCTGGAAACATTAGCCAGAGTGATTAGACAAGAGAAAGAAATAAAAAGAATAAGGATAGGAAAGGAAGAAGTTCAATTAACATTATTTGTGAATGACATGATACTCTATAGAAGTTCTTTTCCCATCCTTGTTGCAGTCTGGGAAGTTTAAATGTGTAATTCCATGGAAATGTTTGGAATTCCAACGAGTTAATTCCAATCTACCACTTGCAGTGCAACCCATAGCGAGAATAAAGACACTAATACAGATCTGTAATTATGGCGGCAGTGGGGGAGGGCCAGGGGTCCTGAGCGTGGCCAGGATGAAGGTTTAGCAGAACAGAGGCCTCAAATCAGGGCTTAACCCAGATTTTATTAATTAGTCAAAAAGGAGATGGCTTGAGGATGAGTAATTGTACCAATAGCAGGCGATACATGAGTACTATGAGCTGTGCTGTGTAGGAGACCTGAAAGTCCCTCTGTGATATGCAGAGAGAGGGATATGCAGACAGACCAATCTGCATAACACAACTGAAGTAGCATTTAATGTTTAGGCAGCAGTGCTTCATCTCTGATGTGCAAACTTTTTCTGCCCTGAGAAGTCATTTGTGTCCTGGGAAGCCTTTTATCTTGAAGCTCAAACCCAGTTGACAGCCCTGGAGTGGTGGCCCTGACATCCACCTGGCTCAACCATGTTTAGAGAGACGTTGTGGCAGGGAAGACTGTCACCTAGCTTCAAAGATTATGTGCCAGTACCTCAGCTAGCCCTATTTACATGGCTTAGAGCCAACTGAAGGGAAAAGGAAATGGCCCAGCCAGCTCTGTACATATTAGTACATGGAGAAAGGGCCAGGGTTAGCCAATGTGGGGTAATTGCTCTTTATTTAAGGAGAATAGTCCAGGTGGTCCTCCACAATACTCTACATAGGAGCTCCTAAAAACTCTACCAAAAGACTTCTAGGTACATTTTTTTTGTACCAGGGATCAAACTCATGACATTGCGCTTGTCAGACAGGTACTTATGCCACTGAGCTAAATCTCCAGCTCTAAGACTTCTAGATTTAATAACCAGATTCAGTAGTATAACTGGATATAAAATCATCACTCAGAAATCAGTAGCATTCTTATATACAAGTAACAAACTCAATGAGAGTGGAAATTAGGGGAACAACGTGTTTCATAGTAGCATTCCCCTCAAAACGAAATACCTAGGAATCAATCTAACAAAGGAAATAAAAGACCCTTACACTGAAAACTACAGTACTCTGAAAAGGGAGATCAAAGAGGATATCAGATAGTCTTTGTTGTTGGGTAGAAATATAGTAAAAATGGTTATACTTCCAAAATTGTTACACAGATTTAATGCAATCCCAATCAGAATGTCAATAGCATGTCTCACAGAATTAGAGAAAATAGTCCTAAAAATTCATTTGGATATAAAAGAGACCTAGAATAGCAAAGGCAATTCTGGGAAACAAAGGCAAGGCAGGGGAAATCACAAACCTTGACTTGAAATTGTACTACAAAGCTACCGTGGTAAAAATAGCTTGTTCACAAAACAGAAAAAATAAAAACAAACAAAGAAACAAACAAAAAACAGAAGCAAGGATCAGTGGAACAGATTAGAAGATACAAAAACAATTCCAAACACACTGTCACCTTATTTTTGACAAGGGTCAAATACTTTCTCTGGAAGAAAGATATTCTTTTTAATAAATGGTACTGGAAAAACCAGCTTTCCACATGCTGAAGATTAAAACTAGACCCATATTTTTCTCCATGCACTGAATTAAAACTGAAATGGATTGAAGGCCTACATAAAACAGACACACTAAATCTACTGGAAAATAGAATAGGTAGAACTCTTGAAGATATTGATGTAAGCAAAGACTTCATAAACAAAATCCTGATCACACAGGAAAAATCACAAAGAATCAGCAACTGAAATCTCATCTTATTAAAAAGCTCTTGAACAGCAAAAGAAACCACTCAGTGAAACAGAAGCCCACAATATGGGAAAAAAATTTTGCCAGCTGTTCCTAGACAAAGAACTAATATCTAAAATAAAGAACTAAAAAAAAAAAATCAAACCCCCAAATTTAAAGACCCAATCCAAAAGTGGGCATCTGAAATGAATACACACTTTCTAGACAAAGAACTAAGAATGAAAATAAATATAAACTTATTATATAAAATATAATAAATATAAATTGATCATGTAAATAAATATATGAAAAAATGTTTAATATTACCAGTCATTCAAGAGATAAAAATTAAAACAACACTGAGATTTCATCTCACCCCAGAAAAAATGGGTACCATCGAGAAATCAACTAAAAACCAAAGCTGGAAGGGCTGTGGGGAAAAAGGAACCCTTATCCACTTTTGGTGGGAGTGTAGACTGGTGCAAGCACTGTGGAAATCAGTATGGAGATTCCTCAAAAAATGAAAACTAGAAGTTCCTCTTGACATAGTTATTTTCCTTCTTGGTATCATGCCCCACAATACATGCAAATCCATGTTTATAGCAGCACAGTTTGTAATAGCATTTGGAAATAATCCAAATGTCATCAACTGATGAATGCATAAAGTTTTTTTATATAATTGAGTACTACTCTATCACGAAGAAGGATAAACTTGAGACATTTCTAGCTAAATGGATACATCTTGAGACCATACTCTCAAGTGAAATATGTTGGACACACATGCTTATATTGTTTCTCTAGTGTGAGAACCTGAATAAGTAAAGATCAAAATGTATGATATTGGGAAATAGGGAAAAACAAAAGTTCAAAGGGGGAATGTAACAAAAGGGAGGGGGAGGAAGAAAGGAACAAGGAAAAGGGTATAGAAGGAAAAATGGAAACAAAGCTTTTGGAAATAAGGAGGGGAAGAGGGATTACAGGGAGGGGAAGGAAAGGGGAAAAAAGAACCAAGATATATCATAGACAGTTACAAATTCCCTGTGAAGAATGTTATCGTTATGTGTACTTAAAATGTACCAATAACATAAAAAAGGGAAAGAATTAGAAGAAAATACAGCAAAATGTTAATGGAGATTACCTTTCCCTGTTAAGGATGTTTTTATAATTTTATTTTTCTAGGTATACTGTTTATGAAAAATATTATTTTATATTGAATTAAAATTAATAAGCTTTATAAAAAATTAGAGAAAGGAGAAACCACCTGATCACATAGTAGTTTTCCCATAAATACCAATTGCAGAATGGAAGCCAGTCATTTGGAATCCTGTGTCCAGCTGGGTGTCCAGAAAGACACGCCTGCCCTTGCCCTGCCTGGACACCTGCCTGGGTGGAGAGGCGGAAGTCACTTCTGTCTGCTGCTGCTTTTGTGTTCTATGGGAGGACACATGAGCAATCTCCAGTGCTCATGTCCCAGTCACTGCCTCTGCCAAAACTCACACTTCTCTGCCTTCTGAGAGAGGTCAGCCCCTGAGAACACTCATTAGCCAGAAGCACTGTGGCTCCCCGGTGTTCTCCTGGTGTCCCTGCCTGGGGAACACAGCCCATCTTTACCGGATCCTGACTAAGCAGGATCTTAGGACTCTTCTGCATAGGGCCTGCTCACAAGAGTTACGGGGGAAGGTTAGCCACGGGCCCTTGGTCACAGGGGCCTAGTGAGGAGCTGAGCTGGAACTTGAGTTGCAATCCATACAATTCCAAAATCCACTGGCTGCACTGTGATATTGCCTCTAACCCAGGACATTCCTGGGTGACTTGTTTATTTGTCCCTTTTACAAATATTTACTGAGCACCTGCTATGTGCATAAACGATGCTTGTTTGCACAGCAGACACAGAGGAAATCTGATACACCAGCACACCCTAGCAACTCATAACATGGCTCAGTGGCCTCACAGGGGGGCATGTACCTCCTGGTTAGGTAGAGATTCCAGCTCTATTTGTAACTCTTTTCTGATTTACGATTTTTAATTTCTGTAAGCTTTACAATGTAGATATACCATATTGCAATAGTATACTCAAAGCACAGAAATAGTACACAGAAAACACATGGTAAACCTCTGACCCTTTCCACATCTCACTTACATCCCATGACTACCTGCTGCTAGTGGTTTGTGGCATCTTTCCCTAACCCACATTCTCACGGCTCTTCAAACCTGATACCCAGGGCCTTCTCCACCTCCCGCCTGGACAGCTTGCAGCTATGTGCATCCCTCTTGCTTCCCGCATCACCACACCCTCCTGCTCATGCATCTTGGAGTCTTCCTTGGCAACACCCCCACCCTCCCTCACAGTCAAGCAGCTGCAATACAGCTGTTCTGCTGACACACAGTTTCACTTTCTGTGGTTTCGGTTCTGCAGTCCACCTGCATCATCCAAGCTTGATGATTAGTGGGATTAGTAGCAGCCCAATGTTCCCGTGGAGTGGCTGTGTTATGAACCACCCTCCACCTCTTCACATGGGCAATGTGTCATTTTGCGTTCTATAAGGAGGGTGAGCACAGCACAGCACGATATTCTGAAAGTATAAGAGAGAGACCACAACCTATCTTTTATCATAGTGTATAATTAGAGCGGTTCCATTTTATTATTAATTACTTTTGGTTTTTTCTCTGCCTAATTGATAAATTAAGCTTTAGCATAGACATGTATGTATACAAATAAACGTAGTATATGTAGGGCTCAGTGCTGTCTGTAGTTTCAGGCATCCATGTGGGGTCTGAGAAGGTAACAGCAACAGTAGTGACAGTGCTTCCATGATGTCTTGGGGTAACATACCTCATGTTCTGGGACTGAGCTCACATAGCAAGATGTGGGTCTTACTGTGATGTGCCTTGAGAGGCCCAGAGAAGGCTGCTCCCTATGTGCCCCCTTCCTCTTTAAAACTTGTTCTATAGAGGTCCCTGCTTCTAGAAGTTATCAAGTCTTCCTTTTTCCTGCTCCTTGTAAACTTCCTCAGACTCTGCCATGGAATGTACGCCTTGGCCATTCTCTTTGTCTATAGAAAGGCCACTGTGGTCGGGGGATGAGTATTGAAGTTTTCATGAGGGAAGAGGACAAACAGTTGTCAGAAGTCCGCCCTTTGTTCCAGCTGCAATTGGCTTCTCCCCACTTTGGCATACCCAAGACCTAAATGTAGTAAATGTAGCTTTTGTGCCAAAGGTAATTCCTCATCAATGCGTGAGATTCATCTCCCTTAGTTGGCCTAACTTTGATCTCACTGTACAAATAGCCATATGTCCCTTCATTGACCTATTTACCTTTCAGGATTCTCCTAAGGAGTTGTGGGTCATAGGGAAGGTTAGCCCATCAGGTCTCTGTGAAACCACTGACTTCTGCTGCATGCAGTGGGATTTCAGTGAAAGCTGGGGAAGATGGGGACCAGTCAGGGATAGTAGGGCCTAGAGGATTCCCAAGCCTGCAGCTGCTAGCCAAACCCAGGGACCTGGGTGTTCTGATAACTCATGTCAGTAAGTGTTACTTATGTGGCTGGGCACAAACAGCTATGGAGCAGGCAACAGGAAGTGGTTGCCCTACTGTGTGTGTGTGTAACAGAGGCATGCAGAGTGTCATAGGCACACATTACTGGGCCCTGCCTGGGGTTTGTGGTTCAGAAAGCCTAGGGTGGCACCCCAAATTCTGCATCCCTAGGGAACCCCTACGCATTACTGTTGCAGCTGGCTCAGCAACCGCACTTAGAGAACCACTGTTTTAGAGGAAAATACCTCATTTTAAAACTTTCAAGGAGTACAATAGGCTTAGCCACAAGAGGAGTACTCCTGCCCAAGCTGTAAGGGTGTCCTGGGCCTCTACACAGCCTTGGCTGGCAACAGGGAGTCCCTCCCTGCTCGTCAACTTCCTGCTGTGTCTAAAATCATTGATTGCTTATTTTCTAACTTAGTTTCTGTCCATGTTGCCAAAGCTGAAGAGCAGAAAATGCGAATTGACCATATGCCAGGCATAAGAAGTGGCAGTGACAGCCACCAGAGGAGCATCCCACCTCCACGTCTTCCCCAGTGCCAGATGCCCCTTTTGGAATCATCGCATTTCCTCTGGGCTCAGTTCCTGTGTGTATTAAGAGATTCAGAGCTGTGTTCCCACAAAGACCTCAAAATGCTACAAATGGCACACAGAGTGTGTTTTTAGTGTCCTCTAGAACCTCTGAGCTCCACTGTAGCACCCACATGCTGGGCCTAGAGTCAGGGGTGACCCTTGGAGACAAAACATGAAACAAACTCATTTGTTGATGCAGGAGCCCCAGGGCAGCCTCAAAACTGAGGCCAGCATTGCTCCCCAGGGGCATCACCTCACAGCTATCTAGCTCCTCGCTCTCTCTGCCTGCCATCTGCTCAAGGAACTCAGAGCATGACTTTTCCTTTGAGCCCCTTGCCAAATGTCTGCCCTGTTTCCCACAGTCGGCAAGGCCTGATCATATCTCCACGGGAAGAAACAGTTGCTTCCCAGAGGGCTGAAGTCACAAAGGCTCAGGGATATGTGAAGCTGTAGTTAAGTTTCTTTGGATGGAACCTGGAAGAATATATTTTCTTTGGTAAATATTATAATATAATGGGACTCATTTCCTTCTCAACATCCAGATCTGATTTGACCATTCAAAACAGTCACATTTCACTAAAGCCTGTGGCGCAGGGCCTGCAGCACTGCCTGGCCCCCTGAAAGGTAGTCAATAAATATTTGCTGGGTAAATGAATGAATGTGTTCGTTCCAGACAATCTGATATGATACTGGCTACTCTCATCTAAACTGAATTTTTCCTGTTTCTTTTAAACCTTCCCTTTTTTAACAGTCTCATACTGGGCACAAAACAAACTCTCTCTTATACTGCAGCTGGCTGCCAGGAACAATGGAATGGTCACTTGGCAATATCCAAAGTACAGTTCCCCATCATGGGTCTCCGGAGTCCACTTGAGTCAAATCAGCTCTCTCTTCTACTGTTTCCATTCCCACCTTTTGGTGACCCCTTTCCCAATAGGCTGCAAGTATCCGGGGCGCAGCACCCTCCTTCTGGATGTCTAGATCTTCAGGACTCCGCAACGGGAGGCCTGTATTCTGACCACTATGAAGGTATCCCTCCCCTTGTGGTTTCCTCAGTCTGGTGCCCCTATCCTAGCTCCTAAGGCTCAGGAGAATTGGGGGGCTGAAAAACAACATAGAAAGATCAGGCATGAGGGGGCCAGGAGTTAATAAAAGGCAGACAAAAGATATTTTTAAAAGATTGATTTGGACATAAATGTGTGAAAATATCTGTCTTTTCCAGAGTCAAGAGTTGGGAAAATCCACTCACAGCTATGGTCCTTTTTATTCCTGGTTCAGCTCACTCATTGGGCTCTTTGAGGCAGACACACAAGTACAGTCCTAGGGCCTTTCCTTAAGGAAGTCACTGTCCTGCTAGGAAGATAGAGCTATCCTACTTAAAACAGCTAATTGATAAGAAAAAGCAGGACAGGTTCAACAGGTAGTCACTCTACAGAAACTATGATAAGAAAAATAATTATTGTTGAGTTTAATGTCACATTTTTCTAGATTGCATTGAAATAAAATCATTCTCATCTATAGAGACACTGAAGTTTGTTCATGTGCCTAAAGCCATGTCAAGCTCTTCTATGGGATGTGTACTTTCCTTTAGTGGATGTTGCCACAGGCCCCTGGCCATGGAAGAATGCCTGTGTGCTTGTCTACCAAGTAGAGCTTGCAACACAGGGTGTGGATGTGGTTCATTCTAGATAGTGATTGGGCTATGCTCTTCATGTTAGCAAAGTGGCCAGAGTCACAGCTCCAGGGCTCAGATACCAAAGGAACTTCTTGGAATAGAGCCCCTGAGGACAGAGTGGGCAGGAAGTCTGCTCACTGAATCTCTCAAAACAGGGCCTGCTCCCTGCCCTCTTATCAGGACCCTTTGCCTGCCCAAGCAGATAGTATAACAACTCCTGTGCCCCACACGAACTTTCAATGCTTGTTTCTAGCTCACCCATGACCTCGTGTCTACAGAAATCATGATGAGGTTTCTGAGCCAACCTGCCAGCGACATCTGTGAAGGGAAATGTGGCTGTTGAGCCACTCAAAGCTGGGGACCAGGCAGGTCACAGTGACACCCTGGGCCAGGCTCTGGCCTCCAACCCCAGCTACTGACTATCCCCCAAACATTGAATAAAACAGAGGGAGCTACAGCTGTGGCACTGCGAAGCCATATTCACTCCAATGCATTGTGCAAGCATGAATAAACAGATGTGTCTAAAATTTGATGTTTTATAGGATAAGTGAATAAGATTAATCTCAGTACTCAAATACTGAACATTTTACCGTAAGTATTGATTTGGTTTATCTATACTTCACAAGTGTAATCAATAAACTTTGAGGTATTATTGAAGAGTAGGAATAAACAAGTCTTTCCATTATTTAATTGGCAGATGTTCATTTACTGGAATAATGTCATACAAAAGCCCAGGTCCGGCTGTACATGGGAACCACTTACAGAGATGTTTACAGGGTCATCCTTGCTCACGGACAAGGTATGTGTCGTGAGCTTGAGCTGTCTTTATTGGGCTTGCCTTTTTCTTTTCTCAAAATATATTCATGGGCAAAGAAAAGAAAGAAAAACAAAAGAGATGGTGAAGTGCTATCTCAAAACACTATGCAGTTGGTATCTGCTGTTCAAGGCATTGAGGTGACCTCTGGAAGCCTGCGCACCTGTGGGATTGGCCATTGTCACTTTCTGGAGCCCAAGAGAGGAGCATTTCTGCCAAGAAAAGTCTGCATTTGCCTTCAAGTGTAGATCATTGACAAACTCGGTTGTTGCTATGGTTACAGTGCATTGCAGAGGCTCTGACACTTGATGGCATGCACCAATGGGCGTAGGCGCCAGGTGAGGGCTGCCAGATAAAACACTGGGTGCCAGTTCAATTTGAATTTCAGATAAACAACACATTTTTGGTATAAATACAGTACAGTAGTTTAAGCATCTCCTGCACAGGACTTACTTATGATAAAAAGTATTCACTGTTGATCGGAGATTTAAATTGAACTTGACATCCTGTGTTTTAGCTTTACTTACCAAATCTGGCCACTCTACACTAAATGGCTGAAGGCTGTGTTAAGCCATCTCCAAGGTTACAGTGAGAATCATCCAGCCTTGTTGTGCCTCCTTGAACAGTCAAGTTGGTGAGGAGTTAGTCACTGGGCCGATGACAGCAAAGACTCTTGAGAGATCTCCCAGAGAATGGGTCCGTTTCCATTCACCGCACAGTGAGAAGTCATGATGCTGGCTTTCCATCTCCGACCATGAAGTGTTTTGGTGGGATAAAAGTAAACCACAGCCAAATTTAATGTGAAGATTGAGGTGACAAACTTGGAGTCCAGATGCTGCGAATCAAATACCTGATTATTTCTTTGGTTGAAGTTGCACATGTCAAAGGCATCATGGGAGACTGACTTCAAAGTGAAATCATTCTTGCTACGTGCTTAAATTTTCCTCTGAGTCGGGATCAGAGTGTCATTTTATCTGAAATGTGAGACCTACCCATTTCAGTTGGAGAGCATCAAGGTCACTACGACACATCTTGTTAGTATAGGCTGCGACGCAGAGGGTGACCCTGTGCTGGGGAAGCAGGGAGAGGGAGGCTTAGGCAGAATTGAGTGGTTTAGAGGAGTAATGAGAGAATGCAACTGGCTGGAGACGGGGGCCCGAAGGATGCACAGACCTAGGAAAGGTGTGTGTGTGCGTGTGTGTGCGTGTGTGTGGTATTGCTGTTGTCATTGTCAGAAGCACTGTGGAGAATGTGGGGCCCATTATGGCTGCCCCAAAAGACCTCAGCCCTAGGAGGGCAGGGTATGTTCAGACTCAGGGGGGCCAGATGTGGGGAAACGAGCATTGGCAGCTCAGAGCGAAGACTCAGCTTGCTGCTTGTGGCCTGTCACAAAGGATGAGCCCATGAAGAAGTGGGTGCAGTGTGTCTTGTAAGGAGGGGCCTAAGAAGAGTGGTGGCAGGGGATAGTGAAGGCAGTGTGATGTGGCTAGGGAAGGCCAGAGCTCAACTCTGGATGAACAGATGTACTGGGAGTTACATCATCTGGTATTGATACAAGGGATTGGAGTTTAGTATTTACCTTTATCTGAAGTTGGGCAACCAGCCAGATGCCTCCCTATATGAGACTTGACAGCTCTTGGGCCATCAATTTCTGTGTTACTTTGGAGAACTGTCCCTCCACCTAGAAGCTGTCCTCAGCATGAAGGAGGAGGCTGAGAGAGCTGTAGTTTGGTGTCCTTGAGGAAGTTATGGCCTAATCACAGCAACTGATATGAATCCAAAGCCAGTTCCTGAGCCTGGGCCATCTCTATCAGGACTGAACTGTGGCCTGAAGCCCAAACACTATCACAATATAACCACTTCTCCTTCTTCAGGGTTTAACTGGGGGAGCTTGAAAGTGAAAATGATTGGGAAGCAAAGTGAAACCAGCCTCTCCTTCTTCCCTAGGGGAAGGGATAAAGAGCCTGCAGCCAGTGCATTGGTACAGGCAAAGGTCATTTTATGCCCCTTGAAATGAAAGCCTAGAGGAACCTTTGGAACTTCCTCATTCTTGGTCTTTGACAGCGACAGCTGAATGCCACTGGTTCTTGAACAGAGCAGGCCCCATAACAGCTGTCATTGCCAGGCCTGCCAAGCAGATGACCCAAATAGCCTTCCACTCCCATGCTTGCATTGTAGCTAGCTGAGCTGCTGAAGGAAGAAGAGTTGCCTCACACACCAGCCATGCACAGAGACCTCATGTATGCATGGTCACACATGCTGCGCACATGACCCATCCTTAGATACACAAGCATGCTCGAGACACAGTCACCCATAGCTTTTCCAAACTATACAAATTTTCCTCAGGTACAAAGTTGCTCACACACACACACACACACACACACACACACACACACACTTGGAGACTCAAGCTCACACATGCACATGCGCATACACACAAAGTCTTTTTCCCTCCAACTTCTGTTACATATATATCCATCGCCCCACACATGCAGACACAGGCCCCTTGTGGTTGTCTGTCACCCATTCCTGTCTTCATACATGCCCATTTCACCTGCATGCAGGTCCCCCGCTGACACCAAGCCTCAGCATGCTGCTGTTTCTCCTCTGGACAGGACCAGGACATCAGCTTCTTCCCTCTCAGCCTGCCTCACCAATCCCCTCCCTTGGCCAACAGGGCAGTGTCTCATAACTGCATTTCAGTCTGTTTGACTGGCCAAAGGGCACATGAGACCCAGGTTCTTTAAGAGCCAAGCCAGTGTTCCCTAGCAGCCTTTCCTGATTGTGTTTAACATAGAGTGGTTCCCTGGGCTCTCCAGAGTCCTTTTCATCTGTGTGCTAGAGAGACTCTTCTAAGCTTCAAGAAACAGTACGTTTAAGTCAAAGGAAGAGTGGACAGACAGAGAGCAGGATGCCAGCTGTGCCCTGCAGTTAGCACTTGGAATTGAGGATTCTCCCTGACTGGTTTCACAGTGAGGGTCCTGAGTGCTGCTGAATGCTTTCAAACATGGCACCGGAGGCTCTGCATACTCCATCCTGGTGCACACACAGCCCTGTGGCACAGGCTGCCATTGTCCTGCCCGCTGAGAGGAGGATGTTAATGCTTAGAGAAGTTTGTAACTTGCCCAAAGGCCCACAGCCAGTGAGCGTAGCATCAAGATGCAAATCCAAACTGTATGAGCCCATCAGGACATCCAGGAGAACCACTTTGTCCAAGTGACCCCCATCTGTTCACCCCCAAAGCCAGCGTCTATGACTTCTACCCCTGTGGATCTGCTGCTCGCACAACTGCTGCCCATGACTTCCTGTATTCAGCATCTCTGTTCCCTCTCTATTCCTCTGCTTCTTGTTTCCTGTGTCCCTGATTCTAAAGCCTCCGAGAACCATCTAACTGGAACCGTGCAAGTGAAGAAAGCAGGACTCTTGCCCTGCTGAGCCCAGGGAACTGGACCTCTCCTGTCTGTCTCACGAATCGGGACCTCGCTATGACCAGGGCAGCAGAGAGAGGTCAGTAGAGGAGATTACAGACTGTCCATGGTGGCTTTAAATGCCATTATTGGAAATCTTTACTGAACATAATTCTCATTTTCCTGACTCTGTAAGATTCATCTAGTAAGCATAATTGAACTTTTTAGAAATTAGTCAGTATTTTATGATTCCCAGGATCTCATTCTGAATTCCAACAGGCTCAGGCTGCACAAGTAGGAGGCAAGGAGAACTATTGTGTGGTGAAAACCAGGAAACTCCCTAAACATCTTTTAAAAATACATTCCTGCTTGCTTATTTGCCCTCGTTTCTATGTGGAAGTGATATTGAGAAAGAAAAGTCCCTGGCAGTGGGTTCCTGTGAACACAAGCATCGGAGTATACACTGCAGCTGCAGGCAGGTCCTGGGCCGCAGGGCGCCATGGGCACGGAGGCGCCTCCAGTATCTTCTCCTCGGGAAACCTAGGCCAGCGCTTCCCTTCTGAGGAGCCACCTCCACTCTAGAGCAATTAGAAGATGAAATCCTCAGATGGCTCCAGCCCTGGAACCCACAAGCACAGGCACTAATGTATTCTTGGAACTGTCAAGAGAAGCCCGCTTTGGTCTGCTCCTTTGTACAAATACATTCGATGGCACAGGCCTTAACGTCTGGCAGTTGCTCTGCTTCTATCAGAAAACATCTGTCCTTAGGGGGATCAGGAGATGCACACAGGGCGGGGCCAAGGTCCAAAGTGCTTCACTGAAAGTGCTTGACCAGGATAACTCTTCTTACTACAGCTAAAGTCTGAATTCTGAACACTGTTCGGCAGCAATCAGGATTCCCTGTAGATTTGAATCACCCCAGGCCATCATCAGTACCTAGCGAGCCAAAGGCTTCACAGGACAACAGTTTCCTAGGGACCAGCCCACAGGGTCTCTGCTGTTTGTCTCCTTACATGCAGGAGGCAGTTGGGAGCAAGGCTGTGGGGCTGGAATTCAGACTTCTTTCCCTGTGGCTCCCTAGGGTGTGTCGACAGACATGCAGGAAAAGGGAAAGCAGTGGGGTGTTGGCTGGGGACAACCTAATGTGACCTGGGTCCTGGCAGCTCCTGTTTTCCTAAATCAGGAGGCAATCAAACAAGGAAATGCCTCAGACCACATGCTGCATGCAGGGTGACACAACCTTGTGATACTAGAACAAAACTCTAGTTAGCCAGGCAGGCGTAATTTTTAAGTATGTGGGTGGCCTTGTTTTGCCAAGGAAAACCCCTTCTTAGTATATATTTTCCCCTTTACTTTATGGAAAAGATAAGATCCTTTCTGCGAAGGTTACACATTTTTTCTGTCCCACGGTCTGACTTGGAAATTTTTCCAGAAGAACAAATCACAATATTAGCTATGCAGTATTGATATCGGTCTTGTCCACTTGAGTGTTAGCTTGTATTGTTGACCACAGTGATTGAGACATCATTACCAAAAGGGGTGATGGGGTCAGGTCGTTCTGGGAATGCAAGTGGACATCAAAGCTTATCATCATCACCAATCAAGACCCAGCACCAGACAAGGGGTGCAGAGATGAGCTGCCCCAGCACTGCATTGCTGAGGACAGAACTGAAGTCTGTTCTAGGAGCCCTGGGCTCTTACATGGGTCCCCTGAGAGTCCACAGCCCAGAGGCTAACACTAAGCAATCACTCAATCCGAACAGCCTGGTGGGCCAGTGTAGGACTCTGAGGGGACTGAGGTCCAGGGCCTGGGCATCCACTTAGCCCTTTCTAGGGAATAAGACTTCTGACATAGAGAAAAGTTGGGTCCAGGGTACATTTTCTGTCTCTGTCTCTGTCTGTCTCTCTGTCTCTCTCTCCCACGTGCTACTGGGGGGTCATAATCCAGGACTTTCACACTGAACCATATCACCAGCCCCTCTTTTATTTTTTATTTTGAGACAAGTTCTCATTAGGCCACTAAGTTGCCCAGGCTAGGCTTAAACTTTTAATCTTCCTGCCTCACCTTCCCAAAATGCTGGGATTACAGGTGTGTACATACTCTCCCTCTAGATCAGTGTGGCCAGCACACTTCCAGACCTCCTCTCCTTGCTCAGCATGGTGTGCTCTTGAGGGTCTTTGCTCAGGGCCAACCCCTCATGCCATCAGGATTCCTCTCAAGCCCCCAGGTCTTTCAGCATGAGACCCCCAGCTGGGGTCAGCGAGGCCAGGGTGGACCCCTGAAACTGGATGTCTGGGGTCAGGGGTGGTATGGGAGAGGGCAACAAGGTTCTCTGCTGCTGGCACTTGCTGCGTCCCACCCAGACCTCTGTGTTGTCCCTGGGGCTGCTCTAATGGAGATTGCATGGCTTCAACCACAGAAATGTATTGGCTCACAGTGCTGGAGGCCTGGAGTTCAAGACTCAGGTGTTGGAAGGTTTAGTTTTGTCTGAGGCCCTTTCTCTCTTTCTCTCTGTGTCTTTTTATCATCTTCTCTCTGCATGTGTCTGTGTCCAAAACTGTTTTTCTAAGAACATGAGTCATGTGGATTAGGTCCCGTGCTCTTGGCTCATTTTAATTCCTTGAAGCTCCTATCTCCACAGTCTTATTCTAAAGTATTCTGGAAGTTAGAGCTTCAACATATGAATTGGAGCAGCAAGCATGTTACCCAGAACAGGTGTGCTGCCAGGGGAAGGTCCCGCCACCTCATGCAAAGAAGCGAGCAGGTTAAACTGAGACCCAGGCTCCTCGATCCTCCTGCAGAGTGCTTTCAGCTCTTTGGATTTTGGACCCAAACATTTTCCTCCAAAGAGGAAGGAAAATATGCCATCTGGGAGCTTCATGCCCAAATCCAGGCCACCAGCACTTACCCTACTGGACTTGAAGGAGCTTCACTCCATAACACTTATTAGCTACAGTCACTTCTTGCAGTTGGTTCCTATCTGACTGGTGTGGCACTTCATCTGTATTGCACCTCATGACAGCACCACAACTTGTCTCATGTAGATGAGGAAATCGAGGCTTGAGGAGGTGAGATAAGGCAGGAAGTGCCGAGGGGTCCACTGACCTCAAATGAAGTGATGTAGAAGCTCTTATTCTCTGTATGGCTATAACCTTTGGTTGTGTGGTTGTGTGCTCAACAGTGTTTATTTAAGGACCTGCTCTGTATTGGGATCTGTGGAATGTGCTATTCCAGCTGCTAGGGAGACTTCAGTTTACAAAACACACCCAGGTCCCTGACCTTAGGGAGCTTATATTCTACCAGGAGAAGACAAAGAAATAGAGGTACAGGGTAGGGGTGATCAGGAGTGCTAGGTGGGGGAGTGGGTTGTGATATGCAATAGGGCAGCCAGGAAGTCCTTGTGGAGAAGGTGACATTCAAGCAACAGTTAAAGAGTCCAGTAACCTGCATTCTTGCATCCATTCTGTGCATTTCTATCCTAATGTACTAGAATACCTCCATGGTTCTTAGTTTCCCCATCTGTCATATGTAAGTGTTGGCCAAAATCTCTGTGCTTCTTGGCAACTCTCTAAGGTGTTTCTGAGCCTGAAGGAAAGTCTGAGGTATATGGGGCCATGGATTTTTCTCGTCTTGATTTTACTGTGTGATTTGCTCTTATTCCCTAGCACCTTTCCCTCAATAAATTCCTTAACGTGGTCCATGCTACTTTTATGGGAAGGACTGAAAAGGTGAACTAGGGTCAGAAAAGTCCTGGGATAAGCCTGAGTCACACAGATTTACCAATCTCCTTATCCATCACTGCTTTTTGGGGAGTTGCAGGGAGGAAATCATTGTGAGTGTTGACAGTTCCAACTGGTAGGTCCTTTAGAGACCCCAGTTTTACAGATGGGAAAGTTGAGGCTAAAAGAACTGAAATGACTTTTCTAGAGTCTTCTAGAGGTCACTGGGAACATCTGATTTAAACAATAATAAACAGCTTTATTGAGGCATACTTGGCATACATTAAACAGCACAGCTTGTTAAATTTAGGCACACCATTAACACCACCTCCACCATCAAAGTACTGAGATTTCCATCATCTCCCAAATTTCCTCAAGGCTTTGGTTATCCTTCCTCAGCCCACACCCCAGGCACCATGGGTCTGCTTCCTATCATAGTGAATCAGGGTCTGCACACATTTTAAAATAGAGTTTACATGATTGGTTGGCAGATTAGGTGTGAGTTACGAGAAAGAGTGGAGTCCAGATGGCACCAAGATCTTGGCCTAAGTAACAGGAAAGCTAACATGGACTTCCTTGGAGATAAAGGTGGAGTGAGCTGGGGAAGAGTGTTTAGAGCCAGTGTTGGAGATATGGATGAGCTGTCAGCAGCTGCCCATGTGGGAAGAGAATTGGTGACAGCTGGGCCTGAGACATGTGTCCAGAGAGCCTGGGCTGGACACACAGATGTGGAGCTGAAGGCCAAGGCCCTAGCCATGTCTCCAGAGCTGGTGAAGGCAAAGTTTTGAGCTTGGACTTCCCCATCCTTAGAAACGGCCTAGAAAGTGCATCCTTGCTCACGACTCTGCTCCCTGGGAAGGGAGCCCCTCAAGGACAGAGCAGGATCGTTTTACCTGCACCTTCTTGGTGCCTGCAGGAGTCCTGGTAAGACTTTGCTGTGCGTTTGAACAACATGGCTGAGAAAGGGAAAGGAAAACACTCCTCTCTGCAAAGATAGCAGGATCCTCTTTCTGATTTCTTCCCAAAAGCGACTTTACCAGAAACCATGAGCCATGTAATCTTTACTGTCATGAGGAATGCAATTCTTTGCCTCACCCTCACCTCTAGCCTGAGGTTCTGCAGAGAAAGAAAAAGAAAAATGATGTTCAGTTCAACAACTCCCTTCAAGAATGTCCTCTCAGTTGGCTTTTTGAAGATCAGGTCAGTCAGGTCTCACCCCACTTTACAGGTGGGAAAATCAGGCTTTGGGAGAAGGCAGGAAGGGGCTGGAATTCCAAAACTGCCTCCTATAAGGAGGCAGCTCAGTTGAAGGGAAGGGCACTTGGTGATCTCTGCTGGACACCACCCCTCCACAGGTCTTAACTCTCCCTTGCCAACCTATTATAAGACATTTGGGTCCATGTGTGCCAGCTGTTCCTCTGAGCCTTCTGCCCATCCTGGCCAGCACTCTCAGTGTGACAACAGGGTCCTCTGTCCTTCCCTGAACTGCACAAGGTCCATAAGGGCCTCAGGGAAGTACCCTCTAGATATCAAATCTCTGGAGAACATTCCATTGTCCACTTGCCAGATATACACACCTGCACCTCCCACAGCACCTCCCACGGCACCTCCCATGGCACCTGGCTTGCACACTAACAGTGGGCGCTATGTTGGCACTCTTGCAGCTGGAGAGAGGTTGTCCTCAGTAATCAACTATATCCAGAGGAGTGCTGCAGGGGGGAAGTCCAGGATACAGGACAGACAGACTAGCCCCTTGGGGTCCACATAGACACTGGGGAAGTGGTGGGAGAGTGTTCCAGCCAGAGTATAGAGTAGAGCAGAGGCGTGAGAAATAGAGAAGCCTTTGCAGCCTGAGGGGAGACCAGGCAGGGCCATTCAGGGAGACCTGAAAGTGAGGCAGGACCAGACTCTGTGAGGCCAGGCAGGCCCTTGCCCAACTGTCCAGAGGCTGCCCAGGATTGGTAGCAAGCAGCAGATTGGGAGCCAGCAACAGCCTAGGCTGTTGGGAGAATGGGCTTAGGTTTTTGTTTTCACTGAGCAGAGGCCAAGCCTATCAGAGAAGGGTCACTAGTCTCCCACCCTGCCCAGTACCATCTCCCAGGGCAGTCTGGGGATAGGAGGAGGCCCAGGCCTTCCATATGCTGTATTTGACCAAGGCAGAAAGGCTGAGTCCTGGAACATGATGACCTCCGCCTCCTGCAAGCTCAGGAGCTGAGGCTCATTCTTTCTATACCCAAGTCCTGCTGAAAGCCAAGGGTGGGCAAGGTTCACAGCAGGGCAGGGCCAGGCAAAAGTGCCTTTCATTTCGGATGGTTCCCAGAAGGGCTGGGCCTCTCCCTCAGAGCCTTCTCCACCCCTCCAACATCCTTCCCTGATGAAGACAGGAAGGCCCCTGCTGCCAGGGTCAGCCACGAACAAGTACACTGCAGGGAAGGGCTGGCTCGCTGCTTTCCCAGCAGGGCCCTGCCGAGAGCCTTGACGCCAGCCACCCTGAAGAACTTTTCAGGAAACCTCACAGTTGGCTTTAGAGACTGATCCAGTTAGTCATGTAGGAGCAGAACACATGTGGCCTGTGTTCAGAGGGGAGTCAATTGCAGCTGGAGGAAAAGCTGCAGGCAAGCCTGGCATGAAGGGAGCACCCCGGCCCCAGTCTGCACTCACCCTCTCCAAGCCCCTATGACCTCATCTGCAACATGGAAGCCACAGCTGCTCTGCCAAGGCCAAAAGAGTTTTGAAAGCAAGAGGTTATGGTGCTTTGTGCATGTTAGTGCAGATCCTGGCTGGTCCCCTGTGTGCTGGGGACAGACACTGAGGATACTGAGGTGAGCTCCTGCTGTGAAGCAGAGAAATTAGTAAATTGAGGTTCTCCCCACTGTGGAATAGAGGGATCCATGGTTCAAAGAGTCAGGCAAGGTCTCATGGAGACTACTCAACCTAGGACCCTTGATTTAGCAGTACAGCGTCCAGGCTGGGGATTTAGCTCAGCGGCATAAGCACCTGCCTTGCAAGCAGGCAGTCGTGAGTTCGATCCCTGGTACCAATAAAAACGAAAAAGACAAAAAAAAAAAAAAAAAAAAAAAAAAAAGTACAGCACCCTGGCTTTCCTTTCTATGGTTAGTTGTGAGCTCTGAGCTCCCCTGACACACCGAGATTTAGGCTGTGCTCAGACTGGAGTCCTGTGTGAATCTTCCTCAGAAGCAGGGGAAATACACATTTGTATTCTGGGAATTTCGGCACTGCCCAGGGTGGACAGTGTATAAAGATCTAGGTTTGAAGCCCCTGGAAGTCAGTGCATGGGAGTTAGGTTTAGGCAGGGAATTTAGATTAATTCCCAGGAAGCCATTCGCAGGAATCTCCCATCATCCTAGGCACTCAGTCTTGGAACCAAATCATGACTCAGTCCATGGAACTGTCCCTGTGGTCCAGGAGTTGGTCAGGGCCAGGCTTCACTCTTAGAACCCACCAGTCAGTGCACAGAGCAGGATCTGTAAGTCTGTTGGAAAAATGAAGAGAAAAACTGATGGTGTATGCTTGAATCTCCTCCTCGTTGGCGTCTTGCACTAGCACAGTGTTAGAAACAGCAAATATTCCAGAGATGCCCACCAGCTGATAATCTGATCTGCACATAAACCCTTCCCTGCAACCAGTGTGAACTGTTGGGCATTTCCCAAATGTGCATCTTGTTTTCCAGCTTTCCAGACTTTTTCCTTTCTGTCGGGGAGTCTTTCCCAGGTCCTCTTCACCAGCAACATTCTGAGCATCCTTCAGGGACTTTCCCCTCTGGGGTAACTTCTCTGACCACCTTGAACCCAAGACATCTGAGGACATTCCTCAGTTTCATCCAAGACTGCCTAGATCTTAACACTCACAACACCCCAGCTCTGTCCCTTTCCCTAGCTCTCATCCTACTCCCAGAACCCAGCACAGTGTACACATGGGCAGATGACTGTCAGCTGGGTACAGAGACGTGTTCGTGCGGGTGCCATGGCCAACACAACCTGAAGAGCACACCCCCACACATATGTCCACCTTCTTCTTGGAAGAAGTCAGTTTGCTGCTCGAGTTGCAAGGCTCTGGACAAGTCACATTCCCCTTCAGAAAGAAAGTGGTGAATTTAGAAGAGCACAAAGCTGCTGAGTCACTGGGCAAGTGAGCTAGGAAAAGTCACCTGGCTAAACCTCCCTGTTCCCATCTGTAAAATAAGATTTGGACTAGATTATCTCCAAGGGCTCTCTTGGCACAAAATTCTAACATGTGGAAACTGGTATGACAAGAACAGGATTCTCCAAACTAACGCAAGGAGAAAAAGGCACACAGTGTCCTTAAGGACACAAACATCAGCCATGTCTGCGCTCCAGGTTCTTGTCCTGTGAGTCTTGGGCCAGCCTCCACTACAATCTAGGCACTCAGTCTTGGGACCGAATCATGACTCAGTCCCTGGAACTGTCCCTGTGGTCCAGGAGTTGGACAAGTGATCTAGAAAAAGTCACCTGGTTAAACCTCCCAGAGAAAACGCAAGCAGACAGTGTGGGAGTCCCAAGTCTATTATAAATCCTCATGGCTGCAAGGGTGGTAAGCGACTGATCCACCTCATTTCAGACAGATTTCCTGAGGAGCAAGCCTGCAATCTGCTCCCAGTTTCAGTGGGAGAACAAATTGATTACAGCAAAGAACTTTTCTTCCAAGAACATTAAAGCCAGCTGTGGTTTGTGCAGCCTGGGGACCCCCTCCTTCTCTCCCAGCTACTGCTCTCCCGAGGGTCTGCCAGTCCATACTCCCATCTTTGGAAGCTCACAGAGATGCTCTCCTCTGGCCCCATACCCCACCACCACCTTCTCAGTTCCAACCAGCAGCACTTCCGGCTGGGATTCTCCACCTTGGACTCAACTCCTGGGAATTTCTGGAAGCGTCAAATAGTGCAAACAGACTGTTTTCATTATGATTATTCTGGATTTAACCTCTTGGCCCTGTGTCACCAAGATTACGGTCTCTTGCTTAGTACCGCAGGGGACCAGAAGCTTTTCTTTCCTTGGGCTCACTCCTTGAATTAATCTTAATGTCCTTACTGTAATTCTGGGCCCTCTCTCAAGAGGCTCCCGGGCCTCATGTGGACTCTCTGCTCCTCAAGGCTACATCAGTGAGCTCAGAGCAGCAGACAAGACTCAGACACCCCAGCCTGTGACAGACACAGCCCCAACCTATGACATGATCACATCCTCCCCATGAAACTAGCACTGCTGGCTCCAAGCTGCCTCCCAAAGGACTTCACGGGATCTGCCCACATTTGGTTTGAATGTTTTTTTTTTTTTGTTTTGTTTTGTTTTTAAGAGTAGAATATATTTATTGAGAGAAAGAAAGCTTCTGTCTGAAGAGAGACAGAGGAGTTCCAAGCGGGTTACCCGGTTTGAATGTTTTTAACATGAAGATTTTTCTATTCTTCAAAATTATAAAACAACACACCCACTCGGATGTATTACATACAAATTGTAGTATATTGAAAACTACCAACACATGTATTTTGGGCCGCTGTTTTTGTACAGACTTTTCTCTGGAATAAAGCTTCTGTTTAATTAAAGGTGGTCCTGGGAGTGTCCCAATAGCTGATTTAAAAACAAATAAAACATTCTTGGACAACCCACTTGGGACCCCTTCTGTCTCTCTCTCTCAGATAGAAGCTCTCTTTCTCTCAATAAATATTTCTGCTCTTAAAAAAAAATTCTTGCCAGATACAAGAGTTTCTCCTTGGATTTCTTGATACTTTAGCATCAAAATAAATGACACTGATTTTCAAGCAGGGTGACTTAGCCCCTCAAATGACATTTGACAATATTGAGACACATTTTGGTTTTCAGAACTGAGGAAGCTGTTATTACTGGCACCTAATGCGACACACAGGAGACATAGCAAGCATCATTCAAGGCACAGGAGAGTGCCCCATGGCATAGAAGTATCTGCCCTCTGATGATGATCATGGCCAGGTTGACAAACCCTGACACACAAGAAGGCATCAGATGCACAGGTTAACCTGAGACCAACCGATTTCAATCATCCTGGACTTCAAATGATCACGTTGACCACAACTGCATTATTCTCATCAATAGGCTTAGTGAATAAATGCTATAACTAGGTAAGCCTCTAATAATTATAGCCTAATATAAGACACCACTTAGATGGTATTCCAAGTAATATTTATTAACAAAACAAACAACATTTACCTGGCAGGAGCCACACTGCTCACAAAGGTGGTTTTCCAGAGGCTTCTCCACAGTCCTCTGGATATGCAGATCTTGGTGATTTCCCCAAATGTGGGAAACTCAACTGCATAATTAATGGAAAGTACATTCACATCTTCTGGTTATTCTAGTATTTGTGTGTGTGTGTGTTTGTGTGTGTGTGTGTGTGTGTGTGTGTGTGTGTGTGTGTGAAACAGAGAGACAGACAGAGACAGAGACAGAGATGGAGAGACAGAGAGACAGGATTTCACAGAGTAGTTCAGGCTGGCCTTGAGTTCACTATGTAGCCCAAGTTGGCCTCAAACTCACAGTGATTTTCTGCCTCAGCCTCCTGGTGTTAGAGGCATGCACTATAACACCTGGCTATTTTGGTATTTCAAGATGCATTAAAAACAGAGAGAATATTATGCTTTTAATCAAATGACCCCCTCCCCCAAAAACCTTGTTTTCATAGGCAAGGTTTTTACAAGGTGATTAAATCATGGTCCCAGTGATGGGAAGTGATAGACACAGTGGTCTAGAAAACATAGATCATGTGCTAAGCCCACATGCTGTTAGGAGGTGGGCCTATCAGAAGAGGTGGTTCACTGGGGGAGGTGACAGGGAAGGGTGAATCTCCCTCCTTAGTTACGGCCTTCCCTCTCTGCTTCCTGACCACCATGACATGAGCAGCTTTCCCTTACCCAGAATTCCACAGTGCCATTTCTGCCTTGGAGTCAGTTAGCCGTGGAATACACCATGAGTCAAAATAAGCCTCCCTTCCTCTAAATTAGGGCTGCCAGGTGCTTGTCTCAGGGATTAGGAAAGTGACTTAAGACACAAACCAAAACACCCGTGTAGCTAAGGAAATCAGTGGCAGGGTTACTACTCAAGACACCCTGACAGTTCTGGTCTGTAATTATCAGCAGCAGGCGATAATTAGGCTGAACCCTTAGGCTGAAACTTCTGGGTGGAGTAGGGAAGGGGTTTCCTATACATCTAGAGGTGGGCTCCCCAAGAGCAGTGATCGAGTCTACTTTGTACCACAGAGTAGGTACTTACTGAATATTCTTGGAATGAATGTGACACTGACTTATTCCCAATGTTTTCTAGGGCCTAGAGGTTCCACCCAAGCCCTGCAAAGGGCAGGAAGGTGGGGGAGCTGGCCTAGGAGCATGCTTGTCTCTGCTGCCCTCTGTCCTGGCCAAGTGGGCATGTTACATCTGAGCACAGACAATGGGCTCCATTGAAAGACTTTCTACATCATGGACATACTTGCCTTCTCCAAGTCCAAGATCTTTCTGGACACTCCTGGGAAGGGACCTCAGGTATCTTTAAAGGCTTCTTCCCACATCCTATACACTGTGCTGTTCACCCCACTTGGGAAGAACCTCACTCTGATGGGCTTTGGAATGGTGCTCAGAGCCACATGCATATACAGCACTTCAAACTAAGAAGGACTTGCCCAGCATGCACAAGGCCCTGGGTTCAATACCTGGCACCAAAACAAATCCTGTCCAGGGTGCAGGGCAGGGCAGGCTCAAAAAAGAGCATCTCCCCCTTCCCCAGCTCACAGGCTCTCCCACTTCCTTATGTGCAGCTTCTCTTTGGAGCCTTGAGGAAGGAAGAGGGGATGTCCCAGCCATGACATCAGTGGGAAGGGGTGCTGCTTATATTTCAGCAGGCTCCATTGTTTCAGAGGACACCGTGCTTTCTCATCCTGGAAATGGATGCCTTCCATCGCAATGGCAGAGCTAGGTCTGGATCCCTCGAGCCCTGCAGTTGAGGCCACGCTGTTTATAACTAAAGCATTCACTTAACAAATCAACCACCTCTCAGAGTCTACAAGCTGCCTTCCTGTTATCTAAGTAGAACAACCAACCTTCCGTGCCACCGACAGGGACAGGAGCAGGGACAGGCTGTGTCATGCTGCTGAATGCAAAGAGCAGCCAGAGCCCCTGTACCTCTTAGGAGACCCTGAAGAGCAGGCACCACATGGTGCCCTGGAAGACAGTGACTTTTTGGATTTTTTTCAGGTTTACATCTCCACCACCAGCAGGGTGTGGGCATAAGGAAGAAACCAAAGTCCACTCTGGAGAAGGCTTGTTTTGTGGCAGCCAGACAAACAGATGGGGAGGAATAGTTGGAGGATTTGACCCTGAGATCTCAGGATGTGTCCCTTCTGGGTAGAACTGTTCCCTCCCTAGGTGGTTCCCACTACAGCCTCCCTGTCCTCACTTGCAGGTGCCCAAGGCGAAAACCTGGGGTTACCCTCATCCCTCTCTCACTCTTATCCATCAGCACTTCTCCCTTATTTTTCCTTCTAGAATCAGATCACCAATCACCACGCCCAAGCCCACCCTGAGCAGGGCTCATCTTCCTGACCCAGATCATTAGCACAACCTTTCCCTGGGGGCTGCTTCTGCCTCCTCATGCTACCCTCATTCCCACACAGCTAGAAGGCAATGGTTTTAACAAGAAAGCCCATGTTATCACTCTCCTAGAATGTTGCAGATACCAGAGGAAGCTCCCCAGTTCACACAGTAAAATTCGAAGTCCTTTCTGTGGCTTGAACTGTCTGTCCACCTCTACCCTACTTCAGCAGCCCAATCTAGAACTCCATTTCTATCCCCTGACTTCTCCATCTCCAGCAATATAAGCTCCTTGTTGCCCCAACACACACATCCTGGCCGCCTCAGCACTTTCAGCCACTGTCTGTGCCAGGGCTCCCACACTCTGCTCCATGACATTGCATGACACGTTCCCCCACTTCCTCCATCTTACTCAGAGGCCTTCCGAGACCCTTCCTGACCCCTGCACACCCTGGTCCCCAGCCCTATTTGCTTCATTGAAGTGCTGATCTGTTATTCATGTGTTTATTGCTTACTTGTTTATTGACTATCTCCCTCTCCAGAATACAAGCATCTTGAGGGCTGGACTTTTGGTAATCCACGGCTACATCTCCAGTGCCGTGAAGTCTGTGGAAGGAGCTCAAGTGTAGCTGATGAAGAAAACCATCCCCTGAAAAGGCAGACAGGAACCATACTTATGCCTTCCATGATGACAAAAGGCTTGACAGCTATCTTAGGTACTTTCTGGCCACTGAGATACTGTGGAATACCACCTGGATGACTCTCCTTGAATTCAGAGTAATTATCTCCATTTTGGCTAAACCTGGCCCTATCTCCATGTACTGATGATATGTACAGGGCTGGCTGGGCCGTTTCCTTTCCTTCTCAGTTGGCTCTAAACAATGTAAATAGGGCTAGCTGAGGCACTGCTGCATAATCTTTGAAGCTGGGCAATAGTCACTGTATCTTCACCTCATGACTCCCATCAAACCATGGCTGAACCCAACGGGATGCAGAGTCACCACTACAGCACTGGTAACTGGGTTTAAGCCTCGAGATAGAGATAGAGACTATGATTTCCCAGAAAAGAAAAGTTTGCACATGAGAGCTGAAGCCACCTAAACATTACATGCTACCTCAGTTGTGTTATGTAGATGGGTCTTTCTGCATATTGCAGAGGTGCTTTCAGAGCCTCCAACATAGCTTAGGTCACAGTACTCTTGCATTCACTCATCTTCAAGCTATTCTTTTTTGCCTGAACTAATAAGATCTAGGGTAGGCCTTGGGTTGAGGTCTTTGTTCCATTGAACATTAATCTAGACCAGATTCAAGACTCCTTGGCTCCCCACGATTATAAATATGCCTTAGTGTCTTTATTCTCACCTTCAGTTGCATTAGAAGTAATAGTTTGGAATTAATCTGGTATAATTCCAATAACTTTTCCATGGATCACAAATATAAACTCCCTGGACTGAGATAAGGATTGGAAAGGGATCTCTATAAGGTACGATATGTAACACCTACAAATTAAGGGAGGACAGATTTATTATGGCTCATGGTTTATTGAGGTTTCAGCCCACAGTCAGCTAGCTCCAAGGCAGGGTGGCATGGTAGAGGGACATAGAAGAGGAGAAGGACCTCAAGGCATGGTAGGAGGATGCAGAGAGAAATGGAGAAGGAAGAGAGACAGACTCTTCTAGGTCACACCCTCAATGACCCACCTCCTAGCACCAGGCTCCGTGGCTCAAATCACATTTAGTTACAAACTTATCAGTAGAGTAATCCATTGATAAACATGATCCAATCAACTCCCAGAAGTTTCGCCTATGAGCCCGTGAGGCTTTGGGAGGACATTCAGATATAAACCATAACTTCAGGGTATTCCTGGAGAAGGACAAGAACCAACAAGAAACAATAAAACCCTTACCTGAGCAAGGAAAAGTGGAAAGCCATTGCCTAGACTAACTACAGTATAGCTTCTGCTGTGAAGATATTCCTGGAGCACTGACAATGTGTCAGGCCCAGTGCTAGCACATGAAAACAGTCCTCCTTCTCCATCCATCACACCCTGCACGTGACAGCAATGTCGGTGTCACACACTCATGAAGATGTCCTCTGAGGAGATGCCCAGTGGCCCTGGCTATGTCTCTGAAATGGAGTCTCCCAACACAACACAGGAGGTGCTGCCAGAGACCCACAGGGAACTCAAGCTGCTCCCTCCCTTGCTCTGCAGCCAGGACTACTAGGACTGCCTCCAGCTGTAGATAAATCCCTCCCAGCGAACCCTCGCTCCTCTTAGCAAAAGCACCCAGCTGCCTTGTCCTACCCACACTGGGTAGAGATTCTCAGCTGTGCTTTTAGCAAGAGAAAGAACATCGAGACACAGTGCGAGTAGACTGATCCTGTCCGTGATGTCAAATCACTGTAGAGCTGGCTGAGTGCTAGCTGTGAAAGGATGCAAAGATGCATGGGGTGGAGGATAGGATGGGTGGGAAGGGAGTAAGACAGATTGGAGCTTACTGGGTTTAAGATATGCACTTTGAAATTTGTACCAGCTTTATGCATTGCTTAATCAAAAGAAACAGTTTAAATTTTTAATTGTTTTTTTTTTTTTTTTTTAGTTCCAGGCACTAAAGAGCCAGGCTCTATTTCATGAGCAAGGCCCTAATTGTAGTAACCCATTGTCCTTCTCTACAAGGTGCCCACCCAGTGTCAAGGTCCCTGGCATGTCATGGCACCTGCCAGCTGCACACAGAGCACATAGCTTGGATGGTCCATGGCAGCCTGTGGACTAGAGGGCAGATCCTGGAGTGCCAGGCACATCGGAGCCACTCTGGGAGCTGAGGTGAGTGGGCTGAAGTCCAGACATTGCTCAACCTCCCATTGCACAGTGTCTTGGAGAATAAGGTCTCAGGAGAAAACCCATTCATCAGAAGTAGGCCTAGTGCCAACCTGTGCTGTATCAGAGGAATCACAGGAAGGCTGGGAGCAGACATTCCACTCTCACCTGGCATCACCCAGCCTGGGCAGCCCACAGTGGTATTCTTAGGTGTCAGGGGAGATGCCAGGTCACCAGAGTGGTCAAACGTTCCCCGCAGGGTTAATGAAACACAATGTATTTGAAATTACAGGAGAAAAAATGCAAATAGTGAGCTGTCAGATCAAAGGGAGCACAGAGTGAGTAACTGGCCACAGGAGACTATACTCATTTCCCATTGACAGAGTGCCCTGCAAGGGGAAGGAATCCTGGGCTTTGAAGGACTTTGAAGGATTGTTATGCTATTTCCGACATGAAGTTACAATTTCAGAGGCAATTAATGGGATTTGGGATGCATGACTCAGGTCATAAATCCACAGAGGCTAAAACCTCAGCGGCCCTAACAGCCACGCCTGAGGCTGTTTCTTGGCTTCTAGCAGGAAGCGAAGCCCTGGAGGCTGAGGATGCTCCTGGGGCCGGCCCAGCAGCCCTGTGGTACTGTAGGCAGGGAGGGGCCTCCCAGGAAAGCCCCTAGTTTCTGCTTCACTGGCTTATTTCTTGGCCATATTGGGTGCCCTACAGCCCAGGGAAGGACATTTTTCTTTCATGAAAATAGTGAAATAATTGGAGCTGAGAGGCAGCATTGGTGACACAAATCTGAAATGCAAATTCCCGCTCTGAGTCCTGGCACTCAGGTTGCCAAGCACCAGCGTTCCTACTCTTGGTCACTTTTAAACAATGACTAACCCTAGTGAATAAGGGTGATGAAATAGACTCTGGGGGGCTGCTTTTCATTACACTGAGATCCGCATTTCAGAGCAGCTAATAAGCTGCCTCACCACTGTGATCGTAAAACACCAGCCCTAACAACCTGGGACAGGGTAGTGGTTTTTGGTGGAAGTTGATACCAAAGGACCATGACCTTTTCTAGGACTGTTTCTGGCCACCACTTAGGAGAAAGAAGTCAGACACCGGTACTTACCCTGGTGGCTCAACCTCTCAATGATGGACTCATTTTAACCTCAAGGCGTTTCTGCTCCCTTCAGTGACAAGAGCTGTGCTTGTTTTGTTCTGCCACATGACCTTCTGAGAACGATGGGGTAGAGCTGTGTCCTGTCTCTGGCAGGGGTACCAGGGGCCCCTCTATCTAGGTTTGTCTCCCCATTGGGGTAAAAAACCATTCTAGTTTACTCAGGACTTAGGGGTTTCCAGGCCATGGACTTTCAAAGTCAAGTCTAGAAATCTTTGGGGCAAACCAAAGCGAGCAGTTCAGCATACTCTGTCTTTCCATTCTGTGATAGCTGCCTGGGTCCTTGAGGCCCACAGAAGGGCAGTATGAACTTGGCAAGAATAAGTCATTTAACCCTAATTTTCCCATGGAGAACTGTTCATGCTTCTCAGCAAAACTCTCCCCATGAACTCGAGTGACCAGGGTCATCCAGTCACAGGTGAAAAGGCAGGAATGTCAACACAGGTCTACCTGACACCGAAATCTCACACTTCACCAAGGAACAGTACAAATACAACCAATCATTTCAAAATCTCTTACACTGCTATTAAAAAAATTTTGCTTAGGAACAAAAAGAACAGGGTCTGGAGATTTAGCTCAGCGGCATAAGTGCCTGCCCAGAAGGCACCAGTTCATAAGTTTGATCCCTGGTTTAAAAAAAAAGTGGAACAAAAGAACGTAATTTTTTTTGTAAATTACCTCTTAAACTAATAATTAAAACACAAAAATTGTACATGTTTATGGATACCACCTGACGTTTCAGTGCATGAGTGAACTACAATTTTGTTTTTGGTGTGTGTGTGGGGGGGGGAGGGCTCTGGAAATCAAACCCAGGGTCTCAAGCACTGTACCTATAGCTACAAAATGTTTAAATCAGAGTAAACACATCTATCATCCCAAATATTTAGCCTTCTTTGAGTGCGTGCAGGAGGGGGGTGTACTGAGGTTGGGACCCAGAACCTTCATACTGGGCTATATTCCAAGCCCTTTTTATTTTTGAGCCAGGGTCTTCCTAAGTCACTAAGTTGCCCAGGTTGGGCTCAAACATACACCCCACACTCTTCTGTACTCCCCAACCTCAGCCTCCCAGAGAGCTAGGATTATAGGTATGCACCATACAACTGGCTTTATCAATTCTTAATGGTGAAAATATCCATCCTACCTTTTTGAAAAGTATGTTCTCTAAGATCATCATGCCATGCATATAGCACACCAAACTTCCTCCAGTCTCACTGAAGCATACTTAATGCCACTGAGCGACCTCTTCCCATCCACCCCTCCCTCTACCCTCCCCATCCTCTGGTTACCACCGTTCTACTCTCTGCTCCTATGAGATTAATTTTTTCAGATTCTACATATGAGTGAGATTGTGGATACTTATTCTTTCTGTGGCTGGTTTATTTTATGTTATGTTACAATCTACAGGTCCACATGTGGCAAACAACAGAATTTCATATTTTTTATGGCTACGCACTATCCTCTAGTATAGATGCACCCCATGTCCTGTGTCTATTGATTGGCTGATGGTTACTTAACTTGTTCCATTGCTTGGCTATTGTTGACAGGGGCTGTAATGAACATGAAACTGCCGATGTTCTTCAAAATACTGATTCTATTTTCTTTAGGTGTACATACCTGAATTATATGGTATGTCTATTTTTTAATTTTTTGAGGACTCTCCACACTGTTTTCCATATGGCTGTATGAATTCCATTCCTGCCAACAGCATGCAAGGGTTTTGTCTTCTGCACAGCCTCACCAGTATGTGCTATGTTTTGTCTCTTCTCGAAGAGATCTGTTATTCTCTCAAAATTAAGTGCAATGATATTTTTATAAGTGTAAGTGGCTCCAAATACATAATTTCTAAAATATTGTAAATATTAAGTAAAACTGTCATCACCCTTTAAAATGCATACCACGATGAGAGTAAAAAAGAGCACAAAATCTACAGGACAAATCTAGTGACAGCTGGCAAAATTACATAGCAATTGTCCCTTTATCCAGAAATTCTTATCTATTTAAAAGCTGTACTATTGAATAATACAAAATAGTGTAAGCAGAAATAACAGATTTCTAATAACAGCAGAAATATAGCAAACCATTCTGAGCAATAGGAGAATGGCTTAATAAATCAATATGTCCAGACTATGGAGTGGCATCAGCTATAAAGAAGGCATAAGGAAAAAAAAAAGAAGGAATAAGAAATAAGAAAGTGTAAGGAAGATCTATGTATAGATTCTTGATATAATGTACAGGACATATATTTTTAAATGAGAAAAGCAAGGTGTAGAATCATGTGTATGCTACCTTTTATGTAATGCAGACTGAAGGATATAGTCATATTTGTCCGTATTTTTAAATGAAAGTAATAATAGTTTAAGAGTACATAGAAATGGGAAGTGAGTGTAAGGGAATTTGGAGAAAATGGAAGCTGAAATTCTTTGGAAATCTCTTGTTTTATAGTTTTAACAGTGTAAGCATACAGATGTTTTATGGAATAACCAAATAAAGTTAAGAGCAGCGGGCATGCTAGGAAGAGAACAAGTCAGCATCTCCCAAGATCCAGCCATGCTAGAACTTGGGGGGCTGAGCAAGAAAGCAACCAGCCCCCCTTCCTGGTAAGTGGCAGTGGCCCGACCCAGCAGTGGGGGCTCCAGAGGGAGAACCAGTCAGTGTCTCCCATGAGCCTACCAGCCAAGCAACTAAATGTTTGTGCTGTTGGGTTGATTATGCTGACCTGGGGCAGAGGCCTGAGCATCTCTTTGGAGCATGACAGTATAGCAAATATGGGTGATTTCCTGCTATCTTCTCTTTGAAGGCCAATATTGTTTTCACTGTTTGCTTTGCTCTGATTGTTTTGCTCTATTCAATATTCTGTTTTGATAAGTTCTATAATGTTCTGTTTTTGGTTTGATTTTGCTATACCTGATTGAAAGAACAACTATTGTGAAGGTAACAAGATATACTATGGTACCTATTACTGTTATCCTGCCCTGAAGTTCTGTACCAGTTTCACTGCATTGTCTCGATTGGCTTTGTTCTCTTACTTTGTTGTATTTTACTACCTTCAAAATAAATAAAAATTAAATAAAGTTAAGTAAAAAAAAATCTCTAAAAATCAAACACAAAACAAACAAATGAACCTAACTGGGTATCAATCTAGTGGTTTAATCATACAGAGAATTATTAAATTGACTTTAAAATGTAATAACTGATTATTCCAAATAAGATGCATGTTAGATACACTGCAAAAAAATCTTAAATTGATTACTTCAGTAATCATAATGTGGTAGTGATATTAATAACATTATTTTAAAGTGATTACATATCATAATAAAATAATATTTATGAAAATAAAAATTTGCAGCCTAAGGAAAAAATATACAAGTGCAAATTCAAAAAATTAAGTCAAACCTTATAATTGAAATATTAATCTAAATATTAATATTGACTCAATACATTGTTATATTTCAAAATATGTTTTTCCTCACTCTGTCCTCTGAAAGGACCTAGCATTAGTACTAACCCAATAGCACTCCCTGCCCCCAGATTGTGATCTCTAACCCCCACCTCCCAGTCAAGGGTGACTTCGAGAGAGGTCTGAAGATCTGAAGTGAGAAATGTACAGGCATGTCTCCAACATCTTGTCAAACTAGAAGACAAGGACACTAGACAGCTGTGACCCTCAACCAATGGACCGGGAACTAGTTTCATAGTGCACAATTTTTCCAAAGACCAGGAGTGGGGTGAGGTGGTTTCAAGATGATCTGAGCACATTAAACTTTTGTGCATTTTATTTCCATTATTATTCCATCAGATTCTCACAAGGAACGCACAACCCAGATCCCTCACATGCCCAGTTCGCAGTAGGGTTCATGCTTCTGTGAGAATCTACTGCCCTGCTGGATGGACAGGAGGGAGGATTTTGGTGGTAATTCCAGTTATGGGGGGACTGTTAAGGGGTGGGGCCCCTTGCCATACTGGGGTCATGACAAATGACCACCAGAGCCAAATCAAAGATGTTCACTAGCCACAGAGGAAACCACTTGAGAATCAAAAAGTCTAATGACTGCAGTGGAATAAAATACAAGAAATATAACAAAAATGGCCACAGGCTCTGACCACTGCTGCGTGTTCCCTGCCCAGGTTACTTTGAGGGGATGAGCAATCTCATACTACAGGTCGAAGGTGAGTTTCCCATGTGCCAAGCTCAGTGTTTCTATGTGCTCTTCACCCCCACTGAGAGCATACCATTTCCCCAGGTCAGGCCATGTGATCTGTGGCTTGGGAGCCACAGGAATGGATGTGAACTGGAGGGTCCTGCTACTCACTATGCCTTCATCCCTGACTTGGGACTTACAAGTCTTCTGCTATAGCCTTGAAACTGGCAGGTGAATGTGGTAGCTTTTAGTAAGCCCACAAAATAAGATGATTTGTCATCTCTGGAAGTTATTGAGAAACCAGTCCATCATTTTGAAAATTGGTGACAGTGAAATATTTATCTATAATTCCTGCATGAATTGTTTCAGGATAGCCAAGCAGCTAGAGCAAAGTATTCTACAAAATTATTTTAGCTAATATAATCTGAAAGGGCTACCCAGACTGAAAATCATTGTTTTGCATACACTACTGCAATCCTGGATGGACAATGTTCATTCATGGCTATCTATAAAAACTACTACTGATACTGGTATACTGCTACCACTACTGCTACTGATCAGTTGTTGCAAAACTACAAGGAATGCCTCACAAAAACAGACGTGTGCTCCTATGTGATAAAATAAATAAAATATATCATCTATGAATGTGTTCTTATATAAAATTGATCACAAATTGGATTAAACCTCCACTTCTAAGTATCATTGACAGGAAAAACATTTGGAAGAGAGAAACATGTGAAAGGTACCAAGAAGGGGCCATCAACAATGTTCACAATATGGAAAGTTTTGCAGAATGCACAGCTTGGTTGCTTCCACAAATAAATAGCCTGGGGGGAAAGTGGTAGTCTTAAGGAGACTTGAGAGACATGTCCACCAAATGAAATCCATGTGTGAACTTTGCTTAGATGCCAGTTGCAACAAACCATCTGTAAAAAGTCAATAGGACAGCTGGGAAATTTAAACATGTTGGGATATTTGATCACATTGAGGAATTTAAATACGGTGGGATATTTGATGACAGTAAGGAATGATAGTTTTAGGTGACATGTGGTTTTGTTTTTGAAGAAAGAACCCTCACTTCTTAGAGATACAGAAGTATTCACAGATGAAATGATAGTCTGGAATTTGCTTTACAATAATCCAGTGGCCAGGGGCAAGAGAAGGAATGGGAATTGGAGATGAAATAGGATCAGTCATATGTTAATAATTATTAAAGCCGCTCATGGGCACACTGGAGATTTGTTTTATTCTTTACTCTCATGTTTGAACTTTTCCATAGTGAAAAGATATTTTTAAGCAAAATGGTACCATTTTTGGGCTTCTTGAGTAAGGTACCTGATGAAATCCAAATATAAGTGACTATGTACGTGAGAGAATTAAATAATACGTACATTGAGAAGGAATTAATCCTACTGAAGCAAAGCTGACTCTCTAAGCGTCGCAGGCATTCCATGTCTCACACCCATACCTAAATAGATGGCCTGCTTTTAATTTACTTTCTGGAAAATTATTAGCATCAACGGTAAAAACACTGTTACTGTCAATCATAAGAAAGACATCAGACTTTTGCATGTTAAAAAGTTAAGACATATAAAGATTGGAACCTGCTGGATGGATGTAAGCAGTTAGAGTTCCGCTCAGAAAGCCAGGCATGGTGGCACACGACTGTCATCAGGAGGCTGAAGCAAAATTGCCGCAAGCTTGAGATCAGCCTTTGCTACATAGCGTATTCAAGAGCAGCCTGAACTGCATAGGGAGATCTGGTCTCAAAAAACAAAATGAAAGGAAGCTTGGAAGAGTTCCTCTCAGACGCTGCAGTGAGTTCCTTGGGCCCCTCCAGAGTCCCCCGGTTTCCTTCACTGCTTTTTAGCCCTCACTGCGATCCTGGGTCCACCTTCCTTAGGCTAACCCTCCCTCTTCTCACTCCTTTTGCCTGGTGTTCTCTCCAGCTCGCTCCTCTGGCCTGCAATCATGGGCAAGCAGCAGAGTGTTGGAAGGGGGCATAATCCTGGCCCTGCTGTAAATCTGCCTACAAGAAGCAGCTTGAGTCATCCCAGACCACCAGACGGCTGTGATCCCTGACCTCTCCTCTCTGTGAGTCCTCCCTTCCATCCTCACTTTTCCTCCCAGGGGTCTGAAGGAGGCCTATTTTTTGCCACACCTGTCTGGCAGGGTCAAGCTGCTCCAACCTGCTAGTCTCCTGAGGAAGCTGGCCAGCCTGAAACCCACCTCTTAGACCCTTCAGGAAGGACAGCAAGGAGGTCCTCACAGAATAGGAGCAGGGCAGAGTGGAAGGTCTGAATAGGAGAGCTTGTGGTAGGAACAAAAGCCTGGACTTACATGCTCCCAAAATGTCAGAGTTGTCCAGCACTTGAAAGGAGAAAAGATGAATTCAAAACATAGCAAGTGGCACCCAGCACTCATTCAGGTACCTCATTAGTGGACCAGAGCAGAGACAGGGAATTCAGGAAGCCTGAGCTGATGAGGAAAACGGACAGCCCAGGATGTGAGTCAACCAGCTACTGATTTATTCATTCATTTAAAGAATAGGCCTGGGGTCTAGGTACAGTGATACACATCTGTAGTTCCAGGTGCCTCTGGGAGGCAGAGACAGTGGTGTAGTTTGCACTTAAGAGTTTTAAAACTCAAGAGTTTTAAGGGGTAACTTAGTAAGACCCCTGTTTTAAAAATAAGGAAAAAGAAAACCAGACCCTTCAGATCCTGGCTGAGCAACTGGGATCTCTCATGCCCGACACATAGCCTTACAGCTAGACAGAGGTTCCTTATTTAGAAGATGTCACCATTTGATATTTGAAAGACCCTCTCCCCTATCTTGAGCATAGGCCTAAGAAATTCCCATCAGAATTCCAGGTTAGGGCTGGCCCTAAGGGGTACATGGCTTGCAGGAAGCTACTTATCAGTGCTTGAGGGTTTGCAGCAAGGCTTATATAAACTTTCTCACTCCAGCTCCTGTCCAGAGAAAGTTGTCTGGCAACACAGTGAGATCAGGTTAGGGAAAAGAAAGGAAGCACTTCCCCAGATTCATCGCCTGTAACCAGCAGCTAGGGCAGCCAGCCTCTGCAGAGAGGAGGAGCCCTCCAACAGGAAGTCTACTCCAGATGAGAGACACAGTGAGTACAAAGGTTGGCAGCATACTGCCCCAAGAGGTTCTCAGGGCCCTGATCCCTGCCTCTCAGATGAATTCCCCACTGAATCCAAGCAAGGAGGATAAGAGACAGAGAAGAATCAGGACACCCAAGAAGAAGAGCCTCTGTGAGTTTAGCCACCACCAACCGTGAGCTTCCAGTACATTTCTGACCTCCCCCCATTTCTAGTGTCTGGGGCAGAATGCAGCATAGCCCAGGAGTCAATTAAGAACAGGCCAGGCCAAAAGCTTAAGCGTTTCTGTCAAGCTACCACTCCACAGAGTCATCTCCCTTCCTCCACACTGGATCCTGTGTACACTCAGGCCACTCAGTTGCCATCACCTATGGCGGTGTCACATGTGTCTCCCAATGTGTTCCTGAATTCTTATGCCTTTAAAGTCTGCCCCAGAGGCACAAACCAGAGTGGATTCAATAGAGAAGAAAGGAATGGGTGACGCTCATGGCCTTGGGAGCCTTCCAGGAAGTCACTGCTCACTTGACCTTTGGCTCTAAAATTGCAAGATTAGATGGCATCTGGCAGACATCAAAGTGCCAGAAATCTGAAAGCCAGATTTCCAAGGGGGAAAAAAGCCCAAAGTACTGAAGTTTCTTATCCTGGAGGGAGAGGCTGTCTGGAGGCTGTAGCAAGCTTTCTCAAGATGAACCCTGCTTCCACCCAGACACATGAAGATGTCCCTTGGTGTCCACATGGCCCAGCCAGTAGGAGTAGACATGGGGAGTCCATGAGAAGAGACCTGGAAGGCTCAGGACCCTGTGCCTGCCCTTGGTATTCTAGTGGGGTGTCTCCTGTGGGTCAGTAAGCTTACATGTGATGGTGAGAGTAGCAGGATTTGCACCATTCAAGTCAGAGATGCTCAATCTGGGTAGCAAATGCAAATCATATGGGGCAAGGGAGATTTTTAAAAATACTAATGTTTCTGTCCCCTCCAGATCAATGAACCAGAATCTCTGGCATGGGGCCTATGTGCTTGTTATGGTTTGTGTCAGGATGGTCCCCAAAGCCTCATGTGGTCATGGAGTTTTTTCAGAGGTGGCTGAATCTATAGTACGTGATTGATTCATAATGCAATGCTGGTTTTAAGGGTGCTGGAATTAAGGGTGGGTGATTACTAAATTAGTCTACTGATTGAATTGGCACCTAATCCCAGTAGACTGGATGTAATGTCCGGGACAGAAAGACATTCAGTCTGCACCACTGTGAGTAATCCTCAGAGCTTTGGTTCCTACTAGGCATACACGAGGACCACAGGATCCCCCACAGTTCTGTTTGTGGCATATTTGCCCCACCCCTATGCATTTATGGTTGAAGAAGAATTCTGCCTGGGAGAGGGCAGGTTCAAGGAAGTTATAGAATCCTCCGTCACAACCCAGACTTTCACAGCACGAGGAGTTCAGAAGCTGTGAAGGTGTAGTTCTGTGGGAAAAGCTCCACTTTCCTTGACTCCACAGACCTAGCTCTGTGGTCCAGGATAAAACTGAACACTCAGAGTTTCAGTTTTTTTCCTTCAGTTTGAAGGCAGCAACACCAGTCTCATCAGACAGTGCTGAAGAGGTGGCATTCCCTACAGAACAAGCGGCATTGGATATACTGTGGATGTTCAGTTCCCAACAGCTCTACTCTCACCCTTCTTTCCACTGTACTAGGGAAGGGAGAATAACAGTCCTGGGCCAGGTTTCCAGCCAAGGATCTGACTCACACAGGATGGTCAGGTGACATCAGTGTAAGTGTGGTAAGCAGTGGGTGAAAATGTCCAGTTTATCAGAAATGTTGGAAAGGAAATTCTATTTCCACACCTCTACACCTAAATAACCCTATTGCAATGTATTTGCTTCAGAAATGGTGTTAAGACCTTTCCTGGAAGCCTTTCGCATCTGCCACAATCCCAAGGTCAGATGAGAGCCTTCCTTGAAGTGCCTGCTGCCACTGTGTCTGCTCCACTGGCCATTTGCACACTGCCTCCCAACTAGATGGCAAGCACTGTGAGAGAAGGTCTGTGTCCTGTCCATCACTGTATGCCACACACCTATCATAAGGAGCTTCCCAGTGGAGATTCTGGGGCCCCAGATGTGGGTTGAAGATATTCCAGCACCAGGCTGGAGTCAGAATCCCAGATGACTTAGGCAGACACACAGCACCCCTCCAGGGCAAGCAGGCTGCAGCTGGACAGGAAATCAGCCAACTTGGGTGCTGGACAGACAGGCCTCCTGGGGGTCTCCGGAATCCCCATGTCACTGACCTGGCCTGTGAGATGGGCTGTGTTCTTGGCATCCCTTTGAAACTGGCCTCTGTAGTGGCAAGAGCCTGTCTTCTCAGGATGGGATTAGAGTCTGAGCGAAGCAAGAATACAGTCCCTGAAGTGCAGGGCAACCCCACAACAGGGGAGGACAGCTGCCCCATCTGTTCCCAACAACTGGTCCATAGCTTCTAGCTCAGCTCAGCATTCCCTGGAGTCTACTCCCTGCAGAGGGCAGTGTCATTGAGGGCCCTCTGCAGGCCCATTGTAAGGTCTTAGACAACTCTCAGTGAAATGGGAACCATGGGGAGCTTTGAACTGGAAAGTGATATGTTCTAACAGGTTTTTAAAGACTTTTCTGGCTGTTATGGTGACAGTAGGCTAAAGGGGGCAGGCTGAAAATATGAGACCACTTAGGCCACTTGATATTCACAGCTAATTTGCACTTGGCCTGGCTTAATCTTCACCCCCAAAAACTATGAAGTAGGCATGCTGTAGCAATCTATTTTTACAAATCACAAATCTGACTCAAACAAGTCAGATAACTACCCAAGTACAAAGAGCCAAGAACTGTTAGACTCAACATTTAGACGCAGGTATTGTGGCTTGAGTTCGTGCATTTGAGTTCATTGTATATAATGTACACAGATTACCTGGATGTATTTCAAAAGAAGAAAGAATATGATCTAATAATAACATGATGTGGGGAATCAAGAATTATACCAAGAATTATCCTAAGGTATACTTCTTACTACTTCTGTTCACCAAAATATTGATGGTACTATCCTGGAAGATAAAGAAAGGGAAAAAGATGGCAGCAAACATTAAAAAGGAAGAAGTAAAACTATTTTTATTAGCAAATGGCACATTCACATATACTGAAAATCCAAAGGAGTCTATCAAAAAGAGTTACTAGCAATAGGAGAATTCAGAAAAGTCCTAGAATACCCAATCATTATTGTATTAGTTTTAAAACATTAAGTTAAAAAGAGGACATAACAAAACAGAACAAAACGATTTAAGCAACATAGTGTTTCACCACAAGACAACCCAACGTAACAGTAGCTACCATAGTGTCTCTTTTCTTGAAATATTTTAGTATACCTTCATACACTATAGTATCAAACATAAAAAAATCGTATAAAACCATTCAAGAGAATGGAAGTATTACAGGGTATTCAAAACCAACTAACAGAAAACCAACAATGGTTACTATCCAATCAATATTTTAAAGATTATTATGATTTTCTATACCAGTAATGAATGGAAAATTTTTAAAAATCTAGTAAGTAACATCAAGATATATGAAGTACTTAACGCTATTTTGAACAAAGTATTAAAAGTATAAAAGGTTATTAATAGACACTAAAGAAAATGTAAAGAAATGAAGAGACTCAGAACGTTCATGGATTAGAACACTTACACCATTAAGATGTCCATTTTTCCTCAATTGCACCTATACAATCCCAATCAAAATTCTAAGGCTTTTCCTTAACATTTTTATGTGCAAATGCTAAGAATCTATAATCACCAATCATATTTTAAAAGAAAAAAGCATTTAGAGAATTTATAGTGTATTTTCTTTGCAGATATACTGAAGACGTACAGTAATCAAGAGGGTGTGATTTAGGTATAAGATAAAAGAAATGGATTAGAGAGCCCACAAAAAAGCTTTAGTATTGCAAACAAAATAAACTGAAAAGCAAAATAACACAGGTAGTCCAGAAATGAAATCAAACATATACAGTCAATTGATAGTCAACAAAGATGCCAAGATAAACTCAGTGGGTAAAGAGACATCATCTTTTCTTCCATTAATGCAGGAATAACTGAGTAGCCACAGAGAAAAATGAAAAAGAATCTCATCTCTTACCTCACAACTTACACTAAAACAAACTTGAAATGGAGCATAGATACAAATGTAAGAAGTAAAACTACAGAATTTCTGGAAAAAAGTAAATCTTTGTGAACTCATGGCAGACAAAGATTTGTTAGACAGGATACAAAAATACTAATCATTAAAGAAAAAGCAGTACCTTAAATTTTTATGAAAACTAAAAACTTTTCTTCAAAAGTCACTAAAAATAGTTTAAAAACTAGCCATAAATCAGGGGGAAATAGTCAAAATATCAATCTATTATAAATATAAAAGGACTTATGTCCAAAATGCATATGAATTCTAGCAACCCAATGATAACTTGATAACCCAATTTTTAAATGAGACAAAGATTTAGATATTTTACCAAAGAAAATGTACAAGTGGCCAACCAACACAAGAAAAAGATATGGAACCCCATTAGTAATCTTGAAAATATACAATTAAATCATTATGCATCCAAAGGAATCATTACAATTTAAAATTATGGAAGGTTAGTAAGAAGGTAGGGCAGCTGGGACTCTCATGCATTGCACACCTATTATGGCAGTGTAAAACCATAAACCAGCCTAGAATTTTCTTATGAAGTTAAACACAGCCTGTCAATGCCAGCCCGAAGTTTCAAGAGAAGAGGAAATGTGTATCTACCAGGAGACTCACACACACATGTTCATGAATTCTATTTGTAATAATTCCCAAACTAGAAACAATCCAGATACCCTTCAGTAAAAAATGCCTGCCATGGAATATTACTCAGCAGTTAAAATAAATCAATCACCAGTTCTCTGCAATGTTATGTTGAACACAAGAAGCCAGACACAAAAGAATATATACCCTCATTTATATGGAATCCTGTAGAAGATTAATCCATATTGTCAGGAAGCATACCCACAAGAGGCTGGGGCTAGGGTGGAGACGGCTGGGCAGCAGAGGGGCTGGAGGAACTTTCTGGGGATGATCAAACATTCTACCTGTTAATTTGGGTTTTCCAGGTGTACACAGTTGTAAAATGTCGACATAATTATATACTTAAAAATTTTAGATGAGATAAAATATGCATAGTACATATTGTAGTGTAGGAAATACTCCAGGACTTGATTTTAAGAATGCAGAGGGACTGAGAGGAGGCCTGGAGATAGTTCTGCATGGCTGGGGCAGAGCCCAGTGCTCGGCATACAGTGAATTGTTTTAATACATGGAAGAAGGCAGAGCATAAGGGGGAAAGGAGGAGCAGGAGACAGACACAGGGAGAAAGACCCCCACAAAGACACATGCGGCCCCCCTCTGCCCCTTCCTGGCTCACTACCCTTCTCAGAGTTTCTCCCTGAAAGACAAATGGGAGGCCCGCATGGCTTGGGTCTGACCCTTGTGTACTTGGAAGGGACCTGGGGAACACGTGTGTGCCTGCTTCTGCCTGCCTGTCCTGTTCTTCCCGACATTCTCTGGTCCGGGAAGGCCAGGACCAGCCCCGGGGTAAGAGTGTGATCAATCTGTGGCTGTTCTGGGGACACAGATGGAGAACAGCTGCTCAGACCATCTGACAGGCCGAGGGGGCAAGGTCTATGAACTCTTGATGTAATTTCTGCTGGTGCTCATTTTTAGGCATATTGAGACTCTTCAGATGGGACAAGGAACTTCCCCAGTGGGTTTATTGTTTATTCCAATATGTCAGGCCTTACTGGAAGACACGACAGCGCAGGGATCTGGGCCCCATACTGCACCGAATGACAAGCATCTCCCTTCAGCCGGCTTTCACTGCCATCTCTGAGCCTGAGCTCAACACAATGAAGTCCATTTCCTGCGAGGTGTTGGCATGGTCCCCAGCCTCTCACCAGCTTCTCTTCCGGCCAAACCAGCCTGGGGGTGCTGGCTGCACACATTCACCCAACAGTCAAGAGCTACTTCCCCTCTCACCAAGGAGGAATCCGCAGCTCAGAGGATAACTGGCAAGGGAGACCTGGAGTTCAAAGCTCGTAAAGAAAGCTTCCCTCCAATCTCTGAGGTCCCCGGGGTGGAAGGGAACCCTTGTTTACAGTAAGTGGTCACAGTCTGGAGAGACTAGCAGTGTCACCTTTGAGTTACTTCCTCCTTGTCCTTGAGAGTCTGAGGCTCAGCACCTTGGGAGCCACTCCAGATCAACCCAACTTTTCTGGGCTTATCTTCTAAAATACACCAACTCCTCAAAATGCTGTCCCCAGGCACCGCATCTCCAAAGACAGTGAGACCTTCCAGACCACTGCCTGACCCACCAGGAATTCTTTCCCCATGAAACAACCAGGAGGCCAGTCTGGGAGTCACTCTAGTGTGGGTTTGAACTCCAGCTGATGTGTTTATCCATCGTGTGTCTGTACCACGTTAATTCACCTGTCTTCCCTACCTATAGTATTGGGATAATGATAGTATCTAAGAAGATAGTTACCAAATCTGTCAGCCCCTGGAATAGCTTTTGGAACACGGCGTGGGCTCTGTGAGTCAACATTCGCACAGTCATTACAGCCACTGCCCTGAGGTTAGCTGCTGTGCGTCAGATCTAGACCTTCATTATTCTTCACTTGTGCTCTATCTCTTCCCGAAAGGACACCCGCCTCGCTTTGTACGTGCCTGACTGTTAACTGGCCTTTGTGGCACAGAGTCCTGATAAATCTCCTTTAGGGAAGAAATGAACTGAATGAAGCCGCCAAGGGCCAGTCAGTGTATGAGGGGCCAGGACCAGGGTCTGAAACTCTGGGAGGATCTGCAGACTTGGGGATACAAGCCCTAGCTCAGCTACCGCCACCTACACACTCATCACCCTCCTGCCTCCTGCCCAGTCACCTACAATCCTGCCCGCCTGCCTCTCCATGTACCTACCCGCCACCTGCACACACCCATCCACCTTCCAATACCCGCCCACACCGCGCGGCAGAGCTATCTGTCCCCAAAGCACCGAAATCCCATCTGTGTGTGGTTCCCTTTGCCTTCTTCTATTTTCTTTTCCTCCTTCTTTTGGACCAGTTTAGAATTTTGCACCCTCTTCTATTTTGCTAGCTATGAGCAATGCTTTAGAATGTATACCACAATACAGGGTTTGCCACAGTCTACTTTCAAGTGATGTTATGCTATTTCACGTACAGTATGAGATTTTACAATAATATATTTTACATCTTCTACCTGCAGGCCTCTGTGTATTATTGTCATACTTTTATTTCCCTCCAGGTTATAACTCCTAAATACATTGTATTTGTTTTTGCTTTGAAAAAGCCTAATAATTAAGCCCAAACAGTCTTTACATTTGCTCACTTGGTCCCGTCTGGTGCCCTTCATTCCCAGCTCTCTGGCTGGGGTTATTTTTATTCTGTGGGGAAGACTTCTTTCAGTCTTTCTTGTAGTGCAGGTCAGCACTCAATGAATGCTTTTTGGATATCTGTACCTTAAAAAGTCTATATCTTGCTACTTTTGAAAGATACTTTTTCCTAGGCAAAGACTCTGGGGGTGAAAATCCTCGTCTCTCAGGACTTTAAAGATGCTGGCAGTCTATTTCAGGCTGATGCTGATTTCAAAAACACCCCCACAGTCTTTACCCCTCTTGCTATTCTTCACAAGTTTTCTTTATCTCTTGTCTTAAACAGCTGTATTATGTGGTGCTTGGTGCAGTTCTCTCCGTGTTTCTTGTACACGGAGGTTCCCGTGCATTAGGGTCATTGTATGCCGAGAATATCTGGATGTGACAGCTGTGGTCTCAGGAGGATATACACACTTAGTAGTTCTCTTTTTTTCTTTGATATTTTGTAGGGTTCTCTTTTTATTTAAAGAGAAAAAAGAAAGGAAATAAAAAACAAAGCAGTAAAAGGGTACAAGTAATATAGAATTTCAAGAAAAAAATATACAGTAAGAAATCACTAGTTAATAGGTTACATACTGTCATCTTAGAAACAGTTGGCCAAATTATAAAATTAAAGCATATAAAGTGGACATTCATACACGTTTTTGGTCCCTTCCATATCGCTTTTTTAGGGACTTTGGTTACTGGAGTCTTGAAATTGTCCTACAAGTCATTGATTCTCTCTTTTATTGTTAGCTTTTAGTGTTTTTCTTCAGTATGTTTTATTTTGAATAATTTTTAATTCTCTGTCTTTTAGTTCACTAATATCTCTGCAATATTTAATCTGCAAATTATAACACCCAGTGTCTTTTTATGTCACACGATAATTTCATGTCTATACGACCGGTATGAGGTTTTCTTTTTTAAGACTCTGTCTAATCTGTTCCATGCTTCCTCTGTCTTCCTTAAAGCATAGACTATAGTTCTCCTAACTGTGTGAAAGTCCCAGCCCACTCATTCTATCATGTAAGTGCTGGGTCAGATTTTATTGATTGCTTTTTCTCTTCATATAGATTGCATCTTTTTTACTGTTTTTTCCTTTTTAAAAAGAATTTTATTAGCACATGTTTGCAGTATGTGATGATGCCATTTATTGTGGGAAGTTGTACTTATTTACAATACATCTAAGTTCTGTTTTCATCTCCCCCTCCTCCAGTATGTATATGCTTGCAATTTGGTATTTGTGACCAGAATTGCAGAATGAATTCTATGGCCAGAATCATAGAAAAAATTCAATTCATGATCCAAGGTAACACTATTCATATTTTATTTTCTTCTTGAATTTATTTACATTTTGAATTTCTTATACAAGAGAAACCAGGTGACCCGTAAGTTTCTGTCTCTGATTTATTTCACTTAACTTTATGGACTTAGGTGCATCCATTTCCCTACAAATGACTCAAGTTTATCCTTGTTTACGGCAGAGTAGTATTCTATACTATATAAATCCACACTTTCTTTTCTTAAAGAGAAAAAAATAAAAATAACAATAAAACAGAGTTTTAAAACAAGTTAGTAGGAAAGTTAGGATAATTAATACATTGCATATTGTTATCCTTGTAGTTACTCAGAGTACAAGACACAGGAATCATATCTTGTCCAAACAATATGAACACAAACGTTCCTTTTCAGTGAATTAAGAGAAACTAGTTGAATAACTATCTCAAATATCTTGCATATATTTTTTCTTTTGCCCTTTCTTCCTTTCTCCTCTCACAGTTTATTTTTTTTTGAACAGTTTCTTCCTAATACACTACATCTGTTGTATATTTTGAATCTTATTTACTTGTTCAGTTTCTGACTCTAGTGAGGCAATATGATGTTTACACATATGGGTCTGATTTGTTTTACTTAAGAGTATGGTCTCAAGTTACATCCATTTACCTATAAAAGTCTCCAGTTTATCCTTATGGCGGAGTAGTACTCCATGGTATATAAAAAAGCCACATCTCTTTTACCCATTCCTCAGTTTATGGGGATTTGGGTTGTTTCCAAGATTTATCTATTACAAACTGTGTTGCTATCAATATGGGTGCATATGTGTCACTGTGATATGAAGTTTTGAATTCTCCTGGGAAAATACCCAAAAGAGGAATAGCTGGGTCTAATGAGACTTCTAATTCTGGTTTTTAAGGACTCTCCACACTGATTTCCACAGTGGTTGCACCGGTCTACATTCCCACCGACAGTGGAGAAGGGTTCCCTTTTCCCCACAGCCCCTCTAGCATTTGTTATTGGCTTTCTTGATGATTTCCATTCTTTCTGGGAATCTGAGATGGAATCTCAGAGTTGTTTTAATTTGCAGCTCTCGATTGACCAATGATGCTGAACATTTTCTCATGTGTTTATTTGCCATTTTCATTTCTTCATCTGAGAATTGTGTATTCATCTCAGATGCCCATATTTGGATTGGGTCTTTGAATTTGGGGGGTCTGATTTTTTTTTAATTCTTTGCATGTTCTAAATATAAGTCCTTTGTCTGAGGACTCTGTTGGTTATCTTTTCACTCAATGTTGGTGATTTCTTTCATTGTACAAAAGCTTTTTAATGAAGTAAGACCCCATTTGTTGATTCTTTGTAATGTTTCTCTTGCAGTCTGTGTTTTGTTCATGAAGTCTCTGACTATACCAAACTTTGCAATTGCTACATATTTTCTCTTCTAGTAAAATCAGTGTTTCTATTTTAATATTTAGATCTTTGAACCATTTTGACTTTAGTTTAGTTCATGTGAAAGACATGAGTCTAATTTTCATCTTTGGATGTGGAAAGCCAATTGTTCTAGCACCACTTATTAAATAAATTATCTTTCTTCCAGTGAACATGTTTGGTTCCTTTGTCAAAGATAAGGTGGTTGAGCGTGTTTGGGGTTGCATCTGCATCTTCCATCCTGTTCCACTGATCCTCAGGCCTGATTTTTGGTCAATACCTTGTTGATTTTATCATAGTAGCTTTGTAGCATAGTTTCAGATCTCAGATTGTGATGCCCCTGACTTGGTTTTGTAGCCCAGAATTACTTTTGCTAAACCAGGTCTCTTCTGGTTCCACATGAATTTTAGGATTGTTTTCTCTAGGTCCAGAGTATATGCTAATGATAGTTTTATTGGGATTGCATTAAATCTGTAAAACAGTTTTAAAAGAATGGCAATTTTCACTATATTGGTTCTTCCTATCCAAAAGCAAGGGTCTTTTCATTTTCTGATATCCTCTTTGATTTCCTTTTTTAGGGTACTGTGATTTTCACTGTACAGATCTTTTACATCCTTTGTTAGATTGATTCCTAAGTATTTCACTTTTTTAGATGCTATTGTAAAGGGTTGCTTTCCTTAACTTTCTCTCTCTCTCTCTCTCTCTTTCTCTCTGTCTCTCTGAGTTTCTTGCTTATGTACAGGAATGTTATGATTTTTGAGTATTGATTTTGTAATCAGCTGCACTATAAATTTGGATATTAAACCTATGAGTCTTTTGGTAGAGTTTTCAGGGTCTTCTATATAGAGTATCATGTCATCCACAAATAATGATACTTTAAATTCTTTCTTTCCTTTCTTTATTCCTTCTATTTTCTTCTTTTGTCTGATTGTTCTGGCCGATGTTTCCAGAACTACATTGAATGGCAATGATGATAATGGACAGCCTTGCCTTGTTCCTGATTTTAGAGTGAAAGCTTTTAGTTTTTGACCATTTAATATGGTATTAGCTGTTGGTTTGTCATACATGGATTCATAAAATTGAGGTACAGACAATCTATTCCGACTTTTTGTAAGTTTTTTTATTATGAATGCGTGTTGGACTGTCAAATGCTTTTTCAGCATCCATTGAGATGATTGCATGATTTTTGTATTTGGTTCTGTTCGTATGTTGTATTATATTTATTGATTTGTGTATGTTGAACCATTCCTGCATTGCTGGGATGAATCCTGCTTAGTCATGATATATAATCTTCTTGATGATTTGCTGCATTCTGTTTGGCTGTATCTTATTGGTTTTTTTGGTGTTTTTGTTGTTGTTTGTTTGTTTGTTTTTTCATCTATGTTCATTAGAGAGATTTGCCTGTAGTTTTCTTTTTTGGCTGTAGTCTTTTCTGGTTTGGAATCAGGGCTATATTTGCTTCCAGGAATGATTTTGGGAATCCTGCTTCCTTTTTAATTTGTTTAAAAAGTTTCAGCATTAGTGGCATTTGTTCTTTAAATTTCATGTAGAATTCAGCAGTGAATTCATCAGAGTCTGGGCTTTTCTTTGTTGGTAAATTTTTAAATACATTTTCAACTTCATTTATTGATACTGATTTACTTAGAAATTCTCTATCTCCTTATTTAGTTTTGGCATTTTGAATTTGTCTAGGAATCTATTCATTTCTTCTGTGTTTTCCATCTTATTAGAATACAGGTTCTCATAGTAGGTATTGATGATCTCCGGGATTTCTATGGTTTCATTGTGACTTTGCTCCTTTCATGCCTCATGCTTGAATTTGTGTTTCTTCTTTCCTCTTTTTGATGAGATTGACTAATGACTTATCAATTTTATTTATTCTTTCAAAGAACCAAGTTTTCCATTCATTGATTCTTTGTATTGTTTTCTTAGTCTCTATTGCATTAGTTTCTGCTTTTATCTATGTAATTCCCTCCCTTGTACGTGCTAATTTTTCTTAGTTCTTTATATATTCTGGATATTAGTCCTCTGTCCAAGGAAGAGTTAGCAAAAATTTTTTCCACGTATAGACTGTTTCTTCATTGTGTTGCTTATTTCCTTTGCTGAGCAGAAGCTTTTAAATTTGATATGATGCCATTATTTTTCCATGGTACTACTTGCTTATACCTCTATCTCAAGAGTTTTACCTATTGTATTTTTCAGTAGATTAAGTATTTTTGTTTTTATTTAATTTTACTCTGTGGTAAGATACGAATTTCACTTCAGTGTTCTGCGTATTGATAATTTCCCCAGCACCATTTATTAAAGAAGCTATCTTTCCTCGCGTGTGTATTTTTGACCCTTTTGTCCAAGATTAGGTGGTTGAATGTACGTGGGGTTGATTCTACACCCTCTATTCTTTTCCAGTGCTATGCATGTCTGTGTTTGCGCTTGTATCATGCTGCTTTTATCACTGTAGCTTTGTAAAATAACTTAAAGTCTGTGATTGTGATGTTTCTTTCGATATTGCTGCCCTGGATTGCTTTTGCTAGTCTGGGTCTCTTCTGATTTCATATGAACTTTAGGATTGTTTTCTCTAGTTTTTCAAAGAATACTGTTGGTATTTTGATTGGAATTACATTAACTATCTATGTCCATTTGGAAGTATAGCAATTTTGACAGTACTTCTTGTCTAGTTATTAAATTTGGCATTATTAAATTTGGTTATTAATTCTAGGAGTTTTGTGGTAGACTGTTCGGGTCTACTATATAGCAGATAATTCAGCTGTGAATGAAGATAATCTGACTTCTTCCTTTATATATGTATTTCTTTCTCTTACCTGATTGTTCTAGCTAATGTTTTGAGTACTATGTTGAATGGGAGTGGTGATACTGAACATCCTTGTTTTGTTCCTGATTTTAGAGGGAAAGCCTTTAGCTTTTCTACATAAGTGGATGTCAGCTTATGACAAGGGCTTCTTTGCGTCTGTTGGAATGATTGTGTCATTTTTATCCTGGCTTCTGTTTATGTGATATACCACATTCACTATTTGTGTATGTTGAACATCATTGCATCCCTGGGATGAGGCCTACTTTACCATAATGTATGACCCTTTGGCTGTATTTTTGGGGTTCTGTTTGCCAGTATCTTGAGGATTTTTGCATCTATGTTCATTAAAAAGATTTGCCTATAGTCCTCTTTTCTAGTTGAGTCCTTGTCTGATTTTTGGAGTAAGAGTAGTGTTAGCTTTTAGGAATGATTTTGGAAATGCTGCTTCCCTTCAAGTTTCATTAAAGAGCTTGAGGAGTATTGACATGAGATCTTCCTTGAAGTTCTTGTAGAATCCATGATGAATTCGTTAGGTTGTGGGATTTTCTTAGTTGGTACACTTTTTATTACTCTTTCAGTTTCATTGCCTGTCACTGGATTATTCAGAGTTTCATAATTTTTGGTTCAGTTTTGGTAATACATTTTTATCTAGGAATCTATTTCTTCTAGAATCTACAATTTATTAGAGTGTAGATTTTCAGAGTCATTACTAATTATCTTCTGGATGTCAGTGAAGTCTGTTATAATTTCACTTTTCATTTCTAATTGCATTGATTTGGTATTTTCTTTCCTTTTTTATTTCTTAAAATTTTTGGTAAGATAGGCTAAGGGTTTTGTCTATTTTGTTTTATTCTTTCAATCATCCAATTCTTCAATTCATCGATGCTTTTAATTTTTTAGTTTCAATCTCTCATTAATTTCTTCTCTGATTTTTATAATTTTCTTCCTTGTATTACCTTTGGATTTGGATTCTTCTTATTTTTTTAGGACCTGAGTTGCATCATTTGGTTATCTATTTGGGTTCACTCTGTCTTTCTGATATTTGGCTGTTCACAGCTATAAACTTAAGACTGTTTTAATTGTGTTCCATAGATTGGTACACTATTGTTTGATTTTAGAATCTGTCTAAATTCTTCCTTGATTTCTTCTGTGACCAGTGATTACTCAAGAGTGTACTGTTTAATTTCCAAACATTTGTGTAACTTCTGTGGTTTCTTTTGCAATTGATTTGTAGTTCATCACACTGTGATCTGATAATATGCATGGAATAATTTGATTGCTTTACATTTACTTAAGCATGGTTTGTGGGCTCCTATGTCAACTATTTTGGAGGAAGTTCCATGTGCTGCTGAGAAGAATTTATATTCTCTTGTGATTGGGTGGAACACTCTCTAGACATCTATCAAATTCATTTGTTCGAAGATGTGGTTTGACTCTGTTATTACTTTCTTATTCTTTGCTTTTCTTTCTTTTTCTTGGAGGCTCTGGTTGATCTGTTTATTTTTGTGATAGTGGGTATTGAGGTTACCCACTATAATTATGTTTATCTGATTTTTTATGACCATTAATATGTGTTTTATGAAGTTTGGTACATTGTTTTCATATTTTCTTTTTGTTTTAAGGTTATTTATAAGTAAATGGTTACTGGCATCAACTCTGTCTTCCTGTCCTGACATTCTCTCCTCACACTGGTTACTTCTGTTGCCCATACTTTCAATGGACATTTTAATGTCCAGGATTTCTGTTTAGTGCCTTTTCACAGATTCTAATTCTTTGTTAACCTTTCATTCATGTTTTATATTGTTTTGTTTAGCTTAGTTATATTTTTATTAGTGTCTTCTGAAAAGACACTGATTTTTTTAGTTAGGTCTACTATTTGTTTAGTTATAGTTTGCATGTTTGCTGAGCACTTTATTGTTCTGGGTTTTTTTAAAATCTCCTGTTGTGTATTTTCAAACAATTTTGCTGCATAGTGATTTTTTATTTCTTTCTGATCTGTTCCCCAACTTTGGGGAAGCTGGGAATTTGTGGAGCCATTTTGTTGTCTTGTCTTCTTTTCTTTCTTTCTTTTTTTAGTTCGGGTTTATGGGTTGATTATAGTGGGAGGATTTTGTGGCTACTACAGAGATCTCTTTAGTTAGTCTGTCCTTTCCAATGATACTGTATGTGGATAACTATAGAACTTTGCATTTGTCCTGAGATACAACTGAGGTAGGAGATCAAGAGTGGAGCAAAGCTGGTTGTTGTAGGGAGGGTTTACAAGGGGAAAGATTTAATACAGGACTCATGGTTTATAGCATTATTTTATAACATTCACCCAAAGAGTCAAATGCAAAAGAGCCCACATACCAGAGACCAAAGAATCTAGGTGAGGCCCTAGATCCCACAGCAATGTGTCACCCGAGTCCAGCTGAAGACCTAGAACCCATAGCAATTTCCTCCGCAAGTCCAACTGGAGGCCTGGAGCCCACCATGTCTCATGCAAGTCTGTATCAAGGATCTGTGCTGGGAAAGCCCAAAGGTCAGTGGAAGCTAGATGGTCTACACTAATGGGATGAAGAACCTGTGCCAGAAGGCTGAGGGATCTGCACCAAAGTCAGGAAGCAACACTTAAGGTAAGGGCCAGAGCTCCACAAAGAGAACCACAGCCATCCTCAGTGACAGCAAGGACCCAAGCTCCTCTGAGCTGTGCTCATATTAGGAAAGCCAGCATGAAAAGCTTCTTCAGAAGGATCAACAGTGCACCATCTTCCCCTCAAGTTCTCCTTTTTGTGCTGTTGGCAACAACCCTCAGGTGAGCCTTCCGTATCCAGGACCATGCTGATTCAGTGCATCTGGGTGTTGCAGGTTGACCGTTAATTAATCCACCACATTGGTTAAGCAAATAGATGTAATTATCAAAGTCTTTAGAGCCAGGGCACTTGCACAGAACACAGAATCCTGAATGACTCTGCAGTTCTTGAACACTGTACATGGAATGAATCAGAAAAGCACCATTTTTAATTCTTCATTTACATCTTGCATGTGACCAAGTAAGCCTTCCTGGGACAGCTTAAATCTGACACAAGCTGAGTGAGTTTCTGACAGAACAACCATCCCAAAAGTACTATTTGCTTGAGAGAGAAGCAATCTAGAAATTCAAAAAAAGAGCTCTGTCATTACCCTCTTGGCCAATGTAAGTCTGTTCACCAGCCTGCTCTCATTCTGCAGAGAATTATTCTTTTCCCCTCTCAATAAATATACATCTTTGCTGCATTTTCTATGTGTCTTTGCCAATTTTTTTTTCAGGACACCAAGAACCTGGAGGGAATTTATTTGGGACTCAAAAGCTAGTAACACAAACACATCTGTTAATTTGGGAGGAAAGAGTGCAGTGTAATTGGCCCAGCACTCAGTTGTCTGGGAATGGGCCACAGTCTTGTTAATAACACTAAGTTGATCCGAATATTGGCATTCAGATCAAAGCAGTTAATGGCAGCAACTGTGCCATCCCGGGAATGACAATGAAGTCAGCGACAATAACACAGTCAAAGACAAACTGGATATTGACAATAATGTACCACCCTCAGCTATAGAAAAAGAGATCTATTTACAATTACAAAGACAAGCCAAATATTGACATACATTAACTGTCAATTAAGTGTAACAACTATACTTCCACTGACAATAGAAAGAAGCTCAGTAATAATGGCATAGAGTTAACTAAGTATCTAACAGTTAATAATGTTTAATGGTTACACTAGTAAAGATGGAAGGGGTGAGAACAGAAGAATAAAAGCAGAAGTACAATTTTTAAAATAAAAAAGAGGAGAGAAAGATGAATTAAAGGACCCTATGAAGGAGTAAAAGGAAAACAATAGAATTAGATAAAATTAAGAGAAGGAACAAACAAGATAAAAGAAAAAAAGGAAAACCAGAGGAAAATAAAGGGAAGAGGGAAACTTAAAATTAAAAAAAGAAAAAAAAAAAAGCCCAGGGCCAGGGGTTTAGCTCAGTATCACAAGTACCTGTTTGGCAAGCGTGAAGTCCCGAGTTCAATCCCTGGTACAAAAAAACCCCTCAAAGAACCAATAAAAAACGAGCCCAGGAAACATTCTGCAGTGTTTTTGAATGAATGGTTTCTTTCCAAGATCTGCAGTCTTGGAGAGATGGTGAGTCACCGCTAAAACCTATTTGTTTCAATACTCACACTTATGTGTGAGTCCTGCACCCTCCCCTCCCTTTCCTGTTGAGCATGGCTGGTCAATAGTATCCACCCCAGAGCTACAGTCATCCCAGCAACTCACCACTTTCCTTTGTACACCCTGAGTCACGACTTTTTTTTTTGGCCTAAATTATATTCTGTTGGTTTGTGAGGCACTCCCCATGCTCCAGAGGTAAATCTGTCCATATGCCTCAGGCTGTGGCAACCCTTCAAGCTGTCAATCTTTGCTCACATTGGTAGAAAGGGAAACAAACAGACCACCAAATTCTGTGTTGGATGCGGGTAGTGGGCAGTGTTCAAGCAGACCGCTGAGCTTCACGTTGGCTCTTCCAGCCCCAGCCCCGCTGAAAGCCACACAGGCCAGACCTGGCTTCTTATCACAGAATGCAGGACCCCCACATCCTTTCAGCCTGATAAAGTGCTCAGGGAAGGGGGTCAACGGCCAGCCTACGCTCTCTCTTGGCTGTTTCCAATTGCCGTCTCCTACCCAGTTACTGTGGTAGGGTTGCACCAGAATCCCTGAGATATAATTGTTGTGCAGTTGTTCTGTGTCTCAGGGTGAAACAAGTAACCCTTCCCAAATGGCTCCTGATTTAAGCCTCCTGAGTATGGTGGGTGCCACACTGGATTTCTCCTCCCACTCAAGTCTGCTAAGCAGAAGGAGTTATTGCAGCATAAAACCCCATGTTGTGCTTGCAGTCTGCAATCATCACGGGCTGTTCCGGAGCTAGCACTGCTGGTGCAGGCCGCTGCCGGCCCTCTCCGGGTTTTACCTTGTGTTGGTGGAGACAGGCGTCCCTTCCCAAGAGCCAGGATCAACTTTGTGAGCTGCTTTGCTCTTTTCTCTGCATTATACTGTTTTTCTAGCTTCTCTGTAGTTTCTAGCTTTCCTGTTACCTCCTTCCTAATTCCTGGTGATCTATTTTCATTCTCTCTCTCTGTCTCTCCCTCTCTGACCCTCTTTCTGTCTCCCCCCACCTCCTCCAACCAAGTTGCTGTTTTCTGTGTATCTCAATTTCAGGTCCCAGAAACACTGTATTTTGCTGCTGGTGTCTTGGTTTCCCTCATTTCTTTTCAATACATGATAATCCTTGAGTGACACGAGCCTTTTAATTTACTTGTTCAGTGCTAGATGATTTTGCATTTCTATAGGTATTCTTGATATTTTGTTATGATTTAAGTATGAAATGCCCCCCTACCCAAAGACTCACACTGAGGGCTTGAGCCCCAAAGCAGCAGTGCTCAGAATGGGATCTACAAAGCTGACTGGATCATGAGGGCAGTTGATTGATTAATTCCCGCATGAGTTCATAGCTGAATGAGCTGCTGGGAAATGAGGGTCAGGTGGAGGAAGTGAGTCACAGGGCACATGGCTTCCCCAGCCTTTCCCCTCCTCTCTCAGCCTCCTGCCCTATTCTCTGCTTCCCAGATGCCATGAGTTGAGCAGTCTTCTTGTGCCAGATCCTTTTGCCTTGGTATTTCTGCCTTGAAATTGGTCAAACATGAAATCTGTAACCATAAACCAAAGTACGCTTTTTTTCTCACTTAAATTGTGCTGGCAGTGGAACGATGATCAAAGCACCCTACTGCAAGACATGCTTAAGATAGAGCCAGTTTAATTATTTTAAGGCTACTTTAAGGTTTGTTATATAGAACCAGAGCAGCATTTTTTGTTAAGGGCTAGTTTTTCCCCACCTCTGAGGCAAACACTTCTGTGCACTCTACTTAACTAGGAAAAGCCCATTCTAGCTAGTGAAAGCAGGCATTATTTTCTTTTCTTGCATGAACTGTGGGGATTTTTCCTTCCAATCTTTCGTGGAAAATAATTTTATCTTATACTTGCACCGGTCAGTGCACAGTGGAATACTCCAGGGACCTTCTGCAGATTTCGGGAATTTTATCTCTGTCACCTCTCCTTTCAAGTGATCTCCCTTGCAAACAAGACCCCATGGCCTCACCCCTCATGGTTTGCTTTTCATCTTTTAGGAATTACAGTTCTTATCCAGTGCCTCAAAAGGTGTTGTTTTTATATTTGCCCAGTTTGTTAGTTGTTTTCACGGCAGTGATCTAGATCCTACCATCTACTTGGGACCCTCTCTGAGTGGCGATTCCTGTTGTGGGGTGGGCTGCCGTCAGCTGTTTGGGTTGCTTTGCCTCTTTTAAACTCCCATGCATATCTTTTGCTCAATCTGCAAGTCCCGTCCTGCAAGTTGACTTTTTGCTTCAGGGTGTATGTTCCTCCTCTTTTTCCAGTTACTTGTGTTTTTAGCTGATCTTCTCTGAGTCTCTCCGACCCGACTCCTCTATTCAGCCACGTTGCTGAAATGAATCTGGGCCATTAATCCGTCTCACTCAGAACAGGAAGTCTGAAATGTTCATCTTTGTAACTGAAAACTTCAAATTTCTGTTAACCATCCAAGTGGGGATTTTATGAGTCCAAAACTTTGCAGCGTCAACACATTCAATCCCCTGTGAGTTGCCTGTTTTCTTGGAACTCCTTGCAAACACCTTGGCAGCTGACAGACGAGGGAAGATCCCAGAAAACGTTCTGTGCTTGGTGGAGTGCGTGGCCAGGCTCATTTCCCACTTCATCACCAGCCAGTCTGGAGATTGTTTTCTTGAACAGATAAAGCAACTTCTTTTTCTGTAGAGGATTGTGGTTGCTCACAAAACTTAATTCCTTCCAACACTTACGAGGTTGCTGATCTGTTTGCTTTTGGTCCCAGGTATTAATCATAACTAAAATTCTTTCCTAGTCATAGTGTTCTGGATTCCAGAGTTTGCTTTCTTAGACCTTCCCCTTGCCTCTCTCTCAGGGTAAAGACGGCTACTTTGAGCTTTTCCAGCCCAAACAAGGAGGTGAAGTTGACATTTTTGCCCTTTCTTTATTCTACTGGTGAGTTTTATGGAAACTTGATTGCTCAAGGGTTTTAAAAAAATCCTAGTTTTTTCTACTTGAAACTTCAAAATTCTGACTTTTTCATGACTTCAAGGCTCCCAATATTTGGAATGTCTCCACTTTATTTCGTTGCTACTTTGACATGGGCCAGTTCTTCTCTGAACACGCGTCATTCCTGCAATCCTTCATCCAAACAGCCAGGTACAGGAAGGGTCAAGTGATTGGTGATACATATTACATAGTGTGGTAGGAAGGGCCCTCACCAGACAGAAGAGCTAAGCCAGTGTATTCTCTCTGTGTGTTTCTCTGTCTGTCTCTCTCTCTGTCTGCCTCTTCCTCTCTCTGTCTGCCCCACTCTAGAAACACAAAACCACCAGTTGGAGTTGTAGGGGAGCCATGTCTGTTACAGGGCCAAGTGCAAGTTTAGGTCTGGGCCATGAAGGCTCCTTAGAGAAAAGAGCAGATGCACAGAGTGAACCTGAGAGGAGGGAGGTTCTGAAGACCCCGAGGGCCCGAGGGGAGATCCTCTGACCTTGACCTTTAGGGCCTGCCTTGATCTGTGACTCTGCTGGGCTCCTCTCTCCACGCAGAAGTCCATAGCCCCAGCCGGTGGGCCTGACTGGAGTCTGAGAACTGACTGCTTTGCCCCATTTACTCTAGGATAAGCCAACAACAGCTAAGCCCTTCTCCAGCACAAACACTGGGAGGCTGAGCCTGCCTGACACCGTCCACTTTGCTGCACAGCTTGGGTATCACCTTGTTGTAAGACTCAGAGACCCCTCAGGCAGAGGCGGTCTTGCCTATGTCTCTACTAGTGGCACCCAGCAAAGGGCAGCAGGTGCCTGGCGAATAAACATTCCTGAGTGTAAAACTGAGCAAACCAATCAATGAACAAGGATCTATGCAGGGCCTCCACTCTGACAGAACTTGGTGTTTCCAGTCCGTGAAAATCTGCAGAAGGGGACAAAGTGTGGAAGGAAGGAAGCCTCCTGAGGCCACAAAATGTGGCGTGGGTGGGGTGGGTAGGGTGGGTCCTTTCTGGAGCAGGAGCTTCCACTGTGATTAAGAAGAGCCTCCTGGGCTCCATGCCCAGGCACTCTCTTTGTGTTGCAGTGTGAGGTCTCTCCTTGCCTGAGTTTCTTAGTTACAAAGTCATTGTAAAGGGTCCTAGGCACCTGCTATGTGCCACACACCATGCTGGGCGCAGAGGGCTCAATACTATCAGCACAGGCTCTACCCACATGGGCTTTCTAGCTAACTCACGATCACATGATTCACTAACTGTACACAGTATGGAAGCCTGCCCAGCTTTCTGTCCAAGAGCACTTTGTTTTCATCTTGGGTAATGAGCAGTGCTCTTCTGTGGAAAGGCAGGTTTCTTCTTCTTTGCCCTCTCCTGGGAAAGGAGTCAAACTCACTTCATTTCTGGGGTCATAGCCCTTCCCAAAGTAGTCTTGTGGGATAAAAGGTAAAACTAGAATAAAGAGAAAACTAAAATGTACCTGCTACCTGTCAGTCCTGCTTGTCAACTCTTGTACCTGGTAGTCTACGAACAGAATTATAAGACATTTGTCTCAGCAGAGAACAGAGGACCCTGTCATCGCAGGGTAGCACCATGGGAGGCTGGCAGGGTGCTGAGTAAACACTTATCATCCAGTGGGTACATTTCCCCCCAGCCTTGCTTCTCCTGCCTCTTTGCCCCATTTTTTCCCATATATTTTCTAGACTATGTGTCTGTTTGACCATCCTATAACAAACCCTACAGAGATGGATTATTCCCCGCCTTGGTTTTCTAATCTTTAAATACATGGCCAATGTTTCCCCAGAGAAAATTTGTTAAATCCATTGATGCTGAAGAAAGGCCCAAACAGGTCATTTGATGTGATGATTACATCTTTAACTGAAAGATTGTACGAAAGAGCTCCCAAGAAGCACCTGAGAGCAAACTCCAGCTTGGGGCCACTGCCAGAGGGGTAAACGGTCTCTTGCGACTGCCTGCCGGCACTTAAAGCAGCTACTTGTGTGCACCTGACCACTGACCAAGCAGAATCTCTGTGATATCCATGGAATGTGGGTGGCTATGTGTGGGCCGGGATGGCCTTGACATGTTGCAGTGGGTGAACGCTTTTGTAACGTGGATGAGTCTTTATGTTTCTATCCCTGTGCGGAAGAGCAGAGCGAGCCACATAGCTTCCTCCTGTGATAGGGTGGGATCAGTAAAATCTAGTTTCCATCAGCTGGACTGACCTCTGTCTTTACACAGCATCCAAGCCCTGACTGAGGTCTTGAACATGGGCAAGAGGCAAAATTTAAGCACCCTCTATGGTGGAGCTGTATTTAAAAAGGCCCCCTGGAGCTTGGTGGAACTGACTTCAGCCTGGGCGCCAGGTGACTGTCTCCTTGGGGAGTGGGTGGGCGCCAGGAGGCTGACTCATGGTTTTCTCCTGGGACCATGACTCCCCTTGACTCCCCTCATCTCTCTCAGTTCCATTCTCATCCTGGCACAAGTGTCAGTGGCTCCCTCTCTTAGTCACTTATACCTGCAACTTGCAGAAGAGGTTTATTTTGGATGAGGTTTCATAAGTTTCACCCCTTGTATGGTTGCCTGGCTCCAGGCAGAAGCAGCATGGAAGAAGGATCCGATGGAGGAAAGTTGCTCAACTCATGGCGTCTTGGAAGCAGAGCCAAGCCTGCCTTCCAGGCCATGCTGCTACAGACTCATCTCAGATCAGACGCCACCTATAGAGCGCCCGCTCTAGGCCTCACTGTGGCCCAGAGGAGCTATGTTTGCAATCCCAGGGGAAAGCTATTGGAATTCTAGTAAATAAATTCCAATCTACCACTTCCAGCACAACCCTTGGGGAGAATAAAGACGCACAGATATATCTGTAGTTCTAGGGACCAAGGTGGTCCTAAGTCTAGTTGGAACACTGGCTAACCAGCATAAAGGCCACGAGCTAGGGCTGAACCTGTGTTTTATTAATTTGTGAAAGGGTAGTAGCTCGGGTTGAGTGACTGTGAGAATGGTGGAAAGTGCATGAGTGCTCTGAGCTGGGCTAGGCAGCAGGCACAATAGCCCCCCTGCAGTATGCAGAAAGAGTACTGGATTCTGGTGGCAGGTAGCCTTTAAGTTTGGGGGAATCTGTATAACATAGTATCAGGAATATCTCGCAGTTTTGGGCAGTTGCCTCAGCTTTGATGTCTGGCTTCAGGCCCTGGGACGTCATGGACTCTTTCTCAAACCTCAGTCCCAGCCAACAGCGCAGCGTCTGCTGGCCTAGCTCCTGGCTTAGTAGAAGGTGGGGCAGGACTGAACTGCTGCCCTGCCTCAGAGGCTACACACCAGCACCTGGGCCAGACCCATTTGCATTGCTTGAAGCCAGCTGAGGAGGTACAGCATTACCCTAGCTGATTGTACCTATCAATACATGCACTTAGGGACAGGCTTAGCCAAAATGGAGACCAATGGTCTTCTTTTTAGGACAGCTGTCTGGTGGTGGTCCATTCATGCCTTTCAACACAACCCGGCTACAGTACTCCTATAATCCAAGCGCCTTCCAAACACATGAAGTTTTAGATCTAAACCATAATATTCCCCCTCCAAAGGACCACTCCACCCTCCTGAGTACAGAGGTGAGGCTGGCCTACTCAATCTTAGCCTGTGAGGAAATATTCACAAACAGAAAACCAGGGCAGTTTATGCAGTAAAACCCCAGAGGTCCTCTAAACAGTGTATCAGTTCCAATGTGCTGAAAAATCAGTTGAGATTCTCGTTAAAATTCATATTCTGATTTTTAAAAAAAACCCTCATATTCTGATTAAAAGGGAACTCCAGTTTGTGTCCACACTGCCAGACTACTAAGCACACTTTGAGTAATAAGTTTAGGGAACGGCCACGAGGGTTTCTGGGAGCTCAGCTTCAAACTCAGATTTGGGTTCGATGTTTTCTCCATGCTCTGTGCAAAACCTGGGTACTTCCTCATACCTCACGGTGAGTCTGGTCATACTTTTTACTTCCTCCACATAAGGGCTGATCAAAAAATAGAGTGTTTAAAGTTTTAAAATACTTGAGCATTACAGTAAATGGCACATAGCCATTAAACCCTGCAAAATACTCCCTTTGCTATGAACACACATCCCATTGTTCTGGCCACTTTCTGAAGCATCCTGGAAGTCCTTTTTTGTGAGTGTCCTTTCAAGGTGTGATTTAAAAAATGCAGAGATGCCAAGTGAATCCAGTGGAACGACAGGCTTGTAAAAACATTATGGTGTATCTTCCTCCACCTCATTCTGTGCAACTTACAGCCAACCAAAATGGCTATGAAAGGTAAATATTTTAAATCAGTTCAGTACATCTGGGTAGCCATGACAGCACGTCTGAAGAAACTCACAAAAGGGGACTTCCAGAATTGCTTCAGAAGGTACCAAGAATGATGGGATAAGTACTTCAAAGCAAGGGGGAATATTTTGAGGGGGATGATATGTCTTTTATGTAACAAACTTTTTAATTTGCTAAAACTATTTTTAAGAAGTCTTTTATCTGATGATTGCCAACTACCACATTTTTTTGTTTTCTGCATTAAGGCTTTTAAATTGCTTATGGTAGGTAGCTTTATTACTAGTGTCAAAACCTCTTTAGGAAATGACTGATTTTCAGAGATGTTTTCCAGGCATAGCTGGCTTTTGGCCTATGAGTCTGTTCCAGGATCCTGACTCTTTTGTTTATTAGGGATAAAACATTTCAGCCTATTTGGCTCACTAACTCTTAGTTCTTAGGTACTGGGCTATAATACTGTTTATGACTCCTAGTAATATTGTTTATGACAATCTAGGGATTGGCACATACGGAAGATTAATTGATTACAATTATGTCACCTTGGCTAAAGTAGTATAAGCAGTAATAACAATAGCATCAAACAGAGAATGGAAAATGACAAACTGTGATAACTAACAATTTGTCATCTTTAATCACAGGTACAAGATTTGTAGTTATTAAACAAAATCTAAAATAAATCATAAAGTCATATATCATAAATATGCATTTAATAAAGTACTTTTTTTTGGTACCAGGGATCGAACTCATGACCTCATGCTTGCCAGGCAGGTGCTTGAGCCACTGAGCTAAGCCCTTGGCCCTTAATAGAGTAATTTTATGTGAAAGGGAGAAAATTTAAAAAGGAGAAAAGGAAAAAATACAGAAATGAAAGGACAGAAAGAGATTAGAAATAAGGCTGAAGGACAAAGAAAAATTACCTAAACCTCAGGAAACTTGTGAAGAAGACAGGAAGGAAAGAAGGAAAAACAAAAACAAAAGCAAAACAAAACAAAAAAACTTAAACCAATTTCCACACTGACAAAAAAGCAAAAACAACAGAAAAAATCCAAAAAAAAAAAAAAAGCAAAGAAGAGAAAAAGAAAGAAGGAAATTTCTTTGTGATTTCAAGTCTGCAATCTACAACTCTGTGGCAGACTCCAATTCAATGCATGACTCTGCTCTCATTGGTGGACAAGGGAGAGCCCAGAAACAAGCTGGATAATCTCAGGAGGCCCAAGTAGGATTAGAGTGGGATCCCGGGTCTGGAACTACCTCTGATTATAGGGATGGAGCCTGACACTCTGGGTGTCTCTTGCCGGCCTGACCATGGCTCCCTAACCCTAGACATCTCCTAAGGTTGCCCCTCATCCAGTCACATGAGAGTGTAACACTGGCAGCCCTCCGATGAAGCCAACCTGCAGTGTTCTGAGTCCCAGGTTCAGCTGGCCTCTCCCTAGTTCCGCAGCCCACCAAGCAGTCTCTCCAGGGCATGCGGCAGTCTCTTGGCCTGGAGTTACTCACCAGATCTTGCAGCACACAACATCCACTGCTCCATTCCACGGGTGCGTTTCTCCCTGAAGCCCCCTGGAGCTGCTTGCTTTCCTCTAGAAAGAACTAAATGTTCCTTTCTCTCATCATGAGCCAGGAGCTGGGGAGAAAGTGTAGACTGCCCGCTCCTTTTTCTGCTTGTGCCTCTACCTTCTTCCTTACGCTACCTTTTCTCCTTACTGCTTGCAGAAAGGACTTCCCAGAAGCCCCTAGGAAGCTTGTATCCTGAAAGTGTTCATATTAGCCAAAGTGATCTAGAGATTCACCAGAGTCTCTAGCAAAATCCTAGTGGTCATTTCTTGTAGATACAGAAAATTTCATTCTAAAACTTATACAAGAATTTTAACGGATCCTGAATGGCCAAAACAATTTTGAGAAAAAGTTTTTGGTGAGCTCATACTTCCTGATTTCAAACTAAAATACAAAGCTACCGGAATCAAAAAAGATGTGACACAGCCATAAAGATAGACAAATAGACTGATAAATAGACTGATAAAGACACCAGAAAAAAAACTCTCACACATGTGTACAAGTGGTCTTTGACAAGTATGCTAAGATCACTCAAAAGAAGAAATAGGGTCTTCAACAAATGGTGTAGATATTCACAGAAAGGGTAAAGTTGGTTTCTCATCTCACATCATATAAAAAACTAACCCAAAATGAATCAAAACAGCTGGTGTTGTGAGTGAAGGCCTACAATGCCAGTGCTAAAGGAGACTAGCAGAAGGATCACAAGTTCAGTCCTACCTGGGCATGTTTGCCATATCTTGTCTCAAATTTTAAAAGAAAAAATGGCTTGAGATGTAGTTTGCTGGCAGAGTACCCTTGAGATTTGGCCCCTGCTACCCATCCTTGTAAAGATATAATACTTTAATCATAAAATTTCTGGAGCAGGGCCAGGGATTTAGCTCAGTGGCACAAGCGCCCGCCTAGCAAGCATAAGGTTGTGAGTTCAATCCCCAGAACAACAACAAAAAAATTCCTAGAGAAAAAAACTAGAGGGAAAGTTCATGACACGATTTGGCCATGATTTCTTGGATATTACCACAAAAATATAGGCAACAAAACAAAAGTCAATAAACAGGACCACATCAAATTTAAAAATGTTTGTGCAGTAAAGGACACAGTTAAATTGAAAGACACCCTAAAAATGGGAGAAAATATTTGCAAATCATGTATCTGACAAGAGGTTGATATTCAAAATATATAAGGAATTCATACAACTCAGTAGGAAAAAAACCAAATCATCCTCTGCAAAAACAGTCAAGTGACTTGAGTAGACACTTTCCCAAAGAAGACAGACATATGGAAAGTATCGGGCAGTTTAAAAGATGTTCAGCATTACTAATCAGAGAAACACAAATCAAAATCACAATGAGATACCGCCTCTATTAGGATGGCTATTATTAAAAGACAAGAGGTGTCGACATGGATCAGGGAAATAGGAGCCCTTCTTCATTGTTGGTGGGAACGTAAGATGGCACAGACATGATAGAAAACTATATAGAATTTTCTCAAAAAAATTAAAAATAGAACTGTTTTACAATCCGGCAACCCTACTTTTGGATATATATGAAAGTAAATCAGGTTCTCTCAAAGGGATCTCTTTTTCTATGTTCACTGCCTCATTGTGTGTAACAGCAAAGCTGTGGAAATAACCAAAGTGTCCCTTGACGCATGAATGGATAAAAAATATATTATTTTGCAGTGCATTGTGGAAATCAGTGTGGAGATTCTTCAGAAAGCTAGGATTAGAGATTTCATTTAACACAGCTATCCCACTTCTGGGTATTTTTCCCAGAAGAACTGAAAACATCATACCACAGTGGTATATGCACTCATGTATATAGCAGCCCAATTTGTAATAGCCAGATCTTGGAAACAGCCCAACTGCCCATCAATTAAAGAATGAATAAAAAAGTTGTGGTATTTTTATACAACGGGGTACCCCTCAGCTAGAAAGAAAGATTGCATCAAGACTTTGATAAGTAAATGGATACTACCTGAGACCATACTCATAAGTGAAATAAATCAAACTTATATGTGTAAATACCATATTGTCTCCCTACTGCAAGACATTGAGAATTTATATGCGTTCCAAAATCTATAAAGAATTCTGTGTAAGAGTAAGAAACTGTTCAAAGATGAAAAGTAATTAGAATAAGGTAAAACAGGAAAGAAGGAAGAGAAAAGAAAAAAACATAAATTTGCATATGCATATATGATAGCTTAACTGACTATACTACTAATTGTCTTAGTTATTGGAAAAGAACAGTTAATACTCATATGTTTAGATCAATTTTACATGTCTGTATCTGTTTATCTAAGCAACCCTCTTGAAGTAACAATATACAATATTACAATCATTGTCAAATTCCTATCATCTTGTTTTGTAAACCTATATTGTTATTGTATTTGGTTTATTGTTGTTTGTTTGTCTGTATTGCTTTTTCGTTTTTCTTTTCAATATCATTTGAATCTTAAATAAAAAAAATATATGCAGTGGAAAATTACTCAGCCATAAAAAAGAAAAATCCTGTCATTTGCAAAACATATGTAGATATTTTATGTATAGCCCCTAAAAAATATTTGAACTTACCAGAAACAAGGAAAAGAACAGTGGTTACCAGGCATTAAGGGTATGGGAAATGGAGAGGTGTCAGTTAAAAGATACAGTTTTTCAGTTATAAGATGAACTAGTTCTGGGGATCTAATCTACAGCATGCATGGTTATAGATGTGTTCAGCAATTTGACTGTGGTAATCATTCACCATGCATATGTATATCAAATGACCACATTGTCCACCTTGAATGTATTCGATATTTGCTTGACAATTCAATATTCCTAAATAACAAAAGAAAAGTAAACCAAGCACAATGAGATATTGCTTCATGTTATTAGGATAGCACCTATCAAGAGCATAGGAATGAATAAGTTTTGGTGAGGATACAGAACTCTTGTGCACTCTTGCTAGGCTTGTAAGCTGGTGCTAACCATATGTTACCAAAGAATCACCAGATGCTGTGGCAATTGTCTCTGTCTAAAAGAAATGGAAGCATGGTCACAAAGAGACATTTGCAGAGGGCAGGATATAGAAGCAAATGCAAAGTTCACTGACAGATGAATAGATAAACACATATGCCACAGCCTTAAACAGTCTTAAACATGAAGAAAATTCTGTCATAAGCCAAAACATGGGAGGGTACTGAGGACATTATGTGATGTGAAATAGGTCAGTCACAAAAAGACAAGTACAAAAGTATAGGAGATATCTAAAGTGATCAAATTCAAAGACAAGGAAGGCAGAATGATGCTTATCTGAGACTGCAGGTTGGGTAAAGAGAGCTGCCTAATTAATACAGAGTTTCAGATTCATGTGATAAACACTTTTGAATATGTTTCATAAAATGTGAAAATACTTAATATAACTGAAATATACATTTAAAAAGGTTAAGATAGTAAATTTTATGTTATATGTTTTTTACCATGAGAAAAAAGCATTCAAAAATGGATTGAAAAAAATGAGATCACTACATTTTAAAACCAGTAGCTTATAGCCAAATGTGTACTCAGAGGAAAATTTTTAGCTTTACAATGTATGCTTTAGAAAAAAAACACTGACAATGAGCTAAACTCTAAATTCAATAAACTAAAAAGGAAATAAAAATATAAACTCAAAAGTAATATAGGAATATTTTAAGAGTCAGTATGAGCAGAAACAAAAAGAATATGGTTAAAAAACAGAAATGATCGCTAAAAATAAAAACTAGGGGGTTTTGTTTTTGTTTTTCTTTTTGGTACTGGGGATCGAACTCACGACTTTGTGCTTGTCAGAGAGGCACTTATGCCGCTAGTTTTTCAAAAAAAGCAAATCTCTGACAATATTTGATAAAGGAAAAAATAAGAAAGAACTTTATAAGCAATGTAAGAATAAGAAACAGTATCATTACAAATGGCAAATAAATACATGAAGAAATGTTCACCATCACTAGTCATTCGAGAAATGCAAATTAAAACAGCACTCAGATTTCATCTCACTCTAGAAAGAATGGCTGCCATCAAGAAATCAACTGATAACAAATGTTGGTGAGGCTGCAGCGAAAAAGGAACCCTGCTCACTGTTGGTGGGAGTGTAGACTGGCTCGACCACTATGGAAATCAGTATGGAGATTTCTCAGAATACTATGATTGGAAGTTCCATTCAATCCAGCTATTCTTCTCCTGGGTATTTTCCCAGGAAACCTGAAAAGGTCATGTCACAGTGATATATGTGCACCCATGTTCATAGTTGCACAATTTATAGTAGCTAAATCATAGAAACAATTAAGATGCCCACTAACTGCAGAGTTGATGAAAAAGGTATTTTTATACAATGGACTATTACTCAGCTATAAAAAAGGATGATCTTGAGGCCTTCATAGGCAAATGGAGACAACTTGAGACTATCCTCATTAGTGAAATAAATAAGAATCATATTTATAAATATCACATTGTGTCTCTAGTGTAAAAAGTAATAAGAAATGTAGGAGTAATAAAACCCAAAATGTGTAATTGCTATAAAAGAGAGGAAAAGAAAGTGCTCTAAAGGATATAACTGCATGTATGTTTAAATGTGTAGGGCTGATAATCATATTACTAAGTTGTTGTTAAATAGTTGAACAGAATTGTTTGCAGTCTTGCTGTTTGAATGTCTATTTTGTTTGCTTTACTTTTGTAACTTAAACAACTATTTCTAAGAGGATAATATGTAATTTATCAACTAGTGATTTTTTACTGCTTATTTTTTTGAAATTCTGTATTATTTCTACCCTTTTTCTGTTTTGGTTTCTTTCTCTTTAAATAAAATTTAAATAAGAAGAAACAGCATCATTTGTGAAGATATATATACATACACACACACACATACACATGTGTGTGCATGCGCACATGTGTGTGTGTGGTCTTCCTATGTAGTCTGGGCTGGCCTGGCCTTGAACTCATTATGTAGCTCAGGCTGACCTCAAACTTGTGATACTTCTTCTGCCTCTTGAATCCTGGGATTAGAAGCCTGTGCCATCACATCTAACAACACAATTTTTTTTATATCATGAAAGTATTTAAGTGTGACCTTATATCAAAATTAACCTGAAAAACTGAATATATATATATATATATATATATATATATATATATATATGGATGTATTTTTTGGAAAATAATTTGAGCAGTGACTATATAAGCGTATGCAAATATCAAATGTCATCAAACTAAATCTTTAGTATCTGTGCATCTCCCTGCTTAGAAATCATACTTTAATTCAGAAACATAAATAGCATAAATGCATTATCCTTCAATGATTTCCCTCTCAGGAAGTGCTGAGGTCATACACTATACAAAGAAATTTTACTAAGCTCTCAAAAACCAGATAACAACTACGAACTTGAGAATTTACAGGAAATTTCTCCATCTAGGCTTGTCTTGGAATCCCAGCTGAGATTCCAGTACCAGAGCAGCTAGCAGCCCTGCCCTGATAGGAAACAAGGGAGCTGGGTGTGGCCGTTTGGAATGTATCTTCTTTTACTGAGGTGAGAAAATAATGCCTAGTGGTCTAACCCATGACCAGCACACTCTCACAGGGGTCTGTCAGGCTCCTCTGTGGCTCTGTTTGACCCCTGTCTGGTGTATGCCTGCTTCTTTGTGTCTCTGCTGCCATTCCAGTGAAAATCCACCTTAGGCGGGCAGCTCTGGTTCTTCAATCCACCACCACAGTAAGAAACAAGGTCAAAGATTTTTTACTTACATGTCCTGGGCAAGAGGGCACAAGGTGTTAGGAGAGCAGTCTCCAATCCTCGGGTCACACGAGGCAGAACTGAGAGACCAGGCGAGAAAGAAGAGGAGTTGGCAACTGACTGTATACAGGGAAAGAGGGTGGGGGTCATTTCAAAGGCCTGGGCAGAGGAGCAGCAGGAAAGCAGGGCCTATTCTGCTAGGCTAGGAGTTGCCTGTGAGCTTTTATCTCTGGCCAGTGGTCTGGGCCACGTGGGTGTGGTGTAGAACCTCAAACTGTGTTAAGGGTGACTGAGCTCTGCCTCTAGCACTTGTATTCAACTGGATGACCAGGCAACAGAAAACTATAAAAGATCATATGCCCTGAAGCCATTAGAGGTGTAATACAGTAGAATCAGGGTGTCTAGTGCTGTGCTCTATCCCCATTACCACAAAAACAAAACAGAAACAGCGCTTAAGTTGGAAAAAGAAAGGAAGGAAAGATGCAAGGAAGGAAGAAAAGAAAAAGAGAGGGAAAGGAAGGAGAAAACCAGAGAGAAGCATTTCTCAGAAAGCTAAGACGCCATCACGGTAAGCGGCAAAGCACTAGAAATGTCCCCTGTAAAGTAAAAAACAAGGCAAGGCTGAAAGCTCTTGCGGTTAATACTGAGCATTGTGCTGGAGGATTTTGCCAAAAGGCAGAGCGCGGGGAGGATAATATATAAACCCAGATAAAATAGACAAGATATCAGTTACTTGTGGTAACATAATGAGAAACATGTTTAGAAAATTTCATAAAACCTGTTGTAATCCAACATTGAATACTGTAATCCAAATATGTAATGGCTTTTCTAATCTTCCTCACAATTCAGAAAGTTGCATTTGTCATCCTATTGAAATGTTATTGGAATCCTGGCACGTTAATTCCAATCGACCACCTCCAATGTGACCCACAGTGAGAGTAAAGACACCAAGACATATTCAAAGTGAAGGGCAGCCAAGGGGTCCTAAGTCTGATCCAAGTGAGGATATGTGGACAAAGGCCTTGATCCAAGGCCTCTCTCAGAGTTTATTGTCTCATGAAGAAGGAAGTGGTTCAAGGATTGAGTGACAGGAAAGATGGTGAGAACTACACGAGGAACTTGAGCTGGCTAGCCAGGTAGGGAGGAAAACATCTTTGCAAAATGCAGGGAGAATGACATGCAGATTTCTGCATAATTCAATTAAGGTAGCATTTGAATTATTTTAAGAGGCTGTTGCTTCAGTTTCTGAAATGTAAACTTTTGTGCCCTAGGGGCTCGTAGCCTCTTCTTTTGGGGCTTTAACCCAAATGACCTTTCTTGGAGTTGACTGGCTCTGCCACCCCACTGCATTTGGATCTTTTACAGAGAGTGTTATGCGAGGAAACAAGAGACTATCGGATTGGCCCCAAAGATTACATATCAGCACTTCAGCTGGCATTATTTACATTGCTTAAAGTCAATTGGAGAAAGAAGGAAATAGCATAACCCGCTCTGTACATCTCAGTCTATGGAAATAAGACTAATCTTGCAGCAATTGTTCTGTGTTTAAGGAAAATCACTCGGATTGTCTCCTATAAAACCAATTGATAAACTGTCAGAACAAGTAAGAGATTATAGCCAGGCAGCCTAGAGCCAAACAAGAAAGAAGTCCGTGAGTTACACACTTTCATACTTGCAAATACAATTTTAGAACTCTACTGGAAATACCCCTTAGTTTGTCAAAAATCTATAAAACTTCCATTTCTAACTTCTATTTTGATTTCATAATGTACAATAATAGTAATAATAATAACAATTTTGGAATTGTTAAAGTCCTATATAAAGCAAACTATACAATTTTGGAAGACATGTAAAATAATCTATTACAATATACTGTGACACTGTATAGAACAATTTGGTTAATGTGTCGGTTCTCTAATATACAACTACAGTCATCCCTGAGCATGCCCTGGGAATGGTCATGGGATTCTGCCTTCCCTCCAGGATACCTAAGTTCCTGGATGGTCAATGTCCCTTATATAAAGTGGCATTTACCCCAAATATTGTCATGTATCTTTAAGTTGTCTTCATATCATTTATGATACACAATATAATATAAATATTAGGTAAATATTTGTTATACTTGACTCTTAAGAAATCATGACAGGGAAAAAGTCTGTGCCTATTCCATACGGAAGAAACTTTTTCAACTATTTCACTCTGAGGTTAGCTGAATCCATGAATGTGGAACACACAAATACAGAGGGCCATCTATATTGAGCATGATTACAACAGGAATGTTAAAAAATGTGTGTAAGAGGATTCAAGAGTTATCTGAAAGATGAAAATACAAGACAGATAAAAGTATGAGAATAGGCAAGATGATCTGAAAATAAGGGAAAATTACAGACTGAGGGTGTAGCCCAGTGGTAGAGTATGTGCTTAGCATGTGCAAGACCAGTCCTTCTTTAGGAATAAATCCAACAGAATCAAAAGAAAAAGTTGGTATCAAGAAGTAAGACACTGATTCAGATCTAAGTTGATAGTTACACTGAATGTAGAATGAAACCTGTACATAGCAGGGAATTGGGGTAATGGTGGACTATTTAACCAATGAGTTAATGGTGGAATATTTAAAACAATGAGTTGGGGACATAGTTATTCATTATAGAAGGAGAAACAGAATGTATCTGCTTTATCTATCCCTTCATAAATATAAATTCTGGGTAGATTTGAAAATTAAATATAAGACAAAGACATGAAATATCTATATAAGTACAGGGAGAAGCTAATCATAGCAATACATGCCTCTAATTCCAGCTACTCAGGAGGCTAAGGCGGGAGGATCACAAGTTTGAGGCCAACCTGGGCAATTGAGCCAGACCATCTCAAAGTAAAATTTAGGAAAGGTCTGGGAATATAACTCAGTGGTAGAGTACTTGGCTAGCATGTTAGCTTGTACCACTATTCCTGGTTTAAAAAAAGATTTTCATGCTAAAACTACAAAAGGAGAAAACTGTTAATGTTTGGTCTTATCAAAACTAAAGTTAAAAAAAAGCTAGTGATAGACTAGAAAAAATATTTGCACATAGTACCAGGTAATTAATATACACAATATATGAGAATTAGAGTGAAAAAGAAGGCAAAAAAAGATATGCCATCCAATGAAAAAGTAGGCAATGCTATAAGTAGGTAGTTCTCCACAAAAGATATTCAGGCAGGCCTCAAACTGCAAAAGAGGGACATCTACCTTTTATCGGAGGTACCAAACGTATCCCCAGAGAGTGAGAAAGTCCTTGTGTGGTGGGAGTTCTTTTCTTTTGCTGTTCCACCATCTGGCCCAAGACTGGAGTGTAGCTGTGAGAAGTACAATTACTAAAGCTGCAGTTGTAGCTTCCCAGCCGGACCAAACTGGGAATCCCAGGGAGACGGTGTCAGGCAGACTGCAGGAAAGAAGGCTGGGAAAGGAATGCCCACCCCAAATCTTATGAAATCTTGGGTTCACGTCTAACTTCACTTGCCAGGATTTGATCCTAAAAGCATCACACAGAGACTGGTCCTCTGGTTCCAGGACCCAGTCTGGCCACTGGGTGGCATAAACGCAGGGCAGATCGGAGAAGCTTTGAAAATGGGACTCATTTAAAACCACAAATCAGTATAATAGCATAATTAGTATAATTATCTATCTTTTCCCTTCTAATCTCTATTAGCTCGTCAGAAAGAATGGTTTGTGCTTTCATTGTTTGTTCAATTTTTCATGCGTGTGTCTTGTAACCTGAGCAACTACTTTGAAGATAACAAAACACAATATACTAACCATTGCTAATCTCCTATTATTTTGTTTTGAAATTCTGTATCATCATTTTTATCATCTTTAAAATAAAAAAATAAAATCAACCCCACAAGTTACACAGGGTTAATCTGAGCTTGCAACTCGAATCTAATTGAGTCTGATTTCCCCTAAAAATAAAATATCAACATTTTCTGGAGAACTTATGCAAGACTTAGAATCCCTTACATAATATTCAAAATGGCCAGGACACCACCCAGAATTGCTTGACATACAAAAACCTAGGTAAATCACAGCCACCATGGGAACAGATGGGCAACAAAATGCTACACAGTATGGCAAAAATATGGAGATTATCTAACAAAAACTTTAAAACAGCTGTCACTGAATATCATAAAAGAAAGGGTGGACACTCACATAATGAATGGAAGGACAGAAAGTCAGGATATAGGAGACAGAAAGAACTGCTACATGGAAATTGTAGAAGTAAATAATAAAATAAGCAAAATAAACTCTCAGCCATAATCCCAGAACTCAGGAGCCTAAGGCAAGAAGATCCATGCAAGGTCCACACCAGCCTGGATTACAAAGTGAGCTCAAAATCAGCCTGAACTGCATAGCAAGGCCCTGTCTCAAAAAGCAAAATAAATTTGTTTAAAAATTCTCATTAGATGGGGCAGGACGCAGAATGGAGATGACAGAGGAAAAAGTAATGAATTTGAAGATAGAGCTGGAAAAAGGATCTAATTGGAAGAACAGAGACAAAAAGTATAAATGGTAAGGGGCAGAACTTCCAGGGCTGTGGCGTAATAACAAATGGCCAGGAACTTGGGTCAACAGGATTGCAGAAGAGCAGGAAAAGTACAGTGTAGGAAAAAGAAATGAAGAGAAAAGCCTGAAACCTTTCCAAACCTGGCAGAAAATGTGTATTTATAGACTAAGAAGCTCGGTAAATCTGAAGGAACACAAACCCAAAGAAATCACTTTATTAAAAATCTCACATTTGAACTATTTGAAAAGTAAACACAAAGAAGAAATGTTGAAAGCAAGATATTCTTATCAAAGAACAAAAATCAAACAACTGGGTTTCTCATCAGAAATCAAGGAGGCCTGAAGGGAGTGGAAAATATTTTGAAAGTATAGTACTGAAAAAAAAAAAAAAAACTATTCTGTATCCTGACCATGATTGGTGGTTACAAAAATCTGTATTGAAATTCATTGAATGATAAACCAAAAAAAGGTCAATTTTCTATATGTTAACAAAAACTGGAAACTATAGACCACTATCACTTATAGTCACAGATATAAAAATCATTTTAAAATGTTACCATATGAAACTCAACAATATATAACAATAATGATATAGCCAAGTTTCATTGATTGACAGAATGTAAAACTGATATTACTAGGTAATTCAGCCGGATGTGGTGGCTCATGCCTGTAATCCCAGCACTTGGGAGGCTGAGGTGGGAGGATTGCTGCAAGTTCGAGACCAGCCTGGGCTACAAAGTGAGCTCAAGGCCAGCCTGAACTGCACAGTGAGACCCCGTCTCAAAAAAGACAAAAAAAATTACTAATTTGTCAAAAAATTGATTTCCTACATAACAGATTAAATGAAAAAAATATTCAGTCATATCAGTAGGTGTGCGCATAATACAACTCAATGTATATTTCTCAATAAAAAGTTTTAAAAGCCTTATAGCTGGATGGGGTGGCATGTGTCTGTAATCTCAGTTATTCCAACAGACTGAGGCCAGCATGTGCAACTTAACAAAACCATCTCAAAAAATAAGTAAATAAAAATTTAAGAAGGCTGAGGTGTAGCTCAGTGTTCAAATGCTTGCCTAGTGAAGCCCTGGATCTAATCCTCCTAATAATTAATATCATAATCTCAGTAAACTAAAATGCAAAAGGAATTCCTTTGTTCAATAAAGGTTATTCTTGCAAAATCTACAGCAGATAGCATCTTAATGATGAAATGTTAACACATTTCCTTTAGACATTAGGAAGAAAATAAAAGTGACTGTTCCTACAGGTTCCCCTTCCAGCATTCTACTGGCATTTCTAGCCAGTCCAGTAAGGGAAGAAAAATAAAAAGTATAACTTTCTGGTTTCTGGTCTAACATTTAAAGAGCTTGGAAGTCGTCATGACTCATTCTTACAAGAAAAAAAGCTGAGCAAACTGCAAACGAACAGCCCTTTTCTTAGATGAATAAGAGAACTGTGATCTTAGAGCAAACTGACATCCAAAAACCTGGTCAGACAGGCAAATACAGAATAAGAATTCACCAAGTAGATAAGCTACAGCTGGAAATGTTAAGAGACCCTCGAAGAATAACTGAATAATTTCTGGAAACTGTAAATACACTAGCTTGAGAGACACAAAATCCTGTGGGCCCAGGTTTAGGGAGGTCTCATGCTTGTGAGTTTTACCTCCAGAAGGTGCCCCTCTCCTCCGAGTTTCTCAAGATCAGAGAAAAGCCTGTTATATCTCAGGCAAAGAGAGCAGAAAAATAACCAACTTTCCAATATGCCCAGAGCATTCTCTTTCATCAATAAAGGCCCGACCTTAAACTACTCTATAATATACCAACCGGTGTGTTGGTGTACAACGTAATCCCAGCAGTCTAGGAGGCAGAAGAAGGAAGACCATAAATTCAAGCCTAGCCTGGGCAATTTAGCTAGATCTTGTCTTAAATAAAAGGGCCTGGAGATATATCTCAGTGCAAAGACTACAGGTTCAATTCCCAATACTGTAAAACCTTGGACTGCATGTAACTTGTTCTGTGGTTTCTTTAAGATGAGTAAAACATTTCTAGTTAATGCTAACTTAATAAAGGAACAATGTCTTGCAATACATGTAGAGTGTGATGCTGAAAAACACATGACCACAACTGAGCCAATGCCTCCACTGAATTTAGGATTGTGGGTGACTGTCTCCCAACAGCAACAGATGAGGTAGATCAGTAAAATGCAGGGAACAGTGCAAAATTTAGTAGCAAATCACCACTTTGGAAAGGCTATAGCAGGGCAAGTGATGAATCTGCTTAACAATGTGATGTCACGGTCCCATGAAATCCTCCAAAGGAGACAAAAGCAAGTGTCTTTGGATAAGCTCCTTGTTAAAGTTGCAGGAAAAGAAAAAGATTCCACTGAGGCAATACATAGTAGGGATTCCATTAGTAATAGGGAAAGCTGTCCTACATAATACCCACCTCTTTCTTGTCTCCCTCACAGGAGTCATGAAGGTTTTTGAAAGGTGCAAGTTGCTGGGAATGGTGGTGCACACCTGTAGTCCGAGTACTCTGGAGGCTGAGGCAGGGATGCAGCCACACGTTTGAGACCAACTTGGGCTGCATGGTTAGTTCAAGGCCAGCCTGAACTACACAGTGAGACCCTGTCTCCAAAAAGAGGGGAGGGAGGAAAAAATGCAACTTAAGTTGTGTGCTTTGCTTTGTATTTTCTTCACTATTTTGTGTTATATAGTATTGTAATAATTTTATATGAATATTTTGGGTTATGGAATGAATCATTGGAGTTTCCATTATTTTTTATGGGGAAATTCACTTTGAGATGCAAGTGTTTTAGATTACAAGCATGTTTCTAGAATTCTCACAAACCAAGCTTGTACAGAAAAAAAAGAGCATAATCAACATGTGTGTACTGGAGTTTAATTGACGTGGAGAGGAGAAATTCCCAACTCCAGCCTCCTGTAGCTCTTCTGGACCACTAAAGACAGGAAATGGTACTGAGCTGAGAAGCACTCCTGAGTATCAGAGCACAGGAGCACAGTTCTACTGAAAGATTGAGACCTAAGCACAGGAACACAATGTTCCCCCTTCCCCCTACTTTACATCACATCAATAGAGCCCTATAATAGCAGGACATTACTGCTCAAAATAGCAGCAGGCCTCCAATTCCACTTAAGGAGCTGGGGGACCGTATACCCCTTAGAATGACCACCATTAAAAAAATAAAACAAAATAAAAGTGTTGGTCTGGATGTGGAAAAAATGGAACTCTTGCGCATTCTCAGTAGGCATGTAAAATGGTAGAAGGGAAGGGAAAAACAAAACATCCATACTAAACTAAAAATAGAATTATCATATGATGCACAGCTCCATTTCTGAGTATATATAAAGGTCTGAATATAGAATGTCACCAAGATATTTCGACGCCAGGGATAATAGCAGTTCTATTCATAGTAACCAAAATTTAAAGTAACCAAAGTATTCATCAACAGATGAATGGATAAGAAAAAGATCACACATACATATTTGAATATTATCCAGCCTTTAAAAGGAGGAAAATTCGATCACCTTCTTCTATGTGGATAAACCATGAGGATATTATGGTGAATGACAGAAGTCAATAAAAAAAGAAACATACTACATGATTCCACTTATATGAGGTTTCTAAAGTTGTCAGAACTGTAGAGGCAGAAAGTGGAACGTGACTGCTGAGGGCTTAAAGAATAAGGAAGGGGTTACTACTTAAAGGGTACAGAGTTTCAGCCCTGCAAATGAAGAGCCCTGGGTGAGTGGTCATGCAGATTACATAGCATCATGTCAGTTTTATCCCATTGATGAACATAAATCCCATTGATAAAACTGGCTAGGATGGTAAATTTTATGTGAATTTTACCACACACACACACACAGGAAATGTATAGATGCACTAGATGAAACAAAATTATCATTATTTGCAGGTAATGTTGTTTACATAGAAAATCACGCAAAATCTACAGAAAAATTAATAGAAAGTTTATCATATTTACTGAGAAAAATAAATATAAAATGATATTTTTAGCAAGGTTTCTGAATTCAAGATCAATATCAAAAATTGATTGTATTTCTATATACTAGCAATAAATAATCTGAAAATAAAATTAATTTAACAATTCAATTTACAACACATCAAAAAGAGTAAAAGTAATAAATTTAACAAAATAAGCACAAATTTTCTACACTACATTGTTGAAATAAATTTTAAAAGGTCAAAATAAATGAAAAGTTGCCCTATGTTAATCAATCGAAGGGCTTAATTTTCTTCAGATGATTATAATAAACTACTACCTACAGAGTCACTGTGATCACAAACAATCATAGCTGGGTTTTTCCCCTAGTAATTGATAAGCTGATTTTAAAATTTATGTACAAATTCAAGAGACCCAAAATATCTAAAGCAATTTTGAAAAAGAAGAATAAAGTTGGAGGGCTCACTCTGATTTCAGAACTTGCTATAGTAGTCAAGATAGTGTGGAGCTGGCATAAGGACAGACACCCAGATCAATGGGAAAAAGCTGAGATTCTGGAAATAAACCCTAATTTCCAGTCATTTGATTTTGGGCAAAAAATTCTCTTCAACAAATAATTTGGAAACAACTACATATGCACAGGCAAAGGAAAAAACTGGACTCCTACCTCAGGTCACCTATAAAAGTTAACTCACAGTAGATTATAGATGTAAATATTAGGAATTAAAACTATGAAATTCTTTAAAGCATACAAGTAAATCTTTCCAATCATGAGTTAAACAATGATTTCTCATATACTATGCATAAATAAAACCAATAAAACAGAAGATTGATAATTTGGACTTCATCCAAATTATCTTTAAAAATAACATTTTTTCAAAGAACATTATCAATAAAGTAAGACCAAATCACAGACTGAGGAATATATTTGTACTAGACTCCATCTGTACTAGACTCCGTAGAGTCTAATACAGTGATGGCAACCTTTTAGAGACGAACGCCCAAACTGCAACCCAAAACCCACTTACTTACCAACACTGCAATTAAACCTGAATACTGAGGCTTCGGCTTAGGAAAAACAACCCATACATATTTTGTTGTAAAAGAAAAACACAGTAACACATGTGCGATAACTTTGCCACCACTGGTCTGGTATCTAGAACATGTAAGTAACTCTTAAACTCAGCAATAAATAAACCTATTTTTAAATGGAAAAAGAATTTGAAGAAGCATTTCTTTTTAAAAAGATACACAAATGGCTAACAAGCACATGAAAAAGATGCTCATCATTATTAGCCACTAGGCAAATGTGAGTCAAAAATGATAAAGTTACTACTCAGACTTTTTGTTTGGCTGTGATAAAAAGATAAGAAAATAAAAAGTGTGGGAGAAGGTGTGAAGAAACTGGAACCCTCATACATTGCTGGTGGGAATGCAAAATGGTGCAGCTATTTTAGAAAATACAGTGACCCTCAAGTTGCAACTAGCCTGGCATACATACAACTTGAGTTATGACCGGAATTTTAGTTTTAACTTGACCGAAGTCTTGAGTTATGATATGAATGCCAGATGCTTGTGCTTCCAGATGGTCTCAGATTTAACCCTTCAAGAGTTTTGGAATGACATTACAATATTCTTTCCTATATGGGGTTAACTTAGCAATTCTGGATCAGTGTCTTACTAAGGACATTAAGATCTGTCTGTAAATAGGGGAAAGACTTTGAAGGCTGGGTAGAGGTGCTTGAGCCTTCAACTGACAAGCTGAATTACAACCAATACTTGAATTCATAAGTCAAGGGTCTTAATTACTTTTTACTCATTGCTGAGACAAAATATCTGATGCTCAAAGTTAGGGAAGGAAAGATTTATTTCTTACAGTTCTTGGAAGTTTCAGTCCATACTCAGTTGGCTCCAAGGCAGCATGGCATGCTCTGGTAGCTGCAAACAGCAAGGCCGAACTGGCAAGAGAAAGAAACACACCTTCTTCCCACTGTTACATCAGATCCTGGCTCCACCCCTAGGTGGGTATAGCACTCACACCACCAATCCGAGTGCTAGACAGTAAACCAATCACAAACACATAATTGCATGAGGCTTGGGGGGTCACTGACATAAACTATGACAGGGCTACTGTAGTTTGAAAGTTCTTCAAAATGCTAAACCAAAAGTTATCACAAAATCTAGCAATTCTTAAGAGTTTATCCAAAAGAAATGAAAACGTATGTCCAAAAAAAACCTTGTACATATTTATAATAGCATTATTCATAATACCACAAAGTGTTAATAGCTCAATGTCCACCAAATGAGAATGGATTAAAAATGTGGTATATTTGTGCTTGCTTTGGCAGCACATACACTAAAAATGTGGTCTATCTATATTAAGTACCAGAGAATAATGGGAATCAATGAGCAAAACCACCTATAATTGTGAATACAGCTGCTATTCAACTTTAATTATTCAACTTTAAAAAGGAATGATACAAATATATGCTATAAACAGATAAACCTTGAAAGCATAATACTGTGAAATAAATGATTTGAATGTTGTGATCATTAATACAAAGTTGTCAACTTCTTTAGATTAAGAAACAACTACCAAATTAGCAAAACACACACTGTGTGTGTTGTGGAGATACAACGCTGGGTACTACATACAGTTCCTGGTCTGTTCCTCTCCAGCACTATTCACCTACTCTCTTAATAAGCTGCTTTGCTCACCTATATGCTTCTGTCATGATATTTCTGCCTTGAAGCTGGCTAAATATCAACTGAATCCCCTGAAACATGAGCCAAATTAAAATTCTCCTCCTTAAATTGTGGATGTCAGATATTGTGTCTCAGCAATAGAAAAGCTAACTAACAGAAAATTGGTACCAAGAATATGTTCTTTGTTATGATTGTACCTGACAATATGGTTTAGAAGACTGTGGAACTGGCTTGAGGGAAGGACTTGAAAAGTTTAGGGAAGTGGAGTGAAGTCCTAGAATCCTATAGATAGAGCCTGTCAAATGATTCTCATTGGAGCTCAGAAGATCAGAATGCCAATAAATAGGATGCTAGCATCCTAGACAGCGAAGACCAGGCTTAGGAGGTTTCAGTTGGGAACAAGGACTCCATTGGCAATTGGACTACAGGCCATATGTGTTAGGCTCTAGCAGAAAATTTTTCTATATTTTTCCCATGTCTTGAAACTTTGCAGGAGACTGAGATTAAAGGCAATATGTTAATAGATCTGATGACTGGAATTTCAAAGCAGCCCGACATTCAGGTTGTGGCATAGATACTGATGGCTTCATTTACTCAGATTTACAATGAGAGTCAGGGACAAAAAGCAAAGCAGAAAATTTAGAAAAACTTAATTTTTTCCCCAGAACAAACCATGTTAAAGTTGGGGATAAAGATGTGTGGATCTAAAGAGCTTAGGACTATTAAAAAGAAAATAAGTACTTTGTAAAGCCACAAAAATAAAGATGCCTTGAGGGTATGTCAGAAATCAGCAAGTCCCCAGCAATTGCAGATTCAAGGGTGTAAAAGTGTCAAACTTTCATTTGAAAAGAGAGTCCCTAGGATGCCTGCTTGAGAAGGGTTCCCTAAGAAATTGGTTCCCCAGAACTCATTTCACCATGTTTAAACATCAAGGCACTCAGAGGTCTCCATAGCCATGTTCCAAGGGAACTTAGCTATTGCTTAGGCTGATAGTAGATCTAAGGATCATCAATGTGCTGCTAACTTTAAGGCATGCAAAATGTAAGAATTGTGGAGTAGGGAAATCTTCTACCCAGATTTCAAAGGAAGACCTGGAAGGCCAAGCAAGGAACAACTGGGAAAGCAGTTCATAAAGATGTAAAAATGAAACTAAAGATACAGTGCAGTGCCCAGGAAAATGTAGATAGCATGAATATGAAATATCTGCCAAGGAAAGCTACAGGACATGAGCAAAGCCAGTCCAACAGAAAATCCATGTTGAGTACAACCAGCAATGCCACTGGGATGGAGTTGCTCAATCCCTTTGGAACTCACATTTTAACAGTGTGCTCCCAGATGCCAGATACAGAGCTATAGGACTTAATCATTGCCCTGTTGGATTGAGTCTTAGTTTGGTCCAATTCTTTTCTATTTCCTATACTTCCCTTTTGGATGGAAATATTTACCTTCTGCTTTTGTAGCTTGGGGTTACATAATTTGTTTTTATTCTTACAGAGGTTCAAAGCTAAGAGTTGGTCTCGAGTCTCAAAAGAGAGTTGCACTTTTGAAAAATTGTAGAATTATTGAGGGGAGGGGCTGGGGATTTAGCTCAGTGGCATAAGCACCTGTCTTGCAAACAGGCGGTCATGAGTTCGATCCCTGGTACTGATAAAAAGTTAAAAAAAAAAAAAAAAAGAATTGTTGAGGGGAAGACATATTGCATTTCTGGTTGTGTGTGGGATAGTTGTATTTCGTGAGGTAGAACTATGAGCTTGCTACAGTCTTAACTTATAGAGTATGGCTTAAAGATATGTGCTTGTGTGTGTGAAATTGACAAGGGGCAGATTATAACCATTAATCTTGATTTGTTAAATTCATTGAATTAAGAAATGTCTAGTACATTAGTAAAGCATGCTCCCAGGTATGTCTGTATGGCCCGTGGATTTGTGACCTTGGGTACTATACATGATCCCTATTTTGTTCCTTTCCAACACTTTCCTCCTGCTTTGTTTCTTAATCACCATGAACTGGGAAGTTTTGTTTCATCTCCTGTTTCCACCATGATATTTCTGCCTTGTAGCCAGCCAACCATGGACTAAACCTCTGAACCATTAGGCAAATGAAAACTCTCTTTCTTTAAATTATAGGTGTTGGCTATTGTAGCTCAGCCATGGGAAAGCTGACTAATAAAATATTGTATAATTCCATTTACATGAAAAGTCCAAAACAGGCAAGACTGTAGAAATGGAAAGTAAACTAGTGGATGCCTGTGGAAAAGAGGGAAAGTTGGGGATCCACTGCCACTGAGTGACAGAGATTCTTTCCATGACCAGATTTCTCTAAGCTTTCTCAACTAGGCCTCAAGATTGTCCTATACAGACTTGAACAATTACTGACATAATTTCTACCAGCTCAGAGCTCATCCTTTTTTTTTTTTTTTTTTTTGGTTGTTTGTTTTTATCGGTGCCAGGGATCAAACTCACGACTGCCTGCTTGCAAGGCAGGTGCTTATGCCGCTGAGCTAAATCCCTAGCCCCAGAGTTCATCCATTTTGATGGTCATTTGTGCTCCCTAAAAGTGCTTGCCTCAGAAGACTCAAGATTGACAAAGATTGCTTGTCCCAACCAACAATCAGATATAGGACTCTAGTCTCCTGGTCTTTATGGGAGGATGGGAGTCTAACTCTGATGAGCACCACTTGGCAAAGCTGATGGATTTTGCTTGGGCAAATGTCTCATTCTCATTTTTTTGTAATTTTTTTACACCTCTCTGAATCTGGATTTTTTTTTACATCTGTGAGTATGTCCCTTCCCATTTTCTAATTTGCTCTTTAAAATTCCCAGTCACCTTTATTATAAATTGATGATGAGTTCAGTTCCTGTTGAATTCATTACTAGCAATAATACATTATTGTTTAAAACCTCATCCTTATCAAGTTACCAAGTAGTTGAGTTTATAAAATTTTTTTCTCTTCTTCTTTCTGTTTTTGAGAAGTGCAATAATGCTTAGGTCTTCACACAAAATATTTAATTCTTTGGCTTTGTTCATATTTGACATGGGAACAATATTTTTTTCTGTGACAACAAATATGCTGTTAGATTTGATTATAGTGGTGGCTGTGTAACTTTGTAAATTTACCAAAATTGTTGAAATACATATTTTATTTTTTTATTTAAAGAGAAAGAAAAAAACAGAAAAAAGGGTAGAAAAACACAGAATTTCAGAAAAATAAACAGTAAGAAATCACCAGTCGATAAGTTACATACCATCATCTTAGAAATAGTTGCTCGAGTTACAAAATTAAAGCATACAAAGTGATATTCAAATAATGACACTGCAAACAGTTCTGCTCAACGATCCAACAAGAACTTAGTAATATAGTTATCAGTCCTACACACTTGTTTTTTATCATAAAGAGGATAAGACTAAACATAACAAAACAGAACAAAACAATTTATAAGGAAATAATTTAAAGAAACACAGATTTCAAAGCAAGTCCACTGGAGATCTTCACTGTCTCTTATTTTCTCTAGTTTTCTTCCGAATAGTTGTCCCCATCTTCACACACATTGACTATATACTGAACATCATAGAACTAATTAAATCATTACAGGATGATGAAGGCTTTTTAGGTCTTCAAGACCTGATTTTGGGGAAATCAATAATGACTACCATAATGTTTCTCAGTCTCTTTCTAATAGCTGTCTTTATCTTTACGTATGCTGAAAATTGAACATAAGAGACTAGACTAACGTCACTGTGAATAGTGAATGATAGTATTGCTAGATTTTATATCATAATGCTACAGAATTGTCATTGGGTTTCTTAGTGTCTCTTCTTCAGAGTATCTGTTCATTACATCATGTATTATATAATCTGTTCCAGTAAATAGTTTAGAAATTCTTCCCATGTGTGAATCTCTACATGTATATCTAACCTTTCTGTATTATACAGAAAAACAGATCAAAACAAGACAACAAAATAAATTCCTAGAAAAACATGAAGTGATAAAGACTTATAGGACCACAATATTAGGTGATCTACAGTAGTTACTGTGCTTTCTCTTGTTATTTTCAATAGAATTGTTCACATCATCAGGCATAATATAATTGAACATAACATTACATAGCTATTTTAATAAAAACACAACTTTGAAGATATTGTAGGACTTGAAAGCAGTTAATAATCAAAACCAAAATAGATATCTTTTAAATCTTGTCATCTTCAGAGTAGTTGCCTCTATTCTTAGACTTGATACTATCAAGCATACCAAATTCGAATAAAATCAGTCGAGGCTAAACAGTGGTCTAACAAACTAGCTTCAAATAAGATCAGTCATAGTAAGACAATGTAAGTAATACAGGGTTTCAGTGTAAGTTAATAGGAAATTAAGGATAGTTAACATGGTATAACCTGCTATTTTTGGTTAGCTGCCTGTGCCCTTAAATCTAATATGAATAGACAGACTGGAGCAAAATATAATCAAACTAAACTAGTGATAAGACTACTGTGACTTTTAAATCCTGATATACTAATAACAATGTCCTCTGCTTTCCTTTTTTAGACAATTCCTCCCCTTTCCCTTTCTCAGGGTGCTTTGTATATTTTGGGTCCCACTAGCTCTTTTAGTTTTTAGATTAGGGGGCCAACCTGTTATCTATCTGAGTGTTGCTAAACCTTTTTACCCCTGAGCTTGATCTTGAGCTGTACTCCTTTACTTACTAAAGTCACAAGGTTTTCCTTCCTTCCAGCTGTGTAGTTCTACACTGTCCAAAAATGTCATAACTTTCCAATCTATCTGTGGCTGCTGGATGAGTTGTCCTTATTTCTTTCTTGTTTCCTGTCACACACAGCATTGTTTTCTCATCTTTGACTCTCAGTTTTTAAACCCTCTTTCAGGTTGAGTGTATTTCCTATTCAGAGCATCTCGATGGATCCTGCCTCCTAATCTACTCTGCCTGTGTTTCTTTTTTGTTAGTGTATCCAGGCTATCTATATTAAAGATTATAGCATACCATCTCTGCCTCATCTCTGCTATTCTATTCTTCTGCTATTATTCATCTACTTCACTCCTTCATTCCACTGTGTGCCCCGTTCATTGAGGCCTCTCTGCCACTGTTGCTGGAATCCTGGTATTTTTACCTCTCTCTCTCTGGAATGTCCTTCAGTATTTTTTGGAGGGTTGGGTTGGTGGCCATGAATTCCCACAGTTCCTCCTTCTCTTGGAAATATCTTATTTCTCCATTAATTTTGAGAGAGAGTTTTTCCAGGTACATCAGTCTTGGTTGGAGGTTGTTTTCTTTCAGGGCTTGGACTATTTCCCCCCAAGCTCTTCTCAATTTGAGAGTTTGTGTTGATAAGTCTATAATTATTTTAATAATTTTTCCATTGTAGGTGATCTGCTTCTTTTCTCTGGCTGCTTTTAATATTCTGTTCTTGTGGTGGATTTCTGGAATCTTGATTATTGTATGTCTGGGTATAGATGTTTTGGTTGTAGGTGGCTGGAGTTCTGTATGCCTCATTTATCTGAGTATCATTTCTTTTTCTATGCTTGGGAAGTTTACCTTAATTATATCTGTGAATAGTCTTAGTAGTTCATTTGTGGTTACTCCTACTTCTTCACTCATGTTTTTTATTCTTAAATTATAAATCCTCTTGTCATCTTCTAGCCTTTGAATTGTTTCTTCCTGGTTCCTTGTTATTTTTAAGAGATCTTTTCTTTCACAATCACACACCATAAATCTCTCTTCAAGTTTCAAAAGGCTAACGTTAGTTTCTGTCAAGGCATTTTGCCAGCTTTCAATGGAGTTTTTAGTAATCTCCTGGTAATCTCTTTGGATCTATTTCATGTATTCTAGATTTTGTTTATATTCTTCATCAAATGTTTCTCTCCCTTTCCTGATTTCCTCCGTTCTTCCATCTGTGTTCTCTTGGGAGGGGCTTATCATTTCTTTAATTAATCTTTTTATATCTTGCCTCACTTGGATCAGAAGTACAGTTTTAAATTCATCTACGAGGTCATGAAGGTATTTCTTTATGTCTGTTGATGTTGTGTCTAATGTTCAATGATTACTACACTGGTTCTCTTCTGTATTTACCTCTCCTGGGCTTATTTTTCAGGGTCAGTGGCTTGAGTTTTTTTTTTTAATTTCTGTCTGTTGTCATGTTTTTGGTTTCTTTCAGACAAGTGTGGGGGTCTCTGGCCCTCTCTGTATTGCTTAGGGTCTTTCTGAAGCATGCTGACTGGGGGTTTGCTGCCTTCCTCAATTTTCTGTTATCTGAGGTATCTTAAACTCCCTCCCAGGGGCTCAGGATGATATGGGGCACTCACCCCAGGCCACCCAGTCCAGAATTCAGGGTGCAGGCAGGCAGGCCCAATTCCCCGAAGCTGGTTGAGCATGGTAGGAAACCAGAAAGTTCTGGTTCTGTATTTTTTATTATTGTCTACAGAGGTGTTTTCAGGAGCAGATTCTCTGGCTCCGTTCGTGGTGGCGGCTCCGTGGGGCTCCAGCTGTGCAGGCCTGGCAGTGGCTAAGACACACTCACCCACCCAGGGGCCTTGGGAACACTCCAGTGGCGGGGGCTGGCTCAGCACCGGGACCATGGGCTCGGGTCCTTGCACAAGTGGTGAGGGAAAATGTGGCAATGCATCCTAGGAGGTCTGGTCCTGTGCCTGCAACACTGCAATACACCCTCCTCCTCACACCCTCCAAGACACGGCCCAAATCCGGGGAGGAGGCAGAGGTGGCAGTGGTGGCAGGGGCAGGGGCAGCTGGTAAGTGCTAAGTCGCCCCACTCCCCCAGTCTGTTGCGGGCCCACAGCAGCTGGAGCACTGTGGTGTGGGGATGGCCTGTCTCGGTGCACCAAGAGTGGTCCAGAGGCACTCAGGACTACAGGGTGGTGTGGCCAGCCAGGACTGAATGATTGGTTCTTCTCACCGTAGTTTCTTCTTGGGATGAGAGAATTCCTCTCCCTCTGTTTGGGTCTCCTCACTCTGTATTATGTTGAATTCTAAGTTGACTATCTCAGTGAACCTCTGTAGCTGGCTGTTATCTATCCACCATCTTTGCTCCACCCTCTGAAATATACATTTTAGGCTGGAGGTTTAGCTCAGTGGCACAAACACCTGCTTGGCAAGCAGGAGGTCATGAGTTCAATCCCCAGTACCAAAGAAAAACAAAACAAAGAAATATACATTTTAAATAGTTCTCTTTAGCATATAAATGTGTCACTAAGGTTGTTTTTTAAATGAAAATATCTACATACTAGCAATAGATCCACACTTGAATTTTAAAACAAAATATATTTAAAGTATTATGAACCAATATCAAATATGTAAAAGTAAATACACAAGAATGTTTGCAAGATTTCTACAAAAAATGAAAAAACATTATTAAGAAATTTAAGGAGACTTAAAAAAGAAATGTCATGGTCCTTGGCTGGGAAACTTACATTAAAAGATTGGACTTGTGTGGTCTGGTTTGGCATGCAAATATCTTGGAAATTGTTGTTCTCATCTTCACACAAGAAAAAATAAATTGAAAAATAATAACTCTTTTTAGACCCATTAGAAAATTGAGGTCAGAGGGCAAGCTACTGCCCTGAAAACTGGTGAGGTAGCTAGGTGGATTTAGAAAATCATACATAACTCACCAGGAAAAACCTGCAACAGAAGCCCACAGCTGAAGCCAGTACTGGTAGGAATATTTAAATTGACAAGTTGCTGGAACTCAGGGTGGCCTAGCCTCCCTCCAGTGGAAGGGAAAATAGGGCAACCCCACCCATTGTCTACCAGTTCTCATTGTGTCCCCTAATGCTTCTGTCAACAGGAAGGTAAGAAAAACCATTCTGGAATATACTCAGAACTGTCTGCTCCCCTCAACAAAGAAACTAGCTCACTGGACTGTAATTGGCTTGGGTTTTATCTGAGCCTAACCAACCCAGGAACAGGAAAATCTCTAACTCTAGTCCCACTGAGCCTTCACTCAAGGGGTGGAAAACTTAAGAAACAGTTGTGAAGATCATAGTTCAAGGATGCAGGCCTGAGATGTGGTCCTTGGACTGTAGAATATTTACCTACCATGGGCTTATACCACATCATTAAGATTTCTTAACGGTATAGATTGTTGCAGCCCTAAGGTCTGCCAGCCTCACATACTATTCATTCATGGGGGAACCTATAGACAACAGCAAAATATAAAGAATATCAGAAGAAATGTTAACTTCTGACAGCACAACTGTAGTACAGAGCAAACACAGTTTAAGTCCTCACAAACATAAAATCTCATACTTGCTCCATCTTTCCCTAGAATTATCAGACTGGAAATTTAAAATAACTATGATTAATATAATGAGCATGCTAATGGAAAAAGTGGAAATATTCAGATGGGTAGTATACCCATAAAAACACAAACTCTAAGATGGTATCAAAGAAAAAGTTAGAAATGAAAAATAGTGTAAAGGAATTGAAGACTGCTATTAATAGATTCATCAGGAGACAGAATATGGCTAAGGAAATAAACAAATTTGAAAATGTGCCAGTAGAAACTTCTTAAAGTGAAAAGAAAAAAGAAAAAATGAAACAAAATTCCCAATTGTGAGGCAACTGTCCAACTTGTGACACATTTATTAGAAATATTAGGAGAAAAGGCAAAGTGGCAAAAGCAATATGTGAAGTGGAAGAATGTTCTTTCCAATTCAATCTCTAAATTCATGTGTTTTCAATCAAATGTACCAGAAAGAGTGGGGCTTTTTTCAGTACTAGGGCTTAAAATCAGGGTCTTCACATCAAGGGGCATCCCCTCTCCTCTTTAAATTTGAGACAGCATCTTGTTTTATTGAGATGCTGCTGAGACTAAGCTCAAACTTGCAATCCTCCTGCCTTAGACTTGGAAATTACAAGTTGTGGCACCACACTCAGCTCAGATGATTTTTTTTAAAGTTATTATTTTGTGGAACTTCACAAAGTGATTCTAAACAGTATATGGTAATACAATGGAATAAGAATGGCCGTGATCTCTTAAGAAAAGTGACATGAAAAAGCTTGCCTTATCAGGTAGTAAGATACTTCACAGTATTTGTAGTGTAGACAATGTGGTATGGGCACAATCCAAAGGAATAAAAAATAGAGCATATAAGTAGACTAGATTAGAGACAAAGGTGATACAGCAGAACAACAGATGATGGTGCTTTTGAGATTATAAAACATAATATGAAATACAAATGAAACTTAATTCCTATTTTAAGCCTGAACAAAAGTTAGTTGTAGGTGGATTATAGATCTAAATCTGAAATATAAACAATAAAAATTTTAGAAGATAATGTAGAACATCTTATAATTATGAGATAAAGATTATATTTTAAAACAAGGCAGGAAAAATACTACCACAAAGTGTGTTTGTTGACATGTGCATATAGTCCCAGCTATTTGGAAAGATGAGGCAGGAGGATTGCTTAAGCATAAGAGTTCAGGGAAGCCTTGGAATTATAGTGAAACTGTGTACAAGATCTATACATTTGATTAATTAAAGAGGGGCTGAAGATTTAGCTCAATGGCCTAAGCACCTGCCTGGCAAGAGCAAGCTTATAAGTTCGATCCCTGATACTAATAAAAAGAAAGAAAGAAAGAAATGTATGATTAATTAAAGAAAAGACTTTGACTGCTTAAAATTCCATCAAAGGAGGAAGCAAGCAAGCATAGAGTGTCAGAAAATATTTGCTATACATATAATTGTCAGAGGGTTTGCTTATCTGATATAACAAGAATTCTTACAGTTCATAAAGAAAAAGCAAACAACAGAAAAAGTAAGCAAAAGGGTGAAGAGGAATTTTAAAGAGGTTAGGTAAATGGCCCAAAGGAAAAAAGAGAGAGAGACAAGGGTCTTTGGTCTCATTAGTATTCATGAAGAGATAGCCCCATTTGACTGACTGATTGTCACTGAACTAGGTGAGACCCACAAGTAGTAGTGTGTGAAAACATCAAGCTGAAAAATAGAACACAGTAAACAAATAAAAGTGATAATGTGTGATGGGTGTTATCAAGGCCATGCTGTAATAACTCACTGGCTTCCTGCCAGTCTGTCTAACTGCACAGTCCTGTCGTCCCATGTGAACGCAGACACAACTGGAAATAGCACTTCAAGGAACTGGCTCAGTTCCTGGAAACATCTGAAGGCCACGGTGGAGAGTCCTGCAATTCTCTTTCACACGCTTTGCCCAGAGTCCTGGAGTAAGCCTCTAATAAAAGTGTGGAAATCTCTCTAGCATAGACAGCAGGCTAGGACTTCTTTTTCTGCAGCACTTGAATGAGCCCTTCAGCCAGGGAGGTAGAAGGACCAGGCAGCTTTTTGTTAACTATCACCACTAGCCATTCACCAATTGATTCTCTGGGAAAGTCTCTCAAAATGTATGCATTAATGATTGTTACTAAATCAAATATAATGAGAGATGGGCTGGCTATGAGTCTGTGAGGTGTACACAGCCAATCTGTAACAAAACAAAACAAAATCATAGTAAAATGAGTTTACTAATCCAATCCACCAGGCAATTTGTCATGCATATGGGACATTCCTTCCCATTCCTGAAAGTGATGGGAGTACTAAACACTATGGTGGAGTTTTCCTGCTTTCTGCAGTAAGGGATAAATGTGATATTCCTGGGAGGCACTCAGACCAATTTAGGCAAAGAATTCTAGCATAAGCAAGACAATATGGAACAGCCAATGGGAGCAATAGCTGAAAAGTGTTTCGCTCGGCCCAGGGATAATGCGCACTCAGTGGACAGCACTGATCACAGTGGTCAGTGAGGGGAGGTGGTTGGTGGTGATGGTGGTGGTAGTGATAGCAGTGATGGTGACGGGGAAAATCTACTTAAACTGGAAAAAATGTGTCTAACAAGGCGACAAAAGTGGGAACAAAGACCCAGAGAGACCTCTACCAATCACCCTGTAAGAACAAAAATGAGAAATTTGATTCCAAGTAAAGAAGAAAATTGTGTATCACAAGGTTTATTCTGATCAGCTCTTGGAAAAATATAAAACTGAGATTTGCTGTGCAATATATTCAGGATTACTATAAAAATTCTCTAGGTGACATAGGCAGAGGCCATCACAGGGACAAAGGACAAACAAACTGCCAGGTGCTTAACCTCTCCCTCATTAAAAGTAAGACTTTCTTTCTTTTTTCCTTATCTTTTTTTTTTCTGAGGCAGTCAGGGACTGAAAAGTGGCTTTTGCTAAAACTCATGGCTCTTCTCTCGGGCCTACAAATGACCAATAAATAACTAAGAGCAGCACAAAGCTTGACATTCATTTTGTACCCTTTATTGCCTTAAAATTTCATATGTAAATATGTTGCTTAAGAAAAGTTGGCAGAACAAAGCTTATTGGCTCTAAATTTATAGAGGCTATCTCATCCTCCTGCAAGACAGAACACCAAGATGAAAGTAATTTTCAGGATTCAGAGGGCCATCTAATTACTAGCCTTTTCAACATCTGTTCCAAACTCTTCTCCCTGGAGCTGAAAGTCTCCAGTCAGTGTACTGAATTGCTAGTTAGCTGGGTCCCAGGGAAAACAGGGCCACATGTGGCTGGAAACCACCACAAACTGAGGATGAAATCACCTATCAAGACATGAGGATTCCTTTGGAGCTATAAAACTAGGACTGGGAGAATGAGTGACTGGCCTCCAGTCCCTGCTGGCCTATGTTCTGTGGGAAGGCCAATCTAATCTTCATTAGCACGTCCCTTTCAGCTGCTACTCAAGCTGGAGCCTTTTCTTTACCTTCTTTCTTATTTTCCAATTAATTTTTTCCCTTGCCAACTCGTGCGTCAGTTTTCATTTCCATTGTCTTTAAAAGCAAGGACACATGCTAGCCAAGGACATAGCAACAGTGGGTGCATGGAAAGGTTTTCAAGCATTCACCCTCTCTCCTCTTTCATTCAGACAGCCCTGTGTTCTGCAGATTCCTACCCTTCCCTTTGACTCTGTCTCAGTTCAGCTATTGTGGTGGGGCACACTGGTTCCCATTTCCTTAAGGTATATCTTGGCCTACAAGTTCCCCAGATCTCCAATCTGCATGTTCCCCATGGCCAGGAAGCCAACTTTCTCAGCCAGGAGGCCTGCAGAAAGATTGGCTAAGGAAGGGGGACACTCTGCATAGGATTTTTGGTCTCAGGGTTTGGGGACAGTAGATGTGAGTGTGGAAGACTACATGGGTGCCCTTCGTTGAATCCAGAACAATTGCTGCAGCATGCGTTAAATCAAGTCTTATTTTCATATACTGATACATATAGAGCTGGCTATGGTATTTCCTTCTCTCTTCAGTTGGCTCTAAGCAATGCAAATAAAGGCCAGCTGAAGTACTGATGTATAATTTTTAAAGTCAGTCTGATAGTCTCCTGCTTCCTTGCATAATGTTCTCTGTAAAAGATCCTAGTGCAATGGGATGGCAGAGCCACTCAGCTCCAGGAATGTCAACTGGGTGTGAGCTGCAAAGCAAGAGACTATGAGTCATCAGGGTACAAAAGTTTACATATCAGAAACTGAAGCAATAGCCTCCTAAATTCTTTCACATGCTATCCTGATCTAGCTATGCAGACTGATCTTTCTGTTTATCTCCGTGCATATTGCAAAGATGATTTTCTCCCCACCTAGCTCACCAGCTTAAGTTATTCACCATCCTCACTGTCACTCAAACTTGAGCCACTCTCTTCTTCACAAGATAATAAATTCTGAGAGAGGCTTTGGATCAAGGCCTTTGTCTGCACATCCTCGCTTGGACTAGGCTTATAGTACTCCTTGGATGCCCTTAACTTTGAATATGTCTTGATGTTTCTACTCTCACTGTAGGTTACATTGTAGGTGGTAGACTGGAATTAATTTATTGGGATTCCAGTAATGTCTCAATGGGATTACAAACCCAAGTTTTTGGATTGTGAAGAAGATTAGAAAGGGCATTACATATTTGGATTACAATATTCATAATTTGGGAATACCACAGTGAAGATATGGTCACCACCAATAACTGGGCCTGGCCTGGCAGGGCTGTCTCTGGGAGCATTGAGGAGGAACTCCCGTGTGGAGCCTCCGAGGCCTGGCAACACTGCTCAGGAGGCCTCCCTGATCCATCCACGTGGATACCTTCCTTCCTCTCAAGCAAGACTTCACTAGTTCTTCTCTCTCACACTTTTACTGTTCTGGACTGTGGCAATGAAAGAGCATGATGCAGAGGATGTTTTAGGGCTTTCAAAGCCCTCCAGGGGTATGAGATTAGGACATGTGGGGGGGGGTAGAAGGCAGGATGTAATCTGTCAATTATGAAGATCCTGAATGCTGGGAATAGGATGTAACCGTGTAACCTCATCCAGAACGAATGTGACGTGTCAGTAACTGTCAGGATACACTGGCAGAACAACTTCCCACTGATTGGACCTGATTGGATGAAGGGGGATATAAAAGGCAGAGTCTGTGGACTTCATCACCACAACGATCTTGCTGTTCTGCTCTCTTCCTGTTTTGGCAGTGACCCACCCCTCCTTTCTTCTTTTTTCTTCGTTCTCTTTTTTACTTTCTTTAGATTGAATCTTTCTGTACTTGAATACCCCTTACCTGTTCACCAAATGTCCCAGACTATTCTTTGAGCAGGACAGAAAGAGCCTGGAATTTTAGAGACCCGTGCCATCCAGCAACACTTCCACTTCTTAGCTTCTTGGACTGGGTTGCTCACACCCCAGGGACCTACCCCAGCCATACCTACCTCATTTTTCCTTCTGTTAGTTTTGCTCAAACATTTGGGAGGAAGGCTACATTGAGTAGTAACATTCTTATGTTCAGTACAATATAACATGAAGTAAAAGCAACGTACACTTGCATTTAGATACAGCAGGGGTCCTTGAGAATTTTCATGTTTCCCTAGGATCTTTAGAAAACCTCCACATCTCTGGGCTCACCCTACTAGGTTCTTGAATTAGTTTCAGAGAGAAATTTGAGAGTGCTGTTTGTACCACACTTAATCTTATTAGTAATCCAGACGATTAGCATCAGTCCCCAATAATAACCCTGGAGGTGGCCATGACATTTGTCCAAGGTCTTAGAGCCAGCAAGAAGTAATGATCAGATTGCCTCTATGTCTAGCCTTCTCCCAGATGCTGAGTGTGCAGCCTGCTCAGGAGTTGTGACATTCACCATCACTGTGCTAAGGTTGGGCCATGGCAGTGCCAAGGGACAGCTGGCAGATCTGGAGCACTTCATCTCTATAACCCTCACGATCCATCTCAAATAAATAATCACGTGTGACAATGGACGTCTCTCAGTGTCTAGTAAAATGTGAATCAAACAATTTTAGAAACCTTGGTTATTTTTGTGGACTTATGAGCTAATCAAAGAACAGAGTGCTGCCAGCTTCATGACAAGGCCTAGGCCTGCCCACTTTTCCCCCCTAGAATGCTGCCCAGACCTTCTGATACTGTTCCATTTTCTTGTCCTTATAGTACCATGTACTTTTCAGTGGTAATTATTACTGGTAATTCACTTACACCTTACTTTGAGCAAGGACCATGGAGGATAGAAGCAGAAAATGCCTTTGTTCTAGCCCTAGATGAATCTCCAGCAGGTCCCAGGGCTGTCCAATAACTCTTGAATACTAGTGATTATTATTATTCACTCCTCTCATCACTTCTAGCCTCAAGAATCTTGTAATGAGGATGATCAGCTCAGTGCAATTGATAATCTCTAAATTCTAGGAATTCTCCCCACCTGCCTCAACTCAGGACTGCTGTCCCCTGAGGGACCTGCCATGAGTTCAGTTATCTTTACTGTCACCTTCTCTTGCACCATTAGGAAAATAGTCATGTTCAGGAAGTGTCTGTTGGAGTCTGAGCCTCAGCTACCTAATCTGAAAAATAGAGGAACTGTCATAATATGACAAGGATAAGTCAGTACATATCAGTTATAACCATCAATGTTTTCTCTAATTTTTTTGCATTTTAAAGAGAATAAAATCCAGCAAAATAAAACAGAATAAAGTCATTTAAAACACACCAGTGCAAGTGACACAGGACTTCAAAACAATAGGATATCAACAGTGATTACTATACTTCCTATTGCCTTCAAAATAGGTACAGATACCTTCAGATATAGCAAAAATCAAACAGAACAGAAAAGAACCAATAAAAGCAAAACAATGAATGTAATAAAGAACTTCAAAACAAGACAATAATAAATCTAAAGTGGCTAACATAATATATCTTGCTATCTTTGAAATAGCAACCCATATCATCAGATACAACAAAATCAAACAAAACAAAACAGAATAAAACCCAACTCAACAAAACAATAAAAATGATATAGCACTTCAAAACAATAGGGAATTAGCAATGGCCATCCCCCTCAGAATGAGATCCCCCACACTGTGTACTGTGATCCTCTCAATAGATGATCAGACCACCAACCCTAGATCTGCAAAGGAAGTGAAACACCAAACACTACAAACATCAAATTGCATTCACCTCAATACCCATCATCACAGCTTGTGTTTCTCCAGATCAGCCCAATACCTATGGGGTGCAAGGGACTCTTCTTGTTTCCCAGGCCATGCACTGGAAGGGGCTGGGGTCAGGCTGTCCCGTGGGTGGGTGGTCCGTGCATGGTGCTGATTAGCAGGGAGGGCTTGCTTCTTGGTGACTTCTTGTTCTCTTTCCCCACATCTGTGAATGGTGCTGACTCATGGGGAAAGGCTGGGGTCTGGCTGCCCCCTGGTGACCTGCACATGATGCTGATTGGTAGGGAGGGCTTGTTTCTTGGTGACTGCTTTTTTTCTTCCTCCACAGTCTGTGAATGGCGCTGACTCATGGGGCAAGGCTGGGATCTCATGACCATCAATGTTAATGGTCTCAATTCACCATTCAAAGGCACAGACTGGCAGAATAGATCAAGAAACAAGATCCAACAATATGCTGCATATCAGAAACACATTTAATTCAAAAAGAAATTCACAGATTGAAGAGTTAAAGGAAGGAAAACAATACTCCATGTGACAGGAAACCAGAAAAAAGCAGATGTAGCTATTCTATTTGCAGAAAAAATAAATTTCAAGCTAAGACTGATTAAGACAGATAAAGAAGGTCACTATATCCTTATAAAGGGAACAATCCAAGAGGAAGACATAACAATCATAAGTGCAATATAAAACAATTACTAATGGACATGAAAAATCAAATAAGCCCTAATACATTTATATTGGGAGACCTCAATATCCCACTGTCACAAAAAGACAGATCAACTAGACAGAAAGTCACTAATGAAATATTAGAACTAAATCAAACTTTTGAACAAATGAATCTAGTAGATGTCTATAGAGTACTCCATCCCACATGATCATAATACACATTCTTTTCAGCTGCACATGGAACATTCTCCAAAATAGACCATATACTGGCTTATATAATATGCTTAGGTAAATGCAAAGGAATTCAAATTATTCCATGCATACTATTATGTGCATGGAAATTGGAAATCCATGCCAAAGATAACCACAAGAACTTCATAAACACATGGAAATTAAACAGCACCCTACTGAACAACCAATGGGATCCAAATGAAATTAAAAAAGAAATTAATCTTTATAATTGAATGACAATGACAATACAACATACTGGAACTTGTGAGACACAAGGAAACCATTTGTTAAGAGGGTAATTTATAGCAGTAAATATCTATATCAGGCAAACAGAGCAAGTGCATATAAGCAACTTAATGTTGAGCCTCAAACTTCTGGAAAAAAGAAGAGTGAGCCAAGCCAAAAGTTTGTACAAGGAGGAAATTATAAAGATCAGAGCAGAAACTAACACAGAGACTAAAACAACAATAAAAAGAATCAATGAAGAGTTGGTTCTTTGAAAAATTAAATAAGATTGACAAATTCTTGGCCAACCTTATGAAAAAAATGAAAGAAAAAAACTCAAATCTATCCAATTAGGAATGCAAAGAGCAAAATCACAACAGACTCTGAAGAAATCCAGAAAATCATCTACACTTGCTTTGAAAATTTGTATTCTAACAAGATGGAAAATTACAGAAGAAATAGATAGATTCCTAGATACATATGAATTCCAAAGCTGAATCAAGAAGATATAAAAATCCTAAATAGCCAGGCAAGGTGGTTCACTCTTGTAATCCCAGCACTTGGGAGGCTGAGGTAGGAGGATGGTTGCAAATTTGAGACCAACCTGGGCTACAAAGTGAGCCCAAGGCCAGCCTGAACTGCACAGTGAGGCCCTGTCTCAAAAAGAGAAAAAAAAAATCTTAAATAACCCAGTATCAATAAATGAAATTGAAGATGTAATTAAAAACCTGTCAACAAAGAAAAGCCCTGACAGGTTCACTGCTGAATTCTACAAGAAATTTACAGAAGACCTAATACCCTACTTTTAACGATCTTTAATGAAATTGAAAGGAAAGAAATACTTTCCAATTTATTCCTGGAAGCAAGCATTTATCCTGATACCAAAACCAGAGAAGGACCCAACTGAGAAAGAGAATTATAGGCCAATCTCCCTAATGCATGTTGATGCAAAAATCCTTAGTAAGATACTGGCAAACAGACTGCAGCAAACTGTCAAAAAGATTGTACACCATGATCAAGTAGGGTTAATCCCAGGGATGCAGTGATGGTTCAACATGTGGACATCCATAAATGTAATATACCATATTAACTGAGCCAAGGACAAAAATCATACGATCATCTCAATAGATGCAGAAAAAGATTTTGACAAAGTCTAGTAACCATTCATGATTTAAAAGCCCTACAAAAATTTGGAATAGATAGTCTTTATCTCAATCTGGTAAAAACCACCTATGGCAAACCAACAGCCAACATCGTACCAAATGCACAAAAACTGAAAGCTTTCTCTCTAAAATGAGGAACACGACAAGGATGTCCACTGTCTCTGCTTTTATTCAACATAGACCTGGAAACTTTAGCTGGAGCAATTACACAAAAGAAAGAAATAAAAAGAATAAAGATAGGAAAGGAAGATGTTAAAGTATTGTTATTTGAAGATGACATATACTCTACTTAGAAGATCCCAAAAACTCTACCAAAAGACTTTTAGAGTTAATAAGCAAATTCAGTAATGTAGCTAGTTACAAAGTCAATTCCCAAAAATCAGTAGCAAACTCAGTGAGAGAGAAATCAGGGAAACAATACCTTTTACAATAACATCCAAAAAATTAAAATGCCTAGGAATCAATCTAACAAAGGATATAAAAGGCCTATCCATTGAGAACTACAGTACTCTGAAAAAGGAGATTGAAGAGGTATACCAGAAAGTGGAGCGATATTCCATGCTCTTGGGTAGGAAGAACCAATATAGTGAAAATAGCCATATTTCCAAACAGTTATACTGATTCAATGCAATCCCAATCAAATCTCACAGGACTAGACAAAACAATCCTAAAATTCATCTGGAATCAGAAGAGACCTAGAATACAAAGGCAATCCTGGGCAACAAAGACAAGAGAGGAAGCAATCCCTGACTTGAAATTATAATGTAAAACTACTGTGATAAAAACAATAAGATGCAGAAACAACTCCAGACATATGAAGCCACCTTATCTTTGACAAAGGTACCAAACACATTCACTGGAAGAAAGCCTCTTTAATAAATGGTGCTGGAAAAACTGGCTCTATACATGTTGAAGATTAAAACTGGACTCATATCTTTCACCATGTACTAAGTTAAAACCAGAATGCGGGCTGGGGATTTAGCTCAGCGGCATAAGTGCCTGCCTGGCAAGTGTGAGGTCGTGAGATCAATCCCTAGCATCAAAAAAAAAAAAATCAATGGATCAAAGATCTTAATATTAAAACAGAAACATTAAATCTTCTGTAAGACAGAGCAGGTAAAACTCTTGAAGACGGCAGTGTGGGCAAAGATTTCATGAACAAAACCCTGATTGCACAAGAACTATCACAAAGAATCAACAACTGGGATCTCATCTTATTAAAAAGCTTTTGCACAGCAAGAGAAACAACCAACAGACTAGAGAGACAACCTACAACATGAGAGAAAAGTTTGCCAGCTGTTCTTCAAAGGATTACTATCGAGAACATATAAAGAATTAAAAAAAATCAGTCCTCCCAGGTTTAAAGACCCAATCCAAATATGGGCATCTGAGATGAACACACAATTTTCAGATGAACAAATACAAACACAAAGTAAATATGTGAACAAATGTTCATCACTAGTCATTCAAGAAATGCCAATTAAAACAACACTGAGATTTCTCCTCTCCAGAAAGAATGGCTACTATTACAGAATCAAGCAATAACAAATGCTGGAGGGACTGTACGGAAAAAAGAACCCTTCTCCACTTTGTTGGGAGTGTAGACTGGTGCAACCACTATGGAAATCAATGTGGAGATTCCTCAAAAAACTAGGACCAGAAGTCTCATTCAACTCAGCTATTCCTCTTCTAGGTGTCTTCCCAAAAGAAATAAAAACATCATACCACAGTGATATATGTGTACGCATGTTTATAGCAGCACAGTTTGTAATAACCAGATTTTGGAAACAACCTAAATGTTCATTGACAGGGATGGATAAAAAAGATGTAGTATTTTTATACAATGGAGTATTACTCAGCCATAAATAAGGATAAACTGGAGACTTTTACAGGTAAGCGGATACAACTTAAGAATGTATTCATTAGTAAAATAAGACACACATGTGTAAACATATTATTATTTCATTAGTGTGACAAACTGAAAGAAAATGCATATATGTATGTATATTTATATAAAAATGGCTAAGATAGTTACATTATTAATTTCTGTTCGCTGAAGAAAAAGATTTGTGCTGGTATTGTTTGGACAATTGAAGGCAGACGTCTTGTGCTCTGGGTGAATGATTTGGGGATGACAATGTACAGTGTATGTACCATTGTTGCCCCTGATTGCTGTGTTTTGAAATTTTGTTGTTTTTTTTCTTTTCTTTTCATTCTTGAAATAAAATAGATTTGGAAAAAAAATCCTATATTGGTTATTAAACTTAGCCACACACTGGAACTATTAAGGAAACCTCGAAAATACCAGTGCCTCAAAGATTTAATTTACTAGGCTGTGGCCAGGGCATCTTGAATTTTAAAGAACTCTCTCAAGCTATTCTAACATGTAGCAGTTGGTCCACCACTGTACTAGGGACTTGTTCTACAGATATGCCCACCAGGCCACTAGCAACAGCATGAGCAGGGAACTTGTCAGAAATACTGATTCTCGGGCTCAATCCTGGACCTGCTGACCTAGAAACATCTAAAAATGCTGAAGCTCACTTGAGTTTGGGGCCACCGCTAGAACAGAGAGGGGAAGGCACAGTCCTGGAGAAGGAAGAGTAATGCGGGATAGAGAGCCCAAGGAGGGAATGGCCCTCCTGGGAGCAGTGATGCAGCCCAGTATAGCAGGAAAAAAGGCAGACCTGATGGAAACAGGCACACATGGGATTATGGATCTGGTGGCATAAAGAACAAATGTTTCCTTCTGATACCTTCTTACCACAATAGTAAGATTGGGTTGAAAGTGAGGACGGAGTGGAGGGTTGCAAGGAAAAGTCTGAGAGAGAAGACAGTTACAATGAAACTTCCTAACAAAGTTATGAGCCAATATGAAGCATGAGGTCTTGAATTAAAAAGGAAACTAGCAACCCAGGTATGTAATTCCTACTGGAGAAATGAATCTGCTCATAGTGACTAAAACTGGGCCATAAAATGGCAACTTCTCTGTTCATAAACATTGTTCAAGCTGTGTTGAGAGCACAGGTGCAGTGCTCTGGGGAACTGACTTAAAATAACTTTGAGAGCCGGTGGGACAATACATCTCGAATAAGTAGCACACGAGGAAAACCAGTAGGGCCTTATGCACCTCTTCGACTAGGAGAGGTTCAGTCACTGCAAGATGAACCAGAATTACCCTCAAGTTCCACTTGGACCGGTGTAAGGGGTGTGGCCCATTCTACAGAGACTCAGTTACAACCAATCAGCAATCAATCAACTTTCTGTCTCCCCTGGACCCATCCATTTAAATTTCGATACTGACCAGTGAGGAGGCAAGTTTGAGTGCTCATCCTGTCTCTTTCTCAGTTAATATACAGTAAAGTTCTTTCTCTTTGTTAAAAGTGGTGCCAGTTGGTTTCTATGCACATTGGGCATCAGCCAGGAAGTTCTTGCTTGACAACAGCTAGTGCAGGGTTCATCAGGAATGGGACCTGGCCATGGGAATATGAAGGATTGTCACATGAGAGAGCTGAATTTCTGAAGTTGAGTGAATGACTAAAGTTGATCAAAGTGAGAAGAAAAAAGAAACCTAAATAGATGAAGAGGTGAGATAATGTGATTAGAGGCTTAAACAGGGCTTGATGGAAAAGGCCAGGCATCCAAGTAGACTTAGAGTCACCAAAACTGGAGTCACATCCTCAGTGGAAGGATGGACTAGGACAAACAATACATCCTTGGCAAAGGGAGGCAGTGGAACATGTTTGTTTTGGCCTGGGCTTTTGTGGTTAAGGAAAAGTTTCCAATGAAAATTAATAACCACAGCCTGGCAGTCCCATGCTGCAGTCTGAGCTTTAACAACTCTGTGGTAATGGTCCAGGGAAGCTACCATCTGATCAGTTAGCAGTAGAAGGGGTACAATGCATTGGCTACTTCCCGGGTGAGTGTATATGCTTAACCTAAGCCCTGCAAGATTTTGAGACATAAGGCCAGGAAAACATGAGGTCCCAGTACAAATGCATGGACCACATGAAACAGAAGCTATAACTGATGGTCAGCAAAGACATAGGCGTCTCTAGATTTCTAAGAACCTCAAAAATTGATGTAAATGGGGTTGATATTTTTGTATAAGAAAAGCATGTTTAAAATGATCTAAAAATAATACAAAAAACTTATAAGCAACTACTTAGTTGAAAAGATTTATTTTTAAAAGAAAACAAGATTTTTACTAATTAATAATAGAACCACTGAACTTTAAACTCAAATGCTAACTAAAAGAATTGACAAATCAGAAAGTAGGTGACAGTTATCTGAACACAGGATGGAAAATTAAAAAGAGGAAAATGTACAGAAGATGGAAGAAGGGGCACAGGAGCCTTCAAAAGTATTTTTTAATTATCAGGCTTTAATTAACCCACCAATAAACAAATCCTATGCTGAGCTTCATATTTCCTCCCAGACAATGGGAAGTGAATCAAATGCTTATTGTAGCAAGAATACTAGGTTATAAAAGTGTGTTTTCCTTAAAAATTTAAAAATAATTTCCAGGCAACTTTCTAGTAACCTGTGCCAAGATGAGAAAGAATATTTGTAACAAAGGTGCTGTGTACTTTCCAACTTCACTATAAAAATTTTTTTAACTTAAAAATGATCAAGGAAACCTAACCTTCGGGTGGGAAAAGGAGGCCATCTATCAGGAAATTGTCATGGCAGTTTCTGGTTCCTCCCCTTTGTGGTAGGTCAGCCAGCGGTGTCAGCCCTTGAGAATGACACTCTAGGCAACGTTCCTGCTGCTGAACTGCAGCAGCCGGGAGCTGGGGAGGTCTAGGTCATGGGCCATTTCCTTAGTGGCTCACGGCCACAGGCTGCAGCCCAACCCTAGAAGGCGCCCTGTGGTCGCAGGTCTGGGTCCCGAGGTCAGGGCCATGGGCTGAAGCTGCTACTGCTACTAGAAAAGTAACTCTCGGCCTTCTGGCTGGACTGTGTAGATAGAGTAAATAAAAGAACATTATGAAATAGACTTTGTGCAATACCGTGGAGACACAGCTATGGAAAAAGCACTCCATCAGTGAGTTCACAGAAGAGCTCCCCAGACACAGTGTCTCACACTGTAGATCAATTCTAAGGATAAGTCCATCTCCCTCTTTGGGGACTTAAGAAACAGCCCTCTCTCTGGCATATCTTTCTCCAAGCCTTTTGAACATATTCGGGGTTTTATCCTACTAGTAAGAACTCTTGAAATAATGAATTCCACATGTGTTTATTGCTCTGTAAGAAACAGTAGGATTAAATTGGGTGAATACAACCATTCTCCTGCTCCAAGAAATGAATAAAACCTAAGTGCGAAAGGAAATTGTCTTTCACTTCTTGGGGTGCTTATAATGTAACAGTCACACTCACACACACCCCTTAATTCACTTGATTCTATGCATCCATATTTGTCAAGAGGGCCTCCAGGCTGCCTGCTGCTTAGAAAATGGGATGTCTTTCTTTTCCTGAGCTGCAGGGACCTTGAGGCCAACAGGTGAGCAACCAGACAGTGGCAGCTTCTCTTCTAGGAACACCTACCCCGCAAGCTCAGCCCAGAGAGTTTGTCTATTGTAACCACTCTGGGCTTGGGTGGTTTCCTGAGTTTTACGTGCACATGTGATATCCCTCAAGTGTGTTTTCTTCAAGCCTGGGAAGGCATCAGAGAAGACAGCAGATGTCTGTTTCCATGAGAACATGGAAGTAAACAAGGCCTCTGCATGCCTAGATGGGGGTGTGAGAGAGGCTACTCATGTCCAGGCTCCCCAGGGTCTTCTCCAAGGGAACCAGGACAAAGTCTTGGCCCAGCACTAGGAAGTTGGGCAGGTCAGGACTGACAGAACACCTTGAGCCCAGCCCTTGCCCTGGAGACCTGGCCAGACCTCTCTCACCATCCTGAGAATAGAAATCCACCTCCTTGACCTAAAGTGATGCATTTTTCCATAAGAAGGGTATTTTTGGCCTTATCTCTGGGGAAAAAGTTTTCCTGGAAACATTTTTAGGTGGAAAGGACTAGGTTTGCAAATAAAGTCTCAATAACAACAGAGGAGAAAGCTGACTGATCTAGTCAATGTCCAAGAAGTTCCTTACTCTGGTCATGTCCAGGGCCTGAGGCTCAGAGATTCACAGTCTTTCACCACACCACAGGGACCAGTTGTAACACCAAACTCATGGACAGAAGGGATGGATACTCAGACAAAGACGGCCTCATGCATCAAGGTGCCACACAAAAACCGTCGAAGTATTCCTGACTCAAGGGTGGTGGCCCAAGCAGCTCCTCAACGGAGCAGGGCCTACTGGCTCTCTAGGGCTCCCCAGTGTCTCTGGAGATGCCCCCATATGTTCTAACTTCCTAGGTTTCCTTAGGCCCCTAAGGAAGGGTCTCCAGGGTGGGCATCTCAAGCGTAGGCACAGCTTCAGATCCTCCCCTCCCACACTGTGCTACCACAAGCGGGGGTCATGTGCCCTGCCGCCAGCAGACTGTGAGGACAGGACAGGCTCCTTGACTTCACAAATATCTGAGCTTCACAGTTCTAGCTGAATGAATAAACCAACGACCGAATCTTCAACCAGTAGATCAAATCCCTCAACTACAGTATAAAGTTACTGTTCGAGGAGGACCACCTGGATGCCTCTCCTTGAAAGAAGAGCAATGTTCACTAAACCTGGCCCCATTTCCGTGTATTAATACGTGCATAGCTGGCTAGGATTTTTCCATATTCCTTCAACTGGCTTTAAGCACTGTAAATGGGTCTGGCTGAGGTGCTGATGTGTAGTCTTTGAAGCAAGGTGACAGGTCTGTGTTTCCCTGCCCCTGTAGCTCCCAAAACATGTGTGAGCCAGGTGGCAAAGAGAGTCAGCTGGGACCAGCCTGGAGACAAGCGACTATTACTACCCAGGGCATAAAAGATTACACATCAGAACTGAAGCACCAATCCCAAAACACTACCCACCACCTCAAACTGTGCTATGCAGACTGCTCCTTGTGCACTCTTCTCTCTGTGCATTCAGGCCTCCTACCTTGCCCAGCTCACTGCACTCATGTATTTACCGCCATCCTCAGTTTCTCAACTTCAAGCCACACCTTTCTTCACAAATGAATAAAGTATGGGTTTACATACGAGTTCTGTCCTGGGTCAAGGCCTTTGTTCCAGTTAGCCATCACCCTAGCGGGACTTAGGACCCCCTTGGCTTCTCACAACTATATAAATTTGCCTTGGTGTCTTTATTTTCACCATGAGCGGCACTGGAAGTGGTAGATTGGGATTAACTTGCTAGAATTCCAGTAACTTTTCCAGGGGACTACAAATATAAATTTCCTGGACTGCAACAAGGTCCAGGAAGGGCTCTCTGTTTTTGTTAAGATGAGAGTTAACTTGCTCTCAAAAGTCCTCCTATGACCAAGGAAGGAAGATAGAGCTGTGTTTCTCCCTAGGCCTCCCTGCCTATGAATCAGCCTTCCAGCAGGAAGCACGTCCATCTGTCCATTTGGTCTTCCTCCACGTGACCCGACCAGCTGACAATAGTTAAGACAGTGGCTGGCTATGGTCTGGTGTGAGTGGTAGGGACAGTAAGGCTGTATGCCTTGGAAACTTTATATAAAAATAAAGCAATTACCAGGTAGTAGAAGATATGTAGTTGGTTAGAGGGATCAATGTTGGCCATGTGTTTAGCTTATTAGAAACTACAAATGAGCAGAAAAAAAGTTGTGCTAGTAGCAAGACAGAAACAAAGAGCAGACTATGACAGGCTGGGGATCTAGAACACGCTCTTGAAGAGGGGATATTACAGGTGACAAGGAGTAACAGGGTTCATGTGATGTAGGGCATGATGCAACACTATATAGGGGACATAGTACAGGAGAGGGCACAAGAGTATGTGTATGTGTAAGAACTGATTCAGTGTGGCAAGCAGAAAGTGCCAGCCTTCATGCCATTAACCCACAAATCTTCCTTTCTGCGCCCTCTACCTTGATTACTGTGTTCTAATAACAGTAACAAATGCTCGTGAATATAAAATACCAAATACAATCAACTTTTGTTCATTTGACACATACATATTAATGCACCCAATAATGGAGTTAGTCACTACTCTAATAAATTAAATCCCCTTCCTGGAAGAAGCACATCTTCATCTTAAATCACTTCAATACTAAAGCCTGTGTGTCTGGAAAGTAATACTCAATTCAGTTTCCAAATTTGTGGTTTATTTATGAAGACAGGGTCTCATTATGCAGTTCAGGGTGGCCTTGAGTTCACTGTATAGCCCAGGCAGGCCCTGAACTTGTGACAGTCCTCCTGAGTGTTGTGTGCCACCATACCCAGCTTCCCTGGCTGGTAAAAGAAAATAAACAGGCTGCAATCCTTTCATCTTTAAAATGCAACGTTTTGCAAAAGGAGTTGTGGAAAAAACATTTATATCTACTTTTCAATCTTATATTGTTTAAATGCACTTGAAGTGTTGCATCCTGTGGAACGGGAAAGAGCACATGACACATTGCCAGAGGGTGAGGCTGGCGACAAAGGGGTGCTGAGGAAAGTGAAGAGGTCCCGAGTGCGAGGGAAAAGGACTCAGGGAAAGCACCTTGGGGTGGAGCTGATCCAGGATTCCAGCGAGGCTGGCAGGCCAGATGCCTGTCTCCTCCTTTTCCTGCCTTCCCAGAAGAGGTGAGAAGGACCCTAAGGGAGTGCTCACCATGACTGACCCAGAAGGCCTGGCAGGTCAAATACAGCTGCCCCTCTCCTTTTAGCTAAGTCATCGGTGAATTCACCAGGGGAGAAAGGCTGCGGGGCCAGGATACGGCCTTGAGATTCCAACACAGAAACTCAGCAGAGTACCAGGTAATGCACTTCCTGATAAGGGCACTGGAGTCAGAATAACCCATTCTTGGCTGAACCAAGCGTGAGCTAGAGCAACTTTTTTCAGACAATTTCTGCAGCCAGGACTTAAGACCGATCCTTCTTCAGGCTCACCAAGTTCTCTAGCACAGTATTTTGGTCTGTAACGTACAGGGACGATGTCTAAAGTGTTCTTTAAGCATATATTAGGTAATTCTGCAACCAAACAGTGCTAGTTTAAAAGTTAACAAACCTCATGTGAATGGAAATACTGACTAAATAAAAGCATATAAACTGCCACCCAATAAATTCATGTGATATATGGTTAAATGTTTACATTCTTTAAGTAAGAATTTCTCTGGAGACACACAGCCCATTTCTGGCTTAACTCCAAAGGCCTAGGTAGTCAGATCATGAAGTTAAAGTCAAGGTATCTTGTGGTAGAAGATATTGCATGCTTAGCAGAGAAGATGACTTCACAAGCCCAAACCTATAAAGTGGCAGAACAATTATAGATTGACATAATAAAGCAGGGCCAGAGGCCAAATTAATAGAAGTCACAATGGAATCCTAGAGTCTTCGGGACAAAGACCTGAAGGCTAAGACTGTATACCAGGCTGGATCCTCAGGTAACAGCAACATTCAGCAGCAGCTGACCGGGCATTCCTTACAGTCACTACCACTCTGCACACCGACGGTACTTCCTCACACTACAGAACCTTTAAAGCATTAAACAGGTTGCTACAGGAATACCAGCACCAACTACCACAATTAGCCCTGCCACAGGCATTGCTAGTGCCACCAATAGCCATGCTCCAATCCTTAGCAATGGAAGTCCTATTTTATTTGAGTGAGGATGTGATAAAAGCCTCAATTTTCTCAAGTGTGTATAAACTGATGAGTAGTCCTATATCCATACAGTGCAATATTTTTGGGCAATATAAAAGAATGAAGTACTTACTGATCATGCTACAAACAGAAGAATCTTGAAATCCGATGTTAAGTGAAAGAAGTCAAATGTGAAAGGCCACATACTATATAATTACACTTACACAAAAGGCCGAGAACAGACACATCTATAGAGATATTAAGTAGAGTAGTGGTTATGTAGGGCTGAGGGAAGGAATTAGGAGTGACTACAAGTGGATATGAGGTTTCTTTTGTTCAGTTAGATTGTGGTTGATAATTGCACAACTACAAATGTAACAAAAAATTATTGAATTATGCTCTTTAACTGGGTGACATATGAATTATATCTCAATAGATTTTTTAAAAGTCCAACAAAATCTAATTTCCTGGGATGTCAAATAGCTAGGAGTATCGATGGGCTTCAGTTTTGATGGAAATATATTACAGAAGTTAGTAGTTTCTTTAATTAAAAAAAGGATCCTGCTCACTCACGCTTTCCCATGCTGTAGGTCCGGAGGACCCTAAAGAACCACAGGATGCTAAAAATAGCAGAGTAGCTACAGGGGAGAAGACTGACAGTGGGTGACAACACTGGATCACTACACCATCCCTGGCTCCTCGCTCTCTGAATCTTTTATAGGAAGAAAAATAAAGCTTTACAGTTAGCTTTCTTCTGTATCTGTGAGCTCCACATCTGTGGATTCAATTAACCTCAGATCAACAACACTTGGGAAAAATGTGTCTGTACCTAACATGTAGAGATTTTTGTATAGTAATTATTCCCTAAAAGTACAGTGTGAGAACTATTTGCAATAGCATTTACACTGCATCAGGCATTTCAGGTAACCTAAAGATGATTTAAACATGCAAGGAGATGGGTACAGAATATATGCAAACACTGCCATTTTGTATGAGGAACTTAGAGGGAAGCTGCCCCAGATACTGAGGGTGACTATTTGGTTAAGAGATTATAGAGGGATTTCTGTCATGCCAGCCAGATGCTGGCCCTAATGATGCAAGCCTATAATCTCATTCTACCCTTCTTCTTGGAGCCGAAAAAGCAATAAAGTGGTCTCATGCCAAAAAGCCGAGTCCAAATGTAACCTTCAGGTGCCATGAAGTTAACCTTATTTTCAAACCCTAAATGTTTTTCCAATTTTAAAAAAATAACCCTGGAGGAATCATTAAAAATTCTTTATTTTTGAAGTACTGGTAAACCAGTATTACGGTTTAGATCTAGAATGCCCCCCGCCAATCTGACAAATTTAGCAGTGAGAGATGATGGGACATAGGGACACTACACCCACCAGTGAACTAATCCACTGGTAAGACTGTGGTCAGATAAGCTGTTAGGTGTTGAGGTGTGTTACTGGGCAACCTCGATTCTCTCTCTGCTCCCTGGCTAATCCTCCTCCCATGCCATTTCTGCCTTAGAACCAGCCAACCATGTCTGGATCCCCAGAGAAAAATTGAGTCAAACCTTTAAGTAGTCTGTGTTGCATATTTTGTTCCAGCAATGGAAAAGCTAATACACCAAGCAGGAGCAAATGGCGTATTTGCTCAGAAGAATAATTCTGGACATCAATTTTTCTTTTCTTAAAATAGATTTTTAACTATATAATAAAAATGTCTGATCTTTGCACTCAGGGAACATGTCCCATTAAGCTTATGTCTCATTAGCCTTAATTCCTTAAATAACACTACCATGATGGAGAAAAACCAATCCCCACAGAGATAGTTCATTTATACATAAAATGTTTAGTCAGCACACATATGCAGCATATGCAGGATATCTGAAAATTATCAATAATGTTCAAGGCTATCCTGAAATATTAAGGGCATCATTAAAGGTAGAAACAAAAATAAATAAGCACTTACATTTTAATTTTCTAGCTTCATATATTAAACCACCTCCTTTCTATCATGAGATGAAGGTGAGGAGGCAGGAGAGAATACCTAGAATACAACTTCTACTAGTTAATGAATTTCTTGATTTAGTATAATTATTTTCATGTACAACCCAACAAAGTTGATTTATGGAAGCGGAACAGAATTTGTAATCAGCTAATATTCCTGAGACTAAAGAACGATTAGAACAAGATGGGGAGGGGGGACAGTGGGGATGGGGAGAAGGGATTTAAATCAGCTCTGAGATGGGATGTGGTCTTCCCTACCAAGCTGTCCTTTTTATTTCATGCTTTAACTTACATAAAACTTAAAACTCTACAGGAGATAACACTTTCAAACAACTAGAAGGGTTTTTAGGAGCCTAACTGCTCTCTTGTGCAGTTAAGTATGTTTACTCAATCATTCATTAACCAAGCAACCAAATGTCAAGCACCACCTAAGCAGCTGAGGTTGAGCCCAGAAGAGATAAAGTAATCCCATTTCACCTGGGAAAGGCAAATCCTGGGAACAAGGCTGAAAACCAACCACAAAGCCTGGAGGAGAGATATAGGTATGGGAAGTCTTCTGGGAATCCAGGAAGAGCACAATACAACACAACATTCCTAGAGAAGGCACCACACAGGCAAAGGAAAGACACAGAAAGCATCATGAGGCAGGCCATAAGGGAGTTGACAAAAGACCAGGGGTGGCTGTATATTCAGGAGTTCAGAACTCTACAGGCTTTGGCAACCTGCTGAAGGGTAGGGCGTATACCAGGACAGCAGCTCAGTTTTGGGAAGTGTTTCCCAGGCAGCAGATGGATTGATAAAGGGCGGAAGCCAGCCAGGAAGACAACTGCTTACACTTCTCACCAAAGGAACTGGAGCCCGGGGTAGAGGTTCTTATATGCTTGTGGACCAAATGGCAAGAATTGCCCCGTATCTCAAAGAGATTTTCTCCACTTCTGTTTTATCCCATAGCCTGTGAACAATTCTCTGGTGCTGCGTTTCCATCTCCACAGGACTACACTCTTTCCCCTGGTCCCACTCCAAACCCTCTATCTCCTGTTTGCTGTGCCCAACTTTTTGACTGCATTAACTATAGTGGGTCTCCACTTCCCCATCTTGCACCTACGCATCCATTTGCTCCAGCCTCTCCTGTTTTTGTCAACAAGCAGACTGCCAAATCCCACAAGCCTGCTCTCTTCATGTTAAGCCATTTTCTTCTCTGGACTCATGCAACACTTTATTGTTTCTGCTATTGCTCTGATCAAGTACACCGGCTTCTTCTTAGCATTGGTTTTGTTCCCTGTTCTTTCTGCACTAAATCCTTAAAGGATAGACTAAGTACTCAGCTCTCGTCTCTTCCAAAGCAAATGCATCTAGTACTGTGGCACAGGGGTAGTCCTTATGACTCTACATTTGTAAGTTCCATGGGCTCTCTTTCCTGAGTGGCAGACGCTCATCAATCAATCCAAAATTTCCACTTAAATTTCCACAATCAAATGGCATCTCAAACACTGATAACAGTCAATTGCTGGTGAACCTGCAAAAGCTAAATTCTAGGAGTCAACGCCACTCATGGACTGTAGGAGGAGAGAACCAGGCGTCACAAGGAAGTGATCCTTGCCTGGAAATCAGTGCCATGTGCAGGTCCCTGCCAAAGTAGGGATTCTGTTCTGTTTGATTTTTACTACTCTGAAGGTATCTGCAGCTATTCTGAAGACAAAAAAGGCATTATGGTAACTATCATTGATTTTGTAAAGTTGTGAAGTCCTGTATCACTTACATTAGTTTATTTTGACTGGTTTGTTTCCTTTTCCTTGGTTTTATCCTCTTTAAATTTTAAAAAGTAAATTTTTTAAAGAAGTAAAATTCTAGCTTTTCTCATCTCAAGATGTACTTTGGCCATATAAAGTGATGCTCAAGTTCCAAAACAACTAATCACTAACTACCCTTTCAATGCAACCAGGTCATAATCTGTTATTTTCAAAATGTGTCTCCAATCTACCCTATTTCTCATCTCCCACACTATTCAAACTTGTTCAAATTGCTGTCTTTTCTTTCTAGGGTTATCCGATGGCTTCTTAAAAGAAGTTATTACTTCTACCCTTGCTTCACTACAACTGAATCTTCAGATGAGCTAGAATACTTTTTCTAAAATGACAAATTGAATCATGTCACTCCCTATTTGAAAAACCTTTGGATGAATTCTTTTTGGGTCCCATGGCTCACAAGGACTGGCTGTCTACTTTTAGCATCTCTCAGACTTCATCTGGTACCCTTCCCTCTCTCACAACAGTCTCCTTTATCTCCTCCCACAGCATCAGATGGAGGATGACAGAGAATAGCTTAACCTGGAGGTTTGTTCCTGCTTCTTTGGCAGTTATGTCCCTTTAGCTTGGATCTTTTCACAGGTGGCTTTTGTCATTCAACTCTCAATTGAAATACTAGCTTCTCAAAAAAAGCCAGGCTAACCTTGGCATCTAAAATCACTCATACTGCTAGATGAATTCTATCACAATACTTAGCAAAACTTTATGCTCTTATCTGTTTCACCTAACTACAATGTGAGATACTAAAAGGGAAGAACCTAACCTGTCTCGCTCCCACGTGAGAGCTGAGTATACAGTGGACACTCAATACATACTGAGTGAATGCTTTGATCCTCCTTGTATCTAAAATTCTCTTACAATGGGAGGACTGTACGAAAGGACAAAATATAGACATTTAGATAAGAAGGTCCAGCTTGTATCTCATCAGTGCTGTCAATTTTCTTTCCTATTGAAATCTCATGTTCTACAAAATCTGTCCAGGAATATTTGCAGTCTTTGACAAAACCACCAGAACAGCAACAAAGCTTGGAACCTTTGTTAACTATCATTTCTTTCTTATGTCAATGTCTCCTACTAACTCAAGAAAAATCTACCAAAACATATATACATAAAAAAACTTACAAACACAAAAAGGCAAGTTTAAAGGCTCAATTCTGCCCGAACAGACTGGGAGGACTTCCTGAGCCCCAAGTCAGATGTCATCACTTGTATCTTTTTAACAGGTCTATTTAACTGTTATGTCTAAACAATGTACTTGCTTAAACATACAAAAGAACGAGCTGCACGCTGGAAGAGATTGAGAGCTGAGTGACTGAGCATAATACTTAGTGCAAAATCATTATCTGTTGACTGAATGCTTCCCAAAAATGTAGCTTATGGACAAAAGCATCTGTAACTTACAAATGGCTCAAAGGAGCTTCTGTTAAAACCAGCCATGTTGATGAGTGGGCTACTACCGGCAGGGGGCAGCCAGACCCAAGCCTTTTCCCGTGAGTTGAGTCTGAACCATTCATGGATTGCAGTGGGCAGAGAGCAAGGATTCACCAGGAAGCAAGCCCTCCCTGCAAACCAGCACCATGTGGGGCCCCTGGCGACCAGGGGACAGCCAGACACCAGCCCAGTCCAGCATGCAGGCTGGCAAATAAGAGCCAACCCCCCTGGCCCTGTGACTGGCTGATCCAGAGAAACACAGGCTGTGCTGACAGTTACTGGGATGAAATGTGATTTGATACTTGTGGTGTTCCATTTTCCACTAAACTTGTAGGTCTAGGGCCAGAGGTCTGATCATCTGTTCAGAGGATCACAATAGGCAGAGTGACATGGGGGGGAGGGGTTCCTTCTGAGGATGATAGCCATTGTTGATTCCCTATTGTTTTGTTTCTAAGTCTTGTATCATTTTCATTGTTTTATTTGGTTGGGTTCTGTTGTGTTTTGTTTGATTTGGTTATATCCAGATGGCATGAGCAGCTATTTCAAAGATAGATATTATGGTAGCCATTTTGGATTTGCTTCTGTCTTGTTTTGAAGTCCTTTATTGCATTCACTATTTTGTTTTTAATGGTTCTGTTCTGCTCTGTTCTGTTTGGTTTTTACTATGTCTGAGGGTATCTGCAGCTATTTTGAAATCAACAGACATTATGGTATTTATTGTTGATTTTGCATTGTTTTGAAGTCCTGTTCACTGGGGTTTGTTTTGACTGGCTGTATTCTGTTTTATTTTCCTTGGTTTTATCCTCTTGAAAATAAAATTTAAACATTAAAATAAAAAATAAAAACTAGCCATTTGGGGGCTATATATTTCACAAAATAAAAACACCAGTGTTAATAAACTATACACAGAAAATCATGTCCTTTTCCCAGATGTGCTGCTGATTCACAAAGCTTATATAAAAACAGCAAGTGCCTCCTGCTACTCCCATTGCTCTCCTGTATATTCTCAATGGGAAGGAAAGGCAGGCACCTGCGTGTTTCAGAGTTCCCTTTTCCTCTTGGGCCAATTAAAACTGAGCATAAATACATGCATATCTCTTATTTAATGGGTCTGGAGAAATGACTCCACTGTTTTATTGGGTCCTGAAGCTGAGCAATGTCAGCTGTCACTGTTACAGGGTTTTGGAAGTAGGTGAAATACTCATGATATAAAGCGTGACCCCTCCAAGTGTTGCATGTTCAAAGACAACCACAAATCATGCATTATGAACAATATTTTCAACACTATCATAATATAAAACAAATCCTTTATTTTTCTTCAAGTTTTTAGAAAACAATTTTACACTTAAGCCAGCCTTGAAGATAAGCTCAAAGTTTATCAGTTCAAAATTTTTTTAAAAAACAAACCACAACTCAAGCACCCACTCTGTGCATAGCACTTATCCTAGGTGCAATAAAAGGGAATCTTAACCTTACAAATGAGGTTTCACTTTCTGGAATTGTATTCTGTCTTTTCCAGATAGTAAAAATAAATAAAATTGTCAATAATCCCACTAATCTGCCCCAACCCACTTCTGGCTCATAGAAAAGTTAATTTCTAAAAAATTTAAGATGTAAGGAATTTAGCTCCTATTGCTCCCAAAGTAAGAAAGTGGAATTCTTTTACATTAAAAAAATAAAAAAATTTTTTCTTATGAAAGGGCAGTTTGTTCCTAGTAAATAGTTAAAAATTCTTTTTTCTCTTTAGTTTTCTCCCTCCAGTATTGCCCTTTGAAGTACAATGTAAATCAGGTATCTTTTTAAGCTGCTTCTTTCCTACGTACTGTATCTTGAAGACAAATCATTCCCAAAAGTAGTGATAAAAATATTAAAACAACTTTAAAGGTAAGTAATCTACATTACCTTGATGAAGTAAAAACATAAAAAGCAGTTGGCACTAAGACAGCTATTCCAAATATCTGTGTCTAAACAATTTAAACTGTTTATTTATTAAGAATGCACCCTTAGTCCAAAGTAACTATGTTTTAAAAAAAATTTGCCCCCCAAAATTTACAAAACCCCTTTCAATTCAACTTAATAAAAGTGATACCTAGAAAATATTCCACATTATTAAGTCTGTCTTTAAAATAAAGTTCATATTCTGAAGCATTCCTAAGGCACGGTGTTCTGGAAGATAACTGTGCATCTGTTGGCATTGCGTTACACAAGAGGAGGCTCCAGCAGAAACTGTCCTCTGTTGCTGTGGGACTGAGAAGTCAGACATAGGCTCCCAGGGCGGCGTGGAACTCTGTGAGACACTGGACCAGCTGCTGAAACTTGGGCCTCTCCTCCGGATCTAAGGCCCAGCAACAGGCCATCACGGCAAATCTGCAGCAACAATGGAAAATGTCGCTACTGAAATAGCACTCCTTACCTTTTGGTCAATTTGATAACAGTTATGTTTTCTGTTTACACATGAATTTGCAAACTATATTAAAAGTGGTTATTTTACTATGCGTTGGCAACTCTAAAATGAAAAACTAAAATTAGTTATTTGAATTATAAAGTCCTGGTGAGAGGACACCAAATATTTCAGGAAATACTAAGTTAATGGAAATACAAAAAACAGTCTAATAATAACCTGTTATCCTGTATTTGAGTTGTGACAGGAAGAATTTAGAGAAGGTGTTACCTAATATCTAACAGTCCTGGATCTACACCAAACTTTGCTCTGGTATAGAAACCTTTAGGGTATTTTGAAGGCTGCACTCCTCTGGGCACCTACATACTCCAACCAGCCTCCTGCCCACCCTACTTCCACAGTCTGGAAGATTTGCAACGCGAAAGCAGAAGACAGGAAGCAACTATGCCACTCACCAGCACACAGTATTCTCCTTGTGTGTCACTGGAGTACTGGCAAGTCAAGGTGACCGTGAGAAAGGCTTTTATAAAGACTGTACCCTTTTGTTTAAACGACTCAGGTAACACTGTGTACATTAGTCTCTGAGACTAATTTACAGTGATTAATTACATACTATAAATATGCCAAGTGTAGAAAAGAATGAATAAATCTGTCTAGTTTTGTCTATAGTCTAGCGCAGGCCTGAGGAGTCCCTACTCTCAGAGGGATCTCCATATGACTACAGAAACTTACTCTTTTCTTTTATGAAACTATACTAAATGAAACAAGATTCATGTGTTAACACTCCAAAAACTCACAGTTCATCAGGACAGTTGATAGGCTGGGCTATTCGGTAACCATCTTTCAGGTATGCGGCCATCTCAAAGGGATCAATGTCCACATAGGGTGTCTGGCCCAGAGTCATAAGCTCCCACAGCGTCACTCCAAAGGCCCACTAGAAAGGAGCAGAAACAGATGAAGGATATTTACAAGCTGCTGCCTGGCTGCTGCTGTTGCTGCTGCCTTTAATCAGCTAAAAGTAAAAAATAACAGTTCAACTAATACTTAAGAAGAGCAAAAAAATATTTATTTATAAAAAGAAATCCCTGATGTACACCTGTAATCTCAGCACTTGTGCGGCTGAGACAAGAGGATCACTGCAAGTTTGAGGCCAGCCTGGACTACAAAGTGAGTGCAAAGCCAGCCTGAATTGCATAGTGAAACCCTGTCTCAAAAGGACCAAAAAAAAACATGTCTCACACACTAAGTTCCTCCTTTTGCTGGGGAAGAAAACAAGGTTGAATGCATCCTTTGATGTAAACATTAGTATTATATACTCTAAGTAATGAAATTTATCAAAAGAAAATTCTTATTTATTGTAAGATATACAATCCCAAACTATAAATTATACCTAAGATTTTCTTAATACAAAAATTTGTAACTTTAAAAATTACAGGTTTCTATACATTGAGAAGTGGACAATCAATGCCTTCTGCCTAATTGTAAACAAGAACATCCTGAGAGAAATATATAAAATTATGTAAAATAAATAGTCATGGATATTTAATTCAGGGGGGATGGTGCTTGGGGGTCAAATTCAGGCTCTTATATGTGCGAAGCACTTGCTCTACCACTGTAGCCCTAGACTTAAAAGGGCTGATTAACCTATAAAGATACCCTAAAAATTATTTTCCAACCTTGCTCAAATAAAAGATCAGCTTATTTAAAATCAGTCTATGAACTATCAGTAGAAGCAGGCATTGTAAATAGTAACATCAAGATCGTATTTATGGAACGACTGGGGCTCCCCTTGGACTCAGCCCTGGCCATGCGGCCCACAATCCTGAGATACAGGCAACACATCACATAGCACTGCTGTAACATGTGAACCCCAAGGTCACAAGTGAAGTTGGGAAGGAAAGGCGATACATGTCAGTCACTGAACATTTAAAGTTCCTACAAGTTCTAGAGATTTTAAAGCTTTTATCACTTTAAACTTTCACAACACACCCTAAAAGTAATTCACTGATAGTTCAATTTTACAAGGTGAGGAAACTGAGGCTCAGATTAGTGGCTTGCCCAGGGATATATCTTTTAATAGAAGAAAGAAGAAATATGACATAAATATATTTGTTTACAAATGCTAAGCACAGTACATTAAATTTTGTTTCTTAAAAATAGTAAGGAGGGGCTGGAGGTTTAGCTCAGCGGCATAAGCGCCTGCCTTGCAAGTAGGCAGTTGTGAGTTCGATCCTCGGTACCAATAAAAAGGAAAAAGACAAAAAAAAAAAAAAAAAAAAAGTAACGAAATCTAGCAGTATTTTGTAAATACACATTTTTAAAGAAGTTTTATCCAGGTTGAATATCCCTAGTCCAAATCCACAATCTGAAATGTTCCAAATTCCAACACTCTTCGAGTGAGGACAGGATACCACAAGTGGAAAATTCTACATCATGAATCTGTTCCATGCACATTCATTAAATATATTGTATAATATTAACTTCACGCTATATACACACATTCCTAAAATATTTCAATGCATATTTGTAAATAATTCAAAATCTGAAAATTAAAAAAAAGTAAATCAAAGCTCTTCTAGTCCCAAGCATTTCCAATATAGGACATTCAACTTGTACTAGCAAACAATAGCCATATTTCTTAACAGGACCTATGCAGTAAGAAAATAAGGGACTAACATTTATAAAATATAAATTAAGAAATTAAAATCAAGCCAAAATATACATGAAAAATGAAGACAAAACACTGTGTTATCTTAACAAACAAAAATAGAACTGTACTATTAAGAACCAAAAACATTCTTCATGTGGAGAAAGAGAAAAAAAAAGATGAGAATATATATCTACACAAAGAACGAAAAAGCTTGAAAATGTGGGTAACAGTAAAAGCCTTTCCCCCCTCAATTTAAAAATTCCTTTTAAAAAAGACTAAAGAAAAAAACAGTTAACAGTGTATTGTGAGGTCCACAATATAGAAAAGTGAAATACATGTTTGTAAGAGAATAAAGGGTAGCGTGGAATGAACAGTAATACGTTGTAAGATGTGTACATTTAAATGAAGCAGTAGAATATTTTGAAAACAAAAGGTATATACTGTAAACCTGCAACAGTTTTCTTAATTTTAACATTTCTATCATTTTGCATCTCTGTACAGGGCCTGTCCTGTGCATTACAGAATATTTAGCAGCATCTCTGGGTTCTATAAATAGATGTCACTAGCATATCATCCAAGTTGTGACAACCAAAATCTGTTAATGTCCCCTGCTTGGGGTGGAGGGCAAAACTGCCCCCAAGTGAGAATCACTGAGTTAGGGGGGACAAAGAAAACAAAATTAGCATCAGGAATGAAAGATGATTATTTCACATTCTACAGACACACTAAAAAATTCCGAAGAATTCAATTTTATACCAATAAATACAATAATTTAGATGAAGCAGACGTTTTATATACAAATTACCAAACCAGACACAAAAGCAAATAATATATATAGCTCTACATTTATCGTAAATTTACAATTAGAAAATGTTCCACAGGGGCTGGGGATTTAGCTCAGCAGCATAAGTGCCTGCCTTGTAAGCAGGCAGTCATGAGTTCGATCCCCGGTACCAATAAAAAGGAAAAAGACAAAAAAAAGAAAATGTTCCACAAAGAAAATTCCACATCCTATTTCACTGGTGAATTCTATTAAATTTTAAAGAGATAATACAAATTAGTACTAGTTTAAGGCTACCCTAATAAAATACCACAAACCAGTAGCTCAAACAATACAAATGTACTGTCTCATACTTCTAGAGATTAGAAATTCAAAATCAAGGAGCTGCCAAGGCCCTGACCTCTGTATTCCATAGAGAGATGGCTTCGTCACCGCTTCCAAGTCCCAAGTCCCTGGTATTCCCTAGGTGTCACTGTCCCTATGTATGTCTGCCCACAGCACTCTGCCCTCATGTGTTAGTATCTTCTTCCTCTTCATCAACAGTCATGTTGGATCAGAGTCCACCCTAATGACCTCACCTGAACACTGCATCCGTAGTGACCCTATTTCCAGTAAAGTCCACAGTCTAAGGTTCTGGAGACTAAGATTTGCGAGGAGACGGGGCAATTCAACTTGTGCATTGAGTTATATAACCCTACACAAATTATTCTAGAAAAGAGGGGGAACACTTTCTGATCATTTTGAGAGTAGCATTATTGTAAATACCAAAACCAAACCCTGTAGAATCTAATATCCTTTTTATTAAGTGATTATTAAATAGAGTGCCCAGCGTGGAGAGATGTTTTAGGATAGGCACAAGTGTTGAGGAGGTATGTGCATACCTTTAAAATCCTCACAGACCTGGAGTCTACTGGAATGTCCCGTAAGCCTCGGACAATCCAGTCTGCTTAAAAATGCAAAAATGCTTTCAGATTAGTAAAAATTAAAGAGCAGAGCATGCTCACATTCCAGTATTTTCTCATCTTAAAACCATACTCTATGAAATCTTAATCCTGAGAGTAAACATAATGTTTAATTTTTAGTGCATAATTTCCAAAGAGAAGTCAATTCATGACACCATCCAAATGGAACAGAATCTGAGGAAGTTTCCATCCCTTCCTCTTGAGATAAAATGGGCCTGTTCTTACTTTTGTGATGATTCTGTGGAAAGGAATAATTGATTCTATTGCGATTTTAAAGGAAAAAACAGTGCAAATCAATGGTAAATAGGTACTGCCACTTTATAATAGGGAGTAAATCTATGTAACATTACCAATCCAATGTGTGCATGCGGACTTTTAAAAATTACTTTCATTGTTTTGACCACATTCTTATCCCCATGCAGTCACCTAAGGTTCTCATATTACATCCTGAAACATTAAAAAAAAAAAACACATCAAAAAAAAGAACAAGCCAAAGGATAAACTATAGTTTCATTTCCTTAAAAACCAACACAAGTGATTAATTACATGTTGGCTAACCAACCCTTAAAATAAAATCAAAACCAAATGGCACAGGATGATTTGTGGAAAACTTGTTCTCTAAAGTCTTTTGGGATCTAAACCATTTAAAATTTAGACAGACTTATTCTATAATTTCTTTCTGTTTGACGTAGTTGGAAAGAAGGTCAGGCTGTTTTTCCAGTTTTATGAAAATCTGTGGCTCAGTCCTGTTAAAGAACACTTAAAAGAACAATAATATTCTGCTCCCTTCAATGGTGTTACTCTATAGCTTTTTAAGATACAGGACATGAAATATATTTTTCACTAAGAACATATACTCATGTAGTTTGTATATAAGTAAAATTATGTTTTCTCCTTTTTAGTGTAGTATTATCTAAAGTTGGGGTCATTGAATTAAGAAATCCCTATTTCATTACTCTAGCAACTTACAATGCGAGGCTGACTATAGTACAACAGAGCTAGTCATTTACTCTTAGTTAACTAGCACTGGAGTATGCTAAACGGCACAGCGTGTGATGAAATGTGCCTCCCAGCTCTGTTCTGCCACTGGGGGCCCTGGTAGTGAATCACCAGAAACCTTCTTGCCTAGCTGTAGGGGTGATGTTGCCAACTCAGGGGACCTGAAAGACACAGTACTGAGTCCACACTGCTATCATTACTTTAGTGGGACTAGGGATCAAACCCACAGCCTTGTCCATCCTAGATGAGTGCCCTACTGCTGAGCTGTATCCCCTGTCCAAGAGAATTATTTTTAAAGTTTAATGTCATTCCTCCGGTTCAGGTTTTGCACTTAGGTGGGATAAATCAACCAATTTTTTCCCCGTTTTTCCCTTTTGGGATAGATCTGTCTCTAATAAATCTTTCTCACCACTCTATTTTGGAAGATTATGTCTCAAGATAAGTGTAGCTTGAGGCTCATATCTCATTTAGATAAGACTTGAATTTTAGACTTCCTTACTGGAACTAGAATGAGTTAAAACTTTTAGGGCTACTGGAAGAAATGGAGGGAGTCTGCATTTGAGAAGAACATAAATTTTAGGAGACCAGTGACAGAATGTAAGGGACTGAATGTGCCCCGGCAATTCAGGTCCCCCGTGTGTTGAACCCTAGTCACCAAGGTGATGACAGGAGCTGGGGATCTTTGGGAACTGCTTAGGACCTGAGGACGGAACCCTCATAAGACCAGCCTTATAAAAGAGATCCCAGAGAGTGCTCCTGCTCCTTATGCCATGTGAGCACACAAAGACGGACACTCTGATACTGGAACAGGACTTTCATCAGACACCGTGATTCTGGACTTCCCAAACAACCATGAGACATAAATGTTTGCAGCTCAAGCCACTCAAGCTATGCCAGTTTGTTACAGCAGACAAAAGGCACTAAAATACTACTTCAACTTCAAAAATCACCAGTCTTTAAGCAAAGGGTGTGATACAAGACTGAAAAAAAAAAAAATTTCTACTTTAAATCTGTCCTAGGATTTTTAATTAGGAAACACACAGCCAGTACAAAATTGGGTGCTGGCCAGATTCTCACAGGTACAGGTTATTCATGGCACTTTTCTCCATTTCACAAGTGCTTAGGCATCACTCCATCAGAACACCACGGCTGTCTTACAAAATCATAAACACAATAAGAAGACTCTACAGAAATGAAATGGAAAACAATGGTCACAAAGTTTTCATGAGCATAGTATACTAAGGAATGACAACTATAGAAAATATATCCAGAACAGCTACTGGGTCATAAAACAGCAACTGCTCATTTCTGAAAACATACTATTCCTAAAGTAAATCCATGTAATCAGAACAATTAAAATATTACTGTTTGATAAAACTAAGTATGTTCTCAACATTAATAATACTAAATCATTATTTCCTAAACTTAGGTCTAAAATTATCCTTTAACCTCTAGATTTTTCTTAATGTTTTAAATATTAATTTCTCTTAATGTAAACTTATTAAGTCTAAGACTGCTGGTGCATAAAAGTTTGCAGCCATTAAGGGAAGCAAATAATTACTGAGAATTTAAGCATTATTGTAAATTAATGAAGAGTATAAAACAAAGGTTTCTGTACTGTTAAAAATAATAAATAGCCTCTGATAACTAGCTTTCTCTTTGATGCCACAGTAATTCAACAGACCACTTCACCAGTATGTTATAAATGTGACAGCCTCTTTAAGTTTCTCAGGGCAGGGCAACGACCTTACAACAATACTAGGGAAATTTTGCCTTATCCCCTAAAACTATTCCAATACCTTGAAAAGGAGTTCCTCATTGCCATAAACCACACTGATAAGGTTAGCATGGAAGTACTTCCTTGACTTCGTTTTTTAAGAAAATGCTTTAAAAACATAAAGTAACACAATAAACAAGAAAGAGACTTTTGGGCCATGAAGTTGTGAGCTCAATCCCCGGCACCCAAAAAAAAAAAGAAAAGAAAAGAAAAAGAAAAAGGAAAGAGATGTTTAACTGTGTACTTTTGATTACATTTAGTCTTTTAATAGGCATTATTATCTTAACAGCTGAATTATGTTAACTACTATAATTAGCAAAATAATTCAACAAAGATAAAATCAAGCAAACTATTTTCAAATAAAGGAAAAAAGTCACATAAAAAGTTTGATGACGCTAACATCTGATGAAAACATAATAAAAACAATATCCAGACATTCACAAGAATGTCTACAATGATCTCATACCTTAGAATAATATTAGGGAGATTTATAACTAGTCAAATACAATCATGTTCTAGTTCAACATATTTCCTCAACTCAACGTTTAAAAAGTTGATGTTAACAGTATGAGAATCTTGACACAGTGAAGTATTGACTCCTTCCAGCAAAAATTAAAAAAACAAGGCCCAGATATGCAATGTAAGATTTTTAAGATAGGAAATATTAATATTTTCTAAACAAATCACATAGAAATTTTAACTATAAAGGAATGCAAAAATGTTGAGTCTTTTAAAGGACAGACAGAGAAAATGTTCTTTCCAAGAGTCAATTGCATTAGTTGGATGCAATGCGTACACCTGAAAGGATATATTTCACATGTGCATAGTAAGATTCTGGTGGGATTGGATAATTTATTTTGTGTATGACTGCAAACGTTGTTCAGCCAAAATAGAGTATTATGTGTAACTTTTAAACCTCCAACTCCACTCACAAGGCAAAGCTGGAACACAGCATAATGATCAAGTTCATTGAAATGTTAATACGTTCATCTAAATGTTAAAATTCAATCTTTAATATTTGTGTTTTACACATACCGTAAGAACTCAAAAAACACTCAATTTCGAAACTTAAGGGTAGGACCAAGAATCACATCATAGTTACAAGAAACAGAAAGATAGAACTTAATCCTAATTATGTGAAGCAAAAAAGATACTTATGTGTGTGTATGAAATAAACTTAAAATAATAATTTAAAAAAGAAAAATCTGAACATCTTAAGAGTTAACCACATTAAATGTAAACCTAGAGGTATTTTTGCCATTGCATGCAAGTTAATTACAGTTGAAGAGAATCTGAGCTACAAAGTCATCTTAAATTAAATCAAGACATGACTAAAAGTATTACAAATTTAAAGAATTCTCTTATGTTACCATTAATTCATGCTAAAAAAATAAAGCTGTCAAATAAGAAGCAACAAAGTATTTGATAATACCGAATACTAACAAAGGCAGATACATAAAACATATGAACACTTACAAAATTTATAAAATATAACCATAAAAATTAATTCTGGGTATAATTTTGAAATGCTTTGCTTAACTAAAGCATTTATCATCAATATGAATCTTATGCTAATACAGAGCAATCTACTCAACTGATGAGACATTCATTCACACTTCTGAAGTATGCATTATTAACTATAGTGTCATCTGTTGAAAGTAGAAAATCTAATTTGATTTTCACTCTGGAGCTTCTAAAACATATTTAATTATTTGTGTTTTGAAAATGCCTATCATTTTAAAATTATGTAACAGATTACCAGCACAGAAACAAATATACATTAATTAAGGAATGCATACTCTGGGATTGTCCACTGTATAAACAAATAGACTTGCTGGATATCTTTTCTTTCTTTCTTTTTTTATTGGTACAGGGGATCAAACTCACAACCGTGTGCTTGCAAGGCAGGCACTTATGCTGCTGAGCTAAATCCCCAGCCCCTGGACACCTTTCTTACCTCTCTATATTAGCTGTTTATGCTTTTCCTAAGGCAATAATAAAAACATCCAATTTTTGAAATTACATCTTAAAATTTTATAACATTTACAAACTGCCACCTAAAAATATCTTTTTTGTTCCCATCAAATATTTTTTGCTTTACCACAACTGTCTCATTTCAGGAAAGACAATTATACTACATTTTAATAAGTAACAGTAACACTGAGATAGCTCTCAGGAGGCTGAGATAGCAAGATTCCTGTGAGCTTGATGCCAGTCTTGGCTACATAGTGAGTTCAAAATGCTGTCCTTAAAAAAACAAAACAACTCAAAAACAACATAAACACTAAGAAAAGTTTCTTTTACTTTTTGCATTCAACGCTCTCTTTGGCAGCACATACATTTTATTGCATTCGAACCTGTTTAGATTCAAACTAAAGGGGTAGATTTGAAAACCACACTGCTCTAATTCAACAGATAATGTTTTAAAACTATGTTCCCAAACTGAAAGTTAAATATGTTTCCCCCATGAAAACAACTTCACTTAATGTAGAAACATTAAACAATTCAAGCCACAATTCACAATTTCTGAATAAAAATATGGCAACTCTAAAAGCAAGTATCCTATCGGGATATAATTACTCTGTGCTGTCATTCAATATATCAGCAGTATACTCCCCTAAAATCTCACTCTGCTTTCCCTTTGGATATTATATGGGAATATCAAAATCAAAACAAAAAATGTACCCCAAACAGAAAAGGCCTACATTCACTTTGGATAATCATTAAAACTCTAAAATGTTTTGCATATTCAATCACTTTACTTTTTACCTCTCAAACACAAATGTTAGAAAAGGTTTATCATCAATTCCAGAAAAAATCAATGCTTAGATTGCCACTACTATATAAGCTGAAGCCTTATGCTCCTGCACGTAAGAAGAATCTGGATATACTGACTTCAGCCTCAGATCCATTCCCTGACATGGCCATGTCTCTCTGGCTGGGAGATCCTACGAGCACACAAAGCCAGTTTCCATCTCATGTTAATCTCTGTGGGTGTTCTATGAAGCAGTTAACAGCCCTTCTTATAATCGTTCATATTTACTCTGCCCATTTTAAGTATCAAGTTTTTTAAATAAAAAAGCTGATCTTCAATTAAAACAAAGAATTCTGAAGATACACACAATGAAAGACCTTAACTGTCAAAACTTCAAGCTTAGAAAAACCTAAATTGTTTATTCACATCAATTCAACATATTTTATGAAGATACTTGGTATGTAAAAGGAGTAACAAACTAAACAGCATCTAATTTATGAAAAAGGAAAAAATTAATTATAATAAGTGAGTTTCCCTCATATCAAATTAGTCTCATTTCAAGGATTTTAAATTGGAGCCTTAGTATTTAATAAGAAAATTTTAGATAATTTCAATTATTGAGTATGGTGAGCCAAATGGCAGCTTCAAAGACAGGTCTGTCCGTGTCTTAATCCATGAAACCTGTAAATATCAATATAAAATGTATATTATGAAATATGGAAAAGATAGAAATACAACATTGCAAAAGATCTTATCAAAGACCTTGAGAAGTTTGGATTGAGTAGGCAGGTCCTAAATGCCCTTGTTGTCTACTTTGTAAGAGAGAAACAGGAATTTTGAAAGACACAAATGAGAAGCTGTTAACAACACAGAACAGAAAGAGATATAACCACAAGCCAGTGAATGCCAACAGCCATGTGAAAATAGAAAAGGCAAAGAAAGTTTCTTCCCAGAGCCTCTGGAGGGAGAATGTCTACACCTTCATTTCAAACATTTGGCTTCCTAATCTGAACTGTTTTAAGACGATGAGATTGTAGCAATTTGGCATAACAGCCAGGGAAAACTAATACACTGAAGAAAAGTTTATATACCAATTAATGTAACTAATCAGTATAATTAATATTTAGTATTATTGAAAGAGAAATCCTTAAACCACACACACTTTGTCATAGAAGACTAACACTAAATTACTATAAAAGCAAAATATACCAAAACATAAAGATACAATGAATGATATAATAAACTTAATTCTTCAAGTTGAAACTCTGTAGTAATGTAAGATTTTACAAGTAATATAAATAGCTTACCACAGAGTGAGCGTATAGGGGAAACACAAACAAAATTTTATCTGATTTCCAAGTATAGAGCTACAATAATAAAGTATGGTAGGCAAGAGACACGAAAATCATTAAATTATGCTTAATTTAAGCTAGAATGTCAAATAACAAGTCAAAAATAGCTGCAAAATACTTCCACGTTTTGTAGCTTCAGAAAATATATACGGCTAAGTATAAAGAATCCAACTATATGAACCACTAATCCGACGAGCACTTAGCCATTTTGAGACTTATATAAGAAAGCAAGCATAATCAGTTACTATTCCCTCTCTTACCCACCGATATCTTTATCCTTTTTTTTTTAATTTAAAGAAAAGGAAACAAAAAAAAAAATACATGGAGATAAAAAAAAAAGGGTAGAAAAAATACAAAATTACAGACAAACAAATGGTAAGAAATTGCTGGTTGATAAGTTACACATTGTCATCTTAGAAATAGCTGTTCAGGTTATAGAATTAAAGTATTTAGAATGACATTCAAAAAGTGACCCTACAAACCATTCTGCTCTATGATCGAACAAAAGCTCAGTAATATGATTATCAGTCCTACACATTTGTTTTACATCTCAAAGAGGGTAAGATTAATCATATCAAAACAGAACAGAACATTAAAAAAAAAACAATTTAAAGAAATACAGATTTCAAAGCAAGTCCACTGGAGATCTTCATTATCTAACTGTCTCTAGTTTCTTACAAACAGTTGTCCCTATCTTCACCCACTTTATATACTTATTGCATATTATAGAACTAATCAAATCATTACAGGATGATGAAGTCTTTTTAGGTCCTCAAGTTCCAAATTAGGGAAGACAATAGTAACTACCATCTCATCTCTCATTCTCTTTGTGATAGCTGTCCCCATCTCTACATATGCTGAAGTTGAACTCAAGAAACCAGTCCAATGTTATTCTAATCAGCGAACAATAGATTGTTAGAATTTATATTATAATTCTACAAAATAAGCCTCGGGTTTCTCAGCATCTCTTCCTCAGAGTATCTGTTCCTTACATCTTGCATTATATAATCTGTTCCCGTAAATGATTTAAAAAAAAAAAAAAACCCATGTGTGAATTTCTACATATATATCTATCCTCTCTGTATTATAGGGAAAACCAAGTCATAGCAAGACAGCAAAACAATTTCCTAGAAAAACATGCAATGGATAAGACATATAAGACTACAATGTAAATGATCTTCCGTAGCTACTATGTTTTCTCTTGTTATTTTCAATAGATTTGTCCACAACACTGGCTTATTATAGTTAAACATAGTATCACCTATTTTTATAAAAACTTAACTTTGACAGCATTGTAGGATTTGAGAGCTGTTACTAATTAATACCAGTATGGATATCCTTTACAACTTGTCATGCTCAGAGTAGTTGCCTCTACTTTTAGGGTTGATGCTAACAAGCATACCAATTTCAAATAAAATCAGCCAAGGCCAACCAATAGTCTTACGATTCAGATTCAATTAAGATCAGTCATAGTAAGACAATGTAAGTAATACAGGATTTCAGTTTAAGTTAATAGGAAAGTAAGGATAGTTACCATGGTATAACCTGCTATTTTTGGTTCAAGAGGTCTGTGCCCTCAAATCTGACATGAGTGGACAGACCAGAACAAATTAAATTCAAACTAAATATGGCACTAGGACTACTGTGTCTTTTAAATTGTTATACACCATTAACAATAACCTCTGCTTTTTTTTTTTAATATAGTTTCAGAGCTGTCTACACTAAAGACTATAGCTTACCGTCTCTGCCTTATGTCTGCTACTCCACTTTTCCGCTATAATTTGTCCACCTTATTCCCTCATTCCATTGTCTGCCCCGTTCACTGAGGCCTCTCTGCCACTGTTGCAGGAATCCTGGTATCTCTTCCTCTCTTTCTCTGTAATGTCCTTCAGCGCTCTCTGTAGGGTTGGATTGGTGGCCATGAACTCTCACAGTTCCTCCTTGTCTTGAAAGTATCTTATTTCTTCATTAATTTTGAGAGAGAGTTTTGATGGGTATATGAACTTTGGTTGCATATTTTTTTCTTTCAGGACTTGGAATATTTCTCCCCACTCCCTTCTTGACTTAAGAGTTTGTGTTGATAAGTCTGCTGTTATTTTGATAGTTTTCCCGTTGTAGGTAATCGGCATCTTTTCTCTGGCTGCTTTTAATATTCTGTTCTTTTGGTGGATTTCTGGAATCTTGATTATTATATGTCTAGGCGTAGATCTGTTTTGGTTGTAGGTAGCTGGTGTTCTGTATGCCTCTTTTATCTGGATATCATTTCTTTTTGCTATACATGGGAAATTTTGCTTTAATATATCTGTGAATATTTTTTGTATTTCATTTTTGGTTGCTCCTGCTTCCTCACTCACATTCTTTATTCTTAGGTTATGTATCTTTTGTCATCCTCCAGTTTTTGAATTGCTTCTTTCTGGTTCCTTGTTGTTTTTAAGAGGCTTTTTCTTTCATGATCATATGCCATAAATCTCTCTGCAAGTTTCAGAAGGCTGTCTTTAGTTTCTGTCAAGGCATTTTGCCAGTGTTCAATGGAGTTTTTAGTTTCCTGATATTCTCTTTGGATCTGTTTCATGTATTCTAAATTATGTTTAAATTCTTCCTCAGAAGTTTCACTTTCTTTTCTGATTTCCTCAGTTCTTCCATCTGTGTTCTCTTGGGCAGGGCTTGTCATTTCTTTAATTAATCTCTTTATATCTTGCCTCACTTGGATCAGGAGTACAGCTTTAAATTCCTCTATGAGATCATGTAGGTACTTTTTAATTTCGGCTGATGCTGTGTCGAGCAATGGATGGTTACTGTGCTTGTTCTCTTCAGTGTTTACTTCTCCTGGGCTTATTTTCTCATGTTGGGCAGCTGGAGATTTTTTTTTATTTTTATCTCTTGTCATGTTTCTGGTTTCTTTCAGACTGTCCTGGGGTTCTCTGGCCCTCTCCGAATTGCTTAGGGCCTTTCAGAAGCGTGCTGACTTGAGTTTTTGCTGTCCTCCCCAATTTACTGTTATCTGGGGTAGGCTGGGATGCAGGGGCGGTACAGGCTAGTCTCTAGCCTCTGTGCCCGTTAATCCATAAATTAGGCTGTACTTTCTGGATGTCACTGAGTTGTGACTATTTTGTATCCGCTTATTGGGCCCCAAGCAGAGGCTTGGTTTAGCCCCAGTAGCTCCTGCCAGTTCTCTTTGTACCAGAAGCAGCTGACTAATGTCACTATGGCACAGGGTTCTGCCCAAATCCCAGCTGTTCTCTTCCAGACCTCTCTGTGACAGGAGCACCAGAACAGCAGATCTGCCCAAATCCAAAATGTCTCCCACTAGTTCTCTGAATGGAGCTGAAGCCAGCACGTAATCAGGCTCTGCCAGATTTCAAGATGTCTTCCACCAGTCCTCCCTACAGGGGGACCTGGTGATGTCACCGAGCTGTAGTTTCTGCCCAACACTAAAATGTCTGCCACCAGACTCTGTGTTATTGATTTCCCCGTGGTGGTGGGCACTGTCCAGTTCCAAGATGTTCTCTGGCCAACCCCAGCAGCCGCGGGGTTCCCAGTACTCACCAGAGTCCGGCGCAAGTCCTCATTCCGGGACCTCCGCACCCCAAGCTGCCCACCTTTCGCGCACTCCCGGCACAGCGCTGAATGGTGCACAGCGTGCACTCCCGGCACAGCGCGGAACGGTCAGATATCTGCACACCGTTTAGATTTAGAACTGCAGAGCCTTGTACGATCTCCTCTGGTGCAGCGGTGCAGTCCTGGCTGCTACTCGGAGTCCCGGGTCTCAGTTTCCTGCAGTCACCAAAAGCAACACAGCTTTTCCTGCTGGGTCCACGGGTCAGTTTGTTGATTTAAAGGCGCGGGATTTGCAGCCTTCCATTATCAGCGTTCACAGTCTCAGCACAACTTTAAATCCTCCAGCTGCACTGTCTTGGTTAATAAGAATCACTATTGATTTGTCTGGCCCTCTCCATGTTGTCACATTCTAGCTTCTAGTATGATTTCTCCGGAGAGACTCTTCACTCGATCCCCTAGCAAGCTGCCATTTTGATCGACCCCCTCAATATCTTTATCCTTAAAACTGGGAAGAATCTACCTAAGTGTCAACAGTGTTCCCTCCAGATGGTACGCAAAGATGAAAGGAGGTTACACACAGTGCTGGCCCATGGTTAGAGTTACAGGCTTCTCTCCATAAACTGGCTGACTGAGAAAGCTAACTAGTCTTTCTTTCCAAATAAAAAATTCAGGGAAGTTACAAGATTAAAATACAGGCCTGAAATGGTAAAACATTAGAAACAGAATGCTGCTTCTCCCTTCTGTTGAGATCAGGAGTCCCAGTACTTACCACATCACTAGCACTAGAGAATTCATTATTAACCAGACTTTCAAGAGCCATCCATCGAACCGGTCTGTTTTCATTGTCTCCTAGACAGTGATAGTCCATAGGGAACAAGTCTCTGGAGAGGGCATTGTCTGTGATCTTAACTTGAAGTGTATCATCAATGCTGAAAAGTAAAAACATAAACATCAAATTAAGAAGTATGGATCACCTCTACTATATAACTTGTATATTACAAGTTCCAGTGTGACTCCTAGAGAGAACCCCAGACCCAGAAAGCACCACCCATCAAGTGACAGAGACAAGGTCATGGCACCTACACACAGTTTCTAGCAGCCAGGTCTTTGTGGATGACTTCCCTTCTTGCCAGGTAGCTCATGCCACAGGCGATCTGAATAGCCATATGTACCAGGTCTTGCTGAGAGATTGCCTGTAGTAACAGAAAAATGACAAGGTTTGCAGTTAGCACAAAACTTAGGATGTAGGTGTTTGTTTGCTTCCACAATCTTATTTCATTGAAAAGTATTTCTTTACATCTACATACTAATTTTAAAAAACTGTTTCTTGACAAAGAATGTATCACACAGTTCCCTATATTGTGCTTATAATACTAGTTTACAGCTCTCTACTGATACAGTGCTGTGGGCTAAGGTATGATGCCTTTCTCAGGTGACACTGATGGGCCAACCACTTGTTGGAACTTTAATCCTGTCACTTTACAAACATCTCACATATTAAGCCACATGCTCAAAGCAGTGTTTAAACTCATGTTCTTGCCGCAAGTGCAATGTCTACTATTATAAATTTTAAAACCAAAATAAAATGAGGTTCCCAAAACCAGCAGATAGCAAAACCCAGTAGGCTTTTTTACTATTACCAGCCTACCATGTTAGGAACTTTATCATTGTTTTACAGATATATGCACAGGCAGGAACAAGAAAGAAATGCTTAGACAGCTGTTACAACACAGCCACACAGATCAGGAATATATCCAATAAGTCTCACAATCCAGACCTCAGTCACTGCCTGCTTTTGGTACAACACAGACCAAATGGCTCTGTGAAATTTGTTTCCATTCCTGTAAGGGAGATCCAGGATGAGTGCTTTCAAAGAGTTATTAAGAAGGCTGGGAATTTAGCTAGCAGCATAAATACCTGCCTGGCAAGTACAAGGTCATAAGTTCAATCCCCAGTACCAAAAAAGAAAAAGTTACAAGGGAAAAGTTTGAGACAGTACTTCAGAAGATTTAAGGTAATTATGAATGAATACACAATATAAGGAAAAACTGTAGCATTAGCCAAGTGTAGGCCTCATAAACCATCTCATTTTCCTCTAAATCGACATGTAAAATTCTCCCAATTCATTCTGAGTTTATTTGTACAGGTCTTTAAACAGTTTATATACAAGAAACTATCATAAATTACTGGTAATTGGTATGTGGGTAAATTTTTCTCACCTGTGGGTTATTGGCCTCTACTAATTTGCACTGGCGTAAAAACAATTTAAGATTCCCCCAATTCATGTAAGGCAGCATCACCATGGGCTTTTCCCCTTCTTCTATATACACATGAGTAATTGGAAGAAGATTTCTATTATAAAAAAATAAGAAATTAGAAAAAAGACAATTGAAATCTAAAACCTTTAGAGCTCACTTTATATAAAGATAAATTAAAACAAAATTCAAAATATATTTAGAAGCATCATTAAAAAGGTGAAATTACACCCTGTCCTCCATACTGGATTCCCTGAAGACACACTCTACCACACTAAATCTTTACTTCAAAATGTAATTAAAGTCATGTGATACAGTTTGTGTCTAGACATCCCTCCAAAACCTCAGGCGGTCCATGCAGGTGTGCTTCTAGAGCTTGTGATCCATTCATGGTTCAATGCTGGGATTATGGGTGTGAGTACAATATAAGGGAGGGAAAAAGGCTTGCTCTCTGTCTTCTCCCTTTCTGGCTCTTGTTGCTTCTGCTGTCTCCGATCACTGTGAACTGTTGCTCCTGTGCCACACCACCCTGCTCTGGAGACAGCTGAGTATGGACTGAAACCTCCACAAACTGTGACCTAAATAAACCTTTCCTTCCTTAATTTTGGGCAACAGGTATTTTGTCTTAGCCACGAGAGAAGAGTAACTAACACCCCATGCTTTAAAAAAAAAAAAACCTAGTTTAAAAGGTAGACAAGAGTGTGATAGTCAAAAAAAGGTCTTTAGGAAGCTGAAATTGCTACAAAAACTCAGAAATCCTTAGCTGATCAAGTGGGAATTATAGGGCCAAGGATTTAGCTCAGCAGGCATAAGTGCCTGCCTTGTAAGCACAAGGTCGTGAGTTCAATCCCTGGTACCAAAATAAAACCAAACCAGAACAAAAAAGTGGGAATTATAATTGGGTTTCAGACTTATCATTTACCATCTAGGTGACTATATCTATCAGCCTTGGTCTTCATCCTTATAAAAATGAGGAACCCAACAACCACTGAATGCTTTGTGTTCTGTGGCACATAGAAGTATTTAACAAATATTTGATAAATACAAACAAAAATAACCTTAAAAATATTTCCATCCTTAATAAATTCTGCTTGTAAGAATGTATGTTTAAAAAGGGGAAACAGCAAGTACACACCAATAATTCCAGTTCTCAGGAGGCCACAAGTTTAAGGCCAGCCTGGGCTACACAGGCAATGTCATCCTGAATTACGTGAGACCCTGTCAGAAAAGAAAAGAAGGAAAGAAGCCAGCCAGTCAGCCAGCCAAACATAAAAAGCTACATGAACAAAGATAGTTAATATAAGAGGAGAAAGTTGCTGACAATTTGAATACTCAAAAGAAATGAAAGAACAACAGGATGTTATATAATAATTAAATACGCACAAAGAGATATTTATAAGAGTAAAAGCACACAGAAAAGAAAAAAATTTACATATTTGCAGGATAACTACCAGTTTGGAGAAAAAGAAAAGTGTAGAAATACAGAATTAAGAGTTGGCTTCAACCTATGGAACTACAGATACTATAATTTCTACTTTATTTTTTTCTATTTCCTAAAAATTATCTCAGTTAAATTGGGCATGGTGGCGCATGCCGGTTCCAGCATTTCAGAGGCTGAGGCAGGAGGATCACTGCCAACTCTACACTAGTGTAGGCTACTAAGTAAGCTCAAGGCCACCCTGAGCTGCAAAGTGAGACCCTGTCTCAAAAAGTCTCAACTGAGCATGCATCACTTTTAAAACTAGTCATGAAGTTGCAGCATGACCACCACTTTAAACTGGCAAAGCTGTGGGTTCTGCGCATAGTTTTTAGGAGTTACTAACAGAAAAAGCACTGACCCTGAGGGGCTTGGAAAATGAGGGCTCAGGGATATAATTAGATCTGTAAGAGAGAATTTCTCTGAAGGCTTCTGCTTACATTACAGCTGAAGAGTGGCAGTAATCATTGTCCCACTTTATTTATTGGCAAGGAAACACAACAGATAGAACGTTTAGTTAGTATGAAGGACACAGACCAAGTACATGGAGAAAAAAAATCAGATCTCCATCTGATTCTAAAACCTTTGTGCCTTGTCCTACACCATTGGACATTTCCTTCTAGGAATAGCAGGGGAATGTAAGAAAAATTAAGAGACTTCTTTCTGCTGACTCCCATCACACCAAGAAGACCAGCTATACACGCAGGTTTAATGCTACACAAAGGACTTCAGGACACATGCGGTGAGATGCCCCAAATCTTTAACCTCCCAGATCTCTCTCTCTTCCTTTCTTCATAATTAAAATTCATTTAGAAGTTAACAGCACTTCATCCTGATACAAAAATACAACAGATGAGGTCAAGTATTTTCTACTATCAAAGAAGTGAAAACCCTCTGAAAAAGTAACAAGTTTCATTAAAATGTTTCAGCACACAAATATCTACTCTCTATTCTGCCCACCTCCCTCACAAAGAACTGCCAGACATTCAGCAAACGATTGCCCATCAGTAGGATCTCTGGCAAATAGAAATGTCAACCTAAATAAACAGCTTAGAGAACTTTGATATGAGGTACTTCTGAGGTAATTAAAAGACTGGTTTATTTTATTTTTATAGGTATTTTAACCCATGATAAAAATTATCCTCACAAATTCCAATGGAAAAAGAAGGAAAGATTGCCCAGTTTAAATCTCAAATTAGGTGACATTTTGTTTTGAGTGCTGAGTTTGTTTGATCAACTCCTTAACATAATCTCTGAGGATTTTCATTTCATTTTCATTCTTTGTGTCTGAGTACAAAATGGGTAGCCAAGTAATTAGAATGAAAAAACACACACAGCTATGAAGAGTCTACAGCAGTGATGGCTAATCTTTTAGAGCATTCACTAACAGCCCACTGTAACACAAGTGCATTGGTTCACCATCATTAGTCTATAAACATCAGGGGTCTTTTATTCTACTGAAGTATGTGTTAGACATGGGTCTACTTAAAAGAAAGTAGTAACAATTACCTTCTGCATTTGACAGCGTGTTTTATAACTTAAGAGTCCCAGTACACTTCATTGTCACGTTGAGCAATTAATCATGACCAAGCTTGCCAGCTTGCCAGCTTGCCAGCTTGTCTTAGGAGCCTTTCCTCACTTACTCAAGGTCCAGTACCAAACATTCCCAATTCAGTCATTCCACTCCACACCCTCTTCACCTTGGTAGGATGCTGGAAAGCCTTACATCCCACATTAGAGAATACTGCAGATGCTTGCTCTACTTCTTAGAAAAATCCTAGCTTTGCCTATATTTATCCCTGCTACACACATCTGTACTAATATGGTGCAACCCTTTAATAGGGGCAAAAACTACTGGCCAGTGCCAATTAGTATGATATCCTAATATGAAGTATTTTGCATGCTTCCCCTAAGAGTCAGCATAACAGTACACAAAGTTCTCCCAACACTGCCAAAAGGACATTTTCAACTGATTATTTTCCATTTCTTGTCAGAAGCTTAAGGGAAACAAAATGCAGTTTTTAGAAACTATAGCCTGAGTCATGGTACGTCCACCTATTCTTCTGCATATCATGGGTTCTTTTCTTAGTCTGAATTAGGCCAATGGAAGGCAATATTCCTGAATTGTGTGACTTTAGCCCTTCAAAAGAACATCTTTACTGTTCCCTAATATTGCGTGTTTGATGTCTTTCAAATGTCCTTTCCTTTTTAAAAATTTTCAAGGAAACTAAAAAGCCCGAGAATGTGTTCATCACATTAGTCAATGTCTAAAGTGTACAATAAACATACTGATACATCTGTCACAGAATTTGTAGCTAGGAAAACTTTCTGTTCTTCCTTAACAACTTCATTTTTTTCTCTTTTGCTACTGAAATTTACCAGTTTTTAACGTTCCTGCACCTTTGGTTCATCAGATGCTAAGAGTCAATTGTCTCCTTACTGTTGGTTTTTCTTTCCTAGGACCATGGTGCCAAAGAAAACAGCTTCATTTTTAATTAGCAATTTATCCGAATGTAACTGCTATCCTTTAGGCCCTCAAAAGTCAAAATATAAATAAAGTTCAAAAATACAGATCCATGTTTTCATTTTACTTTTGTTTTATTTAGTTTGTTTGTTTTTGTGGTGGTGGTGTTTCATGAATTGAATTCAGGAATTCATGCTTGCCAGGTAGGAGATGCACTGCTGAACTGAATCCTCAGCCCTTGTTTCACTTTTTAGCACAGCCTAAGTAAGTGCCAAAAGTACAGGGAAATTAAAATATATGATGCTTTCTCATGCATCACTTTGGATCTGTGTTAGGTTTTTTTGAAGTCTGTGACTATCTTTCTCCAAAAAGATTTATGATTTCATTTTTTTAAACATTTTATCAAATTTTCTATCAGCATATACATTAAGCTGACTCAATATAATATATATTAAATCTTGGCTTGACATTAATACTATAGCACATTACTATACTTAAGCATCTCTTGGTTCTAAAGGTAGCCTTCATTATAGTTTTGTGCTCAGAAGTAATAGGATGCTTAAAAAAGCTCTTCAAATAGAACTAGAACTACATGTTATTTTTAAAATCATACTATGATCTAATGCTCATATATAAGGGATTGAATAAAATATTGCATAACTATTAAATGACCTATTATAGCCCCTCTCCCTTTTTGGCGAGTGTAACTATGTAGCCTTCTTAAATTGGACAAGAATTCACAGTTAGAGACAATAAAAAGCTAGAAATCCTGTTTTGTTAAATTAAGCATGTTAATTTGTTAAAGATAATAAGAGTATGATTGTACAGGAAAATGTCCTTTTTTCAAAAGATGCGTGCTGGAAATATACTCAGTATTGAGACGTCTAACCCACCATAAAATATTTCCACAAAGATGGACAGATACATGCACATAAACAAAAAGCAAATATGGCAAAATGTTAACTGTCACATCATCTAAGAGGTGGGCTTACTGGTATTTATTACCCTTCTTGTCTTTGGTGATCTATACATTCAAAAATTTCATAACAAATGTTTTTTTAGTGTATGTATATTACCCACCTGCTTAAAAAAAAAAAAAAGAAGTGAAAAGATAAAAGGTGCAAATACTTTCTGGGGAGCTTTGGTGTGATTATCCAGATGCAATCTCACAAACTTGTTCTCTATTTTCTTCTTTGCCTTTTCTTTGTAAAGCACACATTTTATATCAGAAAAAAATTACGTTATTCCAAAAAGCCTTTAATTCAGAACTTATTGCAGTGCTCTTTAAATAAAAATGCAGCATGAATGTCCCAGACTGACTCTAGAATGCTGGCATTCTACTCTCACCTGTGGTGAAGACCCCGCAGCTTACAGCTTTCTGTCAGCATCATGGTCACCTGGATCTCGGAGGCATGATCTGTGTCCAGAAAAGAAATGGTCTGAATGGCCACACCGTATCAACTTAGCAAATGATTACTATCTTGGGTTACAAGGTAAATTGTCATTACAAATTACAAGTAAATCTAAATAGATTCAGCCTAAACTATTACAGTAGTAACAGTCAAAACTAAATAGCTCAACCTGCACAGAAATTTTCATATATATACTAGAAATTCAAAAACGTAGAAAAAGTAGTAGTAGATTGGAAAGACATGTACAGCATGTAAGTTACATAAACGGCTAATTTCCTTTTTTCCTCTTTAAAAAGCCCAGCACTCATGTACAATCCCAGCACTTGGAGGGCTCAAGAAGGAGAACTGCCATGAGTTTGAGGCCAGCCTGGAGATTATACAGTGAGTTCAAGGCCAGCCTGTACTACATAATGGGACCCTGTCTCAAAAAAACAAAAGAAAGAAAAGAAACAGGCAGAGGATACAAATATTTTGCTGAGAAAAGAAAAAATAAGTAACGAACAAAATTACAAAATGATTCTCAGCCTTACTCTTAAGTAAAGAAATGCAAATTAAAGTAGCAGATGCACAAGGATTCACCAACAGCACCCTAAGTAGGGAAGCAACATGTAACAAATCTTTAAAATGCATGTATACTCTGCATCATCATCAATCCCACTGGAATACTCAAAACAACTAAAGTGACACCCACAGAACCTAACTACACTGGCACATTGGAATATTCTGCAATTCCTTTTAAAAACTGAGATAGGTATGGGCTCAGTTTCTGGTTCAGTGGTAGGGCTTGCTTAATGTAACCAAGGTCCTGGGTTTGATCCTCAGCATGGTAAAACAAAAAAGAAAAAAAAAAAAAGACAAGCTTACATGTACTATTTGAAGGATCTTTTAAAAAGATACAAATTTGATATTTTCCTATACTTGTGGAATAGTAAGAAATTGTTTAAGATGGTTACTTTTATTGACAGAAGAATTTACATATTGTACCTTTCCATTTATATTTTCTAAGCTTACAAACATATGACTATAAAAAATGACAAGTTCTGATTGAAGAATGTGGTACTTTTTATTGTTTTCTTCTTAACTCTCTATGGTTAAACACAAACACAGCTAATATAGAATCAGAAAATATATTAGCTAAAAGTATAATTTTGTTATTTCATTTAATTTTTAGTTTCTAAATTCATGGGTTTTGGCCCAAAGTAGCAAAACAGAACTAAAATTGAACTTTATGTTAATGTTTCTGAAACAAAAACTATATAACTATAGTTACCAATATCCTTAGTATCACTATACTCAAGTATCTGTTACAACTTTAAAAAGTCTTCATTTTTTTTTTGTTTTTTGTCTTTTTCATTTTTATTGGTACCAGGGATCGAACTCACGACCGCACACTTGCAAGGCAGGCGCTTATGCCACTGAGCTAAATCCCCAGCCCCAAAAAAGTCTTCCTTTTATAAGGACCACTATCTTAATAGTGCAGAATTTCTTACTCTCTGAAAAACCATTTGCATTAAGCGAGTAGTGTATTCCACTATAAAACTGAAAATGAATTTTCAATTTTGAAAAATAGCTTTTAATATTGAACACAAACTTGAGTGCAATGTATCCTTAAAAACTTTTAAAGAAACCAATAACTAATATTTATGTCAACAGTAAATATAATAACTATAATTGTGAAAAAACAATTCAAAAGATTGGCAAAAGCAAGATCCACACATTCAGGCCCATCTAGTTAAATGATGAACCAACAACAATAAAACTCCACTCTAGTAAGCTCAGGCACCGGGACTGTCACACTCCTCTTCAGTTAAAATTGTCAAGGATAAGAAGTCTCAAATTTCATCTGCCTCCAAATCCATTGGAAACTGACTCATCTCCTTCTTTCGCCTATAACTTGTTTTCTGTACACCCTCTGAAGACAGCTTTTCTTATGTAAGACTTGTAGAAATATAAAATGGGTAGCCTGAAGCCATGAATTTGAACCACTGTTTAGGAAAAGAAGTCTCACAGTTGCCACCACTGTCTGCTGGAATAAACTATAGTTGTCTAAAAATTGCTTAAAATTTGGGATCCTTGGGGCTGGTGATTTAGCTCAGCGGCATAAGCACCTGCCTTGCAAGCAAGCGGTGGTGAGTTCGATCCCCGGTACCGATAAAAATGAAAAAGACAAAAAAAAGAAAAAAATTGGGATCCTTTTTCAAGTGGCAAACTGTGTCTGTGATGGTCTGCATAAATTATATTTAATAAAATTATGGTCAGTACTATTGGGAACAGGGAAGATCTTCTGACCACTGAAAACTAGCAACAGTTGCCAAGTTCTACCAGTTCGGAATTTACCTTCTCAACTAGTAACGAGATCCAAGTACAACAAAAGGTTCATTTCAGGGTATGTTATTTTATACATATTTTTTTCAAGTTTAATTTTGATAAGAATGTTTACTAAGCAAGACTCAACTGAACTGATCTAAAAAATGTTTCAAGTATGAAAAAATTAATTATGTCTATTAAGAAAAACTGATTTTCCTGGTTTTCTTTCCCAGCCTAGTTTTAGTCTTTTAATTTTAAATAGTAAAAGTCCATCCTTAACATCCAAAAGGTTACTATAAAATAATTTACAGTAAAAAATTACAAAGAAGCACAAAATAATAAAGAAAAAGCCTTACTTCCGAAATTGCAAAAATTTACAAACTATTAAAGAAAATAAAAATTTAAAGCCAATAACCTCAAAATGATTCATGGAATTCATGGAATTTGTTTCATGGAATTCATTTTCATAATACTTATGTAGGAGTCAGGTTTCCAATTTCAATCTCTGGAAATTTATACTGAAATATCTGTTAAACCTGAACAAAATTTTAAAATTTTTCAAAAGCAAATCTCCAATTTCCTGCTTATGCATAAAAACAAAAATCAAGGCTTTTTAGAGACTATCTTTTCTATTTTACAAAGAACTTCTAATCATGCAAGTAGGAAAGCATACATATTTGTGAAGGAACTCGTCAGTGCTCGTAGCTTCAATTTAAAAAAAAAATAACATTCCAAAAGAACAAATCTCAGACACAATCATATGTAGTTATCTTTAACAGTTCCAAGCCAGGGCTCTGGTGCACTTCCTCTCTATCCCCATGCAAACAGTGACCAAATGCTGGCTAAGGACTTACTGTGCTTTCTGTTATTTCCGTCAGCTCAGAAAGAACATTAGAATTATAACAGTAAGGCAGAGAAACAGCCAAGAAACTATAACTCAAGTACACAAGGAAGGAGAAACTTTATCTTGTAAAAAGAATTCCAGCATCCACATTGTATTTTCTTATCATTTCTATTTCCTTTTCTTCCCCTTCCAGTATTAAATCAGCCCAATTCTGTATGGAAACCTCTTTTGTTAATTCAAGATTCATACATAATATATTAGAAATAGCTCAGTTCAAAGCCATCCACAGTATATTTAATTAATCCTAGAAGAAATATTAGAATCAAGGGCAAAGGTTTCTTTAAAAAATAGGAAAACAAAAGGCAGCTGTTTATGCTTCAAATTTTACATTTACAAAAGGAAAATATGTAAACTGGCCTTCAAAACTAGTTGGAAAGCTTACTGCTTTGGGTGCTGTCAAGGGTAGGTGAATAAAACAAATATTGAATGATATAAGTTAAATCATTTGTTTACAAAGATAAAGACTGTGTGGTGGGAGTGTGTTTTTGTAGAAGCCTAAAATAAGGAATCTGCTAAACTATTGGCAATTAAATTCCAAAGTTTTTTTTTTACTGGTACAATCTAACATTTTAGAAACAACAAACACAAACCTTTCATACTTTTCAAATAGTTCTTTAAGTAAATTTAGAAACACAATTCTTACTAACTTTATAAATCTCTTAAAATTGTCACCTACTACTTATAAAATTGACTTTAATTTTTCCTGTCTTTTAAGTACTAATTTGGTTTTCAGAAATTGGTATCTTGTCATCTCAAGCTGTATCAGACACTGAGAGACATTAAGCATCCTATATTATCACATTTTTCTTACTCTTGAAATGAGCAAATAAAAAGAATTAACTAACGGGATATAGCTCAGTGGTAGCACTTGCCTGGTATGAATGAGGACATAGGTTTAATTCCTACAAGCACGAAAAATAAAAAATTAAGAATTATTTAAGCCTTCCAGTATCAGTTGTAAGTAACTAAAAATTTTTAAGAGTGTCACTAATTTATCCATAGTAGGGAAAAATCCATACACAAATAACACAATAGTATTTTGATAGGGAATCTCTAGTTGAGTAATTTATATGTCAAATAAAAAATCAGGCATCGTATTACAAAAAAGAATGCAAAAGTTTAGGTGAAAGCAGGTATTCTAATCATGAAAATACAGATGAGGATTTTTTAGCAAACAATCTGGCAAACTCTATTAAAAATTTAAATGTCTATATAGTTTGGGTCAGCAATTCCAACTATGTTCCAACTAATCCTGCAAAGTATAACAAAGAATATACACATACATGTACGTTTTGTGGAACATCATACTGTGTATGAGAGAAAAGAGCAGAGAAAGAATGAAAGGTAGCAGTGCTTATCTACTTAAGGTACTCTGGATTTGAGGGTCATTTTAATTTACTGTAATATTGTGAGGGAAAAACAACTGGTAATATCTTCTAAGGGGGGAAAAGATGGTATCAAAGATTTGTGTTTTTTTGTTGTTGTTGCTGTTTTATTATTATTTTGTTTGTTTTTGTTGTAGGGTCATACTACTAGTTTAGGCTGGCCTTGAATTCCTGACAGTCTTCCTGCCTCAGTTACCTGAGTCTTGGGATTACAGGTATGTGCCACTATGCCCAGGCTCCAGAGTTTTAATTACAGCATATGCCCAGGCTCCAGTTCTTTTAATTAGAGCAACAATGAAGTCAAGTGGATCCAATTTAATTGCAAGTTAAGATAATAACTAGTAATTATTTAATATCTTAATTTATAAAGCCTTTTATTTTTTATACCCAATGAGGACAATCCAAATCTCTTCAAAAGTTACCCTCATCCAAGCTAATGCAAATGAATTAATTTATAAGGTCCAGAACACATTGAGAAACTGTGACACAATTTTACTGGTATGAGCCAACACTAGGGAAGTATTACAGAAATAGTATAAGGAGAAAAAACCCTACCTTTTACTGTTTTCACAAATGTATGTTTTTCTTTATTCGGATCTTTTTCATCCACTAAAATCCCATGGAAAATACGCCCAAAAGTACCTAAAAGGAAAATAATAATTAATGAGATAATAATACAATAGCCTTCATAACATTACAGTACAAAACATTCTGACACAGTAAAACTTAAAACACAAGAGTATATGTGATTAACAACATCAGTCTAGCCCTAGAGAACAATGACATGAACTGTTAATATTTAATAACTGTTAGAAGTGTTTATAACTATGAAATTTCTTACCTTTCTTTTAGAAACATCATATCTAAACAAAGTATATGAGAAATTTTTCTCAATTATCCTCAGTAAACCAATAACACAGAAACACTGGAACTCCAAAGTCATTTAAATTTCTAAAATTAGACTCAGAGTACTGATGAGAAAAACGGATTCTCCTCTACTGATGCAAAGCTAACTTGCACAATAGCCTTGAGGGTACAAGCCTTAGATGGAGACATCCTGCTTTACAATCTTTCTTAAAAGGTCTCACAAGTTGCTTGGTTTCAGGTGACTGGTAAAATGTGTTCCTAAAAGCTCTTAAAAAGAGGAGAAGCCAGGGATTTAGCTCAGCTGCATAAGTGCCTGCTTGGCAATCGCAAGGTCATGAGTTTGATCCCCAGCACCAAAAAAAAAAAAAAGTAAAAAGGGGAGAAGCTATGACCTTTCTTACAGGCAAAAAATAATTAAATAAATGAACTACACTGGGCAACTGAGGAAAACTCTCTCAATGAAAAAGGATTCAGGATGTATCTCTGCAAAGGCCACAGGTTCAATTCTTAGCAACACAAAACAAAACCTATGAAAACCCATCCAGATTTTATTTGCAATTTTTTAATTGCTTAAAAAAAACCTTCTTAATGACACAATCATTAAAAAATTAATCTTGTGCCACTCTTTCTCACAAGATAATTCTAACTTTCCTTGCTTCACAAATTTAAAAAAAAAAAAAAAAAAGCCTGCAATGGTTCCACTCTGCTGCAGATACCACACACACAAAGGAGGCTTATTTTAATGTCTGCCACATCCAACGCTGAAGCTATGGTGCCCATCTATCAAGTCTCACTGTGACAGAGCAACATGGATGCTAGAGCAAGAAAAGCTTTGAATAATCTTAAAACAATCCACATGGCGCTGAGTAAACATCTTCAAACACTCTAGTCCTTCCAGGGTCAGAGCTGACACCCTGACCGAGCAGTGGCCTACTCTTTTAAGAAGTTCTTCCCTTCAAATTGCTTTGAGTCAGTTTCTCCAAACTCTTACAGAAGCACTGCAAAAGCTCCTGTCCTGCCTGTCTCCTCTTCCCTGTACCTCATCCTATTCAAAACATCCCCAAACATGAACTTACACGTGCATGCTTAAAAAACTATTATGGAGGTGGGAACATACACTGAAGTACACTCAGTGTCTAAGTTACTTCACCGTGTCACAGGAATTCATCACCCTACCAGCAATGTGGACAACACCTTGTTCTTCCCAACCCTGTCAGCCTATACCTATCTCTTTTAAATCCTCCCAATCTGATAGATGAAAAGTGGCACGTAACTACTTGATTTGTACTTATCAGATGCCCATGAACCTTGATACTTTTTAAGGAGTTAATTAGCCATGTTTTCTTTTCTGAAATAAGCAGAGTTTAAAAGTAAACTATTATAGCTCCAATAAAGCAAAAAAAAAAAAAAAAAAAAAAAACGGTTTCTGAATTTCCTCTTTTCCTCAAATTATATGGCAAAAAATTTTATTATCCTATTTAAAGACCAAAAGAAACTGCAAACATATTCAACCATAATCTCTCATTTCTTTTACTTTTTTAGGAAATGTTATTTGGTTTATTTACTCTTTTCAGACTGCATACAGATCCAAAAATTACTTACACTTAGAAAACAGAAGTGGCAGTTCAGTGAAAACTAGACACCCCCCCCAAATCTGCTTCCATTAATGACAGTTTGCCACTGGGGAGGGTTTCAATCCCTCATTTAGCTATGATTGGCTTGCAACATCCCTAACAACAGATGACTACAGAGTAACTGGTAAGAACCCAAAACATTCTAACTTGAATTGTAACAGGAGTAACAATAAAAGTAATGCTTTATTTAACGTGAAGAACTCAATTCAGAATTTCAACATTAATTTCTGTCCCTATTTTTGAGCATCTCCCTAATCAATACCTTAAAACTAAAAGCAAGGACCAGAAAGAGGGCAAGGAAAAGCTATTATTATCTATCAAATACTATTATGTGTTAACTCATGTAATGTACATCATTTTATCTAATCTTCATAACTTGTCTAAGAATTAAGAAGACTGTACAATATAGTGTACATTTATAGAAGAAGAAGAAACTAGAAATCTAAGGCATTAAACTATTTCTCTAAGGTCAGACAGGTAATAAATCCTAAAACTAGAACTTGAGTCTAACCTCAAAGGCCCATTTTAAGTTTTTCCGCCTGAAAAACTTAAAATATTTCAAAGAGCACGTGTATGTAGTGATCATTATAAATAAGAACAAAACAGAAAATACACCTTAAAGTTATCCAACACATACATATGCTTTACTGTACTTGAAAATCAATCAAAGCTGTATAAGACATGAAAATCTAAAGAAAAGAAAAATGAAGATCATTCTTTTAAAAAACTGATTTTGAGACAATAATTACCTTCTTGGAGAACATCTTTTAGTGTTATCCTCTCCCTGGATATTGCTATATCTTTCACCTTGGCTTTGGCTTCCAAGAGAGTGACACTTCTCAGGTCATTCTTCTCTATCCGCAAGGTAGGATAACCTGAGGAGCCAACAAAGCCAAACCAAGCAATATAAATACCCTTATTATGGTACTGAGGTCAACCAGTCCAGCCAGAACTTTAAAATCTTGAAAGGAAGCAGGCATATATATGAACCAGAGAGCTACTTATAAAGGACATTAAATCGTAAATGTTTTGTTATCTACCACAATACTACCCACAAATGTTAAAATACACAATTGTTACAATGCTAAAAATACTACTACTGCCATCACTTTGAATGCTTCTCAAATGAAACAAGTCTTGATTCACACAATAAATTAATCTCTCCAGGGTAGTTTTTCTCTTGAAAGATGTTTTAACATAGTCATGACAAAAAAATTTACAAATGAAGAGATGTTTGAAAACACCTTTTTTACCAGTCATTATCCAGATAATACTCCAGTATAGCAATAGTCACACCATTGTGAAATTAAAATTTAACTTCCTTTAATTTCTATTTATTCTTAATACAATGATAGCAAAAATAAAATACACAGCCTCAAATTACAGTTTTCAATCCAAGAGAAAGTGTTAGAATAAAATATCCAGGCTAGCAAACAGAAATTGGAATGGCATCTCTAATGATTAGCTTTGGTAGGTTGCATAAGAAAAATGCCTAAAGAACTAATGCACCTAAGCAATGGCTGCCAGAGGCCTGGAGCAAAGGGGAAAAGAACACTCCATGATATGTACATCCCAGCCTAGGGTACAAAACATCCAGCTACCTTGCTTTTGGTAATGCTATGATTTGTCGGTAGACTTGGATGACGTGATTCTTCAATAGTAAAGTTCCCCATATCCCTTATTCTTAAGGTTTTAATCACTCATAATCTTTCCTGAATGAAGTATTTTGTTAGACACTGAAAAGATGATTTGCTAATTCTACCATTTCTTCTGCATTTAGGAGGTGGAAATCGCCCATAAAAAAACATTGCCCCCCATCAATCAGCATTGTCTGCTTACGCTGAAACATAGTTTGTGTGACCAGTTGTTAGAATGAGGTGTTACTGAAGCTTTAGTTGTCTCTTGTAATGAGCAATTTTTTTAAAGAAAGTATTACAAATTTATATTTATACAAATTTATAAAATACTTCACATCTATTATAGTCACTATTCTTTTATAGTCACTATTCTTTTATAGTCACTATTCTTTTATAGTCACTATTCTCTTTAATAGTTCCATCTTTGGCCAGTAAGAGCTTATGTCTTTAGTAGCTTGTCCAAGACCAGGAATCAGCCATTTGTCCAAAGAATTCTTGCTCTTCTGAAGGGGAAACAGTACAGAGAACTACAATGGCACACTGGGTCAGGACAGACACTACTCACTTTATTTTATTAAGAGTAAATATCAGCGGGCTGGGGATTTAGCTCAGTGGCATAAGCGCCTGCCTTGCAAGCAGGCAGTTGTGAGTTCGATCCCCGGTACTGATAAAAAGGAAAAAGACCAAAAAAAAAAAGAATAAATATCAGCTTGAAGAAGACAGTTAATTGCCTGTAAGCTTCTAACTAATAAATGGTACCTCTGAATTGAGCCATAACCTTTGGCTCTCTGGCCCATTCTTTATCTTGATGATTATGCTGTTTGATATTTGTGAGTAACTGACTTCCTCATTATGTGCAAATTAATGAATGTTTCACTCCATAGTGTATGCATGTATCATAACATCACTGTTACGGCTTGCCTAGATGTTCCCCCAAAGCCTCATGTGGTCATAGGTGGGAATTTTCAGAGGTGGCTGGATCTACATTGCATAATGCTGGGATTAAATGTGTGATAGAGGATATATGATTACCAAATTAGTCTACTGGTTGGTTTGGTATAGTTCTGGGTGTGGACAGGAAAGCCCACCCTAAGTGGCCCACCCTGGATAGACTATATAGGACATGGCTGGGTATGGTGGTGTACACCTGTAATCCCAGCACTTGGGAGGCTGAGGCAGGAGGGTCACTGTGAGTTCAAGGCCAACCGGGGCTACAAAGTGAGTTCAAACCAGCCCGAACTGCACAGTGAAACTCTGTCTCAAAAAGACCAAAATAAGTAATTTTTTAAAAACTGCATTTATCTGTCTGTCTATCTATCTATCTATCTATCTACCTACCTACCTACCTACCTACCTATCTATCTATATTTATGACAAAAGAAGGCTGGTGTCATTACTTCCTGCTTGGTACACTTCACTGCTGGCTGCCTTCTCCCTGTCCTGCTTTGGCATGAACTGCTTCTCCTGTGCCATGCCATCCTATGGAGCGTACTGACTACAAACTGAAACCTCTACAAAGTATAAGCCAAGATACACCTTTCTTTAACTTTAACTTTAGGTGTTAAATATTTCATCTCAGCAATGAGACAAATAAAGACAATTGTATATAATGTATACAAAAATTAGTCAACCACCAATCTACAGAAAAGAATTACTTCCCACAAACATCTATATATTGAAGTATGTAAAAATTTTCATCAAAACCCTGTTCAATGAAAGGAAATTAGGTCCATGTTCTCAATTTTCCAATGGCAGCTGGCATCCTAGCATGATTATAGCTTAGTCGTAGAATACCTCCATGCATGAGGCCCTAGGTTGAATACCAAGCACACAAATGAAAACAGGGTAAAATTTTTACATGGCCCATCAGACCACCAAATAATTCATTCACTAAACCCCAAACTCTCTGTGTTTATGTAGCTGAACAGCTTATTGTATAGAACTACTTGAAAACTCAGAATTAACTTCATAATGCTTTAATATAATTATGGATATCTCAAGGAAAAACCAATCCTAGTCAATTAAACTTTACAATTAATATTTCTAATTTTAGAATATTTCATTCACTGCTCTAATAAAAAGCAAAAATTCTAACTTGTACAAGTTAGATATCACACACAAACACGGTACATATGTTCCACAAGTACACTAAACACGAAGGGCCACTGACCCGCCACAGGAAACTGGTAACCACGTTAGAATTAAATTAACTCTTACTGGTGATGGGAGTTGCATTGTTGGGTGTGTCAGCCCTCAGGTACTGAGTCGTCTGGGTGGATGGCTGAGACAGCCCTTGGGAACTACTGCTGGCACTTATGCTGCAAATAATTTTTAAGAGAGAAGTGTTTGATAAGTTGATTTCAATGAGAAATTTATTTTCCCTACATATAAAATGCACACAACATTGTAACCTGCTGAAAATCCTGATTGAAGATTGTAACTATACAAGGGTCTCTATACCACAGTGTTCCACACTGAAACTTCAGTCTCCCTCATTGTGTAGATTTCCATTATTTTTCCTTTCAAATACACCAGGCCAGTTCATTTTACCAAATTCAGCCAGAAATGCAGGTGCTAGTCCTCAGACAGTAGGCCTGAATCTCACTAAAAGAAATGGTAGGGAACTATGGATCACCTCTCAAGGAAAAAAACATACTACTCAACTAAACTGGTTTTTAGAAAAGTAGAAAGACAGGTCACTTTTAATAATGACTCCAAATCAAATGGTCAAAAGATGAGGGATCTCAAGCCAAATCAAATGACAATATGCTCAAATCTTGAGACGCATATCTGGCCATATATGTATTGTGCTTTTTAGTCACGTATAGTTTATTTTTTTCTTCTTTCCAAACCTTACTTTTTAAGAAATTATGGATGTTAACATATTACAGTGATATATGATACCCATGGTTAAAGCATCCCAATTCGTAATAACTAAATCTTGGAATCAGCCTGTATGTCCATCAGCAGATAAATAGTAAAGAAAATGTGTCATTTACAAACAATGGAGTATACTCTGCAGTAAAAAGATAAATTTGCATTATTTGTTGATCCATGGATGTACCTTGAAACCATAGTATTGTGAGATAACATGTAAGTTTAAGTATCACATGGTTTCTCTTATATGAGAAACCCAAAATATAAAGAGCAAAATAAAAAACGGATAATAGAAAATAAAGACATAGATCTTTCACAAATGGGAAAGAAATCGAGAGATGGAAAGAGGAGGAAAGGAAGGCAGAAGAAACAGATGAAAAAATTCAGGTGTGTTATGTACATTTACCAACTCTCCACGAGAATGTGATTATGTACTGGAAATATGTACTAATGAAAACTAAAAATTGAAGAAAATTATGAATGTTCTCAGAAATCTCTAGTTCTTGAAACCATATTCTCTAAATAGACTAGGAGATTTAGAAGATGGTAGATTCAAATAATTACTACTCCTGTATTTGAGTCTACTACAAATAAATGCTTCCCAAACATATTCTGTCTTTTCAGTGGATAACAAATTGTCCAAGGTCTTCATTAGGCATACTCCTGTCTCAATGACTTAGTCCTTGTGATTTTTGCAGTAGTGGAAAAGCAAAGCATAGAAATTTAGCATGAAGAATAAAACCAGAGGTTGGAGCCTGTATTCCCAGCACTCTGGGAAACTGAGACAAGACTGCAAGTTTGAGCCTACTAACTTAGTAAGAACGTCTCAAAATAAAAAACTTAAAGCAAAAGCTGGGGATGTAGTTCAGTACAAAACCCCTGGGTTCAGAACCCAGTTTCAAAACCGAAAGTCAGATGGCAGAATAGGTCTTTCATACGTCTCTTAGCTACAGCATCAATACAGCCTAGAGGCTCTAACTTTCCTAAGTATGCAAAATCTTTTAATTGACCACACTCCACAAAATGGCTATAGTTTCAAAATCTGATTTTAAAAATACATGACAAAGGCATCTATGTAATCTGCAACATTCCTATATGAATCTATATTTTATCAATTTCAGGAGTCCACACATCTGAAAAATGTAAATATATAACATCTATGGCAGTGAGCACTTAAGCCTTCATGTAGTCTTTTTATCATTAATAATACAATCTATTATTTGCAATTATGATCAAAACACTTTTGCAGAAGTCACAATAAAAATTAAGACACAAATATCTCTCCAGTAAGTATCTGGTGCACACCTATACAAAAACCATTCTGCTCGGCTATGTATCTGAAGCCTACCTGTCTAATGAAATGCACAATACAGCTTCCCATAAAAGTGCCTATAACTTCAGGTTATCTAGCTCCTGTGACACTTTAGTAAGCGCTGTTTCCTTAGCAACCTTGCGGAAGATACTTTGCAACACTGAGAATATCACAAAGAGAATCACCTGATGAGTTTTAGAGGAACTTTAAAAGGTAGCAGTCCAGATTTGATCTGAGTGTACATATATAGTAGGCATGGGGCAATGCATTACTGTGACAGAAAGTGTAAATCTTGAAATTATGACTGCCAGCACAAGTATTACCTGTGTATGATCCTAGGCAAATTATTCCAACCCTCTAGGGCCTCAAATTTCTCATGCACAGGAGTGTAATACTAAACTCTGGTAAGACTGCTAAGAAGATCATATGAAACATAAGTATTCAGCATAGTACCCAATCCTCAGACATACACTTAGAAATTACTACTATTTTCATTATGATTACGCATCTTCAATCCTTATAATGATACTGACCTACAGAGGGTAAATCTTCCAGGCCTGAGAACTACTCAAGGATCAGACTAGCAAGCAAAGTTGTTAAAAGTCCAGGATTCACGGACAGGAGGGAGAGGAGCATTTTATCATCCTCAAAGTGGGAGGAAATAAAGGACTTCAGGTGATTTACCCATAAAATGGAATTAAGAAAACCTACCACAGGCTATTTTTATGAGGCTCAAATTTATGGTGTATGAAAGCATAACAATATTATCTGCAACCAACATCACTGATGGCTGAATAAATGTAGACCCCATGTCCCCCACCAACGGAACGGTAGGTGGCACTCTTGTGCCACCTGAGGAGTATTCAGAACGTGGTGAGCAGTCAGAAGAGTTACTGGTATATCTATGTCAATTTCATTAGACAGATACCAAGTGAAGAGAGAGGAGAAAATCAGTAATAAGCAAAGCACTATGCTAAGTATACAGAAAAATTTCTTTAGAAACCAAGATTACTGTTATAAAACAAGCAAGGAGCAGTGGGGAGAACCTACCCAGTATCTATTAAAACCCATTCTTTCATAAGATACATCATGGGAAATAGAAATGAGTATAAAATGTATATTTGCTAACAGTTACTAGTTTAAGACCAGCCTAAGTAAGTTTGGTCTTCACAAGCAAATAAGATTACTTATGGAGCTTTATCTTGCTTTAGAATCAAGCTACCATTTTAGGCAAGGATCATGATGTTCTTTCAAAATGCTAAATTACAGTTTGTATTTTTTTTGTGTAATTCAATTATTTGCTCATTCATTCAAAAAATACAAAGTTTCTATTCCATTTCACATACTATGTTGGGTGCTGGAGATAAGAGCAGTGAGCACAACAAAGTTTCATATTGTACATTCCAGTTGGGATTCCTAAAAGACTATAAACTCTAATTTAGTGCATGGTGATAGACAGAAGTCTAGTTTTAATTTGCAGCATGGGGAAACCAGCTTTCCCAGCACCATTTATTAAAGAGGTTCTCTTTCTTCCAGTGAAGGTGTTTGGCCCCTTTGACAAAGATAAGATGGCTGAGTGTGTTTGGAGTGGTTTCTGCATCTTCTAGTCTGTTCCACTGATGCTCGGGTCTGATTTTTTGCCAGTATTATGCTGTTTTTGTTTTTTTCATTTTTATCGGTACCAGGGATCGAACTCATGACTGCTTTCTTGCAAGGCAGGCGCTTATGCCGCTGAGCTAAATCCCCAGCCCCTATTATGCTGTTTTTAATCACAGTAGCTTTGTAGTATAACCTCAAGTCAGGGATTATGATGCCCCTTACCTTGCCTGTGTTTCCAAGAACTGTTTATCCTATCCTCGGTCTCTTCTGGTTCCAAATGAATTTTAGGAATGTTTTCTCCAATTCTGTGAGATATGTTAATAGTATTTCGATTGGGATTGTATTAAATCTATATAACAATTTTGGAAGTATGACTATTTTCACTATGCTGGTTTTTCCTACCCATGAGCAAAAGGTATCATTCTATTTTCTGATGGCCTCTTCAAACTCCCTTTTCAGAGTACTGTAATTTTCAATGTAAACATCTTTACTTCCTTTGTTAAGATTGATTCCTAAGTAATTCACTTTTTTCGCTGCTACCGTGAAAGGTGTGGTTTCTCCAGTTTCTCTCTCAGTGAGTTTGTTGTCTGTAAGTTATTTCTAAGTAAATGGATGCACTTTGAGACCATACTCTTAAGTGAAACAAACCAGACATACATGTGTAAATATTGTATTGTCTCCCTGGTGTGAGAAACTGAAAGAGTAAATAAAGACCAAATTATACAATAGATATTGTAAAATAGGAAGAAATTTTTCAAAAAGAAAGAGGAACTAGGCAGGGGGAGGAAGGAAAAAAGTGAGGAAAAAAATGGTAAAAGAAGATAAAATGGCAACAATGTTTTTAAATAAGAAGAGAAAGGCTGAAGAGAGGGGAGGAATGGGGGGGGGGTCAAGCTATATCATATATAAGTACAAACTCCCTATAATGGGTATGAGTAGTATGTGTACCTAAAATGTACCAATAAAATTAGTTAAAATTTCATTTAAAATAAAAAATAAAAGACATCGAATTTAGAAAAAAAACCAACTGTAATCCTAGAGGGCAGGAAAAGTGTCTATTTGTTTATTCAACCCTGCCAGCACTTAGCCAGTGTGGCAACACAAGTCCCAAGTGGGTCAAACTGAGCCCCAGTGAGAGCTCAGAAAACAAGGAATTAATCAGTACAAGAGAAAACCATACTTCTATGGAAGAAAAAAACAAATTAGACATGAGTTACTAATATGTGCTGAAAAAGGCAAAGAATTACTGGTATAAAAAAAGGTTTTTGTTTCCCTATGGTCATTCTTTACTCAACAGTCACTGAGCACCTTTCTGTATGTGAGGTTCCATTAAACCTCAAAGAGCTGTTGTGAAGAATAATGGAGTTAGCTGGCGTGGTAGTATGCGCCTATAATCCCAGCACGCTGGAGGCTGAGGCAGGAGGATTCTTATGAGTATGAGGCCAGCCTGGGCTATAAAGTGAGCTCAAGGTCAGCCTGAACTGCATAGCAAGACCCTGTCACAAAAAGACCAAAAAAAAAAAGAATAATGGAGTTAATGACTGTAAGGCACATGGGACAGAGCCTGGTGCTTCATGCAATCTCAATTGTAGGTTACTATAGTACAACTATCACAACAATGCAGCCCTCTGGCTCTGGCCTGGTCCTAATAGTGCAACCCTGAAAAAGTCAATCTCTTTAGGTCTGTTTCTTCATCTTTAAAATAAGAAAGGTGAGTGGCCCTCATGCACATGAAGAAGCAACAGCTATCTCTTCAATGCTATCAGATTACTGGATGGGAAATTTTTGGTTACTACCATTAGCTTGCTTGGTACATAATAAGTAACTGCTAGTAGGATAGCAAAGAGATAAAGAAGCAATCATGACTAGCACAGTATAACTTCCTGAGAAGTACCTGCTAATAATGGTACTTACTAAATGTAGGTCTGCATTCTAAGAGCTTACAGTATCACTAAAACCTCAAAACATTAATGAAGTGTGTTCCTCTGCATTACAAATGGGGTATTTGGGACAGAGAGAAGCTACATTACTTGCTCGATCTTAGCCATAAAGCGAGTAGGAACAGCTAGACTTCAAACAGAAATGTATATAGCTCCAGAGGTTATGCTTTATTCACTAGGCTGTGCATGAAAAGCAACAATATGAGCTCTTTTTACTGAGGCAATATCTAGAAAACCTCTTGCCTGAAACCTAGAGAGAACTAAAATATCAATTCATGGATGGTGACTATTTCAGCAGGCAGAGGTATACAACCCACAGAATCTGAAAAAAAAAATCCCTGCACAACTACACACACACACACACATGCACGCACACACACACACAGCACTCAAGGAAAACGCAACTTTTTGGGGGTATCCAGACTTGATTCTAATGTTATCTTCTTCACTGACTCTTGTACCCTATTTGTATCCTTTCTCAAATTCCTACACTTATGTTTCTCCTACCTTTTTCCCCTCAATTGCTTCTCCTGTAAAATCTAAATGCCATTTCTTCCCCTGTAAAATCTAAATGTAACTTCAATACCACTCGGTACACAAAATATATTCTAAAACACATAACCAAAGTACTTCCCTTCACATTCTTTCTTTCTCTTCTCCCTCAAGTAAGGGGAGTTAACACAGAGTAATTAGAGAAAATATCTAGCCAGTTCTCTGGTTCTTATTTACACCACAAATATGTTTACCTACTGTGTGTATAAATGTGTAACTGTGGTAAGACTGCAGAGTGAAAAATGAATAAGAAATTCTTCTCCCTAGTTGGAAAGAACTTACATCACATCCTAGTAGGAGGTATATGACAAGTAGATGATAAATAACAAAAGGAAAAAGTATAATAATTGCCACCAAAAGAGAGGAGAGCAAAATGGGTAGTACAGAGAATGATCTGGAGTGTTGGAAATGCGAGGAAATCTGTGGACAAAATGAAAGCATGAAAAAAAGTCATGAAGGACAGGGTACAGGGTAAAAATAAGGAACAAGCAATCACTTGACTAAAGTATAGTAAGGATACAGTAAGAAGGGGTGGAAAAAGTTTAGACCCAAGTCATGAAGCTGGGACTGTCTTCCGTCAGCAACTGGGAATCAGAGGAAGGAAGAGAGAATTGTGGGTTGTAAAAACAAACATGTCTACCATTCTGCCTTTACTTCTGACTCAGTCCTGGCTATGATGCCCTCCTTCCTGACATCAATGACTCACGCAGGCTGGGACAAGCATCTTTGATATTCCCATACGCTAAAATACACATCATGATCATCTATCCAATACATAAACTCTTATAATTATGGGTTAGTATCAAAGATAAAATACTTGACACTGTGAAATATATCATTAACTTTTGTATTTCCAACACTTAAAGAGTTAACATCTAACCCAGTATATTTAAAAATGTCTGTGCATTAGACTCATCCAGGAAGCTTTAAGAAAAATACCAATGTCCAAATGAATTAAATAAGAACCTCAAGGAAGGTGGGACCTAAGCACCAGTATATTTCAAAGGTTCTTCAGGATAAAAACATGTAAGCACTCTGAGAATCAATGGTTAAAATCACACTGAGAGTCAATAGTTAAAAATCAGTGGCTAAAATCATTCAATAAATATTTCCTGGAAGGATGAGTGAGTAGATAGAGAATGATGGAGGGAGGGGAACCAAAAGAAAGAAATCAGATCAGTTTTAAAAGGCAGCCAGAGTCTGCAATATGGTCCCATCTCTGGGGATACAATGCACACTTCCTCAATAAGAAAGAAATAAGAATTTCTGACTTTACAACTTTAAAAGATTAAAAACTAAAATCAGACAAAGACAGTGGTTGAGATACCTTATTTTTGCTTATTACCCTCCCACCTTCTCCTATAAAATGTGCTTGTATCTGAGCTCTCATATGCAAATAATTTATTTTGTCCCTTCCCAAAAATGTACAATACCTGTCATCCAGTTCAATCCTTTTCATACTATGAAGGTGCAAAACAGCTAATATTATTGCTACAAGAAATATTACTGCACAACAAACCCCTACACTGATATAAAATACACGCGTAGAAGTGGTTGGAGCTGCATGAACAGGATCATCTGAAATAAAAATGAAAAACACATTAAACTTCTTAAACAAATATAATTGATTGCTTTCTGATTTAAACAATGAGTATCCTGCTCTTTGTGAAAAAAATTTCTGCTTCATGTGTTTATTGTTCAATAAGATCAGTTACCAGTTGGTTGGTGATGTAAGTTCACATAATTTTTTGTTATTCTGGTTGCAGCTTAAAAAGGTTTTTGTCTTTTTGGAGACAGGGTCTCACTATGTAGCCCAGGTTGGCCTCAAAATTACAGCAATCCTCCTGCCTCAGGCTCCTAAGTACTGAGGTTAAAGACATGTGAACCATTCCTGGCTAAAAAGGTTTTAAATACAACTTTCCAGTGCATAAGCACGACAGCCTTCACAAGTGGCATACAAATTAAACCAGTGCAGGAAATACTCTACGGCAATGCTGTCCAACAGAATTTTCTGCAGAGATGGAAATTTTCTATAGTGAGCTGTCCAACATAGATAGCAACCACTGGTCACCTGTGGCTATATAGCATTGAAACAAAGCCTGCATGACAAAAGAACTGAGGCTTCAATTTTACTTCATTTTAATTAATTTAAAGTTAAAAGGCCACATACAGTTAGCAGTTGTCATTGTGGACAGCACAGAACTTTTCACAGTATAAGAAATTAGTTTGCTTTTAAAGTCTCTATTGATTAGATTAAATTATATTCAGCTTTATATTATTTTTAAAAGACAGAATGCTCATCAATAGAAAAAATAATCTAATGACAGACATACACACACTGTGGAGTAAACTGAGAAGAGACACACAGAGACGGATGTATCCACACAGGCAAGTTGAGTGGAAGGCACACAAACAAGCAGAGCTGATGTGACCACGACCAGACACCCATCTCAGTCTGATGATGAGTGCCCATGTCATAATTCTTGCTGAATAAAACCCAAGGAATCTGAAGTTATCTTAAACAGATGTGGAATTACTGCAAGGCTTTGTACAATATGAATGACACATAGGCACTTAAGAAATCAATTATACGCTGGATGAAGACTGCTCCGTAGGAGAGCAAGAGCAGAAGCATGGATGAGGAAATAAGTTAGACTATCAGGGCAGTCCAAGAAAGACAGCAGTAGCCTGGCCGAGACTGTCTCAGTGAAGATAAGAAGTAAATGAATTTAGAAGGAGCCCACAGAACTTGATAAATTGAACTAAAGAAGAAAGAAAGAGGAATTTACTTAAGAATTTACTTCAACAACAGTATCTATTTATAAAGAGAGAAAGAAGCAGGTGGAGGGGGTGAAAATCAAGAGTTTTGCTTTGTCTGAGTTAAATTTGGAGTACTTAGTATGTTCCATGTGGAGCTGTCAAACTGACACATAGACAAGTAGGAGTTTTTGAGCTAGCTCAAAACAAAAGATTAAAAATGATTACTTTTAAAGACAAAGAAATAAGAAAAACAAGAATGTTCTTAAAATTCTAAACTTTGGATCAAAAACAGAAAATCAGAACAGATGAAAACAAAAAGAATGGTTTCTTGGACAACCAGATGTGGTTATAGCCTGAACACGGGCACAACTCTCAGGAGTTGCTGTGTGTCACAGGAGGCTGCTCAGACATGCAGGGTGGGGCTGAGGCCCAAGGCCTGTGTAGCAGCTACACAAACAGCGCAAAGCACAGGACGCAGTTCTGCTGTGCACATCTGACCACATTCACCTTCCTCCACCTCATTTCCAGGCTTGCATATGCTATGTTCCCATTTTCCTTCTTTGACATTTCACTTTGTCACCACTTGATTTGCCCTTCAGGTCTAAAGTAAGACAACATTTCCCTCAGAAAGCTATTATTTCCTCAGCAGGAGTCACATGCTCTCTCCACCCCAAGTTCCAGATCCCTCTGGATTTGCCCTCTCGTAATGTGCCACAGGATGTTGCTACTGCTGCCTATACTCCCCTAAGAGTGCAGTGTGCTTGCTCACCACTGAATCCTCTGCCTCATTCAAATGACCAGTGGATCGCAGATTCCCAGCAAGTGCTGTATGGGCGGTTAAGTAAAAAAGAAGGAGCGAGTGAAGGGAGGAAGGAAGAAATGACTGAGACTAAGACTATGTAACACGGTGTATGGCTATTTGCAAGAATAAGCTGCTATCACACAAGAAATGGGAAAAGTCACCTGAACTTAAAATGAAGAAAAAGGGCCAGAGGTCCAGCACCATGGCACAAGGGCCTGCCTGGCAAGTGCAAAGTTCTGAGTTAGATTCTCGGCATCATAAATAAATAAATAAATAAATAAATGGAAAAAAGAAATTTAAAATTTGGAGGCAATGACATTTAAAAAATATTTTTCTTTTTTTTTTCAGAGATAAATCCAGATGAAATATTCTAATAAGAAGACATATTATTTATGAGAAAGTCCTACTTTGGAACATGCAGACACTATGTGTCTAGAGGTGATGAAAAGATGAAAGAAGAAGTACACAAGAATTTTCCTGAACTATTCCTGCCAAGAGTTGATTCTAAATCAAGAACAAATCTACCTACCAGTTACAGGAGAAAGAAAAGCATGTTAAATGACACTGTGAGGATGCAGAATGTGGAAAATACAACAGACAAGCGATATGATTTCTTCAATAAATAAATGATACTATAAAGGGGGGTGCTTCCTGATGAATATAAAATATGTATTAACTAAACACAGTGTGCACAGGCTTTATTTGAAGCCTTATTTATGGGTTATTTTTAAAAAGGTGCTTTTGACACAAGTTAATTTGAACATGGATTAGCTATGAGGAATATTAAAGAATTACTGTCAATTTTGTTATATACAGTAAATCAAAATGAACATGTTGAATGATTATGGATTCAAGTTGTTAAAAAGACCCTTTTTAAAGAGATTTACACTGAAACATTTATGGGTGAAATGTATAAAACAAGACATATGCTTTAAAATACTCCAATCCTCCATAGCTAACCTGAAGAGGAGGCAGTAATCAAAGGAAGGACACTGCTACTGAAATCAGGTGATGGGCACAAAGCAGCCCATCGGAGCGCACATTGATTTCATACAATTGAAATTTCCCCCTTAACAATGACAGAATCTACTTCCATGATGAAAAGAATTTACTATCTTTTTAAGATGCTGCTATTAGTACTATCTCAGAAGAAAAGATACCATGATGGGTACACGTTAGAAAAGGAAAAAACTCATTATAGCATCTAAACACAACCAATACCAAAAAATAAAACTACTTTGAGATTCTATTCCACGGATTTAAATAATATACTATCTTTAAACTTGCACTTTCACCTAGAGGAAATCATTTAAGAATAGAACCAGGCTACACATCATATTTTCCAACCTTCTGTAAATAAAGATCTTACATATACTTACCTTCCTGTTCATCCTTTAATTATGAAGTCAAAAAGATATGATAAAAATTCTTGCTTCTGTAAGTTTTCTGGCTAACTAGTCATGAAGTATATACCAATTTTACTGCTCAAAACAGTAAATATTCTAATAATTTTACCTGACCTTTATAACAACTGACAAAACATGAAGAAAATAGATAGGTATTATCATCTGACAACCTGGAAATCATACGGCCTGCAAGCTTCATACGCAATCAACCACTTTTTTAGATCCCTAACAAAGGAGGAAGGTAATACTGCAACACTTACAAATAGTTCTGCTAGAGTTTTTGTCCAATGCTGAAGTTTTTACTTCTTCAAGTTCTGAGTTAAAAAAGAGATAAAAAGATATTTTAGAAAGTCTTTCTTTCCATAAATATGCTTAAACACTATATTACATTTTCTGAATTTTCTCTAATAATTTTGTGTTCTAGCAGAACATTACCTGAACTAAGTAAAATCTCATTTGTTACAAGATAGTGAAAATTACTTTCATATTCTGATAGGTATCAGTACTGTCATGAATCAATAATCGATCTGTTAGTTTTAACCAAAGGGTGTTGATTATAGACACTCATAGAAAAAGTTTCTGTGACCAAGAAGCTTGGAAAAATCCATATCCTATATTGTTTGATGGAGGGTCACAGTGTACATTTATAGAATTTAGAGGCTCTTGGGAGCTGTAGAGTAACAAAACACCAGTCTAGGCCATAATTCCCACCTTCATATTAAAGTAACTTTTTCTAGGCAACAAATCTATTAATGATTCTTACAGTACAGATATTTTCTATTGTAGACAGCTTTTTAAACATAATACTTTGAGAAACCACATAAATATTAGAACCACAGGGCCAGGGTTATAGCTTAGCAGCATAAGTACCTGCATTGCAAGTGCAAAGTCCTGAATTCAATTCCTGGTGCCAAAAAAAAAATCTATAGGTAGGTAGGTAGACACAGATATATAGACATATAATTAGAATGACTTATAAAATTAAGAGTGATAAAAATAAGTTGGATGACTGGAATGACTAAAAGTAGACCACCAAAGAGGGAGTTACTATATTAAAACTGAAATCTAGAATATATAGAATAGAAAATTTTATCAATTTTCATGTGCATATCAAAAAAAGAGAGAAGGTACAAGATTATTCTAAACATCAATTGATTGTTAACCTTGGTGGACAGTAGCAGCGTTGACAGGAGCCACAGACCATTCCCATTTAGCCACCATTCTGCCTGCAGGTCAGCTACGGTATGGGCACTGTGCACCTCTGTGGGGATTAGGAACTGGAAGTCCCATGTCCTCAATGGCCATGCAAGTTTAGGTGGCTTCTCTAGGACTTGCTCTCATATCAGTTATATAGTACTAGGTTATACTAAAGCGTCTCTATAGTCCTCTTTAGCTTTAAAAGGAGGTATATAACTGAATACACTATACCTAAAAATGTACCAAAACATTAAAGATAAAGTTCCTAACTTTATTTTTTAAATGTCTGTTTTAAAGGGAGTATAGCTTTTTCATTGACGCATATCTGGACATTCGTCATTATAACCCACTTGCTAGCTAGCCTCGGGTGTTTTCCTAATAATCAACACAAATTTCAACCAGGAAATTTGCTAACAGTCAGTTTAACAAAGAAGCCAAGAGCTGTCTGCAAACTAGCCTTATGGTTTAGCTGTCTAACCTTAGCAAGTCAGCCAAATTATCTGAATCTCAACTTTCTCTCCTATCAATGGAGACCTGAGAGAGCCTATTGCTAAAGGTAAACAGTGGAGTAAATGGAGTTAATGCGAGTTTACCAAATAGACCGCAGCAAGCATTTAGTAAATGTCGAGATTTTCTTTTTCTTCTCTTAAGATACTAACCAGTTGTATCTTATAAACTGAGATCACTTAACCTCTAAGGAAAACTCCTGAATTTTTTAATCCATTACCTAAAGTGCTGGAATTCTTTCATGTAAACTGTGATTTCTTAAAAAAATCAGATAATGTAATTTGAAACCACAAATTACTAATTACTAAGAATCCACATCAATATTCTAAGTTTAGGTTAGCTTTAATTAACCTTTAAAAAAAAAAAACTACTCTAAAACAGGTATGACAGCTATTTCACAATGAAAAATTGGAGCCCATGACAGGTTAAGTAACTGTCCTACTATTCTGAAAAGAGCAGGTCTGTCTTTCCAACCCAAGTCCATCTAACTCAGGGCAGTGACTCTGCATAAAAGTAACTTACAAGCAAAATACAGTTAACACACAGTTATTTGGAGGTCTTGCCAGATTTATTTTATTTCTTTAACTCTTCACTCGTTTCTATAAACATCTCAGTAATTCTGCAAAAAAGTTCTGAGAAAGCAAGGCACAGGCTGAGTGAGAATCCTGCGGTAAACTCTGGAAATGAGCTCAGAATTTCAGCTACTGGAGCTCTCTCTTTTTTCCTTTGCAACTAGAATCAACCATCAGTCATAAGTAAATCTATAAAAAGACAAACTATCACTGAACTTGTCATATCAACATAAAACATCTCGTTAAACAAATTTCTTACTTTTGTAGCACATTTTCCTTCGTTTAAAATTTAAGACTGTAAAATTTTTTGAAGAATTTACTGTCAAGTTGAGCTGCATTAGTATCATAACTTCAGAATCTACTTTGCCAGTACAGGAAAGCTCGACCCGGAACACTGTTTAAAGGAATAATGAAAACATATTTTCATTTTCTGAAAGTCAACATTAATGGCCCCCCAAAACACTATTTTAGATTGATTTTTGCTGCAATAAAACTGAAAATAATACATCCAAATAAATTACACAGCTTTCAAAAGACACATTTTTAGATCATTATGAGTTCTAGATGTTAAGTATTTTTCATTCATTACAGATATAAAAGTGCTTGAGAACAAACAAGACAAAGATAAACAATTACTTTCAAATTTTATTCATGACTTTAATCACTTTGTTTCCTAAATCCTTCTATTCCAATATTCTGAAACTACAGAAGCCTAAAGCAAATCCTTTTGACGTTTCAATCACATCAGCACAGTGACAAAAATTACATGATGAAAAACAACTCAGTACCAAAATAAAAAGGTACTGTTTTAACAAAAAGATTACATGTTAAAGAAAATATAGGGAGTAAAAACCTGTAAACAAGTATAAACCTATATAAACAAACAAGCAAAAGCCTGTTAACAAATCGTTTGAATTCTTAACTATGAATTAAAAAATTACTTTTTGAAGTAGAAATTGATTTTAATCAAAAATAGTAACACACAGATAACAAACTTTAGTGTATATTCTTAAATTTTTAGTTTAAGATTATTTTCCTATAAATTCAGAATGTAGCATTCTACCATCTATGTATAACCTATTAAAAAAAAAAATCAACCAGCATTTCTATACTTCCTTATTGCTTAGATTAACATGTTCCTATTTGGACAGAATGCCAGGAAAAGTTCCACACTGCTGTGCGCAGACTTTCAATTTTTAAAAAATTTCCATTTATTTAAAATCTCCTTTCTTTAAGATCCTTCCTAAAAAGTTAGCTCAAAAGTAGTTAAATTGGTATAAATAAGACAGTTATTTTATTTATTCAGACAAGTATCTATCCCATACCAGTTAGCTGCTCTTCTAGGCACCAAGGGAATTACCAGATAATGTAATCCAATAGTGGTGAACCTATGACATGCAAGTCACAGCTAGCTGTTTATATCACTGAAAACTCTAAAAGGTTTGCCCCATCACTGATGTAATCAGTTCAAAGACAGTTAAATGCAAGGCTCTAGGGGCTGGGAATTTAGCTCAGTGGCACAAGTGCCTGCTTGACATGTGCAAGGTAACAAATTCAATCCCCAGTACAAAAAAAAAAAAAAAAAAAAAAAAAACGCAAAGCTCTATGAGGCAAGAAAAACAAAAAATTAACAATAGGATGGAGAGAACAAGGCAGAAAAAGGGCAGTGAACCTTTTGCATCATGTAGAGTAAGTAGGATGGGTAGTTCACAATCAGCAAAAAAGAGAAGATGGTTCCAAATACAGCAACTAGCATGTGCAAAAGCACAGATTTGAAAATTGCATGTAAGCTAGGACTGTTGGAATGTTGGGCCCAAATGCACGCAGGCGGGGTAAATAATAAAAGCACACGGACTGGGGTATCTGGAATATACTCAGTTGAGGAAGTAGGAAGCAGTGAGGGGCTGGATGCCTGTGGTCAGATATGAGCGTGCAACAGCTGGACACAGTGGTACACACCTATAATCCCAGCACTCTGAGAGGCTAAGGCAAGAGGATCACAAGTTCAAGCCCAGGCTGGCAACTTAGCAAGACACTATCTCAAAGTTAAAAAGACAGGTGAGAAGACAGAAGGCCCTGGGTCAAATTTCCAATAACAACACAAAAAAATTACTTTCTACAGTACTTACACATTTTGCATCTATGAGGACACACTACACATGAGTAAACTGCCCATTATAAAACAAAATGTGGAAGAAATAGTTGAAAAACTGCTTTGAACCTTGAGAATCTTACCTGATAAAGTGCGTGGAACTTCCCCCTGAACAGATATGTTGACCTGGGGCATGTCCATAGCCACAAAATTATCTACTTGGAATCCCAGTTTATATTCAACCTGTACAATGGAGAGAAATTTTTAAAAAATGGATATGTGATAACAGAAAGGACACTAATAGTCTGACTTCATTAATTATGTCATTATTTAATGCATGAGCCTCTCACATGTACAAATAATCCAGCTATCAAAAGTCCAGGGGACGAGGAAGTAGCTCAGTGGTAAAGTACTTATCTGGCAGGCTTGAGGCAGACTCAGACCGCCAGACATGAAGAACCAAGAAGTTATGATATACAATTTGCAGGTCAGAATTATTTATGAATGCTGTTTCTAGTTGATAAAAACCAAGTTCTAAAGGACTCCACATGGCCTGTAGATGGATGTCTGCTCTGCAGACCTATACCTAATAAGCAGATTCCAAGGCATGAATATGTTACAGAGTATCTAAGCCAATTTCCTAGTCAGAGAATTATGACTGCTACAATGTGGGTGTTGACTGTCCTCCAAATGTCCATATATTACAGGCTTAGTCCTCAGGGTAACAATATTGGGAGGTGGGGGAATGCTTACAAGGTAGAGCCTAGTTAAAGGTCCTTGGGTGTCCCTCCCAAAAGGATTATAAGAACCCAGTCACCTCCCATTTCTCTTTGATTCCTTCCCAGGAGGTAAATGGTTGCTCTACCAGAGGCTCCCACCATGATGTGCTGCCACAGATCCAAGGCAAAGTGGCCAGCAAGTCATGGCTGAGAGCCTCACCTACCAGAACCTCTAAAACTGAGCCAAAAATAAGCCTTTTTCCGCCTATAAATCAGGTCAGGTATTTCATTATAGTAACAGAAAGCTGACTAACACAACCACTAAGAAAGTTCATGTTTGGATCCCATTTAGACTTCCATCTCTCAAGTAATTCAGAATCTAGGAAGGATCTCTAAGATGTCCCGGAACACCAATATTAACTATCAATACCTCACCTATTCAGTGTAGCTTACTAGACCCAAACAACATCAATAAATGTGGCCCTGCTGCTATTAAGAATCATGGGAGAAGCTGGGGGTTTAGCTCAGCGGCATAAGTGCCTGCCTTGCAAGCAGGCAGTCGTGAGTTCGATCCCTGGTACCGATAAAAAGGAAAAACTCCAAAAAAAAAGAATTCATGGGAAAAGTACCTTTAACTATACAGCAATAGCTGCAATTCAAAATAGCTACCTCAAGACTTTCAGTAATGTCTGTATTTCCTAGTATTCTTCGTCCTGCCATGTAATCTTAATTAAGAATATAGACATTCCTTGTTTAACAACCAAGCTACTGTCTTGCAAGTAGGTCCTTAAATGAGTTAATTGCTAAATGAGGGATTGTATATACTACATACAATATTCAGAACAAAGAAATGATCAAAGAAACTCCAACTTGATGGGTTTGCTTTTATTTGCATAAATCTTACATGAAGTTCTATAATGCATAACATAAAACAATAGTACTGTATATTACAATCAGCAAAAATTACAGTACTGTATATACAATATATACTGTACACAAGAGACTGAGGCTCTACAAACAAGATGTACAAAACTGTACCCAAAAAAGGGGCTTGCAAGTCCAAGCAGTGGGTTGTAGCTCAAATGGCATGCCTTGATCATAAATCTGAATAGTCATTCAACAGGTCGTTCAAGGAATACCTGCACTGTCATGTTAATTGCAGGACTTTCACAAGGCCACAAAATGAAAACAATGTACATGTCTGTCACCTGACCAATAAAGAAAATGTAGTATACATACACAATAGAATCTCAGCCATTTTAAAAAATAATAAAAATCCTGTCATTTGCAACAAATGAAATTACAGATCAATACATTAAGTGAAATAACACAGAAACAAACAAGTACCGCATGATCTCACTCATATGTGGCATCTAAAAATGTTGCTCTCACAGACATCGAGAATACAATGGTCATTATCAAAAGCTAGGAGGCCAGGAAAAGAGAACTGAGAAAAGTTGCTCCTGTGTACTAAGTTAATAGTTAGGTACGTTCTGGTGTGCTAATGCACAGCAATGATAATATACTACACACCCTGAAAAGCTGAAAGGAAAAAATTGAGTGTTTTATTGTACACAAATAATAAATGTTTGAGAAGAGAGGAGCATTTGTGAGTCTATGCTTGAGGCTGGGATGCAGTGACCAATTAAACTACTTTCTTCCTCTCCAGCCTGGCCGAGAGCACTTGTTCTCACATTCTCACAGCCTCTGCCCCAAAGACAGCATTTCTGACACAGACATACTGATGCTTTCGACTGCTTTTCTCTCTTTTCCCCTGGAAGGAAACTCTGTTATTATGACTGCCCCTTACTCTACTCCTGCTATTCCAACCCTGGATGGAAGAGATCATGTCCTGGAGGTGCTCTCATAGAGTAACTCCCCAGGATCAGGGCAGGTCCCCACTTCTCCAAAATTTTTCCCACTCCAAATCTCATAGGCCTTATTGATTCACTACCTACTGCCTCACTCTCAGACAATGCTCTTGCTCCTTTCAGCTAACAGACAGCAATGTTCTTTCTGTTCTTCTTGCTATTTTTTTTTAAGTATTAGGTAGATCTACTAGAGTAACCAACCTTTGCACTGCAGTCCCAAAGAAAGACCCATTCTCCTCTTCAAATAATAAATCTGTCTCTCCCAGAAGACAATGCTGTAGCCAAAACCACTTAAGAGATCTCATTACCAACCAACCTTTCTTATTCACCTTTAATCTCTCTCATTTGTCCAATTATCTACTAGACATCTTCATCTCATAATCCTGTAGCCTTCAAATTTAGCAGAATCAGACCCAAATTTATTAATTTCCCCAAACCTGCCCTAGAATCTCTCTTAGGTCTCGGTTATTGTAACCAGAGGAGGAGCTGTCCAGAGATCAGAACCCCTATGTGAGCAGGGCAAATGTACCACAAAGGAGTCAAGATGCCTCACAGGCAGCAGAAATGACCAGCACCAGAATGTCTCAGCATAGCCAGGGAAGAGAAGGGAGGAGATGGTGCTGTGAATGGAGTCCAGCAGACAGAAAGACATGGGAGTGAGGCAGAGGGGCTGCACAGGTTTGAGAAGGCGATTTTCAGTCATACCAGCTGCTAGAGGACTCTAACATATGAGTATATGGGAGCCTGCCCTTTGCCCAACGCACTCTTTCTGAGAGACTGTCTCAATATGGGGTGTTCACAAGGCAATTCTCTTCTCCCACTGTCGTTCTCAGATTATCAATTTTTAAGCTATAGTTTCTGGGATCAGAAAAGAAACTGCCAATTACTGAAGTCCAATTTTTTTCTAATTTGGCATTTACGGATCTTTAAAGCATTTCATCAATCACCCCTTAAAGAAATGTGTATCTTTTTTATTTTATTTTACATTGTGTTTCAATGTATCTTCTTTATTTTATTTTGTTTTTGGTCTTTTTAAGATAAGAGTCCCGCTATGCAGTTCAGGCTGCCCTTGAGCTCACTTTGTAGTACAGGCTGGTCTCAAACTTGCAATAACCTCCTGCCTCAGCCTTCCGAGTGTCAGGATATAGGCATACTCCACCACACCCTGTACAGGCTAAATTTATAATCTACTAGAACCAAGAAATTTAAACAGCAGTTGTTTATCAGAAAAAAGAATGAGCCAAACACTTCAGAAAAGAAACTAGAGAAAATATAAATATTTGAATAAGCTAAAAAGTAAACATTTTTTGTAATCTTCCCTTACTTGGAAATAAATTGTAACTGCAAACAGGCAGCTGATGAGTAAAGCCATTTCCTGCTGGAACACAGACAGCACTATTTAAAGTGAATACAGTGGTGGCAGCCAATTTCTCTGAAGCTCTCAGAGTACTGCCTTTCCCATAGAAACCTCTCTCCACAGGGGACAGACAAGCAGTCTAGCCCCCAGGATGGCTGTCAGAACTCCCTTTGACAATGACTGAGGGCTCCAGGCAGCAGAGAACAGATACAGGGTGAGCAAGGGAGGGGGAGTATTCTGCTACATCTTAGCATACTTTTGCCTTTGACCATAGCAAATAGCTACCGATACTCAAGATGTAGTTGTTTCTTTCCTGGATCTTGGGGAATGCTCTGAAATACAGAGAACCTAGTTATCTGCCAAAAACATCCAGTAGTTTGCTTTAAGAAAAGCTTTAGTGAGTGGCCAGAAAAGACCACTGTATTAATTGCATTTCAAACTGAGGATACAAGTTTAGTACTGATTCTCTGTCACGAGGTCGTATCTTTTTTTTTAAATGTGTGAAAACTAATGTAAAATATCTACAATACTGAACTTACATTCCATAGAGTCTGCACATACTTGGAAGCAAATACTTCATCTTCCGGCAAGATTTTAAAAGGCAAGAACTGAGAGTTTCTGATAATGTGTTAGCGCTTGGGAGCTGTGACCTTTCTTCTGAAAACTCAAGACTGCCTCTCAAAGCTAAATAATCTGGTGAAGAATTCACTCTTCTTGAGTGACCATTCCATTTCAGGTCATCTCTACCTCCTGATTCTGCTGCCCCAACTACTAGTTTAAACAAATTTCCTCCCATACAAACTGACCAATAAATGAAGGTATAACTATGTAAGAAAGTGTGATTTGGTTATGAATGAAGGAAAAATGCAACTCTATATGAAGGGGCACAGAGCCCTTACCAGGGAGCACTGTTCAGTGCTCTGCATATAGCACAAGACTATACAATATGTTATTTAAAATACACATATACTTTACTGATACACAAACTATAGCTATAAGAGGAGACTGGAATCAAGCAATAGCCATAAACTCAGGAAGAGAAATGGGTGGCTAGACTGCTTAGAGATGGCCATCAAGAAGATAGAAAAGATATGTTTCACATACCCCTATCTTTTGAATTTGTACCATGTCCACAAAAAGCCTACTTAAACGATTAATTTTTAAACTGAACAAATTTCAATGAATCAACTGTACTAAAATCATCAGATATCATGACCTACAACTAAAGTTATGGGCTGCACTGAAGATTGAAACTTGAAACTAGATTAACACATACATATTCTAGGTTTTTACTAAGATGGTTTTTTTCCCTCAAATTTTTACATCTATGACAAACGAAACTGTCAAATTAGTTTAGCTAATTTTCAATCTATAAATTCCATTCATTTTTCTAAGCTTGCAACCTCACTGTATCTCTGAATAACATGCCTGAAAAATTGCATATGCAAACCTACTGTTGCATGTACCCTGCCAAAGTCTCACACTTTAGAAAGAGAGAAAGTTCCCTCTCCTAAAGCAATATACTATAAATCTGAGCCACTTTAACTGCTCAGAGGTGCTCTTTGTAGAGCTGTGCACTGCGGCTGTCACCTGTACACTTCCTGTGTGGTCAGCATCAGTACTATAGCAGCTCAAGGGACATCTTTGAGTAGCTTAGCATCTGGGAGGGAATAGAAAAGAAAATCAACTCTTACGATAGTCTTTGAGTATGACAAAGTCTCTCCATAAGAGAGAAAAAGGACACCCATGGATAGAAAAAAGGTGCCTGGAGTCTTTTGTGGCAGCTGGAGGATACCAGTTTTGTGAGCTAACAGGAGTTAGTTGGGTAAAGGGCATTTCTAGCAGAGCATGCAACAGCAAAGTGACAGGACACAGGGCATTCAAGATACTGCAAACAAAATGGCACACAACAACTGGCTGTAAAGAAGGAAAAAGAGAGAAAAAAAAAAAGAAGCAAAGAAAAAGGCAGGGAAAAGATCATAGTGGTTTCCTAAGAAATTAGAACTGTGCAAATAATACAGAAGAGGTTGGTCCTGTAGCCAGAAATCTAGGTAAGACTGCTTATCTAGGAAAAAACAGTGAAGACTCAAACTAGAATGAGGCACTGAGTTGAGTTCCAAGAGAGGAAGGAAATAAATTTAAGATGGAGTTATAAGAAACCATTGGATTCAGCATCTATAAGGGCAGATCAGGATCTCTTCTAGGCTCTACCCTAAAAATACAGATATATGATGATACCCTCCAACAAGTCAGGGAATTTCTGCCTTACCAGCAATAGCCATTCCAGCAGCAGTAACTCAAACATGCACTAATGATGATATGAGACGTGTGCCACAGTAGTTTAAAATTGTGTACAAACAGGTAACATACACAATACGGAAGAATAGTTATACCCAAGACTCTTCTGACTCAGAATGCCCCTGTCAATAGCACTACCCCACTAAACATACACACTTATGTGTGGCCTTCTGTCTACTCTCCTTCACATGTCCTCTGGTGACAGGATCCAAAGACCCAAGCACTCACTACCACCAGCAACATCAGAGCCCTGAAACTTACTCCATATAATAACAAACTGTGTGTACACCTGAGTAAAAGAAGGTTTCATTTGTTCAAATCTAACTATCATTTCCTGCTTTGCCTTTTTATTCACAAATCATAAACCTATACACTTTCCCAGGAAACATTTTTATAACATATCAGCAATCTTTTTTCCTAAGTGTATGCAGAAATATTCATACCGTGTTCAAGGTCAGTGGAGGTACCCAGACTAGAATCCGTTATTAAATCTTTCACTATTTCAAAATATATGTACTCTTTGTTTTTATAATTGTCAATATCAAAAGTACAAATAGTGACGAAGAATTAACCATCAATTTTTGTAGAGGAAATAAACTCTTCTGCTTCAAAGGTGTGTCACAGAACACTGGATCTCAAGAGCTGGAAGAGAACTTAAAATTCTAGTCCAGCCACTCTGCATATGTTTGAACTTCTTCTGCAACAATCCACAAATGGCCACTCAGTACATGTCTGACCTCCTCCAGGGAGAGGGAATACACCACCATCCTGGGCTGGCTGAAAAGTGAAACCCAGTTCTAACACGAACATAAAACTAGGGTTGAAAGGGTGATGTGCAATAGGAGTTTAAAAAAATTTAACCAGACATAGCACTGAAAAGTAACTGTGAAGCAGCCATCCCAACAGGCTCTCCATGAGTAAGCAAGAAAGGAACGGGGAGTGCTGAAGAAGGCGCTTACTCTCTACTGACCACTTATTCAACTCTCTGGCTGCCACTTGATGCATCAAGTGTACGGCAATTCAGGTCTGTCAGTCCAGGTCCACGCTTTTTCAAACACTAAAATTGAGCATTATGGTTTAAATTAAATGTTTAGAAGTTTTTACTGGCTTGGTAGGTGTGGTGGCTTTCCTGTCACTACGATAAAACATCTGATACCTGAAACTTAAAGAAAGACAGGTTTATTTTGGCTCTTGGGCCTCATGAATTCAGTCCATGGCTGGCTGGCTCTACGAAACAGCAGAATACATGGTGGAAGGAAGCTGTTCATATGGCAACCAGGAAACAGAGAGAAGGGAGGAGTCAGGGATGAGTCAAGTCCATGCCGCCAGCGACTGGATGGATGGATCCACTGAGGGTAGTGTCCTTATGACCCAGTCACCTTCCAAACATATCAGACTTCTGGGGGAAATTATAGATCTATACCACAATAGATTAATAAATATATACTACCCCTAGAACTAATACTATTAAATAAAATAGAAGAGTCTCTACAACAAATATTATTGCATCTTGCCCAAGGAACCAGCCTATGGGATACTAACTTGTAATCTTTTTTTAAATTGAGCTGAAGACTTAAGTTTTCTCTTGATGAAAGAAGTTAGAGACTGCTAGTTTGCACCCAATATCCTGTCCTTAATAACAGAATGTTAATATTTTTATTATAAGCCAATATCTTTTTTTTTTTTTGCTTCTTTTGCAGATAGTTGCAATCATGTAACTAAATTTTTATCATGAAATATAAGAAGCATCAAGGACTATTTTCAGGGAGTCTTATTTTTAAGGAGGCAAAGTTTTTCTTGCTCTCTCATGGTCTTCCTGCCTGGACAGATGTTAAAGTTTTGGCAGCCACTGTTAACCATGAGAACAAGTGACAAACTTTTAGGATAATGGAAAGTAGGGCTACTAGAAGACTTCTTTTTCTAGAGTTATTTTACACATGAAAAAAAAAAAATCTAAGATGTGAAAGCAAAAAGCAGGGGATTGAGGGGGAGGAAAAAGCCCACACAAATTACTTATCAGTGAAAAAGGAAATAACTTGACTACAGAAAACCCTGGTGATAGGTGTTCTGAGTTAAGACAATCAGCAACAGTACAAATAGATATCCTTGGAGAACAGCATTTCTGTGCTATTACTGCCCGAGAAATATTTCTGAATCTAATCAAGTAAAAACCTAAGACAACTCAAATTGAGAGCATTCAACAAAATCACTAGTTTGTGTGTCAAAAATCATAAAGGCTACAGAACTGTTTCAGACAAACAGAAAACTAAAGTAAAAGTTAGCTTCAAAGAACACTATTGGGATAACTAATAAAATCTGAATACAGTTGTCTTGGTTATTTTTCTCTTACTGCTGAGACAAAACATCTGACACCCAAAATTAAGGAAAGAAAGGTTTATTTAGCTCACAGTTTGTAGAGGTTTCAGTTCATAATCAGCTGTCTCCAAGGCAGGGTGGCTTGGCACAGGGGCAATACTTTAAGGCAGCAGAGGACAGCAAAAGCCGTAAGAACATAAAGCAGGAAGAGCAAGTGCCTTTTTCTCCCTTATACTGTAAGCAGGCTACCACACCCTAGGTGGGGGTAGCACTCTCACCCTCTCCATGCCTTCAGGCTCAGAATGTTTACAAAGGATGGACCCTGGCCCTTGCTGAGCTGCTTAGTGAAATTTCTAAAATTCACAAGTTGACACTGCATATCAACCATTACAACAATGGATTAAGTAAAAATCCTAAATTTCCTAATTTTGAATACCATACTCTGGTGGTATAAAGAATGTCCCTGTTCTTAGAAAATATATACTAAGAGGAAATGGGGTTGTGGGGGAAAGAAGGGGAGAGAAGATGGGAACAGGTAGAGAGAGCGCAAGCATGAACATACACATGCGTGTGCGCATACACATACACAGAACAAACTGGAAACAACTGGTGAATTTGGGTAAAAGTTTATAACAGTTCTTTGTACTAGTCTTAAAACTTTTCATTATACTTCAAATTATAACAAAATTAAAAGCTATTCAAAAAATAAGTTCATATAGTACTATGTAATAATACTAAAAATGTGTTAATTCTGGGTTCTTTCAGAGTTCAAATGCCTGCATATTAAATCTGATCTTGGTTTAACAAACCTCAAGTGAACCTTCCCTGTGTTACCTATACATTTATCTTGGTACTTCACATATCCAGGTTATCATTTACTAAATTGAGGGCCAGGGATATAGCTCAGAGGCATAAACTACCTCCCTGGCAAATACAAGGTCCTGAGTTTGATTCTTGGTATACATAAAAAAAAAGTATTACATATATAGCTGGGGGTGTTTCTCAGTGATTCATTTACTAAATTGTTTCACATGAATTTCTCTCTTGCGCTCTGTTTTTGCCCAAAACAGATCTACTCATGAACATTCACATAGCTAGACAAACCTAAGCAACAGTGCTGGACAGGTGAGACGCTCCAGACTCTACAACATAGGCTGGACCCAAGATTCAAGCAAACTCATCTGTAATCAAATCATTCCTGCAACTACATTCTGTGCAGATGTATAATATTTCTATAATGTATGTGTGAGTATATGTAACAATAATGTACATGTTTATATAATCACGTTTATTTACGTGATTGAATACAGTATTCAGTGTTAGGAAGTGAATGGAAAAACATATGCATCCTCACTCACTTTGTAAAAGAAGCTGTCTCACTGGTTCCATCTTGGGAGAAAAGAGAAACTATTTGGCAATATCCATTAAAATTTTAAATGTGAATATTCTTTGATAGAGCCATTTCACTTCACAGTGGTAATTTACCACTCAGAAAAATATCTTAACTTCACAAATCTTTCCAAACAAAAAAGTTCTCAATATACTTATAGTTTTTTTTTTCTGTTTCTATGTTCATCACTAGCAAAAGCACAAAAAATTTTAATTAACATTCTTTGAAAAAGTAGAAACATCAACAAAAAATGAACTACCTGGTATTTTCACCATTCCTTTGAACACTGAATTTTGCCCAGCAAATAAAGTGAAGGAAATCATGTAACGTACAGCAGTGAAAGGAAACATCGTTTTTAAATAATAAAATGCCACCGAAAATCTATATTCATCAACAAGGAATTTAACAAATAACAATATAAAGCCAGGTATGGTAGCCCAGGTCTGTAATTCCAACATTCAAGAGACTAAGGCAAGAAGATCTCCGAAAGTTCAAAGCCATCCTAGATTACACAGTGAGAACCTGTCTCCAAAAACAAAAAAAAGTATCACCTATCAATTCAACACATTACACAACCATTACAGGCTTCACCTATTCAATCATTATCATTTCCAATTGTCTTTTCTAGATCCAGATTCCACTAGAAAAGTCTGAAAGGATGTGAGTATTCTGCCACGTGTGGGTCACCTAAATGATGGTCACCTTCACTGGAAAGGATCTGAGACATTTTAGGGGAATAAGGTCAAGATTTTTCAAAATCTAAATATGAAAAGACCAAGTAGTTATAGCATACCACCCACTGGCCTTGTGGGAAACATGACAACTCACTCCTTTCACACCGCCCTTGCCTCTGGCACCTGGGTGACCCTGTCTTGATGTCTACTGACCACTCTTACCTTGGACTTCGCATACCAAGTGAAGTGCAGGAAATTTGTCTCACTGGGTACTAACAGGTTAAAGGACAGAGCGTAGTGACTAATAAGGTCGTTTCTCACATAATAAAGTTCTGCATCAAGACCTAAAAAGAAAGGGGGAAAACAATTAAACATCTACAATACCTTCAAAATCAGACCCACTGGGATTAAAAACTAGTAACACAATGAAGATAATACAGTACTGATGTACACACGTTTCACCAATTGCGTAGTCCGATGAAGCAGGAGGATACTGGTTTTTATCATCATTGACAAAGATGAAGAAATAGGGAGTGAAAGCAGGTGGTTGTCTAAGCCCAAACTCTAGCAGCCACCCCGCCTTCTGAGTGCCAGTATGATGCATTTCTTTCTGGGCACAGTGCTTTGCAGAGCAGCACTTACAAAGAAAGGCCTTTTCCTTCCAAAAACGGACATCCATTTAGGAACAGAGATTCAAAATGAAAGGGAAACTAGCTGATTACACCCCAGAAGTGGCCCCTGCTTCCTCCATCAGCCTGATGTCCCTAACGCTCTGACAAACAGCACTTGACAAACAGCTCAGGACACTCACACCAGGTGAATCCCAGGCTTGTGTTCTCCTTCCTGCCTAAACTAGGTGCAGAGCATCGCAGATCCATGTACCTCAGGATGCAGTCCTCAGTGCATCACACAGCTCTGCGAACACTTGGTTAGAAACTGTTATACAGCAGGGAAGACTAAACAGGAATGACTGAAGATGCTGCAAAAGGGACTCCCACATTTCACTCATTCCACACAACCTTTTGGTTTTTTTGGTACTGGGGATAGAACTCATGACAGCTTGCTTGCAAGGCAGGTGCTCATGGCGCTAAACTAAATCCCCAGCCCATACACTACCTTCTTGATCCAATTGTATCTAACCACTTTCCCCTAACTGTATTTAACATTTTTCTTTAAAACAATTCAATTTTTTAAAAATTTTTTCAAAGACAAAACTTAATAATACCTTAAAATGGAAAATCAATTATGAAAAACTACAAAATAACCAAAAAATAACAGGAAAACAAAACAACAGTACTACACTCTAGCTAAATAATGTTGCGACCAACACAGTGAACTTGACCTCAGCTCAGTTTACAAAAGGGGAAAGAGTGTTACCAAGTGCTAGAGAGAAGTGAAGAACTACACAGAGGCTTTCTGTCCCCCATGATAATGAAAGCACTGCAAGAATAAAGACAGTAATTTTCTCTGAATTTATTAAAAAGTTTTGTACAGATGTTCCTCACATAATGGGTGGCATATATATCTCGATACCATAGGGAGGAAAATGTACAAGGAAGACAAGCAAATTTAAATTTCACTTACTGAGTCTGCACTATAGGTCCGAAAGCTCATGGACTACAAGTTAGGATAGGGCATACGACTCAAGTACATAGATACAGAAATAAATATCCCTATTACTTGTAAAATTAGTCTTCTCATTTTTGAATTGGATCTAACACAAGGATGAGATTTGAGACTTACACAGGGAAAAGCTGCTTCATGGACTGGATAGCACTGCTTTACTGACTCTACAGGGGTTATCAAACACAATGACCCTTCTGTAAAAGGATCTGCTGGCAGAACAGGAACATTTGTGAACACTTGGGAGGAATCCTGGTGTTGGAGAAAGGAGAAAAGAATATATATGGAGGAGAAGGTGGAAAATGAGGGAATGGAAGTAGAAAGGGAAATGTAGTAAGAAAGCTGGAAATGAGTATGAGTGATTAACAGTTTAAATTTGTTTGGTTAAAAAAATTCTGAGTGTACTGCAATCTAGATAAATGCTGTTTTACGCCACATCAAATTTACAAACAAACAAGGCAAAATAAGCATATGAGACAGTAGTGACATGACATAAACTAAAATAAAATTGCATAACAATAAATTCATTACATAATATAAAATAGTAAGGTTTCATATCAATAACTACAGAAGATATTACACTATAACTAACAAGAGCTTCAAATACAGTAAGCAAAAATCTACAGGAATAAAACAGCAATAAACAGACAAATCCATAATCACAATTGCAAACTGATATTCTTTCAGAAATCAAAAGATTTAAACACATAAAAACTTAGGTAGATCCATGACTTTTAAGCAGTATAATTATGGGAGATGAAAGAAGAGAGCAAATGATCATGAATTACACAATCTTTTTTTAAAGATTAAAGATTTAAAGTATTTTTTTAAATGCTTCTTAACCAAAAATCATACAGGATACCTTCTCTATCAACTACAGTAATAAAAAAAAAAGTTAACTATAAGCCAGGAATGATGGGGCATACCTGTAATCCCTGCACTCTGGAAGCTGAGACAGAAGGATTTTAAATTGGAACCCAACCCAGGCAATTTTGTGACTTGGCAAGATACTGTCTCAAAATTAAAAAAAAAAAAAAAAAAAAGAGAGAGAGAGAGAGAAAGAGAGCTGGGGACATAGTTCAGTGGGCAATCTCCAGTATCCTCACAAGACCTACCATAAGAGAATTTGAAAAGAGTAATAGTTAAATCCTTTGAGAGAGAGAAATACCAAATACATATTACCCAATTTCAGGAATAAAGGAGAGAATATTACTACAAATCATACAGGTGTTAAAAAGAATAATATGAACAGTCTTAGGATAAATTTGATAATTCATATGAAATAGAAAAATCCTTTTACTGAAACTAACCTAAAAGATTTCAAAGAAAAACCTACTCATAGAGAAACCACCAGGTCCAGATGACTTCAACTATGAATTCCATCAAGCATTTAAGGAAGTTAAAATACCGAACTCTTACCACAAAATAACAGAACAGAACCTTTCCTTACAAGGCCAGCATCACAATGTACTAAAAACCTACCTAAAACATAAATGGAAAAGATTAAAAACCAACATCCTTCATGAACATAGAGTCAAACTTCTCCAAAAACATTAGCAAATTGACTACATAAAAGGGATATCCATGATCAAAGAAAAGGCTGATCTTTCTAAAATCTCAGTAATTTACCACATTATGAGAAAATTCAGGACACCTCAAATTCAAGCCCATATCAATAATAAACACTTAGGCAAATAAGGAATAGGCAGAAACTCAGTTTGGCAAAGAACATTTACAAAAACTCTACAGCTATCAAGTTCAGTGGGGAATTATTAAATTCTTATTCCTAAAATTATAACTAAAGCAAGGACATGTCCTACCACTTCTGTTCCATCGGTACTGGACATGCTTGCCAATGACTAGACTTACACTGAAAACAAGCAAACACAGTTAAGAAAAATTAGAAAAGACCCACGTAAGTGGAGAGATGTATTATTCTCTTCAATAAGGATCAATACGATTAAGATGTTAAAGTTTCTCAAACTGAGCTGTAGATTTAAAAAAAAAACCTAATCAAAATTCCAACTGGTATTGTTCAGTACTAGAGAGTAACACTGGGGCTCTCACACTGAGTTACATCCCCAGCCTTTCTCATTCTGAAACAATGTTGTGCTAAGTGGTCACACTGCCAGGCTGGCCTTGAGCTTGCCATCCTCCTGTGGAGTCCCCACCAGAGTGCAGTGATTACAATCACATGCCACCACATCTGGCATCCAACACATTTTTTAAAGAAATAAACTGTTTCTAAAATGAAATAGAATTGGTAAAACAATCTTGAAAACCGGAAAATCACATTGGCAGATTTACATGACCTGATACAACAATATATTTGAAAATCTACTGTAATCAAGATAGTGTGGTAATGGTGTGAAGACAGTTACCAACAGAGGAGAATCCTAAAAAAATCCTATGAATATGGAGCAAATGGAATTTCAACAAAGACAGCATGGCAATTCAATTAAAATGATACTAAAGCAACTGAATGGATATACGGAAAAAAATAAATCCAGACCTTTATCAACATATCAGACATCTGACTGAGATATAAATCTGAATGTAAAAGCTAAAACTATAAAGATGCTAGAAAATTTTCTAGCAATGTACATGGAAAATTTTCACAACCTGGGGTAAGAGGTTTCTTAGTTCATACACAACATACACTAAATGAGATAAAACTGATAAATTCATCTTTATCAGAATTACAAACTTCCAACCCTCAAAATCCTCGTATCATTAAGAAAATAAAATCCAAGACACAACTTGGGAGAAAATACTCTCAACATATCTAGAAAAGAACTAGTTTAGGAGAGAATGGTTGATTTTTTTTTTAAGAAAAAAGACTGCTTAGGAGCTAGGGATCCAGCTCATTAGTGTAATACTTGCCAAGTATGCACTAGTCCCTGGATTTAATTTCAAGCACTACATGTGTGTATGTGACTTGTTTCCAGAATATACAAAGATGTGGGCAGAGATTCCACAAAATAATATATAAATGGGCAACATGTGAAAAGCTACAATAAACATCAGTCATTAGAGAAACACAAACTATAACTGAAAACCATGAGTACCAAAAGAATAACAAAAATTGAATGTTGGTAAGGGTGAGTAATAATTTCAATACTTATACATCCTTGAGTGTAAAATGTTCAATTATTTTGAAAAGCCAGCAGTTTTTTATGAAATTAAACATACATCTACTCTATGACCCAGAAATTCCACCCTAGGTAATTATCCCAAAGAAAGAAAACAATATGTCTCCAAAAAGACTTGCGCAGAAATGTTCACAGACCTTTTAGTCATAGTAGTCAGAACTGGAAACAACACAAATGTCCAACAACAGACACTGAGCAGATATGAGTGGATAAATAATTGTGCTTTATTCACACAACAGACTACTATTACTCAGCAATTACAGTAACTGTTGAGACTTTGTAACAAGGATGAATGGTCAGAGTCCAAGAAACTAGACATATGAAAATACAAAGCACATACCATTTACATAAAATCTAAGAAGCGACAAATTACTCTAAAACTCAAATCAAATCGATGGTAGCAGAGAAAGGAGAATAACAAACAGCAGGAAGTTACCAGGGAACTTCCTGGAGCGATGGCCACACTAGACACATGGACTACAGTGCTGCTTACAGTGGTGCAGTTTTCAGTACTCAACTGAACATTTAGAACCTGTTCACTTCATTAGACGTAAAATCTACCTAAGTCTTTTAAAATAAGAGGGAAGAAAGAGTTTAAACACAATAATTTTTTTCTCTCTTCTTTTAAAAAAAATCTTGTAAATCATAAGACAATATAATTAGCTCAAAACACTTAAGGAAAAAAGGTTAATCTTAAGTGATCAACAACTTCCAAGTTTAAACCTCAAACACCTCTCACTGAGAAATAAAAAAAAGTCTGTTCCTAATAAATAACACATTTAATGTTATTACTGAAAGAATAACAAAAATGTGGGCTGAAAGAATAACAAAAATGTGGGCGCACTTAGGTTTTCCAGAACATAGTTTAAAAGTATCAAGAGTATCAAGAGGTTCTACAAATTCAACCCACCTAAGGAGCCAGATGAAAAAGAATTGTTAGGAATCGGGCAAGAAATAAAGAACAAAATACAAGCACATTCTCAAGCCAGGTATATATTCATTTTAATAAGTTTGTGGCTTAGTACTGCTAGAAATTCTCTAAATTGTTCTCTGTCGTAAAATAAGTCTGAAGGATAAAGCCACCCTCTTCCCGTTACTCCTCCCCATAGGGCTCCTGGCTTGATCTCCATTGTTGTCAACCCTGCTCTTCAACCCCACAGCATATTCTCTTGGAACACACCAGAGAACTTCTCCCTAACACAGCAACTGAAATCTGAACACAGACTGCAGTCAACTGTCTCAGGCTTCTGAACCCTATCAACGTGCACTGGCAGGCCTATCACCCTGGCCATCCATCCCTGATCCCTGACACATGACCCTTTTTTGCACTGTCCCCCCAACAGATCCCTAACTTCCACAATCTTCCTGAAGTGTAACTTTTCCCTGGCTTGTGGAGCCCAAAGAGCTGACCCTCCCCCATTTGCCGGGCACTACTCTGAATCCCTGTGACCACTTCAAATACTTGAGCATTTTTATCAAAAGTTCTGTTTCTTTTAGGATCATGCCATCAAACTACCACCCTCTATTTGTCCCAGTCTCTGAGCTATGCCATTCATTGAGGGTTTTTTTAAAACAAGGGGGAAAAAGTTTTTAACACTAAATAGTTTTTTCTTTCTTTTCTCTTCAAAAATCTTGTAAATCATAAAATGGCACTAGAATTAGCTTGGTTCCAGCTTATAAAATTTCAGTATATTTATCTCCTATTACTCATCATTGCAGACTCCAAATGTCCTTGAAACCAATTCATCTGCCCTTTAATATTCCTTCAATACCTCAACTCCAACCTTCATTCATTCCTAACCCAAACAATCCAGTCTAAGGACCACAATAATATGTCAAGAACCACAGTAATATGTAAAGTCTCGAACTGTAAAATTTCAATCACTCCTAGCTTTTCAGCTTGTTCTCTATTATTACAACAGCTGTTTTCTGGGCTCATACCACCTCCAGAATCTGTAATTCCCTTGTTTCTCCTATTTTTTACACTAGCCATTTCTCACTACTTTTTTACAAGCCCAACTTCAATTACTTGCCCACTGTCAGTTCTGGCATCTTATTCCCACAGCTCTGTATCAGACACACTTATTTCAAATCACAAAACACCTGATCTTGAACCAACACCCTCTACTTGCCGTCTTCTCTGGTGCCATGACTGAATGCAGCATAATCCTAAATGAAACTACAGCCACAAATGAGTTACTGTATTACAAAATGATATCATCAACAAATAAATATTTGTAAGTTGCTGGCAATTTGGAGCCCTGTAATCTAAATCTCTATGGATACTTACTGGTCAGCAAAATAAATTATATATTTAAAATCCAATATTCTAAGATTAATAGAATCATTAAACAGTTGTTTGCTGAATATAAGTTTTGAAAACATTTGTTTTAAATGAGACATTTCTTTACTAGTCCCACTATGAAAGAGTTCAAACTTCAAAAGAACCATTCAAATTATATTCACATTTTCACACACCAAATTTGGCAGTCTGTTCTGTTGTAAGAGATGTTCTTCTAACACTGATTAGCTTATAATTGGTTAGTAAGTGACAGTGACTAGAGCAGTGTCACTTCACACATGAATTGTTCCAAACAAGGGGCACTGAAAGGGCAGAAAGAGAATTAAAACCTTCACCAGAGGGAGCCAGTAATACAGCTCAACAGCATAAGCGCCTGCCTAGCAAACTCTAGGTTGTGAGTTTGATACTCAGTACCCTCCCCCCAAAAAAATCCTTTACCAGGAAAGGAAAAACCTTACTCAGCTGGGCTACTGCCAAGCAAGACCCCTTCTGGGTCTACTGAAAGAATACTAAAAATGATCATTTCCACCCACTGTCCCTCCTCACAGGTATGACTCCAGCACCCCGGCAAGCTGCACTTCCTCCTGTGCCTAAGTCTGCAGCAGCCCTACTGGCTTACAAAATTACTTTAATTAGCACTGCCTCAAGACCACACAGGCCTGTGGTTTCCACTTTCTCGGATTTTAATAACTTGAACTCTTCTCCGTGGCAGACTTGGACACACTAAGTGGTCTGACTGGACTACCCAAGTTATCTCATAAGGTATCAATTACGCTTTTGTTACTACTCTGGTTTAAAAATTGCAGAGGTTTTGAATGGTCTGCTCTTAACCTTATTTTTCCCATAAATCCTATTATATTTAGTGAATAAGCAATCCTGAAGGATTTTCTTTGGAGTACATTTGATATTATAACAGAAATGTTTAAATCCTTTAAACATAAAACTGAATGTTGAGCAGTGTGTGGAAAGCATACTATATATAAAGATTCAGAAATACACTTTTATTTTTTTTCCCTTGGCAGCACTAGGGATTGAACCCTGGGAAGGCCTACCACTGAGCTTGATCCTCAGCCTCTGTTTTTTAATTTGACACTTCATCTCACTAAGTTGCCCATGCTGGACTTGAACATGGCTGTCCTTCTGTCTCAGTCTTCAGAGAAGCTGGGATAATAGGCATTGGCTACTACATTCAGTTATTTACACTCTGTGACCTGGTGCTACACTAAAAACCCATCATAGGGAAATCAAAGATAGGCATTAATTTTCTATAATATATTAAAATAATTAAAACTGAACAAAACAAATTACCAGTAGCAAAGCAGCAATTAATAAATCATAATACATCCATAACAGAGAACAATAGTTTTACAACATTTTCTTTCTTCATAGGAGAGTAACACCTCCATCAAAAAATTCTACCCTTTCAATCAAACAAATTTATCTGTGACACAGTGAGTAACCCTTTTCTTGACAGAGTTTAATGAGGAAAATAAGTGACTGAAAAAAAGACTATGAAACCACTAGTGAAGCTGATACAAATAATAAGCCAAGTTTTGCCTAGCATGTAACATTAAGCAAAAATAGGTGTCATGGTTTATGCCAGTGGCCCAAACCCTCATGCAATCAATTATAGACTATACCAAATGTAGCATCTGTGATTAGTTTATTATCTAGCACTTGGATTGGTGGTGTGTTTCACCCCCAGGGGGGAGCCAGGATATGATGTATCAACAGGAAGAAGGTGTCTGTCCCTTTCTCTGTCTGTCTCTCTGTCTCTCTCTCTTGCCAGTTGGTGTCTTGCAGTTTGCAGCAATCATGAATGGCTGCCCCGCCATGCCACACTGCCTCAGTCCACAGCTGAGTACGGACTGAAACCTCCAAAATTGTAAGAAGTAAACCTTCCCTTTCCTAACTTTGGGCATCAGGTATTTTGTCTCAGCAACGAGTAAAAAATAACTAGGACAATAGGCAAGCACAAACTATATATAACAAATCTTCAAAAATGTTCTAGCACCTAAAATGCTTCTTTCAGGTGTTCAACAAATGTCTAATGAATTAAAGTTAAATATATATGTTGAGGGGCTGGGGATTTAGCTCAGCGGCATAAGCACCTGCCTTGGAAGCAAGCAGTCGTGAGTTCAATTCCTGGTACCGACAAAAAGGAAAAAGACAAATATATATATGTTGTATGTTACATTTAAAACAAAGAAACACCAAAAAATATTAACAGTAGTTAATTATAACTGGTGGCTTATGGGTGGTTTTTACTGCAGGCTTATATTCTTTTTCTTCTCATAAATTTTCCATGAAATATAACCAGAAAAAAATGTTTGTTTTCAAACACATGTTTAGAGACATATGTAATGGCTTGCAACAATTCACTACAACAAAAATTACATTACTGCTCCCAAAAATCCATGAAGCCTGATAAAAGCTAGAGAAAAAACTCATTCTCCTAATAAAAAAACTCAAATTTTTAAAAAACCACATTTTCTAAGACATTATCTTTTGTATACCAATGTTAATATTAGTAATGATAAGTGATTATTAGTGATAGAAAACTTTTCCAACTTTCCCTTAAAAATTCATTTTAAAAAAAAAAGCAAAATTTGCCAAAGTATTATGTACTAGAGAGATTTTAAAAGGCCAACTTACACTATGGTAACTACTATTAAGTTGGGTTATTTGGTGGTGAAGCACTAGGTTGCTGAAAGTGTTATGCTTTAACCTGTATTGTTATGCCCCCTTTTATCTCATCCTCTCCCTTATTCATTAAAAAATTATTTAATTTTTTAAAAAAAAATATATCAACCAATAAAAAAAATGCTCCTGGATCTGTAGGGAAAAAGAAACCCTTTACAACTGTTGGTTAGAGAGTAGACTAGTACAAACACTGTGGAAATCAGTGTGGAGATTCCTCAAAAAATTAGGATTAGAGGTCCCATTCAACCCATTCCCCTTCTGTGTATCTTCCCAGAAGGATTGAAAAACATCACACCACAGTGACATATGTGAAACCATAAGATTCAAAATATGCAATAGTCACTGTGAAATGGGAGGAAACTGTTCAATAAAAAGAAGAAACTAAGATAGGGGAAAAAAGAAAGGATAGAAGGGAAAAGAAAAAAATGCAAGTTAGTTATACCATTAGTGTCACTTAGTTCATTGAATAGGAAAGGTTGTGCTAATATTAATTGAAGAAATTTTTATGCCCATATTTTGTACTTGAGTGACTAAAGATAATGCTGTGTAATTTATCAACAATTGTTACTTTTTCATTATTTTGTTGTGAAAATTTGTTTTACCTTTTCTTAATATTAACAAATAAAGTAATTTTAAAAAAAGGCAAACTTAGGAAAGAATCTGCATATGGCATACTGACAAATGAGACTGAAATGAGAAGACAATTTTTGGATTCTATGCTCACTATTCTGAATGAGAGTGACATGAAAACCCTTTAAAATGATAGGAAATGAAATGAAGATATAGTTTTGGAGAGAACACAGTTTTGGAAAAAGGCAGTAATTCTATTTCTAGACAAATTCTAACCATACACAAAGAAAACAGATTCAGATGGCTTCAGAAAACACATCAATTAAGTATTCTTCCCCCAACAAAGTTACTCCAGAACAAACTGAGGTGACTAAAACTTCTGTATTCAACACGAGACAAAGATTCATTTATACAGAGGAGAGGGCTGCTTTGTGATGAAAATATAATAATCAAAAATCCTTACTGCTCTAAATCAAAATTTAAAGCCTACAGAAACATGATAAAAATGTAAAGGGAACCTAACATTAAGTACAATTATGGTACAAAACTAGGATTTACAGGATGTTATTTATATCTATAATTAATATGATTATAATAAATACATACATCAAGATGGTAACCTATAGGAAATGCATCTTCTTCCAACCATCCATGAGATAATTATAAAAAAAATTAGCTCTAAGAAAAAGTACAAGCAATTTCTTAAAGCAGAAAATGTATTGGCCTTAGTCTGACCATGGGGCAATGGGAAGAAAGCAGGCAGACAGAAAAAACTTAACATCTGGAATCTGAAGTATGATCTATATCAAAGAGTAACTTATACTCTTCATCCTAACAAAAGATTTCAAATACATGAAGAAAAACAAGAATTGAGAAAAAAATTGGAAAATTATTTACCAAAACTTGGCAATGCATATTTAAATACTGTAAAATATGTTTTTACTTTATGATCTTGTATTTTTTCTGAGAAATCTACAAGAATGTTTTACATTAATAACCAGTGAATTTAAAAATTTCTGAACAATTTTTGAAAGAGATCTTTATAAGAACAGCATGCTTTTTTCTCAATTTCATCTCATTTTTCTTTCCTTCCTCATCATATGCTCAAAAAATTATCTTAAAAAACGTAAAGGAGAGAGAAGCTCTACATAATTACTCCTTTTTAACTGTTACTAGCTATTAGTGCTTTGAGTATATCAACAGCAAATCAAATATCAAATGCAGACTGCAAACAGGGGCTGTGGACAGTAGGGGTAGCCACTGCAGGATGTGGTGTGATATGCATCAAGGAATAAAACGCACAGTGAGGATTGGTCAGAGAGGCAATGAGGGAAACCACTGACTCAGTGATGTGTACTGAGCTACTTAGTTTACAGCAAGCCAGGAGCGGTGCAACCCTTGACGCAGGAAACAAAGCCTGGCTAGGATAGGATAGTGTGACTGGAAAGGGCGGAGAAGAAAGAATCAAGTCTAGGGGTCACTCCAACGAATGGAAAGATTCCTATAAACTAGACCTAGCATGGACCAAGTATTAGCAGAAGAAAAGTCAGGGTAGGTTCTGATATCTCTTTGCAATAAAGGAAAGAAAAGGAAAAAATGAAAACTAGGACAGAGGATAAAGTCATGAAGATCATTCTTTTTTTTTTTTTTAATGATACCAGGGATCAAACTCACAACCTCGTGCTTGCCAGGCAGGCACTTACATTGCTGAGCTAAATCCCTGGCCCGTGAAGATCATTTTCTAGAGTGACTAATACCATATAAATCAAGAGAAGAGGACGTTGAGTTTACTATCTTACTATCTTGAGACAAAACAAGTCAAAGAAAGCAAGACAAAATGTATAAGAGCCAGTTCTTCAAAGAATAATACAAAATAGAAATTAAGAATCCCATTTATAATAGCATCCAAAAGATAAAAATACTTAGGAATAAATATGTAACAAAACATGAAATACTTGTACACTGAAGTTATACAACATTGTTGAAAGAACTAAAGAAAACAAATAGACAAGCATCCCATATTCATGAATGGAAAGACAGTATTGTTAACTTAAAAATAATATCCACAGTGACTCACAAATTCAGTGTAATCACAACCAAATTCTGTATCTTTTGCAGAAAGGGAAACATGGATCCTCAAATTAACATGGAAGTGCAAAGCAGTTCTAAACAAAAACCAAAAAAAAACCCCCAATCATTAAAAATAACATAATTGGAGGACTGACACCTTCTAGGTTCAAAAATCTCTAATTAAAATATGGTATTGACATAATGACAGGCACATAGACCAGTAGAACAGAATTGGGATTATAGAAATAAAGTCATCTTTCTGGCTAACCAAGCTTTGACAAGAGTGCCAAGAGCAGTTAATAAAGAAATACCAGTCACTTTAACATGGTGCTGCAGGGACAATTGGACATCCATCTGCAAAAAGAATGAAATTAGATCCTTGCCTCACACCATAATCAATTGAAGTGTTCAATAACCTAAACATAAGATGGAACTCATAAACTCTTAGAAGATAACACAAGTAAATCTTCATAGCCTTGTATCTGACAATAGATTCTCAGAGAGGACATCAAAAGTATGAACAGAAATTGGAAAAAGGTTAAGTTGGTAATGTGATCTGTATCTAGATTTCCCCTCAAAGCTCCATGTGGTCATAGGTGGGCTTTTCAGAGGTGATTGATCAAGTGTGTGATACTGGACTAACTGTGCAATACTGCAATTATGGGTGGCCCACCTGGGTGTGAGTGCTACGTTCGCTAAGGACTGGTGGCCTGGATGGAATACAAGAAACAGAAAGAAGGCTACTCCTTCATTGGCTACTGCACTTGATGTCTGGCTTGCTGCTGCTGCTGCTGCTGCTGCTGGTGCTGCTGCTGCTGGTGGTGCTGCTGCTTTGCTGCCTTCCGCTTGCCTTGCTTGCCATGGACTGTTTCTTCTCTGCAATGCCCCTCTGCAATGCCAACCTGTCTTGGAGCCAGATGACTATGGCGTGAAAGCTCTACAAGCTGTGAGATGAAAAGAAACCTTTCCTCCTTTAACTTTGGGTGTTGACTATTTTGTCTCAGGAACAAGAAGAGTAACCAAGACAACTGGAGTTATAAAAATTTTAAAAATATGCCAGGCAGGGCCTGGGGGTTTAGCTCAGTGGCACAGCACCTGCCTGACAAACGTTCAGAATTTGAGTTCAATTTCCAGTAACCAAAAACAAAATACTCTAGTTTAAAAATCTTCCCAGTATGGTGGTGTGTGCCTATAATCCCAGCACTCAGGAGGCCAAGGCAGGAGGATTCTGCAAGTTTGAGGCCAACCTGGGCTACAAAACAAGTTCAGTGCCAGCCTGAATTCCAGAGTGAGACCCTGTCTCAAAAAGAAAATAAATATTCTCACAATAAGACCTGTTATAAAGCATATGAAAGAACTTACAAAATGGAAGGAAGAAAATATTTGCAAATCAAATTCTGGTAAAAGTCTAGTATCTAGACTATATAAAGAAATCTTACAATTCACTTACAGAAAGAGAACCAACTTGATTTAAAAATAGGCAAGGAAGTTGAATAGGTATTTCTCAGAAAAAATATATATACACACAAATGAACAACAACACATGAAAAAGATGCTCTACTGTATCTGGCATTAGAGAAAGGCAAATCAAAACCACCATAAGTACCATTAGGATAGCCATAATTAAAAAAGTTAAAAATAGTAAGACTCATAAGGACAGAGAAATTGGATCTTTATGCATTCAATGCCAGTTAGAATACAGAACAGGTCACTGCAGAAAATATTTCGGTGTTGCTTCAGAAAGTTAAAATGCAGTATTACCATGTAATTCAGAACTCCATGTTAGGTGTCATCCCAATTTGAAAACCAGTACCACTATTTGTGCATAAATAGCAGCATTGTTCATAACAGCAAAAATATGCACATAGCCCAAATGTTCATGAAGAGGTAAACTGTGGTATAAATACAAAATGAACTATTATTCATTCACAAAAAATAATGAAGTACTGATACTACCATGCAGATGAATCTCTAAAACACTGTCCTGTACTAAGTAAAAGCAGCCACACAGAAAAGGTCACATACTGTTGAAATCCATTCATACAAAATGTCCAGAACAGACAAATCCACAGAGACAGAACACAGTTGCCAAGACTGAGAGGTGAGAAGAGAAATTACTTAAGAGGTAATGGGATTTCAGGAATAATGGTGTAATGGAAATGTTCTGGAACTAGATAGAAATGGTATAGTATTAGCACAATGTAGCAAATGTTTAATTTCACATTAGGTAAATTTCACTTCAACAAATATTATTTTTAAACAGATACATGTACACACCTGTCTTCTCACCCTGGGAGGCTGAAGCATGAGGATTGCAGAGGATTGCTTCAGCCTAGGAGTTGGAGACCAGCCATAAAACAAGATTAGTCCTTGTGCCACAGGGGAAAAAGAGTGTAATAAAAATGACTTCCAGTGACCACGAAAGAAAATTAGTTCCAGTAAATCTAAAGAGATTTTAAAAGAAAAGCACTATGAAAAGAATCTGGGGAGACTTCAAAACAGAACTGGAGCTCCACAAGCAAAACTGAAAAGGCGGCCAGCAGAAAAAAAGACCAAGAAGACAAAGTCTGTAGAGTGGAAAGGGTTCTGCAGGAAGGTAGAAATGAGTGAAAGCTGACAGCTGCTCGATAAGTAAGTAGCATTGTGTCACTAGGACACATAGAACATTTTTATTCTGCAGGAAGAAAAACTCTCTAATTACATTGCCAGACTTGAAGTTAACAATTCCAAAGCAGGAATTTTTCTCTACTGTTACCAAGTATGACATTTGTTTATAATTTTATCGAATGATTAACTATGGCACTGAAAGTTGAACACAAGAGCCTTCACACTGGGCTATATCCCCAACTTTTTTTATTTTTTATTTTTGAGACAGAGTTTCACTAAGTCACTAAGTTGCCAGGCTGGGTTCAAACTTGTAATTCTCCTGCCTCAGCCTCCTAGAGTGCTAGGATTATAGCAGGAGTCATCATGCCAACTCAAAATTTTATTTCTAAATGATGCAAATCCCACAATGAAGAACTAAAGTTATCCCTGCAAAATTCTGAAGACTCAGCAAGAAAAATTAATTTCCCCTAGTCTCAAGCCCAAATTTAATTCAAAACGTGTGTTCTTCATGACCTAGCCTAACTCAAATTGTAATAATTTGATAGTTCAAAAAAATTTCCCAAGTGTTTAAATAAGTTATTGTTTTTCTAAGGCTGGAACTATGGTTGGTTATTGTCAAATCAGCAAATCATCTCCCCTAATAAAAAAAGAGTCACTTTTATAACAGTTGGCAATATGTTCTTTAGGAAGTTGTTCACATGTGTATTTCCTCATTTACTACCTCACATATGTCACACAGACAGGACTAGGGCCTTATTATATTTGCAGTTATTCAAGTAAATGCATGCATGGATGATCTATGAATGGCTGGCTTCACACAAAGATGAGCTTTAAAGCAAACTGTACTTTAAAGAAAATGTCAGAAATCAGTTAAGGCAAGAAAATAATAAGACAGCACTAAAGCAGAGTCTAAGCTTCCAACTTCTCTTCCTTCTCTACTAAGCACTGTAGCTAAGTAACCTCTGGCAATAAATTATTTAATCATCCTCTCTAGACATCAATTTTCTCAAGTGTGACACAAAGGAGTTAGACCAGATGATGCTAATGTCCCTTCTGGGCCACAAAATTCTATTATTCTATGATATCATTGTGGTTTTCAAATGTCAGCCAAAACACAATGATTCTATGATATCATTCAGTTTCCATATGCCAGTCAAAATTGAACATGTTCATTTAGTCAAGACAGTTTATGTTCAGTGGTATGTAAGCCATTAACGAGGAGGGAAAATCATATAAAATGTATTAAATCATTGAATATACTTTAAAAGATGCTATAAAAAATACATAAGATGCTCTTATTGCAAATGTTTTTAATTTACAGATAAGTATAAATAAAATAGCAGTTTATTCATCAGAATCTAATAAATCAGGCTATACAGACTATATCTAGAAAATTGGCTGAGACCTAATTTTTAACAACATCATAAGGCAAGGAATAGCAAATGCTAGACCACAAGAAAAGAGAATCCTTCATCACAATTAAAAAGTCTTCAAGTCCCAAAACTGCTTAAGTAGTTATTTTGCAAATGACCTAAGATTTATCATGTATTAGTCTGTCACATTCAACATTTTCCTTAGATATTTCTTCCACAGCCTTCAACGTCTTTACAGATCTGAAAGCAGCATCTACAGAGAACATAAGGACTGTGTTCCACTGCACAGAGAACATAAGGATTAAAGAGTTCTTAGAGAAAGAAGATGCTCATGATGAACCACTGCATCAATTAATCCTTTCTCCATGCCTTTCCTTTCAGGCTGTCTTCTTTCCAACCACGATTGGCCCCTCCACTAAGGAAAGGGAGGTAGACCCACCCTTTTAATCCTGGGAAGTGGTCTAAGAATCAGCTGCAAAGACACAGGCATCTGTGAGCACCTTTCCCACACTGTTACTTCAGGAAGAAAACACATTATGTGGTCAAAATCCATACCCTCTTAAATATAATTCACTAGCATGGCTAAACAGCACTGCCCTAATAGATCAAGTTATGAGGTACAAGGTCCACTTACTAAGTGACCTTGCTTCCCCATCCTCCAGCAATTCCAACTCAGAACTTGTCTCTCAGCCATTCTGGATCTCTGAAAATGAAAAAGTCAAATCTATCCATCACAAAAGGTTCCACTGGTACCTTTGGAAGAAAGGGTCTAGGATTAGGAAAGAAAAGGTCACATGATGACTCAGATAAATGCACAGTCACCTCTAAGAATTTTTAAAGAGAGCTAAACACAAACACAGGATCAGGAAACAAGAGTTCATATTCAATGGAAAAAAAAATATATATATAAAACCTGAAAAAAATTCATGGAAGAATTTCCTTAAACATATACAACCAAGTATGGTGGTACAGGCCTATACTCTCAGCACTCTAGGAAGCTGAGGCAAGAAGATCTCAAGACCAAGCTCAGCCTCTCACTATGATTCTGTGAGTGTCTGTCTCAAGATAAGAAATGAAAAAGAGGGCAGGAGATAAAGCTCAGAGGCAAAAGCATCTGCCTGGCAAGTGCAAGGTTCTTTGTTTGATTCCCTGGTACAAAAAAAAAAAAGAAACAAACAAACAAAAAGAGCTGGGAATGTAGGTAATCATAAAAGTCCTGAGTTCAGTCCCCAGTACTAAACAAGTGGGGGCTGGGGATTTAGCTCAGCGGCATAAGCGCCTGCCTTGCAAGCAGGCAGTCGTGAGTTCGATCCCTGGTACCGATAAAAACGAAAAAGCCAAAAAAAAGATTTAAGTAGCTTATACGTGCACCAAAGGTACAACCCTGTAACAGAGATAGGAGTAATTTACTCAGTCTGACACCATCACCACTCAGCTTCTTTCACATCCAACTCCTAAGAAGCCAGTACTCTACCTGGCCCTGAGGATACAGTAACTTAGAGCTGGAAAATTCACAAATATCACTTCTTCCTGCCAGGAACAGAATGCTCCACAAAGTGCTCTTGGGAATCCAGTTCCAAGACTACCTGAATTCTTTTCTGAGGCAAATCACTATGCTTTCTTCCAGACATTAGGTCTAAGATGTCAGGCATCTTTATTTATTTTATTTACCAAAAATATGCTGAGCCTCTAAAATAAAATCTTACATACACAATAACAATTGCTACTTATTGAAAGCAACCAACCTCCCAACCAGGTAACATCTAAATGACCTAATATGCTGTAATTTTAGTTTTTAATTCACAAATATGCAAATCTCCACCACTGACTAAATTGTTGTTAGGACTATGTAGCATTTTCATATGTATCATAGTCTCTGTGCTGATAGTAATTCTGATGTAAACTGAAAAATATTCTGTTTTACATGTGAAGAAATGAACAGTTGCAAACATTTATTATACATCTATCCACACAGGGCAAAAGATGAAGAAAAATTCAAATATGCAGATTCCAAATCCCATACTGTCTCATGCCATATCATCTACTATATACCCACAAATATGTGTACGTGTATACCTTTTCTCTTTTAACAAATAACCTAATAAGTGACTTTAAGAAAGACATAATAAAAATAATTGTTAATCATATCTGTTTCTAGACAAGGTAAAATAACAGAGAATAGAATACTACTGCCATTGAAAATAACCAAAACAGGAGAAATGTCAGCATCTCCCAAGAATTGGCCATGCTAGGACTTGGGGGACCAAGCAATAAATCAGTCAGCCAGACTTCTGGGTGAGCCACGCAAGCCACATGCGTCCCAGGGAGAATCAGTCATGCTGAGACTTGGGGAACCAACCTAGAAATCAAGTAGTCAGCCTTCCTGGTAAGTTGCACAAGCCATGCAGGTCCCAATGGTACGATGACAGTATACAATATAGTAAATACGGGGAAATTCCTTCTATCTTGTCTTTGAAGTCAAATTATTTTCACCAGTTTGCTTTATTCTGATACTTTTGCTTTATTCAGTACTCTGTTTTGGCTGGTTTTATTCTGTTTTGTTTTTGGTTTGATTTTGCTATACCTGATAGAATGGACTATTGTGAAGATAACAAGATATCCTATGTTAGCTGTTGTTATTTTTCTGGTATCCTGTTTTGCAGTTCTGTACCAATTTTGCTGCACTGTTTTAAATGGCTTTGTTCTGTCTTGTTTTGTTGGATTTTACTATCTTTAAAATAAAATAACCAAAATACAGATAAAACGCATTAAACAATTGTTTACAGTGCTTAATAACAGGTAAACAGTGAGCCCTGAAAGAAGGGACTGCAATTAGAGAATTCTACAACTGCAGTGTGGACATGGGAAGACAAAGGTGAGCACAAATTAGCAAAAAGGAGATGGGAACAGAGAACAACATTCAAAATCTGCAGGGGGTGGCCCTCCAGTACTCAGCTGAGTACTGATCAGTGCAAGCAGATAAGGAAAGCAAGCAGGAAAAGACCAGGATAAAAGCCAACAGTGCCTTGCACTCATATAGGTTTGCAACCATTCCCACCAGCCAAAATCGAAGATAAGAGTACAAGATCTGAAAGGACCAAACTGCTTCCAAATGACTTAAGTGTACCCTGGAACAAAATCCAAGAATATTTGTAAGAATACAAAAATATTCAACTCCCTAAAAAAGTAAAATTCATAATCCCTGGCATCCAGTCAAAACAAAACAAAACAAAACAAAAACTACAAGGCATGCAAAGAAACAAAAAAAACCACAGATATACAGATAGGTAAATCAACTGAAATCAACTCTGAACAGGCACAGATGTTAAAAATAACAAAGTCACAGAAATAACAAACATACCTGCATTCTACATGGTCAGGCAGTAGAAATATGGAAGACATAAAAAGACTCAAGTCAAATTTCTAAAGATGAAAATGACAGCATGTTAGGCAAGAAAAGCATTAGAGGGTCAGGGATGTAGCTCAGCGGCAAAGCACCTGCCTAGCAAAGCAAGATCCGGAGTTCAATTCCCGGTTGGTGGCAGTCGGGAGATCAGCTAGGATTAATAGCACATTAGTCATTTCAGGAAAGAAAAAAAAAAGACTGAGATCTTTATTCCCTAGTTTTTTATTACTGCAAAAGGCTCCTGGACAGAATCTCTTTTCAGTATTTCACATTTTCACCTGTACTATGGACCACCACGCTACTGAAAGATTGTTACATGTCAAGCTAAATGCTTAGTGCAGGCAAAGCAAGCACACAGAGTATGGAGCCATAGAAGCTAAAATAGGATACACATTACCTAAGAAGGTACAATGAAACACAGATTTAGAGAAATTAGGCGGCTTCAAAAAAAAGAAATTCTCAAAACCATTTAAACTTCTAGTGATAAGTGTAATTTTAATTCAATTGCCTTTTGGATAATTTAGAATGCAACAATCAAGAGAATAATAAGCCAGTAAGGCAGAGTAGGGGCTCAAAAAAACCATTCATTAATTTATTTTTTACTGAACATGTACTATATGCTAGATACTGTTTAAGGGCATGAAATGTGGAATTGAACAACATAAATAATCTCTATTTGTGGTGGAATGACAACTGGTGGGCAATTTGTAAAACGAGCTGAACTGAATCAGCATGGTGCTGAGTATGGAGGGCCCACCTGAGGATTGTTGCCAATAACAAAAAAATTGGAGAGGAAGGTGTAGTGTTACTGGTTTTCCTGGTGCTGCGGGTTCTCCTGGAGAAGCCTGTCACACTGGGAACTCTGCTGTCCTCATCATGGGAGGAGCTTAAGACCTTGTTGTCACTGAAGAAAGCCATGGTACTTTTTGGGGGGGAGCTCTGATTCTTATTTTGAGCATCACTTCCTAGCTCCAGTGCAGATCCCTCAGCCTGCTTGCACCAATCTTTCATCCTACTGGCAAAGATTTACTAGCTTCCACTGCTGACTTCTGGGCCTTCCCAGTGCAGATCCGTGAAACAAACTTAAATGAGACATTGTCATGGGCTCTAGGTCTTCATCTGGATTCATGCAGGACATTGCCATGGGACCCAGGTCATCAGCTGGATTCTTTAGGACAGTTTTCCTGTATTCTTCTGCAATTGATTCTTTGAGTAACTACTATAAAATAATTCTATAAATTATGTGTCTTGTATTAAACTGTTTTCCTTGCAAACCCTGACTATAACACTACTCAAACAGAACTTCCTATGAGGAGACACACACAAATACTAGATACTTAAAGTCACAAAGCAGAGTACACTGCTGTTGACAAAGAACAAGAAACTTGACAGACTAGAAGACAAAGCTCTTTGAGGAAGTGACATTTAAGTTGAGATCTAGAAGCCTCCAGTTCCGTGAAGACTATGAAAAAGTACATGAGGCAGAGCAAGGCTCTAATGAGAAAGACTTTGGCAGAAAGGAAATTAAGCAGGAGGTATTGCAAGGGCAAAGATAACAGATGATCCAAACAGCAGGTAAGAGACTTCAAATGTATGTTTCTTTATAAATCAAAAAAGGAAATGTTCATTTCCTTGGGTATCATAAGTTACTGTAAATTTTTTACAAGTCTATCTCTAAGATGTTCATACTGAAATTTTTTATGAAATTATATGTCTGGGTTTGTTCAAAATAAGCTAACAAGAGGGGCTGGGCATTTAGCTCAGCGCCTTAAGTGACTGCCTGGCAAGCATGAGGTTGTGAGTTCAATCCCTGGTGCCAAAAAAAAAAAAGAAATCTAACAAGAGACAGGCAACAAGGAGGGGAGGGATTAGAAATGAAAAACTATACTGGCCGAGACCTGGTAACTGTTAAAACTAAATGATGGACTAAAATGATGGATATTTAGTTTCATTGTACTATTCAGTCTACTTTTGTTTTGTTTTGTTTCTGGTACCAGGGATCGAACTCATGACTTTGCATTTGCCAAGCAGGCACTTAACGCTGCTGAGCTAAACCACCTACCCAGTCTATTTCTGAATGTTGAAATTTTGCATAATGAATACATCTAAAGGCCAGAGGGTTAGCTCAGCGGCATATGCACCTGCCTGGTAAGTGCAAGGTCATGAGCTCCACCCCTCGTACCAAAACAAATAAATAAAATAAAATAAAATACATTTAAAATCTAAAGGAGAATATTTGTAAATATAAATGTTCCCTTCACAGGATATCCTAGGGAGATAAAACTACCCTGTATGATACTGTAAGGGACACATGCCACTGTGCCTTTTTCCGCCACATTCCACACAGCTCCTAATATTCCCAGGGTAAACATGGTGAGAGGACAGAGAAAAAGGACAAGAGTGGGAATACAGAAAACTGAGGCTGTGTGGAGCCCTCTCTCCTGATGGGAAGTAGAAAGAAGCAGGAGGAAGGGGAGGAGTGAGGAAAGAACAAAAGAGCCCCACAGGCTGCAGTGCATTTATTTATGCTCATGGGAGACTGAGCATCAGGTGAACCCTCTCTGTCATCCATCTGCTTGCCTCAGCCACCCAGTGTTCTTGAGCAGCCTCGCTCCAGCTCTGCACATGATAGAGCTTTGGCTTCAGCTACTTCCCACACTTTTCAAAGTCAATATAACTTTACAACAGTTTATCAACACAATTTTTTTAAAATTCATGGTCAGAAAATAAAATGTAAGATACTCCTTGTTGAGGGACTCAGAAGCATCTGTAAGTTTTTTCACCAAGGGTCCCCAAAAGTCTAAGAATCCTGGCATGGTATGCAAAATTTAATATACTTTGTCTAAGGAAAGAGCCCAAGGCTTCACAGAAAAGGTTAAAAAACATCAACCTTTCTCCTTGATAGTAACTTAGGATGTTGAAAGTAAACTGCTATTTGCTGCTAACCCATTGACAATATCTCACCCATCAATGGAACACCTCCAAGTACACTACTACACAGCCATTACCACTAGCATATAATAAATGCCACCAGTGAAATTTCCTGACAGTTGTGAAAGTCATACAAAGACCAAAAAAAGTGACAAATTATATTTAAGTACCTGTTACAATCTTTTGATAATGCCATCTCATTTAGTCTAAAATATAGTATTTTTGCCTTATTAAGACAAGAAAAGCTGTCAAACAGCCAATGACCACTGACCATAAAATAATTCTTGAATAAGAAGCCAATTTGCAAGCCATGCAGGGCCCAGGAAGAGAGATGCCAATTTGCTCTTCTGGTAAGCCATGCTGGGCCCAGGAAGAGAGGCCAGTTCACCACTCCCTGTGAGCCAATTAGTGCAGGTTGAGAATCAACAACACACACACCACACCACACCATAGCACCCCACAACACCACCACCACCACCACCACCACCACACACACACACACACACCCATAAGTAACTGGCTGGTTTGGAGGACAGGTTGAGTTGATGGCACAAAACAACATAATGGTTGCATTGTTTGACTGTCCTTGCAGGCGTAAGGCCGGTAGTCTGAGCATCTATTAGGAGGATATCCGTATGCAATAGAGCAAATATGGGGGATTTCCTTCTGTCTTGTTTTTGAAATCCAATATTGCTCTTACTGTTTAGTTTTATTCCAATTTATTGTTCTGCTGTAATGTTCTGTTTTGAGGCTTTATTCTGTTTTGTTTTATTTGATTTTACTATGTCTGATGGTATGGGCATCTATTGTGAAGACGGTAGGAGAAATTATAGTAGTCACTGCTGACTTCCTATTATCCTGTTTTGAAGTAATATATCACTTTCACTGTTTTGTTCTGATTGGCTATATTGTCTCATTTTGTTAGGCTTTACTCTCTTTAAAATAAATAAAATAATTCCAATTTCAGAGATGTTCAAATATGGAAAAATTACATAACCAATTATGTAGGCCATTTAAAAGGTAAATTTAACTGAGTGTCATCTCGGATCAACTGAAACTATTCCGAGTGCATCCAGGAATCTGTATTTTACTTAAACTCCAAATGTGAATTTTGGTTTTTTTTTTTTTTTTTTTTTTTTGTCTTTTTCATTTTTATCGGTACCGGGGATCAAACTCACGACCGCCTGCTTGCAAGGCAGGTACTTATGCTGCTGAGCTAAATCCCCAGCCTCGCAAATGTGAATTTTGTTAAACACTAAGAGTACTGCTCACCTGCACAGGTAGCACAGTAGAGGAAGCATGTACTCTGGAGTCACATAACCCATATATCTGACACCTCCAGCAAGTTCTGTAACTTCTCGGAACCTCTAATGTGCTTTAAAAAAAAAAAAAAAAAAGAAAGAAAGAAAGAAAAAATATCAATGCCACCTACTTTCTATGGTTGATGAACTGAAAGAGAACATATGAAGAACCTGGCACATAGCAAGTTGTGTTCTACAGACCTGTGCGCTCTCTACTCCAGCTTCAAAACTATATTAGAGGGGCTGGATATTTAGCTTAGCGGCATAAGCGCCTGCCTTGCAAGCAGGCAGTCGTGAGTTCGATCCCCGGTACCGATAAAGAGGAAAAAGACAAAAAAAAAAAAAACTATATTAGAATGAGAACAGAACTTACGAGATTCACTCAGCACTGTCACTGCTCAGAACAGAAAAATTAACTTATCAATTAAAACTTATTAATTAAAAATTAATTGATAAGTTTATAATGTAACTCAGCAATATTCATACATTTGTCTTGTGCATAACATTTTGAAAGTTACTAAATAGAATGAAATCTATTTAACATTTTAATTTGAAAAATATTATACTTTAAATCAACAAGGATAACACAGGTATACTTTTAATATAATCTCAGAGTAGTTAATGGTTCATTTTATGTATAAGTTTTCAATTTAAGATGGATGTACAGCTGGCAAGATTTTTCAGAATACTAGTATTAAGTAAATCAAAACCACAGAACTTCTCCATTCAGAGTGCGTACATACACACATATTTTATTTGTTCCTAAAAGTGAGCCTTAAAACACAAATAGTACTTTAGGCAGCACCGTCAGAACCGATTTGTCAGTTCAGGATGTGACTCACAGGGGACAAGTTTAGCCATAATTGGATAGAATTGTCCCCGTATGTGTACAAAAACAAAACACCACAAACAAACAAACAAACACCCCCACCAAACCTCAAACCCACAATCACACTATGTCCCATCCCTGCTCTCCCAATGAGGAACACATGGGCCCAAATTAATGCTATGTCAAGGCAGCCAAGTCAAACCCAAGTGTGCTCCCACCTCTAGTACACTCGCCCTCAGCATGCAAGGATCTGGACCTTGCAGCAGGTTACTCCAGGCCGTTAGCAGAGAGAACACCCTCATCATCTCTCCCACAAGCCCTGGTCCTGAGACCAAGCAAAAAGAGAGATTCTGGGAGGAAAACATAAGGCTCATCCCATCACCGCTTCTATCAAAAAGAAAGGCTCCTTTAGCTTTATAGCCCAAATCTGAAACCCAGATTCCTCTGTGACTCCTCCCTTTCCTCCGGTCTTCCTCATTAAGTCTTCTGTAAACCTTGGTATAGCCTTACAAATTCATCCCACCCTTTCAGTTGATTTCACTCATCTCAAGACTGAGGCACAAAAAATCACAAGTTCAAGGCTAGCCCGGTCTACACAGCAAGACCCTATCTCAAAAAAAGCAAAATATAAAGATAAGCCTCAAATGTTTTCTCTTCTGGGACATCTACTACAACTTCTCTTAAGTCTTTCCTCCCTTACAAAAATACTTTTATCACAGTCAACAGTAACTACTACTTGCTAGGTATGGTGGCACATGCCTGCAATTCCAGTATTCTAGGAAGCTGAGGCAGGAGATTCAGCCTGGGCAACTGAGTGCCTCAGTGAGAACTTGTCATAAATCAATCAATAAATATTTACTTATTGAATTTTAAAAAGGGCTGCAGATGCAGTCCAGTCAGAAGGCCCTGGGTTCAATCGGCAGTACCAAAGGGAAAAAAATGTTTAAAACAAAAAGTGAAAAGTAACCACTACAATAACATCAATCAGTATTACAACTCTTATTTCACTGTTATAATCATGTATAGTAATAATAATGCCTTATACAAAACTCTCAGTTCAGTTCCTCAAAAGGAATCTAAGACTTTTTTTTTTTTTGGAGGGAGAGTCTTGCTCTGTAGTTCAGGCTGGCCTTGAACTCACTATGTAGTACTGGCTGGCCTTGAATTCATGACAATCCTCTTGCCTCAGCCTCCAAAATGCTAGGATTACAGATGTAAATCATTATTTTCCACAATATGTCATACTTGGTTTCATTTTAATTTTTTCTTTTTCTCTGCTTTGGGGACCAATGATCTCTGAACTGATTTCAAATAAGATCTGACCAAGCATAACTCTTCCAGAACATAGTTCTTGTTTTTTTTTTTTTTTTTTGTCTTTTAGTTTTTTATCGGTACCAGGGATCGAACTCACGACTGCCTGCTTGCAAGGCAGGTGCTTATGCCGCTGAGCTAAACCTCCAGCCCTAGAACATAGTTCTTTACTGTCATACTGAGGACTAAACCCAGAGCCTTAGCACTGAGCCACATCCCTACCCTTTTAATTTTTTATTTTGAGACAATGTCTCCCTAAGTCACTAAACTGTCCAGCTGGAAGCAAATTTGTGATCCTCCTGCCTCAGCCTCCCAGAATGCTGGGATTACAGGCTGTGTGCTACCATGCTGAGCCAGAAAGAGATGCAAGTTATCCAAGTGAATTTCTAACTGGTGAGAGATGCAGTCTATTCTCAGAAGTCTGCACATCACTATAATCACAAATTTGCTTGCACTGCCACCACACCATGGTTGCCATGATCAGTTTATACCATTACCTTTCACTAGCATTTTATTCCCTTATTCCCAAACCAATGACACTGCATAAGTCAACATGGAGTTCAGTACTACCAAAACAATCAATTAGGAGAATATGGGAGGACACAGACAATAATCAACCACACACACATACAGCAGCAGGCTTGCGAGTCCTACATCTTAAGCATTCTGGTTAACTGTAGCTCCTCCTGAGCTCACAGGAAGCCAATATGGATCAGACTCAGGCAGGACTTGGCCAAGGCCTGGCCCTCTACTCGCTGTCCAATGGCTCAGAGTCAAGGTCCTCATCATTAAAACATGGACCTGGATGCCTATACTGCAGTCTCTTAAGAAAATTAAATGACAACAATGAAGCAGGGCCTGAAGACACAAAAAGCCACAGAGATTAAAAACTCCTGAAGTTTCAGATGAAGTTTCCTGAAGTTTCAATGAACAGATAGGACTTCCATTAGGATCTCATGCCCTACTACCAAGAAACAGCCAGCTACAGACCTATTCCAAATGTTCCCTCTGAATCGCTATCTCCTTCAAAATTCTTACGCTGAAATTCTAACCTCCAAGGCAACAATGGTAAGAACAGGTGAGGCCTTTTGGGAGGTGATTAGATTCTAACAGCAGGATCCTCATGAATGAGACTAGTGCACTTTTTTTTCTTTTTATAAAAGAGACTCCAAGGAGCTTCTTTGACCTTTCCAGCACGTGAGAACACACTGTAAGGACTGTCTAGAAGGCAGAAAGCAAACCCTCACAAAATACCAAATCTTCCAGTGCTTTGATCTTGGACTTTCCATCCTCCAGAACAATAAAAAATAAAGGTTTAGCTCTGCGGCATAAGCTCCTGCCTTGCAAGCAGGCAGTCATGAGTTCAATCCCCAGTACCAATAAAAAGGAAAAAGACCAAAAAAAAAAAATTAATTAATTAATTAATTTCTGTTGTTTATAAGCTACCTAGTATATGAGTTTTTTTATACTATCTCAAACATACTAACATTCATCTACAAAATGAAAATAACTAACAAAGGAGTTAGTTTTGTGTCTGACAGAGGCAAAACACTACCCCATATCAAACAGCACTCTCAACTGTAACTGCAACCATCACTACTACTCTGAATCTTACTTTTACCAAAAAAAAAAAAAAAAACACACATCTTCAGTATTTAAGCCCAGTCTTCCCAGTCATTTACATCATGGAATGAACACTGCAGACTTTATCCTTCTTTCTTCTAAAACTCTTCTGGAAGAACAGTAATGAAACTACAAAGACATTAAACCACAAGAAGCAACAGAAAAGAAAACACAACAAAGCATATAATCCAACAAACTTTTCTAAGCAATTGTGGGAGAGGTCACTGTCCTTCAGGACCCCTGAGACACTCAGCTCTAAAGGTATAAAAGGCACACTGAGGGCTGACCTGAAGCTCAAGTCTAACCAGGGAGGAGCCAATGGGCAAGTATTCACAACAGTTGGTTGCTCAGGTCCACTAGAGACCTAAAGCTTTTTCTGAGAAAACTGAATGACAGAGGCAGGAAAACTATCAAAGTCTACAACCTGAAGGATGACATCCTCCATTCCTCCCCCAACCTGGCAACTCAGAGCCTGGCAGACAGTATAACACTAAGCATATCAGAAGGAGGAGTTTGGAGGTTTCTTTTCTGCAAACATGGACCAGCATCAAAGAAGATGTAAAGCTACTGCCATTGGGGCAGACTCCCGGTGAAATCTGCCCACACTCCAAAGAAAGTCATCAGATCACCAGCCCACACATTTGTGTGCTCTGTTCCCCCAATTAGTGCCTCAGTATCTTACTCTGCATTAGGATCACTTAGATTTATGATCTACACAAATGCAGAAAAGAATCCTAAAATGAACAGATACAACACCTCGGAAACAATAATATATGCATAAAATGCAATGAAATTAAACTAAGATTCTAAAATTTTAAAAATGTCAATTAGCACTTAAAAATAAGGGCTTGAAAGACAAAATTAAGAAATTCTTGGTCAACACAAATATGTAAGAGGCGAAAGAAATCTGAAGTTCAGTTCTACGAGGTTCAATAACCAAACTAACAAAAGTCAAAGAACAAAACAGGAAAAATGAAGGGCAGGATGTTGTTAAAGAAATAAAAATAGGCACTGGTAAATGTGAAGGCTTTGAGTTTCTTGATTAAAAAGGCCCAGTAAGCCAAAACAGAAAAGAAAAGAAACAAACCATACTATCTACACAACTTTACAACTTGAAAATGCCTGAAGGATAGAGGATGAACCTCAACAAACAGGGAAGAAAAAAAAAAAAGGAACCAGAATAGCTCTGGGTTTTTATCTAAAACCCTTAAGCCAGAAAACAGTGAAAATGCCATCAAAATTGAAGAAACATTATTTTCAACCTAATTTCTAAATTCATCCATGCCATCTACAAAATATGAGGCCAGAATAAACACATTCGGACACCCAACTTCAAATAATTATTTCCCATGCAGCCCTTCTTAGGAAGCATTTAGGACTACCATACTGGCAAAAAGAAGCAAGACAAAAAAAAAGAGAAGACAGGAGAGGAGGGATGGAAAATCTTACTGTCCAGATTGAAACAAGAGGATAGAAGGCTCCAGGCCAAAGAGTGTCTAAAAGGAAATTCAGAGGACTTGATGTTTCCTTCTAAAATAGATGTTTTCTTGCAAAAAGAAAATCAAATAGCATTTAGCTTGTCTCTTGAAGTAACAGCTCCAAGCAAGTCAGCTAACTGCCTATTCTATACTGGCTTAAAAATATGAAAATAAAAAACAAGCAGAAAAACAGATGAACTAGTTGACATACTAGTGAACTCTGGAAAACTGGGTCTGGAAGATTAAAAGGCCGAAGACAGGACACTACTGCATTTTGTCTTAAGCCTTTTAAAGCTTAATTTGATTTTTTTAAAAACTGTGCCCATGCATAATTGGATTAAAACAATTTATTCTCATGTCAGGCACAATTACTTCAATTTATAAAGCTGTCACTATCAACTTAATAAGTTTTTTACTGTAACTCTCAACTTACTGACTCAGAAATATTATAAAATGATTTATAGTTTCCATAGCACCTTTCAGGAAGCATTCAACCCACAGCGATTCAAAAACATGGTACAGACCCGTACTATTTCGAGCAGTCTTACAACACCGTAAAAAGCATATCCTACAATTCAGGATACCTAGTGAACATCTTATCCACTTGCTGTTTTCCACAGAGGGGATGCCAAGGAGTCCAGTGAAGGTAGACTGTGTGAGGAAGATGGGAAGCAATAGAAAGACTCTAGACTCACGATGGCGAGTCTAGAGACCTTGTTACCAGGCCAACTCTGTGCATTAGAGAAACTACTGCTAGAGATGCCCTTACCCTAGGGCTGGATAAGGTATTTGGCCAAGCAACGTTCCCTCCCTACTCATTTCTGGGCAAAAACTACACACTCATCAATTAGGTGCTTCCTTGGCTTCAAATAAAAAATTAGTTCCAGGTTTACAAATACATCATTTCAAGTACTAATTAGCAATGATTTCTTTTCCATTATGCCATAATCCAACTTTTATATACCTAATGCGTTCATTACTTTCAATAAAACTTCAGTCTTCACCCTGTCAACACTAGGTTTCATTTTTTAAAAAGATTATTAACTATATGACAGTCAGCAACTTACTTAAAGCCTCACTTTTCTTATCTGAAATGGAAATGACACCTTACTGGATCACAGAAAAGAAGTAGAAGGAACACCTATAAAGCATGCAGGGGCAGATACATAGATATAGTTAGATAGATATATGGCAGCCTCTAGTTGTCCTCCGTCCCCTCCCTACCCATGGTTGGGAAAAGAGAAGAAACACATGCAAAAAAAAAAAAAAAAAAAGCCACGAATTATGTATGTTCTTTTAGCAACAACAAAAAAATTCCACAAAAGCATGCACTTTACATTAATTTATGAAATTTATTTGTAGACATTCACTATTTCTCCTCAGCCTTCATGTTTCAGGTCTAGCCCAATTTGCAGTTTTAATTCAGCTAGACTAAACTCAACTAGTTCAGCTAAACTAAAAAAGGATTAAGAATGGCCCATTAGCGCCAAGGATTTAGCTCAGCGGCATGAGCGCCTGCCTGGTAAGCGCTAGGTCCTGAGTTCGATCCCGATACCAAAAAAAAAGAATGGCCCATTACACAGACACACAATTCATCGGTTACAGACTACGAATCCATACATGCAAAGATGTCAAACAGTCTGTTAAAAGCAATTTCAACACTGAGTTGATCTTGATAGAACTCAAGAAAGTCCCCTAACCTTAAAAAAACCAAAAACTAAAAACTGACTGAGAATGGATGCTTAAAAGAGTAACTTTTTCTCCATACACTCAGAAACATCACACCCTGAGAAGAAATACAGGCATAGCCACAACACACAAAAGAAAACTGAAGTCTAGGTATCTTCAACTAGCAAAGAAAGAACTCCCTTTGAGGGCCACACCTTCCTCCAAGGAGTTATTTCTGGAATCCACAAAGTCCTAACTGGAGAACAGCATCATTTTCAAGTTACTACTCCAAATAACAAAGCTAAATAGGTAAAAAGAACCTCCAACTGACCCGAAGTTATGTTCTCCTTTCCCTGAAACGTTTTCAAAGTAGGAGAATGACGAGTGGCCTGGAAATACAAGACCAGTTCAAACTACATCCAGCCCAGAAACAAACATCAGTAAGGTACCGCAGAAGCAAAAAGATCTGCTACTGATCAACTATTGTAAAATATGCTTGTCAGTGCTAAGGTTTGGAAGCCACAAGTATTATAACCTTTCCCCGTCAAAGGGGGGGGGGCGCAAGTAAAGGGTGTAACTAGAAGGGTAACAAAACTACAGCGAGGGTTTGCCGGTTTAGTCTAAAATGCGAACTTCTTAAGCATCCGAACTCCAGAGGCCTGGAGTGACAGCCCCAGCGAGAGTGGAGGAAACACGAAAAGCTGCAAAGGCCCTCGATCCCAGGAAGTAGGGGAGACTCAGGGACAGCAGAAGAGTGGAAGGGAGCGGGTCTCGGCATCTCGCGGCGGCCGAGGGGTCCCAGGAGCGGCGGGGCAGCTAGGACCAAGTGGGCAGGGTGCGCGGGGGCGGGGGCGGCAAGGGACCACACCTCCGGGCCAGCGCGGCAGGCGGAGGCCGGGTGCCGCGAAGGGACTACGAGCGCGAGGCAGGAGGGCCCGGAAGCGGCGCACTCACCGATGAGCCGGCGCACCTCGTCCTCGCTCAGGTAGAGGCTCACGCTGGGCCCCGCGCCCGAGGGCTGCAGAGCCAGGGGTCGCGGGGCGGGGGCGGCGGCGGCGGCGGCACCGGGTGCGGGCAGCAAGGGCAGCAGCGCGAGCAGCAGCATCAGCGGCGGCGGCGGCGGCGGGGACCCCAGGCCGCGGGCTTGGGAAAGGCGGCCCTGGCCCAGCCGCCCGAGCCGCGCCGCCCCGCGCATGGCCGCCGCCGCCGCCGCCGCCGCTTCCTCTGAGAAGGAGCTCCCGCCTCCCGCCGCGCTGCCGCCCACCCCCGGCTCCGAGCCCCTCACAGCCCCGAGCCGGGGGCGGCCACCCAGCTCATCGCGCCGCCCGCCCGTGGCAGCCAGCCGCCTCTTCAGACCGCCAGCGCGCGCCGCCGCCGCCGCCGCCTAGTCGGCGGCATAGTCCACGGCAGGAGGCTGTCCGCGGGGGCGCGCCCGTGCGCGTCGCCTCCTCGGGAGCGCGCACGCACACGCCGCCCGCTCTGGGCGCCGGGGGGGGAGGGGCCGCGGCGCGGGGCTTTAAAGTGGCCAGTCGTGGCCACGGGGTCTCCGGGCTCCTTGCCGAGAGTGGCCCTCCACTTGTGCTCCTCGCGTCTGGCGTTTGCTGGTCGGATTCTGTGAGCGTCTTTCCCTGTTGCAGGCTCTAAGGTGAATGCCTCACACCTCCACCGACCGCCTGCAAGCTGCCGCGCTTTTTGCGAAACAGCCTGCTTTCTTGTTTAGTAAGGAAGTACACCTAAGTAAGCACCTTTGTCCCATCATTGGAGATAACCTTCCACATTTTCATAACCAGTCTCATGGGTTTTATACTTTATATGCTTACTTAGCAAACTTGAACAAACTTTTTCTTTACACATTAGGGGATTTTATCTCTTACACATACTCCTCCTGCAGCTGGAATTGTTAATCTATGGTCCATGCCAGGTTTCAGTAGCTCCCCAGTATTAACGTGCAAGAATGTGCATGTGTCATCTGTGTGTGCCCGAGCATCACACAGGAGTATATACATTTCATCGTTACTTCAAGGGAAGCTCACTCCCTCCTCCATCGAGAGGTTAAGAATCAGGAGATAACAAACCTCTGACACCTCTGAGCAGCCAGTGAAGTTGAGTTTTGTTCTGCATTACTGGGGATTGAACGCAAGGCCTTTGCACTGAGCTACATCCCCAGACCTTTTTACTATTTGTTTATTTTGAGACATGGTCTAAGTTCCCCAGGCTGGCCTTGGATTTGAGGTACTCCTGCATAAACCTTCCAGAGTGCTGGAATCACAGGCAGGGACCACTAACATGGTCTTTAAAGTAACGTAATTTTGTGAAAATCCTACCGTGGCAGACGAACCCTCACTCGGAGTTCCTTCTCCGCAGGCCTGTGGTAAGGTCCACACACTGACCAAGTCTCCTGTTGGTCTCTGGGAATCAGCTGTTCTGCCCACCCAGCTTCAGCGTGCAGTTGTTGCCCCAGCAGAGAGGCCCTGCAAAGCAGCTATTTTTATCCTCTGGGAAGAGTAGGAAAGAGATGGGCTGATAAGAGAAGCTTGAAACTTGGTTTTCTCCTTCTATAAAGATGGATTCTGTTTAGAGATTAGCCGGCCATGGTATATCAAGCATCAGTGCCCCTTTTCCTCCAGGAGGAGGCTTCCTCAAGTCGAAGGCCAAAGAAAAGAGTACCATCCAAGAATGATAAAAACCACAAAAGTCAGCAAAAACATTTTTGGTGGGCAACCACTGACACATAGTAAGAGGGCAGGGCTCTACCAGGAAGGAGTTGGGGCTGGGAACATGCTGTGTGAACAGAGTTGTCAGGAGACATTTACAAAAAAGGATAGCAAGTTCCCCAAATTCTTGAAAAAGTCTACAAGTTAGGAAGTTCCTGTCCCCTAGAGGTGCTTTGCTACTTCTAGATCTCCTTTTGCCAGTAATTTCTTTAGGCATTCTGTATTACAAACAACACAGAGCTCTCAGGCTTGGCTGGATTCTGGTACCCATTAATTATGTGATCTTGGGAAAAATCACTTAAAACTCCTTACATCTTGGTTTCTTGATTCATAAAATAGGGTTGTTACTGCCAGACTTGCACGGCTTTTACAGGATTTAATTGAAGAGGCTATAAATAAAACACCAGGGCAGACACTGGGAGAGTGTCATATCTGTTACTATTGTTGTTATTAAAGTGAATAACTCCCCTCTAATGACCATGTCCTCTGAAGATTTCACCACCACTTACTTCCAACAGTTCAAACCAGGGCTCCTCAAAAACCTCATTCACTAACACCATACCTGGCCCAGAGCTTGTGCTCAGTACACATTCATGTGAGGCATAATACTAGCACTGAGACACAAGAGTGCTTCCTTGAGAACATACAGTAAATGCTACGAAGGATAAGTTAGTGGTTCTTAAAGTGTGGTTCCCAGTATCATGATCACCAGGAAATCTTATAAATGCAAATTCTCAGGCCCTACCCTAAATTAACAGAAGTAGAAACTGGGACTGGCAATGGGCAGAATCTGTGCTTCATAAACTCTCTAGGGGCTTCTAATGTTGGCCACTCAATTAAGAAAAGCTCAGCTCTTATTTTTCCTTTGGTCTGTTGTGGGTACCTCCTCCCTGGTCTGCCTGCTTTGTCCCTTCCTTCTTTAGTCTGTGCTGATGCAGCAGCCAGACCCATCCTGTTAAACATCAGCCTGATCATGTGATCATGTCACTTGGCAGCTTTCAGAGTACAAATGATGCTTCACATCATCTAGAGTAAAAGGCGAGGCTCCTCTGAGCTGTCAAGGCAGTTCCTACTGTCTGCCTTTCTTCTTTCCCTCTGACCTTGTCTCTTTCAATTCTCTCTTTCTCAGCCCCAGCTACCGTGCCTTCCTTGCTATTGTTCAAGTGTCCCAGACACAGTCCTGCCTCAGGACTTTTACACTGCTGTTCCCTGAGCCTGGAGTTGTTCTTTACCTCGTGTCTCTTTCACATTGATACTGAAATGCTAACTTCTGAGTAAGACAGGTTGCAAGCTTGCCAACATTGTAGTTAAACCCTCTGAGAAGAAACCTGCTTTAAGTCTTCCTCTCCTGTTTCTGCAGAGCACCTGATCTTCACACTATCCCCAGTTCATCCCTGCAGAGCAAGTGTCCTGTCTTTCCTCTTCCAAGATGTGAGTGGCAGCTTTTGACATTTCCTAGGAAGCCTAAGAGTGAAAATGCTCAGAGCCTGAGCTTAGCCTCCCGAGCTTTCTTGGCCTGGGAGAAATGAAGGTGATAATTATGACCACACTCCACACACTATGCTCACTCTTGGTTTTGCTCATCATAGTGGTTGACATTACCATCTTCAGAACTGTTATTTTACTTTTCTAAAATAGACCAGCCTTGGGCTTGAGCTGCCACAGGGTAAGGGAGTGGGAGCACTTCACAGGCTGCTCAGGAGCAGTGTGGGAACAAGACAGTGGGGGCAATGGAAGTAACAGGTATTCCACGCATGCACTCTGGGGCAGGCTCAGGTACCTGCTGGCTGGTGCCAACAGGATGGACACCATTCCTGCCCACAGCTCTCAGAGCTGAGAGACAGCTCGCCAACCTGGACTGAACTGGGCCCACTTGGCTGGGGAAAGTGGTAGGGTGGCTCTTAAGATCTGAAAAGGACCTTTCTACTGCAAGGGACATTTGGCAAATGCTGTTCTCTCTTGTGAACTTTCTCTCTACAGATACTGAATTAACCCACTTGCATTGTACAAGAGTCAAGCAGCAAAGGAGTACATGGAATAAAACACAGACATTCAACACATATGCCATCATCTGTCTTCCCCACAACCCAGTTTGGCATATGTTCTTGTAGCCCTTTCTCTTTACTTACAGTTTACTTACAGGCGTACTTTTAGATACACAACCCTCTGTGTGTGTGTGTGTGTGTGTGTGTGTGTGTGTGTGTGGTTTATTCCATTTCAAGGAATGGAGTCATACACATAATTATGCTCTTCTACACAATATATTATCTTAACTATTAAAAATAAGTTGAGGTCTTGAGGATTCTCATATATCAGGACTTCTAGATGTACCTCTAGGGCATTCTTTTGGCTAGACTAGACTGACTTTACTGGTTCTGGTAATAGCGCACATCTTTGCACATGCATCTTTGTGCACATAAGCAAATATTTAAAAGGGTAGATTCTATGTAAAGAAATCTCTGTGTCAAAGAAAGTTATATTTTAATTTTGATAGTTCTGAGTTACCATGAAATATTTTACACAATACATTTGCACCTGTGGCATAAAGAAAGAGATAAGGCAATATGTCATTGCTTTTCATTTTGTTTTTGATAATCTTGGAAAAGAAAGTAGCTCATTGTTATTTAATCTGCATTGCCCTCATTGATAGTGAGCTTAAGTATCTTATATATTTATTGCCATTAAATTTGTTTTAAAGTATGTGTCCATATCTTTTGCCTATTATTTTGTTGGTTTGTCTTTTTTATTGATTTTCAGGTATTCTCTGTTACTGTATCTCTGGTTGTTTAACTTTGCTTACTATCTTTCTTAACTCACATTGTGAATTTCTGTCTTAAGTAATTCTGACAACTTTTTTCCTTTTATTGTGTCTGCATTTTGTATCTTCTTGAAAAAGGACCTCACAGGAGAGAACCAGCCAGCCAGCGTTTCCCAAAATCCATGCTATGTTGGAACTTAGGGCGCTGGGCAACAAAGCAACCGGCTCTCCTCCCTGGTAAGCAGCTGTGAGCCTACAGGCACACAGGCTGAGAATCAGACATCCCTTCCCCCCACCTCTCTGTTAGCAAATGGGAGCCAGAGGTTTGAGCATCTCTTGGGAGGATGACCATATGCAGTATAGTAAATATGAGGGATTTCATTCTACCATCTCTTTGAAGGCAAATATTGTTATCAATGTTTTGCTTTGTTTTGATTAATTATATTGCTCTATTCATTACTCTCTTTTGATAGGTTTTATGATGTTCTGTATTTGGTTTGATTTTGCTTTGATTTTGCTATACCTGACTGAAAGGACAACAATTGTGAAGATAATAAAATATACTATGGTACCCATTACTGTTATCCTGGTATCTTGCTGTGAAGTTCTGTACCAATTTCACTGCATTGTCTCAATTGGCTTTATTCCGCTTTGTTCTGTTGTACTTTACTACCTTCAAAATAAAAAAATTTTTAAAAAGGACCTCATAATAATTTCTGTATTTTTCTAATGCTTTGTACTTTTATCTTTAAAAAAAAAAAACCTTAAAGTACCTGGAATTTATGATTATGTATGTATACAATTTTTTTTCCACATGAGGAGCCATTTGTCCAAAACATTATTTATTTATTTATTTACTTACTTACTTACTTACTTACTTACTTACTTTTGGTACTAGGAATCAAACTTAGGACCTTGTACTTACTTGCCAGGCAGGCACTGTGTTGCTGAGCTATATCCCTGACCCTTTTTTTTTTTTTCTAAACATTATTGTGTTTGTCAAACATTCCACCCTCAGTGACTGTATCAGACTTTAAGGAAACATGAACATTCACCTGCCTCCATTCCCCTGCTTCCTCACACACCTCCCATGTCAAGACTGTCTAGACATGGGAGTTGACCACAGGCAGTTGTCTTGTGCTTAGACCATGGCCAGGAAGAACTGAGAGGTGCTATCTGTGCAAAATACATGTCGGACTTAGAAGTATGTGAAATATTATCAATATTTTCATATTGATCACACTTGTCAAATGATAATATTACCACATGCTATTAAAATGTATTGCCTGTTTGTTTCAACCATTTATTACTTAACTAAAAGTTACATATATTACTTCCATTATATTTTATTGGGCAGTGCTGATCTAGATATTAGTTCCAGATTGTTCATTATTTTATGGTAAACGAAGAGCTCTTTACCACATCTCCTATGAGAATGAAGACCTCCTCAGCAATCAGACTGTCACCATCCAGAAAATGTCAGCATCACTCTGGAAGGATGCACAGTTATAGCCATATGTGAACCCTGTAGAGGAACTTCAAGCACATTATCGGAGAACTTGATCTCCCTGGAAAGAAAAGAAGAGATTCGGGGTTGACAAATGGTGGGGAACCAGAAAAGAACTGGCTACCATTGTCACAATCTGTCATCATGTACAGAACAAACGTGTCACGTTGGTACCCAATAAGGTCTATGGGTATTCACTTCCCCAGCAACATTCTTATTCTGGACAGTGGGTCTCTTGTCAAAAACCAGAGTTTCTTGGATGAAAAATGACATCCGTCTGGTTTGGGTAAGGGCAGGTATTGCTTGTTCGGTATTTCAAGCCCAGAAAAAAGAATTAATCCTTGAAAAGAATGATATTGAACTTACTTTAAAGTCGGCTACTTTGACTCAGTAAGCCATAACAATTAAAAACAAAGATATCAGAAAATTTTTGGATGGTATCTATGTTTCTGAAAAGGGAACAATTCAACCCAATGAATAACATGCAAGCACTAACCAGCTACAAAAACAAGATTCTGGATTATAAAAACCTTAATTTGTGATATAATAATTTAATGATACAATAAAAGATCTCTATAAAAAGAATTATGTTTTTTTCACAGCACTTTAAACAGTTGACCAATTGCATCAGCAACAGTAACTGAAATTAAAAATAGGTTCATGATCCTATAAAAAAAAAAACCACGACATCATAGGTGATCTTTATCTCTCATGAGCAATTTTTTTTTAAAAAACCACAAACATTGAAGTTATTTGGCTCAATTGCAAATTTTCCATCATCCCAATGTGAAAAAGAAATTCTACAAAAAGATAAATCTGTCATCAAAATAACTAATATTGTTATTTAAGACATGAGAAACATTCCATTTGACGTCTTGGCCTGGAAGCCTGAAAGCCTCAGAGATAGCTGTAACTCTTTGCTAAATTGGAAGGTACAGTAAAACTACACTTTAAAAAATCATTTCTTATCAGTTTGGCAAAAATTCAGAACTTCACTAACACATCCATATTTACCAGTGTTATCCATACTTCCAGAAGACGATAGAGCTGGAAATTGGTATCAGGCAGTTTAGTTTCCTATTTCTTCTGGGGTTACTTGCTGTCAGAACACCACTCTGTCTATCTACCCCAGGACCCAGCCACTCCTCCAGGGGGACACTACCACCACAAATCCTGCTGGGCACAAGAGAAACAAGATGGGGATTTTGTTAGCAAGTTGCTCCAAGTTAAATATGCCTATATTTGCCTTAGATACCCTCCTTTTCCTTGGTCCATTGACCCTGGACTAGGAGCTATTCCAAATCACTGCCATTCCTAAAGCAAGAGTTTCCTGGAGGGTATTTTAGTCTGTGGTTTTCTCTGATTTTATTTCACTGTTAATTTAATTTCATATGCTTTCTGCTTTTTAGGGAGTGTCTCATTTTTTCGGATCCATTCATAAGGAATAAAATATTTCTGCATGACAAAACAACTGTAAATTAAATCAAAAAGCAAAAGGCAAACCAAGGAAAATGTTTTGCAATTCTCACCACATAAAACTGCCATATGAAGAACTTTTGCAAAATAATATAAATACATGCACACGTGTGCAAATACCTACAACTCAACAGTAACAAAAATGGGTGAAGAAATGGACAAGTCGCAGAAAAACAAATAGTCTGGAAATTAAATGTTTAAGCTTAGTCTCAATAAGAGAAATGCAAATTAAAACTGCATGAATAGTGTGCCTAATTTTTTTGCTAAAATACATTGAAGTCAATGAATCCAATTCCACATGTAACCAATTCATATTTTTCCCAAAGAAAGTTATTATGAGTTACTATGTTTTTGTTTCATGTGTTAAAATAAACTGAATCACAGTGAAAAATACATGGAGATATGATATTTTAGCCTATGACATTGGCCAGTCTCTAACAGTTTAATATGATGGTGACTTTTGGGGCTGGAGATTTAGCTCAGCGGCATAAGCACCTGCCTTGCAAGCAGGCAGTCGTGAGTTCAATCTCTGGTACCGATAAAAAGGAAAAAGACAAAAAAAAAAATATATGATGGTGACTTTCTCAGCGTGGGAAAACAGGTGCTTTCATGCATAGCTATTTAGAATGAAACAAAAATCACTAGAATCTCTAAACACAGATATTTTGATAATTATCAAATTTATAAATGCATGTATCCTATGACTCAGCTGTTCTACTTTAAGTACTTTAAGGACACATTTTACACCTGAGAAATGCTATGTGTACAAAAATATTTATTATTTTATAATGTGGTCAGAAAAAAATGAATGGAAAATATATTCTCATCAATAGTGCAAAGATTTAAAAAGCTATGGTTGACTGGGGATATACCTCAGTGGCACAAGTGCCTGCGTGGAAAATGCAAGATCCTAGATTCGATTCCTGATACAAAAAACAACAAAAAAAAAACCTATGGTATGTCAAGTGGTTATGTGGCTATAAAGAGAAAGCTCTTTGTTAATTGTTGTAGCCAGGGCTTACAAGGGAAAAGATTTAATATAGGACTCAGTTTAGCATTATTTTATAGTATTCACCTAAAGAGTCAAATGCAAAAGAGTGCAGGAGATCTATCTACAAACTAGAGACTCACAGAATCCAGCTGAGGGCCTGGATCCCATTGGAATGTCCTCTACAAGCCCAGCTGGAGGCCTACAGCCCAAAACAATTTTTCTAGTAAGTCTGTATCAAGGATCTGTCATCCAAAGGCTCAAAGGTAAGTGGTAGAAACTAGAAAGTCTGCACCAGCGGGATGAAGGATCTGTGCTAGCATGCTAAAGGATCTTCATCTGAGCCAAGAAGCAATGCTTAACATAAGGACCAGAGCTCCCCTAAAGAGAACTACAGCTATTCTCAGTGACAGTGAGGACCTGAGCTTCAAGGACAGTGAGAACAGCCAAGTGCATATCAGGAAAACCAGTGTGACAAGCTTCTCCAAGAGAATCAACAGCATATCATTTTCCCCTCTGGTTCTTTTTATATTGTTGGCAACAGTCCTCAGGTGGGCCTTCCACATCCAGGACCACATTGATTCAGTTCAGCTGGGTGTTAAAGGTTGACCATTAGTTAACCCACCACATTTATAGTTATGGGGTGATTTCTATTTTATACAAGTGAATAAGACTCAGTACAGAGTAGTAAGTGAAGCATATTACTGTTTGCACAGAAAGGGGACCAAAATGCCCCTTAAATGCCTGTCTTCCAAGGGGTGTGTCCACCATCACCACCACCACCACTGGCAGATATTGTTCTGTGCCAGAACAGGAACAGTGATGACAGGGAAAGTGTATATGCTTTGGTACTTTTTAGAATCAGAAAACATATTTTTTCTTCCTCAATAATTTGTTTTATAGTTCTAAAAACCAAAAATGATGTAGCACTCATTACTTTTTCCTTTTTTCTGCTATTACAGGTCTTCTTCCTCTCCTTTCTCATTCTTCCTCTTTCAGGTGCTGTCCCTGACTTCATGAAATTGGAAGGTGGCAAGGGAGAGGGGACAGGGGATACATATACCTAGCTTGCTTCCTGGATACAGTCTCATCTCTTTCATTCTTGGTTTTTTTTTTTTCCTTTTTCATTTTTATCGGTACCGGGGATCAAACTCACGACTTGCAAGGCAGGTGCTTATGCCGCTGAGCTAAACCCCCAGCCCCATCTCTTTCATTCTTAATCTCTGTTGGATGCTATCATGCTCAGAATAGGACAAATCTGAGCGGAAAGATGCATGGTGGGGGAGAGAAAAGGAGCAGAGAAAGAAGAACAACAACAACAATATCAAGAACAAGAAGGGGGAGGAGGGAAAAGGAGAAAGAGGAAAAGAAGGTGGAGAGGAAGAAGAAAGGAGGGTGAGGAGGGAAGGGAGAAGAGCAGAGAGGAGAGGAGAAGGGAGGGGAGGGAGAAGGGGGTAGGGAAAAGGAGAAAAGGAGAGGAGAGGAGACCAGACAGAGGGAGGGGAGGGGAGAAGGGGAGGGGAGAGGAGGAGGGGAAGAGGGGAGGGGAGGGGAGGGGAGGGGAAAGGGGAGAATTTTAAACAATTAGCTCATGGATTACATTTGTGGGAGCTGGCAAGGCTGATCTGTAAGGCTGACCAACAGGTTAGAAATAAAGAGAAGAGTTAAGGTTTCAGGCTTGAGGCTGAAACTTAGGGCTTCCATGTTGTATCTAAACCTTGGTCTTTGTGTTAAGGCCTGCAACTGACTGAATGGCCCACCCACATTATGGAAGGTAATCTGCCTTACTATAAGTCTACCCACTTAAATGTGTGATTGTACCTAAAAACCCTTTCGTACCACTTATCAAACAACTGGATACCATAATGTAGCCAAGTGTGCACATGACCGCCCTCCTGTAACTGCTCCTAGTTCTGTCATCCATTGTTGCTGACATCAAACAAGTTCATAGTATGCTGACTCCTGTGCTCAGCTGCACAGCATTTCCCAGGCACCTGCGTTACAGTGAAGACTTTAACTCAAGTCATAAGCTCCATGGTTTTCCCAAGCCTAAACAAAAGGATGCTCTACCAAACCCAGAACTTTCATGGAAGCAAATTTTCCTTTGCTGCCTTCCTGTGTTGTATGGACTCAGTTTAACATGACTGTGGTCATCTGGAGTCATCTAACAGCCACAGTTGTCCCAAAGTAAGCCTGTCAGTTTTGCCTGCATAGTTTCACAACAAACTATCAACAGAGAGCCAGTGGAGTGGTTTGTGTGGAGCTTTACAACCAGACTCGTGGTTGTACTTGACTCTCTGATAATATTTTAAGATTAACCATGTACATTCCAGCTGAGATGAAGTCACTTTTGTCCTAACTCATATATATACCTCTCCATTTATTCTTTTAGATTGGGCCTCATTCTCAGACTTCTGCTAGATTCTATGCTTTCCTCCCAAGCTGCTTTCTGCAATTGCTTCCTTTACCCAGCGTTCTTCAGTGTCTGTTTCTACCCATTACTATTAGGAAGTATATGAAGACTCCAGAGATTACCCCATCCTTTCTGCAGAAAATATAATCTCCGTAGTGTTCAGTTTAATTATTGGAAACTTCTAACTATTGCATTTACCTGTAATACATACTTCTCTGCATGAAACTCAGAACTTTTTTTTGTACCAGGGATCGAACTCATGACCTTGAGTTTGCCAGTTAAGTGTTTATGCCACTAAGATAAATCCCCAGCCCGAAACCCAGGATTTTCAAAGTTCCATCAAACTCTGTCCCCTGAGTTTGGAAAATATGGTCCACCAATTCCTGTTTTAGACAATCAAATATGCAATGATATATGGAAGATTATGAGAAGTTCTGTTAAACAATATTATAATTCAGTCATTCATTTTTCACCATGAGCGAAATCAAGATTTAAACCCCAACTCCCTGACCCACTCCAGTCCCTGTATATTCTAAGTTGTGAATGAAGTTAATGACGTCAGCCCTGCCTGAGGCCTCATGGTAAATGACTTAAGAAATGTGAATGCAAAGCAACTAACCTATGGCCTGGCCACATACTGCCATGGTGATGATCCATGCAGAAGAGAGCTGCCAACACTATGGAATTTAAATATAATTAGCTTGAAACTCTACCTTTGCTTACATCAGGCTCACCCCTCTCCATACTTGTGTTCCCACAGTAAGCAGGCTTCAGTTTCAGCCTGTTATACCTGGAATTCCCAATTATGGGGTGCCCTCTCACCTCTCAGTTCTCTGCTTCTAACACCTCAAGACGGGACACCTCTAGACAGAACATGATCCTCTTCCTGTACTTGCAGGATCAGTGTTTTATAATAAACTCTGTTAAACACATAGGATTGAGGGCAAATGGAGGAACTATAAAGCAGGATGAAATGGTCTAGATTTTGAAAGACCATACTAGACATCTGTGCTCTTTCTGTAAGAGCCCCACTCCCAGTGCCACCTCATTGCCTCCTGCCTGTCACTGAGAGGGGGAGGTGGTATTTCTTCCAGGAGGTTTTTCTCAGGTTCCTTCTCTTTCTAGATGCCTTCTGACCCCTAAGTCTCTACTTATTTCCCCTGCTGAGACACACAACAATTTCTTTGCTTTCTATTCTCAACCATTCCCCTTTTGTGTTCACCCAGGTATTTTGCCAAACAAAGAGCCTTGCTCTCAGGAGGAATGTCTGCCTCAGGGAAGACGCAGCTGTAGTCTGTTATGATTATAAATATTAGTTCACCCTCCTCTCAGCTATGATTATAATTACTACTAAAAGACACCTAAGAAAAGCATGTTGGATGGATTGTTTTTGGTGAAGATTAAAGATGCAATCAAGAGGAAATCTTAAAACCAGGGTTTTGGAAACCAGACAGTATGGCTTTCCAAATAGAAAAGATGAGCAAAGATTGGGACTGAACAGGGAAGCAGCCAGGATGAAAGGAGACTTGGTGTGAGAACTATTCACACAGTAGGCTTGATGATAGATTGAATAATGTTTGAGATGGGGAGCAACCAGTGAAAAGCAGGGGCCAGCAGTGAACCCTAACTGCTTGAACTGAGAATTGGTGCTGATGGTGCCATTCTGGTAGATGGAGAATAAAACAATATTAATGTTATCCTCCCTTCTCCTCTTTTTCTTCTTACCTAATAATAATAATTGGAGCCTTTTGTTGAGTATGGACAGTACCTCAGATCCCCAGAGAGTGTTTGATATGTTGTTTTGGTGCATGCTACGCTCTGTACTGCAGACTGGGTAATTTGTAACGAATAGAAATGAATTTATAACAAGTAGAAATTTAGAGGCGGGGCAGCCCATGAGCATGGTGCTGGCATGTAATGAGTTCTTCCTTCTGCCCCACCTCCTTTTATGAAAGGGAAAATAGAGGATGAGAGACAAGAAGTGTCCAAACTCATTGTATAAATAACACGCTCCTATAGTATATAATGACATTAATCTATTCATAGGGCAGTGTGTCCATGACCCAAACATCTCCCATCTGTCTTCATTTCCTGATACTACCAATATTGGGGATCAAGCTCTCAATGCATGAACTTTGGGGGACACATTTAAACTATAGCAGCATGTATCATGAGGTTTAAATGAGACCATTCGATCTTATGAGGGAGGTGTTATCCTCCAATTTTCCAGATAGAAATGCAGTAACTTTCCCTAGTTTTCACAGATGGCAAAAAACAAACTGTACAGATTTAGATACTAAACTAGGGATTCTAGTTTGAGACACATGGGTTTGAGGCTCTGGTGGAATGTTTTGGTAGAAGTGCCCTGTTAGCAAATGGAAATGCCCATGTGAGCTCAACAGAGGCAAATGGGTTGGAAATAGTCATAAAGAAGTAGCAAAAGAGGTCTGGGAGTTGGTATGAGATCCATCAGGAAAGGTTATGTACAACAAAAGGAAAAGAGTGCTGAGATGGAATAACAGACACAAAGTTATGGCTTGTAACAAAGCCTCATGCTCTCCTTAGTAAGGCTTTTGGGAGATGACTGGATCACAGGTATGTGATACTGGATTTGTCCACTGATGGGTCTGTAGCCTGCTGTGAAGTTGGGAGGTGAACCCGATAGGAAGAGGTGGGTCCCTGTGGGTGTGGCCCGGAAGGATGCTTCTTCCTCCTTTTTGATGGTTCACTGTTTTCTCCCTTCTCTGCCATGTACTGTTTCTCCTCTGCCAAGCCACCCAGTCTTGGAACCAGCTGACTATTGACTGAAAACTCTACAAACTTGGAGCCAAAGCTAACCTTCTTTACCATGTGGCTGTCTGGTATTTTGTCCCAGCAATGAGAAAGTAACTAAGCACAGATCTATATCCAAGGACAAGAAAGGAAGAGAAACTACAGAAAAGGAGTCACAGGAGGCTTAGGCAAAGCCAGAGCTTAGTAATGAGGTCTAGTGAAAGCTGCCTGTCAGGGAGTTGGCAGCCACTTACAGCCAATGCTGCAAGGGATTAAGCAAAGCATGTTTATGCTCATCTGTTGACCGAAGGGGCATTGGTGAGGAAGATTCTATGGCGGGTTGACTGCAAAGGTTGGAGCAGGAGAGGCAAAAAGTGGAGTCAGTGAGTATAAAAGATATTTTCAAGAAGCCTGGTGTAAAAATAAGAAGAGGTAGACCAGTATCGCAGTAGGTATAGAAAGCCTTTCCTGGACCTCATATGGGTCAGTAAAGCTTATGTTTGTAATCCCAGGGGAAAGCGGCTGGAATTCTAGTGAGTTACTTTGAATCTGTCACTTCCAGTGCAACTCGTGGTGCAAATAAAGTCACAAACATACATCCAAGATGGTGGGGACCCAAGGTGGCCCTGAGTCCAGCAGACAATGGCCTAACCAAGATTTTATTAATTCATGAAGAGGGGAGTGACTCGGGGATGCATGATTGGGTAAAGATAAGTGAGTGGGAGAGTGGAGGGAAGTACTTGAGTGCTGAGAGCTGGACTAGGTAGGAGGCCTGAAATCACCTCTGCGTCATGCAGAGAGAAAGACATGCAGAAAAAGTAATCTGCATGTCGCAGCTGGGGGCATAGTGTTTTGGGGTCAGTGCTTCACTTCGATGTATAATTTTCAAACCCTTAGAAGTCACATCCTTTTCTGAGGCCATTCTCAGCCAACACCATGGAGTCCCTCAGCCTAACTCTCACACATTACTTGGGAGCTACAAGCAGGGATTCAGTGACCTGTGGCATTGTTTTAATGACTACACATCAGCAACCTCAGCTAGACCCATTTGCATTGTGGAAAGTCAATTGACGGTATAAAGACAAAAGTTAGCCAGCTCTGCACATGTCAATACACAGGAACAGGTTTAGCCAAAATGGAGACAGTTGCTTTTCTTTCAAGGAGAATCCTCCAGGTGGTTTTCCACAAGTAGGGATTAGAAGGATTCTTTTAAAATGGAAAACTCTAAACTGTTTCTAAGCTGAAAAGAATTTGCCAAAGCAGGGGCTGGGGATTTAGCTCAGCGGCATAAGCGCCTGCTTTGCAAGCAGGCAGTTGTGAGTTCAATCCCCGGTACCGACAAAAATGAAAAAGACAAAAACAAAACAAAACAAAACAAAACAAAACAAAACAAAACATTGCCAAAACGGAGAGGTCAAAGAACGAGAGGAAATAACTGATGGCCCGATATTCTAAAAAAGGCTAGAAAAGCTGGGACGGAAAGCTCCAGGGTGATGTGAGTGGGGATAGGGACACCTCTGTGACTTCAGAATCCATTGCAGAGCTGGGTCGAGTTTGCGGAAGAGGGAGGCCAGGATAGGTGGTCTTGTTGCAAAATATAGGTTGCCAGTTATTCACCCTGACCCAATTACAAAACAAGATGCTTATGTTGTGGAAAGGATGAAACAGAGAGCTTTGAACTGAGCTTTGGGACCGCAATCATCAACGAGAGCTGACATCCATACTAAAAATAGGAAGATGGGGTGAAAGTCTATACAATGAATAAAAAAGACCCCCCACTCCTGCAGCCCTCTTTTTGCCTGCTTGCAGTCACACAGGAGACTGGAAGATTTTTTTCCCCAGGGAATCTGATCCATCTAGGAGAGAAGATACCTAAAAATACTGCCATTTGGTATTCCCTTTACCCATATTATTCTAGGTGAAAATCACCAGCCAACCACCAACTTTTAGCTCTATGATCCTAAACACATAAAGAAAGCCAAAGATTACTGAACATTTGAGGCAATTCTTTAACAGGAAAGGCAAAAGCCAAAGTAAGTAGAAAAATGAAAATAATGTATATAAAGGCAAGGCAGAGAATAGAAGAAATACAATATTATTAGTAATATTCCTAGAGCAACTAAAGCTAATACAGAACCCATGAAACAAGGACATGTTACTGAAGGACAAAAAGGAAAGAGCACTCTTTGCAAGTAAAGAGTGACAAATAAAGACCAAGCATCAGTATTGAAGTTGCAATGTAAAGTTAATCTCCTAGAAAGTAAAACAAAAGTAATATAAAGAAAATACAAGAAAAAACATAAGAGAATAATATGGAAAGAGTCAAAGAAATAAATAATTCAAGTACAGTAATAGGAGCTCTAGAAAAGAAAATAAAGTAAGGGAAAAATTTATCAACAAAATTATTCAAGGCAATTATCCGAGACTGAAGGATATGATTTTATAGAATGAAATGTCTTATCAAATGCTTAGTAAAATGGATAAATGTAAGGTCTCATCAACATATATCATAAAACTTCAAAACACCAGGATAGGAATTTGAAAACGTAAGTTTTTTTTTCTCCCCCCCCCCACCCCAGGGATCTCTCCCCGTAAGTTGTTTTTCAATAAAATACTAAGAACTTTAAGACAATGAAGGAATGCTTTCAAAACCTTAAAAGAAAATCAATTTGGAATTCAATCCCCAGCCTAACTATTTACCACAAGTTGTTCGGGCACAATTATAATGTAAGAACACATTTATAAGATAGCAGACTTACAGATATTTCATGATCAGTTGGAAGTCTCTGACCAAGTCTCTGTTCTGCTGTTTCTGCTTAATTCAGTTGACCTTAATGGTGTGTACAGCCCAGCTGCACACCTCTGATGAGCACTGAGCCAGGTAATTGTCTATATCTTAAGGCAGGCCCCTCCCCAAATGTTTCTACATTATGATAATGCCTTTAACTATGCTCGCTCTGTAAGGACCCCCTCCTCTTGTTCCTGGAGTGTTGCTATATTATGATAAATAATTCCTTTTTTTCAAGACTAGCCTGTCTGTCAATATATGCCTCAATATATGTAACCAATTATGTAATGTTTTGTCACTTGCTTTGTACCTCCCACTTCGAAATTCTATATTAACTAAATGTTTTCTAAATTCAGAGCCATTGCCTTTGAGGAATTATCCCACAACAGTCCACTGTCTAGAAGATCCAAGAGTCCACTGGTATAAAGATTAAATGTTGCCTTGTCTCCTCAATGAAGAAAGTCTTCCTTTCATATTTGGTTTGGTTTGGCTAGGCTTGGCTTGGGAATTTTTCTGCAACAATGTGAGAATAGAATATTTTCGATCAGGATCTCAGAATATGTCTGTTGTGGTTAAATCTGTATGTCCCCCAAAAGCCCCACGAGCTCAAAGGGGGGACTTTTGAAAAGCAATTGGATGATGAGGATGCTATAGTTGATTTCATGTCAGGAGGTGGGGGCCTGGTTGGAAGAGGCAGTCATTAAGATCATGACTTGATAGCATTTATTTCCCTCCCTGGGTCTTCTCTTGTCTCCCCACTTTTTATCTGCCATGAGGTGAGCAGCTTTACCCTATCCAGGCCCTTGCATCATGCCCCAAACCACAAATTTCTAAAACATGAGTCAAAATAAACCTCTCCTCCTTTTGGGTGCTGGTTATTTTGTCCCTGCAATAAAGAAAATGACTAAGACAATGTCATAAGATTATAAAACCTCAAAGATGTTATCTCCTATAAAACACTTCTCAGGAAGCTTTTGGAGAATACATTCCATTACAATCAAGAAGTAAAACCAAGAAAAGGAAGACATAGTACTTCACAATGTCTGTGGGGAATTTTTCTAAAAAGCTTTCAGTGTGAAATATATGATATACAATGAGTGTGTCAGTCAACTTCAATCTACATTGCAGAGAAAGACAGTTACCATTTCAAATAGGCCAATGAAGTATCTTTATCTCAAGAGTCATGATATAAGTATTTCTAATATGTCCACTGAAATCTATCACTCTTACACAGATGAAGTATAAGAATCCAGCAAGCTCTGTAGTGTAACACCTTCCAGAAAGCCCTTGAAGCCCACCATCCTATTGGAATACATACACACACACACACACACATACACACACACACACACACACACACAAACACATACACACACACACACACACACACACACATACTTCATGGATCCATGCTAGCTAATCCAGTGTGTCTGCCTTAGAACGACCCTTCACTGAGTATCATGATACTTGCTGGAACATCCATGGATAGAATCTGAAGATATGCCCTAGATTGCAAGAAGAGTCTTTATGACTCTTTCTGTACTTTTTTTGTTAATGAATATTTAATTATTTGGCAGAATTTATTCAGATGTTTCTCATCAGGGAGCAAAGATTTATACTAGAAGCTATGGTATTTACTGAAAGAATCTAAAAGATATTAAATAGCCAAATTGAGTCAGGTAATACACATAAATTCCAGAAAACAGGAATTTTGACAAGTAAAAAAAGAGATTATCCCAGCATGATTGCTAAGCTGCTTTAGGTCAAGTGAACTTTATCAATCCAGAGCGTTAGAACAAAGTCAGCAAGAAGATAACACTGATTTAGAGATAAGTGACAAAAAATGAAGGAGAAGAAAAGGCAATTATCAAGCAAAAAAGTGCTCAAAGTAAGACAAGCAATAATAATATACTACATGGCTCACATGCAGTTAGTATTTATGCTATCAAAACTGTGAACACTAAATATTAGGAAAGGAAGTTAGTATGTGGGAGAGTCTTTAAAAGTTAAATCTTAGGCATTAATTGAAAGACCTAAATGCTCTTTGGGAACTTGGAAAACAATGCCTAAAAATGAACACTCAAGAAATAGCAGTATAGCCCATCCCTTGGTGATACTGAAGAAAATATCAAAACATTCAGCTGAAGGAGTAAAGCAAGAATAGAACAATAGGATAGGAGAGGCCAGAGGACTGCTGTTTTCTTTTCTTTTTTTTTTTTTTATATTGGTACCGGGGATCGAACATATGACCGCCTGCTTGCAAGGCAGGTGCTTATGCCATTGAGCTAAATCCCCAGCCCCAAGGACTGCTGTTTTCTAACATATTAGGTAATTATTTGACTCTTCAAATGCCATATGTGCATAATTTCGATGAAGATAAAAATGAAAAATTCTGGAATGGAACATAGGGAGGTCAGGTTGAGCGTGATGAAGGGAATTCTGCCCAGTGCATGGGCCTAGTGAGCCTCTCCAGCATTTGTTTAATGGAAATCTTTGCAGCTTGTAAGACAGGAGAGAACCTGAAGTGTTAATTTATGGAGCTAGTAGTGGAGCCATCAAATAGCATGTTCACCTATCCTTCCCTGCCAATGGCCCCTTAAGAACAAGAATGAAAGAAACCTTAGCTTATCATTTCAAAGAAGTTCTGTTCTTAGGTGAATGGGAGACAAAACAGCCTGGAAGGTATGCACAGACTTGGAGAACTGGTTTTCCCTCCATGTGTGTGTGTGTGTGGGGGGGGGGGGGTGCACGCACGCACGCGCATGTGCATGCACACACACATCCCTTTTACTTACACAAAAGAGCTTTGTTCCCAGGAGTAGGAAGACCAATAACGGAGGAAGAATAGAGTGATAAGTGGTGAACGTTCTTTTTCCTCAACCTGAGCCTTGATGGCAGGAGAAAAGAGCTGGCAGAGACAAGCTTCCCTGGGATAGGGCAGGAATATCTAAGCAAGGAAGATTTCCAGGCTGTCTCTCAGCGGCTGTTGCTTGGCCAGGTTTTGTGCTTTCTGGTAAAGCAAAGTACAGGGAATAACATCATGGTGTCTTTAGATATGAACCCCAGTTTTGTACAGGCCCATGTGTGGCTGGGAGGGCTTCTGTGAGCTGATGATAAGCCACAAGTTATTAGTATAGGAGCCAAGATGATCTGGATGGGGGATTGACAGCTACTCCCTAGAGGAATAAGCTTGGCCTGCTCCCAGGAGTAAAAGAGGGAGGAGCTTGACCCCTGAAAGTGAGAAGGACAAGACAGGGCCCTGTTGACTGGAACAGAATGTGCACTACCCACAAGTCACAGTGGTTATCGCTGAGAGAACCCCCCCCCCCAGCCATAGGAAGCCAATAGCTGACAGCAGCATCGGTCCCTGGAGCATGGGACACCTAAAAAGGGGCCCACATGCCATGCACAATATCACATTATTGTAATCCCAGCTATTCGGTAGGCTGAGGCAAGAGGATCACAAGATTGAGGCCAGCCTGGGCAATTTAGTGAGATCCTGTCTCAAGGGGGAGGAGAGGCTGGAGTTGTGGTAGAGTTTCCCAGGTTCAATCAACAATAACACACAAAGAAGACCCACCTCTGCCTCCTCCAGACTATGCTGGTGGGCAAATTCTTAGATTACACCTGAGCAGGGAAGAGTATGGAGAATGCAGAGGTGAAATTCTGAGCCCCAATTTAAAAAGCACACAAAATTTGTCTGAAAAGTTATGAGGTGCCTAGTACTGTGCCTACCAGGGGCCAGTCCAGAACCACAGTACCAGAAAATTGAAAGCCAGGGGCTGGGGATTTAGCTCAGCGGCATAAGCGCCTGCTTTAAAAGCAGGCAGTCGTGAGTTCGATCTCCCGTACCGGTAAAAACGAAAAAGACAAAAAAAGAAAAAAGAAAATTGAAAGCCAGTAAGAAATTAACAGCATTTCATTTTTGCATGCTAAACTTTTACTAACAGCTGTAATCAGCTCTGACATCTGGTATACTTGTTAATGTCCTTTGACTTGAGATATCACGGAGGCCTGAAAATCTAGCTCTCATAACACTCTGTTAGCGTTCATTGTTAATTGTTATTTACTCCGGTTGAGTGCTTTATATGCAGAATCTCATTCATTCTCTGATTTCCAGTGAAGTATCCCTATTTTGCATGTAAAGGAGCGAGCATGTAAACAGGTGAAAATAACTTGACCAAAATAGGTCATTTAGAGTCAATCTGTACACATTCCAGAACCTAGGCTGACTTGGAGAGAGGACATGTCCAAACTATGCTCAACCACGGAGCCTGGGGAATCTGGAAAGCAACCAGTGTAGGCCTTCAGCCAGGCTGTCTCATGCACTTCGGGGAGTATGTTAGCATTCCTGAAAGCTGTGTCTGGAGCCAGGAAAGCATGGCCACGGGGCAGGAGGCAGCCAGGTGACAGCCTGATGCTCAGCCAGGTGCTCTGATCCTCTGACAGGGACAGGGACACACACTGAATCAGGACTCCAGGAGCCTTTCAGCTCAAGGCATGTTTTTCCTGACATGATTTTGAAACGGTCGAGGAATTACTTGATTTTGGAATGTGTTCAATAAATTTCTGTGAAGTGAGGTATTCAGCTCAAGTTCTTTAAACTTGTGCCAAAGAGCTGTCAGCTTAGAATATAAAAAGATCATAACATTAGCAGCTCTCTGTTCTGGCAAGATTCATCAAGCCCTGTGCTTTCCCTATTCAATCCTTCCACATCTTTATTCTCCTGTTTCCCTTCTCAGGTCCTCACATGACTTACACTTTCATTGCATCCATTGAGCAGGTATGGGCCGAGCACCACGTGGGTCAGGACATAGGCTCAGTGCTGGGGGCCAGAGATGAAGAAAATGGGGATCTTGTCCTCAGAGAATTCCAGAAATGTAGAGAAGATAAGAACAGTGGCACAGACTGATACTGCCTTCCCCAAACCCGTTCTGCCCTGGCAATAGGATCCCTGTTCTGTCTGGGTGATGGAAACACACAGTGAATATATTTTTAAAAATTTATTGTTGTAAAAGACACACTGCCATGAATTTCCCCTCAAAATAATTCCCCTCACTTGACACACACTTATCTCTTCGTTCTTATCACTTTCTGGGGCAGCTCTGGAAGTTTGTTTTCACAAGTGCCATTGTAAACTTTGATAAAAAATATAATGAACACTGCTACCAAGTGCCACCTAATGGAAATGCGTGCATTTCCTCCTAATTCTCCCATCTGCACATGTAATGTCTGTCGTTCCCCAAAGTCAAAATGGCTGTGAGACATAAATGTTTTGAATTCATTGAGGTCACTGAAGCAATCATGACAATGCAATGAAAGACCTCAAAAAGGACTTCCAGAATAAAGTTTTTAAAATTTAGACACACACTGTATTTTTATCACACCTCCTACATTCCCCCAGCCTCTTTTGCATTTGGCCACGTGACAACATATGTGGCAAAGACACATGAAGGAAGCCATGTGACCCCTTCCAAGTCTGGGACACCATTCCTGCCTCCTCTCTCTCTTTTTTCCTCTTTCAGGCTGGCTGGGACCTAGGTCTGGTGGTGACTGAGGTTTAGTTAATCATATTGTTTAAAGGAATAGCAAAGCAATGACTTAAAAGGACCTGGTTCCCTGACTGCTCACAAAGAACAGTTCTCATTGCATAACTCTTAGGGAAGAAAAATAAACACCTACACAGTTTAAGCAATTGTGTCTAAGGAACTTTTTGCTACAGACACTTAGCTTTTTCCTTAACTACTTTAATGCAGAAATATTTTTTAAAAGAAAAAGTAAGAGAATCCCAAAGTGTGCTGCTGCTAAGATACAATTGAGAAAATTAACGCGAGCAGGGAGGAATGTAGGGAACTGGGAGGAGAAGGAGCAGGCTGCCCTGTGCAATACACTTTCAAGCTGAATCTGGCAAGGAGAGTATTTCCAAATAAGTCTTCCCAAATATCTGATTCGGCCATAATTCTTTTGGCTTATCTTTTTTGGTCTAAGTTACTACTTTTGGATATAAACTCTCATCACCACGTTTTTAGGAAAGCCCACCCAACCTTCACGCCACAGATTAAATCTTACGTTCTCCAAGCAAAACTTCATTAAATGGAAATCACATCACTTTCCTCTATAATCTTATAGAACTGTCTCTTATTATTTATTGATGATACTATACTACTTTAATATCTTCTTTGCCAGTAGTTTGCATTTTTCTTAACTTCCCCAGCACCTACCATAAATCATGGAATTTCTTGTCTTCCCAAAGGGTATCGATTATCAATTGCCTTATAATAAATTCACTCTGAAACTTAGCTGCTTAAAACAGCTTTGGGGGGATGCAGGCAACTGAACTCAGAGCCTTGTGCATGCTAAGCTAGCATTCTACTATTGAGCTCTACCTCTAACCCCTAGTTTGTTTCTATCATTCACAGTTCTGGGAGTTAGCTGAGCTCAGTTGGATGGTTCTCACCTACAGCTTTGCATGGTTTTGCAGTCTGATAACAATTGGAGTCAGCTGAAGGCTGAGATGTTCACTCATATGGCTAGCAGCTTGCTCTCTTTCTGTCTGGGAGCTCATGAGTCAGGGTATTTACAGTCAGCCTCCCCGTAGGGCCTGAGATTCTTACAGAATTACACTGGATTCCAAGAAAGAATAACCACATGGACTATGCAAAATCCTTGTGACTTACCCCCAAAGACCTAGGACTTCACTATCCCCTCATTTCATTGCTCAAACAAGTCAATAAGGCCAGTCCTGGGAGGGGAATTAGATGCCATCTCTCAAGGTGAGGAGCAGTGGGTATATTTAATGGGATAAAAAATTGGTGACGTTGGAGACATCTCACCATACTAAACATAGAGATTTGGAGTTATGGGTGCTCCCAAATCAAAATAGGTGGCCACCTTACATTTCCTTGCCTTTAAATCAGAGCCCCAGAGAGATAGTACCCAGATAAATCAGGGAGTTTCAACATTATCCAGGCATGGAATATGAGAATGGCAGAGATGTCCCAATGCCCACCAGATTCTGGATGGTTCATTGCTTGTGAACAAAGATTTTTCCAGACAGAAATGAAGGAGTTACAGAGAAACAATATCTTTGAAATGGAGATAAAAGTGTCTGATCATCTCTGTCCCTCCAGAGAATCATTCACTACCCAACTTTGTCCACATACATGGATGTTAAAGTCAAGAACTGGAGCACAACAAAAATGAGAAAAGGTTGTTTGGTGCTAAATTTGGGAGAAGGCTTTCCTTAGGCCCTTAGCCACCTTTCGGAATTGCGATAGGGCCTGGTGTAACCTTTGTTCTGCATCAACTTTGGAAAAGAAGAGCATCCCCTCCAACTACCCCCAGCCACATAAAGCTCTGAACCCTATGGCAATAATTGCTTCTCCAAGGTGTCTGCACCCTAATCTCTAGAAATTATGAATATGTTACATTACGTGACAAAGAGGAATTAAATTTGTAGTTGCCATTAAGGTTGTTAATCAGCTGACTTTAAGATAAGGAAATTACTCAGGAAGGTGTTGCTTGTGCCTATGACTTGAAGCAGTTTCAAAGTATGAAGTTTTATACTTAGCTCTTGGATCCATTTGGAATTGATTTTTATGCAGGGTGAGAGATGTGGTCTATTTAAGTCTATATTTGGATATCCAATTATACCATCACCATTTTTTAAAGAGGTTCTTTTCTCTAACATACATTTTTTGCTTCTTTAACAGTAATCAGATGGCTATAATTTTGTGAGTTTGTTTCTATGTCATCTATTGATCTATGTGTCTATTTTTATGCTAGTACTATGCTGTTTTTATTACTTGGGCTTTGCAGTATATTTTTAAGTTTAGGTATGGTTATATATCCAGCTTTGTTCCTTTTGCTTAGGATTGCTTTGACTATTCTGAACTTTTTGTACTTTCAAATTAATTTTAGGTTTGCTTTTTATTGTTCTTTGAAGATAGTCTTTGGTATTTTGATGGGGATTGTATTGAATCTATAAAGCACTTTCACTAATGTGACCATTTAAACAATGTTAATTCTCCTGAACTATGAACATGGAAGACCTTTCCATCCTCTAGGGTCTTCTTTTTATTTCTTTAGTGCTCTGTGGTTCTAACTGGCAGGTGTTTCACCTCTTTTTTTAGGTGTATTCTTAGGTAATATTTCATACTATTGTGGATAGAATTGTTCTCCTGATTTATTTCTCAGCTAGTTCATTACTTGTACATAGAAAAATAATTCATTTTTGTATGTTGCTTTGTAGACAGAAATGACAGCACTTTACTAAATTTATTTATCAGACCTAAAAGACTTCTCAGAAAGTTTTTAAGGTTTTGTAGGTAAAGGATAATACATTGAACAGCCATGGTGAAAGGGGTTCTCTTAATCTTGTTCTTGATTTTGAGGAAATGTTTGCAAGACTCCAGTAGCAGAGAACCATAAGAATAGATGAATGGGATTACTTCAAATTAAAAAGCTTCTATATAACAAAGTAAATAACTAACAGAATGAAAAGACAGTCTATAGCATGAGCAAAAATCTCTGTCAGTTACACTCCCAACAGATTAATATCTAGAATACATGAAGAATTAAAAAAATTTTAACACAGAAAAACTCAACTAACAAATGGACAAAGGAACAGAATACATAGTTCTCAAAAAAAGAAGTACAAATGGCCTATAAATGTGTGAGAAAATTTTAACATCTTTATCTGCTAAGCAAATGCAAATCAAAACCAGACTCTATCTAACCCTAGTCAGAATGGTTTCCATCAAAAGTACAAGGTGAGGATCCAAAGAAGGACCCCTTACATATTCTTGATAGGAATGCAAACTAATAGCTACTGTGGAAATCAGTGTGAAGGTTCCTCAGAAAATGAAAAACACAGCTATCATTGGATCTGGCTATATCATTCCTTGGTATATTCCTGAAAGAATTAAAATCAGCTTACAACAGAGATCACCACATACCTGTGTTTACCAGGACACAATTCACAAGAGTTAAACTATGAAAACAGCGTATGTGTCCACCAACTGATGAGTGCATGAAGATGTGCACAATGGAATATTATTCAGCTATAAAGAAGAACAAATTCATGTCATTTGCAGGAAGTAGAGATTATCATGTTAAGTGAAATAAGCCAGAATCAAAAAGACAAATACAGTTGTTTTTGACATATTTACGATCTCAAAAAGGAAGAAACAACATGAAAGTAGAAGTGAGCTATTAGAGAAGAGGAAGGGAATGGGGAAAGAGGGACAGAAGTATAAATGATCCAAGTATGTTATATGCATGTACCCATGATTCTGTATAACTAGTAGATATTAAAAAATAGGGAGATTATCCTAAATTATGGGGGGACCCAATAAAGTAAAAAGTTTCCTCAAACATGGAAAAAGAAGGCAGAAGAAGATAAATTGTAATGGCAGTGAATGCAGAGGTTGGAGTGGTGCAGTTGCTGGCTTTCAAGGTGGTAGAAGGCCGTGAGCCAAGGAATGCAGGGACTTGCACAAGCCAGAGAAGGCAAGAAGAGTCTCCTGGAGGCTCTGGGAAGGAATGCAGCCTTGCCAACACCTAGATTTCAGCCTCCTACTGTGGGCTCCCCACTGTGGGCTTTTGAGCTGCAGAACATGAGCTATCACATGAACATTATTTTAAGGTGCTCCATATGTGGTCATCTGTTATAGCAGTGATCAGAACTCATACAAACCTAGGAGCCTCAGTGATTGAAATGGAAGCACTCCCAGTAGGAAAATGGGGCTGAAATGGCTCTTTTGACTCTAACATGCAAGAGCAAGAGACATCTTGCCAGACATCTTCTCAAGATCAGTCTGGTTTGTGGGGTGCAGATCCACAGAGGTGGGGTGCAGAGCAAAGTGGCAGAAGCCCATAGGGAGCCAGGCTGCTCTCCTAAGGACACATGGAAGAAGGAACAGGAAGGAGGAGGCAGGAAGACTTTCCTAATTCCCAACGGGGAGGATCAGGAGAAATGGCTGTGTAGGATGCCATAAATTGCCCTTTATTGCACCTTTTGGAAAAACATTCAGCAAAAGCTGTCTTAAGTCTACAAGCTTTAGAAGATGGATTTGTGTTTGTTCTGGACGCCTCATTGGACCGTGTGTGGCCTCAGAGCACATTTGCTCTTTAAACAAATATCTCGTTTCCCTGTCTAAAAACAGAAACTGAGGCTTGTCTGAGCTGTCCTTTCCTAAGCCTGGGGAAGAACTTAAAGCCAGATAGACTGAGCGAGTGGGTAGACCAGAAGAAACCAGAGAAGTGGCCACATTGGCTAGGTTGGTTTGCTCACAAGTAGCAGAGTTATCCCTAATCCCTCAAACACATGATGATCAAAAAGTTAATACTCTGTTAGGTTTAGAATTCAAAATTAGAATTCAAAATCCAAAATGCTTTCTCTCTCTGTTTTTTTTTTTTTTTTTTTTTTTTTTTTTTGTTGTTGTTGTTTGTTTTTGAGACAGGGTCTCACTATGCAGTTCACCTGAACTTGAGCTCACTTTGTAGCTCAGGTTGGTCTCAAACTCACAACAATCCTCTTGCCTCAGCCTCCCTAGTGCTGGGATTACAGGTGTGCACCACCACGCTTGGACAAAATACATTTCTCTACCTTTCAGAGCAGTTTCCCTGGCTAAGACTAATTAAAATCAAATGGTAAGGAAAGATGAGGCTGGTAGCTTTTTATTTTTATTTTTAAAAATTGTTTTTGGTGATGGAGACCAAACCCAGGGCCTCACACATGCTTCTACCACTGAGTTACACCCAACCCTGTTTTTTTTTTCAGTTCCAGGAATTGAACTCAGAACCTTGCACTTGCCAGGGAGGCACTTATGACTCTGAGCTATATCTTCCGCCCACCCTGATGATTTTTTAAAGTGATTTTTTTTCCTCTATGCACCTGTAGGAACTGGGAGGGAGGAGGAGGGGGGAGCAGTAGGGGAGGACGCTGAAGGAGAACATGAAGGATGAATGCTGTCAGCTGCTCTACTTCCCAGCTGCCTCACTGTGGACGAGAGGAGGAGCCTCAAAAGAGACTGGAGCTGTTAGGAACACTCTGGCTTTACTGCCATTGGAAGGTAAGGGATGAGAGAGAGTGCTCACAAACTTGTGTGCATCCCAGCCTGCTCACCTGAAAGCAGCCTGCTCCCAGGGCTTGGCTGCTCAATCAGGACCCTGAACTCGGATGGCAGTAGGAGATCCTCAGCCTGAGCTCTGAGATGCTCTGCTCAGGTTAGGCGCAGATTCCCTTGCCCCTCACTTCTTTGTACTGTGGGGCTCCACCTTAAGAGATTTTTCTCACTTTTAGAAAAAACTCACCATCTCCATTCTCTCCACCCAATATCTACCCTGTTGATGTTACACAGAGGTGCACTGGTGTTCATTCTGTGTGGCCTGGAGGGATCCAATTGGAAAGGGGTTCATTCACAGGGTGAGGCATTTCCAATCCTGTTCACTCATCAGAAACACTGGCAAAGGGCACTACATTTCCTGTTTTTTAGGCCCATCCCCATTTTTCACACATCGTGAGATGTTTTTGTCAGACTTCATTTTTATTTATTTATTTAGCCTGAGAAATTGTAGAAAGTGTTATCCTTCCTCCCTTTATTATTTGAGCAGGGGGGACTGGCATATTTCTGAAGATTCATTAGGATGAAAGATGTAGATGTTAAAAAAAAAACTAATCATGGAAAACAAACTAGAAGACAACAAAATTGAAGTTTAGACAAACTTCTAGACAGGAAATATATCTGTAAGCTTTAATGTGAAAATAGAAAAGAAATAAAAAGAAACCACAAAAGAAAAAGACTGACAAATTTAGGTAAATAAAAACTTAAAATTTCTGCACTACAACAGAAACAATGAAAAATAAAGACAGGAAGGGAGGATATAAGATGGGGACTCAAAATGCAATTCTTATCATCATCATCATCATCATTATTATTATTATTTTGGTACCAGGGATTGAACTTACAACCTTGTGCTTTCCAGGCAGGTGCTTGTACTCCTGAGCTAAATCCTGGGCCCCAAAGATGCCATTATTACAGACAGATGGCTAACATCTTTGTCCTCTAAAGAACTTACAAAAATTGGTTTAAGAAATTAAGACTTAAATAAGTAAACCAACACCAGTGCTCCCAAATCACCCAACAAGTGTGGCAAAAGAGAAAAACCTGTGGTAATCACAGAAATACAAATTAAAATTAGGAAGAATGTGATTTTTGTCCATTACAATGGCAGAGTTTAAAGTGATCATAGTTGGTAATCCTGCTATCTGTGCAAACAACAGCTACTCTAGACAGTGTATATCCATCACACAAATCCAGGAAAGCAATTTGTTAAGTAAGATCTCAGAGCTATCAACCTTGCTTTTATGTTTGGACTCAGTTATTCCACACCTGGGAATTTATTCCACTGAAATAATCTAAAGGAAGTCACTTTTCTTGGGGATACTGAGAGTGTTATTACTGAGGTTCTTGATGCGCTGGCCCTGAACTTAATAAATGGCATTAAGAGACACCCCTCTCCACAAGTAGACGTTGTGTCTGTTGGTATGCAGGACAGTTCCGGGGTTCTAGCTGAAGATTTTGTCATTGGTATCTAGGGAAGACAAAGCTTAGGATGAAGGGATTGAGGATGGCCACCCCAAAATGTGCCAAGTTGATATACTTATTATTTCAAGCTGAAATCATTTGAAAAATTGTAACTTTAAAATGGGCCCTTGAATCTTGTCTTTTTCCGAACACTCTTTCAGGAGGGATGTCCTTCACATTCCAATGCTGGACAATGGCTTTGACTGGTAACTGGGGCTGCAATGAACCTGAAGGGAAAGACACAGGAGTCATGCTTACCGTCCACTGGCTTCTACACACCCTCCATAGATTTTATAACATTCTTAGAATTTACTATCTGAGTCCAGGTATCCATTTTCCTATCACTCCTTCATAGATTTGTTGTTGTTGGTCTAGAAAAGTACAGAAGTATCAAGCGTTGGTCATTTCTTTGGACTCACTCTCTTGTGTAGAGCACCATTTGCATGGGAGATTAATAGTGTTCATGACCTGCCGTTAGTCAGCCCTTGTGTTAGTTGAGTTCCTTGATCCAACCATGAAAGAAGATAATGGTGATGACCTTCCCTCCCCTACAAAGACCACAGAGGATGAGAGAGTTTGAGTCTCTACCACCTTAGGACTGGCTACCCACTGGTGTGGAGTTCTCAGCAGCTTTTCCTGAGGTTCCTGGCAGCAGAGGTGGTGTGGGTTGAGGAGGGTGTGGATGGAGGACATGACAGCAGGAACTGTCCATCCCACATCCTGCCTATCCCCAGAGGGACACCAGGCACGGCGCCTCTCAGATGGAAAACACTTGACGCAAATTTCTAAATATGTAGAAGTTGGGCAGGAGTGACCCCAGCAACCTGAGGAAACAGTGGGAGCTGACTTGGGGGACAGTGTGGGGAGCTGAGGCACTGCACAAAGGGAAAGCAGCCCTGAGCTGGTCATATGGCTCTATCAAAGCCAGTGACCCAACGGTAGCCACAACAATACTGCAATTTCAAATTATGCTACTGAAGAATTGGAAGCATTATACATCTAGTGAAAAGTTATGCAAATTCAGGGTTAAACTGAATTTGATTGTTCACTGTAACTCTGTTTTCTTTTTCTGGGTTGCTTGGATGAGTACACCCCAGCCCTCCCCACATCCTGCCTTGCCCTAAGACATCACAGCCTCAGGACTAATTCTTGCCAACTCCTTGGAGGGATAAATGCTTATTCTGCACTCAGGCACTTAAGAGGCCAGGCATGATTCTCCATCAACCTTACCGAGGTGGAGATGTCATATGATAGCTTCTGTCCTCAACTTACCAGCTTAACGACAGTGACTCTGATCCACTGAAAATACTGAATAAATAAAAAGAGAGGCTTATTAGATCAAGCCTCTGAGATTTAGAGGTTGTTTGGTACTGAGGCATAACCTAACCTACCTTGTGTCCAAACAGCAATATATAGGTCTTAAAACAAAATATTTAGAGAAAGCAAACTTGATCGTAATTACAGACAAAGCAAGATGTTCAGTTACATGGTGAGGTTGTGGGTGTGTTTCTCTTACTTTTTTTTTTTAGCCCCTAACTTTCTTTTTCAGTGTAACAAAAAGTTTGAAAAACAACGCGAAGGAAGGGAGGAAGGGGAAGAGGTTTAGAGAAGTCTGTGTCTTCCAACTTCTTTTGCACTTTTTTTTTTTTTTGAGTGTTATGGTGCTCCCAGCCTCTTCCCACTTCACTCAGCACCTTTTCATAGGACTTCGAAGGCCAGCTGTGTGCTGGGCTCCGTAGCACCTCACTGCACACAAACGTGTTTCATCAAGTAGACATGACTGTAACCACTCTATGGGGTTAGGACTGTGATTCAATGAGGGTGACAATTGTAAAAGGTTTTGTCACAGTGGCAGAGCCAGCATTCAAACCCAGGATGTCCTGCCTTGGAACCAGCTCAGTCAGCTTTACAACTCAGCTCACAGTGAGAGCTAGAAGAAATGAAGCTTTTGAAAATTTCCCAAGCTTTCCACCTGGAGCATTCTACACTCCCCATAGCCACACACACATGATAACATGAGTTCTGTTTTCTGAGCCGAGCCGACTTACAGGAGCTGGAAGTGCGTGATAGAGCTGAGGAGATGCATGGAATGGGCTGTGTTTTTCTCTCCCTACCCTCCAGTCCCTGGAGGAAGCACCGTGAGAGGACACGCCAGACAGGCAATGCGACAGTGCTTCTCCCAATCTCTGTGACCTTGGGAAACTTGCTAAACTTTTCTAAGCCACAGTTTCTCCTCTGTAAAAAATGGAATAAACTCTGCCTACTTTTGCAAAGCCCAAATGGAAGGGAAAGCTATTTGCAAAGTGTCAGCCCTAGACAGAAGAAAAGTCATGCTATTTTCTATAATGAGTATGGGATTAGTAATGAGAGGTATGAAAACTGAATCATCCTGACTCCCCGCTGCCAGCCTGGAGGTGAGATGGGCATGTGTCTGCACATCTACGTCTGAATAGACCCCTCGCCCCTTGTGCCTCTCTAACCCCTTCCCCAAGATGGTGCCTGGGAAGAGACAGGGTGGGCTTCACTTCTGATGGGTGCAGTTAAGAACTTGCAGTTCTCTGCATGGAACATAAGCCAGGAAGAGAAGGATTTAGTGGCATGTGTTCTTGGCTATCAGAAACCCTAGCTTACTCCCTTCCAGTCTCAGTGTAAGCAAATAAAGTGTATTTCTAGAAATATTTTCATTTATTCATAATGTTTAAAATACCAGTGGAAAAGAAGATAGAGACAGAGGGGGGAGAGATAGCAGGAGAGGAAGAAAGGAGGAGCTTAGCCAATAAGATCATCCCCGTCTTGACAGCACCCCTGAAAGTCCTAGTAATAACTGGGACAGTGGTGGAAGAAGTCTAGAACATGATGTGTAAGAGGAGAAAGCTTAGACGAGCTTGCTGAGGAGGATAAAACAAAACCCCCTGCTTCCTGAACTGGCTTGGGTGCATTTGAGTTTCTTCACTGGCCCAAGGAATATTTATTAAATGCCTGTTATGTGCTAAGCAGGTCTGGCTTGGACATTTGGCTTGAACAAAACACAGTACCTGGTCCATTGGACCACATACGTTAGTGGGAAGACAGAGCACAGCAATCAATGTGACAGTGCAGTCTGTTAAAGGTGACATGCGCTGTAGAGAAAAACCTTGCAGAGAGGTGGAAAGTAGTGTGGCTGCAGTTCTCACAGGGGTACCAGAGAAGGCCTTCCTGAGAAAGGAATAGCATCTGAGAAGAACTGGAAGGAGAAGGAACCAGTAGTCACTTTTCTGGGAGAAGCGCAGAAAAGCAAGCCAGTGTGGCCGAAGGAGTGGATGAGGGAAGGGTGGTGGGAGGTGAGATGCAGGGATTCCTGAGGGAGGCAGGCCATCCTCAGGACAGCCTTGTAAGGGCTGCAGTCAGAAATAGGCAGCCTTGGTGGATTTTGAGCAGATGGGAGACATGAGCTAAATTATATGTTTTTAAAGGATGACTCTGGTTGCTACAGGAGAGAGTTGTCAGGATTAGCAAAGTTAAGTATGAATTTCAGATAACTAAACATTTTGTGATAAGTATATCCCTTGAGATATCTGTGATATAGTTACACTAAAAATATTACTTATTTGTCCAAAATACAAATTCATTTGTTGGATTTTTAAAAAATTTTCTTTTGAAGGTAGTAAAAATACAACAGAACAACACAGAACAAAGCCAATCAAGACAATGCAGTGAGATTGGTACAGAACTTCACGGCAGGATACCAGGATAACAGCAATAGGTACCATAGTTTATCTCGTTATCTTCACAACAGTTGTCCACTCAATTAGGTACAGTGAAATCAAACCAAAAACAGAACATTGTAAAACTAATTGAAAGAGAACATTGAATAGAGCATAACAATTAATCATAACAAAGCAAAACAGTGAAAAGAACTTTAGCCTTTAAACAGAAGATAGAAGGAAATCCCTCAATTTTGCTATATCGTATAGTATATGGTCATCTTCCCAAGAGATGCTCAGACCTCTGCCCCCAGATGCTATGGCGGGGGTGGGGAAGGGATGGGATGCTTGATTCTCAGCCCATGGAGACCTTGACTGGTTCTCTTCCTGGCTCACGTGTGGGGCGCTTATCAGGAGGGCAGACGAAATGCTTTCTTGTTCAGGCGCCTAAATTCCACCATGGCCAGATCTCGGGACACGCTGGTTGGTTCTCCATACAAATTTATTTGAATATCCTTCATTTTATCTGACAAACTGAACACGAGAAAGCTTTAAAACAGAAAAATGAAAGCAGGAAAATTAGCAAGGGGGTTGCAATAAACCAGATGAAAGAGGAAGATGGATTAGAGCCAGGGGATAGGTGGTACGTGGTGAGATATAGGTGTCTTCATATTCCTGTATAAGATGATTCCATTATGTTCTCTGTTTCTCTGCCTCTCTGCCTGTCTCTGTCTGTTGGTCTCTCTGTCTCTGTCTCTCTCTGTTTCTCCCTCTCTTGCTACCCTTGGCTCTCATCCTTTATGTGAGCTAATTTGATTCATTTTACCATCAAAAGTAGAGAAAAGAGGATGCCAATAAGGAAGATATGGTTGGGAACCTTGTGGCATAAGAGGAAGGATGTGGGTTGTGGGTTTCACCACAGTTTCATATTGTTTTCGAGAAACCATGAGAATAGAATCAGCCTCCCAAAGATAGAACGTCAAGGGACAACCCAAAGAAAGCACCTCTCTACACGCTCAGAGACACGGTGGTCAGCCCTTAGGGAGGAACCGGAGAAACCTGGGCTGTGATACACCCCTTTTTGGCACTCTTAGCTTAATTTGGTGCCAGCAGGATCTTTGGGCTAGAGGAAGAGGATATTGGATAAATGATAACTTGTAACTGTATCTTAGCGTTCAAAGCTTTCTTTCTGGGCCAATTTGCTGAAAATTCTTAAAGGACCAGGTCAACATTTTACAGATTGTTAGAAAAGAAGGGACACATGATCTCTTGTGCCAGTGTGATCAGTGCTGGAGGTGAGTTGCTCCCAAGCCAAATCCTGACGTTATCGGCTCCTTTCCAAGGTTAGGGAGCCAGCAGAGGCAAATAGAGCAACCTCTTCAGTGTCACTTTGCAGGATTTATCAGTTTCCCATCATCATCGCATGTCTAGTTTAGCCAAAAAAAAAAAAAAAAAAAAAAAAAAAAAAAAAAAAAATCACTTTAGCGCTAATGAGAACTTGGAAAGATAAGAAAGCTGTACAGTTTTTATTGCACTGAGGTTTTAAGACTGAGTGTTTGGTCAAAAGTAACCTATGTAAACAATCTTCACCATCCAGCTTCCCTCCCTGCCTCCTACTTCATCCATTCAGTTGTCCCCCTAAAATATAATGAGCACGTCCTATTTTAGGCTTTCTGCTAAGCCCAAGAACACATTGGTGAGCAAAACCTGAGCTGCGAAGTTGATGTTTGAAATCAGACTTAGGAATAAAGGAGATATTCTAGGAATAAGGCTTTATAAATGCCCTGATATAGCAAGCCATGTGGATAACTCTAGAGGATGAGAGAGGACCAGAGAGGAGACATCCAGATACAAGGAGACTGTGGGACAGTGCCTACAGGTCATGGTAAGGACTTCCATTTTTAGACCAAGAGCAAGGAAGTGCCATGTAAGTGTTTTAAGGAGGACTGCGATATGATTAGATTTGCATTTTGAAAATATAAAAACCAAATGTCTTCTATAGGTAAAAAAAATCCTATTAGAACTAAGAAATTCAGTTAAGTTGCAAAATATAAAACTAACATATAAAATCAGTAGGATTTCTATTCATTAATTATAAATTCCCCAAAAGAAGAAATTGAGAAAATGGCATATTTACAGTAGTTACTAAAAAAAAAACTAAAAATGAATTTAACAAAAGAGAGGAAAGTATGTACTAAAAACTATAAAACATTGATGAAAAAAATAAAAGACACAAGTAAATGGAAAGACATGCCATGTTCATAACTGGAAGAATTAATATTGTTAAAATGTCCTACTGCTCAAGATAATTTATGGATTCAATGTAATCTTTATAAAAATTTCAATGAAACATTTCACATAGAACAATCCCAAAATTTATATAAAACCACATCAGATTCTAAAGAGCCAAAGAAATCTTGAAGAAAAAAGAAAAAAGCTGAAGGCATCACATAACCTGATTTCAGACTATATTACAAAGCCATTGTTCATCCTAGCTTCATGCCTGGGTTGGTGGATAAAGCTGTTTCATGCCTAGGGCATGAAAAACCAAGTGTTTTGTAATAAGAAGAGGAAGAGAGGTGGGGGGGGGAGATTGGAGAAAAAAGAAAAAACAAGATACATTATGTACAGGTACAAATTCCCTAGATGAATGTAATCATTATGCATATGTAAAATGTACCAATAAAATTAATTTTAAAAATAAAATGAAGAAAATTCTGCCATTTGCAATAACAGGGATGAACCTGGAAAAATATAAAGGCACAAAAAATCAAATATGACTTCACTTATATATGGAACCTAGAAAAGTTGAACTCCAAGAAGTGGGAAATAATGGCAGTTATCAGGGGTTGGGAAAGAGTGTTTGGAAGGTGTTAGTCAAAAGATACAAAATTTTAGTTTGACAGGAAAAATAAGTTTAAGAGATCTTCTGCACAACATGCTGACTATGGTTAATAATAATGTATTGTATGTTTTTGAGACAGGGTCTCATTATGTAGCTGAGGCTGGCCTCAAACTCACAGGGATCCTGCGTTAGCTTCCTAAGTGCTGTGATTACAGGTGTGCACCACTGTGCTCAGCACTTTTGAAAATTGCTGAAAGAATAGAGATGTTCACACCACCAGAAATGACAAACATGAGAGGTAAGGTATGTGGTAACCGTGCTGATTTAGCCCTTCTGTGTTGTATACATTTAAAAACTTGTATATGATAACTATAAATTTTTGTCAAAAGGTAAAATAACCTGGACTCAGTGGCTCAGTGGTAGAGCACTTGCCTAGCATGTGTGAGGCCCCAGCTTCAATTTCCAGCACTTGAAAAATAAATAAATGAATAAGTAGGAATAAATGCATTTAGGTGGAAAATATTTCAATAGTGCTAGTGCCCAGAACAATGTGACAATTTATTTTAAACTGTTATAATAGCAAATTGCTTTATTGAATAATAAGTCAGAACCAAATGAAAATGAAAAAACTGAACTTTCTTATACCCAATAAAAATAAGAAAAAGTAAAAGCAAAAATAGCTGTCACTAAATTTTAGGCCTGCATTGTTACTTTCCCATTGCTGAGATACAATCCCTGACACTTATAATTTAAAGGCAGAGACAGTTAATTTGGCTAATGGTTTTGGGGGATTCAGACCATGGTCAGTTGGCTCCAGTGGGAACATCATGGCAGAAGGGCATGATGAAAGAAAGACTTAGTTCACGGTGACCAGGAAGCAGAGCAAGAGAATGGCACCAGAGAGGAAAGAGGCTAGGGATCCTATAAAGTATACAAAACCACGTCTCCAAGACCCACCAACACACTCAAGAGCATGCTTTACTAGTCTGGTAGGCATTTCTTAGTTCAAGCGCATTGATACAACAAGATTGATGGTCACAAACCCTCTCCTATGGGTACACTTAATTGACTAGTTAGATCAGTTTTAGGCTACACTCATGAGGGAAATACCAGATATCAATTCAAAAGAATGAATATAAACTAGTTAAATGATCTGTAAGAAAAATTGTTAAAAATATAAAAGGTATAGTATGTACTACATTCCATTGTTTGTGTAGGAGATACATAATATGAGGAGTCAACTCTCATTATTTGTCAGAGTCCTATTCTACACAGTTGCTGATAACACTAAATTGCGAATACTTGTAGGAGCCAGCCTACAAGCTTTGTACCTGACCAAAGGATGACAAGACTGAAAAATAGAGACACAGAATTGGGTTAAAATGGGGGGACCAGAAGGTTATTTTGTCCCTTCAACAAAAAGCCCCAAGGGACTGGCATACTCAGGCTTTATTCATTCAGACACAGTATGACCAATTAGAATAAGTCAGGATTCATCCACCTCCCACCATCTATGGCACACATTTGGTAAACAATAGGATCTCAGCTGTATTAACTTTCCCTGCAGCATGCCATCAAGCTCTCATGCCACCTTCTCCCTAGTTCTCACAGAGGCGGCCACTTAGGTCTTAATTTTCCTATCCGCTGTCTCAAAAATCTGCCCAGTTTTGTTTTACAATAACAGAAGTTGAATATGAATCACCGCTATTCATCCCTAGTGGAAGTATGTAGTTGTGATTATTCAGTCTTGTGTCTTGAGGTCTACCCTTTAACGACTATCCCGCCATCCACAGTTGTATCTGTACTGGCTCTTTTCAAGGGCCTCACCCTATCTGATGGCCTACATTATAGCTAATTTAACTGTGCCTTCCTATTTAGAGATGTACCCTGAACTGCTGTGAGGGAGTAACCAGCCACAACTGCCACGATGTGGGTACGAGAGATCAGAAGTTCTCTATGTTTACCCAAGCTGTGTTTTGGTTAACTAAACAAAATCAGGCGTCTTCAAAAATATACCCTTGCTGGGCGTGGGGGTTCATGCCTGTAATCTCAGCACTTGGGAGGCTGAGGTGGAAGGATCGTTGTGAGTTCAAGACCAGCCTGGGCTACAAAGTGAGCTCGAGGCCAGCCTGAACTGCATAGTGAGACCCCGTCTCAAAAAAGACAAAAAAAAGAAAAAAGAAAGAAAGAGAAAAATGTACCTTAAAAAAACTCCAAATACTAGAAACTTCTTTGGAAAATAGACAGATCGAAGGTTAACTGTGAGATCAGATCTGAGTATGGACCTGTTCCCAGCAGCACGTCTTTAGTAATCTCCAAGTGCCCTGCCACCCAATTCTGTCAAGCTTGCTCAGCAGGTAGCTCTTGAAAATTAATATGGAAAGGTAAGTATTGCCCTGCAGGAAGGCAGAACTTATCTAAATGCTGAATGTCTAAAGGAGGTAAGTGCAAAGTTCCTAGGGCTGATTCCAACAATCCCAATGTGAAAGGGCCCTGAACCCCAGTGCTCATGACCTTGGATTTTAATTCTTTGAGTAACTTATACTCCAAAGGGTTGTGCTCATGAACATTTTGCTGTGGATTAGTAGGATCAGGATGGAATATTTACTGGAAATTTGCATGGCCCAAAGGACTCTTTGTTAAGTGCAGCTTGTCTAACGAATTTTTGATAAGGTAACTCTGCTTCTGTCTCAACAACAGATGGGAGGGAAGGGGACCAGGCTCTTCACCCTCATCCCTATCCTCTCTCAAGAGTGGATTAGGTAAGAGATGTTGTCCTACAGTCAAAGGACAAATAACTACATGGACCGGGCTCCAAGCCCTCTCTCACGTGATCCTGACTCTGTATATCAAACATTCCCATCTGAGCAAACCGAGGATTATGTTTGATAACATCTTGCAACATATGAGAAGCTGGGTACTGACTTGAGCAACAGACTGGCACAAGAGCATTTCCAATAAAGAGAGACAATGTTGTACTTCAGTTCGTGAACTTTGACCCACGAACCCGCCTGAAATCCTCCACACACTTTCCATTTTTCCTTTTGCCATTTTCATCTTGCCAGCCAGTGCTTCTCTGCTGCAGAGTTCTGATCGCTGGCTTACAACACTTTTCCCCAAAGATGAGGACCCCAGCATTTGAGAGGCTGAAGCAGGATTGTCACGAATTCGAGGTCAGCCTGGGCTACAAAGTGAGTTCAAGGCTAGCCTGAACTACACAGCAAGTAGTCAAAAAACAAAAACCCTGAAACACTGGACAGCACCTCAGCAGTATGGCCATTTAAAACAGTAGAAGTACCAGCAAAAAGCACAAAAACTGTAAAACATGGAACTAAACAGATCACAAAATAATAGTGTTTGTAGCATGCAAGCTGAAATAAGGTGGGGCACTGATCAGGGAACAGGTACATCGGTGACCGACTTTTCTCCACTCCGCACATGTCTGTGAATAACTGTGAGGGTGCTTTGAGTATTGATTTAGGGATTACAAATGAAGCCTAACGGTCGGGGAAATTTGCAAATACAGAACTCATGAATAATGAAGATCAACTTTTTCCGGAAATAATCTCAAATTTAGAAATAAGTCGCAAAAATAAAGATAGTACAACAATATTCATGAACCTTTTGTCCACACCCACCTATCAGTGACATTTTGATTCACTTGCTTTATCATTTGTACCTTTATTTTATTTCCAATGTCCGTACACACACTCTTTTGTCTTCCTGTACCATATGAGGGTTAAATTATACACATCATGGCCTTTTACTCCATCTGTGTCAATATGGATTTTCTAAAAAAAAAAAAAAAAAAGGCACATTCTTCATATGACCATAGTATGCTTCTCAATTTTGGTAAATTTAACATGCATACAATGCATTAATCTGTTCTTGTTAATTCTAGAACACAGCCATAGTCTTTCTTTGTTTTTAGCGATATTGGTACTTTGGAATACAGTGGTATCTAGTTTCGCAACTTAATTCGTTCTATGATTCTGGTCATGAATCAAATTGATCGTGAACCAAATCAAATTTTCCCTGTAAGATTCAGTGTGACCATACGTGGAGTTCACAAATGGAAGCAAATTTTTGTTAAATGTTTCAAACAATTCTGTTCACAAACAGAATTGTTTGCAATCAGAAGCATTCGTGAATGGAGGCATTACTATAGGTATCGCCTCTACATACATGCCAAAAATAGAATGTCTCAGTTACTTTCTGATTGCTGGGACAAAATATCTGACACAATGTTAAAGGAAGAAAAGTTTATTTAGGCTTACAGTTTGTAGAGGTTTCAGTCCAAAAAAGAAACAGTTCATGGTGTAGTAAGCAGGAGGCAGCAGGCCTTCTTCTGTTTTACCCTTTTACTCTGTCCAGGCTACAAGCCTTTGGTTGTCGTCAGCTATACCCAGAGCAGGTCTTCTTCCTTCAGTAAATCCATCGTACACATTCAGAACTACGCTAAACCAATCAGCGGACTAATCCAGTGTTACACACCCATAATGTACTCACTCCCCAAATCCCCACCTGTGAATGCATGAGGTTCTGGAGGGACATCTAGATAAAACAAGTAATGTAGAATGTGCCTCCTTTTTGGTTTTTCTGAAGCTTCCTTATGGTTATATTCAGGTTATGCATTTCTCCCAATAATATCACATGGATGATGATATAAAATTTATTTGTTTTAAAGCACATGAAGCATTTATGAAAAGAGCTAAAGGAGCTGCTCCCAAGCCAGGTGTGGTCATACAAGCCTGGAATCCCAGCACTGTGGATGCTGAGGCAGAAGAATCACAAGTCTGAAGCCAGGCTGAGCAACTTAAGTGATTTAGTGAGACCCTGTTTCAAAAAATATATATGAAATAAAATAAAAACAGGGTTGGAAGTATAACTCAAAGCAAAAGCCTTGAGTTCAATCTGCAATACAAAAAAAATTAGCTGGTATCAATGATTATATTTGAGAGTCTGGTGATGGGCAGGGTGGAGTGCAGTTTCTTTTCATTATACACTCTTCTATACCTTTTTTAATTTTTATTTTTTGGGGGTTTAAGGCAAGGTCTTGGTATGCAGTTCAGGCTGGCCTTTAACTCACTATGTAGCCCAGGTGGGCCTTGTATTCCCAGCAATCCCTGAGTGCTGGGGTTACAGGGGTGCACCACCACACCCAGCTTAAAATCTGTTGAACTGTGAACAATTGGTATATAGCACCTATTCAAAAATGAAGCTTTAAAACTCCTGTAAGGTAGCTGGGTTTGGTATTACTGCCCCTGTTTTCCATGGGTGGCAAAAGGCCCCAGGAATAAGCGAGAAGCAGGAAGGGCTCCAGGACAGTCCTGTGGCCCCCTCAGCCAATGGGATGCCTGTTGTCACTTAAACTGCTCTTCCAACGGGGTGTGCGCAGGTTGCAGTGAGTACTCAGAGTGGGGACAGTAAAAAAGGGGATCGGGAAGGCTTTTTAGGGGAGGAGAGGCCTGAACTTAGTGTAGGAAGGTGAGAAGTCAGCCAGTCGGGGTTATAGAACTGGGGGATGGCGGCAGGGTAGCAGAAGCCGGAAGAAGGTACTTCAGACAGAAAGTGCTTTGGATCCAAGGGTAACAGGCTTGCAAAAGTGCACACACTATCAAATCTGCAAAACGAGATTGGGAGCTTCCTTAGCAGCCCCACCTGGCCGTGCAGTAGAAAGCCTAGACTTGCCTTGTAACAATAGGCACCTCTCTTCCCTTGAACAACCACCCTGGGTCTCAATATTCAGTGTGTTTAGAGTTGAACTCCCTCATGTGGCTGCTTCCCATAGACTCTTGTAAAAGTCACAGCAGCCTCAAGGCCGAGCTGTGCATTGTGGGTCCACAGGAATTCTGTGCCTCTGGGATGTTGCAGACGCTAAATGCATATATGCAGGTTCATGATGATTGAAGACACAGGTGTCTTACTTTTTCTCAGCCTTGGAGGTTCGCCCTCCAGACTTTTATGTGAGAGAATAAATCTGTTTGTGTCCTGAATTGTGATTAAATTGTAGGCTTTTAGACAACTGTAACTCTATATGACCTAGTACCTTTGTGTCCACTCAGCTGGGTCACGGGAACTTCTGGGTCTTCCTACAAGTCACTTGGAAGCCCAGGGGAGTCAGGAAGATCTCTGGTTCAGTATCTAGCTATCCAGCTGCCTCCAACTGTGATGTGTTTGCCATTCCTAGCACAGCTTTCTGTGGAATTTGACTTAGGTCAGGGTTTTGCCAACTGTGATCTGGGCTTGGTGCTGTCTTCAGCACAGTAACTGGAACACAGTTACTGTCATTTATTCCTTGCTTGTGGCTGCTTTCAAGCTACGACAGCACACTCGAATGATTGACAGATAGTTACTATTTGGCCCTTTAATTAAAAATGTCTTAACATTTTATCAAAGAACTTGATGCCTCCAAGAATGCCTTGAGTTCCCTATAATCCTAGGTACTCCTGTGGGTTTTACCATTTTTTACGACCTTCGCTGTCTCATAATTCTTCAGGCCAAAAGGATTGAATTTCCCAGAGTGAGGCTGGTGCATATTTAACAGCTGGCTGCCTGGAAGGAAGAAGAGCCCCGGTGCAGGCATATGCTCATTTTTGAGGTATCGTACTGCGGTTAATTCCTACTGCGGTTCATTTCAAGAAAACAGGGAAGAGATGAAGACCATGGACTCTAAGGCGGCCTTAGAGACAGCTGCAGTGCTGTCCACAGGACCCCTTCCCCTACGTCTTGGCCCAAGTACTTCCCAAGTGCTGTATCTAACAGAACCCTGAACTCTAACCAACTGGCCTGACTTTTGATATATTATAGTAATTGCAGCTAAAAGAATTTAGAGAATATAGCTGCCTGGCTGTCAGCACTATTTCCCACTTTATTTGTCAAGATTTACAACAGTTTTGTTCTGCTTCATTCAATTTGTTACATGTTTTATCTACAGGCTAATTCAAAGATGTTAACAGCAGTATAACCTTCAAGTATATTATATTGAATAAACATTGTTGATTGCAAAATCAAGGAGTATAACTGAAACTCTTAAACTCTGATCTTAGATTTTATTCAGTATCTAGTGATCAAAGGAGAAGGTCCTAATCATCGCAAGCTAAACTAGATTGGCTCTTTTTTCCCACGTGTAAATTTCCTCTCAACTCAGCTCTCATAAAATCTCACAAATGCAATGATGCATATCTATAATCCCAGGACTCTGGGTGCTGGGGCAAGAGTTGTATCTGTTTGAGATATCCTGCACAACTGTCCCTGGAAATTGATGGAAAAACGAGGTGCTTCCAGGATAAAGAGGAACTGGGGGAATTTGCAACCACCAATTCAACCCTACAGAAAGTATTGCAGGATATTCTAAAAAAAGAAAAATACAAAGAACCCAGAAATAGTGGCGGGGAGGCTACAACGAATGGAGCAGAGAACAAAATGAAGAAGACAAACTGACAGCTACTGACAGAAAAAGAGCTCAACAGAAATGAGACAGAGACGATTGGATGATAGGAACAGCTATTTTGGAGAAAATGACATCTTAATAGGTAATATTGATTTAGTACCATCTTGTTTTGAAGTCTCATCTAGCTTTTGTTCTTCTGTCTCCAATGGTCTAAACAGGTTGTATCTTATTGGATTTTATTATGTATGATAGTATAAGCAAAAACCTTTTAAAGACAAGGAGATTATACAGAAACCATTGTTCATTTTCTGTTAGTCGATTCTAAATACTCTATAATGCTGTCATTCTCTTAAATGGTTTTACATTGTTTTGATATACTTAATGCTACAGTATACGAAGTTGTACTCAAGGACTTCAAGGAAAGAGTCAATATGGTAACTACTTTTGGTTCGGAAATATCTGGTGGTGAAACACTATTCTGCTTAAATGGTTATGTTTTGATCTGCCCTGTTTCGCTGTTATGCCCTCTTTTTTTCTCAATCTCCACTCCATTATTTACTTTTTTATTTTTATCCGTTTAATTAAAGGGAAAAAATAGCAGGATATAACATAGTAACCCACTTTGACTTTCTATTATCTCGATTTGAAGCCCTGTATTACTCTCACCATCTTGTTTTTGACTGAGGTTCCTCTATTCTGTTTTGTTGGATAGCATCAGGTTAGAAAGTTTAGGCATCAGCTGAGAAGATAATGAGATTCATTATAACGCCCATTCTCGTTGACTTTTATCTACTTTTGAAGACCTACAATATCTCCAATGTTTTGGTTTTGTCGGTTTTATTCTTTACTGTTTTGTTCAATTGTATTACAACTAATGATATAGGCAATTCTATTAGAAATAGCGGGAGGCATTATGGTAACCATTGTTGATCATCTTGTATTATGTTTTTATGTTATCTATTATATCCACCCTTTTGACTTGACCGATTCGGTTCTGTTATGTCACATTTGGTTTTACTCTCTTCCAAAAAAGCAATAAGAACTGTGGGAGCAATGAAACCCAAAATGTGTAATAGTCACTGTACAAAAGAGAGGAAAAGAAAGTGCTCTAAACTATATAACTGCATGTATATTTAAATGTATAAGATAGAAAATGGTATCACAGAGTTTTATTGGATCAGTGAACAGAACTGTTTGCAGTATCATTGTTGGAACGTCCACTCTACAAGCTTTAATTTTGTAACTTGAACAATTATTTCTAAGATGGCAATATGTAATCCATTAACTAGTGATTTCCTACTGCACATTTTTTTCTTCTGTAAATCTGTATAACTTGTACCCCTTCACTGCTTTTTTTTTCTTTTCTTTTCTCCTTAAAAAAAAAAAAAAAAAAAAAGAGTTGTATCTGTGAGTCCCCCTGAACAATCTAACAGGACTTTATCTTGAGGCATTAAAAGGGCTGGTGGTGTAACTCAGAGCAAAGACCCCAGGTTCAATCCCTAGTAACACACACACACACACACACACACACACTCTAAACAAAGCAAAGCTCATTTGTTCTTTTAGAAACTACTCTATTTTAGGGATATATCCTTAAATAGAAGGCACAGGGAGTAAATTTTCTGACTCATGTATTTCTCATTTTGGTCTTCACTTTGGATAGTAATTTGGCTAGCTATAGAATTCCAAATATAAGTTTCCTCCAAAATTTGGAAAATGTTGTCTTGTCGTGTCAAGCTGATGTAATAAAATCCGGTGTCAGTCTGAATCTCCTTTCTTTATATTAACCCATTTTTCCCCTTGGAAGCGCTTATGGTTTTCTCCTTTATCTTTTAAGTCCTGAAATTTTACCTAAGTGCATATAAATGTTTTATTTCTTTACTCATCTTCACTGAGCAAAATCTAAACAAAACACTTATTTGAATTAATGCCAAAAATATTCAGAAGAAAACAAAGATGATTCATAAGGTTGCCACTCAGCTAACTCCAGTTAAAAATTTTTAAAAGAATACAAAATAATATGCAAAGAGGGAAATAATTCTGTACAGTATAAAATGAAAAGACCAAAAAACCCCCAAATAAACAACAACAAAAAAAGGAACATCCAATTCTCCTCAGTCCTTATCCATAACAAACCACCTCCCTACAACAAGAGCACCTCATTCACTGGATTATTAGGCATTCAGACAGGAAAAATGTTTATGCTGACACATAATATTCACTTTTTAAAAATACAAGCCCCATACACTTCCTATCTCTTATAGAGCTCTAGAGACCAGCACACAGTCAGCTTTCCCTCGTTCCATGGATGCATCAAAACGGATCATCCCAGTACACTGATGGATGTTTTTTTATTTCAATTGTTTGTTTGTTTAAGACGGGGGTCTCACGATGTAGTTCAGACTGGCCTTAGAGTCACCCACGCTGTCCTGGAACTCACAGCAATCCTCTTGCCTCAGCCTCCCAAGTGATGAGATTATAGGTGTGAGCCAACTGATCATTTCTAGTGTGATGTTCCTACACACTGTGCTGCAGGAAATACACTTTATCATTATGATCTACAAATGCCTTGACATGCTTCGATGAATTTATGCAAAGAATAAGTTACCAGTAGGCACAATGCTAAAATAAAGAGTACTATTATTTGAAATTTAGAATTTTTTGGCCAATTTACCCTGCACTGTTACATTCTCAATGACAAATTATCAGAGACTTATTTATTAATTATTATTTATTTATAATTATTTATTAATACTGGGTATGATAAGCTTTCAAAGTTTTACCAATCTAGATAAGTGAAACTTTGCTTTTCTAAATTTTTGTTTTCTGGTACTGGGGATTAAACTTAGGACTTCATACATGCTAATATGTGCTCTATTACTGAGCCACAGTCACAGCCCCAAAGCTTTAGTTTTTATTTGATAGGAGGATTATTTTGTGGTGCCAGGCATCGGATCCAGATCCTTACACATGGTGGACAAGGGTTCCGCCAGTCAGCCACATCCCGGAGTCTTTGGTGTCTTACTGTGTGTTTCTTTAGCTATATGTGTGGTTTAATCCTGTTTCCTGCATTTACTGACCATCAGTGTTTCTTTTTCCTAACTTCCCTGTTCATCACCTTGCCTTTCTGAATCTGACGCCTGAATTTGCCCTTGAGGTCTTTTATTTCAGTCCCATATTTCCTATCTTTGATCTTTTCACTCTTCCTTAAATGCCACATTTTTTCCATTTAGCTTGTTTTTCTTAAAATTTTGAATTTTTATTTTTGAGAATCAAAGTAGTACGCAGGGGTTGTTCTTATAAGCAAAACTCAGCTCATATGGTTTATAATAAAAATTACACTGGCCACAATTTCTTACTTCTTATTCTCTGCCTTAAACTTGAAAAGTATTTTTTTTCTGATACTTGCTTCAGTATTTCTCAGTCCTCCATGCTATCCTTTAACTTCCTGTCCTGGAAGATGAGAGCTGACACTAACACCACCTCCACATCCACACGACTGTGTTCTTCATCCGGCTACATGAGCTATGTTCCAGCCTTTTGTTACATTATTGATCACTTTATTTTCCTATAAATATGTGAATGTAGTTCATAACTGAATCAAAGAACTCATTATTATGATTAAAATTGCTTTTTATGTTTCCTGGAGTTAACAGTTGTTTAGCTTTTTTCCTTACTTTTCTATTTACCGTCAACTAAAGCCTCCTGAACTTCCAAAAGGAATTCAAAAACACTTACGATGTGAATAGCCCTGGTGCATGGATTTGTTCATTTCTCTGCTTTCTGAGGTGCAAGGACAGAACAAAGAAAGAGGACTGGACCTCAGAGAGATAGCAAAGAGAGACAGAAAAAGGGTGAAATGTTTTTAGGCTTCTAGCTTGGAAAAGGGAAACAGATCCATAACTATCCAGGGTGCTCCAGCTTTAGGGGTCAGTTGTTTGGCTTCAGGTTGTTTCTACAGAAACAATGTTTCCCACAGTGAGTAGTTTCCAACCATCTTCCACTCAAGCCTGCTCCTAAGTTGAACATCAGCACTGGACCTTTCCAAGAAAGTTGTAATACTGTAAGTAGCAATGCTGTTCCCAAGTTAGCAAGAAAGCAAAGGCTTTGAGGCAAAAACAATTTTGCATTTATCTCAAGGGCAGTGCCAGGGACTGAGGGAGTACAGAGGATTTGTTCCTGGTGAAAACAGACACGGGATAGAAACCAGTCCATGAGTGCCTCCTAAGGCTGTGAGGATGGATATCCGTAAGTCATGGATTTGTGATTTAGCCCTCAGTGGGCAGAGCAGCAACAAAAGTACCAGGCATTTTGACCTTTCAGTTTACCTGGGAAAATATGCAAATCCTTCCAGATGGCAGACAGACCTCAGTTTCACAAGGGTCTGACCAGGACTTGGTAGACCCTATGTGCTTCTTTGGGGTACAGACCCTCCACTTTCTCCATCATGAACCATAGGCAAGGTCCCTCTACCAGTCTGCAGGTGGCAGGGGAAAAAGCTGGGAGAACACCCAGAGGTTAGTACCTCGCTAGAGAACTGTATTTCAGTTGCAGTGAAGTTCAGTCGTGGGAAGAGGTGATCACAGAGTCTTTTCTTCATGTCTTGTCACAGATACTGTCATATCACAGATACTCCAGGACGCCGGTGACAAGCCATGTGAGCAGCAGAATCTTTACTCCACCAGGGCCTGGCCTTGTATACTTCCAATTATTCTGTCTTAGTGGCTCATGGGACTCCAACTGTTAGTCCCCAAACTGTCAGTCCACACTAGACACCCAATCCCATTGTGTAAAAATCAGCTCTGTTACTTGGCATTCTCCTCCAGCCCCCTCTGAAAGTGTTCTCTTTTTGAGACAGGGTCTTGCAGTTCAGGCTGGCCTTAACCTGACTTTGTAGCCCAGGCTGGTCTGGAACTTGGAACAATCCTCCTGTCTCAGTCTCCTGAGAGCTGGGATTACAGGCATGCACCACCATGTCTGGCAAAACTGTTGTATGGGTGTTTGTTAAGTTTTGTTAACCCTGCCTGGCACATATTAGGTGAAGAGTAAGTCATTGTGTGAATTAATAAACTCTTCTCCTTTCTCGGAGTTGACATCTATGAAGGGATCAGAGAAGTAAGTGACAGTGGTTTCCAGTAGCCCCCACTTCTCCTTCTTTAATGTGTCCTAAGCCTCCTCGGGAGTGCTCTGAATTTTTACTGTGCGATGCTTCTGTACACGCATACACACCTGCATACACACACCCACACAGGTTCACACTCACCGCACCGGCTCATCTCTGTGTTACCAAGAGTTCCCGCCCACGACCTTTACTCTCCCTCCAGCCTGAGTGCAGAGATGGTTCCCAGGTCCTCTCAGGTGTCTGGGGCGTCAACATCCGTCAGAGCCAGCATCACGGCACACACGTCCTTCCTACAGCTAGCACTGCTTACTGCTCTTCACTCTGTCCTTTACTTCTAGCAACTACTCTAATAGATAGGTCTGTTATCCCATTTTAATACTGAGGACAGGAAGACTCGGATAAGTTAATTTTCCCTGGATCACACAGATGAGCTTAGACACAACCCCAGGTCTAGCCCGGACACAAGACTGTTCAGCAGTCACCGTTCTGGGGCTTCACAGAGAGGGCTCAGCAAACAAAGCTGGAGGGAACTGGGCTGCTGAGGCACCGCGTGTCAGGCCCACCAGGGGTCGCTATTTCTCCACGCTCCGGCCAGCAATTCAGCCCCTCCCGGTCTCCACAGCCCCACCTCAGGAATGCAGCCTGGGGGAGCCGCGCAGACTCAGTGGTGCCCACCCAACCTGAACCCTACAGGATTTTCAGTCCACCTCTCTCTAGCCCACTTCCGGAGCACAGTGAGGCTGGCTGCAGATGCAGGAGTCCAAGCTGGAACATACGATTCTTCTGCTCTGGCAGAATCTGCGTGGAACACGCTCCCTGCTTGGTTTTCTGGGCTTGGCTAACTGCTGGCCCCATTCTTGAGAGAGGGAGATTGGCTTTCAGAGACATGGGCATGGGGTAGAAGGATACTGGTTAGGTTGGTGGTCTCCAAATTGGGGTGATCTTTTTGAGGTACAGAAAGAAGATTCTAGAACACTTATGTATTTCTAGTTTTAGTCTAAATAAGATGTGGTTTCATTAATCTTTAATGTCCAAATTGGTGTGGACTCTCAAAGGGTTGTGTGAGAAGCAGCCCTGTGTCAGCAAAGTGAGGCTGGAGAACTGTGAAAAGTAGTGCCACTATCGGGGAGCAGGACCTCAAACAGCTTCACACTCCTGGTGGACTGCATTTATAGAATGCATTACGTGATTTAACCCAAGTAATTCTTACCAGACAGAAGAAGGGAAGCAATCTTGCCCTTCAGGAACCGGAAGTCTGACGTCTGAAGATGTTATCAGTACCTGAGCACGTGTGTGGACCGTGTAGGACACCTAGCTGTCACTTCCTTCCTGTCTGAACGCTTAGTTACGTTATGACATGAAGCCTGCAGCAGTCTAAACAGAGCTGACAAGGCACCCTCCCAAATTCATACCTGTCAAACTCTGAAATGACAGCTCTTGTGCACAGTGGGGCTCAGTGTCACTGCGCCTTGGTAACAGAAGTAGTTGTCACAGAAGTAACTTCCACAGTACATCCTGGGTGCCAGGAGAAACGTATTTGGGGGCTGATGGTCTGATCAAAAGAGCTCAGAGATCCCCATGTGTGCTGAGGCCAATGGGTCAGCGCTCTGTTCTTAAGAATTCGTGGAGTTTGTGTGGGCTGTGCCCCTGAGCTGATGGGGTTTGTGGGGATCTGGCTTCAGTGCCTGCTGCCGGACAATGACTAGGAAAGCTTTGGTTCTGGTTTGGTTGATGCTCATAAAGCCAGGTAGTTGTTTGTTTTTCTCTCTTTCATGAGTATTTGATTCCTATAACATAAAAAGGAGGAAGAAGAAGACCAGGAAGAGGTGGGTGTTGGCCTTCCATTGTGTGGCTCCCCACAATGCTCACTGGAGTGTGACTGTGGGCTTTGAGAGAATCCCAGGGTCCACCCTAGGTAGACTACACAGTTCCCCATTCTCTGCAATGCAGGGACCTCCCTCTAGACTGCATTCCTCTCATGCTTCCTTGCAGACAGAGGAAAAAAAGATCTCATGGGAAGCAAAGCGTGCTGGCATGTACCTGCAATCCCAGCTACTCAGGAAGCTGAGGCAGGAGAAATGCAAATTCAAACCCAGCCCAGGCAACATACTGAAGCTCTGTTTCAAGATAATAATTTTTTTTTTTAAAGCCAGAGATAGACCTCAGCAGTAGAGCATTTGCCTACGTGTATAAGGCTCTTCTATATACTGGAGGGGGAAAGAAGATAAGATTTGTCCAAATCGGGACAAGGGCAGGGTTCATCCTAACGTAAGGTCACTTGCAGAAATTCTTACAGAATAAGAATTCCTAAGAATGAATTTTAAATATGCAGAGTTCCGGGCCCCACTAAAGACCTCCTGACTCAAAATCTATGGTGGATCTAGGAAAATTCTTTATAGGCCAGCCTTCTCCCATTCCCCTCAAACTTTTGATTCCTAAGCACAGTAACCTTTGAGTAACATTATATGATGACACTTTGGAAAGCTCCAAACTTTCACAGAGATTACTGTCACAACTGGTTTTTTCTAGTATGGAGTAGGTGGAGCCTCGTCTTTTCCTGTTCATTCTAAGTAGAGGGATAGAGTGAGGTGGAGGGAGGGCAGACACCCGCTGAGGTGTTCTCCTGTGACGGTGAGCATCCCTTCCTCTGTTCTGCACGACAGGCACACGCAGGTGTGGTGAGCGAGAGGACCCCATGCGCACCAGTGAGGCTTGACGTAACGCCAAGGAGAACAGGCTGAATTCTCTGTACTTATTCTTACCTGAAACTAGCTCTTTGCCTGGACCCGGTGGGAATTACTTATCCCAGGTATCTTCAGACAGTGACTCTAGAACATAAGGAACAGGAAGTACATGGAGGTTCTTACACTAGAGAGGACTCCAGAGTGCAGGGAAGACAGAAAGCAACCCCTTGCAGAGTCCTGGCCTGCCCTTGCTCTGTCCTGCTCTGGTCTGGCATCTCTCTCAGAATCCCTACCATTTCTGGACTTCCTTTATCTCGGGACTTGTCACATTGCATTAAAATGGCAGAGGACATTGAATCTCTTGGGAGGAGTAGAACCTGGGTTTGATAAATATTTCAAAATGAAATCATGGGGCCTCCCTGGGCTGACTTGGCCACTATCACCTCAAACGCCTCACGCCCTACAGAGACAGCCTTGGCGTGGGATTTGTGAACTGCTGAGCTGCTGTGAAACATGAGAATTTTCCTTTTGGGTTATGGGGAAGAAGCAGACCTTAGCAAAGGCTGCAGCCTCAAAGTAGGCCTGCATGGTTACTTGTCACTCTGGACCTACATCCAGACTTTATAGGCAACGCCTAGGCTAGCTAGGAAGAGGCCATCTTATTTTCCTGCTCCTGGAGGCCAAGAAACCAAGCAAGCTAGGTAAGCCAGCCATGAAGTCTAGCTCTCCTAACTCCTCATCCTTTCTAGAGGCCAGGGTATTGGCCAATGAGAGTTTGGCTTCTGTGTTCCCACCTTTCCTGGCAACAGCCCTTCTGGGTGGTGAGCAATGCAAGTTCCAGGCATGCTTTCTTTATTGCTGGGTTCCGCTGGGTTCCAAGTGTCACTGATCTACAGCCACATCCTCAACAGACCTGTGGCTGATACCCTGCAAATTTCCCTCTGCAAATAGTATCAGGCAGAGAGAGAGATGCATGTCAACAAGCTGGGAAACATGTGTGGCAACCTATGCTTTGCTGGCACTGTCCAACTCTCATGCTGACCAGGAATGTGGGCAAGTTCTCTCCAGCCCAGAACAGGTAAATCAGACACTCCTCAGTCACCCAAATCCCCACAGGATGGCAATGGCATCAGAGGCACTGCCTAGTCCTGGTTTTAGGTAACCATAATCTTCGGTTTGTGTGTGTGTGTGTGTGTGTGTGTGTGTGTGTGTGTGTGTGTGTGGTGGTGGGGGGGGGGTGATGCTTGTGGATTTCTGACCACTGTGGAAAGCCTGAGCCCAGTGGCTCTGGGTTTTCCTAGAACCTCAGCTCTCACTCATTTGTAGCAGTCTTTCCGGGGCAACAGTGCTCTGTCCCGCCAAGGCCCGTGTACCCCTGCGAACCCAGGCCACAGAGGCTGGGAACTCATCTCATCGCATCCCATCGCGCCTCTAAGCCCCCTCAGTGGAGCCCTGGGAAAAGTAGCTCTGCCGGCAACAGGTGCCTGGGCCAGGGTGAGACGTGAGCTCACTCATTTGGGTCTCCGGCTCTGCAGGCGTCGGCAGGAAGTGACACACAAGGGTGGCGATTCAGCCTGGCCCGGGAGAAGGCGGTAGAAAAGGGCAAGGCCGCTCAGAGTACAGGACAGGAAGCCTGGAAAGGAAGCCACCTTGGAATGAGCATTTTGTCATCAGGACCCTGGGGAGCCATTCAGTGTTTTCCCTGATTTGATTGGAAGCAAATCCCCAAAACTAAAATCGACAGAGGACTGGAGTTGAAGAGATGGGAACAACCGTGCCCAGAAGTTGGAGGCTTCCTGGCCCCAGGAGGAGGGAAGTGGACCTAGGATCCAAACAGCAGGCGGGGCTGGCCCTGAGCGCTTGCGCTGGCTGCGGGGCCCGAGGCGCGGTGCCTCGCCGCCCTCGCCGCCAGGGGGCGCCCGCGAGGCTCGCGACCCGCAGCCGGGCTGGGCCGGGGAGGGCCGGGAATGGCCGAGGAATGCGGCCTTTGGCTCGTCCGGGCTGCATTCCGGCCGGCGCAGGAATGTGAACAGGGTGTTCACTGCGCGCCCGGAACGCACAACGTCGCTCTCCTCGCCTGGAGAACGCCGGGCAGCGGCTCGGAGGGCGCCGTGCGTCCCGATGGGGTCGGGGCCCCGAGGGCGTCGGGCCAGGCAGGCTGTGGACTGGGAAAGGAGAAAGCCAGCGCGGCCAGGCTCTGAGGAAGCTGGCCAGTAGCTGGAAGGGGACATGACATTTGCCCTTCTTGGTCGCCAGCCTCAAGGGTGCAAGGGTTCGGTCCCAAGATTTGCATATCTTTGGGGGCATTTCGTGGATTGCAGAGGCTGGGAGAGGAAGAGAGAGAGCGGTTGATCCAATTTGGGATCAGAGCTCTCTGACCAGCCAGCCAGTGACTGACTACACAAGACCATGTATTAAATCCGTTCCGCAAATATTTAGCGCTCCCTGGGTTTAATTCTACCGGCCAGAGGTAAAGTCATCGCTGTCCTCAAGGGACTGACATTCTGATTTTGGCTAAAGTCTCTGAAATGCACTCGTGTATCAGGGAACGCAGAGAATAACTTGAGTGGGGACAGAGATCCAAGAAGGGACCTAGAGGGCCAGAGTGATCTAGAGGAGGAACCCTATGTGTGGTGGCAGGAGAAATGGTCTGGGCAGGCTTGGAGCAGAGGTGGACACCCCAAAGGCCTGCAGAGTTACAGAAAGGCTTGGGCGCCCATGTCAATAGATTCATGTGTTGATTGGTTTATGGAGCCTGTGCTCCGCAGAGCCACAGTGGTGGCTGAAGCTGTGTGGTGAGGACTGGGAGCCCTGTGACACTGAGAGACCATGTCCTGCAGTGCTCGCCTTGTGTACTCCTGGCCAGCTGTTCAGTAAACATTGCCTGGTCTTTCCACACTGTGCGTGGCTTAGGGACTCCTGTTCCCTCTCGAGGGAGCAGTTTCTTCCCTTCCTCCTTGCAGATGAGCCTGGCAGAGGAAGTCTGGCCATAGAATCTTTGGGGTTTTTTGTCCCATCCTACATCTTTGGTTGGGGGTGGTGACATGCAGAGAGACTGTGATTAGAGCCATTGGAAGGGTCGCGGAATACGTCCAGGGCACCGTGAGTGTGGATCTGCACACAGAGTTGACAGGGCCTCTGTGTGTCCCAGGTGTCACTGAGGGATGGAGCAGAAGTGTTTACACCAAGAAATTCCTTGTTGGGCCCCTTCCAGGAATGCATGGGGACCTGAATTCTTGTGTGCAGAGGAAAAGAGCAGGCCTTGGAATGGCCTCCCCAGCATTGTTCCTTTGCAGACACAGGAAGATAGGTTTCCTTCAGCTCTGTGATGCTGACATCTGAATCTGGACCCCTGCCCCAGCATTAGCAGTCAGGTGGGGGAGGGAGGCAGAGCACCCGGTGCTCATGGAAAATAAACACCCACCTCTGCTCGCCTGACTTAGTTCATGTTCTTAGCATTTCCTCTCTTGGAATCTGGGTTTGTTATTTTAACATTCCACGTGTTGGTTGAGGCTGGGAAAATCCCACTGCCATTGCTGTGGGGAGGCAGACACTGGGACGCACTGGGATGCAGAGTCTGGGCACCCAGGAGAAGTGGCCTGGCTAGTAGGCCAGAGCCCAGTCTCCAGAGGGCTCCTGACTCAGCCGTGTGGGGAGGTCTCGGGCTGGCCGTGCATGCCTCTGAGGGAACCTGCACCAGCCCCATGTGGGGACGTGGCAGCGTTTTGGTTCCAGCTGTCTGGGCCAGCTCCAGGCCAGAGTAGTAGTGATTACTCCACTGAGAAATGGCGGAGACATCCCAAGCTGATCTAGGGGGGACTCCTGGAAGTACATCTGGGACTGTACCACATACACCCCAACTCCTCAGGCTGCTACGCACACAGTGTGCTGCTTCCCTTTCCACTGTGGCGTCCCCTTCTCTCCTGACCCTCTCTGCCTCTTCAGAGATTCATACAGACACTTGGCCATAAAACCATCAATGTAGTATTTCCAGGGGCTGGGGATTTAGCTCAGCGGCATAAGCACCTGCCTTGGAAGCAGGCAGTCGTGAGTTCGATCCCTGGTACCGATAAAAAGGAAAAAGACAAAAAAAAAAAAAAATGTAGTATTTCCTTCCCTCACCCATTCATTCATTGATTCTCCCAACCAACAAATATTTAAGGAGTGCCTACCAAGTACCCCGGATGGTGCTGGGTGCTGAAGATACAAACATAAGTAAACTGGAAAGATTGGAAACAATGTAGAGTTCCTAGAGGTTAGTGGCATCCAGCCTGGAATACATGAGTGTTACAGGGCTGGGGAGGGGAAACGGGGGAAGTGGAAGCACCCAAAAGCTCCATCCTCAAGATGGGTTATATTTTAACATGGCACACTTTAAAATGAAAAGTAGTCCATGGCCAGAAAATTTTAATGTAGACAGGACCATCACTACTTGTTATCTGATTTAGTTTATGCTCTTAGCTTGTCCGAAAGTCATATGTGTGTTCATGACGATTTTAACTGGGATAATACAAATATTATTCTTAAAGATGTGTGAAAAAATAAAAAAGAGCATTGTAGCAGAACCTACTGATCTGCTAAATCATGGATGTTCAGACCTGAGCCTGAAGGATGTCCCCAAATCAGTGCCTGCTTGGCATGGAGACAGGGGCAGGGCCAGCCCTGCCTTCCTCACTTAGTCCAGGAGAGGGCTGATGCTGAGGGGGTTGAGGGACCCGTTTGGGATGCAGTAACCCTCAAATGCAGGCCTGTCCTGTCGCCAGGATCCAGTTTCTCCACAAGTCAGCATGCTGGGTCCCTCACTGGCACCTGAAGCAGAGCCCTCTGTCTCTCCCCTCCCACGGCCCTCCAGGAGAGCAGAACTGGAGGGGTGATATGCCTGGCCCCTCTCCGGGCCCTCAGCGAGTGACAGGTAGGCTTGTGAGTGACTGCAAGGGAGACACTGACTCTGGTTGGGAAGCATTTCCAATGTTGTGTTTTTCTGTCTAGCATGGACACGCCCCTTGGACTGGCTGAATCATAAGTAATTCTCTGAAACCCCTATCTGCCTGGAAATGCTGGCTACTCTTTCCCACGGTTCGGAAGCCATCAGCTGTGCCTACCAGCAGGCCCAGCTACCCACACCAGCCACAGGCCTCTTGCCATTCCCTGGGAGGACACTGAGGAGAAAGGAGCTGGAAGCTGCCCTAAGCCTTTGACGGCTTATGCCACAGAGCTGAGGGCCTTTTGAGTGTTCCTCTGTAGCTTCCTATGCCTTCCGTATCCAGCAGTGTGCCTGGTCCCCAGGATCCAGCTGGCCCTTAGCAGTGTATGGTCTCAGCTTCCCTGTTAAATGCCAAGTAGCCAGTTTGTTCTTGGGTGTAAATGTGGACATGAAGATTTCATTTCTCAAAGATGCCTGTGGCAATATTGCAGCTAAGTATTGGCTGTGTAATTAAGTTATGCTAATGACATATGCAAGGGATTATTATGTGGAAACTTTGGGAAAGGTGCCTTCAAAGGAAGATGGAGTACTTTTCCTCCCGCTGACTGCAACGTAGATACGATGGCTAGAGTTCTGGCAGCTTTCTTGGACCATGAAGAAAGCCTTCGCAAATATCAGAAACTCGAAAGTTACAAAGGAAAGGGTAAAATATAGTTGACTAAATTAAAATTTTAACATTCTCATAACAAAAAAATAGCAAAGATGGTAGATAACCAGATATGGAAATTGTATTTATGAATCAGAGGACCAAGGGTATGAAAGGGTTCTTCCCCTCCTTATTTACAAAAGTTTGTTTCCATTTCTTTCTGTTCTTTTTCCTTTTCAGTTCCTCCTTCCCAACCTCTAGTTCTCCTCGTTTGAAAATTTTCTTCCCATTTCACAATATCTACTATTTATATTTTCAGTTTCTCCTCTAGGGAAATCATGTGATATTTGAACGTGTGTGTCTGATTTAATTCACTTAAGAGTATGGCCTCAAGGTGCTTTCATTTACCTGGGAGTGCTTTTTACCTCAAGTTTATCCTTCTGCACGGCAGAAGGAAACTCTCATCTTCTTTATCCATGCATTGGCTGTTAGGCATTTGGACCATTTCCAAGATTTTAGCTATTATAAACTGTGCTGCTATAAACATGGGTGCACATATGTCACTGTGCTATAATGCTTTTAAGTCTTTTTAGGAAGATATAAATAAGGGAAATAATTGGATTGAATGAAACCTCTAGTTTTAGTTTTTTGCATATAGATATCTGATGATTCTAGCTTTTTTTTTTTTTTGTACCGAAAATCAAACTGAGGACCTCACATTTACCAAGCAGACTTTGCCACTGAGCTATATCCCTGATCCTCATTTTAGTTTTTTGAGGACTCTCCACAATGGTTTCCATAGTGGTTGTACTCCCACTCCCTGTGGGGCCCTCCAGGGGCTCCTTTCTCTCCTCAGCCCTGCTAGCATTTGTTGTTGGGTGGGTTGGGCAGGGGTAGGGATAGCTGTGGCTCTTCTTATTTCCCAGCCCTTGCACCAGAAAGGGGCTAGCATTTGCCTCTCCCACAGTGGCCTGCGCATGGTGCCGATTCCCAGGGAGGGCTTTCCTCTCTTCTCCGATAATCTTCGAATGGTGCTGACTCACAGGAAAAGGAAATATTTAGATCTTTGATCTACTTTTACTTTAGTTTAGTACATAACGAGGGAGGTTGGTCTAGTCTTAAGTCTTCAGCATGTGGAGAGTTAGTGTTTCCAGCACCATTTATTAAAGAGGCTGTCTTTTTCCAGTGAATGCACTTGGCGATAAAGCTCCCTAAAATTCCAAATTCCTCAATTCAATTGCCTATCCAGTACCTAAAAAATGTTTCAGTTTTACCATGTTTGAAAAGTGAATTCCTAGCCCAGTGTGATGGGTGTGCCTATAATCTTCATTATTCAGGAAGCTGAGGCAGGATGGTTTTGAATTTAATATCAGCTTGGGCAACATAGCAAGATCATGTGGGAAGACAGGAAGGGAGGGGGGAAAGAGAGAGAGAGAGAGCAGGAGAGAGCGCTTGTTCCCGAGTTTGTCCCCCCACTGCTGAAATCTACATCCTCCCCACTCTGATTGCTGTTTCCCCACGGTTCTCTTTCTGCTGGCCTTTAGATCTTGGCCTCATGTCAGGCATCTGGGCTCTCCCTTCCGCCTGTCTTGCCCGTTTATTGCTCTGGGAACTTGCTGGGCAGTTAGTACCTGTCCTTTGGCTCTGATGAGATCTGATGCCCTCACCCCGATGCAGCCTAGGGACAGCTTTCACCCCTTCTGGGAAAGGTATGCAGAAGGAAGTTGATAGAAGATCTGGCTCCTCAGTGGGCTCATGGGTGCTCCCCCCTGAGTCACCCTCATTATCTCCACTTTTCTGGGGAGGAGGCCTTGCCACCCTGCTGCAGGCAGCACAATGACTCAGACATGAGGTTCCCATTCCGCCTGCCCCCACACTCCAGCCCTGTTTCCCAGGACCACGTTCCCAGGTAGCCTGCTGTGCCCAGGCTAGTGAAGGGGTGCTCAGGCTTTGGAAAGGCCCAGCAGCCAACAAGCACTTAAATGGTATTCGTTTCTTTTTAATAAGTGAAATATCCACCTCGTCTTTAAATACTTGGGTTGAGATACAGTGCCAGTTCTCCTCCTTGACCCCTTTGTTCGAGGCACGCAGCTCTCTTTCACTGGAGACAGCTGGTGCTAATCTTTGCATGTGCTTCAAGAGGTGTCTGGCAAAAAGAAAAACAATTTCATTTGTTTGTTTTCTACAATCTCTTATCTGGTCCCTTAAGGGGCAGGTGTATTTTGGAATTTGGACTTCACGGAGGATAGAAAAGTCATGTGTGTTGTTCATTCCACACTACTTGCAAAGTCTGGAATAAAATGGGCTAATTTGGAGGGGTGCTAGGAATCGAATTTAGGACATTGGTCTTGCCAGGCTGGTGTTTATGCCTCTGAGCTATATCCCCAGACTCCAATATGCTATTATTTCTGCCCTAAGTTGTATAAATAAAGCTATAATAAACCCTGAGGGTTTTAATTTTTGTTTTTTCTGAGACAGGGTCTTACTGTGTAGTTTAGGCTGGCCTTGAGCTCACTATGTAGCCCAGGCTGGCCTCAAACTCATAGGGATCCTGTTTCCCCATCCTCCCAAGGCCTGGGATCACAGGCGTGCATCATGGCTGTTGTCAGCTGAGGTTTTGCTACCAAATTTTTATTGGTTCTTTTTACTTTTTTTGAAGGAAATTTCTGTTTTTCAGAAATTTTTTTTATCATTCTTGTAGATAGGGAATGTAGACCACATTTTTACTACTCTCCTGATATACACGCTTATGCAACATTTTGTGCAAATTGAATCAGTACTACAGATTCTTTGTTATTTCTTTTGCATCCTCAGAGTATATGCTGCATGTGTAGCAATAACTAATTTAGCCTGTGTTTGGCCATTTATTTAGACTGTCTCTAGTCTTCTCAGTTGCAGTGATGCTGCAGTAAATAACACTGTACACTCTTAGCCTATGTGCAAGAATATCTGTAGAAATTCCTACTTGTAGAATTTCTGGGTTAGTTAATAATAATGATAGTTAACATTTGCATGGTATTTACTAAGTGCTGGGAACTGCTGTAAATAGTTAATTAATGTGTTTTAATCCTTATAGTAATCTCTGGGGCCAGGAATGATTATCATCCCATTTTGCAGATGAAAAAAACAAAGGAGGAGAGGTTAAATGACTTGCAGAGTTGCAATTCAAACCAAACGAGTCTGTGCTCTGAGCCATTGCATTCTTTCATCTTTAGAAGGTCCTAGGAATTTGTAGCTTAAAGAAATGTGGTCAAATTGCCCTCTGCACAGCTTTACTGATTCACGTCCTGTCAACAGCCTAAGAGCATGCTTGCTGCCCATCACTGCTGAAGGGAATCAAACTTTTTGATCTTTGCCAATCTGTACCTTGGTGCAGATTTAACTTGACTTTCTTTTTCTACAAGCCAGGTTGAGTATCTTTTTTATTAAGGGTCATTTGTACTTCCTTTTTTACAAACCAAACTGGTATTCTTCAGTCATTCTTCTGCTTGGTTTTGTCTGTGGCTCGTATTGAGCTGTTTGTGTCTTAGGAAGATTAACCCTTGATGATTCATGTGCAGATCTTCGCTTCGTGTACAGCCATTTAGATTTTGGCATGGCTCCTGCTGGGTTTTAGGCAGAGCATGATGGAGAGACAGACAAGGGGAAAAGCTATCAGTGCTGGGAAGGGGAGGGAGAGAGAGGATAGAACAGATGCCTGGGGAGGCACCCTCTGTCTAGTGAAGTGGAAGGAAAGGAAGCTGATGGAAGCTTGAAGTGGGTCCCTTATGGGGACAGTCATAAGGCTCAGCACACCACGTGTGGCCGACAGGGACTGCAGTCCAGGAGGAGGGATGCTACCACAGACCTGAAGACGCATCGCCAGATCCATTGCTCTAACATGCATCCCACAGAAGGATCCCCCTGAGAAAAGATCAGCATTGTGAGGCTGTGGTCAGCTGGGAACCTCCAGCTGTCGGTGCCTCCAAGTTCCACTTGGCTTCTGGACCAAGTTTATTCTCTTCTGGGGGTGGTCCTGGCCAGTGACTAAGCAAGATGGTGGGACAAAGGCTCAGCCATCTCCACATTTTCAGGCAACACAGGAGCCCCCTAATAGATTTCTGAGTTCCCAAAGAACGGCAAAGACCCTCAAGTCAACAGGGTCCAAAGACTCCAATCTTGCTTTCAATTCAAGGTGTTACTCTTCTCTTCCATTCAAGGTGTTTACACTCCCCCTCCCCTGGCATCACGCGTTTCTAACTGCATCTCAGTATCAGCTTCCTGGAGAACCCAAGAAACTGTCTCAAAAGCCTTTGATAAAAAATATTTCATGTTATCTAAGTCTCCCCCCACTGCCACTCTCCTAGTGTATGTGAGGCCCTGAGCTCAATCCCTAGCACACTACCAAAAATTTTTTTTTCTTTTGTATATTCTCTAGTTGGTGATGCCTATAAATATTCTTTTCCTTAGACATAAAGTGAGAACGTTGACCTGTGTGCAGAGGCACCTGAGGGAGGTCCTCTGGATGATGACGATAATTCTGAACTCCGGTCAGAGGTTTAGCATGGAGCTGGAGTAATTGGCCAGGCAGGCCAGGGGCCTCTTAGAAATACGTCTTGGGCAAGGTTGTAAAAGCACCTTCCACAGTGGCCCCCCTGCCCACCAGGCACAGGGCTGTAATGTGTCTCCTTTGGCTGCCAGAAGTGGACTTGATGGCAGCAGCCCTGGTCTCCCAGCCTTGCCTCCCAGCTTCTGCTGTAGCGCCCTCACTGGTCTCCTGCCATTTTCAGTCTCTTTCCAAGTGCGCCCCTCTTTTCCTCCCTACAGTCTACACACAGGACCGTGTATCTGAGAACCAGGGGGCCTTGCGTCCTTCTGTCCCACTCTACCTAGTCTCTTTGCCCAGGAAACCCCGTTCCTCTCAGCCGTCAGAGCCTAGCTGATAGAGCAAGTTTTTTGGAAGAGGGAAGCAAGTAGATATAAATACATGTGTTCAGTGCACTATACTCGAGATTACTCAAGGGATGGCAGCCAAAGTCTGAAGTGCTTTTAATAGGAAACACCCTTCATCCCGCTACCTTGTGGAACCACCATGTCTTTGAAGGTGTTCAAGATACTGGTCCACCTGAGGGTTGAGCTAAGGGCTCACATACATATTTCCAGGAGACAGCCTAAGAAGCATTCCTGCCAGGACACTGCTAAACCCATTCCTGCCATGCATCCACGACCAAGGTCACTGATCACCAATAAAACCACTCCTTTGTAGCAGACCTTATTCTAATTGTTTCATCAGGACTGCTTAAAGTGTTAAAATGTGCTAAGATGAAAGCCAGTCAGAAAGCACTGAGCTTTTAATGTATGGTGGTGGGAGTGAGGCAGGTCAGCAAGTTAAAAGAAAACATAAGGATTCAGGTATAGGAGACACACCTGTAGTTCCAGCACTCTGGGAGTCTGAGGCAGGAAGACAGCAAGTTTAAGGCAGGCTCTCTCTTTCCATCTCTCTCTGTCTTTCTCTCTCCCTCTCTCATACATCTATCCCATCTTCCAGAAAAGAAAGAGGCAGAGAAGAGACAGAAAGAGCAGGTTGGTCAACATGACAGGCAAACACCTGTCAGCTGATGGCTGTGTGTGGAGAGCAGCACAGTTTCTGAGTGACTGGACAGCTTGGAGGAAAGTGTTTGCTGTGGCCAGGCAGCCACCGTGGGCTGCCTCCAGCAGGAGAGGTTGAGGGTTCTGAAGGATGGCAGAGATTTGGAGACACTCTGAAAAAATGAGGGGTGCTCCAGAGAGAAGGAGCCACCTGGAAGAAGCCCTGCTCATTTCATTTGATGAGCCTAGGATGGATCAGATTATTTCTTCAAAGCACTGTTTCTCAAGCCTGGTGGAAAATTGTAATTACTCAAGAAGTTTAAAAACTACAGATCCCTGGGTCCCCCATCCAAAGAACAAATTAGTCCGGCGTACAGCATGGACACCAGGATTCCAAAGTTCTCCCACTGATAGCTGACCTGGGGTGATATCCGCCCAGATCTGAGAACTTCTGCATTACAGGAAACGGGCAGCAAAGGTGCTTTCCCTGAATCAGCCCTTTGGTTCATTCTCTTTTTTCTGGGCCTGGGAGAGGCCTTGAACTCTCCTAATCCCACTCGCCCACCTGCCTCGGCTGCCCAGGATTCCTTCCCAGCCTGATCACGGGCAGGGTCAGCTCCAAGCTGCCTCTCCTCCCCGCTGTCAGTGCCTCTCTTCTGGTGCCTTCCTGGGGTTCTGAAGGCGCAGTGGGCAGGGCCCTGTGGCCTACTGTGGCCATCTCCAGAGGGCCTTGAACGAGCATCCCAGGAGGACAGCTACACACACACACCAGCTGGACAGGAGCCCCAAGCGCTGGCCATAGAGGCGGTGGTGGAAAGGGATTTTTCTCCCCTAGCATTTCCTGGTATTGTGTAAATTCCAATAGGCCCTTTGTGGCTGTCTGTGCAGAGTGGTCTCAGGAATGCAATTCCTCATTTCAGGGAATTCTAATAGGAGTGGCTTTTGGCTATCAGCCAGTGTGACCAAAGGCAACTGTGCACCGTCAAGGTAGAGCCCCCTCTCTGTCTGGCAGGGCATGAATGAAGCTGCGGAGAAGGCTGACGTAAAGATTTTTTGACAGAGCTTGCTGAAGCCAGGTTACTAGGGAGGCAGTCGATAAAATGGTTTGGCTTTGGGCTCTGGGATATGTACTCAGAAGTAACTCCGCTGATTTTGATTTAAAATGACACATACTCTACTGGATGAAAAACAAAGCAGAAGTGACCGAAGTCCCGCTGCTTGAGAAAGCCACTCTCATTGTTCCTTCTGGAGCAGCTGCAGAGGTGTTTCTCCTGGCACTGGGACACCTGCTTCTCTGGGCGCAGCCCTGGGTGACATGACCTTGGGACTCTAAGGCCCGGGCTTGCATAAACAGTGTGGTGACTCTTCCAAAGAGCCCCTCCAGAGATTCTCTGGCTTCTCCGCCCTGCCTGCTTGGAAAGAACATACACCGTGACCCTCCCAGAAGCCGTCCAAAGAGAGAAAATGCCTAGGCCCTGGCTCATCTTCCTCCGTCCTCAGAGGCCTCCGAGCAGTCCACTCTCTGTTGCTCCACAGTCCTCCAACTATGAAGGGAATGTGAACCATTTCCCATGGGGCTGGCAACCGTGAAGCAATTCCCGGCCCAACCTCCCCAAATATCAGCTTTGCAAACACACAGAGCAGAGAAGCATCCTGAAAATGTGATATTCAGCCAGTCACCTTAGGCAGTTAAGCCTGCCTACCAGGAGTGCTTGTGCTTTCACGGTTCAACTTGGGGGTCTGGGGTGGGATGTGAGGAAACAGAACTCTCCGGAAGAGGCTTCTCAAGGGAATGAGGACTGAGCGGTGCCCAGAACCTTTTGTAGGGCTCTGGCTCCCAGCCCAGTGCTGGAATTTCAATGGCCAGCCCTGAGGTCATGGGTGTACCCTTTGTCCTGAGATGTCAGGACCTAGTGCGGCCTTCAGCAGCAGCAAGAATCCCTTCAAACCAGCCTTTGACCACCTCTGCTTTTGTGCTTGACTGGTTAGGGGCAGTGGCAAGGGGAGTCCATGCCAGGTCTGGCAGAGGGCGGGATCCGGAAGGCAGAGGGAAGAACTTTCCGAGCAGCTCTAGCAGCTCTCGAGGGACTCTCAAGTTATATGAAAGCAGGCCCAGTCAGGTCCTAATGACCAACGTTACCTCCCAGACCTGGGGAAGCTGGGAGCCCTGGCAAGGAGCCTGTCTGAGAGAAGATGAGGCATGGGGAGGATTTCTAATCCTGAGACACTGAACCACCTAAATGTTTGGTGATGGGTGAGTGAGTCATGACACGTCCACAAGGTAGAATATCATGTCTGAGGGACTATTATAAAGATTATTTAGCAACATTACAAATGTTTATGATACCACACTGAGTGAAGAAAAAAAAGATACATTTTTTTTTTTTGACATCTGAATGAGACAAGACCAGAAAGTGATTTTTAGAAATAACAGTTGGCCTCGTGTGGTGGTGTGGGCCTATGATCCCAGCACTCCATAAGGTTGAGGCAGGAGGATCACAGATTCAAGCCCAGACTGGCCAATGGAATGATTTAGTGAGATTCTATCTCAAAAAAAAATTTTTTTAAAAGACTGATAAAACTCTGGATTTAATTCCCCGTGCTCACTCCATAAAAAGTTGGGCTGGACAGGTCAAAGGAGATCACCAGAGCTAAGATAGGGACCTGTAGAATAGATCTGCAGATTTGCTGACTGCCATTTTGGCGAAAGAATTTTCAGGACTATCAGTAAGAGGCCCAGGATGGTTTTGCTAGGCATACGTGCTCAAAGAAATAGAATGTAGGTCTGAGAGGGAAAGAGAGAGAGAGAGAGAGAGAGAGAGAGAGAGAGAGAGAGAGAGAGAGAGAGAGAGATGCCTTATTTCCTAGATCTGGGAACATTTATGCTTCTCTTAAAGGGTTGGAATCCCAGGAAAAGGTGACACCCCCCCACACACAAGTGTGCTAACCTATATTATAGGTATGAGCCCAGGTTTTTAAAGATGAATAATTTAAACATTCTTTAGATTCTCTCAACTTGTTCCTTTATCTTATGATCAGGTTTCTGCTCTTTACTTTCTCAACTGAGGCAACGTATAGACTTTCAGTATTCCTGAGGAATTTTGGAAAGAAAGGAACCTAAATTTAACCAAGGGAATGCTGATAGAAATCGCCTTGGATAGCTTTGACTAGATCCCACAATTCTCTTAAAAGGACATTTTAGTCATGATTTCCTTGTCTGCTCTCTATTCGTCTTTTATTTCTTCCATTCTACTTGGCAACCCCGCCTGCATCTGATCTTTTAGTCTTAATCCAAAGGGCTGAGGGTCGGCCTTCTTCTAACACTGCTGGGTGCGGAGGGGCACTGAATTTGCTTAGGCAAGGGTCAAAAGTCTCACTGTGACTGATCCAAAGCAGGCAAAGGAAGATGCCTCAAGTTGTTTGATGAACTATCACATTTTAATAGTCTAGAAAAAAGAACACGAACATTAGCAAATCAATGCTTATGCCTCATTTTACAATGTTCATTTTATAATAAGCAGGAATTAGATATTAAAAATAGAATATTGATGAACAGTGACTCCCAAAACTGGTAGAAATTAGTAAGATTTGGCATAAACTACTATTAAAGTTAATATTAACCTGTATTTATTTTGAGGTATTTACCCAAATATAACAGGTAGAGTTGAAAAGCATGAAAACTCTTTCCTGCTTGTTAACGGAATTGAATTTTTTAATTACAACAATGGTGGAACAAACACACTTAAATAAAGATATCTGTGTTTTTGTGATCAGTGGGTCATTAATTTTTTTTAACATAGGGTTTTGTTTTGTACACACTAAGATTTTTTGCAATGACCGGCTCTAGGTAACACCCTAAAGTCTAAAGTAAAGAACAGAAAGTTACTTTATCCCACAACATAGCCAAGCTTAGTAGCCTATTGCATAGGACACCTATGTAAGAAGGTAACTCTTTACCCGAGAGGCACTTAAAAGTACGTTAAAATAACATCATGGGAATGTAATAAGAGAGAATGTATACATGCATTCTTGGAATAGTTAATGGAACTGAGAATCAAAACTTTTTATGGCTATGAATTATAAATGTAGCTAAAGACTGCCAGGGCTGGCTGGTGCAGTGTGTGGAGTCCTTTTTTTGTATCTAGCCTAGCTTTTGTACTTAATATTATAATTTCTGTATCTGTCTATCTTGGTCTCTCTGTTTCTTTGTCTTTCTGTCTATCTCTGTCTCTGTCTCTATCTGTAACTCTATTCATATTTCTGAGTGTTTAAAAACATGTCAATGTAAGACTTGTATTAATCAAAACTAGTTTATCTCTATATAGAGAGGTCAAGGTCAGTGATTATTTCTGGGGTCATATGTGGAGTTCCTTAGTACCTATGGTTTTCCCCATTAGCAATTTCACCTGCCAGGAGGGTCATAGTGATAGCTGGCCATTTAACCTCCCTAGGAAGCCTGGGGGAAATTTCCCTTTTTGCAAAATGTATACTAGTTTGATTCCTGTCCTCTGGAGTCCAATAATCCCCCTGATCAGGAGGTTGATTAACTCGATTGTCCTGAGTTGCAGGGCCATTTCAGAGGTGGCCCCTCACCCTCTCGATCCTGGCTGAGCTTGGCATGCAAGGGCCAAAATACAGGCTGTCCTTTTATTTTATTTTATTTTATTTTGTCTTTTTCTTTTTTATCGGTGCCAGGGAGCGAATTCACGGCTGCCTGCTTGCAAGGCAGGCGTTTATGCTGCTGAGCTAAATCCCCAGCCTGAGCTGTCCTTTTAGCCCAATTGTTTTCCTTAACATTGGTCTCCAAGCCTTGCATATTGAGCATGTGGAAAATAAATTCCATCAGTATGTTAAGATGCTGGGCCATCACCTACAGTACAGGTAAAGGGTGACGCAGAGTCCTGCTACAAATCCTGACCATGACTAGTGAAGGAGCTAGCTTCTCTCTGGTCATACTTTATATTTCAAAGTGCCCAATATTCGTTTATTTTTTACTTTTTATTTCTTTCCCCAATATTCAGAAAAGACTGTAATAGTTAAGGTTATAAGAGGGAGCAGTAGGTTTTAGTTTTAACTATTATTTTATCTGCGCTGTAGGTGATAGCCTGTCATCTTAACATGCTGCCAAGTTGTCCTTTAGAGGTCCTATTCCTACAGAATGGCAATGGATAACAATGATAGGGTTATATAAGCAAAAATAGAAATAATGAGAGCAGACAGTATTTTATGATAACAGTTGTGATATCATTAATACAATTATGATGTCATTATTATAACAGAACCATTAGGCTCCTTTTATTGTCTCTAAAATACATTTAAACTCCTATTTTAGTTTAGTTAATATCCTTATCCAATTAAATATATTTAATGGTACAAATTCTCATCTAAATTTGCCTTTTTTGAATGCAAGTGCCTGAGCAGAATGTACTTGCTTATAGGTATTCTTTAGACAAAGCTAACATTCAATCTTTAATGTTTAGAATGACATTGTCTGGACTGCTTTTCTCCTTTTTGAGACAGGGTCTTGCTTTGTAGTTCAGTCTTGCCTTGGCCTGGATAGCCCAGGATGGCCTTGAACTCACATTCTCTTGCCTCAGACTCTAAGTCCTGGGATTATGAGCACAAGCCACCTTGCCCAGCTTGCATATTGCTTATGCACATCTAACTATCATAACACAATTATGTAACAGTCACATTAAACATAAGCTTGAAGAAAACCACAAACAATTTTGCCACCGATATGACAAGGTGTCTCCTAAATTTTACATTGTAGAGAGTTTGTACACTGGGAAAATGGAAAAGCATTTAATATACCAAGCAATAACTAGCATCACAGCTATCTAGAAGTCTTTCACGGATACTTAGTTTTTACTCTTAAGGTGAAAGTTAGATTCTTTTTAACAGATATACACGGTGGCACTACACTAAGGAGAATTTAAAACTACTTTTACACATTCTGTTAGTTTAGGAAACAGCATTAATGACCATTGAATAGGCTCCCTATTCACCGTGCTAATGTGTCTGACTTGTGTCATAACAAAATATTCATTTAGTGAAAGCCAGTAGATGCAGATCAAGTTTTAAATCGCAATGTCAAATTTAAAGAGATGTCAGGGGGCTGGGGATTTAGCTCAGCAGCATAGGCACCTGCCTTGCAGGCGGTCGTTAGTTCAATCCCCGGTCATTAGTTCAATCCCCGGTACCAATAAAAATGAAAAAGACAAAAAAAAAAAAAAAAAAAAAAAGAGATGTCGGAAAATTATAGTCACTTTGTAGGGGTAAGGGCCAGACGTAATGCATAATGTATTAAAGAGAACATATATTAATGACTTGATTTGCATTATGCTTACATAGTCTTAACTATAATTTTTTATAATTTTAAAACACCAGCTGAAGCTCAGACTTACAGCATATTCTGTCTTTAGATATATATATACATCTATAATCTCATTTATGTGGCATGTTATAACTTAAATTCAAAGTTGTTCATTTAACCAGTTATAAACTGATTATTGAAGACATTTTGTGAACATTTAAACTTTAATTCTTAAAGGCCATTTTTTAAGTACTCCAAAGCCAAACCCAAAACACAAGAAATTAGCTTGAAGAAACATGAAACCTTTGTTTCTTTACTTTATACAAATGAACCAACAGCATTTTAATGTCTTGTGAAATCTTGTTTCAGACATAGAACACTTTTTAATCTTTTAATTGTGGCCAACTTAATTGCATACCATAGTAATAAATTTTAAATAACTCTGTTGGGGTGTGGCCCAGTAAGACAGGGAGAAGCCGGGGAGGTCACTTCCCAGTGGACAAAGCTGAGTCAAACAGCTCGGCATTGCCCTTTCAGTCACAGGGAGCAGCTTGGTTTGGGAGCTGCCCAGGCCCCCAGTGCGCTCCACTTTTGGGAAAAAGTTTTTTCAAATATTATTTTAATATAGAATTATTGTTAGAAACTCAATTTTTAGTAAACTTAGAAATGTAGTTTTGAATTTTTATATGTATTAATAATTCATAAAAACATTTAATAGGCCAAAATATATTTTTAAAAACTTTAAGAGGGCAATATATGAATTTCTGCTTAGCAACTGATGACCCAGATGTTGTGAACATTTATAAACATTAGTCCTATATATTTATTTATTTTAGTCCTATATATTTATTTATTTTAACAATTACTTTAAATTGCTCATGAGAACCAAAGCATAGTACAGTTAGCATTCTTTTTTTTTTTTTTTTTTTGTCTTTTTTCGTTTTTATCGGTACCAGGGATTGAACTCATGACTGCCTGCTTGCAAGGCAGGCGCTTATGCCGCTGAGCTAAATCCCCAGCCCTATATATTCTATATCTTAGGGATTTAGCTCAGCGGCATAAGCGCCGGCTTTGCAAGCAGGCAGTCGTGAGTTCGATCCCTGGTACTGATAAAAAACGAAAAAGACAAAAAAAAAAAAAAAAAAAAAGATATAGAATATATAATCCTAAAATGTATAGATATAATCTTAAAATATATAAGATATGCAATCCAAATATGCTATATATAATTTTTAATCAAGGAAAACTATTTTAATTTATTGTATATAAAAACAATGGACATTACATTTATAAAACTGATCTTTAAGTTAAATATTACCCTAGTTGGCTAACAACCTGAGTAAAGCTATGTTACCAGCTACAGATATCTTTGCTCTTACCTTACCGCCCAATTTAAATTATTTCACCAGTATGCCATACAAATAAAAAGCATTTGGGCCAATATCACAAGTATCCATTTATCTATAAGCAAATTTACACAGAACTTTTGCAGGATGACTTATATCTTAATGTTAACATAGGTATTAACCTAAATCATGTACCCTTTATATCACCAAAGTTTATGTGGAAATTTTATATGACACTTGAGCCTTACAGTTTTTTGTCTCATTTTGTTTTGTTTTACTTTCTAATATTTATGTGAATTTGATAATCCTTGAGTATGTACTGTATATAACCAGTTTTTGTTTATATGCTTATTTGTTCTACGGAAGGCCCTAAGAGTCAGAAGTCTGAAAGGGCAAAAATAAAAATTGAAATTGATATGAATTCAAAAAGTATTTTTAGGTAATCCCAGCACTTGGGAGGCTGAGGCAGGAGGATTGCTGCGAGTTCGAGGCCAATCTGAAATGTATAGTGAAACTCTCTGCTTCAAAAAGACAAGAAAACAAAACAACAACAACAAAAACATATTTTTAAAATGAAGCATCCTGGTACTGATAAAAACGAAAAAGACAAAAAAAAAATGAAGCATCCACAGGTTTACACAATTATTAAAAACAACTTAACTGGCAGACAGACAAGAAAATGTACATAACACATAAAACAATTATGTTAAATCTGAGTGTGCTTTTAGATATTATCAGCCAGGTTGAATTGTAAAAATTCTTTTCTTAGTTTTAGGTTTGTGTTTTTTTTATACTCTCAGCTACTCTGAGTAACTTTTTACTCTTAGTTAACTCTGTAGACTTATAGTCAATAAGAGTCAGAAAGAGGAAGAGAGAAGGATTGTGAGATTCTTCTTCCCTTCCCCTCCTGATTGCAAACCTGAGTTTGAGCACTTGGCTCTTTGCCCTTTAACTTACCTTAGGAGGAAAATCAAACTTGTAGAATCCTCCATCTTAAAACATGGCCCCAAGTTTGTAAAATACAACCTAAAAGTGACATTTTGGGGACAAACATTGAGTCACCCATAACTATTTAAGATGCAACCCACACATTTAAGATCTTCCTTGTGTACTTTTGGAAAGAGGTACAGAGAAGGGGAAAACAGAGAGAGAGAGAGAGAGAGAGAGAGAGAGAGAGAGAGAGATTGAGAGAGAGAGAGAGAGAGAGAGAGAGAGAGAGAGAGAGAGAGAGAACAGAATTCCAGGGTCAGGGGCTGGGGATTTAGCTCAGCGGCATAAGCGCCTGCCTTGCAAGCAGGCAGTCGTGAGTTCGATCCTCCGTACCGATAAAAAAGAAAAAAAAAAAAAAAAAAAAAAGAAAAAGACAAAAAAAAAAAAAAAAAAAGGGCTCTATAATTCCAGGGTCAGATTTCCTGAACGGAAGCTGAAGCTGCCTGTGAGTGACAGCTCTGTCCTGTCTTCTGTCCTGACCACTCTAGGCATTCCTGCTGGTCACGGAGAAATCAAGAGCTCACGTGCAAGACAAGCATTCTTGTTCCTGGCAGATCAGAAAGGCAGGGGAAAAATAGAAAAGAAAAAATGAAGTTACTCACAACACTTCCGCTTTACTCAAAAATTGTTACCTCTAGAGGCCTGCAACACATGCAAAGAACTCACAGAGGCCTTTAAAAGCTGGAGATTCCACTTAGCAACTGTAAATCACGTATCAATTTAGATAGGGAGAAAAACCTGAGGTGAAAATTACCTTAAGAGCACCAAAACCAAATAAAATAGAGAGAGAGTAGAAGCTAGCATTAGAGAAGTGATCCAAGGAGGTCCCAGAAAAATACCATTAGGCAGAGGTAGATGGGCAGTCCTCAGAACCAGGGAGGTCCTGACCAAAAGCGGCAAAGGGCTCGAGTGGAGTCTGTGCCACCAGTGATGGCGAACCTGGGAGCGCTTTCAGTGATACGGACAGCCTGCTGCAACATGCGTGCCACAGGTTCGCCACACTGCTGTACTCACAGAGTCTGTGTGACAATGACCTGGCCCTCTTTCCTTTCCTTTCCTTTCCTTTCCTTTCCTTTCCTTTCCTTTCCTTTCCTTTCCTTTCCTTTCCTTTCCAACAAATAAAAATTGTTTATGTTTATGAAGTGTACACAATATTTAGAAATATATATATGCACATTGCAACTAAACTGAGTGAATAGGGATTTACTCACAAACTTAGTCATTATTTTGTGGTTAGAACACTTAAAATCTCTCTGAGAGATTTTTATGTAGTGTGATATGTAACACCTAGTGATTAACCCTAGTCACAGGGTTGTACAGCAGGTCCCTTGGACTTATTCCTCCCAGCTGACTTCCATGTCCTTTGGCCAGCATTTTCCCAAGCTCCCCCCACCATCTGGTGCCTTTCTCACTATTAGGATTCTGGGTCCCCAAGCCTGAGTCCACAACACTGGTCAGGGAAAAGTGATTTCCAAGATTAAAAGGACCTGTGTTTTTCCAGAGGATAGCATTTCTGCGTGTATTAGATAAATATGAAGCAAAAGCTTTGCGGGTACAGCAGAAGTGACATGGAGCTTAAAGAATGAACTCGCCTAATGAGAAATGTTAGCTGGGTGGGGCAGTCACATCTGGAATCCCAGCACTCTGGGAGGCTGAAGCTGGGGGTCACAAAAAGCCCAGCTTGGGCATCTCGGTGACTTAGTGAGATCCTGTCACAAAATAAAAAGGGCTAGGGATACAGCTCAGCACCAAGGGCCTGTTCAATCCCGTTGGGGAGGGGAAGACTGGGCACTCCCTGACCGAGGTTGGATCTCTCTCCTTGGCAAAGCCTCAAAGTCCCTCCAGGATGGTTCTGCCAGCTTTCTTTCCTTCTCTTTCCACTTTAGATTCCTACACCTGTTCTTCCAAATACAGCCTATTGATGGGGCTTCTGAGTCTTGGGATGTGCTGTCTTTTATCCCTGTAATGCCCACCCTCCCTCACCTTTCTGAAGGATTCTAACTTACCCTTCAATACCTTTTCAGAAACTTCCTTCTTCTGTGCAACTTTCTCAATTTTGTTTGGCAATGAGCTAGTTACATCTTCCCCTCTATCTTGAAACACACATTTAATTGAATTCCAATTTGGTAACTCATAGCCCAGATCCTCCTATTTCCTTGTCTGTCTCCTTATGTGAAATATATCTTCTCTTTTGGTACCAGGAATCAAACTCATGACCTCACGCTTCCCAGCAGGCACTATGCTGCTGAGCTACATCTCAGGGCCCTGGAATGTACCTTATTTAACTCATGATATCAGAACTTTTTATTGCAATAGTCTCTGTTCAGTACTAATAGAAATACAATAATTATAGTTATTGTTTATGTTCTCATTCAATCCTCACAGCCTCCCTAAGAGAAAGAAACAGCTGACATGCCCATTTTAGACAAGAGGAAACTGAGGCTCACAGAGATTAACTGGTGTATCACACAGTTGGTAAAGGGAGGAGGCAGAATTTGAACCCTGGCTGCTTAACTTTTGCACTAAATCTTTAACTGCCTGTGGCTCGCATTCTTGGAGTATAGAATTGAGCTGTGCTCCTGGTGGGTGGGTAAGGGGACTTGTGCCTAGGATTATGGGCTGTTTTTTCAAGGCCACAAGAATGGAAAAGCAAGAGGAAGGAGAAAATGAGTTCAGTCAAATGCTTTGTGCTTGTGGAATCTCTGGCTTTTTTCAAATTCTGGGGGGAGAGACATGGTAGGGACTGTGTTTATTCCAAGTATGTCAAGACAATTAGGGACTGTACTATTTACATGCAAAAAAACAAAAACAAAAACAAAAAAAACATCCCTGGCAGCCAGCACCTGCAAGCTAGAGGCCAAGAATTTGCGAGATCCAGATGCCGGAGCTGGAGCCCCAGGCTGGGGCCAGCAGTGCTGAGGTGGGGCATACTTCCGCAGGCAGCACTGGACCTGGCCCTGGAATGGGCCTGCCCCTCCTCCCTGGAAAGGGAAGTGTACTGCCTGTCTCCACCCAGACCTCTGCTGAAGCAGCCTTGTGTTTGAGGGTCTTGAGGCTGCACAGAGGAGCTTCTTCCTTGGGGTCCTGTTGGCTCAGAGCTCTGCAGAAACTCGTGGCAGTATGCTCATCCAGGGATCCTAGCTCTCTGGAAAAATGCAGGCAGGGTCTCTTACTCTGGTTAATTCATTTGTTCATCCATTCACCACCCATTCATTCTTTCATCCCCATGAAAGTTTTGAGATCCTGCCAGGCCCTGAGGTAGGCATGGAGCCGGCCTCCTGGGGCTCTGAGCATGGAAGAGGACTGTACCACTCCTTCCCTGGCAGTGCTCCCTACTCATTCTCATGAAACTCTTATCCTCTCAGAGTCTTACCCTGAGTCAGTGACCAGGACCCTCAGCTCATGGCCTCCTCTTCTACTAGCACCCCAGTCCCATCCTGCCAGTCCACAGCCTCTGCTCTAGCTGTTCCCTTAGGGAATGTTCCTTCCAAGGGTCCCAGCTCACTATCCGTGGCTACAACCAGACCCACCCTCCACCCCCAGTTCCACTTTACCCTACTCTTTTTTCTGCCTCGGTTTCCCTGGCATTTACCATCTTCTAAGATTTCCTGTCATTTCCTTACTTATGGTATCTGCTGTTTCCCACTGATCTGTGGGTCCCTTCGTGGAATGCAAGCCTTCGAGAAGGTTCCCAGATGTGCGAGTATGTAGAAGTGTTTGATCAATATTGGTTGAATGAATTAAGCAAATAATAACACAGATAAGGGTAGAATTACCCCATGATAGGTACTGGATTGAGAGAATGAGTAAAATGTATTTGGAGTATGAATAAAATGAAGACTGAGATCCTCCAGCTGAACTCTGTCACTTTGTGTTTGCTTTTCTTTGAAATAGTATTCAGTGTTTATAAGTGTCCTGCCTGGCCAAGATTATTCCTCTCATTTTTGTCATCATCATGTTTTTCCTGTGGCCGTGGCCTCGGAAGAGGAGAGGACTTGGATGGTAGGCCTGTGGCCCAAGGCTCTGTCCCTGGCATTCCCTGGAGGGAAGGCAGTGAGGGATGGTTGGTGTCCAGGCACGTATGTGTCAGGCAACAGGAGCCACTAAACACACCCAGAGGCGGAGATAGTGGGATTTAGAACAATTGTAAAAATACCTGGCATGCCAGCCAGCAGGAAGGCAGACAGTGGATTCATGAGGTTCTCAGGGCTCTGTTCCTTCCTGTGAGCCATGAGAGAGAGAATTCTGGGAAAGGGCACAGTGTGTTGGGTATACAGGAGAAGGGGCTTGTGCAGAAGCAGGACCTGGTAACATAGGAGGGTCTGCTTGTGAATGTCATAAACTGGCCAAACAACTTGATCCCCAGGACCCCACCAGAGATGGAAAAACCCACTTCTCTGAAGCCAGAGGACAATGACATCAGAGGGCTAATGCATCAGAGAAATTACGTGTCAGTCAGAGCCCTGGCAGCAACCAGTACCATCTGGGGTGGGGACGGCGGATCATTTTGTGCTCAGCGGGTCCCCTTTCTTCTGTCCCCCTCCTTGGACATCTTCAGACGAGGATCTAGCATGCCTGCAGTCTTTGGCCTGATTGATGAGCACCTCTTCCAGAGACCAGGGATGGACCTCAGAAGAGCTGCATGGAAGCAGACTGGACCATCTGTGTGCCTTGCAGTACTGGATCACCCGGCAGCATTTTTCTGCTGTCCTAGTAGTGGACCCAGAGCTCAGCTCTTTTTGGTGAGCAGGGAGGTGAAGCGTGCAGATGGAAACGGCCTAGTGCTAGGTCTGTGGCTAGGAAAGTGTGAGGCCATCTGCAGGGGCTGGGCAGGAGCTTTGGTGACCAAGGAATAAGGTGGTAGATGGAGGGACTGGGCAGGTCCTCGGAGCTCACAGGAGAAGGAGTGCCTGGAATCCTGCCAAAAAGGACTCCACTGCCACTGCTACCGGATCTAGTCAAACCAGCCCTATCTCAAGCCAGAAGCTTCGCTAGCCAGTCTTGATGTCTGTGGTTCCAGCAGGAACATTCCCAGGTGAAGGAGCCATTCTGGGCACCAGGGCTTTCGAGGAAGGCCTCCAAGACGTGTTGCCATTTTATCAGGAGGCCCAGGCAGAAGAGCATCGAGCCGGAACTAAGGACAGAGACAGGAGCCACATCTGCAAGAAGACCCAGGAAAAGAGCTGCTATTGGTGGTGACGCCTCAGCGACAACAAGGGATTGGACTCGTTATGATTTAAATCTAAACCGTCCCAGGGGGTTGGGGATTAAAAAAAAAAAAATCTAAACCGTCCCCTGAAGCCACCTCTTCAGAGTGGGGACATTTGGAAGGTGACTGGATCGTGGAAGTTTGGCTCCCTGGTTCTCCTCCGCTCAAACTCTAGCACAGCCTCCCAGTAGAAGACACCCTCACAAATGCAAGGAAAAGCTGGGAAGGGCAACTCTAAAGTGAACACACAAACAGCGTAAAGCCGGGAAGACTGCCTTACAGTCCAGATCAGTAGGTCCTGGAGTGGGTATTTGGAGAGAGCCAACAGTTCCATCAAGGACAAAAGGAGCCAACAGCCAAATGCATTTCTCTGTGCTACACATCTCATGCCCATTGAGCCTACTAAAGGCTCCTGTAGAGAGTGTCTAAGTTCCCCCAACTCAGCACTGCTGAAGTTTACATACGGGGAATCTGTTCCATGTATGGGTGACATATGTGTGACAGCAGCTTACATTGCTCAGAGCTGGGCCACTGGACAGGCTAGGATCTCCTTTCTGCCAGATGGGCCACATGGCTTCAGCCAAATAATTGAGCCACCCTGGATCTCAGACATGACTTGAGAAATAAGTTGCCCCAGCGGTGAGGAAAGCAAAGTGTGCTTTCTGCTGAGAGTCTTTGGACCTGTGTGGCTTCCACATCACCCCTCTGTGGTTCTATATAGTCTAGGGCCATGGGACAGGAGCAGGAGTGAGTCCTTGGGACAGTACTATGCTGGGAAGCACTGCCAAGAGCCCAGCAGGAGCCTTGTCTGCTCTACCCATCCAAAGACCAGCTGACCAAACAGCCTCCTTCCAGGTTGCAGGAATTTTCTGGGGTTCACTTGTCTTGGTGCCCCTCTCTCCAGCCATACTGAATTCCTGCCAGCTCCTACTCTGGCCTCTCACTTTGGTTCAAGTCCTATCCTCAATCCCCTTTCTCCCTGCCCACTCAACCTGTGGTCTCCACTGGATGCTCCTCTGCTGTGCGATTTCAGGGCTCTACCAGATCCCCAGTATCAGCTCTGAGATTCCTACAGAGCCTCTGCCTTCTAGCATGGTCAGCATTTTATGGTCCAGCTGCAGCAGGCTTGGACTCCTCCAGGGCAGAGCTGCAGCACTGTCTGCACCAAGCAAGACTTTAGAGGAGGGGCTGACCATGGTGCCTGGGCATCTGCTTCCTTGTTCTCTTTTGCCCCTCTGGCCCTGCTCCTGATGTTACCCTCTTGCCCTCCTCCTGTGGAGGATTGTAGACTATGTCATCCTTCTGTTGCTGAGAATGGTGACTGTCCTGCTTCAGTCCCCCCATCAGACAACTCTCTCTCTTAGGAACACAGAGAATGCACATAGACTGTGGCTTGGCCCTGGCACAAGGAGCAAGTAAGGAGTGGCAGGGCACTGTACAGGGAGAAGGGCAGGGAGTCCCACTCCTCCTGCCTCATGGGCCTTTTTGGTTTATGCCAGTTAGATGTGTGCAGAGGGTGGTGGTGTAACTCTTGGCTAAGGCAGGCTTGGGAGCCTGCGCATCACTGGCAGATGCTGAGCTAAGTGGTGGCAGGGATAGAGCAGGCCATGGCTCAGAAGCACAGCCAAGACTGCCTGGCAGCAGACGGGCACAGGGGACCTTGGGTTGCTGATGAGAATCCAGGCTCAGGGCGAGCATCCTCCTTAAGCTGGAGGTACGAGTCAGGCTGAAGGATTGAGGCAGATATAGGGAAGAGCAAGGTCCGAAACATGGCCCTGAGGCCTCTAGATTGTCAATACGAGCCCAAGGGGGTGCTAAGCAGGAAGGACCAGGCAGGATGGCAAAGGTACATTGAGAAGCCAATGGGATAGGCCTAAGGTTTGGTGATCATGTGTCTTATATCCTGATATTAAGGATCTGGGTGAGCCTGGATGTGATCCCTCCCATGGTTACTGGCCAGCAGGGAATCTGCTGGAGTGGGTTCCCCGGGAGCAGAGCTGCCCACTACCAAATTTCCGCTTACATCCCTGCTGTTTGGCTAGCTCTCTTGTAGGTCCCCACTGAGAGCCTGAGTTGCTGAAGAAATAGCACAGCACACAGCAGTGTGGGCCTTCAAGTGGGGGTGTAGGTCAGATTGGGTGAGTCTACAACTCTTCCAAAAATGCACCCTGATCTTGCCACTCTCGGCCTGCAACTCTGCCCTAGTGCCCTCCCTGCAGACAGCGGGCAGCGTCAACTCTGGCTTCAACCTACTTGGCCCCCATGACAGTCTCGTTCCCTTTTCAGCCACACTTCTCATTCACTTCCATGTCCCAAGCACTGGAGCATTTGACTGTGGTATTGAAGGTTATCCTAGCGGCCACTAAGTATTGTTCACCCTGCACTTGCTACTCCAAGTACCCTGACCCTCATTCAGCCTGGTATCTCTACCTTGCCCGCAGTTTCACAGCTCCTACCACCTTTTTCCTGCCCACTAGGCTGGCAGAGCCCTGATGTGCCACTGTGACAAGTCACAGGGGTTTGTGGCAACAGTCCCCATCTAGCAATTCCCTGCTCACCTAATCGCAGGGTCCACCTGCTCGGCCAGGTGCCTGCTCACCTGGCTTCCTAAGTGTAGGTGCAGGGTGCTCTGATGGCTTGGTGGGCCTGGATGTGAGGACTTGATCACTGTGGGTTTTGCAGCTGGAGTTGAGACCTTCCATGCTGTTCCCATTAGGCTCTTCTTTGGGGGCCCAGCTTTCTGAGTCCTCATTCACCTGTGGGCTCTTCCTACCCCAGGATCATCACCTCTCGCGTCTCCTTGCTTTGGCCTCCTCTGTTGGATACTCTACTTGGCCTCACCCATCCCTCCCTTCTCCCTGAGCCTGTCTCAGAGCAATATGTCCTGATCTGAGCTTGCTGTGCATCTTGTGGTCCTTTATGTGACTTTGCGTGGGGTAGATCAGGCTACCACACCCACTGCTACCTCTCTCGCAGGTTCTTGTGAAATCTCATGCAAACAGTCATTTGTATACTCACAACTCTTGTTCTCAGGCTCTGCTCCATAGCAGGCCTAGGCTGCAGCTGGGGCTGCAGCATGAACAAGCCAGGCCCTGACCTCAGTACTGTCACATCTGGTGGCAAACAACTTTCAGGGTCTTATATTTATCATTGCCTTTTTTGCAGGAGGCTAAGCAAGGTGCTTTGGGGCTGGTGGGCAAGTGAATTCTTCTGTCCAAGAGGATGAAGCAGAGCCTTTACAGATCCTCTGGCTATTTGACCTCTGCCTTTCACTGCTCACACCCTCCCCGTGGCCTCTGTGGTGTCCATTGACCACTGAACACCTCTTTGGAAGTGTGTCCAGACAGCCCTGTCTAGAGCTAACTTCGGACTCTTTGTCTCATCATGGTTTCTAGATGACTTCCTGGCTGCCCTGGATGGAGGATCCTTCTGTTTGGTGCACTGAGATCCCAAGCTGGTACCTGATGCTCACTGACTGCTTGAGAAAGAAGGGCTCTGACCTCCAGAAGAATACCCCTCTGGTGCCAGGTGACTGGGCTTCCACAGAGGTCCTTCCCATTGAATTCTCTGCCTTTTCCCTGTGTGAACCGAACAGCTAGCTTATAGCCTTTTTCAGTTGTGAGCAGGTATGTTTGTTGCCAGGCAGCCACTCCAGACTCTGGGAGTTGAGACCTGGGAGCAGAGAGCATGGCACCCACAGTGAAGCCAACCTGTCACGTAACTGCCGGCTGGCTGTGACTGCTGCTGAGAGTCGCACTTGGGAAATGTGGGGAACTGATCTTGGCAACAGAGCCCAGGTGTGGATGCTTGAGAAGCTGAGTTGTCTGCATGGCTGAGTTCTCTTTTCACCTGCTGGCCACTTCCAGGTGAGTATCCCAAGGTGTGGAGTGCATGCTATGAGTGAAAACCGGGCTGCCATGCTAGCTTGGTGGAGCAGTTCTGACAGCCCCAGTACCCTTATGTGTCACCTCCTCCAGGAACAGATGGTCCTTACTGCCTCAGCTCCCCAGAAACTGCCTGCTAGTATCATTCTTTCAAGCCTGGACCACAGGCTTTTCTATCTGAATCTTCTTCCTTTTCCCACCTGGGCTCCGGTCCCAGGAAACATCTCTGCTCCCCACCAGGGCAGTGTTCAGACACATCCCATGCCTAACTATCAGCCTTCATACCAATTTGTCTAAAATACTTCTGGTCCTCCGTGATCCCTTCCATACTCCACGCCCCGGGGAGATTTACCTATGGTCCTAAAGCCTGCAGTAGAAGCCTCCACTTTGAGGCCCTGGCTGACCCCTAAACACAGCAGAGCTCTCCTGCTCTGTGCTTCACGGCAGCAACCCCATCACACTGCTTGTGGGTTTCACTCTCATCATGGCTCCTCATAGGAAAGAATGTGGGGCTTCTCTGATATATCTCCGGGGTTCAGCAGATGGAATTCCTCAATAAACTTTCAACAAATCAGCTGTCATTGTCAGGATGCCTTTCATGACAAGGTAAAGATAAAAAGAGTTTCTTTGGGACGAGTCTGATAACTACAGGGAGAGAGGGTTTGGGGTAGACTCAGAGACAGCTGGAACAAAAGCACCTGGACCTCTCACCTCTTCAGCTCTTGTTTCACTTCCTTCTCGAGGTGAAAGACCTGACCAATGACTACAGAACTTTCTACTTACCAATCCAAAGGGAATGGATCCACCTTTCTACATCTGCATTGAAAGACTCAAGAAAGGACTGGCGGTAGAGCCCAGATGCAGAATATTTGCTTAGCATGAATGAGACCCTGGGTTCAATCGTCTGCATGCTGATTGGCCCAGCATGAGCCAGTTGCCCAGCCCCGCACCCACTATGAGGAAGGTAATGAAGAGTATGGCAGTGTCTGTTCGAAAAGCATGCCTAGAGATGGTTGGAGCAGGGTAAAGAAGTATCCTAGGACACAGTGGATTCTCTGGGCAGACAAAAGAATGCTGACCACTTCATGAGTAGTACGTGAATGAATGAGTGAACCAGGGGCTGTGCATGTCCTTACAGACCACGGTCAGCTTCTGGAGTGTCTATGAATTGTTCTCATCGGTTCTTACCAAAGTCCTGTGAGCCCACATTTCACAGATGAGAAACAGACTCAAAGTCATACAGTGAATCAGAGAGCCAGGATTTCACCTTGTGGTCCCTGATGCATGTCTTTGGAGGTTTTCCTCCCACACAGGAGTGGTCAGCCACTGGAGAAAGGGGCAAGTGATTTCCTGGAGAGAAGAAAGGGATACTCTGCTAAGGGATAACTCTCAATGCATTTCTGCACCAATTCTTGGTAAATATTCTCTTGTCTTAGTCAGCACTGCACACAAAAAACCTAGCTGCTGCTTTGGGGATTTGGAATAGTTTTAGTGGTAAACTATGATCCCAGCAATGATTACCTTAGCTTGTGACTGGATCCCTAAGGGACCAGAACATCGGGGTCAGATATATAAGAGACAATCTTGATCGGAAGTTTAACTCAGTTTCTACCTCCCACTCACTGTCATATACACCAAGGAACCCCCTGCTTTTTCCTGAACCTTTACTCTAACTCCTTGCGCCGTTCCCCAGTGCACCCTAATCTGCTGCTATCCTGGTCTGCAATTAATCATTCGTGCTCCAGGACCCAGGGGCTCATGGTGGCTTGAAAAGGTGGCTTCACTGTCTCCTCACTGTCTGCCCCCTTGTACCTGACTGTTACTCCTTCCATGAAGAGGTCAAGTCTGCATCTATAACTCTTGAATTCGGGCTTGCCTGTGACTTGCTCTGACTGGTGGAAGGCAGCAGCCCAGTTTTCAAGAGATCTTGCAGCTTTGCTCTTGTCTCTGCTGAGCCTGCTGAGCTGCAGGTGGCTATGCCTGGGCTAGCCTGCTACAGCAAGGGAGGTCATGTGGGATAGACAAGCGCAGTCCTAGTAGAGGCTCACCAGGCTGACTGATGACAGCCAGCATCAAGAGTCATACACATAAATAAAGAATAAAGCCACCTTGGGCTTTCCAGGCTAAGTCAAGACAGGAGACTGTAGCCACACCTGAGACCAGGAGAAGACCTCCCAGGTGAGCTTCGTGGTGGCCAAGTTGCAGAACTGTGAACAAATAAAACAGTCCCTATTTTAGACAGCTAAGTTTGGAAGTGGTGGGTGCAGGGTAGTCCTTACCTGTAACAAGTTAAAGAAATGTTCAAATTCTGGGCTGGGGGTTTAGCTCAGCAGTGTAAGCACCTGCCTTGGAAGCATGCATTAGTGAGTTTGATCCCCGATATTGATTTTAAAAAAAAGTTCAAATTCTAAGCCTAGCACCAGTCAATGGGACCCTTTTTGGAAATAATAGAATCTTTGCAGATATAATCAATTATGATGAGGTTATATTGGGCTGGGTGTAGTGTTGCACACCAGTAGCGCCAGCACTCTGGAAGACCAAGGAAGGAAGATCACAGTTTAAGACCAGCTTGGGCAATTCAGTGATTTAGTGACTTAGCCCTAGCTACTGGCTTCAGGACTGTGCACACATGGAGCCCAAGTATATTGCTCAGGGTTTTCTTTGAAATGAAGGGGGATGTGTTTATGTGCACATATGTATGTATATGCTTTTTTCTGCACATGAAAGTAGTTTATGAAATTTTAAGCATGCTTTTAAAAAGTATGAATAGTGCTGGGGTTTTAGCTCTGTGGTAGAACACTTTCCTAGCATGCATAACCCTTTGGGTTTAATCCACAGCGGGCGCACACACACACACACACACACACACACACACACAGTATAGCAAAGTGAAAAAAGAAAAGAAAAGTTACCTATATTTTTGTCTTCTAGTCTACTGCCAACATTTTTTTTTCTTTTTTTTTTTCTTTTTTTTATTTTTTAGCACCAGGAAATGAACTCCTGACCTGGTGCTTGCCAGGCAGGTACTTATGCCACTGAGCTAAATCCCAGCCCTAACATTTTGTTTTTAAATCCTTGTATTTAGGGGCTGGGGGTTTAGCTCAGCAGCATAAGTGCTTGCCTTGCAAGCAGGCAGTCGTGAGTTCGATCCCTGGTACCGATAAAAAGGAAAAAGACAAAAAAAAAAAAATCCTTGTATTTAGCTGAGCATGATGTACACTGCGATCTCAAGCATTCCAGAAGGCTGAGGTTGGAGCCTAGTCTGGGCAACTTAATGACTTAACGGGACCTAGTGTAAGCCCGTCTCAAAAATAAATAAAACCCTAAAAATAGAAATTAAAAGGTATAGCTTAGTGTAAAGGCCCTAGATTCAATCCACAGTAACAAAGAGAGAGAGACAGAGTCAGAGAGAGAAGAAAAGAGAGAGAAGAGGAAGGAAGGGAGGGAGAGGAAAGAAAGAATCCTTATTTTTTATGCAAATATTTACATATATTTTTTCAAAGCTACAAATAGGGTCACGCCATGTGTACTGATTGTGCGCTATGCTTTTCACATGGCAAGACATCACGGACACTGTTACACATCTGTAACTATGGATCTGCTCATTTAGTATATACTAGTTGAAAGTTCACTATGTGTCCGCTACTTTACATAATGCCAGGAAGCAGTGAGGAAAAGACAGTGCACTAATAAGTTGTCTTCATGAATCTTGCAGCCTAGCAGAGGAGATAAACATTAAGCCACTAATTACATCACTAGCTTTTTTTTATTTTTTATTTTATTTTATTTTTCTATATTTAGTCACTAGCTTTTTGCTTTGGAAGATTCCGAAACTTTTAGATTTATAGAAGATGTGCAAAATTGAGGCAGAGTTCTCATATAACTTTCACTCAGCTTCCCTGAACATCTCCCTTACTGTAATTTCATCATATTATATTGATGAAACTAAGAAATGCACCCTGGTACTGCACTGTTTAGTCAGCACTCACCCTTCCACTTTTGTATCTGCCCTAGAATGTGATCTCACGTTTCACATTGCATTCGATCGTCATGTTTCTTGAGTCTACTCCCATGTGGGACAATCTTTGCTTTTCTTGTCTCTCATGAACTTAAACTATTTTTTTGTTTGGATGTGCTTGCAATGCATAATTATTATATTCCAAAACTATATTTTCTTTTTGTACCTGGAATCAAACTCAGAACCTTGTGCTTGCTAGGCAGGCGCTGTGCCACTGAGCTATATCCCAGATCAGTTAGTACATTCCTTGTGGAGACTTGGTGTGTGTGTACATATCACATCTTAATCTTTCTTACTGCCCCTTTCTCCCTTCTCTCCTTTCATCTCTTGGTCACCATTTCTTCTGCAAAATATATGTCTCTGTATTATTTCCTGTTATCTATGTTTTGATTTTGATTTGTATTTTTGGTTTCTGATAAAAGAGAAACCACACGATATTCAAGCTTTTGTATCTTATTTATTTCACTTAACATTATGGACTCAAGGTACATCCATTTTCCTACAAATGACCCAAGTTTATCCTATTTAAGGCAGAGTAGCACTCCATTGTATATAAAAACCACATTTTCTATACCTATACATCTGTTAATGGGCATCAGACTGTCTCCAACATGTAACTATTAATAATTATGCTGCTATAAAAATAGGTATGCATGTGTCACTGTAATATGATGCCTTTTACTTTTGGGGGAAGATACCTAAAAAGGAAATAGCTAGGTGGGCTGGAATTTCTAGTTTTAGTTTTTTGAGGACTCTCTATACCAATTTCCATAGTGGTTGTACCAGTTTACATTCCTACTAACAGTGTATATGGCTGCTTTTTACCCTGAAGCCTCACCAGCATTAGTTATTATTTGACTTTTTGGTGATAGCCATCTCAGTGTTCTTTCAATTTGCATTTCTCTAATGGTGAGAGATGTTAAATGTTTTTGCATGAAGACTGGCCAATTGTATTTCTTCTTCTGAGAAGTGTCTATCTCAATTCTCCATTTTTATTGGATCTTTTATTTGGGGAGCTCTATTTTTTTTGAGTTTTTTAAAAATATTGTACATGTTAGTCCTCTGTCTGATGAATAACTGGCAGTTTTTACCATTCTATACATTGTCTCTTCTCTCTGTTGGTTGTTTCCTTTGCTGTACAGCAGCTTTTTAATTTTTACACGATCTCATTTGTTGATTCTTGGTGCTATTTCTTGTGCAATTGGAACCCTGGTTCAGAAAGTCCTTGTCTACACCTGTGTCTTCAAGAATTTTATCTATTTTGGGGCTGGGGATTTAGCTCAGCGGCATAAGCACCTGCCTTGTAAGCAGGCAGTTGTGAGTTCGAACCCTGGTACTGATAAAAACGAAAAAGACCAAAAAAAAATTTTTTTTATCTATTTTGTGTTCTGTAGATTATTTCTGTTTTAACATTTAGATCTTTGACTCATTTTGATTTTAGTTTAGTACATTGTGAGATATGGATCTAGAGTCTGTCTTCTGCACATGGAGAGTCAAATTTCCCAGCACCATTGTTCAAGAGGCTATCTTTCCTAGGGAGTATGTTTTTGACCCTTCAAATCACATAGCTGAATGTGGCTGGAACTGTTTCTGCATCCTCTATTCTGTTACATAAATCCAATTGTCTGTTTTTGTGCCAATGCCACCCTATTTTTATCACTGTAGCTTCGTAGTATAAATGATTCCTGCTTTGTACTTCTTGCTTTTGCTATGCTGTCTATTCTCTTTCCATATATATTTTAGAGTTGTTTTCTCTAGTTCTGTGAGGAACGTTACTGATATTTTCATTGGGATATTTACATGAATTTTGGAGGAATGGTTATTTGGACAATCTTGATTCTGTCTATCCAAGAACAGTGGATGTCTTTCCATTTTACAATTTCCCCTTTGATTGCCTTTCTCAAAGTTCTACAGTTTTCATTGTAGAGAATGTTGACTTCCTTGGTTAACTTAATTCTTAAGTATTTAATTTTGCTTGATGCTATTGTGAATAGTATTGTTTTCTTGATTTCTCGCAGTGACTCCATTATTGTGTACAAGAATGCTATTGATTTTTGTGTGTTGGTTTTTTATCTATTGAATTTGGTTATTAATTCTAGGAGTCTTTTTGGTGGAATTTTTTGGGTCTTGTGTATAATCAACCGTGTCATCTGCAAATAATGATAATTTGACTTCTTCCTTTCCTATACATATCCTTGTTATTTCTTTCTCATGCCTGATTGTTCTAGCTAAGTTTCAAGTACTATATTGAATAGACGGGGTAATTGTGGACATTCTTGTCTTTTCCTGATTTTAGAGTGAAAGCTTTAAGCATTTCCCCCATTTAACACAAAGCTGGCAGTAGATTTGTCATAAATGGTTTTTATCAGATTGAAATAAAGTCCTACATCTCTATTTTCCTCAGGTTTTTGTTTAAATCATGAATGGATGTTTGATCTTTTTCAAAGAATTTTTCTTCATCTATTCATATAATGATGCGATTTTTTCCTTGCTTTTGTTTGAGTGATGTATTATTATATCAGTTGATTTCCATATGTTGAACCATCCCTCCATTCCTGGGATGGAACCTACTTTGTTAGGTGTATGATCTTTATGAGGATTTGTTCCATCCTGTTTGCCAGTATCTTATTGAGGATTTTTATGTCAATGTTCACTAAAGAGTTGGCTTGTAGTTCTTTTTTTTTTGGTTGAGTCTTTCTCTGATTTTGAAATTAGGATAATGTTAGCCTCCAGGAATGAGTTTGAGAGTACTCCTTCCCTTTCAATTTCCTTAGAGTTTGGTAAGTATTGCTGTCAGATCTTTCCTGAAGTTCTCATATAATTCAGTGGTGAATCCATCTGGTCCCGGACTCTTCTTAGTAGCTATTGTTATTATATTTCAGTTTCATTTTCTATTATTGCATTGTTCAAGGTTTTCATAACTTCTTGGTTCAGTTTTGGTAACTGACATGCATCTAGGCATCTATCATTTCTTCTGAAGTCTCCAATTGATGGGAATACAGATTTTCAAAGTAGTTACTAACAATCTTCTAGATTTGGGTGGTGTCTCCATTGTGATTTCTAATTGCATTGATTTGGGTCTTTTCTTTCTTTGTTTTTGTTTTTAGTAAGATTGGTTAAGGATTTTTAAATTTTGCTTAATGTTTTGAAGAACCATCTTTTTTATTTAAGGAGAAAAGAAACAGAAAAAGGGTACAAGTAATACAAAATTTAAAAAATAAACAGTAAGAAATCACTAGTTACTAGATTACATATTCTCATCTTAGACATAGTTGTTCAAGTTACAAAATTGAAGCATATAAAGTGAACTTTCAAACAGTGAGAGTGCAAACAGTTTTGTTCAATGATCCAAAAAACTCAGTAATATGGTTATCTATCTTATACACTTAAACATATATGCAGTTATAATCTGTAGAGCACTTTCTTTTCTTTTCTTTTGTACAATGACAATTATACATTTTGGGTTTATTACTCCCACAGTTCTTATTACTTTTTTTTGAAGAGAGTAAAACCAAATGCAACTTATCAGAACAGAGTCAGTCAAATCAAAAGGATGGACATAATAGATAATGTAAAAACAACATACAAGGAGATCAACAATGGTTACCATACTGCCTCTTGCTATTTTAAGAAGAATTGCCAGTTATAATAAAATTGAACAAAATAGTAAAGAATAAAACCAAAGCATTGGAGACATTACAGGACTTTAAAAGAAGATAATAGTTAACCGGAATAGGCATCATAATGATTCTTATTGTCTTCACAGTTTTGCCTTTACTTTCGAACTTGGTACTATCAAGCAAAGCAGAATAGGGGAAAATCAGTCAAAACAAGATGGTGAGGGCAATACAGGATTTCAAATCAAGTTAATAGGAAATCAAAGTAGGTTACTATAATGTATCCTGCTATTTTTTATTTATTTTTCCCTTAATTAACAAGATAAAAAGAAAAAAGTAAATAATTTTTTAAAAGGTGGGGGGGGATTGAGATAAAAGAGGGCATAACAACAAAACAGCGCAGGTCAAAGCATAACTGTTTAAGCAAAATAGTGTTTCACCACAAGATATCCTGACATAAAAATAGTTACCATAGTGTCTCTTTCTTTGAAATCTTTGAGTATAACTTCGTATACTGTAGCACCAAACATATCAAGACACTATAAAACCATTCAAGAGAATGACATTATTACAGGGTATTTAGAACCAATTAACAGAAAATAAACAATGGTTTTTGTATAATCTCCTTGTCTATAAAAGTTTTTACTTATATTATCATATATAATAAAATCCAATAGGATACAACCTTTTAAGACCGATGGAGACAGAAGAACAAAAGCTTGATGGGACTTCAAAACAAAATGACACTAAATCAGCACTAGCTATTGTGATGTCTTGTTTTCTCCAAAATAGCTGTTCCTACCATCCGATCTTCTCTGCCTCATTTCTGTTGAGCTCTTTTTCTGTCATTTGTTGTCAGTTCGTCTTCTTCATTTCGCTTTCTGCTCCATTCATTGTGGTCTCTCTGCCACTATTTCTGGAATCTTGGTATTTTCCTTTTTTAGAATATCCTGCAGTATTCTCTGTAAAGTTGAATCGGTGGTTGCAAATTCCCCTAGTTCTTCTTTATTCTGGAAGCACCTTGTTTTTCCATCAATTTCTAGGGACAGTTCTGCAGGATATATCAATCTTGGCTGGAGGTTATTATCTTTCAAAGTTTGAATTATTTCCCCCCACGCTCTTCGTGATTTGATGGTTTGTGCCAAGAAGTCTGCTGTAATTCTGATGGGTGTTCCCTTGTAAGTGATCTGTTTCTTGTCTCCCATGGCTTTTAATATGCTGTTCTTATATTGGATTTCTGGAATTTTGATTATTATATGCCTGGGTGTAGCTCTGTTTGGGTTGTAGGTGGCTGGGGTCCTGTATGCCTTGTATATCTGTGTATCTTTACCATTTGCTAAATTAGGGAAATTCTCTTGGATTATTTCTGTGAATAGTTTTTGTATTCCATTTGTTTGTGTCCCTACTTCTTCTTTTATGTTCTTAATTCTTAAGTTATAGATCCTCTTATCATCTTCTAGCCTTTGTATTGTTGCTGTTTGTTTTTTTGTTATTTTTAAGAAGTTTTTCATTTCATGCTCCCATATTACAAATCTGCCCTCCAGTTCAGATAATCTATCTTTAGTTTCTTTCAAGCTGTTATGCCAGTTTTCAATAGAGTTTTTAGTTTCCTGGTAATCTCTTTGAACCTGCTTCACGTATTCTGTTTTCTCTATTTTCTCCATCAAACAATTCTCCCCTTTTTTTCTGTTCTTCCATTCCACCATCTTTTTTTCTTGGGCGGTGTTTAGCATTTCTCTAACTATTCTACTTATATCTTGCTTCAGGTCATTAATAACTTCATTCCTGAACTTGTCTATGAGGCTCTGGAGATAGCACTTTATGTCTATTGGTGCCGTGTCTGATATTGCATGTTTCTCAGGATTGGGGGCCAAGGACCCTTTCTTGTTGCTCCCTCTTCCCATACTTTTTGTTCCTTCCATACAAGTGTATGTAGGAGGCCCAGTTTCTTTCTTTGTCGGTTACAGTTTGTTTGAATTGCGCCGGGTAGGTGTTCCCGCCCACTACAGTGTACTAGGGAGATAGAGACCTGGGCAGCCTATGTTGGGCCTGGCCCTCCAGGTCAATCTACCGAAGGCTTCACTGCTAGCGTGCACCTCCAGGCGCTGGGACCTGGTTTGGGCTAGCCTGCTGGGTTTTAGTCAGCGGCGTCACGCAGGCCAGGCGCTGCCCACGAATCCCGCTTGAGAGGGGAATATGTGACTGAAGTCACTGCAACAACCTGTTCCGGGTAGTCTGCCCAGTCACAGTATGTCCTTTGCTGAAGCCTCCTACTCTATGGAAGGGTCCCAAATCCGCTCACTCACCACAGGTTGATGCAGGGCTCCCGGCCAGTCCCACTCTCAACTCCATTCACCGCTTCCCACTCTCAGAGCTTTCGCGCCTCTCTCCTTGCCACGCTGATTGGGACGCAGCAGCGGCTGCAGGAAATTCAAATCGCAGCTTCCAGTGGCTCAGGGTTAAAGCTTCCACGCTGAGACCTTATCTGTTCCTGTTATATCACCGGGATTGCGTTTCCAGTGGTTTCTCTTAGTTTAGTTCATTCCTGGGTCGGCAAAGTATATCTCCCCTTGCTTAGGATTTCTCATCCGGCACCATTCCTGGATTTTAAGTGCAGTTTCTCAGAGAGCCTCTGAAGCTGCTGCTATCTATCCACCATATTCTCCCGGAAGTCTAGAACCATCTTTTTGATTCTTTGTAGTTTTTTGTTTTGTTTTGTGTCTTTTAGTCTCAATTTCATTAATTTCTGCTCTGATTGTTGGAATTTCCTTCCTTGTAACTAGTTTTAGATTTGGATTGTTTTTTTGTTTTTCACAGACCTTGAAGTGCATCATTATGTTATTTATTTGGAATTGCTCTGTTTTTCTGATGTGGTTATTCACAGCTATAAACTTTCCTCTTAGGACTGCTTTCATTGTGCTCCTTAAGGTTCTGGCATGTTATGCTAGCATTACCATCTGATTCTAGGAACTAATTTCTTCACTAATTTCTTCTGCAGTTCACTGACTATTTAAAAGTTTATTACTTGAGCTGGGGATTTAGTTCAGTGGCTCAAGCGCTTGCCTGGGGAGTGTGATGTTAAAAAAATTATATAGCTTGGTGTCCATGCATTTGCATAGTTTCTATAGCCTTTTTTGTCATTGATTTATAATTTTTCTGAGCTGTGATCTGACAATATGAATGGTTTTATTCTTATTTCTTTGCATTTATTTAAGCATGCTTTATGAATTAGCACATGGTCTATTTTGTAGATAATTCCATGTGCTACTGAGAAGAATGTGATTCTGTTGCTGTTGGGTAGACTACCCTGTAGGTATTTATTAAGTCTACTTGTTTAAAGGTTTGGTTTAACATTGGTATTTCTTTGTTGATTTCATTTTTTTGTCTAGCTGATCTATCTGTTTACAACAGTAGGGTACTGAGGTGCCCTGATATTATTGTGCTGGTATTTATGTAATCTTTTATGTCCAGTAGTGTTTGTTTCATGAAGGTGGGCGTGTTCATTGCATATGTGTTTATAGTTATTATCTCTTCCTGTTGAATTTTGCTTGTTTTTCATTTCCTGTTGCATGGAATATTATTTTCCATGCTTTGATTTTAGCCTATGAGTATCTTTTGGGATTAAATGTGCTGCTTGTATGCAGCATATCTTTGGGTTTTGTTTCTTAATTCATTTGGTCAATGGTTTTTAATTGGGTAATTGAGACCATTCACACTGAGAGTTATGACTGTCATTGCATTATTTTCCTGTTGCTAATTCCATTTTTGTTTTGTTTAGTTTTGGTTTTGGGATTTTGTTATTTTGTTTTGTTCTATTTTGTTTTGCTTAACTGCTCCCTGGTACATTTGTTAACATTGTTGGCTTCATTGTTTCTTTCGGGGTTTATCCTTGAGAATTGTTTATAGTGCTAGTTTGGTGGTCTTGAATTTCTTTTTTTTTTTTTTTTTTTTCTTTTTTTTTCATTTTTATCGGTACCGGGGATCGAATTCATGACTGCCTGCTTGCAAGGCAGGCGCCTATGCCGCTGAGCAAATCTCCAGCCCCCGGTCTTGAATTTCTTAAGGTGCTCCCTGCCATAGAAAGACTTATTTCTTCATCAATTTTGAAAGATAGTCTTTCACGATATATCAGTCTGGGTTAGAAGTTATTTTCTTTTAGTGCTTAAAACATTTCACTCCAAGTTCTCCTGGTCTTTAAGGCTTGTGATGAGAAATTTGCTGTCATTCTAATGGATTTACCTTTCTAGTGATGTGTTGTTTTACTCCAACAGCTTTTAAGATTCTGCCCTTGAGAGAGGGAAAAAAAGTGCTCTAAAGGATACAATAGCAAGTGTGTTTAGCTGACCATATTAATGTTTTTGGTTGGATCATTGAACACAACTGTTTGCAGTCTCACTGTTTGAGTGTCCACTTTGTATGCTTTGATACTGTGACTTGAGCAACTATCTCTAAGATGATAATGTGTAATCTATTAACTGGTGATTTCTTACTGTTTTTTTGTTGTGTTTTTGTTTTTGTTTTTGTTTTTTTGTAGTTCTGTATTACTTGTACCCTTACACCGCTTTGTTTTGTTTTTGTTTTTTCTTTTTCCTTTTAAATAAAATTAAAAAAAAAAAAGAGTCTGCCCTTGCATTGGACTTCTAGATTTTTACTATAAATGTGTCCTGTAGAAGTTCTTTACTGATAGTGGCTATATGAGCTTCTATATGGCTCATTAACCTGCATGTTAAATTCTTTTGCCATAGTTGGAAAAGTGTTTGCTAATTTTTCTGTAAACAAGGTTTTTATGCCCTTTGTCTGTCCTCTGACTTTTCACTAATTCCAGTTAATCTTAGATTAGTCTTCTTTGTGTCTAGCAGCTGTTGAAGGCATTTTTCATCTTCTCTTGTTGTTCTCCAGGTATCTCTAAATAACTGGTCTCCAATATCAGCCTTATCTTCCAGTTGTGACACTCCTCACACTGGTCACTTCTGGATGCCCATAACTTCAACAGTTTTTAAACTCCTGTATTTTCTGTTTGGTACTTTTTCATGGACTCAAATTCTTTGTTAAACTAGTCTTTCATGTTTTGTATCACTTTATTTAGCTCAGCTAGTTTTTTATTGGTGTCTTCTGTAAATTTATTGTTTGTTTTTAATCCACTATCTGTTTATATCTCCTTTGAGTTTACTGAGCCCCTTGTTAAGCTGTTATTTTTATTTCCTCTTTTACCATTTCGAATAGTTCAGCTATGTGGCTTTTGATTTCCTTTCTTTTGATGCCCTAGTATCAACTTTGGGGGAGTTGGGAGATCTTGGAGGTGTGCTGTTGTCTGCTCATGTCTCATTATAGGACTTTGCCTCTGTCCTGAGATCTCCATTAGGGACAGGAGGACACAGTGTATTTGACCCAGCACCCAGTTCTCTGGGAATGGACTACAATTCAGTAAGTCTCTCACTTACAAACATTCAAGGTGCAAACTTTCACAGGTGTACTGTATAAGACTCACTTCTAGGCTTACAAACAAATTTTACTTATGAACAATTCTCCTGGAATGGCACTTACTGTATTGTTAATTATGCAAAGGTAACTTCCAGTTATTGGCATAGAAAGAAAATCAATTAATAACAACAGCTATGCCACTGTTTAAGCCACTGTAAAACAACACATCACTAGAAAGGTAAATCCATTAGAATGACAGCAAATTTCTCATCACAAGCCTTAATCAGGGACCGCTAGGAAGCACAAAACAAGATAAACTACGTACTTATGTCAAAGATGTACAAGGTTTGCTTGTTATTTAGTTGGCAAGGGCAACTAAATCAGAACCGATAACAGCATCAAAGACAAAATGGATACTGGCATAAGAACCAACATTGTACAGCCTTTAACTATAGAAAGCAGGTCTGTTTAAAATTATAGTATAAACACTAAAACAAAGCTAATATTGACATATAGTAAATATCCACTAACAATAGAATTCAATAATCATAGAAGAGATTTAACTAACTGTCTAAAGATGAATAAAACTTAAAGGTTATACTTGTAAAGGTAAGAATGAGACAATGAGAAAAGTAAAATTTGAAAAGTTAAGTAACTGAAGATGAGATAAAAGATCCTATTAAATAGAATTAGATAAATGTAACAGATAAGAACAAATAAGAAAAGCAAAAATAGAAAAAAATTGAAACAAACAAACAAAAAAGAAATAAAAAGAAAAGGAAACTTCCCCCAATGTATATGTGGTAAGGGAGAAATGAGTTTAAAAAAATGTTTCTCCATCTCTGTGAATGAATGATTTCTTCTGAAGATCTCCAGTCTTGGAATATAGCAATTCATGGTTTTCTCTGCCTAGTGTTACAGTCTATGGGTTTGTGAGATAACCCATCCAGAGGTCTCTCTGTCCATCACCTCAGACTGTGGCAACCTGCAAAGCTAAGGTGTGTCCTTGTTCATATTAGTGGAGGGGGATAGCGATTAGACCACTGATCTGTGCTGGAAGTAGATAGCAGGGTGGATGGAAAGCAGGCCACTGGACTTAATGCCATTGTTTTCATACCCAGACCCCACTAAAACCTACACACATCTGGCCTGGCTTTTCATCACAGAGGGCATAGCCCCTGAGTGAACTCAGGGGCTCCATGTGCATCTTGCTCCCAGGTCATACCTGTTTCTCACCCATCACTGTGGCATGGTAACCCTTGAAACTCTGAAATGAAATTGTTTTCCACTTATTCTGTGGCTCAGTCTTAAACAATCAACCCTTTCCCAAAATGGCTTCTGATTAAATACTTGCTGGCAACATGGCTAATGCTGCGCTGGATTTCTCTCCAAATCTATCCTGCAGTGTAGAAAGAGTCACTTGTGGAGTAAAACCTTGCACTGGTTTTGTAATTTACAATAGCCTTGGGCTTTTTCAATGCTGCTGGCCCAGTTTATTGCTTCTACCCTGGGGACTACCTTGTGTCTGGAGCACAGGACCTTAAGACTTTTTTAAGAGTACTGGGCAGTTGTTTGGTAAAATGTTCTCAGTTTGGGTTCCTGTAATATTTTCTCACAATTAGATTGAGATTGTGCCTGAGTGGGCAGGGTACTGCAAATGTGATCTACCTTGCTTAAGGCGTTCAATCCATGGTCCACAATGACAATATGTCTTTTACTAGTGACATTAACCTTGGCTGCTGAAGGCATTACTGGAATTTTCTGTTCTAAAGTTACTATCCCCCACCCCCCGTAATTACAGTAAGTCCTTTGTCGATGTCCGCTCCCGGCCGGCAGGAAGGACACACGACAAAGTCTGGTAGTGGACAACCTTTTCTTTTTATTTTTCTTCTCCGTACAGCCTGCCCTGGGTTCTCCCAGCTGAAGCCTCCTCTGGTCCGCTCCCCGCGGCTCCTTTTGTGCTTCAGTCTGCCCCAAAGCCTCTACCGGTCCGCTCTCCGCGGCTCCTTTTGGGCTTTTACTTCTGGGCTTCTACCTGGCTTCTTCTTCCGCCCAGGGGTGGCACCGGTATATATACGGGTACAGTGTCCAATCATGTTAAAGTAAGCAAGGCAAGCTGATTGGCTAACATCATCAGTTGCCAGGCAGACTATATTGTTGAGCGGGTTGTTTACGCGGTAAGCAGGAAACTAACATATTCGATGGGAGGGGTAATCTACCTCAGGCTTTGCTCTTTACCACAGGCCGCACGTCCGCCGCGCAAGGCGAGCTATCACAGACGCGGCTCCCAACATCTCCCCCTATTTTATTTTTTATGAATGTGCGCATCGTAGCCCTTCCTGGACTGGGTGCAGAGGCTTATGCCCTATGTGTAGGTCCACCGTAGGTCCTTGGCTTAGACCCTGGTTGGCCATGCCATGGTCTGCCAAGGCCCTGAGGCCCTCGTCCTTTTTCTAGGGCCAGGCACAAACTGGACGGAACCTGGATGCACACAAGCTTGCACTCATTTCCTCTCCGTAAAGAAATCCCCTCGGAGAGAAATTTAGACCTGGGCAGCATCTAACAGTCCAGCGGCTTACGTGCAGGATGGGGTAGGGCCTGGCTTAGGTCGAGTCGTGCTGGGGAGGCACGCTCTTACCCGTCATTGACTCACCTACCCTGCTGTGTATTGTCACCTTATGGAGGAGAATGAGGGATGCCCGCCATATCTAGACTCGGTCGTGGGCCAATTGAGCAAGCCATGCATATGCCTGAGGATCTTCTTGTCCATTTCGGGCTACCGCTATTTCTATTCATCTTATTGGTTGGTCTGTGATGGATCTCCAGTAGGGCAGGTCTGATCTTCAGTCGAGGGCTTTGTTGCCCGTGTCAGTCTCTCCGGTATCCACAGTGGTTCTCGTCCCGGTTCCTGTGGGAAAACACAAACCGCGCCTCGGTTCCAGCTGACCACTGGATCCGGGCCCATCCATTGTCCTGTCATAGATAACCGCGCCTTTGGAGGCAGGCCTTGGCTTACTCCCCCTTTTTGTTTTTTATTTTTTATTTTTATCTTTTTCGTTTTTTTTTTTTTTTTATTGGTACCAGGGATCGAACTGGCGATTGCCTGCTTACAAGGCAGGCGCTTATGCCGCTAAGCTAAACCTCCAGCCCCCCTTTCCTCGACCGGCGTTTTTCTCAGCCTGCTCTGCAGAGAACTCTGTGTACCAGGCTCGCCAATCCAGGTAACTGCCCGAGGGCAGACACGCCTTTGCCAGCTGAATCCAGTCCGCGGGGGTGAGGGGCCCAGAAGACAGGTTCTCCAGCATGGCAATGGTGTAAGGCGCAGTCGGCCCAAAGGTTGTAACTGCATTTTTAAGTTCTCTAATCTGCTTTATCTCAAAAGGCTCCCATACATTGCGTCCCTGGCCCATAGCTACTTGTACAGGAAATATCCCGTAGGGGCCACTATCTATCCCAGGTGGATGTACCTCATGAGACAAGCGTCCCCCCTGCCAAAGCCGCCTGTAAAAATACCGACCCGCCGGCGGCGGAGCATAAGACAGCGGCCGTGATTGGGCGGAAAATGGGGGCCCGTGCATCACTTCCTGTTCTGGCGAAAGGGGAGAGAGCTCCCAGGCGGCCGCCTCGTGGCGAGGAATCGCCTCCGGAAACGGCCCCCAAGGTGGGGCGGAAGGCTTCGCCTCCCTCTCGCGCCAGGGAGCGCTCAGGAGCTCTCTACTCCTCCGCAGACCAGGTTGAGCAGAGCGCAATTCGCGGGGCAACGCTGGAAAAGAACCCTGCGACTCCTTATTGAGCGACTTAGGCTCCTGACAGCTGGTCTCTTTGGCCTCCTTGCCATTCAACTTTCCCTCGTCCTCGGAGTCAGACGACTCAGAGGCTAGAGCCCCGTCCTCCTCCTTAGCATCCTTGTTCCCCTTGACGGACCCCTCTCGGGAGCTCCCTGACTGGGCCTGCTCAGATACCCCGCGTACTTTTGTAAGCTCTTGAGAGCTTTCTCCACAACCACCCTCGCTCTTAATGTTGCTACCTAACATGTTTCCCATCTTTTAATATGTTACTCACCGCGTGAGGCCCAAGGAATCCGCCACTTACGCGTGAGCCTGAGGGGAGTCTAAAAGCCCTGTAGGTGCGCGCCACCCAGAGCCCAGGCTTATCCCCAACTCACCTGTCTCGCAGCTCTGTACTGGAGCGTTGTCCACTTCCACGTCTCGGGGGTGATCAGTCCCCGGGCGGGCCTCCAAATGTCGATGTCCGCTCCCGGCCGGCAGGAAGGACACACGACAAAGTCTGGTAGTGGACAACCTTTTCTTTTTATTTTCCTTCTCCGTACAGCCTGCCCTGGGTTCTCCCAACTGAAGCCTCCTCTGGTCCGCTCCCCGCGGCTCCTTTTGTGCTTCAGTCTGCCCCAAAGCCTCTACCGGTCCGCTCTCCGCGGCTCCTTTTGGGCTTTTACTTCTGGGCTTCTACCTGGCTTCTTCTTCCGCCCAGGGGTGGCACCGGTATATATACGGGTACAGTGTCCAATCATGTTAAAGTAAGCAAGGCAAGCTGATTGGCTAACATCATCAGTTGCCAGGCAGACTATATTGTTGAGCGGGTTGTTTACGCGGTAAGCAGGAAACTAACATATTCGATGGGAGGGGTAATCTACCTCAGGCTTTGCTCTTTACCACAGGCCGCACGTCCGCCGCGCAAGGCGAGCTATCACAGACGCGGCTCCCAACAGTCCTTGACTTATAAACATTCAGTGTGAACTTTCACCAATATGAACAGACCTTGCATTATGAACATTCATAGATGTGAAGAAATCATGGAGGTGGCTCATGTGTCTGCCTGACACTGTCACAGTTGTGCTGCTGCTTAATCAGAGCACAGGGGCTCGAGCAGCAGAAGGAAAAGCAGTGGCAGTATGGAGAGGACCGCTAGGAAGCACAAAACAAGATAAACTACGTATTTATGTCAAAGATGTACAAGGTTTGCTTTGTTGAACTTACAGATGAATCTGACTTAAATAAAAATGTTCTCCCAGAGTGAAACTCATTCCTAAATCAAGGACTTACTGAAATAAAAATTTGTTTTGAAGAGCACATATTGACACTATGATGTACCCTGTTCCCTAAACTTTCCCCCACTAAACTTAATATCCATGGGTGGATCCTGCCTTTGGAGATCTGGTATCTTTGTATTTCCTCATTCCTTTTGTGTTTATTAAGTGGAGTTCCCCCGTCAGGGAAAGCTATCACAAATGCTTCTCTAGTGACAACAGTGAAGAATTTTGTAAGGATGAAGCAAGAATATAAAGACAGAGCAAGCTCACTCATTCTGGGATAGTCAGAGAAATTGTCCCTTCAGAGGTAACATTAATGTGACTCCTGGAGGATCAAAAAGATTTATCAGATCACAGGGCGGGAATGAACAGGGACAATGTTCCAAGGACAGGGAGCAGAATGCAGAAAATGTCACACTCATAGCTGCTAGAAATGGATGAAACTGCACAAGTGACTCAGTGGGTTAGAAACCCTGGGTTTCCCCAAAAGGCTTCTGCATTTGAAGAAGGCTGCTGTTCTTGTTCCAGTCAAAGTCACACCAGTGGGGGCAGGAAAATCACAACGTTAAACCCAGCCTGGGAAATTTAGTGACTGAACTAAGTGCTGTCTCAAAATGAAAAATAAAATAAAAATGGGTTAGGGATGAAGCTCTGAGTGAAGACCCTTGGTTCAATCTCCAGGAGTGGGAAAAAAATCACGAAGTGGAAATGAGGGTCTAGTATTCTCAGAGTTTCTGGTGCTCAAGAGAAGCTGGTCATTGGTTTTGGTTTTTTTCCTCCATAAAACTCAATCCATCACCGAGGGCAGCTCATGTTTTGGTTTTATAGCTTGTCACCTGTACTGTCTTTTGGACATGTGTAGTAAACATGTTTTTTATTTTATTAGATTTGGTCACTTACAAATACAAAATTCAATGCCAAAAAGAAAGAAATAAAAAACTTTTCAATCTTTTTAATATTGGAATGTAACCCCATTCTCCCCAAAACCTAAGCAAAGACATCTATATATGGCTAAATCATAATTCTTGTCTGTCTCTCTCAATCTCTTGACTGAACCCAAACTTCCTTTCCTGCTTGTCCTGAAGAAACCCTCATGTATGTCCAGCTAGGAGGTGCAGGTGCAGTCCTGCCAGCTTTTGCTGGGGGGACATGTGATGTTCTTTGGGTCTTGGATTAGCCCAAGTTACACCTACTAGGTGAGACCTTTGGGTTTTAAATTTATGAATAAAATGAAGCTACAAGAGGGTCTGTCAATGACCTTCCATGTGGAATAACTGTAAAAATCACCATAATTAGCATAAAAATAATGTCCTCATTTACTGAACACTTATTCTAGGCCAAGCATCATGCTAAGGGGTTTTCATGTGATATCTCATTTAACCCTTGCATCAGTCCCAGGGTTTGCATTTTGTCCTGTTTTCAGGATAAACTGAAGAAACCTGCTTAGAAGTTGTATGTTCAGGGCCATCATCTATATGGTACCTCACCCCAGTTTCCCTATTATTAACATTTTGCCTTAGTATGATACATTTTTCACAGTGAATGGTCCAGTAATGATGCACTATCATCCACCGCTGTGGTCCGGGATTGAGGAGAACAATTAGAATCAGGACACACAGTTTATATTACTTTATGATGGTCACTCAGAGTAAAAAACAAGAAAGTGCAGGAAATCTATCCACAACACTAAAGACACAAAATATTCAGCCAAGGTCCTGCATAAGTCCATATGAAAACTTAAGAGCCCATGATGATACCTTCCATGATTCCAGCTGGAGGTCTAGAGCCCATGAGAAGGACTCACACCAGTCTCTTTTATTGATCCATTGCTGGGAAGGTCCAAAGGTCAGCGGTGGAAGCTAGAAAATATATGCCAGCGGGGTGAAGGAGCTGTGCTGGTAGGTTGAAGGTTCTACACTGGAGCCAAGAAGTGACACTCATAATAAGGACCAGGGCTGTCCTGAAAAGTACCATAGCCTTCCTCAGCAACATAGAGGCCCTGAGCTCCTCTTACAATAAGAACAGTCCAATACATGCCAGAAAGTCAGCATGATGAGTTTCTCCTGGAGGTTAAGCAGCACATATCTTCCCCCCAGAGTCAGAAAGTGACGTTCGATATAAGGACCAGAGGTCCCCCAAAGTGAACCAAAGCCACTCTCACCAACAAGGTCCCGAGCTCCTCTGATGACAGTGATTGAACTCATACTGAGGAAGCTAGTCTTGACAAATTCCTCCAGGAGAACCAGTGGCTCAAACAGCAACACTTAGAGAAACCCACAATGCCTCACTCTTCTTCTCCAACTCTCTATTTATGCTGACAACTTTCCTCAGGTGGACCATCTACACTCAGAACCATGTTGATTTAATTCAGCTGGCATTAAGTTGCCCACCAGTTTTTAATCCATAATGTCCACTAAACTCCATTCAGTCACCCTGATTTCCCTGTTGCCCTTTTTCTCTTCCAGAATCCCACCCAAGATACTATGTCATATTCTGATGCTGTGTCTCCATGGGCTCCACTTGATAATTTAGAATGCAAATTCTAGGTGTATGTGGCAGTGGACACCAGTGATCCTATTACTCTGGGAGGTTGAGGCAGGAGTATTGCAAGTTCAGCCCAGCCTGGGCAATTTAAAAACTCACAGAGATTCCACCTCTAAAGGAGAAAGAATTTTAAGGAAAGCACTGGGGATATCCCTTAGTGCAAAGGCCCTGGGTTCAAACTCTAGAACTGGTTTGGGGGAGCAAATCTTGCTATGATCATAAAGACGCAGGGGAAATCGTGACTCATCCCAGCTCTGCTTGGATTATCTGGGGACCTAGAGAAAATCACTTACGCCCTCCAAGCTTCAGTTTCCTCTCAATAAAATGGAAGCCATTAAAGTTAACTGGCAGGCTGTGAACCACAAAGAATGCCCAGCCCTGTGCCCAACACACAGCCTTGCTCCCATGCCAAGTCCCAATATCAACGACATGCTCACTCACCTCACCCCTCCTAGGCCGTGGTCTGACTCAGACACACACTCCCAGCTCTAGGTCTGCATAGACCTAACTCACCTGGGACTAGAATGGGAGGCAGCACCTCTGCCTATTGAGCACTGCCACTTCATGACAGCTGGGTTTTCCCCACGTCTTCCCCAGCCAACCTTATGTCCCAGCATGTGGGTCAGTCACACTGACCTCCTTGTCAAGAATGCACAAGGCTGTCTGCTCCTGGCCTTGAGTCAGCACCCTGGAGCTCTGAGTCTGCTCCTGCCCAAACCTGGTCTCACCCTAGCCTTGTCCCTCCAGAGGCCAGTGGAGAGGGGATGGGCCTGCTCTATCATGGCTGTAATGGTAGAGCCCTCTGGACACATGGGTGAACTTTATGCCATGCACTTGTTTGCACTCACTTCAGATGCCGATGTTTGCTTAGAACAGAAACTCTCTTGTAGGGAGATGAGCTTGTTTGGGGGCACGTGTGTGCATGTCTAGGGTGTATGTATATCTGGTGTGGGTGTTCAGACCCTTGCAAACATGCATGTGCATATACGCATATGTGCATATAGTGTGTGTGTTCCCATTGTGTCCCTAGGTCTGTGGAAAGTGTCTGTGCCCGGCCCTTGAACATCTTCCAGGTGTGTGCTTGGTAAGGAGTATATGCATGGGATTGGGTCGCACATATCCAGGTATGGAACATGGGAAGGAATTTCCATCTTGTCACATGTGTCCTGTGGTACCTAACCTAGGATCAGATGTAGAAATTACTCAGACCAATGGATCCTTCTCTACTGTTACAGCCCTGAACCTATGGGGGCACAGGAACGGGGCTCAAACTAACCCCTGAATGAGATGCACCTCCTTGGTTCACAGCAGCAGGGCTTTACAGTGAGCACAGCAAGCAACATCATCTCCCCAAGAGTATGACCAGGGTCTGGTGTTCTGTTTTCCCCCAGCATCGGGTGTTGAGAGCTGGCTTGGGAGTGAAGGTCTCTGAAAAGAGGGAGGAAATGGATAGAAAGTACCTGTGCTCCAATTTAAAATGCCAGTGGCTCGAGGAAGAGCCTGTCTGGGCTTGGAGATGCTGCATCGAAAACCTTAGGGGATCTGGGTCACCCCTGGCTTCCCCAGGGTGCAGGAACCACCTTGGAAGTTGCAAAAGCTATCACTGGAGCCTCCCAGGTCCACCTCTCCTTACCATGTTCCTTCAGTTTCTGTCCTGACCCTGGCTCCCTCCCATGAAAGATCAAGTTTATACATTCTTTTTGCTTTTGTTAAAAGAACTATCTGAGATGTACCATTCCCAGCTACACATAGAGTTCACTCCCTACTTCTTTTAAATTATTGTACAAATATCACCTTCTCAATAACTGCCTTTTAAAACTGCAACTCAGTTGTGTTCCATGGCCTCTCCCTCTAAACCTAGTATACCTGGAGGCTGAGGCAGGAGGATCACAAGTTCAAACCTAGTTTGGGCAGCTTAATGACTTAGCAAGGTTGTCTCAAAATTAACAAGGGCTGGGAATGTAGCTCCATAAGAAGGTCCTAGGCTCAAACCTAGTGGGAACATTAATAAATATTGTAAGTCATCGTCCAACTTTGCCAGTTTGCTTTAAACTCCTGTCTTTTTTGTGCTCCTGCTTTCCCAAAGTTCTCATCTTCTTGTTGGACAGTGTGGCCAGCATCACAAGGACACATGAGAACAGAAGCCAGAAGCATCCATTTGAAAGGTTCCATACCATCGAATTTGTGGACATCGTAGAATCTTCTGGAGCAATTTGGCATGGCCCAGAAGTAGAAAATAAATAAACTGTCTTTTCACCAAGGATCCTTGATCTGATGCTCTCCGTGGAGTTTATTTAATTTCCTGTTATTTGCCCCTTGACCCAACCCCCGCCTGAAAGTGACTTCCACAGAGCCAGCAAGGATTGTGTCTGCTTTATCCCCCACTGTCTTCCCAGTAGCCAGAGTAGTGTCTGATTGTAGAGCAGGTGTTCAGTGAATATTTGTTGAATGAGTGCATGCAGAAGAGACTGAGAGGGAGAAAATCTGCTATGAGACATGGGATGGAGGCAATCAAAGTTCAATCACATGGCACCTGTCCTGACTCCATTGCTCCCTGGATCAAGGCCTTGGGGTACTAGTGTTGGGGCTACAGCAAGTGGCACCGGTCTTGGACACAAGTCTTAACGAGGCTGCCAGTCCAGATATGATGCTAACAGAGGAGAAGCTTGGTTCTTTCTCACAGCACAGGCGGGGTCCTGCTTTCCCAGTGACTTGGGAACAGGAGGGGCAAGGGTTGGGAGATAAACTCTTCCATTGACCCCTAGAAGGCATCGACAGTCTCCTCTCCCTCTGAGGAGTCCTCTCTGACTGTGGAACTTCTGCCTGCTGGGAAGGAGAGGGAGTTTGACACCTGGGCTTAACTGGAGGCTGCAGTGGGTGGAGGTTTGTCCTGTGGAGCTCTGATCCCTGGGCTCTTGGTCTAAACTCCTCTGAGTTATTTTGGGAACCCAAGTGCCACTGGGAACTGCTGCCCTGATAACAAAATGTTCCTTCCCCTGCCCCCGACAAGCACTGGAAGGGCCAGTTCAGGAGTGGCTGTTGGGATGGATAGAGTTCTAGTTCTGCCTTCTGTTCCCAAGCCCGGGCTGGTCCAAACCCACGTGACTGCCAGTGCACGGGCCTGACTCAGGGGCCAGCCATGCCGCAGGGCCAATTCAGAGCTCACACACCAACAGCCACCTGCTTATCCACTTGTCTTCACCTCGACCCAAGCCTGCAGCTCAGCTTCTCCTTCTCTGATCGAAGACTCCACCCAGAATCCCTTTCATCTGTCCTACCTCTGAGGAATGGTGGAGTCTGCCCAAGGAGGAGGGTGTTAGGCCTCTAGTCAAAATACCCTCAAGAGTTACTGTCCAGGTAGTGTTCAGGGCCACCAGAAACTGCAGCATAGGGACAGGAAGTAAATCTCAGTACAATTTAAAAGGTTAGTTATGTCTTACTGATGGCTCCTTTTCAACTAAACAGAGCCTCAGACTAACATTCACATACAAAGCGTCCCTTAGTCAGCAAGCATAATCTTTCTTGCCACTCATGGTCCTCTGGGAACATAAAGGAAGTTGAGGAGATGAGACTGCCAGGAGGAAGAGAACTTCAAGGTGCAGAGAAGCAAGAGGAGAAAGTTATTCTAGAGCAAAGCAATGTCATGCACAAGAACTTGGAGGGGAGCAGGCTTCAGTGTGCTCGGAGCCAACCACCAGTTACTGTGTGGCAGCTCATGTGCAAGAGAATGAGGGGATTTGGAACCAGAAAAAGAGATGGGGACAATAATATTCATTTATTCAATACTTCCCATACTGCCATGCTAGGATTGGCATAGGATGTAAAGATAAAATCTTAGGGGCTGGGGATTTAGCTCAGTGGCATAAGTGCCTGCCTTGCAAGCAGACAGTCTTGAGTTTGATCCTTGGTACCGATAAAAAAAAGATCAAATCATAGGGTCATAAAGATGTTTGGACACATAATTTGCCTTTTTTTTTTTTTTTACCATATCCTTGGTTATTGTCACATGTTGGGTGCATGAAAGACATTCAGTAGGCATCTGTAAAACAGATGAATCAATGAATGAACCAACAAATGAATGAATAAACAAGCAACAGCAAGGCCATTTAGAGAGAGGTTGAAGGAAAGAGAAGCCAAGCTGTACTGAGGCATAGAACTCAAACCTTAGACAACAACTCTTGGGGAAGAGGCTTCTTTCACTTTTTCTTCAAATTAAAAGTTACTGCGTTTCCAGGGCAGCCCTTCACTGTGGCTTGCGCAATTAGTCACTCTGGTAGGAATGCGGATGCTTTTGCCTTTGATGCAATCTGCTAGGAGGCTTTCACAGCACAGCGTGTTGAACAAGCACAGGCTGTGGTGGAGAGTCTAGGTGGGGCTATGGGAGCTAGGGAAGAAGTCCAGACTGATTGCAAGAGGCAGACCTGAGCAGGGAAGTGACGGTGGTATTTCCCAACACTCCTGGGATGTGTCCCCAGGTAGGAGCCTTTGGACTTGTGAGAAGCATTTGATGAGCACAGATCATGGCATTTGGCTTGCTCATAATGGAAAGCTGATGGCTGTTGGGGGAGAGGAGAACCATTCCTACCACAGCCAAGTGATGATGTCCAGGTGCCTCCCGTCCACTCCTGCTGGGGGCTGGAGGTTTGCTTAATCTGTGAAGGCAGGGTGCAGGCATTTACCAGCTGCAGGTCTGGGCCTTCACAAGCTGTGCAGCCTGGCTGTGCAGGCTCCATGGTGACCTCCTCCCACCAGGTGCCCAGAAATAAAACCTTCATTGAACTGCAGCATCAACCTCACCTGGGAAAGGAGGGGGGAAAACCAAGCTATGGTACCTCCTAGAGCTTCATTCCTTTGGCAGCCGTGATGCTCAATACTCAGATGCAAATTTACTGTGAAGCTTAACAGAGCTCATGCCTTGAAGCTCTCCCTTGCACAGCCCTCTCATAAGACTCTAGAACTAATTTCATAGTCAACCTTTTGCATTCTTTCTTTTACGGAAGATGGCGCTTGTTGACTAAGGGACACTTTGTATGTGGATGTTAGTCTGAGGCTTTGCTTAGTTGAAAAGGAGCCATTGGTAAGAAGACATTGCCATGCCCAATTTTTAAGCTTCGGGTCTCACAGAGCTGGACCCCTATGACCTTTGACTCTGGAAAACTGTGAGCAAACAGTAGGCATCTTGAGGTTTAGAGTTCACTGGCCTCCTTTCCAAACTCCTGATCAGGACCCTTGCCTGGCAGCCCTGGACGTTGGGTAGTGGAAGACTTTAGTTCAGAACAGATGTGTTCTCTGCAGCTCAGGAGAGATACAGTTGAGCTGCTAGGCCCAAGGTGGTGGAAGAAGGCTGGAGCTACAGAAAGTTAGCTGCAAGTGTCATCCCAGAAAATGACAGCCCGACAGGTGTGAATGCACCGGGTCAAATATGAATTATATGGACACCACTGAGAATGGTGTCCATATAACTCATCAGGGGGGCATTTGGTGATAACCCATGATTGACCACTGGCTTAAAGTGGTGACGTGGTGTAAAATACCACTTGATCAATCACACACTGGGGAAGAGTAAATCAATAGCATGTGAACCCTCTCATTGTTACTGTGCCCCTTTCTGCAGGTGTTGGATACAGACACAATGGGTCCCGGAAGGCACTGTGTATTGCTGGGGTTTCTGTACTAGCTCCAAAGAGCTCAGCTCCATGCACCAAGGGCTGTTCAGGAACAAGTATTCACGTGTGCTAGGAGAGAAGGCAGCTGCAGTCCTTGGGGGCAGTGAAGTGGCTTTGGTTATCTCTGGATGATTGGGCCCTGATTTGCTGCCCTTATCTTAGCTATTTTTACAAGCTCTATGTGCCCAGGCACTTATGCAAGCCAGGAGACTAATTAACAATTAACCAGGAGGTGAAAGATAGGAAAGGGGCTGGAATAGCCATTCAGAGTTCATGGGCTACCTTGGAACTGGTAGAGCGGCAGGTTAGGCCTCTTTCCCCTTCCCCTAGAGAGGAACTTGGCCTCCGAAGGACCAAGATGAGCCATTCAGGCTCTGGTTTGGGCCCCATTCCTTCACAGGTGTCCAGACACCTGGGACAAACACCTCCCTCGCCAAGCCCTGCCCAGTCCTGCCAGTCTGCAGCTCCCCCCCGGTTCTGGAGTATGGTTAAACTGCACTTTCAAATGCACGGAGCAACCAGCTGTCTTCTGTTGAGATGACCAAGTGGGTACCACGTGGCTGAAGAGCCCCTGTGCCTTGTAGGGACACTGGCTGGAACATATTGGTTCGCCTTGAACCTTTTTCTGGGACACACGATGAGGCAAGTGTACGCACAATGTGAAGCAAGTGTACGCACAAATACGCAAACATGTACACAAGGGAATCAGTTTCTTCACACCCCGTCTGTGCCAAGGAAATATACTGAGATGGCTTGACGGGTAAATGGAACAGAATGCAGACACTTTGAAAGGCGCTGACCTAAAGTGCTGGAGTGGGATGGAGCTCTCGTCAGTTTGCTGCTCCTGTGTCTGTGACACTCCTCTCCCTGGTGGCACTCAGGGTCAGGGGAAGCTCAAGAGGAAGTTCTTTACTTACTGTCAGTGCTTTGGAATCCTCTGCCATAGTCACTGCATTTTGTTTTGGATATCCTAGCAGAGAACCAGTAGGGAATAGGCACAAGAACTTGGGGGTGCGAAGGAAACACACAGGAAACATTTTGCATCTCAGCTGAACCCTCAGCCCAGGGCTCAGTGGGAGCTGCCCAGGCAGCAGGAGGCAAGCTTGGGAGCTGGCTGAGCACTCCATTCAGTAAGACCCACTGCCATGTGCAGAGTTGCTGGAAGTCTTCCATCTGTTAAACCTCCATTTCTATGAATGCTGTCACAGGGGACACCTTCTCTAGAGTACCAGCTTGTTCACTCAGTAACACGGCTGCTGCTCTTAAGATCGTCACCTATGCTCATAGGGCTAATTTGCTAATATTTGCTTCCTAGCCTGCCTCACAGTCAGCTTTGACTGTCCACCCGCATCTTGACTGATATTCAAGATCGAGACTCATTTTCTCCTTTGAATAGCAGCCTTCCTGAGCATCAGGAAAGAGTGGTGATGCTACAGCCCAAGAGACGTGCACAGGAACATGCCTCTGCACCTGTCCAGGCAAAACACGCATGGTGCCCAGTGGCTTGAGAGGTCAGGGGAAAAGCTTGCATGCTGGCGGGGAGGACAGGACAAGGATAATATCACATTTGGACATCCACTCACACTGCGTAGTGGTCAAAGTGTTTGGACAAAGTTGATGAGGCTGGGAGGCTGCTATTTACCATGCCTTTTCTCTCCTAACTTGAGAAATGTTTTCTCAGAAAAGCAACTGTGCCCTCATTCCAACTCTCCTTAAAGTAGCTTCACAGAGGCTGAGGGCTGAGGTGCCTTGGATCCTTGAAGAGACTGGGCAGGACCCTCAGTTCTTTCCTTCTGTCAGTGCAAACAGTCTCACCCATGCAAAGACACCACTCGTAATAATTTTTTTATTAAAATACTGTTATACCCAGTGGAATGCAGCAGCAGTCCTGGTACAGGGTGGCATAACAAAACAGCCATGTTTACATTTTAAATATTTATGATAACTTAAACATATAGACACACATCATGGTCTTTGGCAGAAAACATTCACAGCACAAAAAATACTTTAAAAGAAATACCAAATATTAATCCAAAATATATTAAGTTGTTTTTTTTCACCTTTCACAATATTTTTTTTTGCCTTTTTTTCTTCTTTTTGTTTTGTAAACAATGCACATGAACCAAATGTATTTTTCAGCTTTAAACTGGGGTAAGGGGAATTTAAAAAAAATATGCAATTGTCCAGCAAATGCAAATGTTTAAAGAGGAAATTCAGGGAACCATGAGAATAAAACAACACATAATGAATCTCCAAACAGTGAAGAAAAACACACAACAACGAAGATTGGAGGAAAACTAGAAACCATTAAGGACAAAACTGCTAAAACCCACCCACTTGCTCCTGGGGCTGAATTACAAGACTTTAAGAAGTCAGTCACGGTGGCTGCAGGCTGCCAGGTGGGAGACCTTCATCTTGTTCTGAGTATTTGGCCCGGCTTCAGTACTGGGGCTGGGTAGCTTGAGGAGCCAGCCTCACAGGGGATGTTTTGTTTTGATATAGGCTCCACTCAGAGGATGATATGAGTTACGTCTTGCAGCTAATTGACTAGTTTTGAACAGCAGCGTTCCCTTTCCCTGTCCCTCCAGGTGGGAACAAAGACATGTATGAGAACACAACTTCTCCAGTTTCCTCAGAGAGAAATGGCGCTGGGCAGGGCCAGCCACGTACATGGGCGGGCACGGCAGATGTCTGTGTGTGGTGGCTCATTTCATGTGGCTCAGAGTTTATCATCAAAATGATAGGATGTCCCAGGGACAGAAGCTTCAAAAGGCCAGTGATGGAGATCCTATGAGCATTTAAGACAGGGTCTTCACATACAAAAAGAACCATTATCCCATGAATCAGACTTCATGGACCAAGGACTTGAGAAGGCGGAGTAACTGGGAAGCCAGTCAAAAGTTTCAGAAAGCATGGTAGCACAGAAGTGAGCGTGGCCCATGAAGCCCAACCTGAACCAAGCAAGATGCCACCATCTTCTGTGCCATAAGAAAGGGAATTATATACAAACCACACATTGTCCCCCAATCCACTCGAATAGTCCCAACCCATTCCAAGGGAGGGGTGAAGCTGGGACTTTTCTGAGAGATTCACACCCTCAACAGTCCCTAAAAGATTCAAGTCTTGTGTTCCCAAGAAGGCACTGAGGAGCTGAAGAGTGGATGAGGTTGACAGGAATCACACTTAACCAGAAAAACCATGGCTGGCCTGGTCACCCCACTTGGTGCCCATGGGCAACCATCCTTGGGAATCAGCTCCCCAAGCCAACATATCCCCTTCCCCTCCTTGCCTGAATGTCAACTGGCAAGGCAGAGGGGGCTTCGATACCTTCTGGGCTTTCTGTTGCTACCCCAACGGCAGGGAAAGCGTGAATCTGCATTCTCCATGGGCACAGGTGGAATGTAGCTTTGAGCGGAATCTCCAGGGGTGCTGGTTGCTTTCAGCTCCCCTCTCTCCTGCAGCACTCCTTCCTGAGCTCCTGGGACTGGATGGTCAAAGGTTGGAGAAAGTGGAACCTGCAGTCGGGGGCTGCTGGAATGGCTGGGTGGCAGAGGAGGGGAGAGCATGATCCAGGGTCCACAAAGAACCACCTCCTTAAATCAGTATCTCCACCATATCTGACATATCCTGGACTCTGGATGTAGCTATAGAGTCTGGAGAGAGGGAGAGAGAGAGAGAGAGATAAGAAAGCAGGTACATGCCATGAGTGTCACTAGACTGCTGTTTTTAAAATTCTTGCCCTTTAAAAAATTTTAAAACAAAGATCTTCACGAGCTTTCCGTGCCTTGGCTGCCCAGGTTCCCACAATTTGGTCAACCAAGCATAATGCCCTGCTTCTTCTCAACTCTCGGACCAGACCACCCTCTAGTGTGGATGACGTGTTTGTGATTTTGGACTAGCTAGAGGGCTTAAAAGAAGCCAAGGGGAGCCCAGAGGGAGGGAAGCTGCAGAATTCTTCTCATGCTTGTGGCTTTCTGAGATCATGAGGCCCAGGCAAATATGCAGAAGCTAATGTGAAGGGGGAGCAAAAGAAGAAAGGGCGTCTTCTCAAATTTCTCCTTCTTGGACTCCTTTTAAACAGTCTCCCAACTCACAGGGCCGTGGGGGATGACTCAACAAGCTCCAGTATCTTAGGTATGTAGACTGACAATGAAATACGCAAGAAAAGGATGGAGGAGGAGAGACAGTGCCTTCCACTGGGCCACTGTACTTCTGAATTTGGGATCTATCTTGATTAGGAGTTTCCAACTCATCTACTCATGCACCAACAGCTCTCATGTTCACATTGGGGCCAGCCAGACCTCTCCTCACCTCTCACCATGCAGAAATCCCCATGAAACATGAGCAGTGAACAGGAAGGGTTTGGGGAGAAGGAGCCTCAAATGTCCCGGCTCACATCCCAGCACACCCGCAGACCGCCCAGCACAGAAGTCAGGAAGAAGTGGAGGCTCACCCAGAGAGGCTGCCCTCAGCCCACTGCTGCAGCCTGGAAGGCTGTCGGGCTCCGGTGCCAGGTAAGCAGAGGTGCTCTCCGCAGGGCCATCAGTCTGGGTGCTCCCATCTCTACTCCCGTGTTTGGAGTGCGTAGTGAGGGGGGCTGCAGCCACTGGCTCCTCTGTGGGTGTCCTCTCTGTAGGGAAGGCAGGAGTTTGATTAATGCCTGGCTTACAAGATAGCGCCCGGATGAAGAATACACCAATGAACTGGACCTACTGACACCTCCTGACCTACAACTCTGTTAAGGCTAAATGCTTCTGAACCCTACCCCAGCCCCTTATATTGCCTTTTTCACTTGGATGGTTCAGTGGCGAGGGTCTATGATGACGGAATGCATGGAGATGGGACTAACACTCTTCACCAGGCAAGATATCCTAGGCTGTAGGGCCACTGCGCCAGAGCAAAAGCTAGACTCCTAAGGAGTCAAGTCAGGAAGTTCTGTCTCCCAGGAGCCTTGGTTCTGGGAGGAAAGATCTGGCAATCTGTGCCCACGCCCTAAAGAAACTCCCCTCTCCACACTACCAGCCCCTTCTTACCCATGGTCAGCCGGGCAGGAGCATCTGCTTGCCGTTCACTTGATGAGAGTCCTTGCCAGCCCTGGGTCCCTGCCACTGCAACTGGGAAGATGGATGGCACCGACTTGGCTGGCCGCAGGGAACCCTGAGCAGCCCTGCTAGGGTCCTTCCTGGAACGCTGCTGAAGGACCTTAATCACAGCATCCTTCTCTAGGATCTGGGCGTGGAGCACCTTTAGCCTGAGGAAGGAGACCATGTCCATATGGTCAGCCCCAGAGTCAGTGCCTCTCTCCTCCCCGCTTTGTGGAAGTTGAAAGCCCTCCCTAATGCCCAGTGGGACCTTCTTCCCCTTGCAATGCAGGCCTGGAGTTGAGCTGATGCTCTCAGAGCCAGGGCACATGGGGTGCTAGGCCCTTCTCACATTGCCTAAGCAGGTCAGCAGTGGGTGGGAGCTGAACGAACTGATGACAGATAGCAGAGACATGTCCCTCATCATGGAGGGCTATACTAGGGCTGGGGTGTAGAACCCAGATGCCCCAGTACCTGCACAGCCAGAGTCTATGCTTATAATTCTTGGTGTGCCAAGTAAGCAGGGTCAGCTCAGAAGCAGAGGTGAACAGAGGTGAAGCAGAGACTGCTGAGCTGAGTGGGGACAGGGACTTGTTTACTGGGGATCAAGGACAAGGTAGAAGCTGGACACTGTGTCTTAGGGGCCCAGGCCTGTCTGCCATGCCGAACCTGCTTTCCATCTCCTGATGCCTATGGCCACCAGTCAGTAGTCCCTCATTGAAGCTGCTGCTGGGCGAGGGCTGTGGGGAGTGTCGGATGAGAGTGGTGTCACGCTGGGCAGCTGCAGTGGCAGCTGCATCCATGGCAAACTGTCTCATGGCACGCTCTTCCAAATACTTCTGCTCCCACTTGGTCATGTCGGCCTCCAGTGCCAGGATCTGCTCCTCCTTCTCCCGAAGTTGTTCTGACAGCCGCAGAGCACTGAGCTCTGGGGACCCACTGTTGCTGCTGCCTGCACTGGGGGTGCCCGCCTGTCTCTGCAGATCAAGAAGCATCATGTCAAGATGGAGGCCGGGGTGTTGGGCACACCTCATGTACACAGGAGGCCCTGTAATAAACTCTCTGGACTGGAACAGCAGTGCCTTCCATAATACCCCTGCGGGAAGGGTCAGGGTGGGAGTGGAGACAGAACTATCTGGTTTGTAAACACTGAGAAAGGCTTACATAGAAGCCCAAGCGAGGGGGCTGGGGATTTAGCTCAGCGGCGTAAGGGCTTGCCTTGCAAGCAGGCAGTCGTGAGTTCGATCCTTGGTACCGATAAAAAAGAAAAAGACAAAAAAAAAAAAGAAGCCCAAGCGAACATAGACTAGGGACTAACCTAGTCTATGGAGAGCTAGATGACAACTGGCCAGTCTTTTACACAAAACAGCAGCCTACTGCTTCTACATATCAAGGATGCCAACCTGTGCTACTGCTGAGGACAGGTGACTCCCAAGCCTGGATACAAGCCAAGCAGCAAAGTCCTTGCTGTGACAAGTGGGTGAACAGAAGCAGGCAGCAAAGGTGAGACACAGATCAATCACCTTCGCTTCTCTGGGGGGGAAGGTGCTGCACCTAGGTCTGAGCAGGGGCTCCAAGGGTCCTGAAAGCCGGCCCCTTCGATGCTGCTCCAGTTCTATGTCCCCTCACAGACCTGCCCAGCTCACCTGCTGTGCGCGTAGGGCCTTTAGCTCCTGCTCCAGGCGCGTCCGAAGACGTAGCTCCAGCTGCTCCCGCTTCTCGCAGGCAGCCTGCAGCTGCCCAAGTGCCTGCTGCAGCCGCTCCACCTTCTCCACGTAGGCCTGCTTCTTGCGCAGCTCCTCCTCTGCACGTGCTGCCCGGCCCTGCGCGTTGCCCAGAGCCTGTTCCAGCAGCTCTGCCCGGCGCCGCTGGTCCTCAATGGCCCCACGCAGCAACGCCATCTCGCGCTCCAGCTTCTCCTGTTCCTGTTGCTGCTCATAGCCTGCGGGCAGGAGGAGGCCTCGTCAGTGATGGTGACCACCCTCACTGGCTCCACCTGCCAGGCTGTGCACTGACAACTTCTCACCCGCTAGAAACCTAGGAGTTAGCTACAGTGTTCAACCGTATGTCTCAGGAGAGAAAGAAATGAAGGGGGGGGGGAGCAACAGGACCCTTGAGGTAGCAACTGTGCCACACCACCTCTCTGTGGGGACACTGCTAATTGTGCCAGGTGTCACCATCTCCAAAATACAGCCATTGCTTTCCTTGAGCCTTCGAATGACTAGAAGTCAGGGAGGACTGTGATTCCCATTTATAGATAAGAAAATCATCGAAGCTTAGGTTCACTGTGACGTGGTCAGCGTTCTAGTGGGAGGATAAGGTAGGACGAAAAGAAGCACCTTGTGCTGCCCCACCTCTGATTTCCCCGAATCCTCCAGCCTCTCCAGGTAGAATTTATGCCCTCACCCCACCCCATAGAGGAAGAAACCTAAAAAGAGAATGGATGCTTCTGCCAAAGGCAAGCCCATGTTGGCCCAATTCTGAAGGCTGCCTGACTGCCTACAGCGTGGGACGCCTGCCCCTACAGGCCTCCCTCCCAGTACATGCTCCAGGGTTTCTTCTGTAAACCCAGGCTATTCCCGTTAAGTGCCACACTTCTGTTCAATCAACCTCATGAAGGAATGTAAGTAAACTCTACAACACAGTATGAGAAAGACTCTGGTCCAAAGATTAGTGTCTGAGATTCCAGCTATCCTGACTTTTAAATCTTATTAATGGCCCAGCGGCAAACTGGATATGGGAGTACATGTCCTATAATCTCAGCACTGAGGAGGAGGCCGAGGCAGGAGAATCCTGATGAATTTGAGGCCAGCCTGGGCTACATAGCGAGTTCAAGATCACTGTGAATTACAGTATTGAGAGCTTGTCTCAAAAAATAAAAAAGGCCCAAAGAACCCTACTTAGAGACTCTCCAAATCACAAGGTTCTTCAGCTCAAGCTCTAAGCTAAGTTCACCTCCAAGCCCTGCCTTCTACAAGTCTCAGACTGGTCCCCTGAGGAGTGGCTGACTGCTCTGCTGGAGAGAAGGAAAGGAACAGGCTGTGGGGTCCCCCTCATGGACCTGTGTCTGAGCAGTACTCCGATCCTGCAGACTTTTCTGTTACAGAGAAATCATTCTGTACTGTGCCACCCAAACAGTACTCACTGGCTATTGCAACCTTGGCCTGTGGCAAGCTGAGGAACTGGATGTTAATTATTTTAATCTTCAGGCCTTGTGTGAACCTGTCATACTCAACAGTCCCCTTAGCAGGCAGAAAGGGGATTCATTGTCTCAGGGCAAGAAAGGGAGGTCACAGAGATAACCCTGACTTACTCTGGAACTCTGCAGGCTGGCTGGCTTTGTTCTTTGGCATGGAGGGAAAAGATGTGAAAGGGTAATGATAAAGAAATGGACCCTTAATATTCAGTCAATGGGAGGTGGGAGCAGGCAATTTTGGACTCAGAATCTGTGCGTTAGCATAACCAGGAAGCAGAACACTGTCCCTAGACTGTAGTCCAGGAACCTGAGGCACCAAGTGAGAAAACAAGGGAGGAGAGGGAGTAATCAGCCTTCAGAATCCCCACTTGCACTCAAAGTACTGGTGCTGCCTGACATCAAGAACAAAAAAGGTCAACCAGACATCCTGAGAATTCCTGGAGCTCCCTTAGCCTTCGACGGTGGAGCTAGCAGGGGGACCCAGCCTTCTGCTAGCAGAAGCTTCCTGTAGCTTCCTACAACCTCTAAGGTGCCCCGTGAGAGCTGGGAGGCTGAGCTGGGGGCCACGATTCTGCTGCCACTAGGCCGGTAGGCCGCTTGAGAGCGGCGCGTAAGAAGACAGCCAGTCCCTGTCTGCCGTAGTGCTTGCCCTGCCTCCTCCCAAAGCCCGGCGGGCCGAAGGGCGCCTTTCGGGGGCGGGAGCAGCGGGGGGCCGGCCGGGAGCGGAACAGCCGGGCGGCTCAGGAATGCCAGGCATCCAGGTCACCCGCCGCTGCCTGCGAGATTAATGGCCCCAGCGAGAAGCCAAGAACAGCCTGGCGCTTGCTCGCTCCCCAGGGAGCGGAAACGCCTCCCGGACAGCCTCCTCCCATTCCCCTTCACCCTCCTCTCCCCTTCGCTGGCTTCCAGAAACCGCCCCCCCTTCACTTCCTTTCTTTGGCATTCAGGCCCTAAAAGCCCTGCCCCCCCCCCCCGCAGAGCAACCCCCCCAAATGCCTAGCAGACCAGCTGCAGCTTTCAGATCCCTAAGGTAACTTCCAGAGCTGCACTGGCCCTCCATCGTCCCTTTCAGGGACTCTTGGTGAGAGGAGGGAGGGGGGGGAGCACCTTATTCAGCCAGGCCAGGCTAGCCTACCTCTTCCTGCCAACCTTGTCAATCTCCCTTGGTCTTTGTTGCCCCATCGCCAACCCCTGCAGGTACTGAGGGGGTTGAGTCCTCTTGGAAGGAAGAAGGGGTGATGCCAGTCAGACTGGGCCATCACGCTGCTTCTGGGCACTCAGTACCACTCACAATAGGTTTTCTGATGGGTTCCTTCCTAAAGCCATCTTACCCAGAAACCAACCATTCCCACCCTGTGGGACTCTTCTTGCTGCTGAGCTCAGGATCCCGTCTGTGCCCCCAGCCCCTCCATGCCCCTCCACTGGAGCCATCTAATTGCTCTCAATCCCCCTAGCCCCACAGGTCTCCCAGGCCACCAAAGACCTCCTCATTACTAGTCTCTGGGGTCACGGAACACTCTTGATGGCATGCTTCTGTTTCATGCTCCTCCCTGTTTTCTTGACCTTCTTTGCATTTCCTGGGCCTGTTTTCTCCCTCTGCTAAAATGCTTGCCAGGTGCTTAGCCCAAGTCTAAAGAACAAATGGATGAGAGAAGGAGGGAGGAGTGGACCAGACAGTGAACTCATCTGTCCTTCAAGAATGACCTTGAATCCCCCTTTAGAGAAGCCTCCTGAGCCCCTTCTTTGGATTGTTGGTAGCTTTGCTATAGCCCAGCACCACTAGGTTTCCCAGCATCTCATATTACCATTTCCAGCCTTTCTGTGGCCTGGACTCCCCAGGAAACTCTGATTCTTCATTCTCCCAGTTTCCAGCCCCGCCCCCACCTGCATTCACTCTACAGCAGACAACCCTGCACTGATGGTCAGCATCACAGCTCAGCCAATCACCACCTCTCAGCTCTCCAGCATGTATCAACTGCTTTTCCAACAAATACAGAACCAGATCTTACTCCCTTTTGGAAGCCACACCCCAACCCCCAGGTCTAGTTTGGTGTTGGGCATGAAGTAGCCATTCAGTAAACCTCTGTCTATAGCTCTGCTTCCAAGGGAGAGGACCACCCCATTGTCCAGAGGGACCACTGAGGTCTCCTTCTTAGCAGGACCCTTACTCACTCTGAGCAAGCAGCTTGGCCACCGTATCTTGACTACCCGCCTGGGCCTCCTGTGTCTTGCTTGCCAGGCGGCGGTTTGCAGATTCCAATCTCTCTGTTTCAAATGAAGGATAGATATTTTATTTAGTGTCTGATGATGTTACCTGCCTGGAGTTTTCCCTGGGGCACCGTTGATGGGGCTGCATCCTCCAAGCTGGAGGTAGGCTCATAGGAAGGCCCAACTTAGCCAACCAGGAGGAAACACCCTTTGTTGGGACATGCTGGGGACTCCTTGAGGTGCTCCAAGGCCCAGGACACAGAGACAAGCATCTCTGTATCATGGTGTCCCCCAGAGAGACTCAGCCCAGCCTTGCAGTCAATGTGCACTTAAGTTTGCAGAGAACAGAGATTTGAGATTTTCCCCTCCAACAGCAAAGCTCTGCAGATGGTCACAGCCTTCACCTGAGTGCCCAGTTCTCACCTCTAAGATCGCGGTTGAAGTCCTGCAACCGCCTCATCTCACTGTCCATCTTATTCCGCATGGTCTTCTCCAGGGCTTCACGCTTAGAAGAGGCTCTGGTGAGGCTCTCATGAGCTTCAGAGAGCCGCTGGATTTCACTCTCCAGCTGCAAGAAGCACAAGCAGAGCTGAAGGAGGGACAGGGCTCCTAGGGAGTGATCCCAGGTGGATCTGCCACTCCATACCAAAAAAAAGGGAGAAGAGAGGAAAAACAAGGGAGCATGAAACCTAAGTGGATCTAGTGGGATGGTCAGGAGCCTGCAGCCTCCTGAGAAAGGCCAGATTGCTGAGACCAGGCAGGGGTCCCATTTGCTGCCCCATGGACCAGATGCTGACTGTACCCTGGCCAGGAACTCAGCAAGAGGCTGCCTCCAGGGCAACTGCACACAGCTTTTCTGTGGCCGCTGTCCAGAGAGCAGCAGTTTACTTTTGGCTGGTGTTTGCTGAGAAATCTGAGCCCAAGAGGGCCAGCGTGGTCATGTTCTGGGTGGTCTGACCCATACCCAGCATGATGGGCAGGCCCTGAGTCTACCTGCTAAAAGCTTAAACTCAGCTCACAACTGTAAGCCTGCACCAAAGAAGGGAGCCCCAGACCTAAGCCCAAGTAGCTGTCTGGAGTCTCTGTTTCCCCATCTGCCACTGTCCACGATGAGGGCCACCCTGGTCCCAACTGCCCCTCCCACTTGGCTGCTGCAGGTCCCACACGTGCTCCTAGCTGGCTTGCCATGCCAACAAGTCACTTTTTTTTCCCCCCAAGAGGAGGGACTTTCTCTTTGGCCTGGAACAGACGGGCTGTTGTGTGGGGGACACAAAGAGCTCTCTGTGGGAGGTGTCCAAGGGAGGGGCCATGTGCAGGGCCAGGGTGTGAGTGAGCAGGGACCTGGTGAATGAGTTCTTTCTAACTGCCACTGGCCAGCAACTGCTCATGCTCCAGGCCTGTTCTGGCGGCCTTTCGGCTGTTCCCCAGCTGTCTGGAGTCAGCTGGGGAGGTGCAGGAGGAATGATGGGGGATGGAGGTGATCAAGAAAGAGAAATCCAGCAAGATGCTGGCTCTCACACTCCTCTGCCTCCCCACTCTTCCATCAGCCCCTGGAGGGCCCTGCTCTCCCACCCCATCTGGGATCCCGGAAAGCCTACCTTTTCAATGCGGCTCCCTTTTTCTGCAGAGCTCTCCAGCTCCTTCTGCAGCCTCTCATTCTCCCTCTGCAGCCTAGCATTCTCCCTCAACACAGTCTCCATATGGGCCAGGTGGGCGCTCCCTGATGTGGCTGAGGAGGCCTGGGCACTTGCTGGGCCCTCCAACGCCAGTGGGCCATGACTGAGAACAGCCGAATGTGGGGGTGTAGTGTGCTCTTGGGGGTGCTGCAGGTACTGGTACTGTTGCTGCTGCTGCTGGAGAAACACAGGAGGTACCTGGGCCTGCAGGATCCTGGGGAATAGAAGACAAGACACTCAGAGAGCTCACAGACCCCCACAGCTAATATTAACACACTGTTCACTCCGGTTTCTGCCTCTCCAGTGTTACTGACCAGTGGAAAGGTCCCTTCCCAAATGGTGGCTGCCCAAGGCTCCCCAAGATTCAAGGGCCAGATAGCTGGGCTGCAGGGGACAAATGTCAAGATGTCATGCCCTGCGTCACCAGGGTTAAGGCCTTGGGAATCACCCTAAGCCAGCGTGGGTAGGCTTCACAGGAACCACTGCTCCAATAAGACATTTTAAAACACGCACCCTTGAGCTTTCTAAACAACAGAAGTTTCTTTTTGGTCCTAGAAGCTAACCAAGAGCCTAAACTAAACCCATAACTAAATCAAGAGCCTTCCAAAGTTCCAGGACAGCTGGGTGGATGCACCCAGCAGCTACTTTGTGTCTGTTACAGGTCCAGTGAAGCAGCACACTCGTTTTTGCCCACTCTCCAGGTCTGATACCCATCCCCCCAACTCCCAAAATGTTCTTAAAGGGCTGTGGTTAAGGTGACAGCAGTAAGACAGATGTCAGGTTAACAGCGTGCTGCATAAAGGTTCAAATCCCAGCTCCAGCTGTTAGACCTACAGCAAGGGTCTCACACCCAGTGTGGCCATCCGGCCGCTGTATCAAGGGGGTCTCCAGCCTCACAAGTAAGAGCTGGGGAATGCAGGGCAGCTCAGCTCTTCAAGGACCTGGGTGGACTCCAAGTGTGAAGTATGAGACCACCTTTGGGGTAGCACACTGCAGAGTTCAAGTGGATCCTGGCACAGGTATAACAGGTAGGCTCTGGGTTGAAGGAAGGAGCAAAGACAGAGACACGGGAAGTCACAGGGCCTTTGAAGGGTCTTATGACTCTAAACGTCACCACTGCTTTCATTTCATAAAGAAGTTTTCTTTTTTGGAAGCCCGTACAAACTGAGTGCCACTCCTGGGCCCATCTGCTCGGCACCCACACCACTCTTACAGCCTAGGGCTCCCTCTGTTCTCATTAAGACCCTAGGCTCACGTCCCTGTCCCTGACACCCAACAGTCTTCATTTGTCAGCCAAAAGGGAAAGCAGCAGGTGCATTTCCCTGCCACCTAAAGTAAGGCTCTGGGTGACAGCTGGGCAGAGCCCCGTGGAATGTCCAAACTGCCTTCTCAGCTAATGTGGCCATTCTCAGGGTAGCTTCTGAAACCTGCTGCCCCTGCATGGGGCCAGGCAGACACAGCAACATTCTTTGAGGATGACTTAGCTGCAAGGAAGAATAGCATCTCCTTTCCTGCCACAGTTGCTTTCCCTTTCCCTGGCTCCCCCGGCTTCCCTGTTTGTTCTGCATTGAAGTCTACTTCCCTGCCATATTATCACTTCCTGACAGGGTTCACCAGGGCTGGTCCAAAAGAAGAAACTACAACTCGGCTTCCACAACTGTTCCTGACCACTCCTGAAAAGAGAGATGAAGTGGGAATCTGGAGGGCTTGGAGCTGGACCAAGCCCATGAGGCCTCACCCCCGGGCTCCTCCACACTGACGCTGTCACACTACTTACTCATTTCTTGAGAGCAAGGAAAGGCATCTTCCTCAGAAGAGGCCAAACGGTGGGAAGGTGAATGACTAAATGAAGACTCAGGAAGGGTGAAGAGAATCAGACCCTGAGCCGCAGCAGGGAGTTCAAGGAATCCACGGCCCCTCTTGTGGGGGCCCCTGGATGCCCCCAAGGGAAGATGCAACCGTGATGGATGCATCAGCCTCTCTGTAGAAGGTGCTGAGCCTGAGTGAGGGGTGATGGAGGCAGAGTCTCATCCGGGAACCCACAGTTCTGCAATATTATGGTTTCCTCCTTCCCAGTCCCTTTCTTCTATTCAGGCCTTCCGATCCCTTTCTCTACAGGCAGCCACTATCAGCCTTGTCATCCTCTCATGGCTTCCCTTCGTACTCAAAGAATCACACTAACAATCTCTCCTGAGCCTCCACAGAAAGGAGTTCACCTGGACCCAGCCTCTTCTTGTACTACTAGCTACAGGCACATGGAAAAACATAAAAGAAAATGAACAGTAGCTACAGGACAGCTCTGACAAAGAGTGGTCTCTAGGGCAGGCACCTGGTTCTTCAGTCTACTGAATCAAAACCAAAATCTCCAGGGAGGTCACACATCTTCTTTCTACCTGGGAGCAGTAAGGTAACAGCTCTCATTCTTTGTCTTTTGAAAGTTCCTTCTGCAATCTGACCTCCAATCCTTGCTACAAATCCTATCTCCTAGGACCCTAGTTACTTGACACTCCTCCTAAGCAGGCAGTAGTGTCTACTGCTGAACCAAAGCGATGATGCTGACTTCTTTGTGATCTAGGTTAAGCCCCCCTTTCTGCCAGCCTTCAGCTCTCCTTTCAAGGAAAGAGGGGGTTAGGTTTTATTAGACAGCCTCTGAAGTTAGGAGGGATGGAGAACCATAGAGATCTTGTTGGCTTGGATTCCTTGCCAGGAGAGGAGACTGAGGCTTCCCTCTCCAGGACACTACACTGCAGGAAAGCTTGAAGGCCACAGTGGATGTAGTTACCTGACTTCAGCATGCTGGAAGTGCGGGCTGCCTCGAGCACGGTACCGTGGGTCAATGACAGCAGTAGTCTCATGAGGGAGTACAACGTGTGGGTACTGCGATGGGGGTCCACGGGGCTCCTGGGCCTCAGCGGGAGGACCCCGGGCTGGCGGGCCCTGCTGGCTTCGAGCCAGCTGGGGGAAGCTGTGAGAAGAGCTCATGTGGTTGGGTACTCGAGCACCGTTCCTCTCCAGGGACAGCTGCAGGAGCCGTTCACTCAGCGAGCGCACATGGCCGTGCCTCAGCTCCCGAAGGGCCTCGTCCTGCCGGCGGCTACCTCCTGGGGCCCCACGAGGATCCCGTTCTGCGACGTGTGGCCGGGGCCCTGCCTGCTGGGCTGCATAGTACTGCGAGTGGGCTTTGGCCTCCTCATAGGTAGGCAGCTCCTCACCCTTGTTGGGCTGCGGGCACAGCCGGTAGAGGGTGTTCTCTGCCAGGTGTGTCTCACCACCCTGGTGCTCCTGGCCCTGGGGCTCCTGCCTGGTGGCCTGTTGTAGCACCTGACCATCCTCAGGTGCCAAGATTTCCAGGGAGGCCTGTGGGCTCCCAGTGCCCCCAGCTCCAGCCCCACCCCGCAGGGCCTGCTGCTGTATGGCCAGCAGCGTGCGTGTCTCTGTCAGGTTGCCATAGCGTAGCTGCTCCTGGATGAGGCGGTGTAGGACTGTCCCAGAAGAGTCTTCCAGCGTCCTCATGCTTCTTTGGCTTACAGACACCTTCCTAGGCAATGGCCAGCAGGCACCTGAACCCAGAGCACCTGTAGGGAGAAAGAGAGACAGAAAAAGAGGAAGAGAAATCAATGGAAGCACATGAGAAAGGGGACAATCTTCCATAACAGTCCAGGTGCAAGCATCAGTGGTCCAGAGGAAGGCTGGGATAGTGGGTTTCACACAATCGAGGGTTCAACTACCAATGCTGCCCCCATTAATTAAATTACTTAACCTCCAAGTCTCAGTTTCTCCATTTTAAAAAAGCATGCTACTTCTTGTCACAAGATCGGGCTTTAAAAGACACAATAACTGTTGAGCTCCTGATAAACTGTAAATCCTTGGCAGGTGATTATCATTGTAATGACATTCATGGAGACTTACTAATCCTAGAGAATTATGACAGCAAACCAGAAAGTAATCTAACAGAAACCACAGCCCCTTGAAGTCAGCCACCCAGCAAACATCTTCATGGATGACTCCATGACCAGCTTAGCTCAGATCTAACCACTCAGCTGTCCAGACCAGAAATCATCAGGGTCCCCATTTAAAGAATGAACTAACCTCGAGATAAATGAACTAATCTCATAGGAGCATGGGCAGACAGCTCCCAGACAGAATGAAGATGCCTTGTGGCCAGCCTTGATACAGTGTACTTCCCTCTGTTCCCACGAGCAGTCTACTGGCTCCTCTTGCTCTTTCTGACCCAGAGGACTCCTGGAGGATAGCCCCCTCGGCATCGCTTAATCAAAGGTTGCTTATAAAATGAGCCTGGCACTCCCTGTTGTGGGTGACCTTGCCAGTTCTTGTGCAAAGTGAACGAGAAGAGGTAGAAACTGCATCTGAATTGGTGAAAAGGGATGAAAAGAAGCAAAGTCGCATACAATAGGACAATGATTTTGTGAGTTGAGGCAAAGGGCTAGCAAGCCAGCATCTAGAGTGCTCACAGAAACAGCACATAAGCCAGGAGAAAGAAGGGCATGTCGTTCTAATTATGATTATCCCCACTCTGCACACACTTGCTACCTGGAAAAGCCCACTAGCAACATGCAGGATGGACGCTCAGTATCTTTCTTAACATCAGTAACAACCTTACAGGTCTGAAGCATAAGAACTGTGAGCCTAAGATTTGGGGAGACCATATCCAAGGAAGTGGCTCCCTTCTACGCCTGGGCTCCCAATGGCTCGTGGCCTGGGAAACTGCCCACCTCCCTCAGCTAGCTTCATTTCCATAGCTTCCGCCAACATAACGCTCTAAACCAGAGATCCAGGGAAGAACAAAGCAAAATCCACGCTGCCATAGACCCTGTGTGTATAAAGGTGTAGGGAGCGGGGAATGTGGCCTCTTCTCTGCCACAGAACTAGCCCTGGTGCTCTGCCTGCATTTGGGCTTGGCATGTTGGCATAGCAGCCATGCCCAATCCACTCTGCCACTCCCAGGCCTCCAGCTGCCCAGATGGGGTGGGGGGTGGGGACGAGCCTGCACGCGATCATCGCCCCCCCCCCATACTCCAGTACCAGGGGCAAAACAAACAACCAGGAGTCAACTCGCACGGAGTTTCATCTGCGGGGCATTTCCTAAGTTAATCACTGTCTGAGCTGACTCCTGCTGAGGAGGATACGCGAGCGGCGAGAAAGAATGCAGAACCTTCCGGAGAGATTCCAGGCGCGCCAACAGTGTGCCAGGACTGGCGGATAGATAGGCAAGTCCCCAAGGCCTCTCGTCGCAAATCTGTCTAAGTCAAGTCCCTGAAATCCACAATCTTTCAGATACCGGAGGTCTGAGCCGTTATTAAACTCGGTTTCCCTTACCAGAGCAGTGCGCCTCTACCGAGGGAGCGCGCTGCGCCCTCTGAAAACCACCTTGCCAAGCAAGCGCGGACCTCCAGGCTCGCCTGTGCTCGCGCTCGCCGAAGGAACCACAGATAGTGTCCAAATCAGATCACACCGGCCAAGGGTCCCGCCCTGCCTCGATCTGGGGCGGCTCGGAGCCCCGGCAGACGCCAGTACACATCGGGCGAGCTAGGGAGGGTAGTCCGCGGCCGGGAGAGGTCTTTAAGCGTCGCGGGTCCACCTCCCTCGCTCCCTCCCAGCTCTCTTTGTTTTCCAAATACTCCAGCGCTGACGTCACCGGACTGGACAGCAGGCTGCATTCTTTCTAAGTGAGAGCCAGTTCGTGGCTCCAGAGAGGATTTTCCGAGGAAGACAAAGAGGAATTCTTGGACCAGTGGGGGACACAAGACACCTGTACCCCACCCCCGCCTAGCCAAATTAGTTACGAGGGCCCTGGCCCTACGGCCTGAACCCCACGAGGCGCCTGCAGCCGCGTTCCACGCCCCCCAAGCGCGACCCACAGTCCGAAACCTCCCTGCGCTCTCTGAATCTGCCCCCTCCGAGGGGGCTCTCCAGCCCCGGGGGACCTGCGAGCCTTCCAGACTCCAGCCCCAAGCGCACCGCACGGTACTCCCTAGGAAAGCGGCCCTCGCTTGCCGCGGCAGCCACCTCGAAAGCGCACAATGCACCCAGAGGACGAGTGCTCAGCGCCGAGCTCTGGCTTCTAGACAGGCCAGGCGCGGGTTCCCGGGCACTCGCAGGCAGCGACCCTGTGGAGTGCGAAGCGGCCCTGCTTACCGCTGCGGGCCGCGGGTGCCTGGCTCGCTCAGCCTGGACGTCCCAGCCCTGCTCGCCCAGCTCGGCTCAGCGGCGGAGGTGCGCACTCCGCAGCAGCGCCGACGCTCTGGCTGCTCGCGCCCCAGCGCGCAGCCCCAGGGTCGGTCCGCGGTGGAGGCGGCAGCTATGCCAGGAATGTGAGAGTTTCAGGTTCCCCCTCGGGATCAAAGCGAACCACAAATAACCTCTCGGCGCGCCGCCCTCCTCCGCCCTCCGCCTCCTCTCACTCCCCCTCTGGCCCCCGCCTTTCTCCGAGAGGCGGCGCTGGTGGCACTGGATCGGCCCAGATCTCGGTCCCGGCGGCCCGGGGCTCAGGGTCGCGCGGTACCCCCTCCCCCAGCCTCACTGTCGGAGCCGCCGGGGACGATTTAATCCTACACGGCCCAAGACTGCCATCCATCCTCATTCCTGCGTCGCTTTCACCTGTCACCCCTAAAACTAGGGGGCACGGCTCCTACTGGACGACCGCAAAAACTTCATTCACATTCGTTGGCCTGCGACCTTTCCGGCGGTGAGGGCCTCAGGACCTCCTCCTTAAACCCTGACGTTTTCACCCCCAGCGGCAACCTTTGAATTGCACTTTTATTGTTTACAAACACCTTCGCCAGTCCTTTAAAGAGCTGTTCCCGCAGGAAATGTGAATCTGGGTTCGAAAAAATCTGCAGAATTTCCCCCATCTACTCAACCGAATCGCCCTCCATTGGGCGCTCTGACTCTTGCCAAGTGGATGCCCGGTGTGATCCACCCCACCACCACCACCACCACCACGCCGTCCTCACAGATCTCTTTCCCTCCTGAGACCTGGTTGTACCCGGCCTCAGCGCAGATCCTGGGGCAGTAGTTTAGGAGGGGCTGCTCAGGTTCCTGCCACCCGGAGAGTAGGGGCTGATTTCTGCCCCAGGCTGTACTCTTTCTTGGAGTTTGCAATTCTTAAATTTGCTGGAGGCAACTAGGGACAAGGTAATTGCAAACTCAATGGCCAAGGACTTTGTTAATTTTTAATAAAGGCCTCCTAAAAGTGTGTGAGTGTGTGCATGTGGTTTACTTGGAAATCAAATATTGCATTTCAAATAGTAATTGGATCTGATACAAATGAGAAAATGTGTCATCTGGGCCAAGCAAAGAGGCCACTTGACAAGGGGAAACTGTGGCCAGGATACCAGTGTCCTAACCCGACGTGGTTGGTAGGAATCTTATGAATGAAAAGGAAGAGAGAAGTTCCCAGATGGCCTCACCTCACAGACAGCATTCTTCTTGGAAACACTTGGTAGAGGTATGAGAGTGGGTGTAGGTTTGTGCACTCTGTGGTTGCAAAATCAGGGGAAAGGCCACATGGCACAGTCCTGTTTTGCAGGGGCCTTTAGAGGGACCTAAGAAAATGTTTGACAGACATTCTTGGGATGGTTTCAGAGCCGGGTCTATTCAAGGCAGCCAGGGTCAAAGATGTGCATCTTGGGGTAGTCAACTTGCTGCAGGCCAAGTCAGGCCCCTTGACTGCTCTTCTCTGCATCCCAGAGAGGCAGAACAGGGAGTGTATTTCAGAGCCAGAATGGGAAATTTACACACAGTTTTCTTCTTTTTTCTTTTTTTTTCCCATCTGTAAAAGAATGGGAGCAAAGTCGGGCCACCCCAGCTGCAGCCACACCTGGCCTACAGGGTGGCAGGGTGAGACAACAGTGAAATGTGCTGGAGGGAAATGTATGCAGCTGGGCACTGGCTAGCCTGCTAGCCTGTAATTCTTCATGGACAGCAGGGTAAGAGACTGGCCTGGTGAGCCAGGGATTTCTCTCTCTTACCTTTGCCTTTCTCAGCCAGTCTTGCGCCCTGTGGCTATCTACTCCCCTCCCCCACAGGTAAGGCTCCTTCCCAGATGACAGTGTGGCTGACTGTTTCTGGAATCCTGCCCAGGAAAGATGCAGAGGTGACCCAGTTCTCAGACTAAGCCGGGCTCCAGGCTTTTGCTCTGGAGTGTGCAGCTCACAAGGGTGGGGCTGCATCATAGGTGCGTACAGAGTTTAGCAAGAGATAGGCACCCACACCCTCAGACCGCCTTAGCCTGTGTGTAAGCCTGTGCCTGTGCTCCGGCTTCAGCCTGACCCTGCAGCTACATCTCAGACTGGAATATAGGGGCTGATAGTGGATCCCTCCCTTCTACAGCCCTAGGAATGGTCCTCCTCACCTTCCAAATGGTTGATGGGAGGAGGAGGGGCCCCAAGGCCCCAGGTGGCAGCATCAAAGGACGATTGTTTTTTAGTTGTGAAATTCCACCCCAGCCTCCTCTTTGACTGCTTATGGGGGCAGGAAGCCTGCCAAAATGTGGAGCCGGAAGTAAATCACAGGAAGAGTCCACATATTGGGAAAGAAGAGCCCATGCTCCAGTTTTAAGAGTGGAATAGAGCCCAGAGAAGAATGCCTTCATATCTTTGTCCTGCAAAAAACCCTGTTCTCTGTTCACCCTCTTCTCTAACCCTCCCTTCACAAGTGTCTCCAGTTTTTGTTGTTATTGTTGTCATTTTGTTTTTGGAAACAGGATCTCACTATGTAGTTCAGCTGACCTTGAACTCACTCATGTAGCCCAGGCTGGCCTCAAACTCACAGCAGTCCTCCTGCCTCAGCCGCTCCCGTGTTGGATTCACAGGCATGTGCCACCGCCATCAGACTCAACTGTGTCTAGTTTTAATCTCCCAAACCGTTGCTTCCACCGCTGCTCCCTTTCCCTTTCACTCCCAGGGCTCAAGCCTGGAATCTCCATCAGGCACAAATTGCCTCATAGGATCTGTGTCTTTGAAACTTAAGTGCTCTAAAGTTAGAGCATTTGTAAATTGAGGCGCCACAGTGGTTGAGGCAAGAGGGTGCTTTTTGTAAAAATGAAAGAAACTGAAAATACCCCTTGAGCCTCCAGCCTTTTTCTGTAGTCCTTTGCTTCTAGTGCCCATGCAGGCCCAGGATGATTCTTGCATATGGTGAGGTCACAGAATATAGAGAAGGTCAAGCTTGTCCCTATTTCCTCTCTTTTTTTCTGCGGTCTCTGAGTACTCAGAATGTCCATAACTCAGTCCTGCATGGAACACATGTCTCAGTCTTGCACGGACAGTGGCAAGTGAATGGAGAAAAGGCAAGAGGCCACCCTTCAGTTTATTCTTGGACAGACATCACGCTGGGGAAGGGGCTGGGCAGGGGTGGGGGATCTAAGACCTGATAGCTCTGGACTGATGGATGAAGGAAGATCATTTGGAAACATCAGCTCAGTCCCTGGTACCTGCCTTTTCTGCAAAACTGCCTTGTACGTGGGCGCACATTGACTTACTGAATGTGCCACTGCTGCCTTGAAAGATTCTGGGCTCGGGGCTGGGGATTTAACTCAGCTGCATAAGCGCCTGCCTTGCAAGCAGGCAGTCGTGAGTTTGATCCCCGGTGCCAAAAAAAAAAAAAAAAAAGGGTTCTGGGCTCTGGTTAAAGACTACAGGGAATATGTGGCAGCCCTGGGGTTGCAATCTGGTAGGAAAGAGCCCAGGGAAGGATTTTGTGCCTAGGGAAGGGCCAGTGTGATGGAAGAAAGCCCACTAGTGAACTTCGTCCCCATCTGCTGAGGTCAGCTCAGTTTGGGGCTCCCTGGGTGGGTCCTTGGTCAGGGGTTGGAAATACAGATGGGAAGGGGAAAGGATAGGGAAGAATGAGGTGTTTGGAAAAAGGTTTTATCCCAGAACACATCTATCCCAGGCCCCTCCAAGGGGTGTTTCTGAGTTTTCCTCCCACTTTAGCTTCCTGGTCTTTAAAGAGACACCCTCTTCCCCACAACAGCATTATGTCACTGACACTAGGCAACATTTTGTATTCACCCCATTTACCTTCATGTGTCTCTTATGTCATATATTTCATCCATTCATTCATCACAAACATTTCCGGAGGCCGCACTCTGAGCCAGCCCCTGGGAGTCCAAGGGGATCTCCACCCTGATGGGGCAAGGGTGAAGGACACAAGCACACTACAGAGTGAAGGGGGCACAGGCACAGAGAGGGAGCCACAGCAGCCTTCCTGGAGGAGGTGCTTCTCAAAGGCCCTGTTGGACTGCAAGGAGGCTTCCCCAGGCTGCTGTTTGTAGAACTCACTATAGTAGCACAATTCCTTAGCACACTAAAACCAAAGTAGGAAATACTGACTATTTTCTGGGAGTCTATTGACTTTCAGTCACCCATAGGTCCTTTCCCAGGAGTAATCCTGAGAAAGAAGGATCCAAAGCGTAGGAAAAATCTTAGGCGTACAATTTACAAAACAGTAAATTGATACATTTACTGTTTTGATTGTGGTGTTCATATAACTAAACTTGTCAAGTTACACTCTCTAAGTAGGTATGATTTGTTATATATTAAGTAAACCTTAAAAGAAACATTTTAAAAAATCAGATAGTACTATGTGAGAAAAAAAAAATCACCCCACTCTTCCCCTTCCACTGAGCTCTGCTCAGTAAGACAATCACATTAAATTCTTTTAAATAGCCTGCATTAAAAAAAATAAATACAATGAATGGCCTGTATTTACACCTAGATTTTATTTTCTTCTTTTGCACGGTCTCTATTTTAAGTACTATTTACCCACTTCCCACCACAAAAGATTAAGATCTCACACACACACACACACACACACACACACACACACACACACACCAAAAAAAAAAATCACACACACATACTTTTCCATTCTCTTGACATGGCTAAATGACATCTTTTGTTAAATTACACTCCAATGTTTACACTCGCAGTGTTTATTGTGACTATGTAAATATTGTTCATAGCTGACTCACATTACTTTGCTAGGACTACAGTTCCTTTCTTATCCAACTTTTGTTTTTATTGGAATTAGGTTTTGCCTCGTTTTCCATTTTTTCCTCATTTTCCATTTGCTTGGTGCTCTTTGCACTTAGCATTTTGTGTCCAAATACACAGAACTCTAATAAAATTCCCCTCCATGAATGTAGACCTATTAGTATTCCATGGGCTCCATCCATCTCAGTCTTGATGGTAACCCTCCTGCAGAGAAGGACCAGTGGCTGTTGTTTGGTCCTGGGAAAAAACTTTCCTCCTGAGGTCTCCTTTCCTGTTCATTGTGGAGCTTCTCCTCCATTCCCTTCTGTTCAGTTTTTTACTTACTGAATTCTTTGGCTCCTTCTTTTTGGGTTAACTATTTCTCATCTTCCCAATATGGAAGGCAGATTAAAAAATATATATATATATATAAATATATATATATATATATATATATATATATATATATAATATGTATTGTTTGTGTCTCAAAATGTCATTATTATACCTTTATGCCACTGCAATAGGAGTTGGCTAGGTTTAAAGTTCTAAGTTAATAATTTTCCCTTTGTATATTGAAAGAGTGGGTTCACTGTCTTTTTGCCTCTTATTCTGTTACTAGGAAAAAATTTTGCAATTATGAGTGCTGATCTTTACTTATAAACTGTTTTCCTCTGGAGACTGCTAGGATTTCCTCTGCATCCTGATGTCCTAGAATACATATAATGTGTTTTCATGTTTTCGTCCTTTGTTCTGAGCCCTTGATGGGCCTTTTCATCTGGCACCTCATGCTTTCAAGCTCTGGGGTTTTCTCGTGAGATTTTGTTGTTGCTTTTCTCCAGTTTGTCTGTTCACTCTTTTGGAATTTCAATTATTTGGATATTAAAACTCCCAAAATGATTCTCTGATTTTTAAGGTTTTTTTTTTTTTTCCTATGAGTACAATATTTTATTTTTCCTGGGCAATTTGCTCCTTGTTTTATTTCAACTTTTGTATTTTTTTCCCATCATTAATTTTCAAGAGTTGCCTCTTGCTCAGAGTTCTTTTCCTATCATCATCTTGTTTCATGAATTACCTTCTGTCATTCCTCTGGGAGAAGTAATTCAAATGAAAGTTGTTTTCTTGTTCTGATCTCCACATTATCTGTTTTCTTGGAGTTCGTTTTTTTTCCTCTTTGTTTTGTTCCACTGTTTTTCATGGTTACTGCTTCCCTCAAATGACTGGTTACTGGCAGTTTGCTCCCATTTAACAGCGAGGTGTTTGGCAGCCAGTAGCCAATGAAAGTCCCCTGACGGGCACAATTGACTTCTTGGTGGGTGTTACAGGGAAAGGATAGGATGGGGTTTTCTGGAGACCCCAAATAGTAGCATATGTAGGCTATTTCCTTGGGCTGAGCCTTTGACTTCCTTCTGAAATCCTGACTACCCAGTTGAAGAAGCTGTCAAGCAAAGAAGATGCCAGGGTTGGCAGCTGACCCCTATGCCACCTTAAGCCTCTCCAGATAGCAGTGTGGGATGCTGACCACAATGCCTACCTTCCCTTAATGTAGGGCGGAGTGCATAAGCCTTCCCGGTCCCAAAGGAATTTCCTGAGATTATCTTAGGGTCTGCTGAGTTTGCGTCTTCCTCTCCTTCAAATCTTCAGTGGTGGGAGAAAGTGAAAACCTCATCAGTTTGCTTTGCACTTCCCAGAACTGCACTGCCACCACCGCAGTCCAGCGCTGCAGCCAGGGTCCAGGCACTGGGGCCCCGGCCTTTTACTTCCGGTGGGCGGGGCTTGGGCGGAACCAGGCGAAGGTGTTGTGTTTGCCTGCCTCCTCTTTCTTTTTCCCATTGTGGTGGCTCATTCAAGGCCTTGTCAGGGTTGGGGCAGGAAGCTGACAAGCTCAGGGTTGCTCTGCTGGTTCTGCCACTTCAGTGCTTGCTTTCCATGGTTGTTCCCGTCCATCTGCCAAGGATTAGCCTGGGGGCGGGGCACTTGGCGTGGTGCTCGCTCTCCCAATCCAGAACTCCAGGGCCAAAGCCAAGATCTTGGAAAGATACCTGGTGAGATCAAAATATGCGATGAGTGTGTACATTTAAAGATTTATTACAGGAGACACACTGCCATGAATCTCCCTCAAAATACTCTCCCTGGCATTGAACACACTTATCTCATGTTCCTGGCAGTTTCTGAAGTCCTTTTTCATGAGTGTCTTTCTGAAGCGTGATCAAAAACACAGTGAATGCTGCTGCCCAATACTATTCAATGGAAAAGCAGGCTCATAAAAACGTTAGTGTGTCTTTATCGACTCTATCCACCGGATCTGCCAACATGTGATAATCTGCAATCACATCTGACCATTTGAGTACAGAGTTTGATGAATTTTGGTAATTATATACAGTTGCACAACCACAATCCTAACAAAGATTTAGATAATTTCCATCTATTTAAAACACTTCCAGGGGCTGGGGATTTAGCTCACCCTATAGACCTAAGGCTTGAGGTTTTACAGGCCCAGGGCTAATCCTGCAATTCAGATGACTCCTGGTACTCCTTTCAGACAACTCTCGTCTCCCCCAAATCTGGTGGTGATGCAGTAGCAAGCTGGCCAGTGAGCCTCTGCTCTGTGTCCTGCCCCTTCCCTCGTGGGAGCAGGCAGAGAGGTGGGGAAAGAGAGCTCTGCCAGGCAAGACCTCAGCTGGAGGGACTCTTGGGAGACATGCAATACTCAACTTCTGCGCAGAGGCTGTCAGGGTGTGTGGTGTGTGTGCTGGTGAGATATTACAGGGAATCATCAGCGGAGGGCCTTTAGGAACTAACACCACCAGCGATCTGTTCTCTGTTTGAGGAGACTGCAAACACCCACAGGGAAAAGGCAGTTCAAGTCAATCACATAAGTGAGGACAGCTGGAAAGAAATTAGACTGACCTCAGAGTTATCAGGGGGGAGACAAATTAGACTACAGACTGTATCATCCCAGTGCAGAGTTTAATATGGCTCCAGCGTTGGAGACGGTGAGTAACACAGCCCATATGTAGGCTGGTCCTTGGATAAACTCTGTCAGTGGTCTGGGGGGGCCCTGCCTCCGCAGCCTGCTTTGGCAGACTCTTTTGGCAGGTCTTTACCCAACCTCAGCCTGGATCCCGAGTGGCTGGTCCTTGAGAGACTGTGGAATCTGGCCCTGGGACAACGGCGTGAACCCCAGAGAGGCACAGGGTTGGGAAGAAATGAGAGGACAGAAGTTGGGGTTACTAAGAGCCAGGAGTCAGATAGATCAGTTATTATGACCTTTGGACAATGTCAAACCTAGATTTTAAGTAAGATATAATTTAATATGAATGTACATTATGTTAGATAATATGCAATCACATCTGACCATTTGAGTACAGAGTTTGATGAATTTTGGTAATTACATACAGTTGCACAACCACAATCCTAACAAAGATTTAGATAATTTCCATCTATTTAAAACACTTCCAGGGGCTGGGGATTTAGCTCAGTGGCATAAACACTTGCCTTGCAAGCGCATGGTCGTGAGTTCAATCCCTGGTACCTATAAAGAAAAAAAAGAGAAAAAAACATTTCCCTGAGTTCCTTGTAGCCATGTTTTTGTTTTGTTTTTGTTGTTGTTGGTACCAGGGATCAAACTCACAACCGCACACTTGCAAGGTAGGTGCTTATGCTGCTGAGCTAAATCCCCAGCCCCTTGACTCCCACTCTTGGTAACCACTAATTTGCTTTCTATCACTACAATCTAGAATTTTGTGTGAGTAGAATTATTACTACATGTAATTTGTTTGTTTGTTTGTTTTTGTTTTCGCACTGTGGACTGGACCTAGAGCTTTCATACATCTCCAGCCCTTTTTTACTCTTTACTTTGAGACAGAGTCTCCCTAAGTGGCTAGACTGTTGTTTAGACTGAATTTGAACTCACAATTCTGCCTCAACTCCTGAGTGCTAGAATTTTATGAGTGCGTCAAATATGTGCTCTTGTATGTACACTGATTGCTTCCACATAGTGTTAATCTTCTTAGATTTATTCCAGTTATTATCTGTATTAAAATTTCATTATCTTTGTATCACTGAGTACTACTCCATAGTATAGATATGCTGCAATTTGTCCTCTTGCTAGCTGATAGGTATTTGGACTGTTTCTAGTTTGTGGGAATTATAAGCAAAGCTTTTATGAGCATTCATATACAAGTCTTTGTGCAGACATTATTTTAATTTCTCCTGGGTAAATAGCTAGAAATAAAACTGCCAGCAAGTGGTAAATGTATGTTTGACATTGTAACAATTCAAGATAGTATAGAAGAAACAAAGATAGGTAAAAAAAGGAGACAAGAAAACTCAATTTTTGTCTCCTTTATGACTTTAAAACTGTGGGTCACATCCCTGCTCTACTCTATACACAGCCATGTTAATCATTTATGTACTAATTACAAGGTTTATTGGCTCGAAATTTACCTAATTTACCTCATTCCCCTTTAAGACTGAGGACAAAAAGATAAGAGTAGCTAACCGTCAGCTTTGTAAGAATATCAAATCATAACCTTTTACAATGTCAATACTTGACCTTCTCCCTTCAAGAAATGCCTAGGAGGGGGCTGGGGATTTAGCTCAGTGGCATAAGCGCCTGCCTTGCAAGCAGGCAGTCGTGAGTTCGATCCCTGGTACCGATAAAAAGGAAAAAGACCAAAAAAAAAAAAAAAAAAAAGAAAGAAAAAAAGAAAAGAAAAGAAATGCCTAGGAATCTTCAAATCCACAGTCACTTCAGAGTCCAGGAAATCAGCGTCTTGCAGGCTACACCAAGATCAGATCAACTCCCCACCCCAAGCAAGAGCAATCATCCTATGGGAACTAAATTATATCTCAAGCCATAAGGATTTCTCTGCAACTAGGAGACCATAACTGAGACGATGACTTATTTGATGCTGGCACATAGCAATTCCTTCGTTCCTGCCTGCCTTCCTTCCTTTCCAAGCACCCCGCCCCCCTTTACTGGAACTTAAACCTAGGGTCTTTACTGAGCTACCTCCCTAGCCCTTTTCCATTTTTTATTTTGAGACAAAGTCTCACGAACCTGCCCAGACTAAGCTTTCACTTGCAGTCCTCCTACTTCAGTCTCCCAAAGTACCTGGGATTACAGGCATGCACTGCCGTGGTGCCTGGCTGATATTTTCTTTACTGTCAGTTACTCCCATTTGAGTGTGAACTGAGTGGAGCCCAGCATGGAGTCAAAGGATAAAACAGTTGATATTTATTGAGTTAACCACTATAAAGAGGAAAGGAAAAGAAGACTAGAAAGGGAGGAAACAGAAGAGGAATAAAAGAACAGAAAGAGAAACGCAGAGAGAGATAAAGGAAAGAGGAAGATTGCACCACAGTGAGGAGCAGCTAGGATTGTGATCTCAGTTGTGGTCACTTAATTTCCTCACCTCAAAGAAAGCGCTAGAAGATGGATTTCCTCTCACAGGGCTATTGTGAAGATTAAAAGGGCTAGCATGATGCCCAGCACTGGAAAAGCACATGATAGGCAGAAAGATTTCTTCCTTGCACACTTAATGGGGAGTTCATTTGCTCCTCCTTCCTTCCTGCCATTCAGGGGAGTGGAGCCCTGACAAGGATCCGAAACCTGGGTCTTTTGTGTTCACATCCCAACCCATGCTGAGGTCTAGTCCCTGTCCATGTCCTGGTGGCCGGGTGTCTTGTTTATAGCCGGCAGACTGGGAGAGCTGATGAGCTCTGACTCCTACTGGGTTCCCTGGGAAATCTACCATCCCCAGTGTATTCCAGCCCACTTTTGGAGATGCCATCAAGAAAGCATGTGAGCTATCCAAGAAGCAAAGGAGGAAGGGGCCAGGAAGAGAGTCAGCATTGGCTGGGGGAAGGCGAGAGCCCCTGATCTCTGCAGCTGCAGACCTCTTAATCCTGTGGCCTGGTTGGCCCTTTGCCCTGATACCTGCAGCTGCCACCAGCAGGTGGACCTCCAAAGTCCCTCTCAGTACCCTAGAGGAGGAGGGAAAATCTCAGGCCGAATTTTAAGAGGAGCCAAATCTTCCTTGGGGTCCTGTCTTCCTGTCTGTGAGCTGAGTACTTCTCCAGCTTCTGATGTTCCTGCACAGGGGGCAGTTGCTAGAGACAGGCAGGATGGCTGTGCGAGGTGCTGAGGGCACCTGCCACAAGAGCTTTCCACCTTGCTTACTGGTTTTGCTACTTTGGAAGAAAAGATAAGGTTCACTTTCTTTTTTTTTTTTGGTCTTTTTTGTTTTTACTGGTACCAGGGATCGAACTCACGACTACTTGCTTGCAAGGCAGGCACTTATGCCACTGAGCTAAATCCCCAGCCCCTAAGGTTCACTTTCGTCATGAGTAGATGAGCAGAGTATCATGATAGTACCAATTTTGAGGTATGCATAAGAGAAAGCAGCAGAGGAAGATCCCTTTTATAATAATTTGCTCTTATGATAACTAACCCAACCCTGCAATAATGATGCTAATCAATTCACAAAGGCTCCACCCTCATGACTCAGTCTGCTGGCATTAGGCATCCTCTTTCAATGCCACACTGCACTGGGGATGACACTTCTAATGCATGGATTTGAGAGATTCATCCAAGCCACAGCAACCTTCTCCTAAGCTCCTGTAGTGTGGGCAGGATTTAGGCTTCTTACAGGCTGTTGAAATGAGGCCTCGGCTCCTCACTAATTGAGCTGGAATCTATGCTCAGTCCATGAGCACAGAGGCCTCTTCATGGAGCGGCTCACAGCATGACAGCCTTCATCGGAGCCAGTGAGCAAGAACCAGAGGAAAAAGGCAGCAGGAAGGACATTGCCATCCTTTGTACCAGAGTTGGCCATAGTATCCCATCACTTTCCCTGTCTCTTGTTCATGAGACGCCATAGAAGACCAGGACACACTCAGAGGAAGAGGATTGCACAAGGTCTAAGTCCCAAGAAATGGAGAATAACTGGGAGCCAGTAGAGAAGCTGCCAGTCACAACTGACATTCAGTTAATGTTTGCTGAATGAATGAATGAATGAACTTAAGTAGATGGGGAGGAAGAATAGAGACAGGGAGGGCATACTGCTGTCCAAAAAATGGTTTCTTTTGTACAGTGAAAAACCAGAAGCATTGAAGAGTTTGTCACTTTTTACTTGTCACATGCTTCATGGTCAAGATTGGTTAACACCCACTGTAATTCCAGCCCCCTCCTTTGCCCACGAATGTGTGCACACACACAACATGCAAACAGGAGGCCCAGTCATTCCTCTGAGAGATGAAGAAACTGGCGAGCTTACACACTGGACTGGGAGATTTATGAATTGCTTTCAGAAGAAAGGCTGGGGAATTTTTAAATTTTTGGAAAAACACATTTTTTCCCACTGGTACAACTCAAATAGGACTGAACACTCCCATGCTGGAATTTTCCAAACCTTTTCCACGTCTCAAGTGAAAAGGAGACCATCTGGACAAAGCGGGACCTTGTTCTAGGGGAGGAATGAGCTGTAGCTATGGGGCAGCTTTTGCAGGCTCAGCATGGACTTTGTTTCAAGGGCACAGAAGAAATAAAGTCAGCGGGAAGAGCAGAGATGGATGGCAGGATCAGAGCCCAACAGATGGGAGGGCAAAAGATGCTGCCACTTCATTATGAGGTGTAGATGGGGAGATCAAGAAGAGGGATTCTGCGGGCAGATGTGGGCAGGGAGAAATTCTGGAAATCAATAGGTTTCGCCTCCTTTGAGTCTGAGGAGGACACGTTAGGTGAGGAACAGTACAGAAGGGACAACAGAAATTGGGACCAGAGGGAATTCAGAACTGTCGCAACACGAGCAGGGTGAAGCAACCAACCTGAATAAATGGCAAGAGTGTGCCAGTGGCTCACAAAATAGACCAGGGGGCAGGACCTTTTGAAGTGTAGGAAGTGACATTAGTGGGACTTGTCTTGGGAAGGGAGATGAGGAATTTGCTCAAGTCTGGGGGGCAATGAACTCATCCTTGCAAGAAGCCCATCGCTTTGGCTCTGATGGAGCAATGGTGGGGCTGACAGGATGCTTCCCCTTGTCTGGGAGGAACTGCTGCCAGGGGAACAAAGAAGCTCACCTTGATTCTTTGTGATCTGCTGGAGGATCAGGGGAAAAACCATCACAGGCAACCAGAAAGCAGGGTCGCATTAGTGCTATGTGACTCCATTTTCTCTTCTTTCCAGCTCTACTCACAACCCTTCTTTTTTCCCTGTCCTCTGTCCCTGTTGTTTTTCTCCACTCCATTAACCAACATCAAACACGGTGTATGTTCATATATTTGTCCTGTGTATGATCTGTTTCTCCAGCGGAACACAAGACCAGGATTCCCAGAGACTGCAAGAGTGCTGAGCAGACAACAAGCACTCCATATCTGCTGTATGGAAGAAGGTGTAAATAACGTGATCAAGACCAAAGGTACAGATTGACAAGCTATGCGAATCAAGTTTCATCTGCTCAAGAGAATTGTGATAGTTGATCTTGCCCAAACCAGGGTGGCTGCATAGGTTATGTGTGTGTTACTTGCAGAACGGTGTTCGCTCCTGCTAGGAATACCTCTTACCTTGTCTGGGCACCAGGAAAAACTACAGTGGCAAAGGCTTCCTGTAGGCTACATAAGTGCCTCTGCTTGCATTCCTTCTAACACGTTAACTTCTCACGTCTTTGCATTTGGGGCTTGTGCCAGCCTAGAGCCCTGGGCCAGGCTTCCTTGAATGTCTGCATCTCTCTTCCTCTCCTGCCAGCCTTGTTGCGCACCACGTGCACACCTGGATGAGACCCTTGCAGAAAATGGCAGGCAGGATGGGCCTTTCCTCTTCTCAGTACCCATATCAACCCCAATGCCAACAAAGATGTGATGTTTCAGAGGCTCCCAGGACCCCACAAAACATACTTCCATCTTCTCAGAAAAAGCACCACTGTTTCCCTCTTGCATCTTCATATGTTGCCTAGAATCCCCTGGATTTCCTGGACTTTGTATGAATTCCAGCTATTTTTGCCATAATTTTCCTATGTGTATTCTTGCCAACAGTCTTTGTTCATCTAGTAGTGATGTGAGCTTGGGCTCCAAAGCCCTGGAGATTTGGTACGAGCCATTTTCCATCTGGTCCCTTGGGTGCTCTTGGGTATTTTGTAAAAGTAATTTTATTAAGATACGGTTGACATATAGTGAGCTACACTTAACGAGCTAAGATTTTTTAATTTTTTAAAAAAGGGAAAACAGCTGAGCATGGTGGCTCATGCCTGTAATCCCAGCACTCAGGAGGTTGAGACAGGAGGATTGTTGCAAGTTCAATACCATCCTGGGCTACAAAGTGAGCTTAAGGCCAGCCTGAACTGCATAGAGAGACCCTGTCTCAAAAAGACATTTAAAAAAAAAAAAAAGGGAAAACAAAAAAAGGATAGAAATGATACAGAATTTCAAAAAAAGTAGGAATCTGCCACTACTTAATATATTGCATGTTGTTGTCTTAGAAAGTGTTGTTCAGGTTACAAAATCTAGGCACAAAATTGATCAGTCAAACAGTGACAACGCAATCTGTACTTTTTGATGAACTAACAGAGATTAGTAGTATAGTTATCATGTACATACATACATTTATATGTGATTACCAACAACATATAATCTTTTCCTTTCAACGATCTAAGTTTTGACTTAATGTGCAAGATGAAATCATCATCACAGTCTCTATAGTTTGGATCCGGAATTGCCTCAAAGGCCCACGGAAGACCTGGTCCCCAAGGAATGCTCTTGGGAGGTGGTGGAACCTTTAAGAGGTGGAGGTCTACTTGGGGAGCCTGGAGGCCACTGGAGTTGTGCAGGGACTGATGGGCTCACCTCCTTACTCTCTTTTACTTCATGGTCATGAGGCAAGTGGTTTTTCTCCACCACTTGCTCCTGCAATAATGTTCTGACTTTCCTCCCCAAAGCAATGGCCCTAAACAGTGGCAAAACAAAATTTTCCTAAATTGATTGTCTTGGGTATTTTTTACAGCAATGGAAAGTCAACATGGCCATGGAAGCAATGAGGGTATCCACCACTCCATTTCTCTTGTGCCCCATGTAACCTTGCCTTCAAGCCTTCCTACCTCATCCCAGCACCCATCCCAGGCAGCTTCTTCCTGCTTTCCATTTCTAGATTACTTTATCCTTGCTAAATTTTATATAAATGGAACCATCCAGGAGGTGATTTCTGTGGGGTTTCCCCACCCACTTAGCAAAAATCCCTTGAGATCCACCCACAATAGTTTATTCATTTTATTGCTGGGTGGCATCCCACTGTATGGATGTACTACTATTTCTTTATCCATTATCCATTCTTTAACAAATACAGCTTCTATGAATATTCATGTATGAGCATTTTCATGGACATGTATTTCCTTTTCTCTTGGAACTTAAGCGGGAGAAACAGCTGGTTAAGTGTTAGATATAAGGCTGACTTTTAAAGAAATTGCCAGTTTTCCAAAGTGGTTTGTACACTGTCACCCACATGATGTGGGTGTACCACTTCCATACTGCATGGAGCTTAGAGTGGTCAAGTTTGTTTCAACCGTTCTAAATGGCATGCAGTAATATATTATTGTGGTTTTAATTTGAATTTCCTTAGTGGTGGAAAAGGCTGTCCAGCTTTTGATAGGTCTGTGGCTTTTAGGTATTTTACATCACTGTCTTCCTGGACTTCAGTCTCCTTCTCTGTACTGTGGAGATGTGAATTGCTGGGCTGTGATGCAAAGCATCCGGGAAGGCCAACTGGGCTGGCTCTGGAAGCTTCTGACACAATGCCTCAGCGTAGGAGAAACTAAAAGAAACGCTGGTTCTTTTATGTCTTGGCACACTGCAGGTTTTTACCTCTTTTACCTTCACTTTCCCTACAGATTTCCCTGCGTGAGTTTTGGAAATTTCACCGTCCCACACTGGTCAGCAGTGGATGTGATCTATTCTGCATTCTCACTTTTAAGTGGTCCCCAAATTTAATATCTTAGGACTGTTTAGATTCAGTTGCCACACTCAAGGTATCTGGGCTCAAGGGCTAGTCATCATCCTGTTGGACTTCAGAGACACACTCTTTAGCTTAGAGTCCTAGTTTAGGTTTGATTCTCTTTAAAATTATCTGAATCTCATTCTATAGATTTGAAATGTGTTTTGCTGCTAATGACAGAATATTTGGCTAATGATAGTTTAAACAAATAGTCACATATTTCATTCATGTATCAAAAAGATTAGAGCTAAGTGGTCACTGATGTAGCTGCTTAACAGTGTGGCCAGAATACCAAAGTGCTTCTCTCTTTCTGGCTTGTCATGCTTAGTCAGAGGACTTTCACCCTCGGGTTTGTTTTTCATGGTCACAAGAAGGCTGCCACCACTCCAGACAGAATATAACTTCAAGGCAGGAAGAAGGAGTAAGACAGCAGAAGCTTTCTCAAAATACTTCCTCCCTCAACAACCTCCACTTAGCTCACATTGTCTGGGAAAGGCTCTCCTAGCCTCTCTTAGCTGCAAAGGAATCTGGGAATACAGAGACTATGATCATTGTGATCCATCACCTAGTAGGCTTGCACGTTCTCACCCTACGCAAAGCATGGATCCTATTAGCGAGGAAAATGTGGAGAATATGGAGATGTGGAAGATGTAAAGTAGTCAACAGATGGTGTTATTCACATTTAGTTTTATTATCTGCTAGTGATAACAGTAAGAAGGTATCAGGAGGATTAAATGAGGCGATGTATAGAGAGCTTAGCAGCATGCTGGGCCACATTAAAAGGGCCACATTATGATTAGCATCTCCCTTGACAATAGCCAAGAAAGTGCCTTCATTGGTCAACAGCCCATTTGGTGCATGTTGAAATTTGCTCCTCTCTGTGCATGAAGTCTTTCCAATTTTCCCTCTTCTTTTCCTGACCACAAAACACAGCCTTAGCAGACACTGAAGGACACCCATTAATTCTAGATGGAGGTGTGTGGTGTGATTATGGGCAACAAGTGACAAGCATACAAACAGGAGTAATTACACATAGTGCTGAGTGACAGGGCATGTTAAGGAGGCAAAGGGTGGGAGTGCCTGGAGAGTCTCTCTGGTCGGGCTTACTGGGAAGGCCTTTTCTGAGGGCGCTGACCTAAGACTGGAAGACAAGCAGGCACCTCGAAGGGAAGCCAAGCAAACAGTACCCACAAAGGTGAGATATAGAAAGGTCAGGTGCACTTGAGGAGGCTGGAAGAAAGCCAGACTGCCCAAAGCCCAGTGAGTGGAGGGAAAAAGAGGTACGTTTCCCCTCCTTTGGAGGTAGAGCAGGAAGGGGCCATAAAGGGCAGGTTTCAGAGGCTGTGGTCAGGAGTTTGGATTTTAAGTACAGTGTGGAGTTATGGGGGGAAAAAGTATAGGAGAAAGATGGCTTGATTTACATTTTTAGATAATTACTCAAATTGTTCATTTATTCATTCAAACATCATTTAAATGTTGATTGTGTGTCATGCAATGCACTAAGCACCAGGAATAGATACAGAATAGTGAAGAAAACAGAGAAATATCTCTGCCCTCATGGGTGAGCAACCATCTGAGTTTTTTCAGGGATATGATAATTTCCTTGTTTTATAAAACAGGACCCAGGTTTGGGATATGGTCAGCAGCACAGTGCCTGCCTGGCAAGCACAAGGTCATGAGTTCAACTCCCAGGACCAAAGCAAAACAAAACAAATCATAGGCTGGGGGTTTAGCTCAATGGCTCAAGTGCTTGCCTGGTAAGTGCAAGATCATGAGTTCGATCCTTGGTACAAAAAAAAATTTTTTTGAAGTTAAAACAAATCATAATAACCACCTTAGGCAAATTGATATGATTACTATACACAGAGTATACGTCATCCCCCCTGGAGACAAAAAATATACAGAATAAACCAGTAAATTGTATTATGTGTTTGATGGTGGTAAAAAACGGGATCCTAGTCAGTTTTACATTGCTGGACAAGATACTTGATACCCACCTCTTAAAGGAAGTTGATATCACAATTTCAAGGCATGGTCAGCTGGTTCCAAGTCAGAGACAGGATAGTAGATGGATATAGCAGAGAAAAAGTTGCTCAACCTCTGGCAGCAGGAAAAAAAGCAGAGAGAAAAGGAGAAGCTAGGGAGAGATATACCCTTTCAGGTCACACCCCAGTGGCCTGCCTCTCCTGACCAGTCTCACCTGGTAACCAGCAAGGATCCCCTCACTGATGAGAACAGTGCTCCATGATCCAGTCCCCTTCCAAAGCCTCACCTCTGAATATGTGGGACTTTAGGGGAATATTCATGTCTAAATTGTAACAAAAGAGGATCCAGAAGTTTGAGTCAGGAGCGAAGTTTTAGATAAGATGTCAAGGAAAAGTTTTCTTGAGATGGTGGAGCAAGATGTTTGGGGAAAGCATGCCACGGAGAGGGAAGAGTTAATGCAAAGGCCCTGATGCCACGCGTGCCTGATGGAGTTTGCAGAATAGTAAGGAGGGCATCATGATGTGGACAGAATAGGTGAGGTCTGAGTATTAGGGAATGAAGGCAGTGAGGAAAGGGAGCCGGAGGTTGGGGTAGGTCATGTGCGGTCTTGTAGAACATTACAAAAAATATGGCTTTTTTCTGAGGTGGAGCCATCAGAGAGGTTTGGAGCAAAGGAGGAAGTGATTTGTCCTATAATTTATGAATATCACCCTGGCCATGTAGGGAAGAGATGAAAGGGAACAGGGCACGCACAAACAGAGGGCAAGGATATGAAAATATGGCCATTACCCAGCTTGGTCTGGGGTGAGGCATCACGTTGATGGGCTGAATGTGGTGGTGGGGTGGGGGTGGGGTAAACAGAGAACTCTCCTTCTGTTTTGAACAAGAAGTTAGGAGAGACCAATGCTGAAACTAGGCTTGGGGTAGGGACAGAGAACCAAGACTTCTATCTGGAGAGGTGTCTGAGATAAACGCTTGGAGATATGGGGTGTGGAGGTGGTAGGAACATGGGGATATTCAGAATCTAGGCCACAAGGTACTCTAATATAAGGTAGGCAATCCTTAGCACACACTCAGTTGTATTAGCCAGTTTTCTACCACTGTTAACAAAATACCTGAGGTAATTAACTGATAAGGTGAAAGGGTTTATTTGGACTCACAGTTTTAGAGGACCCAGTCCATGCTTGGGTTGTTAGGCAGGTCATGAGGAGGCACATTGTGCCAGCAGTGCATGGCAGAGCTACACTGCTCACATCAGCATCAGGAACCAAAAAAGAGTAAGAGAAGGGCCTGGGTTCCACAATGCCCTTCACGGTCATACTGCATTGTTCTCATGACCTTCCTTTAGGTCACATCTCTCCAGTTCCTCCACTTCCCATGGGCCCACCCTGGGAACCAAGCCTTTGCACGTGTGGCTTTGAGGGACAGTCAAGATCCAAGCTGCAGCAGTGGCTTTTAAGGATGTAGAAGAAGGGGCTGGAGATTTAGCTCAGCAGGCATAAGGGCCTGCCTTGCAAGCGGGCAGTCGTGAGTTCGATCCCCAGTACCTATAAAAAGGAAAATGACAAAAATAAATAAATAAATAAATAAATAAATAAAAGGATGTAGAAGAGAATATAAGCAGAAGAGATTGAAATACCTTTCCCAATTCTTTACTCTCCGGTAATTCATGGCCGGTAAACACTACCCCTTCAACATTGTGACTCCTTTGACCAATAGAAGCTTGGCAGATACTGTGCTTATACAGTGTGCTCTGCCATTGCCAGAAACTTTCCTAAGGGAATAGGGCCCTCATTTAGACCAGTTTATGAAAAAGACATGTGCCACAAAATGGCCCTAGCCTTCTCCCAGCCTTCTTCAGGCTGTGGCTGCAAATAGCTTGCAAGTGCAGGACAGGAACGATGTTCTTAGTGTGCATGCGTTTTGGCTGTTTGTCATCAGCATAGCCTGCCTCATCTCCCCCTCCCTTAGCCACATGTTTCCTCCTTTATTTTTTTTTGTCTTTTTCCTTTTTATGGGTACCGGGGATCGAACTCACAACTGCCTGCTTTCAAGGCAGGCGCTTATGCCGCTGAGCTAAACCCCCAGCCCCTCCACATGTTTCCTCCTTAACTCCATGTCCCTCTACTTTGTGACAGTGGTCATCTGTCACCTGCCAAACCTTTCTTTTCCTCATCTAGGATCTTCCCCTCCAAACTCCTTAGACTTTACTAGAAGAGGTGAGGGGAATGAGAATGGAGCTTTGTCTCCAAAAGGGGCAATGTAACTGTGCTCAGCCCCTCGGAGCACTTTCTTATTTGTTCCTGAAGCCATAGTAGTAGATTTTCTTATCCTGGTTTCGTTGAGGAGACAGACCAGGTTGGAAGAGAAAGAGTATCTTGGAACTCCACAGATGGAGGCGAGACAGGAACTTAGAGACAGAGGCAGAAGCAGAGGCCTTTTCAGGGCTACCCAGGAGTAGAAAAGCAAACATTGCAAACATTGCCATTTTTGCAACAGGGCTGGAGGGAGGCTTTTTGCTCCCTGAATGGCTGCTTGTATTCCTTCTGAATTCTGTGTCAGGTGTATGTGTTATCTGTGTGCACAAACACTTAAACCCACACACCCCAGGAGTAATACACTTAGTGAAAACTCAATCTGTGAAATGAGGAGGAGAAGAGATTCCAAGGTGTATTTAAAAATATATTTTTTTAAATTTTTTGTTTTAAAGAGAATAAAACAGAACAAAGCAAAAAAAAAAAAAAAGAATAAAGCAGAGCACAGTAAAACAATGCAATAACACAGGATTTCAGAAAAAGCAGGAAATCAACAATGGCTACCATAATGTCTCTTGTTTTCTTCAAAATAGTTTTTCATACCTTCACACACAATAAGCTTTCTGAGGTGTATTTGTTTCCCCTTCTGTCCTGCCCAAGAGGGAGATTTGTGGGGGCTCCAGGCTTCTGCATTCTCAGTTCTGAGTTCTAGGTCCAAGTTCTCACTCCCAGGGCCAAAGTTCTAGAAGGGAAGACCTCAGACCGCCCGGGAGTCAGTCTGGTCTGTGCAAGTAGGTTTAGGGGATGCAGGGTGGAACCTCTGTGGTGCTAGCACTCCCCTCTCTTAGCAGCCAAATACAGAGGAGAAAGAGCCAGATGTAGTGGGACACACCTATAATGCCAGCACTCTGAGAGGCCGAGGCAGGAGATAGTAAATTCAAGTTTGGCCTGGGCAAACAGTGACTTAGTGAGACCTTGTTTTTAAACATAAAAAGGGCACTGGGCACGGTGGTGCATGCCAATAATCCTAGCACTTGGGAGGTTGAGGCAGGAGGATTGTTGGGAGTTCGAGCCTAGCTGGGTTACAAAGTGCGCTCAAGGCTAACCTGAGCTGCATAGTTCAGACCCTGTCTCAAAAAGACAATCAATCAATCAATCAATCAATCAATATGGTTGAAGATGGAGCATGATGTAAAGTCCCTAGGTACAATCTTCAGGTAAAAAAATAAAAATAAAAAGGAAGAGGGAAAGCGAGGGAGGAGCAGTTGGGGGGCTACTGCCTCAGGGAGGCATCAGCCTGTAGAAATTAGCTTTCAGTATCCCTGCTTGAGCCTTGATTTCTCTCTTCACTCGCAAGTTCCTGTTAGTAACAGAGTCCACCTTGGGTGTGGGTCCCCTTTGTCCTACACGGTTCGATAAGCAAAGCGCACAGCTGTGATAACTCCTCCTGTCTCTTGGGCTTCTTTTCCCAGTCTAAGGAGAGGGTAACCTGCTTGTCGTACCTGTGGTGGTGGGGGGAGGCAGGGGAGTGTTAGATTCCTAAACTGGTGTGTGGAGATGTACAGGAGCGAGAGGACAAGTTATAGTTTCAAAAGGAAATTTCACCATCCCCAGGGCCCACAGCTTTGTTTTGTTTTGGTTGTGTGCGTTCTTTTTGATCAGGCTACGGTAAGACATTTGAATTCTCCACTAACAGTAAGAGGATGAGATAATAAAAAGAAGGGGGTGTAAAGTAAGATTGTGGCGGGGTGGGGGAGGGGCGGGCAGGCTGGGGGACTTGAAAGGCTGCATTTGGTGGTGCAGAAAAGAAGCTGTTCTTTCAACCCAGAATCCTAATAGCAGCGGACAGTGGGGATCAAACCTGGAGGATCAGACGCGCAGGCCGACAAAGCCCCCATCTGCATTTGAAACGCCCCCCTGGGGCTCTCCTCAAGGGGTGCAGCGCAATCTGCCCCAGGACTCCTTCAGGCGAGGGTGGCATCCCAGGGAACCTAAGCAGGAGGATCTGGCTTAGACTGCGGACTCACTGCTCTGGGGTCCAAGAAAGGCCCCCAAAGAGAAAACTGCATCACAAGCTTGAGCATTGGAGAGGGCGGACGCCCCGGAGCCTCACTATGTTTGTTGCTCAAGGTCACCAACAAACGCCGCTGGAATAAGCCCTCCTTGTTTGCCTCTCGCCGGCCCAGGCCCCGCGTCCCCTTGGGTGTCGTCCAGGACGCCAGGCGCGACGCTGACAATGGCGCTCAGACGACAGATGGCGGGCGGAGGGTGGGGGCGCGGGCAGGTGCGCGGGGGAGACACGCAGCCAGCAGTGGCGCAGGACGCCAGGCTGCCGGTGAATAGACTGCAGCCCGCTCGCTGCAGGCGGCGAGCGCCTCGCCTCGCCAACAATGAGGGACTTCTCCAAAGCAGCCGACCCCCGGCCCCCAGGCTCGGCCACGCGCCAGCCCCAGAGAGCAGCCCATTGTGCACGCTGGCTGAGCCTGGCCCCCCGAGGCGCCCGGCCTCCCCCATGAGCCCTGGGCTTGCGTGTGGGCCAGAGCCTAGTGTGCGCTGGGGTATATGCACCCGCGCACACGCGTACACTCAATGCGCACTCACCTCGGGCTTCGAGTCCTTGAAAAGGTCCCAGATATGGTGATCCCAAGCACACGTGGAAATGGTTTGCTTTCCTGGCCCACAGTACCCTGCAGAAAGAAATGATGTTTGATTTTGAGTGGCGAGTTCTATGTCATAAGCCACAGGAGACTGCGAGCCTAGGGCAGGTTAGGGACAAAGAGAGAACCCTGACCAGAGTTGGGGTGCTGCAGCTCCTGCCATGGTTCTGCCCCCGCTAGCTGGGGGCGACCACTTGCTAGGCTCCCTTCCCTACCACTAGGGTGGGCTCTGTCCCCACCTGGCGCTTTCTCTTCCATGTAAAACTAAATGGCTGCAAATGACAAGGCAGGCGACCTAAAAGCAGTGCTTTCTGACCAGGCCCTCAGGACTGAAGCTTTCTGCAGGCCGGGAGTGTATTTTTAGGAGTCCCAGCTGAGTGTTGGGTTCAGGGCTTGGAGGAATCCTCTTAATTCTCTGGGGACATTGACCAGTTGGGCAGGTGCGTTGCAGATGCAAGCAGGACCCACCCACATCCTGGGCCTGGACCCCTTGGTACTGAAAGCCAATGGGACTGCCAATGACCTGGTGCCACCAGTGGTTACAGTACCTGCATGACTGTGAGTTTGACAAGGACATGTGTCCCAGCTGTGCTTTAGAAGGTGTCACAGTGAGCTGTCTCTTCTGAGTGCCCACATGGTGTTGACAAATATAAATAAATATGATGCAACAGAAGAAACAGGTGAGGCTATTACTTTGAGGGGAAAATGTCAGACTGAGCCTGACACTCTCACCAAGACTAGAGAGGAAGAGCCCGGTCAGAGGAAGTCCCTTATGACAGTCACCATTCCTGTGCTGCCTTTCTCTATCAGCCCTAGAGCTTGTATCCTTGGTGTACTCACTCAACTAAACTATTTCTAAAGCATTGTATTTCTCCCTGTTTGCTCTTTAATTATCTCCTTTACTTTGAAGTCTGTCTGTGCATAGGTTGCGTAGGTTATACCTACAATCCATATGTATGGCTCATCTCACCAGGAAGAGGCCATAAGCCCATCACTGAACTGCCTCCATCATGACCAAGAGCCTTCTTTTTCTTTCTTCACAGCAACAAACACATCACACCCTGTTAGAACTTTCTGGTAGCTGATGTGAAGAACAGATCAGGAGCAGAAGGGAAGCCCAGCCATGTGCTGCTGCTGTTTCTCAGGCTTTGTGTTCACATTGCCTTTGTGTTGTCTGTCATACCAATTGCCACCTATTATGGTATTCACTTTGTGTTTTTTTGCAAATTCTCTTTTAAACTAAAATTTCTTTTGAGATTTTAGAGGTGATTCTGGGAATATGATAACTTGACTGTGGTTTCCTTTCCTTCCACTTCCCCATGAATTTCTGTCCTTCTCAAGTGAAACAGTGGTAGAGATCAGTGGAAGGAACAGGGCTGACTGTTTTCCCCCATTAGTTCAGCAAAGGTTTGAACCTTGGGTGGGAGTTTGGACCTCAGACCTAGGGCAAGTGTGACATTGTGGTAGATAAAGATACCTGGTCTCTGGGTCCTGTCCTGAGTTGTTGAACTAGTGGGCCGAGTTCCCTTGTTCCTGAGGTTGGGGACTCTCCCAGCCAAGGGAGGCATTTCCTGGTGCCTCTACAAGAGATGGGTAGCAGTGTGCCTGCTTCCCCCATGCAATCCTACAAACCGACAGACCCTTTTGCCCCTTTTCCACTGGTAGAAAATGCAGCCCATAAGATGCTACAGTACTCAGACCCTGGGCTGCAGTGAGCTGGCAGAGAAAGGGAAGTCAGGAGAGACGAACCCACCAGTGACACAGACTGCTAAAAGAGGCAGATGACAATATGAAAAAAAAAAAAAAAAAAAAAACCTGCAAGCACCTATAGATACTAATAGAGAAAAAAGAATATAGAGCTAAAAATAGGCAGTTTCCCAATAAAACAGCTCATTAGAGGAACTTAAAGAGAAAATGATCTCAGAGACTCAGATAAGTAGCACAGAAAAGTAGGATCAATAATTAGGTTCTGTTGAAGACACAAAACAAAGGTCTAGAGGTGGAAATTAGAGAGAAGATCTGCCTGGGAGAGTACATCTGAAGACTTAACATGTGAATAAGACTTCCAGAAGGAAAAAGAGGAATAGATGAAAGAAAAAATAAGTCTTATAGAAAAACATAGCCTAGCAATGAAGAACAGGTTAGAAAGAGCTTTCTGACTTACAGACTGAGTTGATAAGAGTGTACCTGGGCCTATTTCTGAAGTTTAGAGATAAAGAGAAAATATATCAAGGTCCGGGCGCTTATTGGGCACCCTGCCTGGATACTTTTACTGGTAGATTCAATTATGTGCATGTATACTTGGGGCGCTGAAGCAAGAGGATTGCAAATCCAAGGCTAGCCTGGGCAACTTCATGACACCGTCTCAAAATAATTTATTTTTGTCTTTTTGAGACAAGGTCTCACTATATAGTTCAGGCTGGCCTTGACCTCACTTTGTAGCCCAGGCTGGCCTTGAACTAGCATCGATCCTCCTGCCTCAGCCTCCCAAGTGCTGGGATTACAGCTATGTACCACTCTGTCCAATTGGATCAAAATAAAATTTTAGAAAGTGAGAAAATATATGTCAGAGAAGTTTCATCCAACCGTGAGTTACAGTGCTGTCATCTGTGAGTTCATTCCTCATGAATCAACAAATGTGTCTTTAAACAGAAATACACATAAAGCAGACCTAAGGATTAATTGAGTGATGAAATGTTGTACCCAGAGGATCATGGGAAATAAATCGTGTGTTTCTCCAGTTCAGCATTTGGTAATTTAGATTTGTCAGAGACTTTATGGACTGTGACTTCTCAATTAATGAGACCTGGCTGTCCAACTGCTTTAAATGTGACTGAAATAAAGACATCATCGCCAGATTTTTTTAAGAGCATGTGATGGTTACAAGAAATGCCCAAAACAAAGTGATTTTAAACATTGGTTAAATATAAAGATATTGACAAATAAATATGCCCCAAAAGAGATAAAGAATACATAGTGTTAATTAGATAACAAGATTAATTAGACAAGTTTGAATTTAAAATAAAAAACCTAAATAGGGTAAGTAAAGAAACTGTGCCATGAAAAAAATACTAAAATAAATGTAACCTTGTATGCAGTGAACAGAATGGCAGCTAAATAAATAAATCAAGATAGTAATAAGGAAAATATGATAAAAACAAATTTCTTATAGGGGATTTAAGATGCATTAGATCAGATACAGATCAGAGAGAAAAAGCTGATGATGATATTATTTAAAAAATTAGCCAGAGCTTGGAAATTAGGTAAAAATTTGGGTGTCATGTCTTTCCAAAGACAAATGGTACACAAAGTCTTCTGAAGATTATTATTTAGGAGAATGTATGTATTTGACTCACTATTTTTTTCCTACTATTCTTTTTTTAATTAAAAAACTCAATAAAAACAATGATACAAAATTTCAAAATAAGATTGTAGGAGAGTAACAATGGTAACCACTGACTTACTACTTACTATTGATTAAAACTCCTACACAAGCATGGTGTGGCATTGCACACTTGTAATTCTAACACTGGGAGGCTGAGGTAGGAGAATTGCAAATGTGAGTCCCACTGGGCCCTGTCTCAAAGAGTTAAAAACAGTTACAGATCAACTTGCAGAGTTTTGTCCAGTAAGTACAACAATAATTCTGAGTCTAAAGGCTGTTATGTATTACTTTATATTGGCTTTTTTTTTTTCCTTTTCCTTTTTATGGGTACTGGGCATCGAACTCACGACTGCCTGCTTGCAAGGCAGGTGTTTATGCAGCTGAGCTAAATCCCCAGCCCCGTATTATTTTATAGTACCCAGTTTTGCCATCTAATCTACAATCTCATTCTAATATTTCTTTCTTTGTTTTTTTTTTTTTTTTTGTCTTTTTCCTTTTTATTGGTACCGGGGATTGAACTCACAATTGCCCGCTTGCAAGGCAGGCGCTTATGCCGCTGAGCTAAATCCCCAGCCCTCTTATTCTAATATTTCTTTATTAAAGTTCCTGTAGATATTCAGTCTTTAAGTTTCCTTTGAGCCATCTTACTATTTTATTGATTGATTATTTAGGAGAGTGTTTGTATTTGATTCACTATTTACCATTGATTTAAACTCCTATACAAGCACAATGTGGTGGTGCATGCTTGTAATTCCAGCACTTGGGAGGCTGAAGCAGGAGAATTGCAAATTTGAGTCCCACCCTGGGCCCTTTCTCAAAAAGTAAAAAACAAATTACTAATTGAGGGATACAATTTTTGGGAACTGTCTATTCTATATTTGTATGCGTCACACATAAATTTTGAAAATACTGTATATGCTTTGTGACTTACAGTGTACTAATAAATCCACCATAAGTTTAAAATGCATGAGTGAATGCACCTATCCGATCAGCTGACTGTGGTGATTCGCCTCACACCACATAGTAGAGCACTGCTTGTCTCCGCGGTGGACCTGCCCCTGATGGGAGCCACTGAGAGGAAGCCACCACGCGGTGTTCTGCTGACCTGGGAGAGATGAAACTCCAAGCGCTCCATGGTTTCTGCTGAAGGTATATTACTTTCACACACCATCAACTCAGAAACTTGTACATTTTGCCATCATAAATTGTGCGCTTATTAACACAGAGGAATTAATCAAAATCTTTAATATTCTTGATTCAATAGCCAAATAGAATCTTCTTTTCTTAAGAAATCCAAGCTGAAGAAACAAGTGCAAAAATTCATCATGGACTTTGATGAAAACTAGAAAATTTTGATAAGTACAAATATTACTTACTACATCCTATGATCAGGATTCAGTCAGTCAAAATAACTAAGAGGAGACCAAAACCATCCCTGAAAAATGAGGAAACATGCTCTTTGAAAATACCTGGACATCAGGACACCACTGCGCTCCCATTAGAATGGCAGAACACTGAAAATACCTGCAGGGATCCTCGGCAACCGGAACTGTCTTACTCATTTCTGAAGCAAAGCAAAATAGTACAGCCACTTTGAAAGACTCTTGGGTAGTTTCTTACCACACTGTGCATACATATTCTTGCCATACAGCTCAGTAATTGTGTTCTTTGATACTTACTCAAATGAGTAGAAAATTTATATCTACATAAAAACCCATATGGATATTTACAGCAGGTTTACGCACATTTGTCAAAATTTGGAAGCAACCAGGTACGCCTCAGTGTGTGAATGTATAAGGTGATGTGCTCAGATAATGGAAGATTATTCAGGGCCCAAAAGCATGGAAAAATGGAGCGGGGGAGGGGAGTTGTATGTTTCTAAGGGAAAGAAGCTAATCTAAAAAGATAGTGTAGTGTATGATTTCAACTATATGATTCTAGAAAAGACAAAACTTGACAGGGAATGGAACAGTGATTTCCAAGGATGACTGGAAGAGATAATGATGCACAGGCAAAGTGCAGATAGATTTTAGGTGGTGAAACCATTCTCTGTGACACAAGAATGGAGGATATGTTACGGATTAAAAACTGGTGGTCAACTTAACACCAGCTGAATTAAATCAGCAGGGCCCTGAGCGTAGATGGTCCACCTGAGGAAAGTTGCCGGCATAAAAAGAGATGTGGAAAAGGAGAAGAGAGGCATTGAGGCATTGTGGGTTCTCCTAAGTGTTGCTGTTAGAGCTGTTGGTTCTCCTGGAGAAGCTCTGGTCCTCGCATCGAGCATTGCTTCCTGGCTTCGGAAGGGAAGACGTATACCGCTTGGTCTCCAGGATGAACTCATCAGCTGGCTTCGTGGTATATACTCTACTGTGCTTATCACTGAAGGAGCTCGGGGCCTCTGTATCACTGAGGATGGCTGTGGTGCTTTTCAGGACAGCTGTGGTCTTTGTTGTGAGTGTAACTTCTTGGCTCCAGCATAGATCCCTCATCCCACCAGCTCCTTCAAATATACAGCTCCTTCACCCCGCTGGCATGGACTTTCTGGTTTCCACCACTGACCTTTGGGCCTTCCCAGCCCGGATCCGTAAAACAGCCTGGTGTGAGTCTTTCTTGTGGGCTCTGGACCTCCAGATGGACTTATGGGCTGCATTGTCATGAGCTCTGGTCTTCATCTGGACTCATGTGGGACATTGTTGTGGGATTCGGGCCTGTGGCTAACACATTTTCTTGTGTTATCTCTGGCTGACCATCATAAAACAATATTATAAACTCTATGTCCTGATTTTAATTGTTCTCCTCACAACCTCTGACTACAACAATATGTATCATTATCCACTTGCCAAATCTGTGGAATGTATACCACTAAGAGTGAACCCTAAAGTAAACTGTAGGCTGTTGTAAGTTCAGTCATTAACAAGTATATCAGAATATTGTAAGTTCAGTTATTAACAAGTGTATCACAGGTATAGAATATTGATAATGATGGAGGCTGTGTCTAGAGGAGAGTATTTGGGGATTCTATATACTTGCAAGAACTTTGCTATGAACTCAAAACTGCTTTAACACACACACACACACCCTACAGAGCCTTTGGATAACATTGCTTCTTACAATCTAGAAAGCAATAATTTACTTAAGTCATACTACAACCAATGGGACAAAATGAATGCTATACTTAGAAGCTTAAAATATCATTAGTTAAGTAAATGAAAAATAAAGTAATAAAATATCCATTTTATAAAATAGAAAAATGAAATAAAATAAAAGACATAAAAAGTTAGGTCCCAGTTTTAAAGGGCAGAAGTCAAGAAAAGGAAATCTTTTAAAAGTGCTGTATTATGCATTTTTTAAAAGAGGAAAGTAATTTTTCAAATAAACTAGTAATAACACAAGAGGAAAGAGTCCTTGCTAATGTTCAGAGGTTTTTGCCTGCACTTCTCAGGCTCCTGAGCTGTTCTTGGTCTCTGGAAAGGTTAGTCCAGGTACGTTTATTTAAAACCCAAAAAAGCTCTTTATGTTTTTATTTTTTAGTGGTGCTTGGGATTGAACCCAGGGCTTTCACACTGAGCTACATCTCCAGCCCCTTTTTATTTATTTATTTATTTATTTATTTATTTATTGTCTTTTTCCTTTTTATCGGTACCGGAGATCGAACTCACGACTGCCTGCTTGTAAGGCAGGTGCGTATGCCGCTGAGCTAAACCTCCAGCCCCATCCCCTTTTTATTTTGAGATGGGATCTTGCTAAGTCACTAAGTTCCCGAGGCTGGACTCAATCTTGTGATATGCTGCCTACACCTCCCAGAGTACCAGCATTACAGATGTGTAGCACGAAACCTGGAGTTCTTTTCAATGAAAAAGCAGAAACTAAAATGCAATCTACATTTTCACCATAAATAGCAAACTGGTTATATGTAAAATGAAAGTAAATACAAGAAAAAAATAAAAATGATGTTGTCAGAGTACTGCTATTAAATTCCAGGACCTCTCAGGCAGCTTGGACCTAGCACCCTTCTCTATCTGTTTTAAAAGAATACTGGAAGCCAGTAGAAAGGTGTAAGGGCCCACCAGCCCCAAATTGACAGTTTCTCCTTTGCAGGATGACAGGACTGAAAGATATTTGCCATGAAAATAGTTCTTCCAGGTGCCTTCTTTAATTTGATGCTCTGCTCATGAGCCACCTCCCACACCTGGTGGCACAGCTCCAACACCCAGGCAAACACTGATTTAACCTAACCCTTTTTTCTCCAGTCAGGAGGTAAACTGATTCCTGGAGAGGTGGGCGATCTCCTATAGGGACAAACATGGATGCTGATGTGTTCTTTCCACTCTTCCGGAAAAAGCTAAAATTTCTCTACATGTCTTGAAAGTGCAGCAGAATCAGGAGGTGACACTTCTATTCTTGGCCAGTCATGGACACTCCCTCCCTTCCACTCACTTAGAAAAATGACCTCATTCACAAAAAAAGTTAAAATAGATGTTCAGGGGTAGCATAGGCTATATAAAGTCCTTGAAGGGAAAAAGTGCCCATCAAGGAACCATCTAAATTGCTTTGTCTTGTTTCTCCAGGTGGGAAAGGAATTTAAGAATAGAAATCCCGGAAGCAAGGCTCCAAATGCAAGAGCAGTAGGGGGTAATTATAATGTGATGGGCAGTTGTGGTTTTCCAGGAAGTGCCTAAATTACAGGGCGAATGTCATTTCCATGTGAGTCTGAGAAGCAATGCAGCCATCTTACACCTGGCCACCCCTAGGCACATGTGGAGGAGAAAGGCAACTTTGTTTCAGGGTCTTCCCCTGCCAAGTTACCTGTTATAAGGGGTGGCAGTCACTTACCCTTCCCCCCTATTCACTGGTCCTCTCTTTGCCTTCTCTCTGACTCCAGAGAGATGCAATGGGGAGTGCGCTGACACTGATGAGGTCATGGAGAAAGGGCAGCTGGTCCACACTCCCCTCCCTCTGCACAAAGGCAACCTTTCATTCCCTTGGAAAAACCCATCATGGGCAATGGTTGTCCCCAGGACTCCTGTTTATTTAGCTCTTGCCTGGAGGCCAGGGCTGCCTTACACAAATGCCACCTTTTTAAAACCCACACTGACCTTAAATTGGCAAAAAGGAGAAGAGTTTGTGTGAAGGGTTCCTCCAGGGAAGGCTCGTGGAATTTTCCTGTCGCCATTTTGACTGTAGACAGAGCAGCTATTTCACACACAGTTGTTTTGATGTGGGGACATTTTGACTCAACCCAAAACCCCACCAGTAAACTTTAGACCTAAAAAAAAAGAGTCAGTACACAGACATCCTTATCCTATTCTTGAGACTCACCCTTGGATAAGGTAAACGTGAGGGCCGCAGGTATGTTTTGTACATTGACTAATAGTTTTTTAAAATGTAGTTTTTGGGCTGGTGGCCTAGTTCCATGGTAGACCACTTGCTTAGCCTGCATAAGACCTCAGGTTTAATCTTCAGCAGTATGTAAAAACAAATACACAATAATAAATAAAAACAGAGCTTGTCATTTTGATGTAACCTATCAAAATGTCAAGGTGGCAGCTGAGTGACCACATCTAAACATCAAGGCTTCCTTTGCCCTCTCCCATGACACCTTCTTTCTTACATTGCTTTCACATGGACTCTTTAGCTACAGGCACCACTTCCTCTCAGTCTCTCAGTTTAGCCGCTCAGTGCGTGGTTGATTGATATGATACAATAAACCTAAGTATAAATTTCCTCCATCTCCCTACCCAAAATACATGAAGGAAGCTCTCCAAACCATTGACTTCTTCAACATCCTTGATTATGAGCTATTGTAGTTATTTTTAAAAACCCACTTAACATTGCAACTCAGTATAGTTATGCACACACACACTCACACACACACACACACACACACACACACACACACACGCTGAGATGAAACTTGTATTCACTATGTGCAATTCACTTTGGCACGTTCCCTCTAATCCTATTTTGTTCACTGCTATTTTATATTCACAAAGTATTAAGCATTGTGTATCCAGTTGATTTGATGGACAGAAATGGCTAATGACCTGTAGTAGGAAAACACTACTTTTGACACATATGGAGTGCATTTTGTGTCAGTGTGCAGCAGTGACTGTTACTGTTCCTCCATCCTAGGAAATAAGAAAGCATCGTACTGCTGGCGTACATTCCTCTCCAAGTGGTACAGCCTTGACATGGACCTGGCACTCCATTCACTTTGTGGTCTCAGTGAGTCAAATGTACCATTTGTGCCCTGGAGCAGCCGGAATCCAGCATGACCTGGTTCCCCAGGCGGTATGGGAAAACTGAAGCTGCACTGGGCATCTCAGCAGAGAGGGATGGTACTGGGGTCTGCTAACATAGCTGTTGCAGGGCTGACGTGAAGCAAGGAACATGAGGTGATGACCAGTGGTCACAAAGTTGTTAAGCAGTAGTGTGCTAGCGGCTGCTGGGTGACTAACCCCACATCTGTAGATTTACCTGGAGACAATGAGTGTGAGTGGACTTAGTCAGTTTATTACTCACTGTGCAGTAGACAGAGACATGAGAGTCATGTTTATATAGATTCTCCTTGTCCCCCAAGTCCCAACGAGGAGTGTAGACATGGACTTATGTGGACACAAAACACACACTAGATCTAAAAGACCCCGAACCCATGCAACCCCAAGTCTTACAACTGTGCTTCAAGAAACCTTCTGTATTAGTCAGTTAAGGTTTCTGTGACCAGTACCATAGACTGGGTGGGTTCAACAACAAAATTTATCTTCTGACAGTTCTGGAGACCAGAATTGTGAGATTGAGTAATTAGCAAGGTTGTCTATCCTGAGCGCTGTCTCCTAGCTTGGAGATGGTTTTATTCTCCCTATCTTTCCTTGTTCTTCCCCTAATGTGTGTCTGTGTCCTAATCTTTTATTATCTGGACACCTTCCTACTGGATCTGAACTTACAGGTGTGACTGCATTAGGAGACTTCTTTTAAAAATCAGTACCGGTGATCAAACTCTTGATCACGCGCTTGCAAGGCAGGTGTTTATGCCAATGAGCTATATCCCCAGCCAGGTGTGCTTCATTTTATCTCTTTTGCTTTTCTTTCTTTTTTTTTTTTTTTTTTTTTTGTACCGGGAGTCAAACTCACAACCTCGAGTTTACCAGGCAGGTGTTTATGCTACTGAGCTAAATCCCAGGCCCACTTCTTCTGCTTCTTTAAGAACGCTGCCTTATTCACCTACATTACCACTACTGACAACGTCAACGTACCATAACATGATGTGTTGTACTCATTGTTTATTATTATGAGACATTTAGAAAATTTTCCATTTTTATTATAATAAGCAACATGATTTTTAAAAAGGTCTTATTTTCAAATGAAGTTATAAGCTGAGGTCCTGGGCTTAGGACTCCAGTGAGTAAATTTTGGGGCATGCAATTAAGCCCATAATACCTAGGTCTGTACCAAAGAAAGACATTATGTCTACTATGCTGGTCAGGAAATCTTTCCTGTGCCCTACAAGGAGACACTATCTATAGCACTCTAAGGCTGCTTGCAATACAAACCTCTCTGAAATACAGACTTGGACAAAAGCTGTCACGAGATACGTGCACATGCATGGAGATTTATCTTCTAACAGATAGGGACAAGCACCACCTCCAGGATGGGGAAACCAAGAGAAATTGGTTTCATCAGAACCAAGATGAGGCTGATTTTAAGAGTCTGCCAAGGTACTAAGGGCTGAAACACAATGTGGCTGCACGGATGAAAGGCCACCTCTAAGCAGGAGCCACAGAAGAAAGAACAAGTCCCGTTACCAGGACTGTTCAGCTGTAGACCTTGAAGAGACCAAGTGAGCTGAGAGAAGATGTAGTTTTTAGAGTCCTACACCCAGGATTTGAAAATAGAATAGAAAGATGGGGTCAAGAGATGGGACCTGATGACACAGTCTAACCACTTTGGCCACTGAGCACTGACACACCCTTCCAGAAATATTTAAATTTCCTATATGGCAATCACTTCCATATGGTAATCCCTACTGTATGCTCCCATTTAATGAGATGCAATGAGACTTCATGACGACAAAGATACCCTCATCAAAATGAGGATACAAAGCATTCCTGCCCTAATGTACCCATCTCTGGGCAACAGTTAGTGCTTATTTCCAGGTGATGTTATTGCTCTAATTAAGTTAGAGTCCCACCTCATTATCTCATAACCAATTTCAAAGGTGACTACCAACAAGCCTTACATAACATAAAATGAGAAGGAAAACACAGGAACACACACACACACTCACAGGCACAGCTCCTATAGCCTTCATTTCCACAGTTGGTCATGAGGCTACAGTTAATATGCATTTCTTGGTCTTGGTGGTCACAAAAGAGGGAAAACAATGCTAAAGTTGGTCTCACAGCCTTCTAGTCTGGTATATAGCATGTGGGCTAGTTTCAGACAGGCTAAAAAAAATTATTTCTTCTTCTTTCTTCTTTTACCCAATCAGTGTTCCCAGATGGCTAGAGTTCTTGACTTGGTGAAATGACTCAAACCTTTGCATTTAGATGATCTAATTTCTAAGTAGCTCTGACTTTGTTGTTATAATTTCCCTTGATTTTACTATTGGATGTGAGCATTCTAAGAGAATACACTTCGGTGCCTTCTAGGTTCCAGACATGGTTCCAGTCACCATCGCTGTGTAGCAATAATCTGGTTTCCCCTTGGTGATTCAGATTTCTCATCCCAGTCTGCACAGCAACCCTTTTTTTCTGCTTGCTGGCTCCATGACACCAGGACCCCTCAGTGGCCAGCTGGCAGTCACGTCTTGCATTCTGGTAGAATCAGTGTTTGTGCTCCCTGGTAGGGCACTCCTCCTTTGAGTATTAAATCCTCCAAACCAGCAGAGCTCTAAATTAGTGTGGGAAGCAAAATTTCCCTCTAACAGTGTGAGGAACCTTTCCCACTTCCGGCCTTGATTCTCAGACCTGTGTATCTTGGCTATAAGGAAAAAGCCCTGGTTTTGCGTTAAAGCCTGCTGCTTCTGTATGATGGGGAACACAGTAAGCCCAATGAGTTCTATTCTTTTGCTCTGAAAGGAGTTCTTGCTATGCATGGATTGTCGAGTCAGTGGGGTAGAAAGGCTGGAGGGAAGGGTGGGAGTCTGGAGGTTGAACCCTACTTCTAGTAAGGAATAACACCCCCCCGCCCCGCCCACTTCAAGGCCTTCTCTTCTCTGTGACAGACCCTCATCTCCCATCCTGGTCACTTTCCCTGCACTAACCAGGCAATCTGCTCTTCGTGAACTCCTCTACTTTTGGAGTCACTGTCTCCTGGGCTCATTGTCTCAGTCTCTGCCACCACCTGTGGCTTCTTTCCAGGTTTGAGAAGGCCCTCTTCTCCAGGTCAGCACAGTTGAGGCTGTCTTTTTTTCTAGCCAGTGGCACCTCTCTGCCAAGTCCCTACAGCTCTGAGCTGTCTTGTCTTCCAGGGTCCATTTCCTGGGAGGCTCAGGGCAACCATTTGGATCTGGGATGTCCATTGGAAGCCCTGCCATCTGGTCAGCTCAAGAAGGCCACTGGCTTTGGGGCAAGCACAGAGCTGGCCGGTTGCCCACCATGAACGTGAGTGACACATCTGGCTCTGTCCTACGGGAGATAAGGCCAGACAAATTCCCAGGAATTTGTCTTCAGGGAGGGTTCCCTGGGGAGACTGACGGATGAAGTGTGTCTACAGCATCAGAGCAGCATCTGACCTCTAGTGTGGGGTGTGGTACTGGGTTACAGCCTCAGCTGGTGGCTCCTATGGGCCTCTAGGGTGAAGTCTGGGTCTCTGGATCCAGAGTTTGCTGTGAAAACCAAGGCTTGTTTAGGTGGTAAAGATGAGAAGGGGTAGTCAGGGTAGGATGCCTTCTGAGGCTGTATTCGTGGGGTACAGGGGAGAGAGAAGAAACCCTCCCTTGGGCGCGCACATGGGGACATTATACAGGGGACTATGCAAAGGGTCTCAGATACCAATGTCCCTTCTGAGGACACTGACCAGAGGGAAAGATTCAGGCAAGTATATTGACAAGAAAATAGCCCTCATGGGAAGAAAGAGAGCTTAAAAGAAAGATGTAGAGATGATCCACTCCTGAAACACACAGCAAGGACTAAACACTCAGGTCTGCACTCTGTTCAGGGCAGAGGAGTGATAAGGAGTAACCAAAAGAAAGAAAGAGAGAGAGAGAGAGAGAGAGAGAGAGAGAGAGAGAGAGAGAGAAAGAGAGAGAGAGAGACAGAGAGAGAGAGAGAGAGAGAGAGAGAGAGAGAGAGAGAGAAGGAAGAAAGAAAGAAAGAAAGAAAGAAAGAAAGAAAGAAAGAAAGAAAGAAAAAAAGAAAGAAAAGAAAAGAAAAAAGAATGAACCTCTTCCAAGAATAGGGAGATGAGGGGGGAGAGAGAACACAAAATTGGAGAAGTCCAACATATTTTTTCACTTGTAAAAGTGCTCCCAGGAGTGAATCGTTTGTCTGGTCTTTTAAGGTTTAGATGGAGAATGTGCTTTTAGTTCCTGCTTATGGTTTTGGAGGAGCAGTTTACCTCGTCTGGAACAGCTTTCTTTCTCTGGCAAAGCCTCCCTCTTACCCTTCCCTTCTCGCTGGACCACCACCTTGGCCCTCTCTGAGACAAATTCTTAGTTCATGCTGAGCATGGCCGGGTGCTGGTTCCACAGGTCATGAAGGAGGGAGGGCACGGAGGCTGGGCCCTCCCTGAGGCACACTTCACAGGCAGAATTCCCACCTTAGTTTTACAAGATCCGCTTTCTGGCCCAGTTCACTCTTTCACTGCTGGTGTGATCTGTGCCTCAGTTTCTCCCTATATAAAATGAGGGAGCTGGCTAGCTCAGCATTCCCTATTACTCATGTACAGCAGTCGGTTCTCTGTGATGCTCTGGAGATAGTGGTACTTTGGTGAATGAGCTTGTCAACTGTGCCTGCAAGAGTATCCTGAGAAGCTCCACTATCTCCATGTGCCCTGCCCAAACCCTGTCTACTCATTCCAGATGGAGTGCTCAGCTTTCTCTTGCTGGGTGCTTTTTGGGAAAAGTCAGCTGTGGAATTCTAAAGGCCTTCCCAGTCAGTGATGGCTAGGATAGGAGAAAAACAGGATGTGGTAAGGAAAACACCATCCTGGGGATGAGAGGGACAGAGCCCCAGCCCCAGACTTTGGCCACTTCCCTGTCTGTGCTGAGCTGCTCAGCTACAGGTGGGCACCCTTTGCAGGTTGGTGGTTGAGTGCGTAGACTCATCTGGACACCCACCCTTGGCCCGCTGGCCACAGTGGTGAGCAAGCAGGACTTCTGCTATTAGGTTGCCTCTTCTGGGTCTTTCTCAACCCCTTGCTCATTTTCCCTAAGGTCCCTTGGGGCACTGAGACGTGGCTAAGAGGATCCCACAGTGACAGTCACAGCAAGACACAAGGGGGCATCTTCTCGTCTGGGTTTTAGAAATGGATGATGACTAGCACGGTTAAAGTGGTTACTCTTTTGGGTCCTCCCTCTTTACAAATGTCGCCTTGAAGGAAGGGGTGACAACTAGATGTGTGTACACTTGCTATACAATGCCAAGGCAGAAGGATCAGGATCATTGAAGACCAGAAGTTCGGACTGTACCAGAAAAACTGACAAATAGACGGACCTCAGGAAAAGAGGGGAAGTCCCCAGTGATGGGCTGGAGGCAGGGCTAAGCTGGTGGGGAGACTCCCAGACACAGAGTCAGCTTCGGAGCCCTGAGTGGCATGGGCACAGGAGGCAGCAGGGGGTCTGGCTGGCGTGTAGACTGAGTCATCTCTGGCGGTGAGGCAAGAGGAGTCACACCCGTGGGTGATGAGCACTGAGAGGAAGGACGTCACCGCTGCATCTGAAAGATGAGTCAGGGATCCGCAGAATAAAAGTCTCTACACTCCCGGGAATGGCTTCCTGTGATTTCCTCTGTTTTCACCCCTCAGCAACTTGAAAGAAATGACAGCTTTGCCATTGACATTTCTACCACACAGTGAGCTAGTGAGCACTGGGGCTCCAAAAGCATAGGGGTAGCTTCCAACTCAAACTCATGTGGGACTGTAGAGTGTGCTAAGCTGTGCTCCCTTTTCCCGCCTGCTCCCTTTTCCATCACAATGTGTCAGGCACCAAGGTCCAGAGTCACTGTGATCAACAAGACTTGCATGGTCCTTGCTGTCACACACCACCTAGTCTAGGGCAGAAGGGCACTGCACAATGACCTTACCTGTGACTTGCTATGGATTGTGAATCAGCAGTCCAGCAGACTCTGGAGGCAGCTCATGGAGGTCCTACAGGAGCTGGAGGACAGGAGAGGGGTGGTCTGGGGGAAAGCATACATGACAGGGACAGACAGGGTGGAATGTTCACAGGGTGGAGAGTACATGCAGAGAGAGCATAGGGAGCTGAGAGTTTTCAGATGGAGAGAGGGGAGAGGAGTGGAGAGACAGGGCCTGGGAGCTGTACCTAGGCTTCAGGGCTGTACCATGAGCACAGGTGTTAGGTGAGGAAGTACCGGCCTGCATTCAGGACTCCACAGGGAAGTGATGAGATCCTGCTTGTAGAGTGCTTGGGCTCTGCCTTGGTCAGACGCAGGACAGGGCACAGGAAATTTTCTAGCTTGCAGATTTGGCCTTTCCCAAGTCTACTGTGAGTGACAGAGGGCAAGTGCTTTAGTCTTTCCTTCTGTAAAATGAGTAGACTATGCTTTGGGTACACATATTGGGAGTTTATAAAGTTGAACAGTAAGGGTAGCTAGGAGAGATCTTTGTGTTCTTTTATTGGGCAATACTGGCCCAGATGGACACTACTGACTTCACCAACCCAGGGGACCCTAGTATCATAGAAACATCATAGTGTCTTGATCTTCAAGTCAGTCACACCCAAGGAAACAGAAAATCCCCCAAGAAAATTATCAAAGAGTCTGCAGATACTGTACTTTGATATGGTTGGAGGAACCTACTCTATAGAGACAGAAAAACTTGAACTTATATTTTGGATCTGTCACTAGCTGCAAGGCCTTGGGAAAGTCACTTAACCTCTCTGAGCCTCATTTCCTCACCTGTGACAAGAAGACCACTGCACCAAGATACTCCAACGTTGTTGTTTGAAAGATTAGAGATGGTTGTGAAATTTTATCATGGTGAGAAACAAGAGTAGCTTCTTGGTATGTGGAGGAGGTAGGAAAACACTCCGATTATCAGAGAGAAGTGGCCTGTCACCTGGGCTCTGAACAAGAAGCCACCAGGCCCTGTCACAGTCCTTTATCAGCCAGCTGTCACCCCTAGAAGTGCTCACTTGTATCTAACCTGCACGCCTCTTTGCCTGGCTGCTCGAGCCTGCTCTCTTGTTCTGTCCAAAGTGAAACAGGGCAGCATCTGTGCATCCCGGGAAACGGGCAGGAACCCTGCCACCTGAAGAGCCTTCCCCACCACCTTCTACAGAAGGGCCCAGGAGACAGAACACTGGTCCTGCTGCAGCAGCCATAAGCTGTCTGCCTTACACCAGGCTGGAAATGCAGGTGCTGATATCCCCTGTCCCGTCACTGCCTGTTGTGCATGCACTGAGACTGATCATCTCTTATGGTAAAGCTTCCCAGGTGAGGGAATGGGGAATCCTGAGGCAAGCGAGGAGCCAGGATGAGGACCTGGAGTGAAGACATTATGTGTAAAGAGAGTCTAAACTCAGAGGCCCCCCGACACTTGGTATATGGGAAGCTTTTCCCTAAGTTAGGTCTTTTGTTCATACGCAATAGACAATAAAGCCACGGGAATGTTGTAAGGATTATATATTACATATTGGAACATAATCTTGTCCAAACAGAGTGTGATTAAAAGATACTGTAAGTACTTAAATTTTAAAAATTTTATTATAGTAAAAGACATCATGTCACTAATGCCTTTCAAACACTCATCCAGTCATTTTTGCTACTTTCTTTGTTTTTGTTGTTGTTGTTGTTGTGTTTTGTTTTGTTTTCCAGACAGGGTCTCACTGTATGTTCTAGGTTGACCTTGAACTCACTGTAATCCAGGCTGGCCTTGACCTCACAGCAATCCTTTTGCCTCAGCCTCCTGATTACTAGGATTATAGGCGTGCGCCACTATGTCCAGTTTCTTGCTACTTTCTGAAGCATTTCCGGAAGTCCTCCTTTGTGTCTTTATGAGCTGTGATTTAAAAAAGTACAGTGGATGCTGCCGCCATCCAACAGAAAGGCAGGCTTGGGGCAGTGGTGCAGTGTGTCCTCAGTCACCTCACTCACCCATCTCACAGGATCTGACCCTGTACTACTATTGGCTCTTCCTAAAGTCAAAATGATCACAAAACGTAAATGTTTTGAACTGGTTCAGGACATGGAGGTAGCTGTGATAGAGCACCTAAAGACATTCATAAAAGATGTCTTCCATAACTGCTTCAGAAAGTGAGAGAATGATGGGACAGTGTGTTTAAAGAGGGGGGAGTACATATCAAGAGGGATTAATGGCAACATGTCTTAAACTGTAGTACATCTTTTTAGAAAAGTTCTTTTTTTGGTTTGTTTGTTTTGAGACAGGGTCTCACTATGTAGCCCAGGCTGGCCTTAAACTCACAGTGATTCTCCTGCCTCAGTCTCCAGAGTGCTGGGATTACAAGTGTGCACCACCGTGCTCTTGATTACTCCTTGTCGTGGACACTCATGTTAGCTATGATTGTGATTACAGCTAGAGACCCTCATAGGATGGAGACATGCGAGTGCACAGGCGTGTGCGCGCACACACACACACACACACACACACACGCACGCACATCTAATATACCCAGGTCGCACAGTGAGCTTCACAAGCGCACACATGCTTGCATCTGACCACAGTGAAATACAGGGTGCTTATCCAACTCACTGGAGGCTCACACAGGGTAGCTGTGGTCCTGTTAAGCCTGGTCCATGTCAGCCAGACCGCAGTAAAGAAAACAAAATTTCTTTGGAAATTCCAATGAGTAGAACTTAAAATGGCATGTGGAAGGAGGCCTGGGACAGGAGAGGACTGGATTTGAGAATTAAAAGTCTCTTTTTAAAGCAGTGAGTCATTTCAAGCTATTTTACAGCTGTGCCTGCAGTGCGGACCCCACTCCACCTGTTGGAGCTCCAGGCATGGGGCACTGTCCCCAGCACCTTGTGTCACAAGGATTTAGAGATGATCCAACAAGGGGCTGTGACCCACCTCTGAATAAATGTGATGCTGGCTATTCCCAGATGCCAGAGGCAAAAGACTTGGAATTTAGCAGGAAGAGGCAGCTGACCAGAAGGAAGGGAGGAACCCCAGGATGGACATGCTAAGTACTGACTTGATTACATCCCATCATAAACATGAAGCAAAATATCACAATGTATGCCATCAATTGCAGAGTTGTATGCCAATTTAAACAAAGAAGACACTGCTGTGAGAAGGGGAGGGGAATCATAAAGGTGGCTGGAGGGTGCAGGACCATCCAGATGGCTGACTCCTGGGTTATTAAAAACGGTAGAAATCTGAGTGTGTATGTTCAACCCCCCGGAAGGCATTATCCCCAACTGCTAAGTGGCTGACAGGCAGGTACAGGAGGGAGTCTTTGCACTTAGAAAAGGTTTTGTGAAAAAGATTGTGAGGTAGAAGAAAAGTTGGATTTGCCTCATGGTCAACCTGAAAGCAGAAAATGCTGTATCTCAAAGGCCTCTGGAATTTTCTTCAATTTGTCAAGAGATTTTGTGCATCTCACACTGATTACTTTGAAGAGGAATCTGTGAATGGCCCTGGGACAATTGGTTCCTATCACTTTTCTTTGCAGAACAAAACCTGCCCCAACTGTGACTAACACAACCTGACTCTGGATGTCAGGGGAGATTAAAGGAGGGGATGAGAAGTGTTTGAAGAAAAGGTGACCATCTGGATGGTGCAGGTGCAAGGTGGCTGAGGCCAGAAGGTGGCAGATGGCTGGGTTCTGTAAAGACAAATTAGGGGACAGAAGATGACAGACAGGCAGGTGTTGGGTCATTGTGAAAAGGATTTGCCCAGGTAAAACAAAAGTTTGTTTTTAAATTTAACTCTGGGCTGAGCAAAAGGATTTCATCACTATTTATTAATTTCCTTTCAAACGTTGCCCACAGATGCAGAAGGAATTTACGGCAGATTACTTTGGGAAATAACTTGAGAAGTAAGAAGAGAGAGGTGCACAAGGCAAACTTACTATTCCTTATATGTAAGCTAAAAGGTAAAACAGATCTGAGAATGGTTTGTAAAAGCTCAGTAGACAGCAAACTTGACCTGAACCAACCGAAAACAGTATCACTGTTGTTGCTGGGGTTGAGAATTGAACTCTGAGATATTGTACTACTGAGTTACATCTCCAGGTTCTTTCTGTTTATTTTTGTAAATTTTGAGACAGGATTGGGCTAAGTTGCCCAGGCAGGCAGAACTCAAACTTGAGACCTTCCTGCTTCAGCCTCTCTCAGGGCCAGGATTACAGATGAGTGCCAGAGTGCTCAGCTGCTTTTTGTCACTTCCATTCCATGTGGTGTGAATCTTTGATGCAGAAATGTGGGTTCATATAACTTCTGAGTATGCTCAAACCCACCGGAGTTCCACATCATACCTGTAGTATGGTACATGCTGCCTTTCAGAAACCCAAGAAGTTCTGAATTCTGAAGCTATCTGTCCCTGTGGATCTCACATCCTCCAGGGACAGCTAACAGTGGATGCCAGGTGGGCTGCTGATGGAGGCTCAGGGCAGGCTGGTAAGGAGTGAGAGTGTGGAGGTTCTCCTGTGTCTACCTGGGGAATAACAGAGTCTGGTGTACACACTTGGTTTGGCCCCATTTAACTAGGAAATTAATGAAGAAGAGAAATCCTGGGGAAAGCTGTCCTCCTGAGTAAAATGATAATTCACTCTGTCATTATTAATACATTTATCATAGTAGTCTAAAAAGTAAATCCCTTAAACTAGGTCCAGTGCAAGGCTACTTACTTCTAAAGCACATTTCAGCAACCTGGAAGCGATTTTGGGATTTTGACTGCTTCTTTATCCCCACTGGATGGATCCCTCAGCGCTTAGGCTGCCTTCCTTGTGTCCAGGGCCAGTGAGGAGGAAGGCTTCTTTGAGGGGAGCGCTGTGGGTCACACCTTGTATTGATTTCACCTCCCCTGTTCTTCTCATCAAGCTGCCCTGAGCTTCCCAAAACAACTCTAGCAGCAGTGCAGCCAGGGCCACAGAAACATGGGATACAGATTCAAAAAGGGTAGCTGAAAAGGAGGAGAAAGTCAGAAGGGTTGTGCTCTTCAGAGTAACCAGGTGAGAAAGGAAAGGTAAGGAAATACAGGAATCCTCACAGAGGCCTCTATTCTGAGAGAGCCAACATGGTCATCCATTTATCAGCACCTCCTATTATAAAAGATACAGGAGGAGGATGTGCTAGAATTTCCCACATGGTTCATGCAGAGATGTTGCCAGGGAAGGATGTACCAGTAGAGAGGACGAGGCTCTGGGACCATTGGAGGGGTCTTCATAGGCACCTTCTGTCTGACTCCATCAGGGGAAGAGTTCTACCTGGTGGTGGATGGGCTGGAGTATTGCATCAGACCCTGGCAGTTTCCCCATGGGTATGCAGTAGTAGGGGATTCATGCATCAGATGGAGATTAAACAAGTTAGTCTCATCAGAAAAGTCACAAAAGAGAGGAGTTTTGAAATCCTAAGTTGGAGGTAGACAGCAAACAAGTGTCATCTTTTAGAGTGACTGATCTGCCCCTCCCTCGAATCTTAGACTGTCACTGCAGCTGGGGGTTAAGTGTCTGAGAATCTCCGGCCTGATGTTGTCATCTAGGGTGAGAACACAACCGGGTAACCAGAACGGACTAGAGAAACACTGAGCAAGTGCTCCTTAAAAGTATGTTAGCTCAGAAAGGTGGTGGAGCTCACACTTGACCAAAGACAAACTTGCCAAAACTTGGCTGGGTTTTCACTGGCCAGCTGGCAGTTGCTTCTGGTTTGTAGGCGATGGAATGTAGACTGCAATCTTGGCAAGCATTTGAAGCCACGAGACCTGTAGAACTGACTCAAGCGTATTTCCCACTGCCTTTCTCTCTGCACACTAAGCTCTGTCCAGGAGAACTTTCTGCCATGATGGAAATGTTTGGTGTGGTCCAAGATGGTAGCCACCAGCCACCATGGCTACTGGGCATTTGCAGTGTGGCCGGCATGAATAGGGACTTTCATTTAATTCAGTTTCAATTGAATTTTATTTAACTCAGTTTTTATTGATTTAAATTTACATGACCTCTTAGAGTTAACAGCTACTCTAACTGGACAACTCAGAGCTGGGCTCTTCATTCTTTGAGAGCAGAAACTGTATTTTTAAAACACTGTGTCTTCAGCTCATTATATAATATGTGCAAACAGATATTTGATAAATAAATGATTAATGACTGGGGGTTTCTAGAGAGGGCATGGCAAAAATCTGGAGGCACAGGGCTGTTTTGAGTAGATTAGTGGAGACTGCAAATCACTAGAGATATTTGGTTGGAGTTTTATTTTCTTCATTGGCCTGGAAGAGTCTGCCATTCTAACTATAGTTCCCTGTATATTCAACAATAGTGCACAGAATGTAGCTACTACCAAAATCAAGATACAAGCGTTTCTATCACCACATAATTCTTCATGTGCCTAGGATTGTTTTCTTAGTTGTGTGACTTGTATCCCCACAAAATAACTCATGCCAAGAAGGGGGATGTGCTTGCTTTAGTGACCCGCTGTCACTGCCTTGAAGTTCTTAACAATTTTTTAGCAAGAGGCCTTGCATTTCTTTTTTGCACTGGGTCCCATAAATTACATGACTGGTACTTTCTGTCCTTTTTGTGCTTCATCTCCCCTGACAACCACTGATCTACTTTTGTTACCATAGGTTAAATGTCAATCTTAAATTTTAAAAAATCTTAAATTTTGGTTATTCTAATAAGGAAGTTGTCTACCCTATGATTTTATTTTATTTTTTATTTTTTTTAAATGCTTCTTTTTTTTCTTTTTTGGTACTGGGGATTGAACTCATGACCTCATGCTTGCCAGGCAGGCACTTATTCTGCTGAGCTAAATCCCCGGCCCCTTATTTTTTATTTTACTTTTTTTTTTTTTGTCTTTTTCCTTTTTATCGGTATCGGGGATCGAACTCACGACTGCCTGCTTGCACGGCAGGCGCTTATGCCACTGAGCTAAATCCCCAGCCCCTTATTTTTTATTTTAAAGAGGAGAAAAAATTTAATAAAAGCAATGAGCTTCAGAACAATAGGAAATTAACAGTGGTTGTTATATTGTGTCTTATTACTTGCTCAGATTACAAGATATAGTCATGCAAAACTGGTCACACAGTATAAGCACAAACAATTTTTCTCAATGAATTAATAGAAACTAGTAGTGTAATTATCTTAGCTATCATAAATACACATCCTTGTATATATCTCCAATATATTTTTTTCTTTTCCTTCTTTTCTCCTTTCCCTCATCCCAGTTGTTCTTTCCTTTTGAACAGTTTCTTATCCTTTCACCATATCTATTGTATTTTTGGATCTTATTTTCCTTTTCAGTTTCTTACACTAGGGAGACAATACAATGTTTACACATAAGAGTCTGATTTATTTCACTTATGAGTATGGTCTCAAGTTACATCCATTTATCTGCGAAAGCCTCAAGTTTATCTTTCTTTATAGCTGAGGAGTACTCCATTGTTAGAAAAATCACATTTTTTTTTAATCCATTCCTCGATTGATGGACATTTAGGTTGTTTCCAAGATTTATCTATTACAAATTGTGCTGCTATAAATATAAGTGCACATATACTGCTGTGGTATGATGATTTTAATTCATCTGGGAAAATACCCAGAAGGAGACTAGCTGGGTCAAATGGAACCTCCAATCCTAGTTTTTTGAGGACTCTCCACACTGATTTCCACAGTGGTTGCACCACTCTACACTCCCACCAGCAGTGGAGAAGGATTTCTTTTTCCCCACATCCCTATCAGCTTTTGTTATTGGTTGATTTCTTGGTGATAGCCATTCTTTCTGGAATGAGATGAAATCTCAGGGTTGTTTTAATTTGCATTTCTCAAATGACCAGTGAAGTTGAACTTTTTTTATACATTTATATGCCATTTGTATTTCTTCATCTGGGAAGTGTATACTCATCTCAGATGCCCATTTTTGGATTGGGTCTTTGAATTTTGGTGGGGGGGTCTTATTTTTTTCAATTCTTTATAAGTTCTAGATAGAAGTCCTTTGTCTGAGGGACAGTTGGTTAAAATTTTTTCCAGTCTGTGGGTTTTCTTTTCACTCTGTTGTGATTACTTTTGATGTGCAAAAACTTTTTAAATAGGATGAGATCTCAGTTGTGGATTCTTTGGAGTACTTCCCTTGCAGTTTGGTTTTTGTTCATGAGCTTTCTGCCTACCCCTATAGCTTCAAGATTTTTACCTACTTTCTTTTTCAGTAGATTTAGTGCTTCTGTTTTAATATTTAGATCCTTGATCCATTTTGACTTTAGTTTAGTACCTGGTGGTAGACATGGGTCTAATTTTAGTCTTTAGCATGTGGAAAGCCAGTTTTATCAGCACTCTTTTTTTTTTTTTTTTTTTTGTACTGGGGATCGAACTCATGATCTAGCACTTGTGAGGCAGGCGCTTATGCCGCTGAGCTAAATCCCTGGCTCCAGGACCATTTATTAAAGAGGCTATGTTTTTTTCCCCATAAACATGTTTGGCTTCTTTGTCAAAGATAAGGTGGCTGAGTGGGTTTGTAGTTGTGTCTGCATCTTCTAATCTGTTCCATAGATCCTCAGATCTGTTTTTTTTTTTTTAAACCAGTATCATACTGATTTTATCACAGTAGCTTGGTGGCATAATTTCAAGTCAGAGATTGTGATGCCTCCTGCCTTGCCTTTGTTGTCCAGGATTGCCTTTGCTATTCTAGGTCTCTTCTGTTTCCAGATGAATTTGAGGAATGTTTTCTCTAGATCTGTGAGGTATGCTAATGGTATTTTGATATGATTTCATTTTGACTAAAGATGTTAAATGTCATTTCATATGGATTTGACCATTTGTATATCTGTTCAACTCTTCTGCCCATTTTTGTTTGTTTTCTTATTGGAAGTTTCTTTATACATTTTGGATATAATCCTTTTGTCAGGTGTGTGTATGTGTGCGTGTGTGTCTTAGACTTTTTTTTTTTTTTTCTAGCTAATCTTGTTATTTTCTTAGTGGCATCTTTCAATAAATAGAAGTATTTTTACCTTTGATGAAATCTAATTCATTAATTTTATCTTTGGCATTATTTAAGATAGTTTGTTTAAGTTCAAGCAACTCAGTAAAACCCCATCACAAGATAAAACAATAAAAAGGACTAGGGCTAGAGCTCAGTGCAAATGCTCTAGTCTTTCTGCTTGCAGTATTTAAATTGTTTAAAATAAAGTAATAAATTTATTTACTTTGTATTTTTAATCCCTAGAATTTCTATTCGTTCTCTTTTATACTTCATTTTTTCTTGTTTGTACTTATATTAGCATGCTAAAATAGCTGTTTTAATATTTTTTTAATAATTTCAAACTGCCATTTCAGGTATGTTTCCATCAACTGATTTTCCCTCAGTTGTGGGTTACGTTTTCCTGCTTTGTTATGTCTTATAATTTTTATTGGATGCCAGACATTGTCATGGTTAACTATTTAAGTGGGTGACTTTTGTTCTTCTGTAAGGAGTATTGAATTTTTGACATGTGTGTAAGAAATCCAGATCAGCTCAGTTTTTTCAAAATTTGCTCTCATGTTTTGCTAAGACATCTGGAGTAGCCTTTGCTTCGTGTCTATTTTATTTAGTCTTACTACTAACATGAAACTGTTTTAGAGGCATGAATTCCGTGAGCCATCAGTGGCACCTGCCCTGTTGGTGAGATCTCTACTATTTCTCTGCCTATGTAATCCTTGGGGATTGTGCAGCACACAGATTGTAAGCACTTCGATGCACAGCCTCTCGGAGTTTCACCCTAAGCACACACAGCTTAGTTTTCAGTAATGTCCTCAAGGACTTGCAAATTTCTGGTTCTTTTTCTCTGGAGTTCTCTCCTTTCTGGTACTCTGTCCCACAAATTCCAGCTGCTTCAGCCTCTCCTTACCCTGATCTTTGCCTGCTTAACATTTTGGTGCGAGGGAGAGGGTACCAGGAATCAAACTCAAAACCTCACACTTGCCAGGCAGGTGCTAGTGCCACTGAGCTAAATCCCTGGCCTCTTTTGCCTACTTAATTTACACAACTGTAGTACTATGTGTTTTTTCTCTGCACCACTGTCCCATGTGGCTCCTAGCAGAAGGCCAGGACAATTGTAGGGATCTACTGTTTGTCTCCCAACTCTCCTTCATCCTAGTCTTTTCATTTCTTTGCTGCCCAGGACCTGGAATTAGCTGTTTCATATATTTTGTCCAAGTTTCTCATTGTTTACAGCATGAAGACTAGTTTGGTATCAGTTACTCTACCTTGACTAAAAGGAGAGATGAGCTTTAAAAAGATCTCAACAATGGTGACTTCAAAATTTTTTTCACAAGCCTGACACCAAGGGATTTGGGGAACTGGACAGGACTTTGAAGAATCTGAGACCTGGAGATTTGACAGTGGTAGAAGAGGTCCAGCATGCCTGAGAAGGGATCACAACAGGAAATTTGACAGCTCAGGCTGGAGCAATTGGTGTTTCTGTGAGCAGGGAACAGGATGGGAAAAAGATGTGACTTAAAAAAATATTTAAACAATATTTACTTTTTGTTGAAAAACAGAAGCCAATCTGTTGAAATTCAGCCTTCCTTTTTGGAGAAGTAAACCTTCACTTTGGCTAGATTAGAATCACCGAGGGAGATTTTATAAACCCTGGTGTTCAGTCTGTACTGAAAAAATAATTAGTGTGGAGTGGGCCGCACATCTGTGTTTTAAAGCTCTCTGGGCTGCTTCAGCACACTGCCAGAGCTGAGCACAGTGCTCTGAGGTCTTCCACCCACGGCCAGTGTGGGAACTGTGTCAGGTGCTCTGTGTATTTTAACTTCCTTACCATCTCCTTTTCCCTATCCTGAGCATCTTCCCACCCTGCTGGCTCTTCTCGGAGGGAGGCCCCAGGGATGAGATAGCAGGGAAGGCCAGGAGGACATGGAGGGTGTGGATGCAGGAAGGTGGAGATGGTACAGATGCTGGGGAGGCCAGGGCCAGGGAGTCTCCTTGGCCTTTTCTATCCTGCCCTCACTGTTCCTCCCTCTGTTCCAGGCCCAAAAAAGCTGGGATCTAGCCAGCTCAGCGGATGACTGTCCAGTGTTTCCTGCCCACACTTTTGGCCACGGTCCTCCTTTGGTGTGATGAAAGGCCTTGGAAGTCCCTTCCTATTTATCAAGGATGTGTAGGCTTGTCTCCCAGGAACAGTGTCCACAGGTTTTCTGTGATGGAAAGTGCCCTGAGTCAGAGCATGTGTCCTGCTGCTGACCTGTAGGCTGACCCTCATCCAAATCTGTGCCCTTCCATTTCCTCATCTGTACAGCTGGAGGACCAAACTGATGGTGCTCCTGACATCTCTGATATGTGTGGGCAGCGTGGGTGCCTTGAGGAAGGCTGCAGTGGTTGGCTTTGAGGACCCTTCTTTCCAGTGGTGTATGATATCTAGAGGGTACTGATTCTGACCTGCCTCCTGTGTGTGCCCAACTTTGACAAGTTGGACACAGAGATGGTTATAGTGGCCATTAAGTGTAACATATCTAGGAAATGGACCTTAGTGTGGCTTTTTTTTTTTTTTTTTTTTTAACTTGAGGAAAATGACTACTTCAAGAGTCATGTTGGGTCAGACAGTGTGCTTATTTGGAACGGTACCACAAAGCACTCCCATGGTGGTGGGGGAAGGGAGGTACCTGACCTCTGTGGCTCAGAGTAAAGGTTCCTAGATGCTAAGCTGAGTGAAAATGGACAGCCAGGCAGAGACTTGCGGAGAGAACACTGTCCTTGAGGGGTGTCTGGGAGCTGGATGGAACCCAGTGCATCAAAGGAGTCTGCACACAGACCTCAGCCTGGGAGACTCTCAGCATTGCAGGGCAAGCGGTCTGTGTTTGGAGGGAGAGCCGAGGAGAACCCAGTCCCCAGCCTGGGCCTCAGAGCAGTGCTCTGGGAGGGCTCAGCCATGGCCAATAGCAGAGCTGTTCTCACAAGGTACTGGGCAGAAAGGATAGTAGTCCTGGGGTCCGGGATGATCAAGGATGGCATCAGGAAGCATGGCTGAGATTTTGCTCCAGAGTCCTTGTGGAAGAAGTTCTCCAAGGAGCATCTACAGAGCAGCCATGGCAGTTGGCATCTTGGTGAGCCCAGATTCCCTAGTTTGGGAGGGCAAAGGTTGGCTAGAAGAAGAGGTGGCTCTTGCTTTGCAACTAAGGCTGCTGAACCCCGGGTTTAGGGCTCAGCACCTTCCCTGCAGCCCACAAAGGCACCACACAAAGCAAGGCAGAGATTGGTTGCCAGAGCCAAATGCGTAGGACCCTGTGCTTTCCGGGGTGTGTTTACAGAACTCTGCCGTCATAATCACCATTGCCAATTAATGACCCATCATGGGAATGTTTTCATGAACTGTGGCCCAATTTATGTTGATACTTACGATGACTTTTGCTTGGCAACCAGGGCACCATTGTTTAGGTCTATCCCCAAATATTTGTGAGGTTTAGGCCAAAGGACAAATGCAAGTCCATACTCTTTAACATTTAATTAGTATTAAATGTTAATTTAATTCACATTAAATTAATTATACAAATAAATTGAAGAGCATTGTAGATGATTTAATATCGCAAAATGTTCCTTAGCCACCATATACAACTGTAGGGATATAGCATTAATGAATGAAAGCCTCTGAAATCACACACTGGAACCGAAAGAGAAGCAAGAAAGTAGATAGATGGTGAGCAGGACTGGAAAAGTATATTTTATTTTGTCAGATTATGGTATTTGTTTCATTTATGCTATCTGAAAAAGACAACATTTCTTGATTTTATCTTCAACCAGAAACACTGATCCATTTCCAAGACTATACCTTCCCAGCTTTCAGACAGTCACCCTTGTTTTAAGAATTAAAAGTAAAAACTCTGGAGATATGTTCTTCTAGGCTTTTGATGATGCTAATCAAGAGAATAATAGATGCTTAGGTTTTGCGTTAATATGTGAAATGATTTAAAGCACCTTCTTTCTGGGTCAGTATTATTTGATTTCATTTTATTTTATCTTTGGACCTTAAATACAGTGACTCAATTAGCTGGGTATATTCTTCATTGCCTGATGCAATATGACGCTTGCTATGCCCACCGAAGGGACTGTTAAAAACATGTGAAATTGAAGATTAGTTGAGAGACAGAGATACTAATAACCTACTGAGGATCAGAAAGATAGGCAGTTGTTTATAGAGGCAGGGGTCTAGAAAACACATAGGCAGAAAACCTGGAACCAGTAGGAGTCCTACGATGGCTCAGATAGTGTTTGATTGTTTTCTCTAAAGGTGCTTGTGCTGGAGGCTGGATCCCCAGGACGGTGGTATTTAGTGGTTTAGTGAAAACTTTCAGAAATGGAGCCTAGTGCATGGTGATTAAGCCCAGGGACACTGACCTCAGACAGGATTAAGGCTGGTCTGATAGAGCAAATTAGTTCTTTAGAAAGTGAATTGTCACGGAAGAACCAGCATGGCCCTTTGTTATGGGATACATTGTGTCAATTTGAGAAGTTGACTAAGTTGAGAATTTAACTAAGAGACTCCACAGGGAGCCAGGATCTTTACTTTGTAAACATCCTCAGCCTGTGCAAAAGGAGAGCATAAGGTGCTGTGATTGCTACACCTGCCCTGGGGTGGGGGTGCTGTGTGTGGGAGTGGCTTGCTTACAATATAAGGGAGGAAGAGAGGCTCCCGTCCATCCCACCCCACTTTTGCTGTCTTGTGCCACCTTGAAGTATTGCCCCTTGCCATGCCACCCTGCCTTGCACCTAGCTGATTATGAACTGAAATCTCTACAAACTGTGAGCTAAATAAATCTTTCCTTCCTTAATTTTGAATGTTGAGTGTTTAATCTCAGAAATGAAGGAACAGTAACAAAGACTCACCAGAGCTGAGCAAATGAGGAAGTCATGGTCTGGAATCTTTGGAATATGAGATAAACAAACATCTTTCCTTTATAAAGCATCCGGCTTTGGAATTTTGTTATGGTGAAACAGAAAACTGGCTAAGATTAGATATGAAGCTAGCATGAAGGACTGCCCATATGTGAGGAATAGGCAGCCCCGTTTGCCCTGCCTCCCCTTTGTTGAGTGGTCCTCTGAGGTAGGCCTTGGTGGTGAACCCTTCCCTTCCTCCTGCCCAGCTGTCTCTGAGTTAGGCTTGCTAACCTTCCAGTTCCTGTATTTCTAGCCCTCAGCTGTCCATTCAGCTATGGTAGCTGGCACAACTGGAGCCTTGACCGTGCTCCCCGTGTCCTTCAGCCCAGTGCCCACTTTCTGCATCTCATCACCACTGGCTCCTCTAGAGGTCAGAGGCTGTGCTGACAGAGACTCTCCCCTGGCCGTCAGTCAAGGAATGGAGAACAGGCTGTGCGTGCACTAACAGAGGCCAGCCCATGTGGCAGCTCTGGATGTGGGTCACTCTGCTCTGCTCTGCTCCAGAGGGAGCTGTCAGTGGAAACTAGGGAACCAACAGCCTTGGGCTGAGTCCTTGTAGGCTCTGTTGCCATGTCTGGGCAGAGGTCACAGTCTCCCAGAAAGGAATAACCAGTGGCCACGTACAGCAGAGGTGCCAGAGTCTGACCATTTCTGCCCACTGCAGGATTCCTCTCCTCAGTGGTCTGTGTTCTAGAGCTCCATCTTGGGCTGATTGGATCTTTTGCTGTACACTTCTGAGGAACTTCCTACTTCACATATACAGTTTGTTTGATTTTGTTGTTATTGTTTTGTGTTTTGGTATCAGGAATAAAACTCATGACTTTGCCCTTGCCAGGCAGCCGCTTATGCCACTGAGCTGTCTCTCGGGCTCCCACTTCCTCTTTCTTCTTTCCCCTCCCTTTATGAGGATCAGTGACAGTCCGCAGGCTCTGCCTCCTTCCTCTTGCTTCTTCTTAGCCTTCATCCTTCATAGTCTCACGCACTTCAACTCCATCTTGGCATCTGCTTCCCAGAGGGTTTGAACTGACACAACTCATGAAAATGTCTGTGTCAGAAAAGCCATGTATAAAAAAAAAAGGAAAGAAAGAAGGAAAAGAAAAGCCATGTGTTGCTGTGGCTACTGAAGAGGCAGGGAAGGTGATTCAAGAGCAGGGTGTTCCAACAGCGAGCGCCCGACCAGAACCACTCACCCACGAGAGCGTGACTTGAGCGAGAAGTGGGATGGGACAGAGGTGCAGACCCCTGAGTTACCGCGCTTCTTACAGTCTGTAGAAAGACTGAGGAACCTGGGATCAAGGCCCAGTGCTTATCTCCGTCCTGTGGCCGTTTTCCACTGTTAGGGCCCGCCATCTGTGGCATCTTCTAGCAGGTGGAATGCAGCAGAGACAACATCAGCATCAAGGCCTTCTTTTATTGGCCACTTTTTCTACTTTATTTTTTTTTTTTATCGGTACCGGGGATCGAACTCACGACCGCCTGCTTGCAAGGCAGGTGCTTATGCCGCTGAGCTAAACCCCCAGCCCTTTTTTCTTTTTCTTTTCTTTTCTTTCTTTCTTTTTTTTTTTTTTTTTTTTTTTGGCCACCTTTTCTAGACTAAATTCTCATTTGTTGTGCATCGCTTGTGCGAGTATCTCTTCAGTGTCTGTCTCCTCTTTAGACTACAATCCCTCTGAGTATGGGGACCCTGTCTGTCTTGCTCAGAGTTGATTCCTCAGAATCAAATCAAAAATTGTGTCTGAAGCATCCTAGGCATGCAATCATGTTGGCTGAAGAATCCATGCGTCAGCGAGAACAAGATGGACCACATTCTTACTCTTCTAGCAGCTGTAAAGGCAAACCAAGAAACAAAAGGTGTTGCACCGATTTGTTATTCTAGACCTTGCCCCACAGATGACATTCCTGGTGCCAGATGGATTTATTTTCTCTCTGTGGGGAATCTGTTTCCAAACCCCTTGCACCCAGGCTTCATTCAGCTCCATCTGTGTTGGGCAATGTATTTGGGGTGCCTGAGATTACTCCCGAGTCCAGGAAAGCCTGTGAGGTGACATTCCAAGTACTCCTCCTTCCTCTTCTTTCATTTAAATAATTACAGATCCCTTCCTCCCAAGGTTTTGGAAGAACTTCCCCAAGGGGCAAAATCCTTTGGAGGGTGGCTGAAGCCTAGCTTTAATGATATGCACCCATAATTTAAAAGCCATGCTGTCAATTATCTCAGGCAATAAGCAAAGCCAGCAGATTTGTCAATACTGGGGAAAGACAATAGACATACTGGAGAGTGATATTCAGTTCAAGACTTGTGGAGAATGGAGGCTCTGTCTACTCTTCACCAAGACTCACATGGAGGTGCTGGCTGAGAAGACAGGAGGCCAACCTTGGGCTTCTTGTTGCTGAGCCATGGTGGTTTGCTTTTTTTTTTAAAAACAACATAAGGTTAGCAGAATGTGTTAGGTACATTCACAAAGAGGGTGAGCTCTGGATAAAGTCTTGTTTCCTTTCTCACTGGTCACCTCAGGACACTGAGATAATTCAGGGGCAAGTTGTCAAACCAGGAATGAGTCTTTTCACCCAGAGTCTTGCCTGTCTCTGAGGTTTCACTTACATGTTTATTCTATCTTCCAGGAAACATTATAGAGAAGGAATATATAAGTGGGAAAGGGTATACTCATCCAATCATTGATTCATTCAATAAACATTATAACATATATACCATATTTCAGGAATTGTTCCAAGTATGGAGATGTGATAATGAAGAAACCTGGCATGGCCCCTGCTCTTTGGTAGCTTATATTTTAATGGAAAGTAAAGACAAGAAGATAAACAAGCATCAAATAAATTGAAAAGGTAGGAATAAATTCTAGAAAAGTGATGACAGGCTAATGTTATGGAAGGATAGATTCTCTTTGGGCAGAGACGTAGTTTATAGGTAGAAAAGAACTCACCAAGGAGATAACATTTGAATTAATACCTGAAAAATCCCCAAAGGCCAGACACACAAAGATCTATGAGTAAAGCTTTCAATGAAGATGGGAACAGGAGTCAGGACTGGAGGAGGGGAATGAGTATGTTTGAAGAATCAAAGGAAGGTTCAAGTGCCAACGTGCTGCATTCTGGGGGAACAGGATGAGGACAAAGAAGAGGGGTCAGATCTTGTGGTGAAAATAACCAAGCCAGCCTGTAGACACATGTACAATGGGCTCCCTGCCAGCTCGATCTGCGGGCACCTGACATCAGTCCCTGTTTCCGGTGTGATCACTGATGATAGCCTGCAAGGCAGTTGGCTTTATCACTTTCATAGTCATACACCTTCATGTAGGCAGGTATATCTAGATTGTTTTCATTCCTGTCAAGCTTCTGACTGGTCTCTTCCACGTTTCATTCTCTTTCTTCACTCTTACATTGGCCAAATGAACAGAAGTGGCTTTACAAACTCAGCAATCCAAGCCAACTAGTAGAACTTCCATCCAAACCATTCATGCTATGTGACAGGGAAATAGTCCTACCCTTTCCAGTAATGCCTCTGGCTTCCTTATTGAAAGCGGTATTGGGCTACTCTGGAGTAAGTCAGACTCCAAGAGCTCACATTAAATCTCACTAGTAAAAGCAGGGCTTCGCCGTTTTGCAGAAGTTGGTTCCTTTGTAGGACATTCATTCCAATGATGTTAAAGACAGTTACAGTCTAAGAGTCTTCTCTTCCCCAGAATAACATCATTAGTTCCTAAGTGATCCTCCCTGATGGAGTTTCCAGCTCCTTAGAAGCTCTCAGATACATGGTGTCATTTAGTATTTATTTGGTAAGAAATGCTGGAAAATCCGAATCAGACAGCTTTGATCCAAAAGTGTATTGCTTGCCTCATGAGATTAAAAGGTCTAGCTAGAACTGCAGGACTGCCTTGGTCCAGAAGCTGGTTTCTCCCTGTTGCTGGTTTAGGCTTTTTTTTTGTGTTGGATTCATTCTGTTCTCCCATACTGTAATGGTTGATGCATTGTGTCAACTTGAGAAGTTTAAAGGTTTAACTGAGAGACTCAGCAGGAGGCCAGGACCCTTACTTTGTAAATATCCTCATCCTATGGGAGAGGAGGGCACAGAGATTTTTGAAAGTGCTACACCCACCCTGGGGGAGGGAAGTGTCCTGTGTACAATATAAGAGCAGAGGCTTGTTCCCCTCTTTTGCTGTGGCTGCTGCCTTAAAGTGTTGCCACAGTGCCATGCCACCGAGCCTTGCAGCCAGCTGATTGTAGACTAAAACCTCCAAAAACTGTAAGCTAAATAAACATTTCCTTCCTTCATTCTGGGCATCAGGTATTTTGTCTCAGCAACAGAAAAAAAAGAACCAAGACACACACAGTGCCCCAAACTAGAATCCGAATATAAATGGAAAGCTCTGATTGACTTATCTGGTTCACATTCCTGCTGGTAGACCAGAGAGATGTGATCAATTGCATCTGGGATAGACATTCTGAGCAGGGAGGAGAGGTGGTTCCCCCAGACAGCTGCGGATGCTGCCACTTGGTTAAAAATTAAATATAAACTTTGGGGGCAAAACAACAGCACTCTAACTCAGCTACATTTCTGACAATAGCAAGTAAGCTTCACTTTACCAGTTTGGGGTACAATTAAATTAATATTTCTCTATGTAATATTCCAGTTAAAGCCTCCATGTCCCCAATCTTAATTCATGTTTTCTTTTTTCCTCATGTCTGTCCAGCTGAAGTAAAGCAAGAAATGCACAGAGAGTTAACTGGTGCTCATTTGTATTTTGTCTTTGGTGGAAATGCCCACAATGTTTAGGGTGGAAACAGAACTCAGGCATTTTCTGAAACTTGTAGAGCTCTTGTCTCTGAGGGTTCAGGAAATTTTCAATGCTGCTGACACTGTTGGTCTCAGTGCAGAAGAGTATCACACCACCAGTCCCAGGCTAAAACCTTGGAAAACCTGTGACCTGAGCAACTGGGCCTCTTGTGCAGCTTGCTGCCTCACGTTGTGACAGAGGCAGGTTTTCTGCACCTCCCAAACCCACTTTCTAGTGCCATAGGCTCAGCCAATGGGGTCCCCAGCAAAGGTTAGCCTGGGACCCCTGCATATGCATAAAAAAGAATTTAATGTGTGAGGGCTTTTTGCCCACAGAGCAATATTATTATTCTATTGTTGTTGTGCTGTTATTTATGACTTTGTTCCTCTTTTAAGGCTCTTATTTCTTTTTACATCCTTAGTATCATAAGCCGTGCTTAATTTTTTCCTCCTACATTTTACTTAACTTACAGGATCTAGCAAGCACTTTCACACATACAAAGTATTCTTGGGAAACAGAGGTCTTCTAACAGCTGTGTGATATTCTGTCATGAGGCTGGCCTACAGATTTTTGGATCCTCCTATTGTTGGCAAAGAATTGTTTTAAATCTGGGAAATACATGAAGAATTACTTCCAGAAGAGAAAACTGCAGCCCAATGAAGCTGATCATCTGTTTAAATGCAGCCAGCTGGTGGGAGACCGGCTGCAAGGAGATCTGCAGCTCCTGAGGACCAGGCCTCTGGTCTCCCTGTTGTCACATGTTGCCTCCTGGATCTCTGCAGGGCACTTTTGGAACCTAACTGTAGGGTACTGTCTACATTCTTTCTAAATTACATTTCGTAATTTGGGCATATTACTCTTGCCTTGATCATTTTTTATCTTCTATCGTACAACCATTAGCTAATGAGGGACCCTGTAGCCAACATCAGAAATTGTGGCCTTATCCTCTATCAAGATGTATGTCCTAAATCATCTAAGTGCCAAGGAAGGGGAAATATTGTCGTAGCTTTGATCAGATATCCCGATGGTCACCAGCAATTACAGGGAAAGGTGCAAATTAGCAAGTCTCAGGCCCTGTTTCTCAGGGGTCCCTGCATCCTTGGGTTTGACATACTATGATCAGCAGCATTCCAGCAGGAGGCCGTGCTTTGCCTAAGGGCCAGTGCTTGCAGGATGGAAGAGGGATAATTACTGGGTGGAGAAAAGGAACTGAGGAGAGAACAAGTGTTGCAGCAGACTCTATGCTAGGCTCATGGTACCAGGGCTGGGACAGTAGCATCGTGGTAGAAGGGGCTTCCTGGATGATAGGGTTGGTGCAGTGTGGGGGCAAACATAGATCAAGGGAATCTCCGTTTTGCTCAAATTAAGGAACATTTTCTCACCCTGAAGTTGAATTAATAAGCTCTAAACACACAAAAGGAATTCATGACAATAAAGATGGCTCTTCAAAGCTGGGACTTATTCTGATTTTTTTTCCCTTCACATTTTATGAAACACATTTTATCCAAACTTCACAAATGAAGCTTTGACATCAGTACCTGTCATCACTAGAACTCAGTTTTGAGTCACCTAATATAATTTTTTCCAGATCATCTCATACTAACCTCATCTTAGTTATATGAAATAAATCCACTTAAAAATTTGTCTTTAAAACATTGTGATTCAGGCTTACTCTCAACTGACATTTTTCACAGATTGCCTTTAGAAAATGCTTAATTTATACAGATGTGATTGGCAGACACTAGAGAATGTGATGGTTTCTATTTTTGGTTAACGTTAATCATTGGCCATATGGTGTAAATTTCTAGTATAAATTCCATTTGTAGGATGTTACAGCTCATTCTTGGATTGTTATAACTGTGTAATTTAGCAGTGTTAAAAATGAATTTGAAATGTAGTCCAGAGCTTATATGGTGAGCCGCACAAGGGCTCACTATGTGTGTATAGAGAGGAACTGTTTCCATGGGAACTAAACCTTTTGCAAAAGGCTTCCCAGGTACTCCCTGCTGCAGTGTGAGTGCAACATCCACGGGATATGACCTGGGTCATGTGCTCAGCTCCGACATGAATTTCCAGGGGCTGTGAGCAGAACCTTTAACCTCTTTTGGATTTAGCATTCATATCCGAGAACTGAAGAAGCTGGACTTAACCCATGGCTACTAGATTCTGCAGTATCAATGACCAGTAATATGATTTTTAAAAATTATATTTTTAAATTTTAGAACAACTTTGGATTCACAGAAAAGTTGCGAACGTAGGCAACTTTTCCTAATTTTATTCATCGCTCAGGTCCTCTTAACACCTGACAGAAGCACAGGACATTTGGTGACACTAAGAAAGTAACAGAGGCAAAGCACTGTAAAGTGCAGACATTACTTGGATTTCATCATGTTTTTCTTTAAGATCTTTTTTCTACTCCAAGCGCCAGTCCAAGACAGCAATTTACATAGTTATTGCATCTCCTTAGTGTCTTCCAATCTGTGGCCATATCTCAGTCTTTCTTTATCACGACCTCATAGTTGTTAAAAAGTACTGGTCAAGTCATTGCAGAATGTGCCAATCAGTCGTATTTTTAAAAAGTAAGTAAACAAATAAACAGAGTCTAAGCTGGCAAATTTTATTTGGCAGAATATATGAGTAAAAGCCCTGCGTTGCAAGTAGCAGGAAACTGGGTCAAAGAGGAGATTTGTCAATTCATGTAGCTAAAATGACCAGAGGCATTTGTGAGTTCAGGATGACATTTGTATCAGTTTCACCCTGTCTTTTGGCTTGATTCTTCTCAGAACTGTTGGGTCTTTTTCAGATATCCATTCATCACCTAGTCGCAAGGTTGCTGCCAGAGCTTGAAGGGCTATGTGCGCTCCACATGTGTGTGTCTGTGTGTGTGTTTGCATGTGGTAGGGGTAGGACGCTCAGCTCTTTTCTCAGCTGAGCTCTGAGGAGTTCTGTCTTGGTCATTTGCCCAAACCTGAATGAACGGAGAAGGTAATCCCTTTTTTGCTTTGCAAGGAGGATTCGTTGATAAGGCCAACGTTTCATAACTCTTGGGTGGGGAGAGGTCCTAGGTGAGAAAGACTCAGAAATCTTAAAGACCGATAAGAACCTGGGTTCTGGGTAATGCCACGTAATTGCTGAATTCACCAAGCTGTAGATGACATGAAATACTAAATCTCCCTATTGTTTACTCTTGTTAGATAGATTTCATATTACTTGCATCAGAAAGTATCCTGAGTGATACAATGATACATGCTACCCTGTTTCCTTAATAAAGGTTTGGTTTTTTGGGGGGTGTGGGGAGTCACCTGTAGTAGATGGCCAAACAGAATGGAGCTCAAGATGTTCTGGTGCATAGTTTTCATCAGAATTACTGTTGTTGAAAACGAAAGCTGAAATCATACTCTTTAGTTCCACACAGCATAGAGCATTACTGTAATAGCATTGACATTTCTGGTATCTTCTTCCCATGACAGCTGGAAGAAAGCTCTGGGGGATGGGCCAGTGTGGGATACGAATGGTTCTTATTGCTTGGAGCATGTCTGTAAAAGGCTTCTGATCACTCTGTAGCTACTACATTTCAGAATTGCTCAGAACACAGTCTCATGGCAGAGATGTGAGCTCCCTGGGTAGCCAAGGTCTGCCTGTGGCCCGTAGCCTCAATCAGGCTATGTCAGCAGCATACAGGTGTGGAGCCCCCAGCAGCAGGGGCCTTCCTGTTGGTTTGGTTTCCTGTCAAGGAAATCTTCTAAGCACTACAGTAATGAACTTCATTGGTTTCTACCCTTTATAGCCAATGGGCTTTTTCTCCCTTCTTTTCCATTTTAAGGAGACTATAACTTGTATTATTCATTAACTTTATGCAACAATAATTTGCAAAGCAGAAAGGGGTCCCATAGTATAGGCATAAAAACTGACCATTTGTACAGTAAGGATGAAAAAAATTGATCCATGGTACACTCCTTTCTTTAGTGATGTATATAAAGTTTTGCTTACCCTTCTGCTTTTTAAAATGAAACAATTTCTACTCCTTCCTTCCCTCCCACACACACTTTCTCATGAGCAGATGCACATTGACATAAATGCTCTCAGATCTCTTGCACATCCACATATTTTGGGCATGTACATAAATCCATTTATAGGGCTTAACCCATGAATCATAGGCAGAAGATTCTTATTAGGAATGGGGAGTGGCCTCTTGAAGCTTGCATAGCATTTACAGTATTTGAAGGTAGAAAACTCAACATTCTATTGGAAGCCTAGACATTCATAGCTCTCTCTGCATTTTTATAGTAAAAATTCAGATATAGTATCAAGCCCCAGGGGCAATAATCTCATATGACAACAGGTTATCAAGCACATTTAGTGAGGAAATGAATGCTACCCTACACCTGGGGTTTTTCAAAATAAAAATGCATAAAGCAGAACTTTAGGGAAGATCAGTTGTTGCAGGATAAATAGTGAATGTCCCCAGATTGTTAAGTGCTCAAACAATTTTTACATTTTTTCTCAGTTAAGTTTCCTCAGGACTGTGGACCGGCTCGTGCAGATTTGTTAGTTTTCAGTGAACTGAGTTCTGTCTTTAATGTGAGAGTGGCCCGGACTCCCACAGCAGGTTTGGGTACGCTATGCATTGCCAGCGACCGCACCGAAGCCCCAGGCCCGGGCCAGCACCTCATTGCTCAGCTTCACATGGTGCCTCTGGGTCTCAAATTAGTTTTGCTGAAACTCTATCTTTATGTGGGTCACGGCTCCTTTTTTACTTTTTTTTTTTTCCTTAAAAACTTTTTTCCACTTTAAAAACAAACATAAAAACCACCCTGCCATTTCCAGAAATTTCTGAACTTCTTATTTCCTGTTGGTTTTTTGAAGGGCATTTTTTGCTAATGAAGTTTCAAGATGATTTCTTAAAATGTTATAAGGTTATGTAACTTTGCTGGTTTGAAACTATTTTTCTTTGCAAAATTCTTCACTGTTGAGTCTTTTTCTCCTTTTACAACAGATGCTTCCTTCTTAACTACTGGTGGCCGTGATAGTGAAACCAGAATGGGTTTCACACCATATTCATCTCAGTGCTAATCCATGATGCACTATTTTTCTTCTCCAATCCCATATTTAACAATCCTCTCTGGTTCCTAGTGTGATCCTGCCAATTTATCCTGTTTCATCTAAATTCACCCTCTGATTCCTAAGCATGGACCTGTGGATCAGCCACTGGGTCCGTGGGACATCAAGAAAATACTTTGTACCAGTAGCCAGGACTTAGGGTACCAGTCTGGACTCTGCCTCAGTCTCCCCATTTGCAGAACATGGAGCCTGCCGTGGGTGTCCTTACAGAGCTTTCAGACCTGGGCCCTTTGTGTTCTGTTGTCTAACTAGATCCTGATGATTACATTTCTAAATTAGGCCTTGGTGAAGAAAGTTCTGGAGCCTATGGCTTCTTTGCTTTAATTTTCTTTCTAGTAACTGCAAAAAACAGTGTGTCTTCCATTACACACATTCTTTTCCGCTCAGTCAAGGCCATGTGCTTGAGGTGGGAATCCGTGTCTACTTGTGTAATGACTTGGATATTGGTATTTGCACACTTACTGATGTAGACTGTTTGCTCTTCTCCTTAAATCTTGATCACTAGAATTATTTAGTTTTCTCCCCAAGAATTAAGATGATAGGTGTGATGATACGTTGCAAGGAGGCCAAGCTTTGGTGGAGGCCACTGGCTCCTTGCTTTTGGGTGATCCTGGGCTGTCTGACTTTTCTTTCTCCCACCTGTAAGGTCCCCTACTTGGACTGCAGGGCTGTATGGAGTTAAAATGATGCACTAACTTCCCTGAGAAGAGTGGTTGTCCTCATGCTAAGTGACTGTATTATAGCCTGTCACCTGCTGGCTGTAGGAGAGCATACTGTGTGACCCCCTCGGGTGGACTGTAGACCCTTATGGCATAGTAAAATGAGATGGGCTATAAATAAATAAAAAATAAAGCAAAAAATAGAGACTTGCTTCTTGTGACTCTGTTAGGTTGCTGGTTAGAGAGTGTTTACCCAGAGTCCCATGACTCTCTCTTTCTGTCTTCTTCCATTCCTCAGTTAGAATAAAAGAAAAGAACTTTCTCCGAACTTTCCCATTCTTCCCTGGCTTGGATGCAAACGCGGAAATTCCATCCTGTATTTGTTGCCTGTTTCCATAGTTACCCAGATTCCAAGCACTGGCCCTGGGCCCACCACAACTCATCCCTCAAAGTCTCCTTGGCAGAGGACAAGCATTCCTTCTCCCTGTAGCACATCAGAGCCAAAGAAGGCTGCTTCGCTGCCCTGATTCTCCCAAAGCCCCCTTCCCAGCCCCGCTCCTGTATGACTCGATCTTGTCTAGGTGGTTCTCTTTGGCATCATGTTGGAGCTGTGAACACAAAATAACAGCTTCTTTCATTTCTCTTCTCTTCATTTGAGCTAAGGAAATACTTTCGTGTACCAAACACTACACCCTTGGAAAACACTCCAGATGGTTCTCATTAACATTCCAATTCCTTTTTTTTTTTTTTTTTTTTTGCAATTCCTTTTTCTCCCTAGTCTCCTCAAACAGCTATCTTAGAAGTAAGCAAACACCAAATTAAGAAACTAGTTCCAATGAATAGTCTTTTCCAGGGACCTTTGGAATAGCCCTAAAGGAGCCTCCAGATCCTTTTCTTGCCAATGGCCACCTAGTCCTTCATGGGGCTGCTGTGGATAGCAGTCCAGGGTGTGCCTTCTGTCCTTGTCACCAGAAAGATTGCAAACACACTGAGGGGGCATGTTCTCTTAAAGAGTCAGAAGAGAAGCAGGATCCCCTGCTCTCCAGTAGGCTGTGGCCCCGAGGAGCCTGGGGAGGGAATGTCTGCCCTAGTTAGTGCAGATGTGGCCTCCACAGGTGACTGAAGTCATCCTCCCTGGGGGTGAGGCATAATCCAAGGGGCTGCGGTGGGGGTGGAACAAGGACTGCCAACATCTTTTGGCCACAAATGCGGCCAAGCAGGCCACAGGCCATGCTTCCACACCTGGAAAAATCTGCTTGTGCAGGAGAAGTACATGTGCACCCAAGCATGGTATTTAATGTGTTTTTATTTCCAACTTTATATTACCAAGAAAAACTTAAAATACAGAAAAGTTGTAAGTATAGTACACAACACGTATTCACGTTCCCTCTCCCTGGATTCAACAAGTGCTATATCTTGGCATTTTTGTCTTCTCTCCCTAGCCCACCTCTACCTTTCTAAATAGATAAGTATCTTTTGCTTAGTATTGGCAAGTGTGAATCTTGCTTACACAGTGTTGTAAAAGTGTTCAGTTTATATACTTATGTAATGAGTGAATATACTTATCAAACATTCAAACAGAATAGAAGTCTAGAGTGAAGCAAAACCCAGTCGTGGACCCCTTCTCCTTTCACTTTCCCTATCCCTTTCCTGACCTTTGTGTCTGTGGAGATGTACAAATGTTTAGATGCAAATAGAAATTCTGGTTGTATGTATGTTGAAATACAAATGAGATTATATTGTATGCACTGCATTGTGAATTTTCACTTGGAAAGATGTCTAAGATCTTTGCATATTAGACCTTGGTTTTGGGGGCCAGAGATAGAGCTCAGTGGCAAAAAGTGCCTGCCTGACAAAATGCTAGGTCGTGAGTTCTACAAAAGAACTTAGTTCTGTCTCGTTCTTTGATGACTGTAGGGTATTCCAAAGAATGATTGCAGAATAATTTTCTTAATGACTCTCTCTTCATGGGCACTTCAGTTCTTTATTATTTTTCCATTACTCGCAATGATGCAATCAATGTCCTTGGGAAATATTTCCTTGAGGACAAGAGCCAGTATATCTTTTTGACAGATACTTAGAGCTGGAGTTGCTAGATTGGATTCGATGCATATTTAACCTTTGGATAGATGCTGCCCAAATGTTCTGCAGAATAGTTGTTGCAAGAAGCACAGATTACAAAATAGCCTCTTCCCCACATACTCACAACATTCCTTCTGATTTTTTTTGCTGAATGAGAACTAAAAGCATTCCTGGTTGAATTTGTATGTTTCATTGTTAGTGATATGTTGGAGTTCAGCTACAGAAGGCAGAAGTCATTTTGGTCTATGTAGAAAGAGATTTACCATTTAGAATTTGAAATTTTGTCAGATAAAGCAAAATGGTACCTCTGGGTGGAGCTCCCAAGACTGACCCTTAGAACTCCAGCTTGGAATGGATCAGCCAAGGGAGCTTCTTGTACCCCCATGACCTGGAACTTAGGAACAGGAAGGTGGGACTTGACGACCGAATTGACAGTCTGGAAATCAAGAAACTCCAGCCATACCCGGTCTTCAGGGGCACAATGCATGAGATACACAACGGATGCCCACATCTTATCCATGACAAACAACAGCTGCAGAGCGGATGCAGACCCTGAAGTTTTTGCCTTTGTTGGTGCAAGAAAAATTCAAACTAAAGTGTTAAAATCAAGGATCCTCTCAAGTCTGTTTGCTATTGGTTGGCAGTACTTTGAAGGTATATTGATAAGCATTATCTCTTATTTATTATCAATGTAATTAAAATAAAATAAAATATGTAAACATTTCAAAGGAATTCTACACTGACCACTGATGTCAAAGAATAATTTCATATGGAAAGAAGCCTTCTCAGATAAACTCCAGAGATTATGTCAGACAATAGGAACAACAATGAATTTGGGAGCAGAAGACCTAGGTTCAAGTTCTATTCTATTTACCAGCCCCCATGAAGAAACTCATCTCTAGAGAGCTTTGGAATTGTAGATGTTAGCTCATCAAGATGCAGCAGGCAGCAGGACAAGCTGCAGGGCATGGGCATGAAGTTCAGTAAGTCAGTCTAATATATGCCACAATCAGGTTTTCATGATTTGTGATTTTTTTCTGTTCATTTCCTGGTTTACTCATTGCCCTATTTTTTTTTTTTTTTTAAAAAACTTGGGTTGTAATAATTTTTCCTATGAATTTACAGAAGTTTTTATGAGTTATCTGGAAAATAATTTTTTTCTTTCTTTTTGAAACAGGATTGCACTATGCAGTTCAGATTGGCCTCGAATGCACTTTGTAGCTCAGGCTGGCTTCAAATTCAAAGTGATCTCTCTGCCTCAGCCTCCCGAGTGCTGGAATTACAGGTATGTGCCACCGTACCCAGCTCTGCAAAAATAATTTTTGTCTTTAACGTGAGGACTTTTTGAAAAAAAAATAATTTTTGTCTGCTATGTATGCTGTGACCACTTTCTATTCTTTTTTTTTATTTTTAATTTTATATATTTTGCCATATAGAAATTTGAGGTTTATCTATTTTATGTTTTGGTCCCTGGGTTTTATAGCTCACTGTAGGAGGAGTCTATCAAGGTTCCTTAAGCATGCAATTAGACTTTCTCATAACACTTCCATAAATTTTTATGTTTATTTTTTGGAACCATTTCTAATATGTGACTGAGGTAAGACTCTATCTTGGCTGTTTTTCCTTAAATGGCAAGTCAATTGTCTTAGAAAACTTGAATAGTTTGCTTTTTAAAATATATTTTAAATTTGGAGTAGAAAAAATAATCTCTTTTTCTGAAACAAAGCCAAGATAAAAATTTAAAAAGCTAATTTTTTTTTCTTCTTTTTATTGGTACCAGGGATCGAACTCACGACCGCTTGCTTGCAAGGCAGGTTCTTATGCCGCTGAGCTAAATCCCCAGCCCCCAAAAGCTAATTTGTTATCACTTCATATTTGTATTACCTAAAAGCTTCAAAAATAGGGGGTTTGGCATTTCCCAAAGCACAGATATGACATGTCCATTCCCCTAATCAAAAGCTAAGATTGAAGCCTCCTTCCGGAAAGACCCAGCTGTGATCGCTGCTGACCAGCCCCCATCTGCTCTGCAGTCCCCCAGCCCTCCCCATGGGCACCCACCGTCTCCCTTCCTTGCTCCTTTCCCTAGAAAGGAGGTCATATCACTTGAATTGGCTGACAGAAGCAGAAAATGTGTGCAGATGTCTATGTCAGCAATTTCTTTATGACATAGTAAATCTATTTATGATGCTTCTCTCGCTATTAGGGAATGGGCAGAACAATTCTTTGTTGCAGTACATTTAATGACCCTGGCCAGCATCCCACTAAATGCAGCAGTCTTCTCTGACACCCACCCAGTCATTGTGACAAACAAAGAAATGCAGCCACGTGTTGCCAAACATACAAGTCACACCCCTTAGTTGAAAGGTTGGAAAGGAGAGAGGAAAATGAATTGAACCAGAAATAACAAAATGTCATGATGGTAAGGCACCTTTCCCAGTTCCCTTCTACTCTCTAGCTATCCAATTCTAATTTTCCAAAGGTTACTTTTTCTAGAGTTTTCTTGAATTCTAATTATAGGAGATTTAGTTCTCCTTTGACTCCCCTCTTCCATGGTAACCTCTCTATATATCCATCATCCATCCAAGTGTCTATAGTAACTATTCATTGTGCCTCAGGCACACTGCCCACTTTCTTCTACTAATATAGCTTTTGATATGACTAACATCTGGTCTCACACATGATCTCAGGCAGAATCTGACACGTGACCAACCTTTGCATCTTCCAGAGCTGGTGCTCACTGCTGAGTAGCTGCGGAATGAGAGTGATTGACTGTAGATATAAATTTTTTAAAATTTTTTTATTTTTTTGGTCTTTTTCATTTTTATCGGTACCAGGGATCGAACTCACGACTGCCTGCTTGCAAGGCAGGCGCTTATGCCGCTGAGCTAAATCCCCAGCCCTGTAGATATAAATTTTGAGACGCATCTGAACTATTTTTTCAAAGGGAGTGAGAATAGGGTTTTTTGTTTGTTTGTTTTAGTTTTAAATACAAAACAAAACAATGAGAACCATCTTGGATTTCAAAAACAAGACAGTAGGAAATCAACAATAGTTACTATGTTGCATACTATTATCCTCTATGTAGTTGCTCAGACTACCAGGTATAGGCTTGCAAAGTTAATCCAACAATACAAGCCCTAAATTGCTTCTTTACTCCAGTTGCCATCATTTCAGAAAGTTCAAGTGTGTGGCTTCCAATGTCTTCCATGTCTGTGTCTCCTGGGCTTGTTCTGGGTGAGATATAGGCATGCAAAATTAATCAAACAGTATAAATACTATGTTACTTCTTTACTTCAGTTGCTATCATCTCAGAAATTTCAGGTGTTTGACTTCCAATTTCTTTTGTGTCTACATCTCTTGGACTTCTTCTGGGTGGGCTGGAGGTCTGTGACTGGCCCTTGCTCCTTTGTCTTGACGTTTTCCCATGCTCCCCTGAGTGAGCCAGCTGCCAAATCCCAGGCACTTCTGCATGGACTGCCTTCCCTGTGGTGCAGGGGATTGGGCTAGGCACCCGGGTCCTTCCTGTATGAAGTTTCTGGGGTGATGGAGGATGTGGGCCAGTGGATCACCAGTGCTCCCCAGTGTGGCCTTCTTTCCTCTGGGCCCATGGCCATGCGCCTGATTTCTTATTTTTGCTAGATTCTTGCATTTCTCACCATGTGCTTCAAGTCTCATTTCAGATCCTTCCTGGGCCCAGAGGACCTACTTCCCTCCTTTTCCTCATGTTGCTACATTCCAGTGTCTGGACACCAAATCTTGGAGAGGCTGTTTCTCTGCTGCTCACCACTCCACCATCTTCCTGGAAGTTCCCAAAATAGATTTTTTTTCTTAAAAAAAAAAAAAAAAAAAAAAAAAAGAACACAAACAATGCTTTTCTGGGTTTCACAATTTGTACATTATTATTTGAAAAAAACTGTCTACAACTTCACCACTTTTTCAGAGTATCAAGTAAGATGTGTCGATTTCTTTCCTCAGCCAGTCAAATCTTGTCCCTACAGGCAACTATGGCCAAGCATTAGCTGTCTTCCTTCTAGACGTTATAAAACATGCTTATGCAAATTCACAGACTGCCGTGTTCGTACGTGCGTTTATTAAATTAACACACACAAAAGGTTAAATGAAGCATGAATTTGAGAGTACAGGTATAAATTTATGTAGTAAATAAGTTACAATGCTTAACTTAAATGTGTATAGTTCTTTATAGCTACGAAACAGTCCTGGATACGCTTTTATTCCCTAGCTCTTTGCTCAGAGAAGTTGGCAGTCTATAGTGAGTAAACATTGGAATAAAACTTGAACCTAGGTCTTCTGCTTTCTAATTCGTTATTGTTTCTAGTGTGTGAAGTAATCTCTGGAGGTTATTTGAAAAAGTTTCTTTCCAAATGAAATTGTTCTCTGACTTCAGTGGTCAATGTACAATCCCTTTGAAATGCTTAAATATTTTATTACACTGACAATAAACAAGAGATAATATTTATCAAGTGCTCAGCATGTGCCAGAAACCATACTAAACACTTGAGTTGTATTATTTCACTTAATCCTCCAAGAAACACATCAAGTAAGCAATACTGTCAGCGGCATTTTTAATGAAGAGACTTGAGGTTCTGAAAAGGAAATCGTCTGCAGCGGAAAGGATTTTCTGTCTCCAAGGTTGGTACATTTAGCCATTGTACTTTGTGGTACCTATATACATTCTATTTAAGTGTAATGTTAAGTAAGTAGCTATTATACAAAACAGAATGTGACATGAATTTGATTCGAGTTTTACTTTTAGAGATATTTTCCACCTGAAAGAAGAAGAGACAGGTCTAATGTGTAGAGTAAGATATTTAGGTAATTGAGTAACAGCAGGAGACAGAAAACAACAAGGAAGAGAGACAAGAACACATAGAGAATAACTGAGAGAAAGACAGATCCAGGATAAAGCGGCAGAATCCCTGGGAAGAGAGGAGACCAGAGCTCCAGCCCTCAACACCACTTCCATGAATTCCCTGGGATTCTCCAACCCAACCTGAGACTCATTTTTCCTGTACCCCTTCGTTCCTTGGTGCCTGCACTGTTGAGCTAAGAACTCAAGCCCCTTGTTTCTCTAGCTGGAAAACAGCTGTGGTTGAGCAGGAGGCAGTGGAGAGGCCGGAGTGGTCTCACAACAGCTACACAGTCCTGAGAGTAGGTGCCGGATGGAGAGGAGCCCAGGAATGCAGCAACTGGGATGAAAGGAGCAGAAAAAGCCACCCTCACTTGGTGGGCAGAGCTGCCTCTGTCTGGGCTGAGCTGGGGGACATCAGGCTGCGTGGTGTGGGGTCCTGGGGGCAGATGTTCGAGCCAGCCAACCCTCCAGTGATGCGGCAGGGATGCCGGCCCCTCAGGCCTCCTGAGGATGCTCTCCCGGTAAGAAGGGATGCCGGAATGAGTACCATTCTGTTAGTACAGTGGAGGGGCGGGGAGGGCAGCTGTCTGAGACTAAGGTAGCAGGTAGGGAGGGGCAAGGGCAGAGATGCCAGAAGGGTGGAAGCTTGATCTCGATCAAGACATGGGTGGAGGAAAGCCTCTTTTGCCCTTGGGTGGTGGCATCACGATAAAGGGCATCTGAGTCATCAGGGAAGGCATGGAATAACTGGGATGGGTTTCTACATCAACCTCTCTCACTTCCTTTCCAGTCATTTGTTTTCAAATTCCCCATCCTCTGCTGCCCCTCTCCCCACAAACATATCCGGTTGGTGTATGCTCTGTGCCTCAGTGTGTGTTTGTATTTGTGCGTCCTGTGCACAGCTGGTTCTGCCTAAGAATATTAGTTGAAAATATGAGAATTTGTAATTATCTGACTTTTTTTGGACTTACAAAACACCTTTTTTTTTTTTTTATCATGCCTCAACCAAATTTGGTAAACTAAAATTAAAACCTGGATAGAACTCTAGAACTCTTTAGGTTGAATACAACGAATGAACTCACGAGCTGACAACTGTTCCCAGCTCTGTGTCTGTGCGTCTCACACCTTTGAGTCAGAGGCTCTATCCTGAGAGAAGACTGTAGAGGCCAAGATCACATAGCCCTTGGCCACAAGTCGGGTGAAATTTCGGCAGGGACGCGCTTCCAGCCCTCTTAATGCCCGCAGGCCCAGTACTGCCACTCTGCTTGCAGCGTCTCTCAAGGGCAGAGGCCAAGACTGTCTGTCCTGTGGGTCAGGAAGCCCACCAGGTCACCCTTCCCCCAGAGGACACACATGGCCCTTCCGGGCCAGCCCCTACCTCGTGCTGCTTTCCACGGAGTTTCTGGGGAGCACAGCAAGGGCCCTGGGAATAAAAAAGCAAGACCAACCTCAGAAACAAAAGTGTTTCAGGAGCTTGATGGGTTATTCTAAAATGATCCAAATGATTTCACTCAAGGAGCTGGGAAATAGTTTCAAGGAAGCTTCCAAGGCCTGAATATCAGTTGGGGTCACAAGCAGGCATGTCCTGATTCTGGCCATTTTTTTCTGTAAATCAAAACTCTGAACAGCCCCTCCAGCAGTGTACTCTCATGTGATCCCCCCACTGGGCAGAGGAGGTGACCAGTCCAAGTGTCAGAACCCCCGCAAGACAGCATCTTCCTCACATAAACCCCTCCTCCAGCACTTTGGGCCATGTGGACAGGCAGAAATCACTCAGTTTTAGATCACTTCAAGCAAAAGGCAATGTGCTTAGATTCAGTTTTGAGAGCAAGATTCGAACTTTCTGAAAGGAATTGAGCGCCCCCTGCTGGGTTCTAAATGGCATTAACATTAAACTACAGCAACATTGGTTGGATTTCACCTTGTATAAAAATCAGTGACAAAAATATGACTCATAGTGGCAAAATTATGAGTAACAGATGACTTTGCTAATAAGTTGTTGAATGTTTAAATGTTTCATGTCTCCTGGATTTCTAACAAAAATTCTTTCAACTGTGTCCCACATTGAAACGAGTCAAGAAGCTAGGCATGGTGGTGTACACCTGAATTTCAGCACTTTGGGAGGCTGAGGCAGGAGGATCATCATGAGTTCAAAGCCAGCCTGGACTACATAGTGAGTTCAAAGCCAGTCTGGAGTACACAATGAAAGCCTGTCTCAAACACAAACAAACAACAACCACAAAACCCAAAAAATGAGATCAACATTTGGAAATTCTGAGTGTCCTGATGGTATTTTCTTCCCATTCCAAAAACAGGTGACCACAGAGGGTTTCACAAAGGAGGCAAAACTGTCTGTTGAGGGGGCACAGCTTTGAGATCTGCCAGCCAGGATGAAATACACTGACTGAGTGGTTTGGACTAAATCCTTTCACATGAAACATGTTAAGTTCAACTTGGAACAAGTCATTGAACTTTCAATCCATTTCCTGATCAAAGAGGACAATGCCGTGCCCTCCACTCCCACAAAAAAGAGTATGAAAGAGCCAGAGATCACGGAGTGTTTGATCACTCAGAGCTGCCACTGTCACTACACAGTGAAGAGGTGGGACTAAGTTGGGGTGCACAGGACAGGTAACCCCTGGACTCACTGTTTCTAGAGAACCCAAGGTGTACCTGGAGGCCGGGGTTTGGTTCAGGGTATTCAGTCCTGGGTCATAATGTTACAGGGAGCTGAGTCAGACAGAAATAATATAGGCAGTCAGACAGGGCTAGGTCCTCGAAGGACCCAGTGCAGAAGGAGAGATACCTTGCAACTATGGGGAAAACAAACACCTCAGCTCTGGGCCAGATCTCAAGACAAAAGACAAACAAATGCAGCCACACCCTAAGGATAAACATGGAGGACTGCTGTTCTAAATAGGTGTCCATCACCTTGCAGAAGCCAGAAGGAGCCACAGACCCAGCGCCTTCAGGGTTACTGAGGCCCCCTGGCTGTGACTGGATTCCCCTTTTGCTCCCACGTTAATCAATTTTACCTGAACTATTACACTGGTAATCTTAGAGAGGTCCAGTTTTTTTCTCACTTTGGACCCAACTGACCTCGTGGTTGTGCTCTATAAAAGTCCCTAGAAAAGACAGTCTTTGGCAACCTTCTCGGAACCCTTCTGTCTCTCTCGTTCAGACAGAAGTTTTCTTTCTGTCAGTTAATATATTCTTCAATTAATATGTTCTCCTCTTAACCTCCATTGTTCCTAAAGTTCATATTTTTATTTTAGAGAACACAGACTGCTACTGGACATCTAGTAGGTGAGAGTTTCTTTTCCCTGTGTCAGTCAGGTAGAGTCACAGTTGACACATGACTGTGATGCTGGCTGTATTAAATACATTCAGAGTGAGCAAGTCGGAAACACTCTGCCTCCAACAGATGTCCACAGTCTACGCTTTTGTCTCCATCTCGCCAGTCTGGGCCATCATCTCTCACTTGAGCCAATATAAAAGTCTTCTAATTTGTTTGCCACTAAAATCTATCTTCCACTGTGACATATATATTACCAGGGATCAAACTCGTAACCTCGCACTTGCCAGGCAGGCACTTATACCACTGAGCTAAATCCCCAGACCCAAGAAATTTTGAGCATAATCTTGTGTGTGTTTTCTTTTCTTTTTTCTTTTTCTTTTTTTTTTTTTTTTTTTTTGCCACCAGGGATCGAACTCAAGACCTTGCACTTGCCAGGCAGATGTTTATGTTGCTGAGCTAAACTTCCAGCCCTTGTGACTTATATTTTTAAAAATTCACCAGACCATTCCTCTGTCTCTGGTTAACTACCTTTCCAGTGAACCAGCAAAATTTTAACAAGGATCCTGCCTACCCAGCCATGTGGCTGGTAATGGGCTTTAATAGTTTTATCTCTTTGTATCAAGTCTTGTCCTTAAACTCTTTCCCTAATTTCTCCTACTTATCTGTTAAGTACACAGACGGCTGATCAGACCCTCAGCTACCTGTTGGGAAAATGACAGGGAATAAAGAAAAACAGAGATAATGTTCAAGGTACAGAGGAGTCCAAGAGTAGATCTGACTCTAGCTGACTGGCTTGGCTACTCCGTACTTTTATTAGTCAGCTAGAAGTGCAGGGGGAAGGGTTGTATGAGTTTCATGCAATAGCCACTACAGAGAACAGGTGGATAAGGGATACACTGAATGAGGAACCAGATTTTCTCTATGCCCAGATGCCTGTATCTTGACAACTGTCCTCAGCAGATGCTATCTTGCTTCAGGAATGCTGGTTATCAGCATTCTGCCCATAGCCAGGGGGCATGTGCCCTTAGCCAGGAGCCATGCAGCCTTCCAAGCTTCCCTGTTGCTGAGGCAAGATAACACTGACCTTGAGACTGTGATATCTGAATTACATAGCCCAGTCTCCAACAAAGTGTTAATTCACAAATGGAAGGAAGGCTGGCGTGTATGCCTGTAATCCTAGCAACTCTGTAGGCTGAGGCAGGAGGATCACTGTAAGTTCAAGGCCGGCCTTAAAAACAAACAAAAAACAAATGGAGGGAGGGTACAAGAAATATTGCATTCTTTTATTATCTTTCAACCAAATTAAATCTACTTGGTCCCACTTGGCTGCACTGCAACAGATATTAAATGTGACCAGTCACTCAGGTGTTCTGTCTCTTTCTAAATTCGAAGAGGCATTTAAGGCATTCATGAACGAGCTAGAAAACCAGTGAAGACATCCAGCCCTCAGCCCATCATGCTCCTCTGACTCCCCTTGCTGTTCCTCATGGCCAAGTCCCAGGGGCCCCTGGAAGGAGACAATACCAAGCTTCAGAGGTCGTGTGGAGTCAGGAAGATGCAGTGTTGAACTTGAGGTCTCTCCTGGGGTGCCCCACAACCATGCACCTCTGCAGTTCACCATCTTATTGGGAGGCACTAGCAATGGGGCACATTTCCTAGTACTCTGGCTTTAGAGCCCCTTCCCTCCTACTCTCTCCACTTCAGGCTATTGGAGGGCAGGTCAGCTTTCTGCTGTGCACAGGGAGCGCAAAGGACTCGGCTACTTCCTTGGAAAACAAGAGAGAATTCAGAACCAAAAATTAGTAGTGCATATTATGTGCGTTATTTATCACACAGTCTCTCTCCTTGATTACCCCGTGTAAATCAGGTCCCCCCCATGGCACTCTTCCATATCCCACAGCAGTCACTATTGGTGCCCACATCCCCTTTAGTGGATCTGTACCCTCTTCTCCAGCTTCTGTGCTGGCTGCCCAAGACCTGGCAGTAGGTTGACTGGAGTGCTGGGGGGCCATGGAAGAGTCAGAGCCAATGACCAACAATCCACCAGTGACCCTGGCCCCTTGACTCAAGGCAGGAAAACCCTCCATTCCACTGCAGTCCAGAGCTCCTGAGGGATTAGGCCAACACATGGCTGCTACTGTCTTTCCCTCCCAGTCCTGCTCCCCCTACTGGCTCTCCTGAGGGCACCTGCACAAGACACCCTGCTTTATTTAGGTTTTGGTTGCCGGAGCCTGACCTAAGCCACATCTTTTATCTTTCTTCCCAGCATACGACAACCTGAAATCATAGATTTGTATGGCTATAGGTTTAATATTCATGGCTGGGGATTTAGCTCAGTGGCATAAGCATCTGCCTTGCAAGTGCGCTGTCGTGAGTTCAATCCCTGGTACCAAAAAACAAAACAAAACAAAACAAAACCCAAAAAACAAAAAAATAGAAGATGAATAATATTCACAGCCCTCCACTAAACAAAGACTCTGAGAAAGTGGGAGCCATACTTATTTGTTCACTACTATCTTCCCAGCACCAAAAATGGTACTTTGTCCAGAGGACAGGTTTCCAGGACAAAGCATCCTAGCGTTTGAGGGCTGTCCTCAAAGTATCTGAGACTAAAAACGGCCCAGGACTGCAAACAGCAATTTCTCAGGGGACTGACAGAAATGTGGTTCTAGGGGGACCGGGTGAATTCCCACCACTTGGGCCAGAAGGAAAAGTGTTGGCACCAAAGGCCTTCGTCCTGGCAGGAATGTACCTGGTTTATCTTAAGCTAGTTTTAGAGTCAAGAGGATCCTGGGAGCCAGCATCAGGTTAGAAAGGTCCACGTATCACTCTAATGGTTTTACCTATCTGTGGTTTGCTGGAAAATGGTGCAGGAAAACCCAGCTTGGAGCAGTCATGGAGGCAATGACTCAAGACAGCTGCAGTTACATCAAGCTGCAACTGTAGAACATGCTTCGAACTGGAAAGCTGGTGGGAAGCAAAGGCTGAAACAGCCCTTCGCCTTCCCCTGCAGACACATTTCTCTTTGAATGGCTCGCTATATACAGCCAAAGCCACCCTGCTACAGTGGAGAGGCCTCTACGAGTCTGCCATTCTTAAGCTGGTCCAGGAGGGGCAATTTGCAAAGCTCCCATTGACAGTGTCTGACTGGCTGAGTGGGGTCACCCAGGTCCTGATATTGAGCCACAGTTCTGCTATGCACTTTGGCCCATGAGGCCATTCATGGTGGGGAATATAGGTCTCAGGTGAGGTCTTAAGCCAAGCAGAACGACCAGTAGCAGTTTCACGGGCGTCATTTAGTTTCAGGTAAAATCAGGGCAACTTTCCTATTTTACCTGTCTACCAGTAGTTCAGGAAAAGCCTAGGCTGGAAATATATAAACACTTGCCAAGTTCCTACCTGCCAGTGTGTTAGATGTAACGTACCGCAAATATAGAACAGCTATTTAATGAGAATGAGAAAACCGTGGCTCTCCATAGTTTTTTTTTTTTTTTTTTTTAAACCAGGGTCTATGTAGCTAGGTCTGGCCTCAAACTCATGGTGATTCTCTTGCTTTAAGTTTTGGAAAAGTTTAGTATTCTTTTGGCATAATTTTTTTTTTTTTTTTTGTCTTTTTGAGACAGGGTTTCTCTGTGCAGTTCAGGCTTGCCTTGAGCTCACTTTGTAGCCTAGGCTGGTCTTGAACCCAATGATCCTCTTGCCACAGCCTCCCAAGTGCAGGGATTACAGGCGTGGGCCACCACACCTGGCTTTTGGCATAAAATTTTTCTGAACTTTTCTCTTATGCTATCTCTTCATTTGAGGCACTGGTGCTTCGGGGTTTTTACTCTGATGAGTGACTTCTGAGCAGGACCACTAACACAGAGGGAGACAGGAGCTGCTAGGCCGTATTTCCAGTCAAAGCCCTGCAATCAATTTACCTGTTTTGTAATGTACTTCTTTCTAAAACATAGCTAAACAGAAGACCTAGGAAAAGGGGAAAAAAAAAAAATCCCAGAAGATAAACCCATGAGTATGTTCTGCAAATTATAAATTATTTACAAATGTTTCAGTAGTGACAAATGTTGAGTGATATTTTGGTTATGTCTCCAAAGGCTTTGAGGAAATAAATGTCATTACCAGATGAAACCAGTGGTTCATCCCAAAGGTTCTGTCCTGTGGCACCAAAGCAGCGGTGTGGAGATCAGAGATTAACTATCAAGTAACTTTTCGATCCAAAAATTTAAGCAAAGTTTGAAAATATCTTGGCAAATCTTAGGTATCAGTATCAGCATCCGCTTACAAGACTTCTCAAAGCGGGGTGTGTGTGAGGAATCAATAATTCTCCGTATGCCTGGCTTCCCCTCCTTCCTTCCCCTCACACTTTCAACTATCTGTCACAGGACATATGTAGGTAGTTGGGAAGTGTTTTTTTTTTTGTCTTTTTTGTTTTTGTCGGTATCAGGGATCGAACTCACGACTGCCTGCTTGCAAGGCAGGCGCTTATGCCGCTGAGTTAAATCCCCAGCCCCTGGAAGTGTTAAGTTTTGATGGTAAAGCAGTATCAGAGATAAGGGTAAATATTTAACCAAATATAAGAAAGTGAAAAAAATTTAGGTTTAAAGAACTAAATAGTCTGCATTCCTGAGAGATCTGGGTTTCTCATTTTGTACTTCGCTGCCACAAACCAGGTGGGTGTACATTTCTGAGTGCTCATTTTATTACTGAGAGTTGAATTAGGACACTGAAAGACAACATTTGTATCAAATATTTTTGAAAGATCCGTTCATGAGGAAGAAGCCAGGAGTCAGTTTCCGATGGGGGGCACATTCTCATGGAGGTACTGTAAGGCCAGGTCCGTCCACTTCATTTCCTGTTCTTTCACAGATTCTGTGGTGCCTCCATTGTCTTGCTCAGGTTCCGGAAGTTCATTCTGAAAAGGTACACAATGGGCATTCAGAGCAAAGAGTTTCTTTACAACTCAAGAGTACTTAGGATTAAAATCTGTGAGCTCCTGGAAACAGGCAGCGTATTTGATATGTATATTCAGAAAGACAGATCCAGGACACAGAGAAGTGAGGAAAATACCAAAGCATTGCTCAGAAGTGGCCTGGCCCAGGGAAAATGGGCACTGTGATTCTGGAGTTTGTGCAGGAGACAGTGGAGCACAGGGCTGAGGGCAGGGGCTTCTGGGAGCCCACCGGGCCACCAGCTCATGACTCTACCTCTTACCAGGTTAATTAGACAATGTACTCAACCCCCTGCGACTTTATGCTTCCTTCTGGGCAAGGGGGAGAAAGAAGTAGCCGTCATCTCCTAGACTGCTCAGAGGACTAATGTGATTTAGAAGAGGTGCTGAGGCACTCACTGTCTGGGGCATCTAGCGCTCCAGAAGTATTTGACATTATTAATAAGTTACCAATACTAAATCTTTCTTTGGTTTGGGGTGGCTGCTAAAGAATATTAGATTTTCTGACAAGGAAATACGTAAAAAATTATGCTGTATGCAACATGCCTGTTATATGAAGGAAGAGGTGGTGAAGGGCAGAGAACATAACGGGAGAGATCGCCCCCTAGTGGCGAAGGAGAGCAACAAAACACACAGCAAACACCAATTCGTAGCCTCCAAGCCATTTCATAAAATGCGTAAGCCACGGCTACACTCAGGACAGATGCTGTGTGGAGCTCTCTGCAGCCACTCCTATCCAAAACAGAGTGCAGGTGTGGTACCAGGGAACCAGTTCTTGGCCTGTACTCCAGAGTCTGATGTTCCTTCCTATGCTGCTTTTGGGCAGACCGGCTGAACCACAAGAGACCAAGGCCTAGTCACTCATCCCCCAGGGACATCCGGCTACTCACTGCCACACACGAGACTGCCCTAGATTACGCATTTCCAGGCAGGCTACTGGCTGACTTTACAACATAAGCAAGCCTTCTGTTAACGAGCAGAGCCAGTGCAGACTCCAAGACCTCAGGTGAGCTGCAAAACGAGACAGCTGTTTAAGATGCTACTTTTGGGGGCAATTTGTCACACAGCAGAGGCTCACCTATATATCAGTGTCACAAGACAAAGGAAAAGGTATGTATCAGCCACACAGCCAGGTTACCACCTAGAAGTCACTAGGGAAATTTCTCTCTCCCTCATTCCTTATAACTATCCCCAATTTCACTATAAACGTTTCCAAAACTCAGTAAGTTTCCACCATTTTCTTGATTTTGTTCTGGCACTGGTTCTTTGCCTACTTCACTGCAGTAACTTCCTAACTGGTCTCACTCACTCCTTTCTCCACTTCAGGCCATCTCTAATAATGCTGCTAAACTGACTTTCTGAAAGCCAAATACAGATCTTTTTTTGTCTTTTTTGAGACGGGGTCTCACTATGTGGTTCAGGCTGGCCTCGAGCTCACTTTGTAGCTCAGGCTGGTCTCTAACTCGCCACGATCCTACCACCTCAGCCTCCTGAGTGCTGGGATTACAGGCGTGAGCCACCATGCCCAGCTCAAATACAGATCTTCAGAAGAGATCTAAGTGTGGCAATAAGTATCTCTCGCCAAGTGTGTGCCCAATTTTCCTGTAAACTGGTCAGACAAAGGTGCTCTCCATCCACCCTGAATGTCTCACTGTCTGCCACAGCCTTTCTAAAGTCTAGGCCTGTACACATCTCTTCTGCTGATGTCCCCTCGGCCACCCCAACTCCTGGTCCTGCCTCATCATCTGGCTTAAACTCTACACCTTCTCTGAAGCCTTTCCACTGCCTGCCAGGCAACTGACACTCTACAGACACTACAACTTTTCACAGGCCACTGTGAAGCCATCAGTTACTTCTACACAGCCTCTTTAGGCACCCATACTCTTATGACACCTAGTAGGCTTCACTGAAAGGAATGAGTAAGCAAAAGCTTGCAAGAGTGGTCCGGAGCTTCCCAGATCTAGGTACAAAAATCCAACCTATCAATTCTCAGACTTCTGGCAGTTTTCTTCTCGATCCTGTTTTCCTGCAAAATGTATGTAATGCCACTTCCCTTGCAGAATTGTTTTAAGCAATAGTGATAATGTAAATCTTCAACATTAGTCCAGAGCATAAAATGGATTCTCAATAAATGGCAGCTATAATTCTTCTTACGTCTGTTCCTTTGACTATTTCCCTAAGCTTGAACTAAGCTGTAACTTGATATTTGACATGTGTAGAATTCATGGAACATGGTACTTTCTTTTGTTCTTAAAGGTAGGGGAGCTGAATAGTTTCTCTGTTTTTTTTTTGTCTTTTTCATTTTTATCAGTACCAGGGATCAAAAGTTTCTCTGTTAATTAGTAGCAGCGGACAATGTGCCTGCATTTTACTAACTGCACCTGCAGCTGCACACTTAAAAGTCCCCAGGCCCTAGTCTTCCTCTTCTGTGTTAGATCTCTATGACAGAAATGAGACTTTTAATGAGCATTATATAAGCAAAGATTTGGGATCACTTATTACATCAACCTAACAAGGTCCTTTCAGTGAAGTTTTCCAGTGATCAGGAAAGGGAAGAAAAGACTGTGTCAGGAGTTGTTCTAAATGGTAAAGAAGAAAAGTCAGATAACCTCTGAATATTTTCTTGTGAACCTCACACAGGTGTGTTCCAGGCACGTGAGTGCTGAAAAACATCGAGCAAGACCCTGTCTCAAAAACAAACAAACAAAACACGAACAAAAGACAAAACCCAAAAAACTCATCAGACTGATGAGCCATAAGAAGGGAGGCAAGAAATACACGCTGCTGCTTACCATTCCTCCGTCTTACGCACTAGGGTCAGATTATTTGGTTTACATCTAGCTTCGGGGTGGTGGACACAATACAGTTCAGGTGCCACTAACTACCTATGTTTCTCTCCAAACAAACAGGGAGGCTAGATGCCCTCCAGGGGCTGGTAGCGTACATTATAGCTTGTGATTTATTAGTTAATTTTTGTGGTACTATGGACTTAAGCCAGGGTCTTTGCACTCAGCTACACCATAAGCCCTTCTTATTTTTTGTTTTGAGACAGTCTTGCACTCAGGTCCTCAGCCTGGGCTCAAACTTGTGATCCTTCTGCTTCAGCTTCCCACCTGACTTCTTTATCACACTAGGTAATTTTCCATCCATAGCCCACTTCTGCTAGGCTTTTCCAGGTGACAAGTTTAACCCATTATCCTCAGCTCAACTTATAACTTACCAGTGGTATTGCAACATCCTCATAAGGCAGTTTGTCTTCTCGCCAAGCATCGTCAATCAAATCCAAGATTCTCCCATCTCTCTGCACCTCGCTATCCATTTTCCTGCAGCTGTGATCTTGTCAGATCTGCAAGGCAAAGAAGTTACTTCTTCAACATGAAGACTAAGGATATCTAGTACTGGAATTCCCCAGACTTTGTAGCCAGGCCTATTTTTTGGTGTATCACTCTGAGAAAGGCTGACTTGTATGGGTCTGATGACAACTCATTTTTTTTTTTTTTTTGCTTTTTCCTTTTTATCGGTACCGGGGATCGAACTCACGACTGCCTGCTTGCAAGGCAGGCGCTTATGCCACTGAGCTAAATATCCAGCCCCGACAACTCATTTTTAAGACCACAGATGTTGCTCTGCCTCAGCTGACAGATGCTTTCCAGTGTATAACAGACAGACACAGTCCATTTGACACACCAGTGTCCCAGAATGTGACAAGAAGGCAACACACTTCTAAATAAAGTTCTCAGATACTCTGCATCCAAATGTACATTTTCTTAACTTGTACATTCACCTTTCCCTGTTCACAATACCTTTGATGAGTCTCTGATTCATAAACGTCTGCTAAATATTCTCTCCAGCTGCTCTAGATCTTTTCATACTATTTCTGCAACACTCTCCATTTTCTGTGGCTCAAATTTCAGTAGTTTTAGGCAAAGGACCTAAATTAATATACTAGGATGACACTGAGCCAGACTATGGAAAGTGACCAACCACAGGCTGACACAAATCCCCAAGGCAAGAACAGTATGGGCATATCAGCCCAAGGAAAACGCCTCCTTCCTTAACAATGATGTAGGCTGAACTCCTGAGAGGAGAATCTCCAGGCGAACATCAGAGGCAGAATTCCAAATTGCTCCAATTTCTGCTTTCCTCTGGGCTCTTTTCCTGACTCTTAATGCTGTATTCCCTGCAATGCCTGGTCCCAGGGATCACAATGCTTACTTAGGCCGCTGACCATGGCTGATTCTTCATTTTTCTCCCAAACAGCTATAACTACTCAGCTTGGAGAGTACTTCTGGGTTTCTTATTTCTAAATGTGGGTCCTGCCCCATCCAAGGCATCACACTAAACCTAAGATGAGAATTCCAAAGCCCTGGAAGCTATTGGCACCAATGGCTCACATCACTCCTAATTTCTGAGACTATCGAGATTTGTGCAAGATACGATCTTTGAAGTGAAATCCAATAGTGTAGTTGCAAGGTACCAGCCCTAACATTTAGGTAACAACTATATGTAGGATAAGGATTCAGGCAAAATGGAGTGAAAGGTGCCCAGTTACTTCTGCTACCAGGAACCAGGTCAGGTCTTAATGTTTTGTTCAGAATTAATTTAGTATTACTACTCAAAACCAGTTGAAGAAGCGGACTGTAGGGTATCACACACAAGCAGTCCTTACTTTCAGTTTGTTATACCTTTGTTGTTTCCATCTTTTGTAAAGAGTGTCCTTTATTCTGTGCCAATCCCCTGTCCCCCCAGCTCTGTCCCCTGGTATACCCTTAAGACTTTGTTCCGCTCATCTGTCCAGGCCCACAAAAATCACATCTTTTAATAAAGTTTCCTCAAATGGCTCCAGCTTTAGCAGGCTTTCTTAAAGGAATTCATTACACAAGTTTGGTCAGCTTTGCGAGGGAGAACTACTATCTCCAACTATTAGGTGTAAATTTTGCAACGATTCCCTAACAGACCTTTTCTTTTCTTTTTATCGGTACCGGGGATTGAACTCACGACCACACACTTGCAAGGCAGGCGCTTATGCCACTGAGCTAAAATCCCCAGCCCTGCTAACAGACCTTTTCAATCTCTCACACTCAATCTTCTTCTACCCATCTTCCAAACACCTGTCGCCTCTGCACTTAAAAGCCTTTTTTCCTCACCGGAAAAATCTCTTTCCAAATGCAGCGCTGGTTGTCAACTCTTTGAGGTCAATATTCAATTTCCAGGGTTGGGCGCTAAGGTTACCTTAAGGGTAATTAGCCCTTAAGGTCCTGGGAGCATCAAGACAATCAATGTCCAGGTTACACTTACTTTCCTAAGACAGCAGTCCACTTTCCCGACCATTTTCCTTTTACAAGGGATAGTCTCCAAGCGTGCAGTATTCTTTTCTTTTCCTATTTTGCTGGCTAACTCACGACTCCCAGGACGCTTCCTTCAGGAGGCGTCACTTTAAATCCCAGGGTGAGCACGCGATACTACAATCCACTTCTCCCGTTCCACAGTCTCCTGGGCGAAATACACAATACCAACTGGGGAGCCTGTCACACCATGCAGATATGTGTCTTACAGAAATGCGATGCGTGCGTTCCCGAGACTGTAGGACGTTTTACCAATCTATATATTTTACAGGCTTGTATAAGTGTATTTCTAAGATCGGAGAAAGGAAGCGTTTCCCGTCTCTAGAAATGACCCTCGCAGGGCACCATCGTCCGAACCAGTGAATGAGACACCGCCCACAACCACCGCTTCAGGCCCCAAGGCCGGACATACCAAATGCAGTAGCACACAGGGGGTGGTCTAGTATTTCTATCCACGTTCCTTTCCGCACAGCATTGCGTACAGTAAGGAAAATGATTAGTAGGGGTGAGCTGACGGCCTCGGCCGCCAGGACTATAGGAAACCCAACTCTAGGGACCGAACTTGTTCCACCCCTCCGAAACCTAGGCGAGGACAAGACAAACCCTTACCCTCGTCCAGTGCGCTGGACCTGCTTGCTACCTTCCGGCCGTATCTCGACGTCACGTGACCCGCCGACGATTCTCAAATTCCCCGGATGTGGATGAGCCCATTCGCTTGTGCGCAGGGGAGGTCTGGAGGAGATATTGTGTCAAGTAAGAGGGTTGAGGCAGTGGCCTGAACGGAAGTGCCGACGCCGGAGGCTGGACTTAAGATTGGTGGTGACGCGCGTGCGCGCTTTGGCCTGAGGTAACGGCGGGAAGGCTCGGGGACGCGCGTACTACCACCTTTAACGGTCTGAGCGCACAGAGGACCGGCGAGCCGCGGGCGTGTGCTGGTCCGTAGACGGCCGTGGCAGCCCTGGTGTCGCTGACACCCAGGCCACATGGCTCGCGGCTGGTTCCCGCTGCACCCCGCAGGCCGTCGGGCCTACCGGGAGGCCGCGCCAGCGCCCCCTGCCCATCCCGCTGCGCGGCCCCGCCCCATCAGGTGGCCGCCTCCTCCCGTGCTGGGCCGGGCTCCCTCAGGGGCGCGGGGAGGCTGCTGCGGTCCGGGTGGTTTGGGGAGGAGAGGCAGAGGCACCACCGCCTCCCGGCCCCGTTGCTGTGAGAGCTAGACGTCCAGCTTCGTGGAGACCTTTTCATTTGTGGCAGGTGCTACCGGGACGTTAATGTTGGCATTTCAAGAAAAACCGGCAAAAATCGAGAGGGACTGAAATGGGGGAGAGTTGAACTTACTGATGGCTCCATGCATACCGAAACGAAAGATAGAGGGGAGTTTTTTTAAAAGGACGGTATCTTAATACATCTTAATTATGAAGGAACTTGAAGACACCGAGTCACGGTTCAGAATGTGGTTTTTCTCATGTGTCTTACACCAGGAGAGTAGAATGATGTCAGAGACTAGCTTTCGTTTGTAGTTATAAGGCAGTACACATGCAGTTTCCCCAAAGCCTAATGCCCGGTTCCTTAGACTTTTTTTTTTTCTCTCGATAAAACGTATGGAAATCAGGACCTTGTGCTTGCCTGGCAGGTGCTGCACCGCTGAGCTGTATCCCTGGTCCTACACCAATTAAAAAAAAAAAAAAAAAACTTCAATAAAAAGATACTGTAGTTAGGTACGTCTTACTTGCACAGTTGATCATATACTGTACTTGCATTTCTGTATTTGTTTGGCTTTGAATCCAGGGCCTTTGTATTGAGTTACATTCCCAGCCTTTATTTTTATGATCTTGGGCTGGGGATTTAACTCAGCGGCTAAATTAGGTCTGTCTGGCAAGTGTGAGGTCCTAAATTTGATCCCCGGTATCAAGAAAAAGCAAAACCAAAAACCTACTTCGATAAGGTGCTGTTTGTCCAGCCTGGACAAACGTGATCCTTCTGCCCAAATACACAAAGTACTGGGATTACAGACCCACGGTCACGCCAAGCTTTATTTTGATTTTAATTTTATTTTATTTATTTTGGAAGCAAGAGCTCACTAAAGCTACTCAGCCTGGCCTCCAACTAGCAGTGATCCTCCTGCTTCAGCCTCCTGAGTGCTGGGATAACAGGCAATCCCTGCCACACATTGTAGTTTTATATGAGGAAATCAAAGATCATTGACTACATACTGCCTCCAGATACTTACGTTTACATTTAGTAGCTGTAGTTTAATAAGAGGGTGTGTATTTTCCTATTTGGAATACAGTGCTAATTTTCAAACTGAACAATTATCATTGATGAATATAATAAAGACTGAGACACTAAAATGGGTTTGAGGTTTATAGACATTCAGGCACATTATCCTTTAAAATAATACTTGGATTCAATTTAAAAATTGTAAAACTTGACATCAAATGTGGTAGCATTTGCCTGTAGTCCCAGCAGTTTGGAGGCTGAGGCAGAAGAGTTGCCGTGAGTTTGAGGTCAACCTAGGCTACATAGTGAGTTTTAAGGCCATCCTAAACTCTGGATGGAGATTTTGTCTCAAAAAAAAAAAAAAACCACAAAGAAAAAAATTGCATTTGTTAATTTTACTGATGTTACTTCCTGCCTTTGAGAGGTGGAAGACTTTCCACTTAGTGTTTTCATTTATGTTGTGGCAGATGGTGTCAGCATCAGTAGTCCAGTCTGTTGTAGCTAAATCCCCACCCCCCACAGCTAGAGTTTTAGTGTTAGAAAACCACAATAAGACCATGCATACATGAATTAACAAAATTCCATCATGTCAATATCCAGCCAAGGTTCAAATTTCCTCAGTTGTTCCTTAAGTATTTACAACGGCTTATTTAGACCTAAATCCCTCAGAGTTGTTTGATTTGGTTGATACACATTTTAAATCTTTTCATCTGACATTTTCTACTTCCTTTTTTCCCCCTTGCCATTCTAAATTTAGCTGATTGTAGCACATGGTTTTCTGTAATACATAACTCTATGTTTTCTCACCTGGTGGGTAGATCTAGAATTGTACTATCAGCCTTTAGCCAGCTCTGGCTACTTAATTAAAGTGAAATAAAATTAAAAGTTTGGTTCCCTACTTGCATTAGTCACATTTGAAGTGTTCAGTCATCACAGATTGTCTACTGACTTTTGTTGGAGTAGTGTTGTATAAAAATTTCCATAATTGTAGAAAGTTCTGTTGAACCACGGGGATCTAGAAAGATTCAAACTTGATTTTTGATTTAGGGACAAGAAAATTCATAGGTATAGATTTCATATCATGAAAATGACTATTATTTTCATTGTCAGGGGACACAATGTCTGAGATGTTCCATTCGTGATGCTGTGATTAAGCAGCGTAGTGGGTTCTGGTTGTGTTACCTGGATACATCTTATGGGAAGTTCCCCAAGAGCCTTTCACTTAGTGAGAAAATGTGTGATTTGCCTCTATCCATTATGACATTAGGAGTTGCAAGACAGTGCTTTCCTAGTGGCATTCCTTCAGTATCTATGCATCTTTTATGAAGAACTTTCCAGCATTGGACTATCCTGAAATACAGTTTGTACAAGAAAGACAAGAGATATGCTTAATTTTTCTGTTTTCAGATGATAGTAATAAGTTGATGGCCTAGCAGCCATCAAATATACCCCATGAAGGTTTTTGCCTTTTAAAATTATTATAATGACTGGGTGTGGTGGCACACTTCTGTGATCCAAGTACTTAGGAGGCTGAGGCAAGAGGATCTTCGTAAGTTCGAGATCAGCCTGGGCTACCAAGTGAGCTCATGGCCAGCCTGAACTGCGTAGTGAGACCCTGTCTCAAAAAAACAAAACAAAAAACTATTATAATTAATTTTCAGACTTTAATGTACTAAAACTTTTTTTTTGAAGCAAGTTCTCAACTCACTTGGTATCCTAGGCTGGCCTTGAACTTGTGGCAGTTCTCTTGGCTCAGCTTCCCAATTGCTGGGATTATAGGCATGTGCCACTGTGCTCAGCTGAACTATTTCAACATACTGCAGTCTTTTTTTTTTTAAATACTCAGATTGTTCTTCTTTTGCCAGTCACTGCCCCTTTAAGTTGGCTCCATTCCATTTGATATAGCTAGTAGTTCTGATAATTTCCTTGCCTTTTGGTGAAACATGTTCCTCCCTTATACACCTCTGGCTTCCAGAAAACTCGTGTTTTACTGAGTGGAAGGTGGTACTTAGAGACTACTGTCTGTGTGATAGAGGTGTTCTTATTACTAGGTTGGGCATTGATTCTGGGATTCACAATGTAGAGTTGGGAAGTACATTTAAAAAAAAAAATATAGAGAGTTCATACTATTTGCAATTTAAACTTAATTTTATGGCTTTAAAAACATCCGACTTTATATTTGTATCTTCTCTTTCACTGAAAGTCTTGGGATAGTATCTACTACCATTAATATAATTACTTTTTTCCTTATATTGTATTCAATATTTTACAATTAATGATGCCAATTTTATTATTAACAATATGATTCTTAAATAGTGCTTAGGAATTTCTTTGTACTTCTTTTTTAGAGTTAGTATACTAGGAATGTGTATGATAAAATATTTTACTTTAAAGGCATATGAAATCATTTGTATTGTTTGCTAATTTGATACCAGGTTGATAGTTGGTTAATTTTATTTCCAGTTTTTCAGTACTAATTTTTAAATTTATATAGAGATTGTTATCTTTTTCTATAGTTTTATGATATTCCATTGGTGGATGAATATTCAACTAATTCCTGTTGATAAATATTTGTATTTCCTACTACTACTACAAATGAATACCTTTGTGCATATATTTTGTATTTTTGAGTATATGTTTGGGACAGACTCCTGAAAGTAGTAGTTTTGGATCAAAGGATAAATATGAAAATCTCCTTTATAGTAGTTACACAGTTTGTGTCTATTCCTGCCTACGTTGTATATGAGGGCCTGTTTCCCCAGAGCCTTGTCATCAGTATATTGCTGAACTTTTAATTTTTAGTAATCTGATAATGAAAGAAAGAGCAACTTCATGAAATTTTAATTTGCGTTTTTCTTTTGAGGAGAATTGAGCATTTTTGGTATATGTAAGGTTATTTATACTTTTTTCTGTGTACAGTTCGTATCTTCTGCCCATTTTTTCATAGGTTTTTTTTTTTAACATAAATTTTATAAACTATTTGTGAGTTTGGGTAATTATCTCTGTGGTAATCTTTCAAATAGTGTTGTCATTTCTCTTTTAACTTATGGCATTGTTTTCATGTAGAAGTTTATTTTATGTACTCATATCTCTGAATCTTTTCTTGGATTTTGCTGTATTTAGTTTTTATAGTCAGCTTCTTACTTATTTGAAAATAAACAGCAACTCTTTAGTTCTTAGTGAAAATGTGATTTCTAAGGTTTTTTTCTCCCTAAGGAATATTTGTCTAGTTCTTTTGTAGTAGTGTATGTTTGTGACACATAATGATTAAGTTCATCTTGAACTGGTATATAATGCATATTGCATCTTGATCGTTTCACTTCTGCTTCAGTCTTTCCCTTTATCCCCACAAATCTCTCTCATTTCCCCTTATCCCCACAAATCTCTCTGGGTTTTAACATAGTTTGGATTTCTCTTCTCTTTCTTTTTTACACAGTGCCTCACTAAGTTGCTCAGGTCTGACTGAATTCATGTTCTTCACCCCAGCTTCCCACAGTGCTAGCACTATGGATGTGTATCACCCTCCCTGGCTTGTTATCCTCCTTTAAAGTAGACTTGAAGGTTAGGTGTCTCTATTCTTATTGAAATTTACTCATAATTCTTTCTTTCTGAGTGCTATTTGATAATTTGATACTGGGCATGTCTCAGTTACTCTCTTGTCCCTGGACAAAATACCAACACCTGCACTATGGAGGAGGAAAGGTTTATTTGGTTCACAGTTTACAGAGGTTGCAAAGCAGGGCACTATGTCTTGTTCTTAGATCATAATTAATATTATTATTATTATTATTATCATTATTATTTGTAACAGGGATTAAACTCAAGATCTCATGCTTTCAGGCAGGCACATGTGCGGCTAAACTAAATCCCTAGCCCTTTAGACCGTTTGTATTGATTTCTGAGTGGCAGTTTTCCCTTACATGGGCCGTTTTATTGTTATGCTGTTGCCACCTGGTGGTTATATGGTGATGCAATGCTTCAGTTTAATTTTATTTCTTAGCAAAACAAAAAAAACCCTGTTAAACCAAAAGAAGATAATGCTGATGTATTTTAAGGCCTGGAATTTTGTAAGATAAAGATTGCACATTTGTTGGGTCCAGAGAGGCACACTGCCTAAATTTGAATACTAGGACGTTAGTTTATAGATTACCATATTCAGATTATTTAACCTTATAAGCCTCAGTTTCCTCATAGTACCTGTTTTTTTATGAATATTGTGAAGATTGAAAATAACAAAGTAAACAGTGTAGGTTAGAACAGTATAGAATTCAATTGATTTTTACCATATATTAGAAATTCTGTTAATTATTAAATAATAGTATCATCCAGAAAATGTATTACTGTATTTATATTACTAAATATATTACTATTTAACATAGCCTAAAGAAGAGTAGTTTTAGTAGCAATTATTTTGAATAGCTGTGGTTAAAAATTATCTTTTAAGAATGGCATTTTCCTAATATTTAATAACTATGTATGGTTGTCAAGATCGTGCTACTTGCATGAGACATTTTAGAGTCCCATAAAACAACGGGATGAAACCTTGAGGTTAGTGTTCATATCCTTCATTTTTCAGATACAAACACTGAAGCCCAAATTCACAGAATTAGTTAGTTGCAGAGTATGACTGCATGCTTGGTCTCCGTCTGGTACTTTGTGAACTCTGTACTGCTCTCCCAAAATGAACCAAAAGAGAGAATCTGGGTTATACTGTAATTTTTTTTTTTTTTTTTTTTTTTAGCAGAAAATATTTGAGAGAGAGAAAGCTTTTGTCTGAGAGACAGAAGGGGTCCTGAGTTGGTTGCCAAACTGTCTTTTTTAGCAACTTTTATAGAGTAAAACCACAAAGTAAGGCAGATCTAAGGTGGGGAAAACAAGGGAATTCACAAGGTGGGTATAAGGTGGGATAGAACTGTGGTCCACCAATAAGATTAATTGCTCAGGTAAAACTGACTAAATTGGAGACAGATGGGGAGGTGAGTCACATGCACTTAAAGAGCAGTGAGTCTTCCTTAGGTAGTTGGAATGGTGACTCCTGGCTTTCTCTGGGTGTTAGGGACCTATTTAGAATATCAATCATTAGGATGTGGGTGTATTTGTTTGATCTTTTGTTTTGAGGCCTGGGCCACAACAGGAGTTCTGTCTCTCCCCACAGTTGCAAGGTATCTAGCCTTCTGTACTGGCTCCTTCAAGGACCTAGACCTGTCTGACTGCCTATAATGTTTTTATGTGACTCAGTTGCCTGTAACAGTCCCCCCTCTGGAAAAATACCCTGAACTGCCTCGAGGGAATAATGGGTGATGACCGATCTGGCTTCTTCAGGCTGAAAGGGATCAAAGTTGTGGGTTGGCAGTGGGATACTCTGCAGAGGTTTTATCTAAAAGCCTTCAGTAGACACCAGACATTTTTATCTTGGGTAAGCACACAGCTTTAAGTCTGGAGAGACAAAGGAAAAGAAACAATTAAGTATGTATGGGCCAAATAATAGAATTATTAGAATAATTATGAGTTCAGGTAACAAAGATTTCCACCAAAAGAAACTAGTACAGCTTTCTATAAGGAGGATAAAGATAAGGTTCAGGAAATTTTAGAGTCTGACGTGTCATTGACTTGTCTAATATCTTGAACAACTATTGAGATATTAGTAGGATGGATGAGGAATATACATTTAGTTTTTATAATTGCATAAGTATCTTCTGTGCTGTTAGACTGTCTGTATCTCCAATGTTGGAGAATGGCCTATCTCATTAGTTTTACTTCTTGCATTTAGGAGAGAGACCAGCTATGCTGTAATTTAAGGCCTGCAGAGTATAATTAGTTAAGGTCTCAATATGTGTCCTATGACCTTTTCTCTGGACAAGATCTGGTGAATCCCAGTAGAAGGAATATAGCTTATTTCTTACTGGTTTTATCTGTATGATGCCTTGGGGTTTGGCACCTTCAAGGCAAAAACAAATTTTAATCAAAGCATGTATAATCCAAGTATGTATATAAAGCCGTGTTTAATCAAAGCATGAGCATTAGAGCTGACAGGTAAGTTAGAAACTTTCTTAAGGGATAGATAGCAGTTGTAACCCATTGACATTTAGGTCCCTTTATTGATAAAGTCTGGCATTTTGTCATAAATCCCTCTAGCTTTAATTATAATTATCTCTAAGTTTTTGATAATGTAGGAGAACCAGATTAGTATATTATTTTGACAAATGAAAAACTTGTTTCTTATTTTTTTTTTTTTTTTGGTGCCAGGGATTGAATTTTAAGACTTCACGCTTGCCAGGCAGGCACTTATGCCACTGAGCTAAATCCCTGGTCTCTCTTCTTAAGTTTTTATACATGAACAATAACATGTACTGTATTTATAAAAACAAGTCTTAGCGTCATTTTGATTAGTTGGCAACCTGGATATATATTACAGCATTTAGATTGAATAAAACCTCTCCAGAATTGGAGTTGGGCTTTTAGTTAAACTAAAAGAAATGAATGAATAGAAAGTTATTCTAGTTACAATTTAAGCAAGATATTTTGAAAAAAAAAAAAGATATTTTGGTGACAGTTTATTGAGGCATAATACCTGGAAGGAAGACCAGAGTTGAGAAGAACAGAGACATGTGCCAATGTCCAGCAATTGGCTGGTTTTTACCTCTTGTCATGATTACTAAGGACTCCTCCAAGGAGATGGCAGGCAGAGAGGACAGTCTGGCTGGGGAGACAAGTGCCCTGAGGCCCTGCTGGACCAGCTGATAGGATGGGTCTGAACTCTGGATAGACTGTAATTTGACTGTTACTATAGTTTGTAAGGAAGCAGAAAGTGGAATGAAACATAGGAATCCTTTTCTTTGAGTTTATATTTTGTGTGATATGGTGAAATATGTAAACAACCAGAATAAAAATCTTCCCTATTATACTTGTGCATAGTTTAATAGCTCTTGCCAATATTTTTGGAAATGATGCAAACAAAGTACAGTGGTTTTCTTTTCTTGTCTTTTTGAGACTGGGCTTTTCTGTGTAGTTCAGGCTGGCTTTGACATACATCACTGTGGCCCATGCTGGCCTCGAACTCCCCGTGATCCTCCTGCCTCAGCCTCCTGAGTCCGGGGATTACAGATATACACCACTCTGCCTGGCTTCAGTGGTTTTATTTTCTGGCATTCTTATCTTTCTGTGTGTCTCTCTAATATTCTGTGTGTATTTATCACACTGGGGAAGCATTTTGGGTTAATTTTTCCTGTTCCATAGTGAACTATTAATTCTTTGAAAAAGGCAATGTCTTTCATTATTTATGCAGCGCTAGTAAATCATGGAATTATTTATTGAATAAAAAGAATATGCTCTTGAACCGATATAATTTTCACATGTGGCGTAAGAACAGAAGGGTAGAACCTCCACACCAGTCTTTGGTCACTGCCTAAAGGTTGTAATTTGAAGGCTAAAGAAGAGAGAACAGTTTCTTAGGAGGGAAATGTGGCTTGGCCTTGGATATTTTAAAGATTTATGGTGAGAGCAGAAAAAGCTGTTGTCACGCTCCACATTGGCACTCTGAATTAATCTCCTTTCCTTTCTTACTCTCGCCATCCTTTTTCATCCTTTTCTGCCTCTGCACCTCTTCTGCTTGACCTTTTTTGTGGTCCTCCAGTCATGACCAGTGTAAGTGAATAAAAGGAGGGGAATTAAAATGAGCTCAGCCAAGAGCACCTGACATAGGCCATGCTGAAATGCAGCACTAAGGCTCTGGAGCTGCAGAGACGAATAAAAACATTTTTGTTTTTGCCTTTGAGGAATAGAAATTTTAGTAAGGAACAAGTATGTGCAAAAAACTTCAACTTCTGCAGTTTGTAATGTTAACTTTTGTAATTTGTGATGTAATTTGTAACTCTTATGGAAAGAGAAGGAGCTATCAAGTTCAGAAGAGGCTGGCTTTCAGGGGAGGAAGGACATTGTAGGAAGGGCTGTGGGCCTCTTTCCTGGGGTGAGGTTGTCAATTGTGGACCAAGGAGTTTAACTTCAGTGTATTCTGCCTTTTTAAAAAATTCACAACTCAGTTTTTAAAAGAAGAAAAGCTACATTTTCCTCTGATGTGTGTGTCCCCAATTTCTTCCTCTTATTTGTAGATTTATTTTGGGGGAGGGGGTCAGTGTTTCTTTGGTAGAAAGACATTACCACCATCTATAAATTAAGAATTAGGCATAGGCGATGAGTTATCAACAGCAATTAGAATAATCTTCATTTAGTGTAAAATATATTTGGTTCTAAGTTTCTTGTGATATTCTTTGCTTCTGCAGTCTGCTGCATTTTCTCATTGTGATTCATATGTTTTCATTCACATTCTTAAGTTGAACTTGGAAGGTTAGAACTTACACAGTGATTTTTCTTATCTCTTTCTCTCTCTGTCTCTCTGCCTCCCTCCCTCCTTCCCTTCTTACCTCTCTCTACTTTCCCAGTGGCTACAACAAAGGGAACTTGGCGATGGAGGCGTTGTTGGAAGGAATACAAAATCAGGGGCATGGTGGGTAAGTTTGCTTTTGACCTTGTGCTTCTCACTGGAGTTTAAGTGTATCTGAGTTATGCTTTTGATGATACTGCGCTTGAGTACAGAAGCAAAAGTATTTCATGAAAGCTAGGCTGACCTGTGCCATGTTTGTGGACAGAATGTCTCTTTCAGATATTTGTCTCATCTTAGCATTGTGAAGCTAAACTCTCGATTAAGTTTTCTCTTCAAAAACAAAAATACAAGAGGTTCTGTGACTCTTAAGAATGTATGCTCTTGTAAAAAAGCACTTGTTAGTGATTAGAACCCTCTGTGACCATTCCTGTAAATGTCTTCAAGTCTAATACATCTGTGCCCACCTCTGTTTTTCCTCTGCAACATCTGGTATCTTCTTAAACTTGGAAAGACATCAAGAAGTTTACAGTAATAAGGAAGTTACTGTAAGTTTCCAGTAACTGGAAAGAAATAGTTGAATTAAATATGACTTAAAGATACATTTCTGGAAACAGCTTTTGAAACTGTACTATCACTTTCCTGCTTGCTCTAAAGGCTTTCTCTTTTGGTCAGGTGAGAACATGACATAGGCTTCCCTGGGTGCTTCCTGAAGGCTTCACTAAAACCTCACAAAAGAGCTAGTTGTGAAAGTCTCACTGTGTAAGCCAGATCTAAAATGTTATTCTTGTGTTTGATTAGGCTTTAGGTTGCTCATCATAGGAAGATAAAATGGGCTATGGAATAAATAACTTTAATACGAGCATTGACACGTTTCCGCTGGCTTGAACCTGTGGTGGTACTTGCATGATTGTTCCATCAGGTGGCTTGAACCATTGGTGGTACAAATGGATTTAATCACTTTCATTGGTCTTTTTATTAATAAAGTTAATAAAAACTGCCTGATGGGACAGTCATACATCTACCAGCAGTGCTTCAAGCTGCTTGGCAGCAGGACATACAAATTATAGCTCTGTGGTGAACGCATTAAAAGCAAACCCTGATTTTTGCTTCTAACAGTATATTGACATTGTTCTTCTTCTGGTAGGCTTAATCTGCAATATTTTTATATGTGAAAGATGGAAAAATCTATGTGCATATGTTCTATATTTTTAATGGTATATTTGTATTTTAGCGGATTTTTGACATCCTGTGAAGCAGAACTACAAGAGCTCATGAAACAGATTGACATAATGGTGGCTCATAAAAAGTCTGAATGGGAAGGGCAGACACATGCTCTGGAAACTTGCCTGGACATCCGTGATCGGGAACTTAAGACCCTTAGGAATCAGTTGGATATGAAACACAAAGAGGTAAAGCAGTCAAATCTCTTTTTTTTTCTTCCATATTTTAACCTTATTCTTTATATTATACATGTTTCTTGAGTATTTATGAAAGCATTTGTGTGCCATATTACTTTCTTTATTTTTATTTTAATTCTAATGGTTTTTTTCTATAAGGAAAATTCATTATGAAAATGTATAAGAACATTACTGTGTATTTCAAGATCATTTTACTTTGGTCAAGTATGTGGAGCAGGTTCAAAGAAATTACCAGGAAACTAAAAAGTCTATTGAAAGCTGGCATAACAGCTTGAAAGAAACTAAGGATAGATTATCTGAACTGGAGGACAGATTTGTAATGTGGGAGCATGAAATGAAAAACTTCTTAAAAATAACAAGAAAACAAGCAGCAATAATACAAAGGCTTGAAGATGATAAGAGGATCTATAACTTAAGAATTAAGAACATAAAAGAAGAAGTAGGGACACAAACAAATGAACTACAAAGGCTAGTCACAGAAGTAATCCAAGAGAATTTCCCTAATTTAGCAAAAGGTAAAGATACTCAGATGTATGAGGCATACAGGACCCCAGGCACCTAAAACCCAAACAGAACAGCACCCAGGCATATAATAATCAAAATTCCAGGAATCCAATATAAGAACAGAATATTAAGAGCTGTCAGAGACAAGAAACAGATCACTTACAAGGGAACACCCGTCAGAATTACAGCAGACTTCTCGGCACAAACCATCAAATCACAAAGAGTGTGGGGTAAATAACTCAGCTTTGAAAGATAATAACCTCCAGCCAAGATTGATATATCCTGCACAACTGTCCGTAGAAATTGATGGAAAAACAAAGTGCTTATAGGATAAAGACGAACTAGGGGAATTTGCAACCACCGATTCAACTCTACAGAGAATACTGCAGAACATTCTAAAAAAAGAAAAATACCAAGATTCCAGAAACAGTGGCAGAGAGGCCACAATGAATGGAGCAGAAAGCAAAATGAAGAAGACAAACTGACAACTAGTGACAGGAAAAGAGCTCAACAGAAATGAGGCAGAGAAGGTTGGATGGTAAGAACAGCTGTTTTGGAGAAAACAAGACATCATAATAGCTAGTGCTGATTTAGTATCATCTTGTTTTGAAGTCCCATCAGGCTTTTGTTCTTCTGTCTCCATAGGTCTTAACATGTTGTATCTTATTGGATTTTATTATATGTGATAATATAAACAAAAACTTTTATAGACAAGGAGATTATACAGAAAGCATTGTTCATTTTCTGTTAGTTGGTTTTAAATACCCTGTAATACTGTCATTCTCTTGAATGGTATTGTCTTGATATGTTTGATGCTACAGTATACGAAGTTATATTCAAAGATTTCAAGGAAAGAGACACTATGGTAACTACTTTTATGTCGGGATATCTGGTGGTGAAATACTATTTTGCTTAAATGGTTATGTTTTGACCTGTGCTGTTTTGTTGTTATGTCCTCTTTTATCTCAATCTCCTTTTTTATTATTTACTTTTTTATTTTTATCTTTTTAATTAAGGGAAAAATTTAAAAATAGCAGGACTTATTATAGTAACCCACTTTGATTTCCTATTAACTTGATTTGAAACCTTGTATTGCTCTCGCCTCTTGCTTTGACTGATTTTCCTCTATTCTGTTTTGCTTGATACTACCAAGTTCGAGAGTATAGGCAACAACTGTGCAGACAATAAGATTCATTATGACGCCCATTCTGGTTGACTGTTACCTTCTTTTGAAGTCCTGTAATGTCTCCAATGTTTTGGTTTTGTTCTTTACTGTTTTGTTCAATTTTATTATAACTGATGATATAGTCAATTCTTTTTAAGATAGCAAGAGGCATTATGGTAACCATTGTTGATCACCTTGTATTTTGTTTTTGCAGTATGTATTATGTCCATCCTTTTGATTTGACTGACTCTGTTTTGTTATGTCACATTTGGTTTTATTCTCTTCAAAAAAAGTAATAAGAACTGTGGGAGTAATAAAACCCAAAATGTGTAATTGTCATTGTACAAAAGAGGAAAAGAAAGTGCTCTAAAGGATATAACTGCATATATATTTAAGTGTATAAGATAACTGTATTACTGAATTTTGTTGGATCATTGAACAGAACTGTTTGCAGTCTCACTGTTTGAATGTCCACTTTATATACTTTAACTTTGTAACTTGAACAACTATTTCTAAGATGACAATATGTAATCTATTAACTAGTGATTTCTTACTGTTTATTTTTCCTGAAATTCTATATAACTCGTACCCTTTTTCTGTTTTTTTCTTTTTCTCCTTAAATAAAATTAAAAAAATAATAATATTACATAAAAGTAATAGAAAAAGCCAGCAAAAAATCCAAACTAACCACACCCCCAAAAAAGAAAACAAATTGATCCCCCCTCAAAAAGGAAGAAGGAAATAGGGGAGAAAGACCCTCTAAATACCACAATAAATCAATGAATGAGAAAGTAACAGGTCAAAATTGTTTTTCTATGTATTTCCACCTGAGCATTTCTTTCCTGTACCTGGAGTCTTGGGATCCAACAAGTCACAGTTCCCTTTTCTTTACTTGATAACTTGTGGGTTTGTGATGTGACACCTCTGCTGAAGAGGTTCCTCCATCTGTAAACCCAAGACCATGGCAGCTGGACCTCAGCTCTTGGTGAGACATTGGAAATAGTCAGATGACCAGTAGATAGTGGAGCAGGGAATCAAGCAGACCTTTGGACTCAAAGCCATCATGCTCAGTGAATTACACACCCATTGAACTTGACCTCCCACTGCAGAATGCAGGTTCCTTGGGCTGAGGATTTAGCCCAGTGGCTTAAGCCCCTGCCTGGGAAGCATGAGGTCATGAGTTCGATCCCTGGCAACAACAACAACAACAACAACAAAAAAAAAAAAGAATGCAGGCTCCTACTTGTCTTAATTCAGACTTTGCAGGAGATCTTAGGGCATCAATGTCTGTCCCTCACCCTTTCCACCTCTTTTATCTCCCGTGGCTATCTCGTACCATCACTGGTAGGGTAACATTCCAGTTCTGTGGCTCAGTTTCACACAATCACACAATTCATTTTGAAAGATAAATGCTTTATACATTTTCTGATTACAGCTTTTGAGTTGGTTGTTTTTAATGGACATTGCTGCTGCTATTATCTTCAGTTCCTTGTAAGGACAGGTTGACCTAATAGAACAGGTAAAGAATTTTGGCTGTCTTTTTTTTTTTTTTTTTTTTTTTGCTAAATGGCTTTGGACAAATAACCTAACTTCTTTTATCCTGTTCATAATGTATAATATTTGGATATAATCTCTCTGTTTGAGTACACATGCCGATAAGAAATCATATAAGAAATCACTTTAAAAACTATAGATTATTTTGCAATGATAGATTAGGTTTGGGATATAGCTTAGAGGGAGAGCCCTTGTCTCATATCTGTTGAGGTGTAGTCCCCAAACACTACACATTAAACAATCATTTATTTCAACTATTGTTTCTGTTGTCTGTGCAATCTGACTGTCATTTCTCTAATTAATCACTCTGTTAATCTTAGTATTTGACCTCTTTTTTTGCTTTTTTTGTTCTTTAAGAAATTTAAATATTGGTCAGTTCCCATTATGAACCACACACTGTACATAAATAAAATTAAATGTTTTCTTCACATTTAATATTTGTGCTTACTACAAAAAATATTTCTGCATGGCTCATGAGAAAACACACATACATACACACACAAAACAACACATGATTTTCTGCCCCACTCCTCAGAACTTAGAATCCTTGCTATTCTGAAGCAGCAGTTTCAATGCCTTTGATTGTTTTGATATTTTCCCCATTTTCAAATAACATTTTATGCTATTGTTTCTTGATTTTTAGTTTTAGCACTTTGACTAATGATCTACTATTATGAAAGATGAGGGATTTGCTCTCCGAGATATAATTGCCCATCCTTTCATCTTGCTAGGAGTTTGTATTTTAACTTTTTTCTTAGATGTATTTAGTATTTGCATCATTAACATAGTTATTCATAGCTGAGTGAGATACAACTATAGTTAAACTTTCTATTTTTTAAAAAATTTTTCTGGGACTTAGTAATATTCTCATTTTCATTTGTTTTTGTTAAATATGCATATAGTGCCATTGTTTCTCTAAATTCTCTGACACAAGTGCAGGTCTTCTCTTAGTATGTTCAAACTTATTAGGTAATCAGTCCATTTTCTTTGTTTTTTTTCTGTGTGAGTTCTTTCCTGCATTGAGCCATTTTCAAATACAGCTAAGTTACCCTTGAAGCTGCAAAGAGAGCTGTCATGTTGGAAACTTCCTTCACCTCTATTTAGGGGTTTCTATACTTTTCTCTTTTGATTCTTTATATTCTCTGTCTTCTTCATAAGTTTACTTTTCCATTTTGGTAGACTATACTTTTGAGATCGTACCTGTCGGGAAATTTTTATTTTCTTTTCAGGTCTATGTAAAACGTAGGTTGATTATAAAATTTTATATTTAGTTAAGTGTGAATGTTTACAACTTATTTCCTAATGGCATTATAAGTAGTTTATGCCAATCTACTTACTGAGAACAAATAGGTAAGTTAGATTTTTAAAAATGAAATTGAATTAAAGTGCTAACAGAATTCTGAAGATTACCAGGCCACAATCTGGAAGGCCCCAGAGAGGTGAGCTGGTGTTGGAGGCTGTTATTACCTGAAACCAGAGAAGGTAACTGAAAGGATAAAAGGCTAAATGAGATTCCTAGTAATTTAGAGGGCAAAGGGAATCAAGCATTTGGTGCTACAAATTGGTTCTGGGCCTCTCTTTCCTTGGGAGTAGGGAAAATGAAAGGCTGCAGCCATAGAATAAGAGCAAACCAGACACATAGTCAGGCCATTTTGAAATAAATTACCATTCAGTTTGAAATATTTAAATCTCTGAAATCAGATTAAGGTGATGTTGGAGTACTGCTCTGCTTGGCATTCTTCAAATATTAGGACTTCTAGGAACCTGGAAGAAGCAAATTCAGATTTTCTCCAAAGGAAAAAAATCATTACAGATCTTAAATTATTTTTAAAAATAATTAATGCAAATATACTACATGGTACACACTCAGAAAATAGCCCCACTCATACAAGCAGACAAAAACAAAAACAAAAAAAGAGAGAACTAATATAAGCAATAGAAAATAGAAATAAACCATGACTGATCTAGGTATTGAGATTATCATGCTCAGAATTTACAATAGCAGTGTTTTCTATGATCAGGCATTTAATAATAATTGAAAACTATACGAAGCTTGAAATTTTAGAACTGAAAAAAAATTAGGACAACTGAAATTAAGGCTTTAGGGGCCAGGAATGTAGCTCAGTGGTACAGTGCCTGCCTGGCAAGTGCAAGATCCTGAGTTTGATTCTTGGTACCAAAAAAAAAAAAAAAAGAAAAGGAACAAAATTAAAACTTTGAAGATTAAGGGGTTGTTAATGCTTGAAGAGACAACAGAAGAAAATGTATAGAATAAAAATGATAGAAAATGTTGATGAAAGATAAAAGGAACAAGGCAAGGGTACACTCTTACCACTCTTATTCAGTATAGTTCTTAAAATTTATTTTTAAATTTTTATTTATTTTTTATTTAGTTCTTGAAATTTAGCTAGAGGAATTTAAGAGAAAAAATAAAAAGGACACAAATAGAGATGGAAGAAATCAAATTATTCTTGTTTTCAGATTATATGATGCTATACTTAGAATGCCCTAAAGATTCTACCAGAAGAGTAGATAAATTCAGCAGTGTAGCAGATACAAAATGAACATTAAAAAATTAACTGCTTTACTCTACACCTGTAAAGAAACAGTGAGAAAAAGTTCAGGAGAACAATTCCATTCAGAGAAGCTTCAAATAAAATAAAATACATACCTAGGTATCAGTCTAATCAAGAAAGTAAAAGACCTCTGCAGTGAAAATTTCAGAACTTTGAAGAAATTTTTTATGTATATAAATTTTTTTATTAATAATAGAAGTTAAAATTAAAACCAGTAGATTGTATTATATACTCACTAGAAGAGTAAAAACACATTCTTAAAAATTAAAAAAGACAAACAATCACAAAGAAATTGAAATGTCCAATACTATTAGTGCTAAATTTGTATACCAAGATTGGAAGATGATTTGGAAGTGTCTACAGAAGCATGTCCTATAAACCATAGGTTCTACTACAAGACAGAAGAGAAATGTGTCCAAATTTCTACAATAATTCTAAAAGAGTAACAGTTGAAGTAGAAAAATAGTAGTTTCGTTACTACTGGGAAGCATAGAGGGGATATTGTTGCATAGAGGAGGTGAGGTTTTCTGGGATATTGCTAATGTTGCATTTTTTTATCTAGGTAACAATTACAGGTCATTTTCTCTTTGTGACGTGTCTTGGACCTATAGAATTGTGATATTTGTCTTTTTATTAATAAAATCAGATTTATTATATAAAAAGTACTGAAGAAGAGGGGCTGGGGATTTAGCTCAGTGGCATAAGCGCCTACCTTGCAAGCAGGCAGTCATGAGTTCAATCCCTGGTACCGATAAAAAAAAATAAATAAATAAAAATAAAAAACTGGAGAAGAGCAGAAAGTAATGATGGTAAAAGGGGAGTAGGAAACACTTTGGCTATGTCAATTATATTTCCTGTGGTACCGATTTCTTTATTTGTTACTATTTTTATGTTTATTGGTACGTGTTTGCTTTATATAATGAATTCATTCATCATGGAACACTTAATATCTTAAATCTTTCTATTTCTTGCCTTCTCTTTCTTTTCTAACCCCTCCCTCTATCTGTAGTTCCACTTTCCATTTGTAGAGTATTTTCTGTTTTATAATACCTATGATTTATTTGGCCCTTTATTTTTACTTTGGGTTTCTTATATAAGAGAAACAGTACATTATTTAAACTTATGTGTTTGATTTATTTCACCTGACGTTATGGTCTTAAGCATTTTCCTACAAATGATTCAAATTTATCCTTCCTTATAAGTGAGTAGTACTCCATTGTGTATATGCAGTGCAACACATTTTATCCATTCCTCTGTTGATGAACATGTAGGCTGTTTCAAGATTTGGCTGTCATATGTTGTGCTGATTTAAACACAGGTATGCATGTATCACTGTGTATGTATGTTTAACATTTTCAGGAATGTTTCGTTTCTAGAAAGGGAATAGCTGGATTGAATAGAATTTCAACTTTTTGTTTTTGGGGACTCTCCATACTGATTCACAAAGTGGTTATAGTTTATATTCCTACCAACAATATAGAATATTTTCCCTCTATTTCCCCACCAGCTTTTGATAACATTGATTTCTTTGTGTTGTTTTGTTTTGTTTTTGGTACCAGGGATCAAACTCACAACCTCAAGCTTACCAGGCAAGTGCTTGAGCCGCTGAGTTAAATCCCCAGCCCATCATTGATTTTTTGATGATAGCCATATTTTCTAGAGACAGATGGAATCTCAGTGTTGTTTTAATTTGCATTTCTTTCGTGGCTAATGAAGCTGAACATTTTTTGGTGTATTTATTGGCCATTTGTACCTGTAAGTTGTTTTTATTCATTTAGGTTACCTAGTTTTTGATTGGTTTTTCTATTACGTGTGTGGTGGTCTTTTTTGAGTTTATATGTTTTAGATATTAGTCCTTTGTCCAAAATGTAGCTGGCAGCAATTTACTCAATTTTGTAGTTTGGGGTTGGGGATTTAGCTCAGTGGCATAAGCACCTGCCTTGCAAGCGCATGGTTGTGAGTTGGATCCCCGGTACCAATTAAAAAAAAAAGAAAAACAGAACGAATTTTGTAATTTGTCAGTTCACTCTGTTGCTTCCATTGTTCTGCAGGTTATTAACTTGCTGTAATACCATTTATTGATTTTTGGTGTTACTTCTTTCATCTGTTCAAAAGTCCTTACCTATCCCTATGTCTTCAAGAGTTTTACCTATTTTATCCTGCAGCTGATTCAGTGTTCCTGATCCATTTAGCTTTTTTAAAATACATGGTGGAGACATGGTTCTCGATTCAGTCTTCTGCATATGTAACCAGTATTCCTGGTACCATTTATTAAAGAGACTATTTTTGTCCAGCAAATGTTTTTTGCCTCTTGGTTAAAGATCAGATAAGCTAGTGTGCCTGGGGTTGTTTCTGCATCCTCTATTCTGTTCGATTGACCCATGTCTGTTTTTGTGCCAGTATCATGCTGTCTTTATCACTGTAGCTTTATAATGTAACTTGCAATCTGGAATTTTGATGCCACAAGATTTTCTCTTTTTACCTAGGATTGCTTTTGGTATTTAAAAATCTCTTCTGGTATCATATAAAGTTTAGGATTTTTTTAACTAGTTCTGTGAGAAATGCTGTTGGTATTTTGATTGCATTAAGTGTGTGAATCAGTTTTGTCAGTGTGACTGTTCTGACATTAGTCTGCTTTCCAGGAACAGCGTATAGCTTTCCATTTTCTTTTCAGTTTCCTTTTTTTAGAGTAGTATGATTTCCATTATAGAAGTCTTTTATCTCCTTGGTTAGGTTAATTCCTAAGTATTTAATTTGTTTTGAGAGTGTTGTGAATGACACTGTGTTCCTAATTCCTTTCTCAGTGGTTCAATTATTGGTGTACGGGAACATTACTGATTTTTATGGGTGTTTATTTTGAGACAAGGTCTCACTAATACTGTAGTTCAGGCTGGCCTTGGACCACTATGTAGCACAGGCTAACCTTAAACTTGCTGCAACCCTTTTGCCTCAGCCTCCTGAGTGCTGGGATTATAGACATATTCCACCATGCCCTGCTCTATGTGTTGATTTTGTATTCTGATACATTGATGAATCCATTAGTTCTAGGAGTTATCTGGAAGAGTTTTTTCTTTAAAGAAGTGTCTCCTGAGAATAACTATAGTTTATTTCTTTTCTGTACATGTCTTTTTTTCTGTATGTTTCTTTCGCTTGCCTGTTTGTTCTGGCTAAAGTTTCGAGTGCTGTGTTTGTGGAGCAAGAGTGGTGATAGTGGACATCATTGTCTTGTTCCTGTTATTAGAGGAAAATCTTTTAGTTTTTCTCCACTTAATATAATATTAGCAGTAGGTTTGTCATAAATGGCTTTTGTCAAATTGTGATGGAATCTTCAAGTATACCTATTTCATTCAGGGTTTTTAAAAATCATAAACAGATGTAGATTTTCTGACTTTTCTTTTTGTACTGGGATGATCATGTGATTTTTGTCCTTGCTTCTGTTTGTATGATGTATTACATTTATTGATTTGTGTAGATTGAACTAGCCTTGCATTGCTGGCCTAACACTTGCTTGATTGTGATATATGATCTATTTAATGATTCATTGCATTCTCTTTGCCAGTATCTCATTGAGGATTTTCACATCTTTGTTCATTAAAGAGATTTGTAGATAGTTTTCTTTTTAAATTGGTTTTTATCTGATTTTTGAGTTAAGTTAATGCTGTCTTTCAGGAATGAATTTGGTAGTACACCTTTCAATTTCAATTTGTATTCCAAGTGGTACAAGATACCCGATGGGACTGTCATGCATATACTGCAAGCGGTTTAAGCTGGCAGGAATGTGTTAAGCTGTCTGACCATTTTATTATTACCATTATCTGTTTAGTTGTATCATCTTTGAGTTTGTTGAATTTCTTTCATTTTTATCATTTTGAATAATTCAGTTACTTGGTTTTTTAATTTCTTCATATCATTGCAACTTGGATCTTCTTTGGAGCATTGGGGAGTTTTTGAAGAAATTTTGTTGCCTTGTTTGCCCATTCCTTGTTTTTTTTTAATTTTTGTTATTTTTTTTATGCTAAGAGTTGAGTATCAGGTGAGGTGGACTTTTTTTTTTAGAGAAAAAAAAAACAGATAAAAGGGTAGGAATAATATAGAAGTAGTTGTTCAAGTTGCAAAATCAAAGCATAATAAGTGGACAGACAGTCACACAGTGACAGTACAAACTATTTTGCTTGATGAACTAACAAAAACTTAGTGGTATGGTTATCTATCTTGCAGACTTAAACATACAAACAGTTATATCCTTTAGAGCACCTCCTTTCCCTTTCATTATTATAATATCTATTATACATTTTGTATGTTATTACTCTTTCAGTATGGAGATTCCTCGAAAAACTAGGATTGGAAGTTCCATTCAATACAGCTATTCCCTTCCTGAGTATTTTCCCAGAAAAACTGAAAAGGTCATGTCACAGTGATACATGTGCACCCATGTTTATAGCAGTGCATTCTGTAATAGCTAAATCTTGGAAACAACCAAAATGCCCATCAACCACAGAATAGATAAAAAAGATGTGGTATTTTTATACAATGGAACATTACTCAGCTATAAAAAGGATGATCTTGAGGCTTTTATAGGTAAATGGAGGCAACTTGAGACCATCCTCATAAGTGAAATAAGTCAGACTTACATTTGTAAATATCATACTGTTTTTCTAGTATAATAATTGGAAAGACTTTTTGCTCATATGGAAATGTCTAGTTTGTGTCTGCTTTCAGTGATATAATGTTGGCTTTGTTTGTATTTTGGTATTTATGTATCTCTATGACTAACTTGGCTTCCTAGGCTTGGATCACTGTTTTGCAAGGATAAAATCCCTACTGGTCATAATTACTTTAACAGACCCAATCATACATCAAACATGTACATTAACACTTTAACGGTTTCAACCCTTTTATTAATGCCTCTTACAGAATGTTCTGTACTGCTTCTAATAAACTGGGTTGTAGAGGGTAGACAAAGGAAAAGGAAACTATTTTGTTGGTATTTAATATTTGGATCTTGTATGCACGGTTGTGATGAGGCTTATTCTCATGTGTCTTCCAAAGATTCTGTTTAAATTAGACCACTAGGTAACTCTTACTCTGTGTCACACATCTACAGATACCTCCTGTATATGTGCTAGAAGGAAGGGAGGTAAGACAAGGGGATCAAAAAAAAGAAGAGAAAGGGCAAAAAAGGAAAAGAAAAAAAACAGATCAAAAGGAAGATTAAAAATGAAAAAGAACAACAACAAAGACCTCATGCCATTGTGAAAGCACAAAATCAAAGTATTCTCATAGTCCCATTTATATCCCCTTCGGGTTTGATTGCAGACTCTATGCTAGTTCCCCTCCCCGCACTGTTGCCTGCCTGTGTGCACAGGAGCTTGTCTATCCAGATGGCTCTCTGGGCCTGCCCCCTGGCTGCAGGCAGTGTTCTGGCCTTGGCTAATTATAGGCCTTTGTTACTGGCCCCTGATCTAGCCATGTCAGTTAATTTGGGGAGGGGAGCATATGGTGGAATTGGCACAGCACCCGTTTCTGTGTTGACTTCTGCCAGAGGCCTCTTGTTCCCCACTCCTTTCCTTCCAGGGCAAGTCCCACAGCCACTTTTGTGTTGTTCTTCATAAGCCTTGTGCCCATTGCATCTCCTAGATGCCCTCTGACGTGGGCACCATTATCATTTTCTCCACCCACTGTCTTTATTTAATCACTGTAACCCACAAACTTATCTAAGTTCTAGAGCTCTGTACTTTCAGCAGTCCCTGGCAAGAGATGTAGGACCTTCCCTGCAGGGGCCAGCCACTGTGTTTGGGCAGTGTGCAGTATGTGCTGTGCACACAACATTCCTGGAGTATGGGGAAGGAATGAGCAAGAACTTATTCTTGGTCTCTTTCTCCAGGCTCTGAAATGCTGTTTACGTAATAGTCCTCTGCCTGCAGTTGTCTCAGCACTCAGATTTGGGTCCCTAACTGGAAATGTGTGATTGTTTTCAAATTCCCAAGACCCTCCAATGTCCTCTCATAGTTTGCTCTCTAGCTTTCAGTTTCTCTGATGAACTGGCTTGTGAATATCTCACTTGCTGTATTCATTCCAGTGGGGAGGGAAGAGTGACTGGAAGCCTGTTCTCCTGGCAGGATGCTGCTGAAGTGCCAGCTCCCTCCCTAAGGGGGCTGGGTCATCTTCTGAGATATTTTATATACCAGACCTACTTTTCTTTCAGTGCATCTATGGGACTCTGTCCCTCTTTGCTGCCACCTAGCAGGCTATGGTGATCTGTCTGTGGTACATCTCCTGGTTCCTGGGAAGTCTGGCTCTTGGGATTTCCTTCCTAGGAATCTTCCAGCACCTCATGTTTGGCAAGGTAGCAGTTTCAGAGAATGAGCTGACTTGTAGATAAGGCATCTTGATTCTCTTCCCTGTGATACCTCACTTCGTAGGAATGTATTCTCAAAGAAGAGGCTGATTCTCAAAGACAGTGCATAGTGCATTTTGGGTTTCCAGGTTTCCAAACATTCTCCCCATGAATCTCTCACCCAGCAGGTCTCAGGGTAACAGCAGCTAAGTTAGAGCCATGTGAACCTCCAGAGAAGAAATGGAGCCTGGAGATTTAAGAACAAAATAGAAGAATACACCAGCAGATAGAAAGACCTCCTATGTGCAGATAGGCAGAATATTACAAAATAGCTGTATTACTAAAGGTGATCTACAGATTGAGTGCTGTCCATTTCAAAATACCAATTACATTATTCACAGAACTAGAAGAAAGCAATCTTAAAAATTCATATGGAAATAGAAAAGACACAGAATAGCTAAAGCAATCCTAAGCTAAAACTATACCTGCTTTCAAGTTACTCTACAAAGCCATAGTAACAAAAACGATATGATGCTGGTGTAGACTCAAAAAGGCATCTTCAAGTGGATCATAAAATCATGCCAGGTAACCATTCTCTTCCAGATGGGTTTTCATGGTATGTAGAAGTTTTTAATGACAAAAGAGGATCAAAAGAGAGGGATTCAAAATAATGCAGGGAAAGAGGTGATGGGATATTTTCTTTTTTCGTCTTTGTCTTTGACTTTTATAGGCCTTCATCAAATAATTTGTTTTTGCTAGACTAAAGGAGTCCATAGTCAATTTTCATGCTGCTAGAGGTCTTATTAAATCATTGAAAATTTTTAAAATTTTGTAGAGTTGACATGTCTTAACATGTAAGAGAGTCAACAGAAAGTTCAAGAGTGTGTGTGTGTGTGTGAAGTTTGGGGGTGTTTTTCGGGGAAGGCATGGTAAAGATAATGAATATATTGTAATTTTTCTCTTAGTATCTTTGTTAAGAGTGATGGTAATTATTGGTGTATGTTGTCTTAGGAATTTTTGTTGATAGACACAGATCTATTTTAAGGTAATCTGATGTCCTTTCTTTCCTTCTGCCTTTGCTAAAAGTTCTTGTTCATTTCTACTGATCATTGAACTTACCTCTTATGCCTTTACTTTCTAATTTTCTATCTTCTAGTAGGTTGTAGGCTAGGAAATACAAATAAAACTGTTTATATTAAACAAATACTCGAGCTCTTTATCAGAGCAAAGTAGGTGGACTGAAGGTCAGTCTCTTTCTTTTCTTTTTAAAAATCTTATATTGTAGAAGCAATAGCTTTTGGAGAAGATTCAGAAAAGAATTTTATAAGGTATGAAGAAGAAAATATAATAACCCATAACTCCATAAAACAAAGTTAATATGTATTAACAGTTTGGTATGTTTCCTTTAAGCCATGTAAGTTTTATTTATTAAAAAATCCTTTACAAAAATGGGATTTTAATATAGTTTCTATATCCTTATGATTAACAAGTAGTAAGCATTTTGTAGATTAACATTTAATCTATAATGAGTATTGTATTGTGTAGATGTACATTCATTCATTCATTCATCAACTATTCATTCAACGATTCCCTTATTTTTATTTTTTAAAACTAGTTTTATTGGTACATTTTAGGCATACATAATGATGACATTTACTATAAGGAATTCACACCTGCATATAATATATCTTATAGTTCTTTTACTTTTAAATATTTAGATTTCTTCCAGTTTTTATAAAAGCATGACATTCTTACAAATTTTTAACATCTTCATTTTTTTAATTGTATCTGTAGAAGTACAGTTTAATAGCTCACTGCTTTAGTTTTTCTAAGGATTTTACAATAGACCATCACATTATTCTAGAAAGGATGTTGTGTTTTGTGTTTTTCTAAAGAGGCTTTGGGTCCCTTGATTCCAAAAACCTTACTGTAAGTCTTATTTTATAAACTCTTTGCAACTCTATATACATAAAACATCATTGAATTTTTAAATTTCTCAGACTATTAGTTACATTAAGATTTTCGTGTTTTTTTGGCATTTATATTGTGGGAATCATTTTTGTTTTTAAATTATTTTTATACGGAGGACTTAATAGTTTGTAAAAAGTAATTTATAAGAATTTTTATATACTAAAAGTTTAAAGTACTTTTTTTTATAGATTTTTTTTCTCATTGTTTACCTTCAAACTTTTTAACTGGACTTTTTTTTTTATTTAAACAGGGCCTTGCTCTGTAATTCAGACTGGTCTTAAACTCAGTATGTGGCCCAGGCTAGTCTTGAACTCACAAGCAATCCTTCTGCCTAAATGTCCCCAGTGCTGGGATGGATTTTTTTTTTTTTAAATATGGAAGTATTTTTTTTTTACTGCCCTTGTCATCTGAGAAAATATGGAAGTTTTACATTTCTATATGGTCAAATTCATCATTTTAAAATGAATTTTTTATTGATTTTAATCTCTCAAAGTTTCTTCCCATTTACAAATTCAGTAAATATTCATTTGGATCTTTATTCAGAAGAATTTTTGTATTATTAGATAAACACACACATACACACATACACACACATGCACTGTTTTTCTTTTCTATTTTTTTTGAGACAGCATTTCATTATATTGCCCAACCTGACCTCAAACTTGGTGTCAGGGATATTTCTGCCTCAGCCTCCCATTTAGTTAGGCCTGCAGGCATGTGCGCTTTATTTATTTTAGTTTGAACTTTATAACTTTTTTAACTTACAAAGCCACCCCCAAAAAACTACTAGAACTTTGTATTGGGATTGCATTAACTATTTATTTATTTATTTATTTATTGGTATTGGACCTCACACTTACTTGGCAGGCACTTATGCACTGAGCTATATTCCCAACCCTAACTCTTTATTCTTAGGAGTTTATACAAATCACTATTCTGTATTGTTACTGAAATTGCTACCTGTGGTTCCTTATCTCTCATTTCCTTATCACTTATCAATAAATGAAATTTTAACTGGTTATTAGAAATATGGCTGATTGTTAAAAGAAATATTTCAAAAGAAAACTGGTTATCAAGAGAAATACTTCATGAAATTATTCTTGAAGTCTCATAGATTTTTTATAAAATATTCTTGGCTTCTTAAGTTTCTAAAATCTTATCTATTAATTTTTCATGAGTATTTTTGATGGAAAGTATTGGGAAGAATAAATCAGACAGAAGATGGGAGTTTTCATCTAAACCTAGAAATTCTGCAAGTTTTTTTTTTTTTTGCAGTGTTGTGGATTATTAAATAAGTAGACATTTAACTGCCTGACAAGTGGGGTGTGTGTGTATGTGTGTGTGTGTATATACACATTCATGAATTTGTAAGTATAAAGCTTATTTCCTGCTTTCATGTTTCAGAGATATTGTTTCAGTGCTACTAATGAAAAATACTGTCATTTCTCTACTTTTAGGTTGGAATGTTGCATCAGCAGATGGAAGAACATGAAAAAGTCAAGCAACAGATGACCATAGAGTATAAGCAGGAGTTAAGGAAACTGCAGGAAGAAGTAAAGTTTTTTTATTCTGTTATATATTATCTCTTTACCTGTTGAGAATTTTGTTATCAGAAGAAGTTTCCACCTTGTAAGGGTACTGTACCTACCTATGATATGAACAGAGGCAAAGGTCTTTGTCCTTAAATCTAGGTATAGAATGTTGCTTGATTGTATGTTTGCTGTTACCCAGAACAAGGATTCTAAAATATGTTTGTTGGTTGAGCTGAAATAAATACATCTGTTCTTATATAATATTGTGAAATGTTGATGCAAAAATTTAATATTTAAATTTTTGAATCAAGCCGATATTAAATTTTAAATAATGGAGGATCTAAAGGTTTAAAAGCATTTGGGATTCAATAGAAAAAGTAAATAATTCTATCCATTAGCAAATTTTCATTCAAATTTGGAAAAAAGTGCTTTTACTAAGTTCACTTCCAAAATACTCCTTTCCTGCTTACTGAATATAAGTGCCCCATAGGAGCATGACCTAGAACCATGGACTTAGAAGACTTTTTTTTTGTTGCTTTTTATTTGTTGCTTTATTTGTTGCTTTTATTTGTTGCTTTATTTGTTGCTTTTACTGTGGAGGTGGATGATAGGGTCTTTTAAGTACAAAATTATTATGTTAAAAGTTTTAAAGTTATTTTTCATTTTATTTTTCTTTGAATGAGTTCATTTTCCATATGTAACTGTTAGTTTTGTATTTTAGTTTAAGAACTACTCGTTTGAAAATAATACTGGTTGACACTGGACTTGCTTTCACAATATCAATTCATTTACTGATTCTTATGTTTTAAAAATAAATCACTGTCTGCACAGTTAGGTAGGCTGAAGAGAAGCTATGAAAAGCTGCAGAAAAAGCAAATAAGGGAATTCAGAGGAAGTACCAAAAATCACAGGGAAGATCGATCTGAGATTCAGAAGTTAAATGGAAAAATAGAGGTATGTTCTTACTAATAATCTCATTGGTGATTATTGTCAGCCTTCATGTAAGAAAATGCTATTTCTAAATGTACTGTTTTCCTGAAACCAGTTTTCTGCCATCTCTAGGACTGCCTCAGAGCTATTTTAGTGGTGGAGTCCTCTTGTCATCACCTAGTTCTCTCTGGTTCATCAACCAACTAGCTATCAATAATTTTCAGCTGGGCAGTAGCCCTCAAGGATATTTGGGAATGTATAAAGGCATTTGTTTGATTGTTTGCTTGTTTTGGTTGTCAGAATGATAGAGCATGAAACTTATTTAAAGACAGGAACCAGAGGTAATAAACATGCCTGTGATTGTATTCTAGAAAGGATTAAGATCCCCAGCATCTTCAGTATTGAGGAATATAGACTACCAGTTGACAGCTGTCTTTTATGAGCAGTATCTTTATCTTATTTATTGGGACTTAGTAAATGTTGAAAGTATGTAGCTTTTTTTGTTTAGTTTTTTTTTGGTAACCATTTTAACAAGCTAAATTTAAAAAAAATTATTTTTGTCATTCAGTCTTTTTTTTTTAACTTTTTGTCGGTACCGGGGATCGAACTCACGACCGCCTGCTTACAAGGCAGGTGCTTATGCCGCTGAGCTAAATCCCCAGCCCCTAAAGAAATTATTTTTATTAGTATATGTGTGCAGTATGTAATGATTGCATTCATTGTGGGAAGTTGGCACATGTACATGAAACATTTTAATTCACTTTACATCTCTTCCCTTCTCTCTCCTCCCTCTTTTAATCCCCTTCCTATTTGCAAAACAGCTAATTTGCTGTTTCCTACTAGTTTTTATTTTGCTCTTTTTTGTATAAGAGAAGCCATGTGATATTTAACCTTCTGTGTCTGATTTATTTCATTTAACATTATGGTCTCAAGTTGCACCCATTTTCCACAAATGACTCAAATTTATCTCTTGTAGCAGATTAGTACTCCATTGTGTGTATATATACCACATTTTCTTTATCCATCCACCTGTTGATGGGCATACTGGGCAGTTCCAAGATTTAGCTATTATGAGGTGTGCTGCTATAAACATAGGTATATATGTATCGCTGTACTATGATATCTTTTGGGAAGATACCTAGATAGGGAATAGTTAAGTCAAATGGAATGTCTAGTTTTAGTTTTTTTGAAGAATCTCCACACTGAATTTCCCTAGTAGTCATACTAGTTTACATTCCTACCAACAATGTAGAAGGGTTCCTTTTCCTTCACAGAGTGACCAGTACTTGTTATTATTTGATTTCTTTGATGATAGCCATTCTTTCTTGAGTAAGATAGAACAAGCTGAGTTAGAAAGAGGATTCGCCTCTCTTGTTGCTGATCTTGTTTTTATTGAGTGACTCCTGGAGGACTTACAGTGGTAAGTCAACACTGCCAAGGACAGATGAAGGGGTACCACTACAGAAGTGCCACCCTTTGCACCCTGATTCCATTGCTCTCCTCTGTCATCCCATTAGTTCTTCACTGTACATAGCAATTACCTAGGATGCCTTTAGGCTCTGAGATTTTGGTCCAGTACTATGGAATGAGACCTAGAAATTTGCATTTTATCCTATTCTCCTAACTAATTTTAATTTAAGAAGCATTGTTTAACAGCTTTGTGTGACTACTTATAATTTTTCTACTCTGAGTCACCTGTCCCACTCAAATGCTATTGTATTGTTACTATCTAGAAGTAAAATTTCTATTTTTAGTTTTGTTTTACATCCCAATATTTTTATACATTTGAAGAACTTAGGATGAGAGGATAATCGATACTGCTTCCTCTCTAGCCCTCTGCATTGATACTTTTTTTCCCTGCCAAACCCCTTATATCCATCTCGCTTCTCATTGCCACTTCCAGACCGTGCTCTGTTTTCCTCAAAAACCTGAACTTTAATTTTGACATCATCAGCCTATGTGCATACAACCAAAGTCATCTCCTGATCCTTGGGTTACTTCCCTGGCTCTTAGCTTTCCACTCTCAGCTCCCAATTCTCTCCATTATTACTCTTCTCATAACTCTTGAGAATTTCAGTATCCATAGGAATGAGGCTTCTGTTACTCTGGACTTTGGGTTTTTGTGAATCCTTTCTTCCATATATATTTTGGATTCCTCCAGTCTCATCTGATTTTCCCCTTTTTATTCCTTATGACTTGTCTTTTTTCTTTTTTTGTACTGGAAATCGAACTTGGGACCTCACACCAGGCAGGTGCTGTGCCACTGAGTTATATCCCTTGTCCACTCTGTATCTTATCTTTAGCAGTATTTGCAAGCCCTCTAAAATGTCATTTGTAAGTATCTTTTGGGTATCACTTCAATCTTTTTAGCTTCCATCTAGGCCTTTGATACTCAGTAATCATTAACCATCCCTTTTAAAAATGATTGAATTCTGGCACCTTTTCACTAATCCATATCTGCTTTGTTCTCTCTTTCCAGTCTACACTCAGCTCAGTCTCCAAAGTCATATTCCTTACATTCCCTATATCTCCGTGCCTCTTTCTTGCTTCATCATATTTGCTTGGCAAAATCACAATTCCAGTTAGTTCACCTTCCTGCCCGCTGTCTACCTTCCACATTGTGATTCCTTTTGCGACCCAGAATCCTACTGCATTTCCTCTCACTTGCACACTTTCCACTTTCTACCATGACTCTTCTCTTTTTTTCTCCTCAAACTTTCAACATTTGTTGCCTTCAGGTGATATATTCTTTTCTGTTCGGAGTTCCAATACTGTGGCTACTTCCCTGACTATATGTGTGTCCATATGTCCTGCCTTCCAATACCTCCTGTATCCAAGGGCCAGGGATTTAGCTCAGTGGCATAAGCACCTGCCTTGCAAGTGTGCAATTGTGAGTTTGATTCCTGGTACCAAAAAAAAAAAAAAGGTATTGCCCTAGCAATTTCCCTTCTCTGCATGCTTAATTTTTGTTTTCCAACTAAATATTTTCTACAAGCATCCATATTTCTTTCATCTTAAATACCCTTTCTTGACAGCCTCCCCTTCTGCTCTAACTTTCTCCTTTCCTTGTTTTATCTAAAATACTTTAGGCATCCATATTTATCACTAGTTTCTTTTTCCCTGTTGTTTTATAGAAGCTATTTGCATGTTGGTCACCAATGACTTCTCTATTCCTGAAATAGTAGAAGCTGGTTTTTGTCTTTCTACTGGTATCTGCAGCTTGGGATACAGTTTTTTTCTTTCCTTAAAACACTTACTTGACTTGACTTTGCAGAAAGCTGAATTTTCCTCATTCTTCTTTTTAGCTACTGTCTCAATTTCCCTTGGTTTCTTGCCTTTTTGAATTTAGATCCTTCATATATCCAGCTGTGGTCTTTTTTCTTTGTTTCAAACTAACTGCCTATTTCCCATCTCCACAATAGTGGACAGTCTAAAGGTGTAAATCTTAATATATCCAAAGTAAAGGGCTTTGCTTTCTCTTTCCCATATCCCAGCACCAGTTCCTGTTTCAGGGGATGGTGTCTCCATTCCAGTCATCCCAGCTTCTTTGCTTATCTTTAACCAGTATTCCCACTTTAGAGTTACTCCCTGTCTCTGCAGTAGTACAGGTCTGTCTCCATCTCCCTAAGTGTTTACTTAGTAAATGTTATTTGCTCAGTCTGGCTGTTGTTAAAATGTACTGCTCTCCACTGAGCACATTCCATGTTTTATCTCTAAAACATGCATTACCTTTTAACATACTGTACAATGAATATGTTGTCTGTTTAAGTTGAGTGGGCCTAAAATTTTTGCGTATTTTGTTAAATACTGTGACCCCAGCACTTAAGTTAGTACTGGCATGTATAGTAGGAATGAAGGAATGATGAGTGATGTGAGAAATCCGGCTATCCACAGTTATATGGAGAATTAGAATCTAGAATTGAAGGTTCTAGAGGACAGTGATACGTTAGATTTCTTTGCTCTTTGATTTATCCCCCTTTTCATAAATTCTGCGTTTATTTTCTTGGTTTGTAATTTGAAGTTTCTGTTGATCCATCATTAATTTTGAGTTCAAAACAGTTTTTGGCTTTGGGTTACAAATAGCTGTTAAAATGTATCACACACTTCTCTATTTGCAATTGTATTGAGGTTGTAAAAATGTGACTCTTAAAGCATATTGTGCTGTCTGCATCTACTGTATTTGGTTCTTGAGTTTTACATACTGAAAAATAAGAATTATGCCACCATGGGACTTACCTGAAATTTTATTTGAATCTGTTCAATTCCTGAGTGTAGATATCAATTGCAAGGGCTCTGTGTAATCATATTTTGAATGTTAATTATCATAGCAACAGTTTTCTGAAAAATCACTGGAAAATGACAGCAACCCTTAGGTGGCAGCAAATCTGTGAAGATAATCACAAACCCAGTGCTTAGGGTGTTAAATTTAGAAAGTCAGCTATCCAGGGCACAGTGTGAGTGGAACTTCGTGTTATTGTGCAGTCTGTCAGCTAAGTGAGTAATGGGGATCCTGCTGTGGAGAAAGGTGTGCGTATACCCTGGGAAGTGGGGGAAATTAAAGGCAAAGGGAAGCTGGGAAGTAGTGACAGTGAGGAGAAACACTTAGAAGTTAAGTAATTTAATTGCCTCCTTAGGAATATCGTCAGAAATCACTGGACTGGGAGAAGCAGCGCTTGATTTATCAGCAACAAGTATCTTCTCTGGAGGCACAAAGGAAGGCTCTGGCTGAACAATCAGAGATAATTCAGGTAGGCTTGTGACATGTTAACATTGTAATTAAATCTTGACTACTGTAATGCAAGTTTTTGATGCCATTGCATCATTCCAGCTTCTCTCTGCTAACCCTGCTCTTTTTCTTATACATTGAGCCCATGCTACTCTACTTACCGGCTTACCTCTTTAGTAACTGGACATGTGCAGGTGTCTCTATCCTTTCTTCCTCTGTTCTCATGCCTGCTTGACTTTCTTCTGAATGTTCACTCTCCCAAATTTTTTTTTTTTGTACTGGGAATCGAATTTAGGACCTCACACTTGCCAGGCAAGCTCTGTACCGCTAAGCTACATTCCTGGTCCCCAGCTCTCCCAATTTTGATCTCTTGTTTTCTTTTCCTCCCTGTTCACTTTTCATCCGTCTTCTCCCTGTCTTTTGTGTCTTGCATTTTCTGAGACTGGGTTTTTTGGCTCTCCTGTCCATGCTCCATTTCTCTAATGGCTAGGGGACGTTGGCTGAGTTGGTCTGCTTGTTAGGACATGATGCTTAGAAAATCACATTGCAAGGTGTGCACCCTGGCTAAAAGTGGGGTCTTTGTAGATGTGGAACGCTTTTTTAGAACAGTGGGAGAAACTTTTGTGAAGAATTAATGACTTCAACAAAAAAAAAAATAGATAATTAATTTAGGAATAGCTTCTTAGGACACATGTATCTCCTTTGCTTTTTCAGTTAAAATCAGGAACATACAAGAAAATGAATAGAGGAAAATAAATATTTGTGATATTTATCTATTATACCTTAGACCTGCCTCAGTGCTTCTTTTAGATAGTTGGTACATGTTATTTATTTTATTTTATTTTTTCAAATCCATTTTATTTCAAAGAGAAAACAGAAAAGAAAAGAACTTGTTTCAAAACAAGTCAATAAGGGGGCAACAGTGATACATACATCGTGCATTATCTTCCCCAAATCATCCACCTAGAATACAAGATATCTGCATTCAGTTTTCCAAACAATATCAACACAAATCTTTCTCTTCAGTGAACTCAGAGAAATCAGTAGTATAACTATCTTACCTATCTTCTTTATATACATATGTACAAACATATGTTGTTTGTTTCAGCTTCTCACACTAATGAGACAATATGTTTATTTATTTATTTATTTTTTTGATCCTTTTCATTTTTATTGGTACCAGGGATCGAACTCACGACCGCCTGCTTGCAAGGCAGGTGCTTATGCCACTGAGCTAAATCCCCAGTCCCGACAATATGTTTATACATGTGTGTTTGATTTATTTCACTTATGAGTATAGTCTCAAGTTGCATCCATTTACCAATGTTATTTGTTTCATATATCATCATTCAGCAAAGTTATGGATAGCTTATAAAATGAGAGAACAGACAATAAATTAAGAGAGCTAGATAGAAAATTTTGTTTTTTTAAACAGTCTCAGTTTATTTGCTTTCTTAATCCTTAATAATGTATTGGATTTTTATATGTTCCCCTAAAATATCAATTATCTCGTAGACTACCAAGAATAGCTCTACTGTGCGTGACTCCACTGAGAATGGTGGAGTCGCTCCACAACCTCAAGAAAAAAAATTTTTTAGGCTGTAGAAAGATATGCAACCAGAGTAGGAAAATAAAATCTTAATATTTTTAGACCAGTAGTTTTTGACCTAAATAACTAAGCACTATGTAAATTACTATTGTGATTATCAGCCATAAAATTGAAGCTTCACTGTTAGAGAAGATGGGACAACTAGAACTAAAATATGAAGACTTTAAAGAGTTAACATCTGAGGGGCTGGGGATTTAGCTCAATGGCATAAGCACCTGCCTTGCAAGCAGGCAGTTGTGAGTTCGATCCCTGGTACCAAAAAAAAAAAAAAAAGTGAGTCAACATCTGGTTTCCATATTAAGGGTATTTGAATTAATCTTCTGATAGTTTTGTTTGAATTAAAACTACCTGCTTCTTTACAAAAATAGAAAAGTTACTTGTAAATGTACTATATTTTTCTTTTTCTCTTGGCAAATTATACAAAATTAAATTGTTCTCTGCCTGTGTACCAAAGCTATATGATGCATCATTTTTTGGTAAGCGTTTACAAAACGTTTGTATACCCATTATCTGGCATTAGTAGTGATCATCATCTTGCTAAACTTTCTTTTTTTATTGTGGTAAAAACATAACAACTTGCCACCTAAGCTATGTTTAAATATAACCTGTACAAACATTAGTGTTAATTATGTGTAATTGTTGTACAATAGATCTCTGGAACTTTTTCATCTTGCAGAACTAAAATGCTGTACTATTCTATACTTTTTATTTTTGGCTAAAATACTACAAAGCAAATCACAGCAGTCATTTTATTTCCTAACAAATTATAGCACTAAACAACAATTATTATATATAAGAATCATAAAACAGTATAAATAATAATTTGTTAATATAATTAAATATGTAGTTTGTTCACATTTCTCATTACCTAAAAAAATTGTCTTTTCTGAGTCAGAATCCAGAGAAGTTGAGTCATTGTGTTTGCTTAATATGTGGGTCACCACTAGAAAAATCAGTAGAAAACCTGAGAGATTGGATGCATAAATAACAGCATACCATCTCTCTCATCAAAAAAATTACTTGGTTTAAATTATTTTTCTTGGATTTTTTAACATCTAAAGGTAGAACTAAAATAACTTCTCATTCATTGATTCCTATATTTACTTGAGTTCTCATAGGTGGTAAAATTACATAAATCACGTTCATTTTAGATGAATGAGAAAATACAGGTAAAATGACAAATGAAGTCATCCATAATTTCATCTTCAGAAATTTACTATCATTAACATTTTGGTGCAAATTTCTTCTATTTTTTTTCTTCTGTGCTTATATATAATGTACATTACTTCATGTACATTTAGTAGGAATTAAACTGTACTATTTATAGGAGGGAAGAAGTAGTTGCAAACTTTCAAAAATATTAAGAATATCAAAATGTTGATATTCTTAAAAGCTGATGATGAAAAAGGTGCATCATGTTATTCTCTTTGTATCTATAAATGTTTGAAATTTTCCATGAAACATAATTAAAAAATATATTGAGTACTTGCTTACTGTGAATTTTTTTTGTCTTTTTGAGACAAGTGTTTGCTATGTAGTTCAGGCTGACCTTGAACTAACGTTGTAGCTTAGGCTGGCCTTGAACTCTCAGTGATGCCCCTGATTCAGCTTCCCAAGTGCTGGTATTACAGGTGTATGCACCACCATGCCCAGCTAACACAGTATGTTTAATTTTTCACTGTTTTAAAATTTTTCCTGTTTATTATTATTATTTTTTTTTTGGTTCCGGGGATTGAACTCACGACCTTGCACTTGCCAGGCAGGCGCTTATGCCACTAAGCTAAATCCCCATCCCTAATTTTTCCTGTTTAAATATGATATATGTCAACAAATGTGTGGCTGTAATGATTGTATATAAGTGTACTCTGCCACTAAGTTTATCATAACTTGTGAACCAATCCCTTATTGTAGAACATTTGGTTTTCTGTTTTTCACTTGTTAGAAATAGTGCTTAGATGAACATTTTTATATTGACACTAGGGGTATTCGTTCATTTGTTTTCTTTTTTTGTTTTTTTATCGGTACTGGGGATTGAACTAATAACCGTGAGCTTGCAAGGCAGGCGCTTATGCAGCTGAGCTAAATCCCCAGCCTGTTCATTTGTTTTCTTAACAAATGGTCCTAGTGAAATTGTTGCATTAGAGTAATTGTACAATCTTTAAAATTTTAACATGTTCTCCAAATGGACTGATAAAGACTTCTCCAGTAATATATGAGAATATTCATTGTTTCACTGCCAACACTGGGCACTTTTGTTTCTTTTGACTCATTCCACTTTTAAGCTTGTCTTTGCCAGTCTTGGAAGTGAAAAATACAGTGTTATTTAATTTGCAGTTTTTAATTATGAATGAGGTTGAGCGTTTTTCTGTATTTTTAGCTACTTTCATTCTTTTCTCAATTGTTTGTATCCTTTGCTCTTTTTTCTTTTAGGATGTTTATTACTATTTTGAAAGAAATTTTCAGACATTTATATGAACCATGAACCCTTTGCTGTTTTGTTGCAGTTATGTGTATTTTACCCAATTTATGTTTATTGTGCCAAGTAGTTCTTATAGTTATACAATTGTTTTGTAAACAGTTACCTAAAATTGTTTCTATCAATGTTTTCTTTAGATTTCTATCTTTCATGTTATAAAATCTTACCTTAACCAAGGCTAAGATTTCTTTTAATGCTAATTTTTAATAAGTATGTGTTTAAAGGATATTTAGAGAAGGAGAAAGGAGGCAGGAGGGTAAGAAGAGAATTTAAAAAAAAAGAACCATGTTGTATTATGTACATGTACCTACTCTCCAAGATGACTGTGCTGCAAACATGTTAATACCTTTTTAAAGATATGTTTAAAAATACATATTCTTTAATACTTTGATAGCAGATATTTGATAGCAACATAAATTTGTTCTTCAAATAACTATCCATATAATTTATTGACTATTCCACTTTGAGGATTTGGTAAGAATGGTTCTAAAATTCGTATAGAATGATAAATGAATGGGATTAGTGGCAATTAAAGTACGAGGCAGTAGGGAAGTGGTTGAGGATTGGCATTGAGTTCATTTTTTTTTTCTGACTTTGTGATATGTACTTTCTGGTGGTTCAAGGAATTGACTTCTCTAGAGAGTGAGATTGTTAGGCAAGATGACAGGGAGCAACAAAAGCTTTGTTTTTCAAGGGATCCTGATATGAAGGCAGGCCTCTGGCCACTGCTAGTTTGTACCTATAAGCCTGTAATGTGTTTCTCTTTCATGTCCTTAATGTGCATTGCCTTTTGGGTGGTTTTGTACTTTTTTTGTGATTTGTGTTTTTAAATCTCTCTCTCTCTCTCTCTCTTTCTCTCCAGGATCTCCATATGTAGTTCAGGCTGGCCTTGAACTTACTGTGTAGTTTGGCTGTCCTTGAATTCATGATAATTCTCCTACCTCAGCCTCTCGAATGCTGGGATTATAGGTGTGCTCCACCATGCCTGGCCTAAATAATTCTATTTACTTAAATAGAGTAGTTAAAATGCTAAATATTAGGTTACCATGAAATTTATGATTCAAAGAATTAGTAGTAGTTCTTAGTTTGAAAAAAACTATAAGATTTAAAAATGTATTAATCTTAATTCTAATGCCAGATATTAAGAAAAGTAATCATTTTTGTAGGTGGTTATATTATGAATTCTGAATTTCTTAATATTGGAAGAAGTTTTCTTGAAATTAGTATGTTAGTAATGTAATTTAAAATTTTCTAGGTATCACATTAAAAAAGTAAAAAAGGTGAAATTGATTTCAGTAATATATTTAACTCAGGTATAAAAAATACTACAATATTTCCTTAAAATTTTTTTATCTGAGTCTTTGAAACACATGTATTTTAAGACTTAGATGACATCTCTGTTCAGACCAGCCACATTTCAGGTGCTCAGCAGCCCCACTTGACAGTGACTGTCACATTGGATATTGTAGACTTAGCATATTAATTCTAGTTAGTAGAAGTTTAAAATTTGTATTTAAAGTGATTAAAAACACTTTTTTTACATGGCTTATATATTAAAGGATATGTTGTATCTTTAAAACTGAGCAGTTGATTAATTGTTGAGTAGCAAATATAGACTAATTGGCTGTACTATATAGTTTAATTATGCTATATCTATAACTTCACCATTATTTACTCTCAGATCACCAGTTTGAACTCAGTAGTGTTGTATAGCTGTTACAGTGTGTTTTTGCATCTGTGTTGCCTTTTGTCCTGAGCGCTCACTGTATAGTGGCTTTCCAGCTGTGTTTTCCAAATGCCAGGGCTGCTGGCCAGTGAAAGGGAGGTTTTTAGCAAGCTAGACTCCAGCCCCTTTCTCCCTCCCATCCTCACCCATTCTCTGCATTTATTCATTTTGCGTAGATTTCTGTATAAGATTTCCTCTGGGAAAAAAGTTTGTATTTAATAGTTTGGAAACAATGCATGGTTAGCAGTTATTCTGGTGAATCTAAACCTATGCTGACTCTTCTTTCACACTATTGTAAGGGTGTAATAAAATTTTTTTTGGCTCTTTTAATTTACTTTGTTTCAGAATTTATACAAACTAGTGCCTCTGTACTGCTACCCTTTTTGTGACTTATAGACATTTTTAAGCATCTACTTTTTGTCACCAGAGTAAGTTTTTTTCCTATGCCTTATATAGTGAAATCTTCAGATCTGTACCAGATTTCTTAGAGACATTTCCACTTTCCACTTGCCACTTTTATTTGTAAAATAAAACTGTCTTTTTTGTACCATGGATCAAACTCAAGACCTTGGGTTTGCCAGACAGGTGCTTTGCTGCTGAGCTATATGCCCGGCCCAAAATTGTCTTTCTTTACCTTCAGAAATATTTGAGATACCTCTTGATGCCAGATATTTAAGAAATGTAATCAAAATGAAGGAAGTTTACTTTAACAGATGATTTTTATCTGTCTGCAGTGTGATGAAGAGCCAATTTGGATGAAATTAAAACTTGCTGGTGCATACCTGTAGTCCCTGTACCTAGAGGCCAAATTTTGAGACCAGCTTGGGCTAAATAACGAATTCAAGGCCAGTCTGGACTAGCTAGTGAGACCTTGTCTCAAAAAGAAAAATAACAAGCTTCAAACTGTGAAAAATAGAAATTTGAGAGCCAGAAAAAGTTTCGTTAGAATACAATGACTAAAGGTTAGGCCATTAAATACACTACAGGGGGTAATTACGCACTCTGTGCCCCTCCATTCCATCCCAGAGGGCAGGCTGCCTGGAGGACAGTGAGGCTGAGCTCTGTGCCTCTCCATATCATCCTGGAGGGTGGACCTGTTTGAAGTCAGTGAATTTGTGATCTGGGCCTCACTCATTGCATCCCAGAGGGTGGGTCAGCTGTAAGAATATAATATTGAAGGGAACTGTAAGACCCAGGACAACAGCCGCATACAAATGCCATACCCAACACATCTCTGGAATACAACACAGACATTAACACAGAACTGTCAATGCTAGAAGAAGAAACTGAACACAGATACACCTATGAACCTGCCAACAGCCATCAGGGACCAGTAACCAGTTCTGGTGGGGAGAACCAGCCAGCCAAACTGTCATGCACCTGCCAGCATCAGGGGAGTCTCAGAGTACCTGCGCATGTCTGAAGAATCCAGTCCTGTACCCCAACGCTGCCCTGGGAACCTAGCATAGGAGAAACCAGGTGCTTGATCCATTCCCCTACACTGTGGGCAGACAGCCAACATGGAAAGTACCTGGGACCCCATAATCGGCTTGCCTGGAAGAACCCAGGAAAATGTCAAGATGGAGAAGTAAAAGACAGTCTCTGGCCTCCACACATGCACGCCAAGTCCAGTAAATGTAAACATGGAAGAGATCAGAAGTCACACACCTGAAGTTTCTGAAATGATGGCAACTGAAGTAAAGAAACAACTTCATGAGACTATCAAAGAAATCAGATCAGAAATGGTATCTCAGGTAAAAGAAATGAAAAGCATAATAAAAAAATTTCTGAGCATATCTAAAGAAGACATGGATAAAAAAGAGGAGGAGCAAGGAAAATGAAAGAAATTTTGAATGAACAATATAAGAGAGATACAGAATACATGAAAAAGACTCAAATATCCAGGAAATTAAAAACTCCATTAAAAGCTGACAAAATCACTTGAAAAAAACTGAAGATAAACTTTCAGACCTTGAAGACAGGTTTACAGCACATGACTGTGAAAGGAAAGATCTCTTAAAAATAACAAGAAACTAGGAAATAAATTAATAGCTGCAAGGTGATGCAAAGAAAAATAATTTAAGAGTGATAGGTGTCAGTGAAAAAGTAGGGACCAACACAAATAAGACTGTTTACAGAAGTAATAGGAGAAAACTTCCTAACCATGAGAAAAAGACCTGACATACAGGTAATGAGGCATATAGAACTCCAGCTAGCCATTACCAAAATAAATCTACACCCAGACATGTAATAATCAAGATCCTAGAAATTCATCGCCAGAACAGAGTATTAAAGGCTGTTTGAGAAAAGAAACAGATCACCTATATAGGAAAACCCATCAGAATCACAGCAGACTTCTCAACACAGACCATCAAGTTAAGAAGAGGCTGGAGTGAAGTGTTTCAAGTCCTGAAAGAAAACAACTTGCAGCCCAGATTGATATACTCTTTCAAAATTATTGGAGAAACAGAACACTTCCATGACAAAAAACAACCGAAGGAATTCATGACCACCAAACCAACTCTACGAAGTATCCTAAAGGACATGAGAGAGAGAGAGAGAGAAAAATGACCATGGTTCCAGGAATAGCGGCAGAGGGGTATTAGTAAGCATGGCAAAGAGTTGAATGGAGGGGAAAAGGAGGCAACCAACAGCAGGAAAATAGCATGGCAGTGCATGTTGACCATAAGCATCAATGTAGATGGCCTCAATTCACCAATAAAAAGAAATATGGAGTGAATTGGGAGAAAGGATCTATCAATATGATTGATACAAGAAACACATTTAACTCAAAAGGGAATTCGTAGAGTGAGTCAAAGGAGAGAAAACAGTGTTCTGTGTGACAGGGAATAAGGAAAAGGCAGGGATAGCTTGCTCATCAACCACAGAATGGATAAAAAAGGTGTGGTATTTTTTATACACAGGAAAGCTACTCAGCTATAAAGGAAGATAACCTGGATGCAACTTGAGATCATGCTCATGGGTGAAATGGTTCAGAGTCACTTGCATGAACACTATGTTGTCTGTCTCCCTGGCATAAGAGACTAAGGGAGATATTGGGATCCAATATGCACAATGGATATTGTGAAAGTGAAAGGGGGAATGCATCTAAAGAAGGAAGGTGTACCCATTGTTAATTTCCTGTTATCTTGGACTTCCGGGAGAACATGGCAGACAGATAACAGCAACTACGGAGGCTCTCTGAAAGACTCGGCTCAGAAGTCAGGAAGGGTGCGGAGTAAGGAGACATAAGCCGGTGGAGATATGCTCTGCTGACTCAGGAACGAACTGGGCTGAGAGAAACCAACTTGGAATGCAGTCCTGGTGCTAGGACAGGAACAGAAAAGCCTCAGTGTGGAGGCTGGAGCCCGCGCCATTGGAAGTCGCGATTTGGGTAACAAACAGCAATAATACAAAGACAAGAACATGATAAGAGGATCCATAACTTAAGAATTAAGAACATAAAAGAAGAAGTAGGGACACAAACAAATGAACTACAAAAGCTACTCACAGAAATAATCCAGGAGAATTTTCCTAATTTAGCAAAAGGTAAAGATACTCAGATGTATGAGGCATACAGGACCCCAGCTACCTACAACCCAAACAGAGCAACACCCAGGCATATAATAATAAAAATTCCAGAAATTCAATACAAGAACAGAATATTAAAAGCTGTCAGAGACAAGAAACAGACCACTTACAAGGGAACACCCATCAGAATTACAGCAGATTTCTCTGCACAAACCATCAAATCACGAAGAGCGTGGGGGAAATAATTCAAGCTTTGAAAGATAATAATCTACAGCCAAGATTGAGATATCCTGCACAACTGTCCCTGGAAATTATGGAAAAACAAGGTGCTTCCAGGATAAAGAGGAACTGGGAGAATTTGCAACCACCAGTTCAACTCTACAGAGAGTATTGCAGGATATTCTAAAAAAAGAAAAATACAAAGAATCCAGAAATAGTGGCGGGGAGGCCACAACGAATGGAGCAGAGAACAAAATGAAGAAGACAAACTGCAGCTACTGACAGAAAAAGAGCTCAACAGAAATGAGGCAGAGAAGATTGGATGATAGGAACAGCTATTTTGGAGAAAATGACATCTTAATAGGTAATACTGATTTAGTATCATCTTGTTTTGAAGTCTCATCAAGCTTTTGTTTTTCTGTCTCCATTGGTCTAAATAGGTTGTATGTTATTGGATTTTATTATGTACGATAGTATAAGCAAAAACCTTTTAAAGACAAGGAGATTATACAGAAACCATTGTTCATTTTCTGTTGGTCGATTCTAAATACCCTGTAATGCTGTCATTCTCTTAAATGGTTTTACATTGTTTTGATATACTTAATGCTACAGTATACGAAGTTGTACTCAAGGATTTCAAGGAAAGAGACAATATGGTAACTACTTTTATGTCAGGATTATCTGGTGGTGAAACACTATTCTGCTTAAATGGTTATGTTTTGATCTGCGCTGTTTTGCTGTTATGCCCTCTTTTATCTCAATCTCCACTCCATTATTTACTGTTTTATTTTTATCCTTTTAATTAAGGGAAAAATAAATAAAAATAGCAGGATATATTATAGTAACCCACTTTGACTTTCCATTATCTCGATTTAAAGCCCTGTATTACTCTCACCATCTTGTTTTTGACTGATGTTCCCCTATTCTGTTTTGCTGGATAGTATCAGGTTCGAAAGTTTAGGCAACAGCTGTGAAGATAATGAGATTCATTATGACGCCCATTCTCGTTGACTTTTATCTACTTTTGAAGACCTACAATGTCTCCAATGTTTTGGTTTTGTCGGTTTTGTTCTTTACTGTTTTGTTCAATTTTATTATAACTAATGATATAGGCAATTCTATTAGAGATAGCGGGAGGCATTATGGAAACCATTGTTGATCACCTTGTATTATGTTTTTACATTATCTATTATGTCCACCCTTTTCATTTGACCGACCCTGTTCTGTTATATCACATTTGGTTTTACTCTCTTCCAAAAAAGTAATAAGAACCATGGGAGCAATAAAACCCAAAATGTGTAATAGTCATTGTACAAAAGAGAGGAAGAGAAAGTGCTCTAAATTATGTAACTGCATGTATATTTAAGTGTATAAGATAGAAAATGGTATCGCTGAGTTTTATTGGATCATTGAACAGAACTGTTTGCAGTATCATTGTTGGAATGTCCACTTTACAAGCTTTAATTTTGTGACTTGAACAATTATTTCTAAGATGACAATATGTAATCCATTAATTAGTGATTTCCTACTGTTTATTTTTTTTTCTGTAAATCTGTATAACTTGTACCCTTTCTCTGCTTTTTTTTTCTCCTTAAATAAAATTTTAAAAAAATTTCCTGTTATCTTGTTTTGAAGCCATGTGTTTTCACTGTTTTGCTTTGTTTGATTTTATTTATTTATTAATTTATTTATTTATTTGTCTTTTTTCCTTTTTATCCGTACCAGGGATCGAACTCACGACTGCCTGCTTGTAAGGCAGGCGCTTACACTGCTGAGCTAAATCCCCAGCCCCACTTTGTTTGATTTTATTATCTCGGATGGTATGGGCAGATATTTCAAAGATAACAAAATATATTATGTTAGCTATTGTTGATTTTCTGTTGTGTAGTTTTGAAGTCCTGTGCTGCTTTCATGGTTTTGTTTTGTCTTATTTTGAAGTCCTGTGTCATATTCACTGTTTTGTTTTGATTGGCTCTCTTCTGTTTTGTTTGGTCTTATTCTCTTCAACTGTGTCTTCTTTAGATGTGTTCAGTATTTCTTTCATTATATTTATCATTTCTTCTTTTATGTGGAGACTATTTTTTTTTTTTTTGGTACCGGGGATCAAACTTGATCAATCTTGCGCTTGCCACACAGGCGCTTATGCCACTGAGCTAAATCCTTGGCCCCCTGGAAGGGTATATTTCTGACTTGAGTTCTTTTATAGCTTCCCGGAGTTGTTTCTTTCCTTTCTTTATATTGTTATCATATCAGGAATTTCAGGCGTATGGCTTATATTTTCTTCTGTGTGCATGTCTCCTATGCTTGCCTGAGTTGGGCTGGAAGTTTGAGATTGCATTTTGCTCTTTCGTTTAGGCATTTTCCTATATTTCTGGGTTTGGAGCAATGTTTCAGAGCTTCCCCCTGCTCTGGGAATCACCTGGCCCACTTTTGGCTCCTGGGGCAGAGGGCAGGCAACTGCTAACCTCTGAGAGTTTGCTGGGCGTGGCCCAGCCAGGCCCCTGGGGACCTCCCGAACCGCCCAGGTGTTCTCTGGTGATTTCAGACGCGGGGCGTGGTGCTATCGCCTGGGAGCGAAGTCTAAGCCTTTCCTGTGTGCTGGGATTCAACGGGAGCATGCTCAGTGCTGGGGGACCAATTTCAGGGCCTGCCAGCAGCTTGGAGGTCACTGGGTGTGGCCCAGTTAGTACCAGCAGCTACCTCCCATCACCTCCCTCGGGTGATTTCAGATGAGGGGCTTAGTATTACCTCCTGGGAGCGACATTGCCAGGCTTCCATGTGTGCTGGGATTCCTTATTCTCTTCAAAATAAATACATACATACACTAAAGGTCTATGAGATGGTTGCTGAAGCAGCATTATTTGTATGTACCTCAGGAAATAGTATTACTGAAATAAACTAATTTGAGGTGTGCTATATTTGGTTACACTTTTTTAGCTCAGAAAATGTTTATGGACTGATGTTGAATCTGTCCTCTCCTAAAAGCATATTTTTCTTCAACCAGTGAAATTCTATAATCCTTCCACCTTTCCACATTTGAGCATTTTGCGGTCAGTTTGAATAACCTGAATATACATGTTGGTAATGTATCAGAAAAAAAGAGTAATTAATACAGAGTAATTACATGCAATGTATTGTAGATGGAAAGAGAATGGAAATTTGAGCTACAAATTTAAGAAGTTTGATGACTTGGTAAGTTTTAGTTTCTGGACTTATACTAGAATAATGCATTATATCTCCTGTTTCCTTCGTGATAAGTAGGTAATATAAGGGACCTGCCTCTTTAGTAGGTAAGCAGCATCTGTTCTTTAGCAAAATCTCTTTTCTTTCTCAGTTCTTTCTTATCTTTTCTTAAGGTACTTATTGTATTTTTTAGTGAGCTAATGGTCTATGTTCTTACAGAAGTTAAATTCAAATCTTCCTTACTCATTTATCATTCTTTTAGTATTTCCCTTTCTACCTGTTGTTAACCTGTGTCTTTCTAGGCTCAGCTCACCAATCGGAAACAGAAATTAGAGTCCGTGGAGCTGTCCAGTCAGTCAGAAATCCAGCACCTGAGCAGTAAGCTTGAGCGGGCCAAGGACACCATCTGTGCCAATGAGTTGGAAATAGAGCGTCTTAACATAAGAGTCAATGATTTGATTGGAACCAATAAATCTATTCTGCAGGAGCAGCAGCAAAAAGAGGAAAAATTAAGGGAATCTGAAAAACTGTTGGAGGTGTGTTTAACATTACTGAAATTGGAGAAATGTATGTTTTAAGAGCTAATACTTAACCTCAAACTAGGTTTGAGGCTTCTTCTCTTTTGTAGCTGATAGTTCTGCTACTGATAGCAGTATTAATATTGTGCCTGTCGTATAACTTATAGTCTGAGTCCTTGGCTTTCTTTTTTAATGAGATAGAAAAATTGTAATACTCTCTGACTTTTTTTGCAGAGTATTTTGCAGGTTCTTCTGGAGAAAAAGAAAACAAGGAAATTTTTAATAATACCTGATTTTTTTTTTCCTGAATGTTTTGCAGACTCTGCAGGAAGAAAAGAGAGAATTGAAGGCAAATCTTCAGTCTCATGAAAATTTCATCCGTGAAGCAAAAATGCAAAAGAAGTTACAAGTGAAGGACACCCATACCCAACACCCAGAAGATGCCATAAGGTGTATTTGATCTAGAATATTATTTATCTTACCCACTTGGTAGTTTAGTATTAAGTAGCAGTTTTAATATTGCATAGTCATAATTTTGTGTTTGATACTACTGTGGATTTTCTTACTCTTTTTATTTGTGAGATTTATTTGTGAGATTTTTATGTTAAAAAGTTTGTTTGGTTAGATTTTTTCCCCTTTATTTTGGATTCTTAACAAAGATTTTGATATTTAGAAAGTTAGGAATCACTTAGATTTTTACTCTCTTATTGAAACTAGAGATATGAAAGGAATTGTGTGTAGAACTCCTGAAAAGCCTTTCTTCCTTGATAGAGTAGGTTAGTAGTACTTATCATCACTAGTGGTCCTCCATTGAGCTAGCCTTTTTAAAAACACTTGAAACCTCAGTTTACATGGCACCGGGTATTGCCAACAAATTGATTTGCCTTTTCCCTTGCAAAACATGCCAACACCCAGTTAAGAAAGGAATAAATTGCTGTTGACTTTTTTGGGAAAGAGTTTTAACTCTACTCTCCCAGTTCTTTTAGTAAAGCAGGAGAGAAAGTAGAGTATCAAAGAGTTCTCACCCTGAATAGACAGGATGGGAAGTGACTGCCTATTCATTGCTTTTGTTTGCAGAATAAGTGTCTTCAGTATTAATCATCTTGTGTCTGTTTATAGACCACTGGAGGACTTTCAGGCTGAAAGGAAGATCAGCTTTCAAGGGCAAGGGGACTTAGGCAGTGTGCTTCACCAGTTAGATTTCACCCACACGAGCGAAGAACTCCTACAAGCAGAGGTGACTCGTCTAGAAGGCAGGTAGATAATTATATATGCATTTCAGGAACCTCTAATTATTATTATGAATTTTTTTATCACATTGATATAGTAAACTAATAGTCATGAAAAAATAATCTTTTTCTAGCATCTACAAATGATCTTTTTATTTCATTGAGAAAACAAAAACAGTTAAAAGAAAATTTCCTAATCTTTTTGCCACCAGATCTGCCAGTCTGCCTGCATCTGTGCCCATAAATCTGTTAGTGCAAATGTGATGCCTGTGCTGAGACTTACCCATCCTATGTGTCCTGTTCCTGCAGTTGTTTCCTTTATGTTCTATGTCACAAAGTTCTGCCTCTCTGCTGAATCATTTCCACTGTTATAAAGTATGCTCTAATGTCTCCTATTGTGGAAAAAAATTAACTCTTCTTTAATCCTAAATCCCCATCAAGTTACTTGTACATTTCTCTACTTTCCTCCCAGGTCAAATTCTTTAAAAGAGTTGTCTGTATTCACTTGTCTCCCTCACTTTTTCTGTCTCTTTCTCTCTCTTTTTTTTTTTTTTTTTTTTTGAGATAAGGTCTTGTTATGTAGTAGAGGCTAGCCTTGAACTCAAGGCGATCCTCTTGCCTCAGCCTCCTGAATGCTGGGGTTACAGGTATGCGTTACCACCCTGACCTTTTTTCTGTTTAAAACACCTTCATTTTGGCTTCCTTCTGCCACCTTCCTGGCACTGTTCTTGGGAAGATCTCAATTGACATGCCCTGCTCTTTCTGTTCTGCAGTGTTGTTGAGATTCCCTTGGATATTAATTGAATCCTGACCCGTGCTGTACAGTAATCCAGCTAGCTCCTACCATTGTCATATTTACAAAATTCTTCTGATTGTCTTCTGAACTTTTTGATTGGGAAGAGTTTGACATTTTGTTTCATATATATTAATCTCGATCACTTGTGCACTAATTTTTTGTATATAAAAGATGAAAAGTACACAGACTGTTAGCTTTCAGGTAAACAGAGAACAATAAAAAGTTACCATTTACACTTTCTGTTTTTGAACAAGTCTTGTCATGTTGCTCAAGTGGGTCTCAAAGTTGTGTGATTAAGTGATCCTCCCACTGCATTTTCCTGCATATCTGGGCCTACAAGAGTGTACCATCACACCCAATTCCTTTTACTCGTTTTTAGGTTATCTTTTTCGAGGGTTAATACTGGGGAATTGAACCCAGTAGGTTTTGCACTGAACTGTATCTCCAACCCTTCTTTATTTTTTATTTTGAAACATGGTCTCACTAAATCACTGAGTTGCACAGGCTGAGCTCAGACTTACAATCTTCCTGCTTCAGCTTCCCAGAGTACTGAGTTTACAGGTGTGTGCCTGGCTAGGTTATCTTTAAATAATACTTTGTTGTTGTTTTTAACCTTTATTTCTGTTTCTGGAAATCACTAAGTATATTCTAAGAATTTTTGCTTATTATGCACACATGCCACACAGTTTGTGAATACTTGAAATACTTAGTGTATTCCTTGTTACAATTATTGAGGTATATATTAATACTTTAGACTGAATAAAATAAAGCTTACTGTATTTGATATTAGAACTAAAATTTATAATTTATAGATTTTTTGTTGATTGGTTCTTCAGGGATCCTCAGATATTAATCTGTTTTACTGTTCTGTCGTGAGGCTCTGAAGCCTTTGACTACTTGCTGATCTTCAGCATTACCTGGGACACCTGAGCCTCTTTAGGCTTTGGTTTTATCATCTATAGTTATGAAAAGATGGTATGGTTTTTTTTCTCTCTCATCCTCAGTGTTTGGCACATTGTAGTCATATACTAAGTACTAGATAAATGAACATTCTAGGATTTTTAAAACTAGGTAAAATTGGAATAAATGGATTTAAAAATCAGTGTTCAGTAATAAAACAGTAGCTTAAATATTTTTCTTTCAAAAAAGTAGAAAAAGGAATTTTTTTTAATTAAGGAATTGTTTTAAACTGTTTTGTTTCTTTTATTTTCTTTAAACAAAATATTCTCTAAGGAAGTGGGGTAATTTAAACAGTGGTTTGATGCTATTATATTGCAAAGATGATATTTTTTGAGAGCTAGCTTATGTGATAAGTTTGTTATATGGATTGTTTCTCTAACAATCCAGGTGAAGCATTTATGGAATAGTCTAAAGCCATGAGCTTAGACTCATGGTTGAGGGGTTGAGGGGTTGCAACTAGTAAGTTTGGGGGGCAATAAGAAATAAAAGAAATAAAATAAAATTTTAATCATCATAGAATCATAGAAATTTAATCATAGAACTTATACTTTGAGAGAGAAAATATACATAGTAAGGGAGTTGAGAGGAATTTAAACTAGCACTTTTAAAACCATTTTTTACATTTTAGCTATAAGAACTAAAAGTACATTGCATTTAAGATGATTAGGAAAGTGAGATCTGGGTGATTTTGTCAGGTTAAATTTTGATCTGATTCCAGTGATCAGGTCTTGAAAGGGTATTGACCATTAGTGCAAGGTAGGAGGAGAGAGAGGTGCTTTGTGGTCAAGGTGGTGATACCTGAAGAGACAAGAAGTCAGGCGTAGCAAATAGCACATGGAAGACAGTATAGACTGTCAACTCAGGAGCACAATGATCATCTTAGTAGTAATGGGCTGTGAGGCAAGAGAGCTTTGGTGCCTTTGTGGTTCTTATGTCTGATGAGAGATTGATTCTTGAGCAAGGATGATAAGTGGAAACTCTTTAAAGGTTATTCTGTTATTGAATAGAATTGCATTATCAGATACAGTGAAGACTAAGATTATGATGGCAGGGGCTGGGGATTTAGCTCAGCGGCATAAGCACCTGCCTTGTGAGCAGGCGGTTGTGAGTTCAATCCCTGGTACTGGTAAAAAAAAAAAAAAAAAAAAAAAAGATTATGATGGCAGCTCTATGATAATTTTTCTCTAGTACAGCTAATAAGTAAAAATGATCTATGTTGCTGTTATCTTTAGGATTTTGTAACCAGTTTAATTTTAAGCAGAAGGAAATATATATATATATATATATATATATATATATATATATATATGTAAACACAAAAATGGGAAGTATTGCTAAAGGTTTGAGTTAGATTTAAATCTAACCTCCTCTCTCATGATATGGAGGTTGGAAATGAATTTTAATTCAGAATGTGAAATGGTGTTTAAGATGTTAGTAGGGTATAGCGTGGACATCAAGAAGGTAAATTAGATGATCCAATTTGTGAGTTTCAGGATTTTTATTTTAAATGTGTAATTATATTTTTGTCAACACAGCTTAGAATCTGTGAGTGCAACATGTAAACAGCTGAGCCAAGAGCTAATGGAAAAATATGAAGAATTGAAGAAGATGGAAGGGCATAACAATGAGTACAGAGCAGAGATTAAGAAGGTAAAAATCTACACGTGGGGGATCACATAGTCAGGTGTATTTCCGGACTGAGGTACAGGTTGGGAAACCACAGGGATCATTTTCCTAAGAGAAAAATGTAGTTTAGAGAACACTTGATTTTCAGGTATGGGAATGCACATGGACTGTGCTTAGGGAAGGTGCCTGCTTTTGTAGTGTCCTCAGGAATACCATGTAATTATTTTCAAGATAATTGAAGTCTGCCTACTTTGAACTATGAAGTTTATTTTAAACAGGTCTTAGTGAAAAGTATTCCAAGCCACTTATAATTTTTTTTTTGTTACAGAAAGATACGAACTGTCATTTACTTTTTTCTTAGAGGCTAAACATGGATATAAAAGTAAACTTTCTTCTGCATTGTGATGTGGTCAGTGTCCTCAGTGCCTGTTGAGCTATGCAGAATTATTTACTGCTACTTTAGCAAGCCCTAGCTGTTGTATCTGTTACCTGTATTTTTGTATTACTTCTTTGAAATTGTTTCTCTTTTACTTTGAGGTTACACATTCTTTCTCTTGTCTTTCTTTTCCCTTCCTTCCCCTTCACTTTCCCTTTCTCTCCTGCCTTGACTTGTCCTCTCTTTTGTGGTGCAGCGGACTTAACCTAGGCCTTCATGTGTGCAGGCAAGTGTCTACAGCCCAGCCCTTTCCTCTTGTCTATTTATTGTTTATTGTATTCTCGGGCCAGAAAACACACATGTGAAATCTTTAGATTTGCAGCTAAGTAGAAGGAGGGGGGCAGGTGCTGCACTCTAATATGTGTGCCTTTGAAACTGACCTTCAGCTCACCTCTTCTCTTTTGAGAGCTAATAAATGATTGTGGGTATAACCTTCAACATAGATGTGTAACTTGCTAAATTGCTAGTTTTCTGCATATTTAATCTAGGAAAAATTTTGTCTTTAGGTAAGATAAACATTATTTTTGAAAGAACATGACTTTAATTTTATTTTAAAAATAAAAGATAGAAATGATACTGATTAACACTGGTTAATATATTACGTATTGTTATCTTAGAAGTAGTTTGTTCAGATTACAAGATGTAGGGATAAAAATGATCAAACAATGAAGCTTTATTTTATTAACTATTAATATATTTTTCTATGTATCCTAAACTTTTTTTTTTTGTTGGTATCGGGGATTGAACTCACAACCTTGTGCTTGCCAGGCAGGTGCTTGTACTGCTGAGTTAAGTCCCCAGCCCTTATTTTCTATGTCAGTACTTCTTCTTTGATATTCTCCTATCTGCCTCTTTAAAGTTGAAAGAGCAGATTTTACAAGCTGACCAGACTTACAGCTCTGCATTAGAAGGTATGAAGATGGAAATTGCCCAACTGACTCGGGAGTTACATCAACGAGATATCACCATTGCTTCTGCCAAATGTTCTTCCTCAGACATGGAAAAGCAACTCAAAGCAGAAATGAAAAAGGCAGAAGAAAAAGCAGTGGAGCATAAGGTAAAGCCTTAAACAAAAACTATTTGACGCCTCTTTCAAAAATGGAATTTAGTAAAGATAGAATTTCTGTAACGTTTAGTTCAGCAAATTTTCATTAGGCACCTATTTTGGTCTGAGGGCTCACCAGTTAGCAAGTAGTCTAGTGAGGCTTGGTGAGGAAGTGAGATGACTCTGTCGTGTGTGTGTGTGTGTATGAATGAAGAAAGTAACAGCCTAGTGGAAGTTATTGTGGCAAAATTTTATAAGATGCACTTTATTTATTATATGTATTTATTTGTGTTTGCGTTTTCTTTCTCAGGAAATTTTGAATCAGTTGGAATCACTCAAATTAGAAAATCGTCGTCTTTCTGAAACAGTGGTGAAATTGGAATTTGGTTTACATGAGGTACATATATAGAAACTTAAGTTGTTCTATTCAGAAAGCCTTTAAAAATCATGTTGTACGTATTGATATTATAAAGATGAAGATGGAATGGAGTAAACCTGCAGAAAGTCTCTCTCTCTTTCTCTCTGTCTCTCACTTGCTATGTATGTACTTCAGGCTGGCCTTGAACTCACTAGATAGCCTAGGCAGGCTTTGAAATCATGGTGATCCTTCTGCCTTGCCTCCTGAGTGCTGGGATCACAGGCATGTACCACTATGTCCAGCAAAAATTTTCTCAAGTAAAATAAAATCAAAACGAGGGTGGAAGTAAGCAAAATATGTTTTTCTATTCCATCAATAGCAAGATTTTAATGTTATTTTCACGATAAAATGTACAGTGCTGTACGGTACTTAGGAAAATATAAAGAATTTAGCTTAGTAAGCTTACTTAGTAAGCATGCAAAAAATGTTATATACTGGTTTTATTATTGCTGTATTATAATTTCATTCCAATATCTCTTCACTATAAAGTATATCTTTTAAATAATTTAGTTTCGTTTACATTTCAAATCAAGTATTTTGGAGCCTTTTATGTCAGAACATTTTAGTTGGCACTATAATGTACACAAGGATGAATAAAAGGATTCTTGCTTTAAGACATTAGAATAATTTAGTAGAGGATAAAAATGCAAATAAGTCACAAAACAAGAGAGAATATGACAGCTAAGAATGAAGTATAAGCAGTATTACACTCTGACCGTTTTGTTATAAAACTCTTACCAGTTTTAGAATGATATGTGTATCCTGACTCATTTTTCTTGATGTTGGTCAAGAATCCAGAGATTGTAGAAATTCTTTTTTTCTGTGCTTTCAGAGAGTAGGATGTCTCCAAAAAGATGTGTAATTACATATTGCTTCATATTTGCTCCCAAATAGTTTTAGTCTTACACTCACGGAGACTGAGAAAGAAGAAAATGTAAAAGGCTAGAAGAATACTCTATATCAAGTAGAAAAATGGGGAACTATTGTAATAAACGTTCAGATAGGCAGATTCTATAAGTATCATGAAGCCATAAAGGATTTTACACCATAAAAATGTAAAACTTTTGGTTGGCAAAAGGCCATATAAAAAAAGATCAATAGACAGGGAGAAATAATCAGTAAACAGATAAAAGGTTAATATAAAATATCAATATATAGGATTTTCCTACAGTGGTAATAAGAGAAAGATAATTCAGTAGAAAAAGGGGCAAAATAGAGAATTCATAGAATTACTATAAATATCAAGTGAACAAGGAAAGCTATTAAACTTCCCTAATAATTAAGGACAAAAAGTACTCTTGGGAGTTAGTTTGATGGTGATTTTTACAGATTATTAGATAGCTGGGATTTAGCTCAGCAGAGTAAGCTCCTGCCTGCTAAGCGCAAGCTCGTGAGTTTGATCCCTGGTACCAAAATTAAAAAATAAAAGAAGAAAAAAATTATTAGCCACTATTAGCAAAGATGGAGGGAAACTGACTCTCTTACATACTGTTAATGAGAAAATACATTAATACGGCCTTTTAGGAGAACAATTTATCAATAGATACCAACTTTCTAAATATTTATAGCCTTTAAACCCCTGCATTTCTGATTTTGAGTCATTGCTGAATTGTCCTTCAGTGTTCCTATCAGTTTGCCTTTCCAGAGAATTTTCCTGTAGGAGCTAATGCACAGAAATGGTCATGGTAGTGTTGTGTGGCATAGTCAAAGTTTGGAGATAAACTAGGTGTTTGTTTAAATGACTAGTTTGTGTCTGTCTGTACTATGAAATAGTATGCTGTCATTTAAGATAGCAGATGAGAACATTTACCTAATCTTGCTTCCTCCCCAAATCCCTCCAATCAATACTTTAATGAAAAGATTAATTTTATTTTAGTTTAGTTTTTGGTATCAGGAATTGAATTTAGGACTTTGTACTTCCCAGGCAAGCACCATGCTGCTGAGCTATATCCCTGACCCCTAAGGTTGTTTTTAAAAGCACAAGCCCACCAAGATGGGAAAAATAGGAGAGGAAATAATAGTTAAATATTTTTAAGGGGTAAGGGAGATGTGTAAGTGGGCAGATGGGTAGAGAAAGAGATACATGGGTGTATGGGTAGATAGATAAAGGTCTGGGCATGGGGTGGATGGATAGCAAATGATTATCCAAGGTTTGATTTTCACTTAAGGAATACTCAGAGGACTTGGGATTTGGTAATATTTAAGAGATTTATTTCATTCAGTGATTACTGTTCACATTTAAGAGTTGAGACCTCACAGGGAAACTAAACCAGATTATGGCTAGAGATTCTATTCAGCAAACTTCTCTGAAAGCGCCCTCTCTTAATACGGTTCTTTGTTTGAACAGGCCCATTCCCTCAGTTTTTATGTTATCTCTCATATTCACTTGCCTGTAATTATTGTTAATAAAGCAATAATTGAAAAATTTTGACAGATACCTGGAAAAGGCAAGTATTATCTTTTTAAAATAAAGTATTTTTAATGATATCTGACATCTAACAGGCTGGTGAAAATCCTGTCAGCAGTTTAAGCTTTCTCTGGTTTCAAAGTTACATGCAATGTGAACATTTTGAACGTATTTTTGGAAGTAATCATGAGAAAGTCCCCTTTTACATTTTACTGCCTGGGAAGACAATTATTTTTACAAATGAATATTTGGGTTAAAAACACCTATTTTAATTACTTTAATGAAAATAGTGCTAATAGATTACTTGCATTTTAAAAACTGAAAGTTATTTTCAGTTTAGCTGTTATATCCAGCAGATGTTCTAAGATTTTACTGGCATTGACAACTTTTTGAAAGATTTTATAACTCACTATCACCAGCAGAACAGAGACAGTTTAAAATTTGTTTCTGTTAGTTTTGTTTGTCAGATCACTCTTGAAAAGACCAGGCTAAACACTAGACTCTCAAGATCACCATAAGTTTGCTGATTAAAATATGTTTATTAGGCAAAAGGCCCTGTATTACCAAGAAACACCTAGAATTAAAGAGAAATAAAATTAATGATCACAGAGCTAAGAACAGTTGGTAAATCTCACTATAAACTTGACCCTTGCTTTATTGTGTTCATTTTAGATACAAAAGTAGATGCCAACATTTTATAAACGTGTTTAATTGAGAGAATTTATTTAAAAGTTGTCCCTGTCAGACAGAATTCTTTTTTTTAGACCAGAATTATTTTCTAGAATTAAATTTCTTCCCTTAAGTAGATCTCTTGCTTTTTTATGTTAGGTGTTTGGGGCTATCCACCTTTTCCTTGCAGAAGAACTGTGGCTGCAGTTTTCTCTCCCTAGCTTCTGATTCTTGCACATTTCATCCATCCTGGATCTACTTTTCCAGCTACTGGAATGTTTCTGGCACACCAAAAAGCCTGTTGCACCTCTTACTTCCCACTCCCATTTCCTTTTTTTTTTTTTTTTTAAAAGACAGAGTGTTACTGTGCAGTTCAGGCTGGCCTCTAACTCATGCAGTCCTCCTGCCTCAGTGTCCTGAGCTTTGGGATTACAGTTCTATACCACCTTTCCTGACCTTCCCATTTATTCTTGAGAAACAGAGTCTTTTGTCTCTATTAGTTTTAAGAGGACTAAAGACAAAAATCCTCACTTTTTCCAATTACAGTAAAGCCATAAATTGATTAGTTACAACTGAAACAAATTGAATTTTTCAGCTGGAAATAACCACAAATTACAAGTATTGTTGTATAAATTAAGTGACTATAGCATTCTTCCTTATTAGGCAAAAGAAATTTCACTAGCAGAGCTTCAGGAGAATTATATTGGGACATTAAATAAATTATTGTCTGAAAATCAGCAACTACAGAAAGATTTAATGGATACCAAAGCTCAGCTGGAAATTGCTACACAGACGTGCGAAAAAAAAGACAGTGTCTTTAAACCTACACTCAGCAGAACAACTGAATTGAAGAATACAGAGTTTAAGTAAAGTTTCTTGAAAGTTTCTTTTCAATATGTACTTTTGCAATATAAATCTTACTTTTTAAGTAATACGTTAGGACTTAGGAAAATGAAATCATCTTCAAAGGGCTCTGTTTAGTTCTGAAGTATGTTGTATACAAGTAAAACTACAATCAGATTTAAAAGTGGTGAGGCAGTCTGCACTCTGTGTGCAGGTACCAGCAACACCTTTATTCCACTGTGCCCTTTCGTACTACCTCCCACCTCCTCAGCAGTTGTCCCAGTCCTGTATTAGGCAATACAGTATTTGATTGAAAACCTGGTTTTTATTTTGAAAAACCCTCCCTTGCACTTTTGGTTAATTAATTACAGGCTAGTACCATAGCACTCATTAAAAGAGCTACCCGGCCTCAGTTCGTAGTATATGGCTTCTGTGTCTTCCTGACAAAGCCTTACTGTCACCCTCCCCCTGCTTTTATCTGCTCATGTACATGGAGCTCCCCCGTCCTAGCACCAGCCACTCCTGATCACTCTGGTAGTTTATTTGTCCCACTGGTGTGGTGTGAATGTGTGAGGATAAAGGCCTGGTAGTGGGGATTGGATATCTGGGATCTGCACAAGTAAAAGATCACCTGGTCTGAGTAGGGTTTCCACTTTGTATTATAAAGCCTTACAATTTAACCTCACTGTGTATGTTAAGTAACATCTTAGGTTTCTGTTGGAAAGAGATAAGTTACTGCAATTTTTCATTTGTTTTGTTTTCTAACCCGCTATTCAGGCCAACCCATGGCCAGCACAGACATGATGGGATAAAGACTGAGCACTACACAACAGGCCTTCACTCTCCAGGCCTTCACTCTCCGAGAGGACGAGCGCCAGATAGCACCCGGCCCATGTCCAGGGTCTGCAGCCCCCTGAGTTCTCACCTCAGCTCTTGCAGCTCCACCATCTCTTTGCCTTCTAACTTTCTGGGTCAAACTCACTCTTTGCCTTCACTGCTAGACATACATGATGCCAATTTTTCTGACACTATGTCGGATGGTATGAATGACCAAGAAGAGTTTATATCTTTGGTATGGAAATGTTCTGATCTTTGTAGCTTATTAGTTTTGTATTTTTTATTAGTACATGTTTGTGATAATGAATACACACATTGCGGACACTTGGTACAGGTACATAACACATCTTACCCCTTTTTACTTCCCCTTTCCTCCCCCTCTCCTCCCTCTGTCCCTAGATCCCCAGTCCATCTTCCAAAGATCTACCTCCCTGTTTCTTTTAATCTGTCTTATTTTTCTCTTTAAATTATTTATGTGTTGGGTTTTTCATAAAATAGAAATAATGAGATATTTAACCTTCTGTGTTTATTTTTTTATAGCATTATGATTTCAGGGTACATCCATTTTGTTACAAGGGACTCAAATTTGTCCTTCTGTATTGCTGAATAGTCCTCCATTCTATCTGAATCCCACATTTTCCTTATCCATTGGTTTACTGAAGGGTGTATAAATGGCTTCCAAGACTTAGTTGTTATGAATTGTGCTGCTATGAACATGAGTGTGCATATGTTACTGTAATCGTATGTCTTTAATTCTTTCAGGAAGGTATAAAAGGGGAATACTTGGGTAAATGAAATTTCTGTTTTTAGGTTTTTGAGGAATTTCTGTACTGATTTCTATAGTGGTTATGAAAACTAAGTGCCTAAACAGATGCTTGGACCCTGGACCCACTGATTAAAAGTCTTGATGCTCTACTGACTTGAACACTCTCTAGGCTTAGTTCATATTTTACGGGCAAAAAGAATGTTTTTATTATTTTTTTCTTACTGGTTCTCTATCATAAATGCCCTTCATTATTCTCGTAGTTTTGCTTATAAGGACACATTTAGCTAAGATTACTTTCTAGAATATATCCTGGTTCCCAAGTATAACACATTATAGATACTCATTTGTTTTTAACCCTAAATAAACTTAAAAGCTCCCTTCTCATGTCTTTCAGAGAGGGCTAATTCTGTATTGAGTTGATGGACAGGTGGAGTTGAGTGGGTGTGAGTGAAGCAGTGCTTTGAAGATGTCTGTGACATGGTTTTGGGAGCCACACCATGTTGGCTCTGTCACCAGCCATGGTCATGTACTATACTGGTGAAAGTTCAGAATTTTTTACTTTTTAATGTGCCAACTAGTCTAAGGAAAAGTTTTTTTTTTAGTTTTAAAGTTCGCATTTAATTTACATGTAATTCCAAAATCCAGAAAACCCTGAAAACTTTTCTCTCAAGTTCTTAACAAAAATTTTTTGATATTAAAATCTTTCCTGACTTGAATTGATGTGGTTTTCATTTCTGGACGAGAGTATCTATCCATTTTGCTCAGAAACGCCAGTGTATTTGTTTATGGGCTGTAACCTCAGGTTCTACCAAATTAATGCAGCAGATTCTCATTATCTGGGGATTGTGTAATTGGAAAGGTGCCTGTACCCTAAATTTTATCATGGCACTTCCATACTCATGTGAACACACACATGGCAGCAAAAAATGGAGTCACCAACGTGGACATTTCCAGCTGAGGTCCTGCAAAGTGGCATCTACTTCTTATCCTGTTCATAGAGAGATGGCCAGAGGATGACAGTGGTGGATGGGTCAGATATGAGCTAGTCAGGTGGTGTTTGGATCACAACTCTAGCACCTGACATACATGTGAATGGCTGTGTACTTAAAATAAAGACTGTATGGAATATTTTGCAAATAAGTAACTATGGGAATTACCCTTTAGGGAAGTGTATAGTTGAAGTGTGGGTTCTAGGGTCACACTGATCTGGATCACTGGGGTTGGGACTGGATCATTGGGGCTTTAAGAGGTCCATGTAGCACTTTTGAATCTTTATTTCTGTGTTGTAAAACAGATTATGGAATCTCTCAGGCTGTGTTGTTTCTAAGATTTGGGGTTATAGTCTGTGTGAGGAGTGCATGTGGATATGCACGTCTGTTGTATGTGTTTCCTGTGGGGTGGTGAGTCTGTTCACTAATTTAGTGTTCAGCGTAACTGTAGAACTTAACTACTCAAATGAGATGGCCTACGTATAGCACACTTCCTAAGTTATCTCTGAAGTGTGAATTCTGAAACATCACTGGAACCAAGAGTTTCAAATAAAGGATTATGGACTTAGAGTGTCAGGAGGCTGATTTTAGTTGGCATCATTTATTGGTAGATTTTCACTGTTTAGAAATGAAAGTAACATTCAGGTTTTAAAACAAATTTAAAACGCTATACATTAATTGTACTCTCTTCTATACAATAGAATGGCATATAAGTCCAAACTGAGATAGCTTCAGACCAATAGTTAACACTTTTTTCTACTTATTTCATACTTTACATTGATACAAGTCAGAAAGAGAAATACATCTTTATTTTTTATGGAATTTATTCAATTTTTTTTCTTTCATTCTTGTCATTAAGATAAAAACAAAATATGTCTTTGGGGGGAATTACCTTTTAATATTACTAGTTAGAAAACATCATGAGTGGTTTACATCAGTTTCTGTTTACTTACACATGGCATAATTTGTCTCTCTCCTAGTACTGCTCGCCCATACCTCCCCTGGGTTCGATAGCTACCAGGTTTCTGGAAGAGGAGGAACTGAGGTCTCATCATATTCTAGAGCGCCTGGATGCCCATATTGAAGAACTAAAAAGGGAGAGTGAAAAGACAGTGAGACAATTCACAGCCCCAATGTAGCGCTTATAAAATCTCAACCTGGAAAAGAAACACCAAAGAGTTACTGTCATCTGAAGGAGCAGCTGTTAAAACACAAACATAAAATTATAAAGATAATGCATACTAAAACGTGTGGAGAAATCTCAAAAATTAGTACTTACACATTTTCACTGTACTGTTTGTTTGAAGGACTTCTAGCAGTAACTTGTGAGAATAAACCTCTTCACAGACTTTTTCCTATATGAGTATTTATTATCATAAAGTAATGCTTTCTCTTACTGACATACATGTGAATGGCTATGTACTTACTAAAATAAAGACTGTATGGAATATTTTGCAAATAAGTAACTATGGGAATTACCCTTTAGGGAAGTGTGTAGTTGAAGTGTGGGTTCTAGGGTCACACTGATCTGGATCACTGGGCCTGGGGATTTAGCTCAGCGGCATAAGCACCTGCCTTGCAAGCAGGCAGTTGTGAGTTTGGCCCCTGGCACCGATTAAAAAAAAAAAAAAAACATCAGATCTGGATCAGTGCACTGGTTTTGCCACCAATGTACTAAACCCAGGTTGCAAGAGTATGAAAGGGGCCATGATGAAGACTTCTTGTCCAGTCTCAAGTAGAAGAGAAGCTGGTACAGGTTCAGGGACTGGCTTTGGTGTGTGGAACCCACTGGACACTCAGTGAGAATACTCAGCATCTGAAGGAGATGAGGGTCTGGATGTTAAACACAGGAGGCATTGAAACCATGGGAGCGGTTAAGAACAGCCAAGGATGTTGTGAAGAGGTAGAAAAGCAAGAGGCTAGGCTTGGAACCCTGAAGGGTATAGTATTTGAGGCTCATAGGAGCTTGATCCAGCTTAGAATGTGCCCTTAGGGATGAGAAGGCGAGCTACATTATACTTGCCAGCTCAAACCATGTTTCTGACATTTTCCCCTCATGCTTTTTCATATCAGCACATAGATATTTCTTCTTTCTTTCTTTCTTTCTTTCTTTCTTTCTTTCTTTCCTTTTTTAAATACTGTATGCCTTTCTATCTAGTATTCCATGTACTGGTTCCCTTTCATGCATACATTTCTGGAAAGAGCTATCTGTAGTGACTATTTCCAGTTCTTCTCCTCCCATTTGCTTCCTAACCATCTGCAACCTCTTCCCTCTCACCCCCCAGGAACCTGCTGTCTTGCTATCATTCACCTGTGACTTAGTCAGTCTTGAAGCATCAGTTCAACCTGAGCCTCTCCTCCATTCTCAGTTGGCTTCTGTGACCTGGTGTTCCTCATTTTCTTCTACCTTCTTGGCTACTCCATCTCACTGCTTCATGGGCCTTCCTTCCTCTCTGACAGTGGTCTAGGGTTTTCTGAGTCAGTATACTCTTTAGAATTTTCCATTCTGTTATCAAATTGTTAACTACCATTTATAGGCCAGTGACCCCTAAATCCACAATTCTGTAGAACGGGTCTTTTAGCTACCACACTGCTTATGAAAGACCTTCACTCAGATGTCTGATAAGCATTGTATATTTAACCTCTTCCAAAGAAAGCATTTGACTTAAGATTTTACCTCAGGATATAGTCCCCTGTTTGCCAGTTCTTAGGATGTACCCTTATAATTTCTTCCTTACTCCTATCTCTAGATCCAGTCCAAATTATTTACTATAACCCACTGGCCCTCAGTAAGCTGGAACTACTTCCATAACTCGCCTCACCTGCACCAACTCCTTTCTTCAGTGTAGCAAACTTTAGTAGGTTCTAGTCTCTCACTTGCTTTTCACCTGGAATCCTTTCACCACACCAGTGGTTGGCATGTTCTTCTTAGGCTTGCCATGTGACATACACCCACTTTGAGCAAGCTGTTGCTGGCTGGGAAGCCCATTTCTTTTTTTGTTTTTAATTTTACTGGTACATTTTAGATCTACATGATGATAACACTAGTTGTAGGGAATTTGTCCCTGTACATAGTACATTTGCTGCTGCTGCTTTTCCCATTTCCCTCCCTTCAACCCCTCTTATTTATTTACAGAAGTTTTGTTTCCATTTTTTTTCTTCTATGCTCTTTTTCTGTCTCTTCCACCTCCCCCATTCCTTGTTCCCCTTCCCATTTCCCAATATTTATTATACATTTTGATCCTTATTTGCACTTTTGGTGTCTCACACTAGAGAAATCATGCAGTATTTAAATGTGTGTCCAATTTATTTCATGAAGAGTATGGCCTAAAGGTGCACTGATTTACCTAGAAATGTCTCATGTTTATCCTTGCAGATTGCAGAGTAAGTGCTCCATTGTATAAAAACTCCCACAACTTTATCCATTCACTGGTTGATGGGTATTTGAGTTGTCTCCAAGATACAGCTATTACAAATTGTGCTGCTACAAACATGGGTGCGCATGTATTGTTGTGATATGATCCTTTTAATCTTTAAGAAAGATACTAAGAATGTGAATGGGTCAAAAGGAACCTCTACTTTTAGTTTTTTGAGGGCTTTCTACAGTAGTTTCACCAGTCTACACTCCAACAGTGTAGAGGGTTCCTTTTGCCCGCATCCTCTCTAACATTTGTTATTGGTTGATCTGTTGCTAATAGTCATTCTTTCTGAAGTGAAATGGGATCTCAATGTTTTTTAAATTTGTATCTCTTCAATGACCAGTGATGCACATACGTATTTGCTCTTTCTAATTTTTCATGTGAGAAGTACCTATTCACTTAAGATGCCCATTTTTGGTTTGGATCTTTAAATTTGGGGAGTCTAAATTTTTTGAGTTCTGTGTATATTTTAGATAGTAGTCCTTTGAGGAACAGCTGGCAGTTTTTTTTTTCCCCCCACACCATGGATTATCTCTTAACTCTGTTGGCGATTTCTTTGCTGTGCAAAAGTATTTTAATAGATCTTTATGGTTGTGTTCGAATGCCACACCCCCACCCCACACCTGGCCTCATTCAATCATGGATACAACTGAATCTAGTGTTTGTGATTGGTTCATTGTCTAACGCTGGATGTGAGTGTTGCACACATCCAGGGGCAGAGCTGGCATACAGTGTAAGGGTGGGATGAAGGCATGCTTTCCCTCTCTTACCCTGTTGGCTCTTGCTGCTTGTGGCTACCATGAATGGCTGCCCCCAGCCATGCTACCCTGCTTGAGAGCCAGCTGAATGTGGACAGAAGCCTTGAAAACACTGTAAGGTAAATAAACATTTCCTTGCTTCACTTTGGGCATTAGATATTTTGTCTCAACAATGAGAGAAAAGTAACCATGACAAGATCCCAGTTGTTGATTCTTTGTGATACTTCTTGTATGATCTGGGTTTTGTTCATAATGTCTTTGCATACACCCATGTCTTCATGAGTTCTGCTTTTCCTGTTCAACAGATTTAGTATTTCTGTTCTAATATTTAGGTCTTTGACTCATTTTTATTTTAATTTAATTCATAGGGAAAGGTACAGTTCTAGTGTGAATCTTCAGCATATGGAAAGCTAGTTTTTGCAGCACTATTTATTAAAGAGCCTGTCTTTCTTCCAGTGAATGTGTTTGGCCCCCATGTTTAAAGTTGTTTCTACATGTTCCAATCTGTTCCATTGATCCTTAGATTTTTTTTTTTTTTTTTGCCAGTACTATGCTGTTTTTATCATAGTAGCTTTGTAGTATAATTTCAAATTAGGAACTGTGATGCCCCTACCTTTGCCATTCTGGTTTTTTTTTTTTTTTTTTGATTGGTGAATTGAGGCCATTTACACTGATGGTTTATAATTGATACGTATTGACTGGCTTATCTCTATCATGTTATTTTCCTGTTGTTGTTTTTTTCCCCGTTTACTTACCTTGTGTCTTGGTTATCTTTTTCTTATTGCTGAGACACAATATCCAAAATCAAGGAAAGAAAGGTTTATTTAGCTCACAGTTTGTGGAGCTTTCAGTTCATAATCAGCTGGCTCCAAGTCAGGGTGGCATAGCACAGTTCATGATGGCCAAAGGCAGCAAAAGCAACAAGAACAAAAAGAGAGTGTAGAGAGAAGACTTCTTTCTGTCATTTATATTGTATGTAGGCCACACCCACAATCCTGTTGGACCATTAATCACGAATTCTAGAAGTCTAATTCTAGAAGTCTTCTCCCATGGCTACATGAGGCTTTGGGGGGGGGGATATCCAGATACAAACCATAATACCTTGCTTGTGAATTCATTCTGTTGTAGTACATAGAGTTGTATTCCTCATTATCTCTTTCTAGAATGTCCTTCAGAACATTTTGGAGTGCTGGTTTGCTCATTGTGAATTTCTTTAGGTATTACTTGTCATGGAAGTATCTTATTTCCTCATCAATTTTGAAAGATAGCCTTGCAGGGTACACAGTCTGGGCTAGAACTTGTTTTATTTTAGGGTATTTATTAAATATCTCACTTCCAACTTTCCTTGACTTGAGGTTTCCGTTGAGAAGTCCTCTGTGATTCTGATGGGATTTTCTTCATAGTTAACTTGTTTCTTTTCTCTAACAGCTTTTGATATTCTTGTGTTGAATTTCTGGAATACTGAATATTATATCCCTTGGTATAGATTTTTGTGTGTGTGTGTGTGAGATCATGGCTAATGGAGTTCTGTCGGCCTCATTTATCTATATGTTAAATTCTTTTTCTATGCTTGGGAAATTTTCTGTCGTTATTTCTGTGAACAGGTTTTTTTTTTTTTCATGTCATTTGCACTGTCTCCTGCTTTTTCATTGGCTGTGATCAATTTTATGTTACTCTTTGAATTATCTTACAGCTATTGGCTTTTCATAGTTATTTTTCTTTTCATGATCACTAAACCCAATTCTGTCTTCTACATCTGATATTCTGACCTCACATTGGTTCATTCTCTTGCTTATACTGTTAATGGAATTTTTAATGTCCGGGATGTATTTGAATCTGTTTCTTGTATTCCACTTCTTTTACATATTGGGATTTCACGGTTTCAATCATTTTCCTAAGCTCCTCTCTCTCATTTTTTCAAATCTGTGTCTGCTCTAGATTCACTAACCATGTCCTTCATTATGATCACCATCTGAGAACTTATTTTTGATTTGATATTTTTTAGAGCCTCATGCATCTGTTTTACTACTGCTATTACCACTTCAGAAAGTCCACGTTGGCAGCTTTTGAATTGTTCCACCTCTGTGCCCTCTGGGTTTGCCTTTATCTGGAATTGTGTCTTGTTGTGGCATTTTCTGTGTGTGTGTTTCAGGATACTTCCTGTGTTGATGGTTGTAAATTTCTTATGGTGAGTACCTTTATTGCTAGTATTTAGACCCCTTAAGAGATGACTACTTCTCCAGGTATCTTCCAGGAGTAGCTGGAAAATCCTGCCTCTTCAACTTATTGGTAATGAAAAGTTGCTGCCTTTTTGGCCTAACCTATGGTTCTTTGTCACTGGCCTGTAGTATTGTTTATGACATTATAGCATCATTTATGACCTTCAGGCAGTCTTAGTCTTGGCATACCAGGAAAAACAACTGATTAGAACAATTATGTCATCTTAGTTAAAGTAGTACAATCAGTAATAACAATAGCATCAAACAACCTACAAAATGGTAAACTATGGTAGCCATTAATTTGCCACCTTTAACCATATGAACTAGATTTATGGTTATATAACATAACAAACCATAAAAGTGTAATGGTAAATATGCCCTCTATGGTGATTTTACCCTCAGAAATAAAACTCCCAAAGCATCTAGGAAAGAGAGAACTCACCCAATAAACCATTATGTACAAACACCAAAAGATTTTAAATCCTTTAATTTTTCAACTCATTTTGGTACCCTGATAACTGGGATTGTAAAATGTGTAAGGAAAACTAACTCAAAACTTGGTTTTCACACATTTTAGTATCTAGCAAATCTTTTTTTTTTCCTAAATAAAAGTTTTGAGATAAAAACATTCTAACAAATCCGGACAACTACTCCTACTTTAAATAGCATTGTATTCAAGGAAATACATAGTGTCTCTTGATTCTTTAAGTGTTTCCATTGTTCCACAGTCTGTCATTGTTCCTCCTAAGGTATGGCATGGAAATTTGAGAAGCAGGGACTGTAGCCTATAGATTTTAAGCTAAAACTTAAAAGCTGAAAATCAGAAAAAACAAACAAACAAACAAACAAAAAAAACCCTTAGACTAGTCCACTTAGGTAAAGACATCTATTTCAAGCCCATTAGATATTCCATTTTGCATATAAGCACAATGAAGCTCAAAATGGTAGTGGCTTTCATTCATCCACTTTGTATTGGGCAGCATGCTGACTAAAAGTATAGGTGGGAAATGTCTCCCGAGTCAGAAATCAAAGGGGACAGTATCAAGTGGCCAGTACTTCCAGAGGCACACCCACACATATCCCAGTGCTGTGATAGCCACGAAGAAACTCCCTGGCTTTAGTCAGGAGGTATGGCAAAGTTTTACCAAGCCTGACAAAGTGAACATAATATTTTAGCAAGGAGAGATTAGGGTGTGGAAAAAGGAGGCAGACCCAAAGATCAGGGTACAATCAACACTCGGGAAGCAGTATATGGCTCACCTGAGGAAGAGAATTTATCCAACACCTTCAGGTATCTGAACACTCCCAAGTGCTGGGCTTGTGCTGAGTGATGAGGATGCCACCCCCCAGGAAACAGACAGGCCATGTCCCTGCTCTCAAGAAGTTTAAGTCAAGTAATCAAATAATTCCAGATACTGAGTAGTATAGAGGACATAACTCAGGGCAGTGAGCTAGAAAACATGAAATTCCTGACCTCTGGGAATATGGGGGAGTGTTGAATAGCAGAGAGAAAGCCTCTCAAGATTTGGTGTCCAAATGGTAGAATATAGAAATGTGAGGAAGAGAAGCAGGAGGGAATTAGGACCTAGCAAGGGGCTTAGCAAGGATCTGAAGTAAGAATTGAATCCCCCTTTACCATCTATAAAATGAAAGAAGCAAAAGTAGTACCTACCTCATAGGTAGAGTTCTTGTGAAAATGGACTTTTATGAAGCACTTACAATACTACTTGGCCTAGCTAGCTATCAGTTACTACAGTGTGAAAGTATGTTGCTGAACTGAAATACTATAGCACACTATTCCTATGATGTTTACTTAATGCTAAAAAATTCTGACCTCTCAAACACCTAACTCCTGGCAAACTATGGGAGTCAGAAAAGAGGTAAAGAACCATAACATTAAGGACTGTAATTCTCCCAGAATGCTTTTATATTTCCTGAAAGGGGGAGACAAAATTGGTATCCAATCTTTCTCTACTGGAGTTGTGGTTTAAAGTGCAGTTGAAGCCAGGTGTGGTGGCACACACCTGTAATCCCAGCACTTGGTAGACTGAGGCAGGAGGATCGTTGCAAGTTTGAGACCAGCCTGGGCTACAAAGTGAGCCCAAGGCCAGCCTGAACTGCATAGTGAGACCCTGTCTCAAAAAGACTAAATAAAGTGCAGTTGAAGAGTCATTCAATATTCAGGCTCTTTGTTAGTAAAAAGGACAACTCTCCCCCAAAACACAACCCAATTTAAAAATGGACAGAGAATCTGAATAGGCATTTCCCTAAAGATATAAATATTGATAAAGTGATAAAGTGAGAAAACGATATTCAGCACCACCAGTTATCAGAAAAATGCAGATTAAAACCACAGTGAGATACCCCCAAAATAGAGATACATTTTTTTTTTTTTTTTTTGGTCTTTTTGAAACAAGGTCTCACTATGCAGTTCAGGCAGGCCTTGAACTCAGTTTGTAGCCCAGGCTGGTCTCGAACATGCAGTGGTCCTCCTGCCTCCGTCTCCCGAGTGCTGGGATTACAGGCGTATGCCACCACACCTGGAAGTTCCTCAAAAATTTAAACACAGAGTTACAGAGTTACTATAGCACCCAGCAGTACCAGTGCTAGATGAAAAATGTGTCAATACAGCACGATTTCCACAAATGTTTATAGCAGAGTTAGTCATAATGTCTTCACAGTGGAAAAAACTGAAATCTCCATAGTGACGGGTGGATAAGCAAGTGGTAAATCCAAGTAATGGAATATTATTTGTGATTAAAAATTAAAATACTGGTGCCAGAATATGGATGAACCTTGAAAATATCATGCAGGGTGAAAGACACACACACACACACACACACACACACACACACACACTCTGCATGTATAGTATAGTTCCATTCAGACAAAATGGCCAGAAAAGACAACATAAAATGAGTTGGGAGATACTAAGGGCTGAAGGTTGGAAACTGAGGATTAAAAGGTGCAGGGTCTATTTTTGAAGTTATGGAAATAATCTAAAATTGATTGTGGTGATTCTTGCATAGTTCCTAATATAATGAAATTAATACTCATTGAATTGTATACTTTATTTATTTATTTTGGTACTGGGCATTGAACTCAGGACCTCACACTTGCCAGACAGATGCTTAAGTCACTGAGCTAAATTCCGGGCCCTGAATTATATACTCTAGATAGATGAATTTTATATATGAATTATATCATAATCTGTTACTAAAAACAAAATCCCTGGTGCAGTTTTATACCTAAAAAGATCACCTTTATGTTCAGAAAATATCATGCATGGCACATTAGTACACAGCATGGTAAAACCTCACACTTCATGATTTCTGGTCATGTTCAGGGCAGCAGAAGCGGCCCTCTATGGGTTCCATGGTGTGGTTGCTTCTGCCTTTGGGGTCTTGGCACTGGGGCTTTACCTGAATCTGGTGCACTGTAGAGCCAAGGCTCTCCCTGCAGAGGGCAGATGGTCTTTACGCTGTAGCCACTAGTGTAGTGTAGTTTTTAGGTATAAATAACAGGGTGCTGACCACACTGAGTCTCTGATCACTAGGCAGCCCATTTCTTGGCTCCAGGAGTGCTTAGGAGTGCTTGTCACTAACCTCCATGGTTTGAGGGGGAAGAGAGGTGATTACAGACCACTGATGTGGAGTTCATGCTCTCAGAACGCTTGGCAAGCCTCTCAGTATCTCTGGACCCAGCATGACTGGGCAAGGTAGAGAAGGAATAGTCAGGTATCTTACCCAAACTCACTTTGCTTCTTGGCTATCAAGAGCAGATATGCTAAGGTATCCTTGGGCATCAGTCTTCCCAGAGCTTTTCTGGAACGGCAACTCCTTTGAGTGGCTGCCTGTCCCTAGGGCTGTCCTAATTCCTGTGACACTGGCTTTGGGAAGCAGTGGGATCTTTTGCTAGGTCAGCACTTGGATCTGCCTTGTGCTTGATGTACCTACGACTCTGAATCCTTTTGTAATCCAGGATATGTATTGCAGATTCTCAGCCTAAAATGGCATACTAAAGACAAGACTGGCCCTCTTTTCTACCAGTCAGTTCCTTTAGCCATCGTCAAGCGTACCCTTGCTCTCAACAGGAGCACGTGCTTCACACATTCAGGTCCTTCCAGAAACCAGCTGAGCAGCACCTGTGGCAGGGGCTCCATGGCTTCCCCAAGATCCCCTCTGGCTGACATGGTCAGCCCTCTGCCTCCTGCACGAGCCCCAACCTGTGGACTAAGGCATCACCTGATTTTCTCATTTTGCTCCAAAAAAGATTTGACATATTCTTTAACACCACCAAGCAATTCTAATAGTTTCAAAAGCTAAGTCATTCTTTAAATCCATATTTCTCAAACTGTTTTCCAAAACTTAAAATGTTTAAAGTATTAGTAAGTGCTTTTCAAGAATGTGCCAAAGCAGAAGGGGCAATACAGCACGTCATATCCCCCAGGGCCAGATCAGCCCACTCATGGAACTGGGAGAGTTCTTCCCTTCTTCCCCTGGTTAGGATTCCTCTCCAGGCTCCGCTATTACCTCACCAATGACTCAAGAGCTGGTGACGTTAGGTGGTGCTTAAAGTTCTCTGTGTTGGGGATTCCTTGACAGGATGAGGAGCCTCAGAATAATGACTAAGTGCACAAAATATGTAGCATTAGAAGGAAAATGCATTGTGTTGACATTTAGCTATCAAAACCTAAGAAAAATCTGTGCCATGTTTTCTTTCTTATTAACTCATTAAATAACAGCACAGTGGCAAGTCTGTCATCTATCATGGTTTTGAAGCAGTGGTATATGAAAATTATATTTTTATAAATAATATTTTTAATATTTTTATAAATGATTTTCTGCAACAATTCTAGTGAACTAGGAACATATTTGTGATTTTTTACTAGAATAAAGTCATGGGTACTTCTAGAACTATTGCAAATTATGACATATTCTTTTTTTTTTTTTTTTTTTTTTTTTTTTTTTGTCTTTTTCCTTTTTATCGGTACCAGGGATCGAACTCACAACTGCCTGCTTGGACATATTCTTAATAGAAGAAAAGCTACATTTCAGTTAGAGCACAGTGAAAATAAGGATATTTTTTCCTGCCCTCCATAGAGCCCTAAATTGTATTCTTAGATCCCTTGTGGTACCATCTGCACACTCCAGGTTGACAGTTCAGAGACTTGTTTCTTTTTCACCTCATATCTAGTTACTCTGGTTCCCTGAGCATATTTTCTTGTTTAGAGAGGACAGTACTTGGGTTTAATATTAACTTTAGCTCCAAAATGGAGTTTAGATAATAAACTGACATATCCATGCAATTGGTTTTTTAAATTGAAGGCTTCTTTGAGCATTTTGGAGAAATATTTTTCTGCAGCTGACAGGTCAACACATTCTGGGTGCTATGGTTTGGATATAAAATGTCCCCCAGTGGCTTATGTGTTGAAGCCTTGGTCCCCAATGCAGCAATATCTGAAGGTAGGACTTTTGTGAAGCGATTGAATCATAAGGCTTTGACCTCATCAATGAGTGAATTTATTGATAGGTTATTGCTTTCAACCTAAGGATGTCATAATTTGGTATGCTGTTAGGAGGTAATGGAAATTTAGGAAATGGTGTGTAAATGGAAGGACTAGGCCATTGGGAGTCTGCCATTGGAAACTATATTTTATCCCCAGTTCCTCCTCCTCCTCCTCTTTTTCTGCCTCTTTCTCTTTGCTTGTTGCCAACATGAGGAGAGTAGTTTTGCTTCACTACTCTTCCTCCAGGATTTTCTACTGTGACCCAGGCCCAAAGCAAAGGGACCAGGCAACCATGAACCAAAACCTCTGAAACTATGGGGCAAAATAAATCTTTCTCTTTTAAGCTGATTTTCTCAGGTGTTTTTTCACAATGATGAAAAGTTGTCCAACACACTGAGCTGTAGGTAAACTCTGAGGTCTTTGAAGTCTTGAGCATTTGTGGCAGCCAGATCAATCCTGGAATAGTGAGAGCCCCTCTTTCAGGCCTCCTCAGAGGGAGTAAGGCTTGGAAAAGTAGCCTAAAATCCCTGTAGGACACAGACCCTATGAGTGACATCATGAGTTGGTTGCATATGACCTAGAAAGTGCTGGACCACTTTCATAGAGCAATAAAGCTGTCCAGTGTGAATAAAGTGCCTGTCACACTATTTGGGGAGAGGATAGTGTGTGGATTTAAGAGAACTGTGCATAGCCTAAGTGCAGCCCTGGGGGACTGAGGTAGAGAGACATGCATGAAGGGTAGGGGTATGGAGGCCAGGCAGAACTTGGACAGGTGTAACTCTAGAAGAGTGTAACTCAAAAGGCTGATAAGAAAGTTTTAAGTTCCTTAAAACCCTAGCTTTATTGCCAATTCCTCAGGAATTATTGAAAGTAGTTTAGTACCCCCAGGAAGATAAATAGGCCTCAGGAGAAGGAGAAATTAAAAAGGGGTCCCAAAGAGATTCTTTCCAAGTTCTTGGTGTCTTGAACATAGAACTGGACACGAGGTGCAGAAAAGGTAGCAAGGACTTACATTCACTGAGGGAGGAAAAGAAATATGCTCCTCAGAGTGACAGCGGGGCAGTGAAAAATGGTCACAGCAGACACAAGGGTACCGGCAGGTGTCTCCTGTATATCCAGCTCTTAGACTGCTTCTTCTTCATGCAAATAAGGCATTTGGGATGCCCGTTCTCTCAGGAGCTCACTTGGGCTGATTTTTTCAGATTTTTTAAAAATTTTCTTTAAGGAGAAAAAGAAAAAAAAAAAAAAAAGCAGAGAAAGGGTACAAGTTATACAGATTTACAGAAAAAAATAAACAGTAGGAAATCACTAGTTAATGGATTACATTTTGTCATCTCAGAAACAATTGTTCAAGTTACAAAATTAAAGCTTATAAAGTGGACATTCCATCAGTGAGACTGCAAACAGTTCTGTTCAATGATTAACAAAACTCAGTAATATCATTATCTATCTTATACACTTAAATATACATGCAGTTATATCGTTTAGAGCACTTTCTTTTCCTCTCTTTTGTACAGTGACAATTACACATTTTGGGTTTTGTTGCTCCCACAGTTCTTATTACTTTTTTGGAAGAGAGTAGAACCAAATGTGACATAACAGAACAGTCAGTCAAATCAAAAGGGTGGACGTAATAGATAATGTAAAAGCATAATACTAGGTGATCAACAATGGTTACCATAATGCCTCCCGCTATCTCTAATAGAATTGCCTGTTATCATTAGGTATAATAAAATTGAACAAAACAGTAAAGAACAAAACCAACAAAACCAAAACATTGGAGACATTATAGGTCTTCAAAAGTAGATAATAATCAACCAGAATGGGCGTCATAATAAATCCTATCTTCACAGCTGTTGCCTAAACTTTCGAACCTGGCACTATCAAGCAAAACAGAATAGAGGAACATCAGTCAAAACAAGATGGTGAGAGCAATACAGGGCTTTAAATCAAGATAATGGAAAGTCAAAGTGGGTTACTATAATATATCCTGCTATTTTTTATTTTTCCCTTAATTAAAAGGATAAAAAAAAGTAAATAATAAAATGGAGATTGAGATAAAAGAGGGCATAACAGCAAATCAGCGCAGATCAAAACATAACCATTTAAGCAAAATAGTGTTTCACCACAAGATTATCCCGACATAAAAGTAGTTACCATATTGTCTCTTTCCTTGAAATCTTTGAGCATAACTTCATATACTGTAGCATCAAATATATCAAAACAATGTAAAACCATTCAAGAGAATGACAGCATTACAGGGTATTTAGAATCAACTAACAGAAAATAAACAATGGTTTCTGTATAATCTCCTTGTCTATAAAAGGTTTTGCTTATAGTATCATATATAATAAAATCCAGTAAGATACCACCTGTTTGGACCAATGGAAACAGAAGAACAAAAGCTTGATGAGACTTCAAAACAAGATGATACTAAATCAGTATTACCTCTTAAGACATCATTTTCTCCAAAATGGCTGTTCCTATCATCCAGTCTCCTCTGCCTCATTTCTGTTGAGCTCTTTTTCTATCACTAGTTGTCAGTTTGTCTTCTTCATTTTGTTTTCTGCTCCATTAATTGTGGCCTCTCTGCCGCTACTTCTGAATTCTTCGTATTTTTCTTTTTTAGAATATCTTGCAGTATTCTGTGTAGAGTTGAATTGGTGGTTGCATATTCCCCTAGTTCCTCTTTATCCTGGAAGCACCTTGTTTTTCCATCAATTTCCAGGGACAGTTGTGCAGGATATCTCAATCTTGGCTGGAGATTATTATCTTTCAAAGCTTGAATTATTTCCCCCCACGCTCTTCATGATTTGATGGTTTGTGCCGAGAAGTCTGCTGTAATTCTGATGGGTGTTCCCTTGTAAGTGATCTGTTTCTTGTCTCTGATGGCTTTTAGTATTCTGTTCTTGTATTGGATTTCTGGAATTTTAATTATTATATGCCTGGATGTTGCTCTGTTTGGGTTGTAGGTGGCTGGGGTCCTGTATGCTTCATACAACTGAGTATCTTTACCTTTTGCTAAATTAGGAAAATTTTCCTGGATTATTTCTGTGAGTAGCTTTTGTAGTTCATTTGTTAATGTCCCTACTTCTTCTTTTATGTTCTTAATTCTTAAGTTATAGACCGTCTTATCATCTTCTAGTCTTTGTATTTTTGCCATTTGTTTCTTTGTTATTTTTAAGAAGTTTTTCATTTCATGCTCCCATATTACAAATCTGCCCTCCAGTTCAGATAATCTGTCCTTAGTTTCTTTTAAGCTGTTATGCCAGTTTTCAATAGACTTTTTAGTTTCCTGGTATTCTCTTTGAACCTGCTTCACGTATTCTATGCTTTCTCTATTTTCTCCATTAAACAACTCTCCCTTCTTTTTCTGTTCTTCCATTCCACCATCTGTTTTTTCTTGGGTGGTGCTTAGCATTTCTCTAACTATTCTGCTTATGTCTAGCTTCAGGTCATTAATAACTTCATTCCTGAACTTGTCTATGAGGCTCTCGAGATAGCGCTTTATGTCTATTGGTGCTGTGTCTGCTGTTGCCTGTTTCTCAGGATTCGGGGCCGAGGACCCTTTCTTGTTGCTGCCTCTTCCCATATTCTTTGTTCCTTATATATGCAAGCATATATAGGAGGCCCAGCTTTCTTCCCTGTCAGCCACAGTCTGATTGAATTGCGCCGGCTAGGTGTTCCCGCCCACTGCAGCGCACCAGGGAGTTACAGACCAGGCAGCCTATTCGGGGCCCACCCCTCCAGGTCACCTTCAGGAGCTGGGACCTGGGCTGTGCTAGCCTACTGGGTCTCAGCCAGCAATGTCACTGCTCACCAATCCCGCTTGAGAGGCGGACTGGTGACTGAAGTCACTGCAGTGCCCTGTTCCCGCAAATCTGCCCGGTCCCAGAATGTCCTCTGTTGGAGTCTCCTAGACCGTGGGGAAGAGACCCAGTTTTCCCTCACTCACTGGAGGAGGATGCACGTCCCCGCCCGTCCCGCTCTCAACCCTGTTCACTGATCCCCGTTCTCAGAGCTTCCGCGCGTCTCTCTCCCTGCCGAGCCGATGCAGAGGCAGCCGCCGTCCGGCGGGAAACCCAAATCGCGGCTTCCAATGGCACAGGATCCAGCTTCCACATGGAGGCTTTATCTGTTCCTGTTATAGCACCAGGATTGCATTCCCAGTTGGTTTCTCTCAGCCCATTTCATTCTTGGATCACCGGGGCATATCTCCTCTTGCTTATGATTCCTTACTCAGCACCATTCCTGAATTCTAAGCTGGGTGTTTCAGAGAGCCTCCGTAGTTGCTGCTATCTGTCTGCCATGTTCTCCTGGAAGTCCCTGACTTCAGATTTAAACCATCCTATCAAAGTCCTCTTGGTTTCTATGAAAGATGTAAATGGAGAATTGAAAATGGCACTTTTCTGATTGGTCCCAGTACAGGGTTTGGGACCTGAGTAGTCATCCTGGGTTCTATACTCTGGATATGTCCTGGGTCTCCATGACTGATAGGTCATACTTATTGACTAACCTAGTTTTGTCCCACCCTAATCTCCCTACTTCAGCAACACCACAAAGCCTTCAGTCAGCAAGTGAACACCTAGTAAGGTTATGTACAGATCCTGGGGTAGATTTGGCTCTTACAAATGTTAACTTTTTAAAGTACCAAGCTATTGTACAACTCCTCTACCCCCCAACCCCTCCTAACCCAGGGCTTTGGTGCTAAGGATCAAACCCAGGGCTTTTACACTGAGCAACAATACCTCTCCTACCCTTATAAGACAGGATTTTGCTAAATTGCTAAATTTTCCCTGCTTGAACTTGCGATCCTCCTGCTTCAGTCTTCCAAAGTGCTGGGATTATAGGTATGTACCTCCATTCCTGGCTTTCAAAATGTTTTCCATGAGTGGTTAAGCCATTTAAATTGCTACTGGTAACATCAGAGGGTAAAAGTTCAAGCACGTCTTCACCAATACTTGGTAGGCATTAAACTTCTAGATTATAGCCATTCTAGTTGATATGTTATAGTAATTCCTTGTGATATTGCTTTGTATTTCCCTAGTAACTAAAGATGTTGAACACATTTTCATGTGTTTACTAGTCATTCACATATTATATTTTCCTTAAATGTGTATTTAAAACTGCTGTGCAATTTTTAATCAGTTGTATTCTTGGTATGAAGGGGATAAGAATTGAGTATTCAACACAGCAATTGTGTAGGTACCTACACTGTATATATGAAAACATGTATACAGATGTGGATGTTGATGTAAAGACACTTATTTGAGAGCCAGGAGTGGTGACACATGCCTGTAAACCCTGCCCTTGGGAGGCTGAGGCAAGAGGATTCAACCCTAAGAGCTTATTTCATTTATTAAAGGGTATAGATCGAACTTATGACCTGCAATTTACATCTCAATAAGGCTGTTTAAAAAACACACAAGCAAAAGAGATAAACTAATAACTAAATTCTTCCAGAAAATAGAAAAGAATTCTTTGCAACTTCTGTTAGGCTGGCAAACAGCTACTAAAACATCAGACAAATATCCTTCAAAAACATAACTACAAAGATCATTATAAAATACCAGCAAATCAAATCTATTAATAAAGAAAAAGGACACTACACCATAACCCTGAGAATCTATCTCAGGGAAATGCCAGATTGATCCAACACTTGGGAAGCAATGGTATTCCCCGCACATGGTAGGTGCAACAAAGGTCTTCCAATATTGTCTGTGTTCTAATACCTCGATTCTGTGCTTATTTTACATGGCAAGAGGAAATTACTACAGTAAAGGAAACTAAGTTTGCTAATCAGCTGACCTTAAAACAGGGGAGATTTTCCTGGACTGTCCATGTAGGCTCTTATCACAGGGATCTTAAAAGTGCAAGAGGGAAAAAGGAGCCAGAGTGATGAGATGTGCCCAACTCAGCTGGCCACTGGCAGTTCTGCCAATGGAAGGAATCGTGGCATAAGGAAGGCAGAAAGTCTTTCTAGGAGTTAGAAAAGACACAAAAACCGAGGACCCACTAGCACTTCCAGAAAAGAACATAGTAATACTGACTCCCAAGGAAACTCAATGTGGATGTTTGAACTATAGAACCATGGATGATAAACTGTGTTGCTGTAAGTTATTAACTTGGGTGATTCATTACCGTCAACAGAAAACCAACATACTAAATTATCAGGATAAATAAAATAGTTATGCTACCATCTTAATAGCCATAACAAAACCATTTAAGAAAACTATTCATTTATGATAAAAATATTTAGTTGTAAACTAAGAATCGAATATATTTTATGACTAAAACAGGAGTCAACGATGATCAAAGTGTCAATTCACTAGAAGATATAAAGCTCTAAATTTAAGTATGAAAAAGTTATTAAACTTAAAGAATGACTGTACAAACTGTTATTTTTGATGAACTTACAGAGATTAGTAGTGTAGTTATCTATCTTGTAATCTATTTTGTATATATACACATACACATATATGTATACTTATATAATATAATGTTTTCCCTTAAGTGAATTGAAAAAAATTCTAAATTTAAGTGCAACTAATAATATAGACTTAGAAAAGCAAAAAATTAAAGAAATGGAAAAAATAAATGAATCTATCACAGTAGATATTTCCTACACATTTCTCTCAGAACAGTAGTTAAATAATAAATAGGAGAACATAAGATTTTTAAAAATTGACTTAATGGACATATGAAGAAGATTCCAACCCCCAAATCTGAGATTATGCTTCCCTTTTAAATCACACATAAAACCATTTGAAAATATATCATACTATGTTTCTTTTCCTGAAGTGTGTATATATTTTGTGTGAGAAGCAAACTCTGTATATTCTCTGATGTGTTGGCTCTATTCTCTCATTGCTAAGACAAAATACTCAACACTCAAAATTAAAGAGGGAAAGGTTTATTTAGCTCACAGTTTGTGGAGGTTTCGGTCCATAATCAGCTGGCTCCAAGGCAGAGTGACACATGGCAGAGGGCAACAGTTCATGGCAGTGGAAAACAGCAAAAGCAGCAAGAGCAAAAAGAGTGGAGCAAGCAAGCAAGCCTCTTTCTCTCCCTTATATTTATTCAGGCTACCTGCTCCAAGGTGGGTATAACATTCACACCCATAATCCCAGCATTGGACCATGAATCAATCACAAACTGTAGAAGCCTGCCCCCATGACTGCATGAGGCTTTAGGGGAACATCTAAACATAAACCAAAGCATTCCACCTCACTTATACAGCTTCACACCACTGCCCTCTCAGGGTTGCACTGTCTGTGCCCCCAAGCCTTCTAAAATCTGGGTGGAAGCCTTTTAAACCTCTGAACTCTAGCATTCTGCATGTGCCTAAAGCCAGTACTATATGGATGATGTCAAGGCCTACTGCTAGCTGGAGCAATAGCCAGGCTTTCTTCTCTTTTGCTGTAGGGCTTGAGTGCTTGGATTTCTGGGCACTCTGAATCTGATTCTGAGGAACAAATTCTCTAGGTTGCTGCCATTCTGGAACCTGGCATGGCCCACCATTCTGGAACATGGTGCTCTGTACCTCTTTTCTCAAAGCAAAGACTTTCACTTTTGTAGTTTTGAGGTTGCAAAGGGTGAAGACTTGCTTCTTTTTGTGATGCCATCAGGCCGTCTTTTATATCCTCCTGTTCCTTCTCAGCAATTGAGATCTCCTCAGCTGTATATTTACAGTCCACAGCTTTACTGCAGTTTCCTTTATGGCCAAACTCAGAATATTTTAAATCATTTTGTTGGGCTCTTTGCTCTTCATTATCAATATGAATCTGGCTAAAACTCCCCCACAATAGACATGCCATCACCTCAACATTCGACTCCCTTGAAATTTCTTCTGCTGGATTAATTAGTCTGCTGCCCTTAATCTTAGTCTCAAGCCAAGTGTCTGGACATGAGCAAAATGCAGACAGACTTTTTGCCAAGCCATAATACATCATCTAGACTCCAACAAACAATGTAGTCCATCCCAGCAGAAACCTCCCAAGCCTGGTCTTTACCAGCAGGATTTCTATCAGACTTTTGATTTTTCTGAGCTCTGACCAGAACCTCCCATATAGAACATCCTAAGGTATTTCAGCTCTACTCTTTCAGGTGACATCTCTGAACCTTTCAAAGCACTTCCCACAAGCCATTCCCAAAGGCTCTTGAGCCACATGATCAGGTACAGCAATGACCCCACTTCTTTGGTACCAAATTCTGTATTGGTTAATTTTCTCTTGTCGCTGAGACCAAATATACAACATCCAAAATTAAAGAGAGAAAAGTTTATTTAGCTCACAATTTGTGGGAGATTTCAGTTCATAATCAGCTGACTGTAAAACAAAGTGACACATGGCAAAGGGCAACAGTTCATGACAGCAAAAAATAGCAAAGGCAAAAGAGCAAAAAAGGCAAGTATGAGCATGTAAGCCTCTTTCCCTCCCTTGTATTGTATGCAGCCTACCTGTTCCAGGGTGGGTGTAGCATTCACAGCCATAATCTCAGCTTTGGACCATAAATTAACACAAACTAGAAGCTCACCCCTATGATTACATAAGGCTTTGGGAGAACATCTAGACACAAACCATAAACCCTGATAAGAATTAAGCTAGAAATATGTTCTTGAAAAATGGTTAAACTTTTTGAAAATTAGGCAACATATTTCCTTCCTTCCTTCCTTCCTTCCTTCCTTCCTTCCTTCCTTCCTTCCTTCCTTCCTTCTTTTCTTTCTTTCTTTCTCTTCTTCTTTCTCTTCTTCTTCTTCTTCTTCTTCTTCTTCTTCTTCTTCTTCTTCTTCTTCTTCCTCCTCCTCCTCCTCCTCCTCCTCCTCCTCCTCCTCCTCCTCCTCCTCCTCCTCCTCTTCTTCTTCTTCTTCTTCTTCTTCTTCTTCTTCTTCTTCTTCTTCTTCTTCTTCTTTTCTTCTCCGACTCTTGCTTTGTAGCCTAGGGTAGCCTCGAACTCACTTGCGTAGGTCAGTCTGGCCTTGAATTTGTGCCAGTCTTCCTGCTTCAGCTTCTCAAGTCCTAGGATTAGAAACATGTGCCACCACACCTGGCTAGAAATATATTTCTAAATACACATATATGAACCAAGAAACCACAAATGAAATTATATATTATTTGGACCTGAATTATAGTGAAAATGCTATGTATAAAAACTTTTGGTGTGCTACTGAAGTGCTTGGAGGGAAATTTGTAGCAATGCATGTCCTTTATAAAAGAAAAAGATTGAGAAAGTGAATGATGTTCATAACATCTTAAAAATTAAGATAGAAGGACTGGGGACTTAGCTCAGTGGCATAAGCACCTGCCTGCCAAGCGTGAGGTCATGAGTTCGATCCTCAGTACCAAAAACAAAAACAAAAAATTAAGAAAGAGTGAGCAGAATAAATTTTTAAAAAGTAGAAGAAAGGAGGATATAAAGAGAAGAAATAAATGTTTTAGGAGATGAATGTGCAATAGAAAAAATAACAAAGTTATTTCTTTGAAAAGTGTAATACAATTGATTCAACTTTAGTTAGACAGATCAAGAGGGAAAACAGAAAATATACCAGCAGCAGGAGTAAAAGCCAGACCAATATACATCCAGTGGGCACTAATAAAAAGACATAAACAACTCTTTGCTAATAAATATAAAAATTTAAGCACAATGGATAACTTTCTTTGAAAACACAACATCCCAAAATGGACACAAGAAGAAATAGAAAATTGGAAGGGTCATATATAATTTAAAGAAATTGATCCTTAATTGAAAAACTTCCCACAAAGAAAACACAAGTTTCAAATGGCCTCTTAAGAATGCTTCCAAATACTTAAGGAAGAAATAAATCCACACATACTCTTGCAAAGAGTCACACAAGGGGAAATAGTTCTTTTCTTATTTGATAAGGGCAGTACAACTTTAATACCAAAACTGACAAAGACATTTAATGAAAAAGAAGAAGAAAACTATAGGCTAATCTTTCTAATGAACATAGATATAAAAATCCTAAACAAAATGTTAGTAAATAAAATCATTATGTATAAAAAGTATATTATGACCATGTTGAATTTATCCCAATGATGTAGGTTTTAATTAATATCATTCTTTAAGGTGACATTGATCACTTATGCCAAGATTGGGGATGAGAATTATACACACTATCATCCTTGTTTCTATCCAGCACAATTAGACAAGGGGAAGAAATAAAAGAACAACCAGAGAGGAGAAAATAAAAATGTTGTTCATAGGCAATGTGATTCTGTGTGTGGAAAACCCAAAAGGATCTTCCTATAAACAACTGAATTAGTAAGTGAATTTAGTAAGGTCACTGGATACAAGATGAGTATGCAAGAATAATTGTATTTTTGTGCACCAAGAACAATCAGAAAATGAACTTAGAAATCGATACTATTTACCACACCACCAAAAATACACACCTAAATATCTAGAAATATATCCACTAACAGATGCAGAAGACTCTTAGTAAGCTACTAATTATTACTAAGAGAAAGCAGGGATCTGCTCTCTCTTCAGTGTGAAGTTGGAAAAGGAGGATAGGACTGGAATGGTTATGATATATCTAAATACAGTGTGCAATACACCAATACGTGACATTTATATTAATATGACCATGTAAATATAAAAAATGAGTATATATGATGGCATCTAGTTAAAAAAATTTCCCCAAGGAGTTAGCAATTGCTTAGCTTTCTGCATATCTTTTACCACACAGGTCTTTAAACTCCTCAGCAGTACCTTAAATTCTCTCCCTACCATCACTGCATCAGGAAGCCTCTAGAACTTAGAATTGCTGGTGCCTCCCGGACCTGTCTGCCCTGCTCTCTCTGGCTGTGCTCTTCTGATTTGCTGTACAGCTGCCCTTCAGTCATCCGACATCCCCCTGACATCCTCTTCCTGGGATTTCCCTGTGTCCCTACTGTGTGTGGGAACTTGAAGGTTCCACCTGTCTTGGTCTACACCCCTCCTGGCTGAGGCATGATGCTATCAGATAAATAGCTAATAATTGCTCATGGGAAGTAGATGGTCTTTGAGATTTTGAATGTTCATAAATGTACTTATTCTGCTCTAAGCTTGGTTGAGGTTTAGGTTGAGGCTAGCATGCCAGGCTGGAAATCATGTTCCCACAATGAGTTTTGAAGTGTGGCCTGTGGCCTGAGTGTTTCTTTCCTTGCAGGTGCTGCTGTGAAGTACCAACTGTTCTGACCTCTGAGCCTTTGGGTGACTTGTTTTATTTCTTCTTTGCAGGACACCAGTGTCTCCAGTGCTCTGAAATTCATAATCCTGAGCCTTACACACATTTATTTTCATTCATTGCTCTCTGTGTATCATCTAATCATGGAAATTAATTTAGTGGTGTTTTAGTTATCTAATCCTCAGCTGTTCCTGGCACAAACTAGCACCATGGTTGTGGTAGACCATCATTCTCTTCCTGGAACTCTTAATAAGCAGGGTATTTTCTTCAAGTCTAGAAATCTTTGGCTGTCCTTTCATTTTTAAGAGTAAGGTACTAAAATGCTATATTAGTTATATATGGCTGTGTAACAAGTAACTCCAATCTTAGCAGCTTCAAATAATGAACTTGATTACAATTTTTATGAGTCAGGAATTTTAAAATGGGTTAAGTGGGAGATTAGAGAAGATGGTGGCTTGCTAGGTCACTGGGTGGAGAGCCTCTCTGGAAAAACAGCTCAGACACTGGAATTTGACAACACAGAGAGGGCTGGATGAGTGGAGAGGGACTCTCATGAACCCAGGAGGAAATTGAAGTGAAAAGAAAAATAGGAAGAGGAAGGAAAAATGTGAGTGGAGGGCTGGAGCCCAACGCACTCACTGAGATGGGTCAGCGCTGTGCTGGGAGTGCTGTGGAGTCGGGAGATTAAAGGTCATGCTGAAGCCAGGGCCTCCAATAACGGGAATTGGTGAGTCCGGGGCCCTTGGTGGGAGGACGCGGTGCAGTATGGAGTGGAGCCAAGGTGGAGAACTACATTGATTCCTGGTGAGTGCTGGAGATTGAGTCCCATGGTGGGTGTCACCAGCTGGAGGACATCTTGGAGTGGGGCAGAGCCCGGCACCGTGGTGGCATCAGTCAGCCACCCTTGGCCCAAAGAGAACTGGTAGGATCTGCTTGGGCTGAGCCACGGCCCTGATTGGGACCCAGTAGCCAGGGACAAAACTGTCCCGACCCTCTGACATCTGCAAAGCACAGGCTAAGTTGTAGAAGGCACTTGTGGATTGACTGGCTCAGAGGCTAGAGGCTAGCCTGCATCATCCCTGCATGCAACTCAGATAACAGCAAATTGGAGAGAGCAGTAAAATCCCAGTCAGCATGCTTCAGAAAAACCGTAAGCAATACGGAGAGGGTCAGGGACTTCCACAACACACCTGTTTGAAAGAATCCAGAAATATGACAAGAGACAGAAAAAAAACAAAACAAAACAAAAAAAACCCTCCAGCTGCTGACCCTGGAAAATAAGCCTAGGAGAGGTAAATACAGAAGAGAACCAGTGCAGCAATCATGCAACATTAGCCACAACATCAGCAGACATAAAGAAATACCTTCGTGACCTCATAGATGAACTTAAAACTGAAATTCTAATCTGAGTGAGGCAAGATTAATTAAAGAAATGATAAACCCTATAAACTTCTCCCAAGAAAACACAGATGGAAGAATGGAGGAACCCAGAAAAGGAAGAGAAACCTTTGATGATGAATATAAACAAAACCTAGAATACATGAAACAGATCCAAAGAGATTACCAGGAAACTGAAAACTCCATTGAAAGCTGGCAAAATGCCTTGACAGAAACTAAAGTTAGCCTTTTGAAACTTGAAGAGAGATTTATAATGTGTGATTGTGAAAGAAAAGATCTCTTAAAAATAACAAGGAACCAGGAAGAAACAATTCAAAGGCTAGAAGATGACAAGAGGATTTATAATTTAAGAATAAAAAACATGAGTGAAGAAGCAGGAATAACCACAAATGAATTACAAAGACTATTCACAGAAATAATTAAGGAAAACTTCCCAAGCATAGGAAAAAGAAATGGTATACAGATGTATGAGGCATACAGAATACCAACCACCTTCAACCAAAACAGATCTACACCCAGACATATAATAATCAAGATCCCAGAAATCCACCACAAGAACAGAATATTAAAAGCAGCCAGAGAAAAGAAGCAGATCACCTACAAAGGAAAAATCATCAAAATAACGACAGACTTACCAACACACTCTCAAATCGAGAAGAGCTTGGGGGGAAATAGTCCAAACCCTGAAAGAAAATAACCTCCAACCCAGATTGATATACCCAGAAAAACTCTCTCTCAAAATTAATGGAGAAATATGATATTTCCAAGACAAGGAGGAACTGTGGGAGTTCATGGCCACCAACACAACCCTACAAAAAAATACTGAAGGACATTCCAGAGAGAGAGAAAAAAATACCAGGAATCCAGCAACAGTGGCAGAGAGGCCTCAATGAATGGGGCAGACAGTGGAATGAAGGAGTAAAGTGGACAAATAATAGCAGAAAAATAGAATAGCAGAGATGAGGCAGAGAAGGTAGGCTATAATCTTTAATATAGATAGCCTTGATACACTAACAAAGAGAAACACAGGCAGAGTAGATTAGGAGGCAGGATGCATCAAGATGCTCTGAATAGGAAATATACTCAAACTGAAAGAGGGTGATAAACTGAAAGTCAAAGATGAGAAAGCAATGCTATATGTGACAGGAAACCAGAGAGAAATAGCGACAACTTGTCCTGCAGCCACAAATAGATTGGAAAGTTATGACACTTTTGGGCAGTGTAGAACTACACAGCTGGAAGGAAGGAAAACCTTGTGGCTTTGGTAAGTTTAAAGGAGTACAGCTCAAGATCAAGCTCAGGGGTAAAAAGGTTCAGCAACACTCAGATAGATAGTGGGAAATCTAAAAATCAAAGGAGCTAGTGGGACCCAAGATATACAAAGCATCCTGAGAAGGGGAAAGGTGAGAAACTGCCTAAAAAAGGAAGGCAGAAGACATTGTTAAAAGTGTATGAGGATTTAAAAGTCACAGTAGTCTTATTGCTCTGTTTAGTTTGATTTTATTTTGTTCTGGTTTGTGTGCTCATATTAGATTTGAGGGCACAAACAGCTATCCCAAAAATAGCAGATTATACAATGGTAACTATCCTTAATTTCCTATTAACTTAAACTGAAACCCTGTATTACTTGCATTGCCTTACTATGACTGATCTTATTTGGAGCTGGTTTGTTAGACTGCTGTTTTGCCTTGACTGTTTTTATTCTAATTTGGTATGCTTGATAGTATCAAGTCTAGGAGTAGAGGCAACTACTCTGAAGATGACAAGATGTAAAAGATACCCATTCCAGTGTAAGTATTAACTGCTTTCAAAGTCCTACAATGTCTCCAAAGTTGTGTTTTTATTAAAATAGCTATATAATGCTATGTTCAATTATATTATGTCTGATGATGTAGACAATTCTATTGAAAATAACAAGAGAAAGCATAGTAACTATTATAGATCACCTAATATTGTGGTCTTATATGTCTTTTTCATTTCATGTTTTTCTAGGAATTCATTTGATTATCTTGTTATGACCTTTTTTCCCTATAATACAGAAAGGATAGATATACATGTAGAGATTCACACATGGGGAGAATTTCTAAACTATTTATGGGAACAGATTATATAATGCACGATGTAATGAACAGCTACTCTGAAGAAGAAACACTAAGAAACCCAATACGTTATGATATAAAATCTAGCAATACTATTATTCACTGTTCAGAGTGATATTAGTCTAGTCTCTTATGTTAAATTTCAGCATATGTAAAGATAAGGACAGCTACTATGAAGAGAATGAGACATTATGGGAGTCATTATTGACTTCCACAATGTCAGGTCTTGAAGACCTAAAAAGCCTTCATCATCATGTAATGATCTGATTAGTTCTATTATGTTCAGTATGTAGTCAATGTTTGTGAAGATGGGGACAACTATTTGGAAGAAAACTAGAGACGATAAGATGGACAATGAAGATCTCCAGTGGACTTGCTTTGAAATCTGTGTTTCTTTAAATTTTTTCCTTATGCTCTGTTTTGTTATATTTAATCTTACCCTCTTTAAAATAAAAAATAAAAAGATTTAAAAAATGGGTTAAGTGGATTCTGGTTCTGGATATTTCATGAGGTTTTATTAAAGAAGTTGGCTAGGTCTTGGCTGTGTTGCCTTGTTCCTGGCTGTGTGGGTCTCTGCACAGGGCTGTGCTCAAACAGGTAGTTTGTGAGAAAATAAGAAAGAAATGATCGTGCTTTTTGTATATAATCTTGAGCATCAGGGTTTCTGCCCATTCTGTTAGAACAGAGTCACTGACTATAGCTCAACTTAAAAGCATGGAAAGTAGGTTTACTTTTGAGGGCAGGAACACCAAAGAATTCATGGACACATTTTAAAAAATATCACAAATACTTTTTTTTTTCAATCTCTCTTTCTGAGGTAGGAGAACTCCCTAGAACTGGCTGGTCATATGACCTCTGAGTCCTTCCACTGGGGTGATGACCACAGACAGAGCCTGTGACCATTTTTTTTCCTTAGGGTGGTCAGTTTTCTCAGAGAAAAGTCCTCTAGTTTTTGGGAGGAAGGTATAACCTACACAGACAAATTTGCGTAGTTAAGTGACATCAAGGTTTGGGGTAGTTTCACTTTAGCATACAGATTGTATTTTTTTAAGCCATTCATTCATTTTTTTCTTTTTTACCATTGATTTTCTTGTTTTTGTAAGCTAAATTGAGTGGGAGATTGGTTTTCTTTTCCTTCAGATCTTTGGATTCTCCTCCTTGTCTAAGTGTGTTACATTGCTTCTATCTAGATTCCAAAGCCTGCAATCAAGACTCTGGTCCGAGTGAGTCTCAACTGCTGTAATTCAAGGCAGAGGTGGCTAGGGAAGGCCTTCATCAGAGGTGTCCAGTAACACAGTGGCTGTCTTACAGAGCAATGAGCATCCGGCTCTAGAAGGATTCTAGGAGAGGAAGCATGGCTGTGGGTTGGAGAGACTTCCATATTGAATTAGAGACTGAAATCATTGATTGCTATGGTTTTAAGAATGATGGGAGATCTTGACTTCTTGAGGGAACATCACAACACATTAATTCCATTATTGTAATGCTGATGACAACTGTGATGTGGGATTTATGATGTGGCAAGGATGTTTCTAGTCATGGCGTTAATTCATTTATCCCTTGGGGAAAACTAACATGGGAGATGCAATGATTATTCCCATTTTGGTGACAAGAAGAACAAGACGGGAGGGCTAAAGACTTGCCGGAGCCAGGTGAGAGTTGGTAGGGCTCCGGTCAGGATTTGAATGACCCACTTGGAGGTTCGTGCCCTTTTTCCTTAACTCTCCTGGCCAACTGGCAGAGAGAGAGCCTCAGTCTTCCTGCCCTGGTCAGAGCTCTATGGGGAGGGATCCCAGCTAGCTGAAGGCTCCCCAAGTCAAACTGGTATTTATAGAGGAAAACACAAGACTTCGGTCATCTATTAATAGCTCTCATGGTACAAGTCAAACGGAACCAGCAGCTAAGAGGTCATTTTTCCAGAAAGAACCCATTAGCTCCTTTTCAAAATGGACTCTTAACACTTGTTGAGCTTTAAAAAACATCAAGTGAGGCTTTTACTGGCAGAGTGAATTCCCTCCCACAACCGGGCTAACAGGCTCACTCCCGTTTTGTCCTGGGTGGTGGGGAAGGGAAATGGTACTCTTAAAGGATCCACAGGACCCGTTTGCCCTTGTCCTGGGTGGGAAAGTCTGCAAAGTCTGTGTAGTGGTGATGGCCTCTGGGTTGCAGATACACTACATTTTTTATAATGTGGTAAGATAGTTAACATTAACTTCCAGTTCTGCTTGGCATTAACACACATACAGAGAAGTGGGCCCCAGGACATTTGCTATCCTACGGTTATTTCCTTTTAAACAAACGCATCCACATTTCCCCTCCTCACTGTCCTGTGCCCTTTGGGAGCTGCTCACGCTTACTGTCTACACTTCAATAATCACGCAGCCCACTTCCTCTTGGCCACTCACAGAGGTGGCTGCTGCCGGGCTTTTATGCCCCGAGCTTCCCCTTGGTTGTCCCCACTAGTGTTTGGAGGGGATGTCACCATCTTGGTCCCTGCACAGCCGGGGGTGAAATGATGGCTGATTCCTTGTGTCATGGAGGCAATCAGCCATGCCTCATGGAAACAAAGCAAACTTAGGCCACACTCAGGAGGGGGACTCTCGTCCTATCTCCAATCGATCGGTTGTTCTTAGGAGCTCTTCCAGCCAGTTGGCAAATTCTCTTTCTGTAAATATACATTCCCCACAGGGGCAAAGAAACTCATGATTGTGCATATGCTTCTTCAGTTAGCTGAGAAAAAGAAGAAAATGACCAGTATGTTGTAACTCAACAGCCGCTTCGGTAACACATAGACACCTAGTGATCTCTTACTTCATTTTCTCTTCAAATACAGATTCCTTACTCTGAACATAAGGCACTGCGGAGGCACAGAGATGATCAGCAAGCTAGTCTGGCTAGGCCTTTCTCTCTGGAGTGCAGCCATGTGCTCTAGATGGGGCTGTTGGACAGAATCATCCTGGAGCCCAGAGGTGTCAGGAGGCCTCAGTGCATCCTGGGACCTATGGCTTGGGAACTGACTGGTTGTCAGGAGGTGGGCTGGCTTGCTGGATGCCTGTGTCCCCACAGGTCTATACAGAGGCAACCTGATCTGGAGTCCCTTCCACAAAACAGCTTGTAGACCCTTGTTGGCGATTCCTGGGCCGCAGCACTTTGGGTAAGCAGCCCATACATTCACAGCCTTCACTCATCTTTTCTGAATCCTCTACCTCATAGACAGATGCAGTTGTCTGGCAAACACAGAGGATGCTGCCCAGAGCTCACTGTCTGAAAGAACTGGTTGACTAACTGTAAGGTGTAGAGTTTACTCAGAGCCTCCAGTTCCTTCCAGCACCTTCAGAGCCATCTTAGTTTATGAATGGAGGCAAAGCTTTTCCCAGGCAGCTCCAGCCAGGAGCTGAGCATGGTGAGTTGTCTAGAACCTGCTCATTTTTGCTTAGCCTGAGACCCTTACAACAGGAGGTCTTTGCTCCGGAGTTCCACGTTGGTTGACTGGGACTCAGTTAGCTTTGCACCCTATCCTAGGGGCTCTCTGCTGACCCCACTTCCTTTCCTTTCATCTTTCACTAGTCTTAACCTCCCAGCACACTGACGGCATTCCTCACTCTGCCTGTACATTTGCTTCCCAGGGAATCTAGTGGGCAAGTGTGATCAGTACTGCTGTGTCCATGAAAACAATAGGGAGAGGACTGAGCCATGGATATAGATAACTGATTTACAAGGGCAGCTTGTTCTCTTGTGGTGAGGATCCCCCCTTGGCTCTGTTTCCATCCTCCATCAGGTTGTGGTGCAAAGAGCCATCCTATATACCATTACCTAGGTGTGAGGACCTTTCCCTTTAGACAAAAAGGAGACAAGATTTTCCTGGTTTACCATTAACACTGGTTATTGTGTGAAGACCTACCTTTTCCACCAGTGCCTGACACAGATTTGCTAAGCTTCTGCTCGATGGCTTTCATGGAAAGTGCCTTAGCTCAGTTGTACTTGTGCTCATGAGGGAGGCCAGCATGGACGGTAATAGGAACAAGCGGGCCTTGTCTCATTACAGGGTGTGAGCACACAGGACAGCTGTGGAGGCAGGAAAGCAGGTCAGACACGAGATGCCCCTGAATGGACTCCATTCCATATGAGTAGAGGTGGAGGAGAAGACACTGGTTACTGCCAGGGGTCTGATTTAGGGTGCTGGTGGCTAGGGACACATTCATGGAATTGGGGGGAGCAAGGAAGAGATGGAGGTGATGTAGGAGGAAAGTGACTTAATTGAGTGTTTTTTCACAAGGAAATGCCGGCGCAGCATCCACAGTTCAGGTGTCTTTTAACTTTCTTTAGTTCTGCTTGCAAAATCAGAGAGAATCAACATCCTGTCAGGACCTTTGCCTCCTTGTGGTCCCTCGGCTGGGTCCACTCAGCCCCACCCCATGCCCTCAGGCCAGGAGGGCTGGCTGGCAGTGTGGGGGAAAGAGAAGGAGCTGAAGGAGCAGGCTCTTAACGCAGTGGGACCCTTCATATGTCAAATGACTGACAACCCCGACCCCCTCGCCTGCCCCCTTCTGTTTGCAAAGACAGCTTCACGAGCTCCCTGGACTGGAAAAGATGTTGGAGGTCGGATATTCCAGCTTCTAGGTTGCCATCTTCAGATTGCTGCAATAATTTAGGAGTTCTTCCTTCTACCGTGCAGAAGACCCTGTCTTCTGACTCTCCTTTCGTGCACTGTTAAAGGCACGGTCCACACCCGGGCTTCCTTTCCAAGGAGGTACATGTTGCATCTTGGTTTTGTGGATCTAGCAGCGAGGGACACGATAAGCGCAGATTTGGGAATGCAAGTTCTTTTTGTCCTTCACATTACAGCTCTGAGGATGGTCTCCATGGTTACAGCAACTTCTCAGAGGTGTCTGTATTTCCATTTCCTATATTCTCCACATGTCTAATTTATGAATAATCTGTTTAGGTAACCTGCTAGAAAGTTTCTGCATGTATCTGAATATCTATATCCTTCATATTTACATTTATGCCTGATTCTATCTATACATATCTATATCTATGTATATTCAAAACAAAAAAAATAGGTTGACAGGCATCTTTGATTTTTTTTTTCCCTTCTCACTCTAAGAAGAAATTTGGGTTGACTCTAAAAATTTCAAGTTAAACAAGATTCAATGAAAGAAACACTGCCTTCGTGTTCTTCAAAGGCATGCGAGGCATAGCAGGGCCAGGGCTAACCTAATTATGTTTTCTTTAATGTGGAATAGCTATTTGTCTGACATTATTACATTTGCATCTCACCATCAAATTCAAATGGCTGGGACATTGATTTTTTTTTTTTTCCCTAGGGCTCCCTTTGAACATGAAAGTGCTTTTTCTTTTTAAATTCTTTTTTCTTTTCCTTTTTTTTTTTTTTTACCTCCCTCACCCTATGAGACCAGTGATAAGAATGGATCGATAATTACATTGTTGGATAAAAATGAATATAAATTTTATTGAAAAACACCAGCAACAATGTGGGGAAAGCACACTCAACAGCCACCAGCCCCCTCCACTCAGCGCACGCATTCTGAGAAGTAATCACCTCTTCAGGTCTCTGGCTACTTATTCCCAGCGAAAAGAAATTACAGCCTTCAGAGAGATTGATGTGGGCAACAGATGCGCACCACCTTTGAAACCTTTGCCAATAGCGAACAGTCAGGCCACACTGTTAACCCCATGTTTGCGGCAGGCCAGACAGTGCATTTAAAGAATTAATTGGTTTAGAAAGAGCCCAAGTGTGTAGCAGTTAAATAAAACTGCAGACTACTGGGAAAATGTTTCTTCTTTTCAAGTCCTTTGAGAAGAGAATTTTGCAAACTTTCTTGGCAGCGTGTCCCTCCAGTTCAACGACAGGAAATAGTTCTTTATGTCTAGCCTAGATCCATCATGCTTCAGTTCACCTATTTATTGCTCTTTAATCTCAGCAGGCTGTGAGGAGTTTGCCTTGCTGAGACAATGTAGCATATGGGGAACTCACAATGATCACAATGGGATTGAAAGGAAGAGTCCAGCTGTGCCGGTGACACTTCTGAAACCAGCTGAAAAGAAGTTAATTGCTGCATAGATGCCATCTCACCGCCCTGCCATTCTCCACCCCCTCTCTGGCACCCATCCTGGGCCTTGGAAGCAATGCTCTCTGGTTTGATCAGTCTTTCACTGGCATAGTAACTCGTGTGATCAAAGCTGCCCCACCCAGTCTTGCAGCCAGCGTTTCTGTTTCAAGAAGGGATTTCTGGGCAAAAGGCCCCCAGTTCTTATCATATGCTCTGCCTCCTCCTTCCCACAGGCAGCCCCTCAGACTCCCCTCACGGAGGTGCACTGCAAAAGGTGCTCCGTGTACATAGAAGGGAAATCTGAGAAAGCACCCCCTGATTTCAATACAAATATCTCAAAGGCGTTTTTCAAGTTTTCAGTTTAAAAAACAAAAAGGTCGGAGACAAAAAAAAAGACACAATAAATCCAGTCTCGCGCTTAGCAGCGTCGGCGGCCCAGCTCTGTGGCCACCAGGGGGCACCCGTGCCATTCCATTGGCGACTGGGAAACAAAGATGGGTGCATTTGAATAAAAGCCTTCAAAATGTGACCTCGAATTTGTAGCCTGTGCAGCATGCATGTCAAAATTCATGAAGATTGGATTTCGTTTCACGTACTTTTACTTCAGTGGAAAGAAAAGCAGGTGATTTCCTAACCGTGCCTACAGCTGTCTTTACAAAGGGGGTGCCTGATTAAATGAGCAAGAAAGGGCCTGAAGGTGCCCTGCGGTGTTTCTAGCGCTGGGGTTCCCTTTCGGTGCCGGGCACAGCTCCTCTTTGCTGGGTGGTGTGCTCTGCATGCTCCAAGATGGACTTATTAATGACAGTGTTTTAGAAAGGCGTGTGTTGTCTTCTGCAGGGTGATGTGTGGCTGTTGTGATGGCTCCAGCAGTGGCACGAGCCTTAGAAATCACTTGTTTTGATACGACTCAGCAGGCTCCTTTCTGCCCTTAAAATCCTATGTGTGAGAGAGGGCTGTTTTCTGGGTGTAAACACTGCCCTTATTTCCTTGTGGTTGGGCATAGTGGTTATGTCTCTTGGCCTTTGTGTGTTTTTCAGGCTGAGTGAGTTGGTGGCAGGTGGCTCCTATCAAAGCATGTTGGACATAGAGCAGGGAACACGGCACCCCAGGCAGCACCTCACATGAGGAAGTTGGGTCCTACCAAGCTCTAGCATAGCATTTGGCACTTACTGTGTGACATAAGCATCCCCTGAATGCACAGACATGAAGATGGGTGAGAGAGGGAAGGGATGAGCGGGCCAGGCTGGCTTTCACTGCTGCTGAGCCTGGGGCCACGTGGAGGGGCTGTCAGGAGAGGTTTGGGTATGGCCGGCTCTCAGCATCAGGCCCTCTGAGACAGGCAGTGGTGACAGAACCGAGGACTCCAGGGGTTCGGCCCGGACTACCCCAGAGTGTGTTCATATGTCAGGATGCTGGTGCATTGTCCTTGAAAGGCCTCTCTCAGCCCTTCCCTTTCTGCTGTCCTCACTCAGCCCACCTCCCATTGTTGCCATGGCAACACCAGTCTCAGGGACTTCCTGGGGCCAGCTGGGTAGCCGGGGCTTCTTAGGACTGGCCTGTGCAAGCCAGGGCCCCAACTGTCCCCCAGAACAACTGTCCCCTCTGCGTGGGTGGACTCTCATTTCTAGAAAGGAAAGGAGATGGGATAGGACTTTTTTTTCAACCATGGCACTAAAGCTGCTCCAGAGCACACAGGTCCCTCAGCCCGGCTTCATTAGCAGGGACTCTGGGGCTGGCAGTGGCCCGTGTAACTCTCCTGAACACTGCTCTAATCACACTTCTCCTCATCTCATTCCCTGGCCTCCTGGCCTGGCCTCTATTGAGCTTTATCACCAGGCTCCTGACAGGTCTCACCAGTCCCTAGAGGCTCCTGGGAAGGAAAGGCCAGGCCTCAGGCATGGGCCCGAGAGGCTGGACCACTGCCCTGTGTGCTCCTGCAGGCCTGAGTCGGGGGAGTTAGACTGGACTGCAGGACCGCCAAGTGTCACTGCCCTGCCCCTCAGCATACCCACCAGCCCGCCCTGGCGGCTCTCTGCTTTTGCTGTCACAGTTCCCCGCTGCTAGGCATCAGCTAGCTTCCTCTCACACCTGTTCTCCCCCAGGGCTCCTGAAGAGCAAGAAATGGCTAATGAAGAGGCAGCAGGCACTTGTAAGACAGTCAGGTCTGTCCTTCCCTGGAGTCCAGGAGATGTGCAGAGACATCGTGTGCCACTTGGAAGGGGCTCCGTGATCGGGGGAGACGCAGCCTTACATGTCATGTGCCTCTGGGGCATGGGGAATTCTCTGAGCATCACAGGGAAGTCTTTCAGCTCAGATAACATCCCTGCTTTCCCACATCGACCCTATCTATGGTAACAAAGTTTGCACAAAAAGGGGGCATCTGGGCATGGGTGTACAGTTCACAATACCTTGGATTTACATAGCACCTTTTCCTTCCAAGGGCCTTCACCTCTGTCCCCTCAGCCTTGGCCATGCTGAAGGAAGCCTTTAGAACACAAACACCTCAGCACCTGCGATAGAGCAGGGAGACGGAGGTGGAGACCTAGAAATGGTTTCATGCAGACTCAGTGGTGCCCAGGACTTCCTGCACATGGCCTCTCCTGGGAAGGGCTGCCCATGGCCCTCTGGAAGGGCAGGAGGGGCCAGGCCCTCACTGGGTGTTCACTCTGTACTTCAGGATGTAGGAGTAGAAGTTATGGTTGGCGTTCTCCAGCACCATGACGTAGACCTCCTGGCAGCCAGCTGTGCTGCAACTGCCTTCCCAGTAGCCCTCGTGGTTCAGGGTCAGCGGCCATGTGTCCTGCCCTTTCACTAGGGCTTTGGCGATTCCATGCAGCTTCAGCTTGAATGGGACATTCCGGTTGGCGGGCAGCACACCGGACAGAGGTTCCAGCAGCTCATTGTCCTGTCCCCAGTTGCCGAAGCTCTCAGGGAACATGGGCCAGTTCACCTTGGTGTTGGTACAGCACAGGAGATAATTGAAGACAAAGATGTAGTTGCCTGGCTCCTGCCTCTTCTTGACAAAGATCTTGAGGGCAAACTTGCCGGCGTGGGGCAGCTGGACTTTGAGCTCAATCCGCTTCTCCCGATGCACTTGGAAGACATAGCGCCGCTGTGTCTCCTCGGTTATGGGGCCATCGTCTCCGTGCAGGGAAGCCAGGACGCTGATGCCTTCCTCCACACCCAAGCTGATAGAGCAGCGTCCATCCCTGGTATGGATGACAGGGTCAGGGTGAGAGGGTTTCACGATGCCCATCTGCTCCGAGAACCAGCTGGGGCCCACGGGCTGGTGTAGCTCAGCTGGCAGCCGGACCCCCAGGTCTACGAAGGTGCACTTGAGCGTGTACTCCAGCACTGAGCTGTAGATGTCTGAGTTGCCCTTGGCAAAGATCTGCAGCTTGTGGGTGCCCATGGTGGGTGGGTAGATCTCCAGCTTCATCCCGTTCTTCCGGAGGCTCAGGAGCCCGTGCTCCTGCTTCCCGTTGAGCATGAACATGAACAGCGTGGGGGCACAGCTCTCAATGGTGATCGTAGCCTTCCCGTTCACTGGGGAGAGAGTTGGATTGAGTGAGATGGCTCCTGTGTGTGCGGTAAGTGTTTAACCATTAGCTTTCCTGGGGTGTGCGGAAACTCTGAACTATAGCACTTGGCCATTTCTGTGGTGTAAATCTTTTTATCAAGATGAACTATGCAACCAATGTGGTGTCACTGAACATAGTATCAGCCAGCTGTAGCTGTAGTACAGCCCTGGAAGGGGTTCTCTACTGCCTTTAGGGGGAGCTGATAGCTAGGGGCGGAGTGAGCTCTGAGGAGAAATCTGCCCCCAGCTGTCTGTGCTTCTCTTCCATCTGTTCATATGAGCTTCGGGCTGCCTGGAGGGTCAAGGGGCAGGAAGGGCATCTTCTCCTCCAATGCTCAGGCCTGCTTTCCCCTCCCACCAGCATCTGCTCATTACAGGTGACAACAGCTATCTTGTCTACATGTTACCTTAAGCAAGTTGGGAAAGTGCCACTCCTGGAGATGGTGCCCTGGTCCACACGCCCCTGCCCCATGCTGTCACAGGGCATCTTCACTGTACTTCTAGGATGGGACCTTGAAGTTACAATGTGTATACCCATGGGCCTTTTCCTTCCCTCTCCCCTTCCCTGCCACGTGGCCATTCTTTGTCCTAGTCCATCTTTCAGGCATAGGTGACCCATTCCCTGGTTTTCGTAGTCGGCGAGGACTCACCTATTTGGTCCTCCCTGGCTTCCAAGGCCCCAGGGAGGTGCGGTGGCTTCTCTGAAAGCCTGGCCTCACCTCTCAGAAGCCAGTTGTTTGCCTCTCCCCGCTGCATCCTCCCCAGCCTCATCTGGGAGTGGAAGCAGGCTAAGGAGGCTACAGACAGTCTGGGCTATGCTTCCCATGAGCCCCTTTCCTGAACTAATAAGACCTCAGCCTGAAGGCCTCCTGTAAACGAGCCTGTCCCATCCCTCATGTGAGCCAGGGTTCTCTGGGAGGCCCTCTCCTGGCTCTGGCTTCCTTCAGGGAAACTCTCACTGTGGTAATTAATTATGTGAGCATTTCTGTGCAATGTCTGCCTTTAGAGGCTGGAGGGTGTTTAGGGAGAGCCTGGCTCACTTCCTTGTCACTGGGGAGCCTAGTTTTGAGGCTGTTGGTAAAGGTGTGATGAATGTCAGGAAGTCTTCAAGTGAAAGACGGGGGACGTTTGGGGCTGTCCACCTGCCTCCTCCGCTCCCTCTTTCTTTCTCTCCTCCTGAGCTCTCCTTCCCTGTGCTCAGCAGCCTCCCATCTCCCCATCTTGGGCTTCTCTTCCTTCCCTTCCTTTTCACCTCCTTCAGTTTCCTGTTTTGCTTCATTTTCATCTCTATACTTAATGTGAAATCTCTACCATCAAGAAAAGCAAATTTGTGATTACTACAGATTTAAAAAAATACATTTTTATGCCTCCTGAAAAGGTGAACTCAGCTCAGCGACAGAGCGTGTCTTGTTTTGGCCTGGCCAATTCTTTCCATGGCTCAAGGGCCCACGGCAGACCACGGGCCTCCACTGGATGCAGGCGCAGCAAGCGGATTCTCAAAGTGAGCAGCCTCACGCTGGTATTTTAGCAGCAGGAGCTGCCGGGTATTTGTAGCTCTGATGAATGTGTGGGAGCTCGGCGACTGGTTAAGGAAACCATTGAGAGGTGGAAGATATATGCCAGCTGGAGTGCACTTGGGGGCACCTGTGCTCCCCAGCTGCTCCCATTACCCTGCAGTGCGGTGGGGCTGGGGCCACCCCAACATCCTCCCCGGCCTCATTCTTGGATGCCTCTAGAGAAAGTCCTTTTTGGCTCATGTCCATGGTTCTGGCTGCCTGGCTCAGTCTCCTCATGCTCCTTAGAGTGTGTAAATATACCCTACCCTTATGGCCCTTCTGCAGAGATGAGCAGCAACTACTCCCCAGGCCAGCTGTGGGGACAGCTAAGCTTGGTGTTCTGCACTGTCCAGCCCTGGGGAACTGGCTAGAAAAAGTTGGGTCCTGTCTCCAGAAAGAGGGGTTCTGAGCAGGCCAGGCTGAGCCTTGAGGACCCCAGTCCTTTCCTTAGGGGTGTATGGGTGTGGAGGTTGGGCAGTTACTAAACACTCTTCTTCTCTCCTCCCACTGCCTACATGTCCATCCTGGCTGTCCTCCCATCACTGACCATCTCCCTGTGGCAGCTGGTCCCACCCTTTATCCTGAGGAGCATGCCCCCAACGTCTGGGGAGAGCCCTGTGGCTCCCTAACCTTCCAGGCAGACCCCTGATACACAGTTACAGCTCTGAGGGGCCCACATACCCTCCTGGCCAGAAGTCTGGGAGGAGAGCACAGCAGGCCAGGCAGCTTCTGTTGGACACCTGAGCTGAGGCTGGGTAGCCTGGGCAGTCTGTCCTCTGCCCTGTGAGCAGAAAAAGTTGTACCTAGCTTAGGACCCTCAAGCTCTGGCTCCTGTGTGCCTGGGAACTCACAGTCCCTGACATCTCCCCTCCTATAGGCAAGAGTATGACCTGTAGCCATGCCTGCCCTGATAGCCTGGTGGCCTGGGCTCTCTGCCATCTCTGCACACCTACATGCTTGTGTGGGCTTGGACTGCAGCCTCCAGGCTGTGTGTCCCTGCTACTGCTGCACACCCTGGCCGCCTTCGCGGGTTACCTGTTTTGATCATGGACACATCCGGCTGGGCACTCAGCATCCCCTTGTTGTAGAATTCGCTCTTGTGATACATGCTGTTTTCAAACTGCCGCAGAGACTGTGGGGGCTTTAGCAGTTGCCAGTTCTTGTTGTCTGGGAAGTGGTCCTCAATGAACAGTGCGGGATGGGTGAGGAAGTAGAATTCGTTGTAGCTGGGGAAGAGTAAGAGCTGATCAGGAGCCATGGGGCAAGTGTGTGGCTGCCTTTCTCAGCTTAGCATGGGGCTGGGCTCTGGGCGGCCTTCTCTTGGTGGATACAGTACCAGGCAGGGTCCAGTCAATAACCTGACTAGGAAGCAATGCTGTCACCTGTTCAAACATGGGCACTAGAGACTTCTGGACACTGGAGTCAAAGCAGGACCTGAGCCATCTTCTGAGAGAAGGTCACAATGGGGAACTCAGTGTGCTCTGAGTGCCCTGGCATGTGTGGAGGAAAGGCTCCCTGACCTTCAACACCAAAAATAAATCTGAAGGGTGCAAAGCTGTAATCAACAGAGGAGTGTTGAGCATGGCACGGTGAGCAGGCTGTGGGGGTGGGTGGGTAGAATGCTCTAGTATTCCCTCCATCAGCCCATCTCTTCTCTGCAGAGGTGGTGGGGCCCTCTGTGGCTGCCTGGGTCAGGTAGAGGGCTAGTGCTCCCCTAGAGGGCGGGGACAGTGACCCAGAGAAGAATGGGGTGCTCAGCCTGAGATGGAGAGGCTTTGCTCCCCCTAAAGCAGCCATCTTCAGAATGGTGGAGGCAGAAGAGGTGTCTGTGAACATGCGAGCCCACTGCAGGAAGTGTGGGCACCCATCCTGTGTTTGTTCCCAGTGTGGTAGTGTCAAGATTTAAGCTGCAAAAGCCACAGTATACTCTTACTTTTCTGAATAGAATCCAAGCTGCTGATGGCCATTGTGCCCATGAGTATGTTTTGTGTGGTCTTAGGTTAAGGCCAGAGCCCTGCAGCATTGAACTGGTCCAGTGTAATGGCATCTACTCTGCTCACTGTGGTCCATGATGACTCAGTAGCCGCCATGGCACTTCTTCCCAGAGACCATGGCCTTTACTCAGCCTGGAAGGGGAGGCTGGTGTCTAAGGAAGTGGTAGGAGACAGTCCTGGTGTCTGTGCATGGTAATCAGGAATGGGATCCACTGACCTCACATGGGGTCTGGGGCCGATGCTGAGACTCATAGGGTTTAGGTGGGCGTTTAGGCGAAGGGAGCCATAGAAGCCATAGAAGAGGCATTTAGTTAGTGGAGGGGGCGTCACTGAAAGGTTGGACATACAGCTAGCTGCTGTCCCAGCTTGTGGGCAGGTGGGCACAGTCAGCAGCCATAAGGCCACCCGCTTTCCTTCCCTCCCCTCAACCTTCTCCCCTTGTGTCTCCTCCATGCCCAAGATCCCCAGCCCAACCTTGACTTGTGCTTACAGGAAAGTGAATTTTGAGGTGGCCTTGTCCACCAGGCCGCTGCCCCAGGTGCTATCCAGGAGGTGCCATCTTCCCTCCAGGTACACGGCGTTCCAGGCATGGTCAAATTCTCCTGAGAAGCTCTGTCCCATCTGGTAGCCGAAGCCCTTGGAGTAGCCAGGAACTGTCATGCACTGAACGCCAGCAATCCTGCGAGTGACACGGGTTTGAGAGGGGGCTCCACTGGGATGGCCCCTAAATCCACCATGCCACACCTGCAGTCCATCAGTCCTTCCAGTCTCTCCTTTTCCTGCCTGTCACACATTTATGCATATGCTACCTTGACAATTTTTGTCCCTCAGGGTGCAGACAGAGGACAGAAAGCTAGCTGGTCCTGGCAGGGTAGACTGGCTGCAGGTGCTGCTATCTGTTCCTCCCCCAGACTGCTCAAATAACCTCTGCAAAGACTGCTCAGATAACCTCTGCAGTGCTCCGCAGAGCCCAACACAATCGGTGCACAACTCTTCAGGGGAGAAAAGTGAGGGCAAGAGTGAGTGTTGCATTGGAACCAGGAAAGCAGGGTGTTCTTGGTGCAAAACCTAAAAATAAGGGGTGGGGACAGAGGCTAGGAGAGCCAGGGTCACTCAAGAGATGGTGGTCTGAGAGCAGAGAAGGCTGAGTTCTACTTCCTTGGCTGTACCCTTGCAAGCCTATTTGCATGTGGACCTGAAAGGCAGACAGACTGGTGTTTCCGGCAGTGACCTAGGGAGGACTGGCCTGCAGACGTGTCCTCTGCGAATATGGTACAAGAACCACTGTAGCGTATTAGTGTCATTCGCTGCCTGCCTGCTGTGGCCACAACTCTGGAGTCTCCTTTAAGGGTCTCAGAAGGAGTGGAAGTGCCTGATGGTTAGCTGGAGATTTGGTGCCATTTTGATAGCGTCCTCTCCTACTGCTCAAACTAACCTGGTACAACTATCTGGGACCTTGGACAGTCGGATGGTGACTTTTCCCAACACTTTCTTCGGCATTGTGGGAAAACCAGTAAAGCCATGAACTCCTGGATGTGTAGGGTGCCCATTGCCAGGGGCTTTCTTGAAACTCCACTATCCTCCCAGCAACCCCCCCCCATGGTGCAGTCTCTGTGCACCCCTCAGATGAGCTGAATCTGCAGTCCAGGATGTCAGTGGGCCCTCATCTAGTGGACAGTCCTCTGGGGCCAGGTTCTGGCTCGGACCAGTTCTATAGCCCCAGTATCTCCAAACATCAGGGCCATGGGACCTCTCAAGGTTAAGGATGTCCTGGAAGCAACATGTGGTGTCCTGAGCATTTGGGTTCTAGAGCCCTTGACATCTGTGTTGCCTGGGTGCATACAATGATGACAAGTTATCGCATCGGCCTGAACAAGCAGGCCAGGCCACTCAGGCTGAGGACCTTTCACAGCCTCTACCCTTCTCCCCACGGCTTCACAAAGGAGGTCCAGGCTCCTTGACTCCCCAGGGAATGTCATAAGGATGCACCAGCAGGGATGTCAGGGAACTTGGGGCATCCCAGGGGCAGACAACAAGAGTAATTAGACCTCAGTTTTTTATTGATACTGCCAAAAATGACACCTATCACAGAAGAGCTGCCCAGAAACAGGAGGTGCCAGGAGTCTATGGGCCGTGGAGCTCCTGGAGGGAGAGGGCAACATGCAGACATGGAGCACTCTGGGCCTCATCTCTCTGTGACAGAGCACAGAGAGCAGAGTGCTAGGTCAGGCTGGAGGGGATGTGGGGCCAGTGGGAGTGCTCCTAGATGGGGAGACCTGAATGCCTCCACACTCTTTTTTTTTTTTTTTTGCCTCTACAGTCTTAGAGTGGAAAGTCAGCAGAGAAGAGAGAGGGTGGTAATTCATACTTCTAACACAGTGTCAAAACTTTATAATCATTACAATGTCTGTGTGTATGCAATAATATGTACTTAGACAGCGAGGAGGAGACAGAGAGACAGAGACAGACAGAGACAGAGACAGAGAGAGACAGACAGAGACAGAGACAGAGAATAAAAGTCATCAGATCTATTAGTAATAGGAAATCTCAGGATGTGGGTGATTTTAATTTTCTGTTTTAAATTCCTCCATATTTTTAAGATTTATAATAGACTATGTGTTACTTTTAGAATTGGAAAAAAACTCATAAATACTACTTAAAATTGCATCCTTTGGTGAATCATCTTCCACTGGTCATCTGTGCCTATTAATTTCTAGCAGGATGTGGAGGGTTAAGGGGATCCTAGGGAGTCAGTGTTTAGTGAATGGCTTGTTTTGCATTAAGGGGAACTGATCAGTGGAGCTGTTGGGCCTCTGAACAGACAGCTCACTGATGCTTGCCCTCTGTTGGAGCCACCTGGGGTCAAGGAGGAAAGAGGCTCATTTAACGTTGGTTCAGTCTCCAGGTGCTGGGGCAAACCAGGGTGGGTGCTGCTGTGGGCAGCCTGGAAGTTCTGCTGGGAGAGGCCTGCCCTGAGGAGTGTGTGCAGGGGTATCCTCCCTATGAGGGGTGAAGTGGGAAGAAGATTGGGCACACACAGAGGAAGCTCCCCCAGCTCAGGAAAGGAGGTAAGGAGGAAACAGTGAGTGGCAGAGATGTCCATCTGTGCTCTAAGCTGGAGTGGGTGGCCACTAGGCTAAGTTCTCTTCCCCGCTCTAACCTGCAGTGTGGCCTAGCCAGACACATCATGGGCAGTCAGGAAGGTTCGCATTAAGTGATCTCCAGGGGCTGATTTTCCTCTAACAACCTGAAAATTTGGGAGGGCCATGGGGAATGCCTGCCACAGAAAAAAGATGAAAAATGAACTGAGTTGTAAGTTTATGCACTGCTTCACCATGACACAGGGATACTTTATGACCTGGCAGTCATGTGCAAAATGAAGTGGACAGAGGAAGTCATAATGCAAAGCATTATTGTTAAAAATCCATAGTTTCCATACAAAGTCAGGTAATTCATATATAAAACAATGACGGTAGAACTAGTTGGGGTTTTGTGTCTAGTCAGGATAACCCATGACCCTCTCATGTTGTCATAAGACTGCGGACTGTCAGGTACAGAGGCATAATCTGTCATCTCAGCTACCTGGAAGGCTGAGACAGGAGAATCACAAGTTTGAGGCCAGCGTGGGCAACTTAGGGAGACTCTGTCTCAAAAAATAAAAAGGTACAGTTTTCTTGGGTTTAATACAGAGGACTTGGAAAAAAAGAAACCATAAATAAGCAACCAACCAAGCAAACAAAAACAGACCACTGGCCACACACACTGTAACAAACATAGAAACAGGCTACATGCTGGGAGATACCATGGCATAACGCAGCACAATACAATATTATCAAATACATTATTCCCAAAATAAGGTTCAGGGGCTGCTCTTGCCCGTTCCTGGCTGGAAGGAGGGTATATAACTTATAAACAAGTCCCTAGAGAGCTCAGTAGAGGGCATCCCTGTGTTGGCAGAAGCTGGAGAACATTGAAGGAGGGGCCCTGCTGATGGGAAAACTGAGGAACAATTCACCTGCCAAAGTGCTCGGCCAGTCACCCAAAGCCCCCATTTCCCCTAGTGAGCTCAATTTAATAGTCTTGGTTGAAGATCTTGGCCTTTTCTTTTGACCATCCTGACAAGCTTAATGCCAGTTCCACAGCAGCATATGGCTGGCAGATATCCCAAGCCACACAGGGAATGGGCATGCAAGATGCCCTGGCACACTCCCCTGGGACAGCCAGCGGACTGGAAGGAAGTCACGACCTCATCCTAGGGGATTAGGGACTTAACCTGGGGAGCTCTGAGGGCATGGGGCTCCCTGACCTGGAGTGATGGGCTGGAAGAGGTGCAGGCAGGCAGAGGGCCAGGGAGGCCTGGCTGAACCTGGTACCCTGAGGCTGCTGCTGTCCCACTTTAGTGAGTTGTGTCCTCAGCACTAACTTTGCAGGTGGTGGGGTCAGCACTGTCACTTTATGCTGAGATGGTCTAGGCCCTGCCATTGCCACTGTGTGATGCTGCCATAGCCTAGGCACTGCCAGGCCCCAGCAGTGTGGCTGAAAGGCTGGGCAGGCAGGGGCGGCCCACTCGGGTTGGCTCTGACCACAGGGGACTCTCCGCTCTGTGATCACCTCTTCCAGGAACTCTAAGGCAAGGGGAAAAGAAAGAGAAGGAGAGAAGAGGAAAGAGGAGTAGCTGCAGGAGAGGCAATGAACCTGCTTTTCTTTTAGTGTCTTGTTGAATGTGGTGCGATTTCAGTACTGCAGCAGGATAAACACATTGTGGTGTAGCTGAGAATTTACGTACTTATTTCTTGCGAACTTGACAGTGTTTCTGTGTTGCTGCTGTGTGCTCATTTTGCCTTTTCCTGCACTATCTATGGCTAGAATAACATAATGCTAAATCTCACTCCGAGGCCCATGTACTGCCTTCAGTGGTTCAGACAGGGAGGCTGCTTTGCCTGGGGTCACACACCTGGCTGGGGCCACAGTGAGCCTGGAATGCAAGTATCCCAAAGCACAGTTCAGGAGCCTTTGCACTTAACCAAGCTTTAAAATTAAAAAAATTATCGATGAGACTAGAATTTAATTTATAAACAGTATAATTAGAAAACAATTCACTATAGTGGTACAATTCATCTTCATATCATCCTTCAGTTTATCTGCAAGGTTGAGGTGTGTTCAGATGTTCTTTTCAGAGGTCTTTCATGACAAAATTAGCTGTGGCAGTAATTTAAAACTATCTGTCTCCTAGGGAATCTGCACCTCCCAGGAGGCTCCTAGCTGCTTCCTCTCTTTGGGGACATTTGGAAGCAAGTCATGCTTTAGGAACTTCAGGATGTCATGCTGTGCAGAAGCAGCCATCTGAGTTTGCATGCCTCTGCCCTTGCTCCCTGTGACAGCTGGAGGATGGATGGAAAGCTGGCTGGCACCTGATCGGAGACAGCTAGCCCCCTCTGTATCCAAGCCTCAGATTGGAAGTAAGCTCCTGGTTATCCAGAATCCCAGGAAATCTGCTAGCTGGTGGTGTTGCAGACATGGTAATAGGGAAGAGAATTTACGGGGCTGGCTCAGTGGCAGGAGCCTGGGGAATTAACCTTAATCCCTGAAAGGCAATCAGGTAGAATCAATTAAGGCTGTGGGCAATTGAGGCAAAGGGAAAGACATTCATGCGTGATGATGGAAAGTCAGAAAGAAACTGGACAAGCCATTACTAGCAATTGCACTAACAAAAAGCCCCCCACATCAGTAACTTGGAAAAGGCAATGTGGAAATGAATGATGCTAAGAAAATATCTGAATTCCCCACAAAATTACTTTATTAAATCAGTCGTTAATGAGGCCATTCCAAAGAGGCAGAATGCACTGGCAGGAAGTAATGATGGCCTTGTGGGTACAACTCTTACTAAGAGGCAACCCTGACAACCAAGCAGGGATAAATCAGCAAGTGTGGATTGCATGTCTTCAGTTATTAAGGAATTAGCTAATGAATTGACCAAACTTTTGGCAGTTATTTTAGAGCTAAAGTGAATTAAGAAAGTGTTGCATGGATACGTTACTGATCTTTAAAGCAAAAATTAAAGGAATTTGGAACTGTGAGGTCTCGTTACATGTCATAGGCACTGTGATGAAATTCATGAAGGGTAAACGACAGCTGGAAACTTTAACTGGTGCAAAATGTTGGGATGTATTTTAATGATCAGCTGCAGGCCAGAATATGGACATTGTTAAGCATCTGGCCGAGCCGGAAAGGTTGACAGTTTCATTTAGGGCAAGTGTCAATTTTCTGAGTCTATGTGGGCCAGTTGCAGTTGGTAGGAAATTTCCACAGAGCAAAAACAACCCAATAGGCAAGAAAGACAGGAAAGGTATAAAATAGCATCTCTGAAGTCAGGTGATCAAACCCCAATTGCATGTTCTCACATTGTCCCAGCGTCCCACCAAAAAGGCTGTGGATTCCCCAGCATGCAGAGGACAGAACTGAGGCTTTGGGAAGTTAAGTGCTTACCACAAGAAACAAAACGAGTAAACGCTCAACTAAGAACTGGAACCCCGGTCTCTCCAGCTTTAAATCTGCCACTCCTACAGCACACTAGAAAGTTTTTATTGGCTAAGGAAGCACTTATCTTATGACTTTCGAAAAGCAGAGTGCTTTCAGATTTACAAATTCAGATGATTCCAGCCATATTCTGAAAGATGCTAGGGACAAATGAGGCTGAAAATAGATTGGAATAAAACTATGGTGGTCAGCAGGGCTCTCCCAGAGGTAGTTATTTCAGTATTTAAAAGAGAATATGCAATTCCACTAGGAATATCCTGTCATTCTAAAAATATCTGTTGAGGGCCTACTGTGTAGAGGATTGTGGGATCAGTGTCACAAGGGAGGCAGAAAGGGAGGGGGCTAAAGATACATAAAAGTATGTAAGAGGGAGTGTGAGGGAGTAGGCGTGGGGAGTGTGCCCTGAATGTGGTGGCTAAGATGGTGCCCTCAGCACCATGACCCGCCCTGCCTACATCTGAGGCTGTGGGCTCAGTCAGGGAGGGGAAGAGCAGAGTGCCAAGCAGGAGCGTTGGAGCAACCTGAGGCCAGGCCAGGTGGCAAGGCTAGGAGGCAGCCCAGCTGTGACTTCAGGCTGTGTGTCCCCCTGCAGCTGCCTGCACAACACTGAGGCATCATGGCTATATGCTGGGGACTGTTTGTGGTTGCACTTGGCTTGATTTATTTTGTCACCTGCAGTCCTAGTGGGCTGACACTTCTCTCAGAGGGCTATAGAGGTATGGGCAGTTGTCCTCTTACTCCTTAAAAGGGGACTTTTTGCTTGGTCTCCAGGACTGGCTGCTTGGTTCCTACAGAAACCCAGCAGACCTCAAAAAGGACCACAGGAAACTGTGGGAGTCAGCAGGGTTCAACCTGTTTGAGCTTGAGCTTGTCTGGAGGCCACAGGAAACAGATGACCCATCCTCCCTTCAGGCCAGGAACTGGCCACAGGCTCCCTCCCGGAGCCCTGAAAGCTGAGTAGAAAGATGCCTGGAGCAGTAGCTTCCCGGTTGTTCAGCTTTCCAGTGTACAGGTCTTTTCAGGTAGGTTTTTGTTTTCCATACAAGAGGCCCCAGCACCAGCCCGAAGGACAGCCTTTCATAGTTCCCTTGGAGCTCTCAGCCACTGTCCTCTGGCTCTCATGCCTGCCATTCTTTTAACCTTCAGCTGCATGGAGATGGGAGAAGGCAGAAAAAGGGCCTTTTATAACCAAATTATCTCCGTGCATTCATCTGCCATTATGTTAATGCATCACGAAGCTCGGCAGATGGTACAAAGTCAATTATGCTGGTGTTAGAAAGGGAGAAATTGACCTTTTCAGGATTCACTTGTATTCCAAGGCAGAGTTTGCAAACTCTGGCTTCAGGCCTGGCATGTGGCAAAGACCCACAGTACTCTAGAGGGAGAGGGAGAGGACCTGGAGGTCCACCAGGGATCCAAAAACTCACTGGCCGCCTATCATACCTGCACATTCTTTCAAAGAGGCCAGCGTAGCCATCACAATTGGTCTTCTGGGTCCGCAGGATGTCAGTGGGCTTGAAGGCCTGGCGGTCCTTCTCCTGGGCAGCCTCAATGTCATATTCTGGAGGACAAAAGAGGTGGCAGTGAGGACCCAGGGCCCTGATGCAGCTGAGGTTGGTGCAGAGATGAGAAGAGGCCCCCACTAAAGCAGCACCACCCCGAACCCTAGCTGTGCTGTGGGCATCATAAGACCAGAGGAGTCACAGTGGGCTGATCAGAGCCAGAGCACCAGACCCAGCTACATCTGGAAAGATGCCACCTTTTGTATAAGTGATAAGAGGAGGAGCAAAGCAGAAAGAGAGAGCTATTTGGCTTTCTGGTCTCTGTGAAGGAGCTGTATATGCATGCATGCATGTGTCTGGGAACAGGAAATTGTCTCACTTTGATATTCTCAGTCTGTTCCTGTTGAGACCAGGTATTGCTCATAGGGTTGGGGTGAGCCGAGGGGGTCCTCAGGTCCCGTGTTCACACCCTCTACCTATGTCAGCCGAGTTCATCCTCTAAGCTACCTCCAGGAGGAAAACGAAAAACCTCACAATAGGCTGAGAGAGGTCTGGCTGCTCTTCCTGTGCAAGGACTAAGAGTCTATGCTGTGACTTTGCTCCTGCATCTTCTCATTTGTACTTGCAAGATCCAGAAAGGAGCAGGATCCCCTTGAAAATCCCCTCTGTGGCTTGGCCTGGCCTGGCGAGATTCCCAAGCCTATCCCTTGAGAACCTGGGGCCTGGGCTCAGCCCTGTGGCTGAGGTCACCAGTGTGGAAGCGGGGAGCAGGAAGAGCAGAGTCTGCCCTTTCTCTCAATGCTATAGAATGGCTAGTGTCGCACTGACTTTCCAAACAACTGTGACTTCCTCAACCAATGGAAGTGCTTTGTGGAGACCGCCTTTTGTCTTAGGTCTCTTCGTCTCTATGGCTCTGGCTCTTTAGGAAGCCAGGATGGAGGGAAAATTCCTGCTGAATGAGGGTCTTGGCTCTGGAAGGTCCTTGATTAGTTTCTCCTTACTCAACCCAGCCATCGGGAGTCCTCCCCAACTTTCCAGCTCCCTCTGCACTCACCAGTGCAGGGCACTCACTGCAGACCCTGACAGCCACCGCAGCACAGGTGGGCTTACCTATATGGTGGCAGATCCAGATCCAGATGGCTCGGACCCTTTCCAGATCACTGTGGGCCTCCTGGAGCAGGTCACTCACCAGTTCATCCAGGCCACTCTTGACAGTTACCTGGGGAATAGGAAAGCCATGCTGCATCAGAGTCTGGGGGAGTTTGGAGCAAGGCCTTTTGTGTGAGGCAAGCAGAGAGCAGGGAGCCGGTGCAGAGCTTACACTGACCTACAAAGCCCCCCAAAATCTGACCTAGGCTGCCTCCCCACCCTGTACCATGGACACCACCCATGTCTGCATACTTTCTTCTCATATACAGTTTCCCTCTCCCGGAGCCCTTCCAGGCCCCAGCTAACCTCAGCTCTGACACTTTCAGCCAGTCTTGTTATTCCTCCAGACAGGGAAGCTGAAGAAGAGGTGCACAGGGACAGGGATGGTTGGAGATAAATCACATGGGGATGGGGGAGCCAGGGCAGGAGGGGCTGACCACAAATCCCCAGCCCCAGAGCCACCACAGCTCCTCTCTGGAGATCCTGAGGCCACGGTGGTACCCAGAGGAGCTGTGGCTGCCTCTAGTTATGTTAATATTTCCAAAAACAATCTATGGATGTAACACAGCCCTTATCAAAACCCCAGTAGCTCTTGGAATGGGAAACCAATCCCCAAATTCATGTAGAATTACAATGGGCAAAGACAAAGAAAGTTTGAAAAAAAGAATAAAGTTGATGGCTCCAGCACATTTCCAAACTTATCATAAAGCTAATCAGAGCAGGTTGGTACTGGCAGAAGGATTATGTAGAATAATGGAACAGAACGGAGGTAAAGGTACCACATGCATTCAACAGGAGAAACAACAGTGTCTTTAACAAACCGCATTGCAACACTGAATTCCCATGTGCTAAAGAATGAAGCTGGACCTCCACCTCACACCGCATACACAGATCAATTTGAAATGGATCAAGACTCACATATAAGAGTTTAACCCATAAAATTCTTAGAAGAAAATACTGGGGTAAGTCAACATGATCTTAGATTTTGGCAATGAATTTTTAGACATGACATTAAAGATATTGAATGATAAAAGAAAAACAGAGTTCATTCAAATAAAAGATTCTGTACCTTATTTATTTTTAAATTTTATTTTATATTTTTTGAGACAGGGTCTCTCTATGCAGTTCAGGCAGGCTTTAAGCTCACTTTGTAGCCCAGGCTGGTCTCGAACTCACAACGATTCTCCTGCCTCAGCCTCCCGAGTGTTGGGATTATAGGCATGAGCCACCATACCCCGATTGTACCTTAAAGATATTACTAACAAAGTGAAAGGACAGTTTGGGACCATGGGGAAAGATATTTTAAGTCATATACCTGACAAGGATTTAGTATTTAGAATATGTAAAGAACTTTTTCAACTCAGCAAAAAGACACTTCTACTCAAAAATGTATAAAGGACAGGATGAAACAGAAATTCCTCCAAAGAGGATACACAAATGGTCAATAACCACATGGGAAAAATCCTTACCATCATTTGTCATGAGAAAAGTGCCAGTCAAAGTCACAGTGACATGGCACTTTTATACCTGTAGGATGTCTACATTAGTGGTGGGAATGTGAAATGGTGCAGCTGCTGTGAAAAACACTGTGTGGTTTCTCAAAAACATAAGCAGACAATTACCATGTGATCCAGCAGTTTCACTCCAAGATATACATACACCCCAAGCACTGAAGGCCGGAAATCAGTCAGACACTTGTCCGCTAATAGCGCCAAAGGAGGGAAACAACGACCATATCCACCCGTGGAGGAACAGATAGTGTGTAATACATGCACAGTGAAGTATTATTCAACCAGGAAAAGAAAGAATGAACACATGGCGCTAAGTGAAGTAAGCAAGACACAAAAAGACAAATGGTGGATGATTCCATTTAAATGAAATATCCAGAATAGGCAAATTCACAAACTAAGTAAAGATTGGGGGGGGGGGGCTGGAGGAAGGGGAAAGGAAAATCATTCCTTAATGAGGACAGATTTATTATGCTGCAGATGATGAAAGGGTTTGCAAATAGATAGTGACAGTTGTACATTGTGAATATAATTAATACCAGTGAATTTTATACTAAAATGATTAAAATATCAAGTTGTTTGTTTGTTTGTTTTGTTCTTTGAGCTAGGATCTCCCTGTATAGTTCAGACTGGCCTTGAACTGTAATCAAGGCTGGGCTCAAACTGGTGGTGAGCCTCCTACCTCGGCCTCCTGAGGGCTGGGGATTACAGGCATGTGCCATTATACTTGGCTAAAATGGAAAATTTTATGTTACACATAAATATGTGTAACATCTTGAAATCACCATGGTAATAATGATAAAAGAATGAATTAGCCTTTTTTTCAGGGACCTCCAGGGAAAACTGGCTTGGGACTTGTGGAAAGGCAGCCTTGATCCTGGTTAACTTTCTAGAGAAACTGAGGCAACTGGTCCTTACACGTGCAGTGGGTGCCTGCGTCACCAGCTGCACCCTGAAGGTCTCTCCGACCTTGCTCTCACTGGAACTGCGAGAGGCACCTCCAGTCATCCCTGCCATGCTGGTGCTTTGACCTCATGGAGACCTGTGGGCCCCTCTTTCTCCTACTCTCCCATGGTCTTGGGCTTCATTTCTTCCATGGATGCCCTGACTCTGTGTTTTCTTTTCTTTTCTTTTTTTTTTTACCTTGTCGCTGTCTCAGGGCCTAGAACAGTGTCCGACACATCGAGACCCCCCACTACATCCCTGAGTCCTGATTAACCCTGGACAGGCATTCTGTGGCCTGCTCCTGTGCACCTTCTTCTTGGCCTTTGCTGACCGCTCACTGCTCTATGGCTGTGTCTCTGGCTTCAGCTGAGCTCCTGGCACTGGCCTGGCCAGTAGTCTGTACCATCCCTTCTGTTACCACATGTCCCATCATCCTCAGACTCTGGACCACGCTCTCCTTTAGTCTCCACAGACAGCCTGGAGTTAGCTTCCCATGGGGCCGGGAGAAATTGCCTACAGCTGAGGCCCTGCTCCTCTTGCTGGCTTCAGCCATCTCTATGCTGGCTTTGGTCCCAGCCTCCTGCTCTGCAGAGACTGCCCTTCCTCAGCCACCACCTTTCCTGTCCTGTCCTTAGCCCTGCATAACCAGCCTCCCCTCTCTGCTAGCCTCCTGGGGCATCTTGGTCCACCTTCTCTTCCATCCTCCACCAATTAGAGTCAGGCTGAGGCCTCCAGCCCCCTCTGGAGGATCACTTCTGATTCTCCCAACCACCTAGACAGGCCCGGGTCCTGAGGCAGGAGATGGTGGCAGCTCATAAAGTCTGGAGTGGGTGTGGCCATGGTCACAGGGACTTTGGCCATCTACACTCATGGTCTTCTCCCATCCTCTCCCTCCCTTCCCTGGCCTGGCATAGCTCAGCAGGCAGGGATGTCCAGATGGGCAGGGGCAAGACAAGGCAGGGCTGGCCGGAGGAGCCTGTCAACAGTGTGGCTCCGAACCACAGGATGCTGGGGAAAGGAGTGACCCTGGATCCTGGGCAGGCCTCTGTGCCCAGGTCTTCTGTTCCTTGTGCTGTGAAAAGGCAACCTGGGCCGTCCATTTCAGTACTCATAATATCTGCAGGAGGGAACGAGGGAGGCTTGGGGGCCCTTGGCCAGAGGGCCAGCTCTCCTACCTGTGAGGCGTAGGTGTCCAGTTTTTCAAACTGCTGCGGGTCCAGGGGCATGGACTTTAAGCTGGACCGGTCCCAAGGGTAGGCTGGAAACACAGGGAGGTTCTATCAGCAGCTGAGAACCCCATGGAGGGATGCTTGGCTCAGGGCTTGCTAGCTCTTTGAAGCTCTGTGACCCCTTAGTTGCTAACAAAATTCCCAAAGCCTGAAACACTGGTCCCAAGAGCTGGAGTTCCTAGAAGGTTTCTTGGTCTAATTAGTTTAGGGGCCATGGTAGCTCTTGTGGTCCTTTTGAAGACCTACAGGGATGAGGAGCTTATTTTGCAGATCTTGAGAAATCAGCATTTAAAACCTGGCTTCACTTCAGTCAGTGCTGCATTGCAGTTACCAGACAAACTGATGATGGGATTCCGAGACGGAATTCCTAGATGGAATTCCCTCCCCTGCCATTTAGTTTTCTGGGGATTCCTATGGGAGTGCCTAAACAATGCTGCTGGCCACTGGGCCGGTCTGTGCCATGGACATGTGCTGGGGTGAGGCTTGCTTGGCACCCAGACAAGTGTCCTCTGTTGTCCGTGGCCAGCTGGAGCCTGGAGCACTCCAACAAAGCCATCTGTGGTGTGGTGTCCTGGTGCTAGAAGTGCTGCGAACAGGGGCAGGGGAGGCAGGCCTCACAGTCACCCACTCATTCAGGCCTCTCTTATGTGCCTCCTGCTCAGAGACTGGGCCTCCAATTATGTCACTGGGACAGAGATGCAGGGAGGAAGGAAGTCAAGATTGATGCCGACCCATGGCCAGCAGCTGCCTGGATCACCCATGGGACCCAGCAGAGCCACAGTCAGCATTGGGAGGCAGAGCTGGAACTCAGGGACTAGCCCCATCTTGGCTCTTGCTCACCCCTCTGGTACTGTCGATGGGATATTTTGCTGGTCACTGGGACTTAGATCATCATCGACCTCTGCCTTGTGGGGTCCAAAAAAGCCACCCGCTATCCAGCCCCTCAGAAGAAGGATCATGCTTCCCGCCTCCTGCTGCGTGTCCCCAATTCTCAGGAGCCATCAGGTAACCTAAGTGACTACACGGTGGACTTCAAATTAACACATCTCCTCGCGGTGTCACCCTCTGCTTGCCTAGAGAAGAGGGATGGCATTTCTAAAATGGAGTCGGAGACTCTATTTTACTAGTTTTCTCCTTTCTTAGTTTTATTTGATATTATTTAATATTTCATATTATACATTGATATTCTAAAAGTGATACATTCTAAAAGAAATGCATTGATATTCTAAAAGTACTTTTTTTTAGGTACCAGAAATTGAACTCAAGACCTTGTGCTTACCGGGCAAGCATTTGTGCCACTGAACTGTATCCCTTAGCTCTCTAAAAGTACTCTTGTAAAAATATGACCCTTATGTAATAAAAAAAGGACTTTAAAAAATCTATAGTGATTTGTATCTCATGAAAACTACCTTCTGAGATTATGTAATACCCAAATATGACTTTGCACAAATATATGTAAGACACCAGTAAGATTAACTAAATTATTCTAATACTAAAGTAAAAGGGTAGGAGGAAGTGCAGAACTGAACTAAGGCTTAAGTGGTATTTGCCCTACTAAGGGGGAAACTGAGGCCCAGGGAAGGCAAGTGAGGGAAAAGCAGGATTCCAATCTGGTTTATCCATTCCCATTTAGTCTCTACTTCCATCTCAGTCTGCCCATTTACTTGTCTCCTGCCTCATACACATCTGACGTTCCGTTTAAAGTTACTGTAATTCAGAATTCATTTTTAATGGTTTTTTTTTTGCATTGGGCAGTTTTATTATTGCTAAATTTTAGCTCTGCAGTGATCTCTGGTGTGAGACCTTTTGCCTTCTCCACTTGTGACCATAGAAGACATAGTCCATCAGTCATGATACTCTGCCTTCCAAATTCAGAGGTGGCCCCAGACTCTGGAGCCCCTGCCAGTTGCTCCAATATTGGCCTACGAGGCTGACAATAGATTCTTTTGAGCATGGCCCTAGGGAGGAGCTGGCACTCACCATGGGCATCTTTGTTTCCAGGCTGCCGGGGTCTTGTGTTTCCATTTTTATCACCTTGTAAGCCTGCAATATCCCAAAAGTCAGAAGTAGAGTCATGTTAGAAGGAAAAGAAATGTGAGTTCTGATGATTCTCCACATGGCAGGTCTTGATTCTGAACGCTTCTCTGCACACCTTTTCACAAGCCTTTGCTCCTGTCCCGCCCTCCACCAAACTGCTGTTGGGATCTCGGTGAGCAGTGGGACAGGGGAAGAATGGGGACCAAGGGCAGAATGAAAGAAAGGGAGCTGCAGTCAGCAAGCAGAGGCAGGAGGTGCTCCGGCCTGTGGAGCAGACCCACCCTGAGTGCGGGGCTTCTGCCCTCGTCCTCTCATCCTCCTGACACCTTGAATACCAGGGGTGTGCTGAGAGGTTGAACAGATAACCCAGGACAAAGACCCTGGGTAAATGACAGTGGAGGAGGGGAAGGCAGTCGAGATGGTGCTTGGGATCCAGAAAGGTCAAGAACTGTAGTTATCAAATGACAGCTGAATCCTGTTACTCTGGGACAGTTAAGGCCACGTGACTGCCCATAGTTAGGCTCTGTGGGGCAATGAAAAGGAACTTTTCCTGCTGACTTGAAACCAGGTCAGGATTTCTGGGTCCCTGATGGAAAACAGGCAGAACTGGAGGTGGTAGGTTGGGGTGGGGTGGGGATGGAGGTGTGGGGGTGGTACCAAGGCAAAGTGCTTTATGATCACTTTAGGTTGTAAATATAACAACAAAAGTTTGCAAACACACACAGACCACTCTGAGAAACAGTGGGGTTTTGTTACTACCCCCACCTTTGATGGGATGAAGAAGGCTGAAAAGAGTAGCTAGCCTTTATTCCCTGGTCTGCGTTCCCCTGGAGTTGCCTGTTTAGTCATGAGATGGATACACTCAGGGCCAAGCTCTGCAAGGCACTGCAGGAGGGCCGACGGCCTGGCTTGTGCTGTGTGCGGAATCAGCCAAGTACCATGGCTAAGCCCGGTGGCTTCAGGGTTGGATCAGAGTTCTGATCCACCTCCTAGGTGGGTAGCTTGAGCTAATACTCTGCTTTTCTGAACCTCACTTTGCTGATCTAAAAAAAAGGTGACAATAATACTGTTATAATAATAATAATATTGATGATAAAATCAATGAATGGAAATGCCTTAGCATTGTCCACACTCTTCTTACACAATCAACACATGGTGTCTAAAAACATCAGCACCACTCTGGGGTCAAAATGGACCCTCATCTACCTGTGTCACCCAGGCCTAATTTCAGAGATGCAGAGCAGCAGAGCCTGGGTGTGGAGAGTCCCCCAATACAAAGCTGCTTTTTCCAAGTTTGCAGGGCCAGGCTAATCTTTCTCTTTCCCCAGGCTGAAGGCTGGCCCACCCTGCTTCCTCCAATCTTCCCTGCCAGCCCCTCCGCCACGAGCTGCGCTGTGCATACATACGTTTAGCCAAGGAGAACTTCTTGAGAAACTGGGGCATGGCATCTCGAGGGTGGACCTCCACGGTCAGCTGCGTCCCTGCAGAGACAGACAGACAGACAGACAGACAGAGAGAGAGAGAGAGAGAGAGAGAGAGAGAGAGAACATGCTATCTCAGCCAGGCTGCCAGGAACTCATTCATTTTAGAGATTTCTTTTGAATATACAAGTAATTCTTTTCTTTTTTTTCCCCAAATAACTGAAATAACAACAAAGCAGGTGGAGTCAGGACATTGCGCTTGTCTCCCTGAATGAAACTATCCATCCTGGGCAGAATGACAGGGAAGATTATTTGCAGCAGTAGACGGAAAACAGTGGAAGGAGACCAGGATTTAAAGCATTACCAAACTGGCCTTCTCTTTCCTTTTCTGGCTTCAGCTAGACTGGATGCAAAGGCCTCTCCCAACCCAGAAGTACGAAATGGCTGCAGCAGAGAAGCGCTCAAGAGATCTCTCCATGGGGAGTGAAATGGGGGCGGTTTGAGGGAAAAGAGGGATCCCTGATATTGTGTTTTCCTCTTGTTTTCTGACTCTGCACCCAGGCAATTCTGTCGGTAGCAGTGATGCTGCTGGTCAGGCTGCTAGCTAAGGCTTTTCCTCCAATCAGAAGTGCTATGATTCCAAGAGTGCAGAGGCAAACACTCATTGTCTTATCTCTGTCTGCTTTCTGCTGAGTGGTCCCAAATGCAAATACAGAGAGAGGAAGTACACGGCAGAATAAAGAAACCAAAGCTGTTAGTTTTTTGGTCAGAGGACCAGAAAGTGGGCCATAAAGAGGAAGGGACAGTAGAGGGCAATTCCTCAAAGCAGTAGATGAACTCTGTGGTCACCTCTGAGCTCGGCATGCACAGATGTTGTCTTTTTTTTTTTTTTTTGTCTTTTTCGTTTTTATCGGTACCAGGGATCGAACTCACGACTGCCTGCTTGCAAGGCAGGCGCTTATGCCGCTGAGCTAAATCCCCAGCCCCCCAGATGTTGTCTTAAACATCATATCACAGTCTTTCATAAAGACTTGGCAAGACCAATGGCCCAATCTGAGTCTGGCCACTGGGTGGCGCCCATGCAGGTAGATTTGTACAGCGTGGCACAGGCTACAATCCCAAACTACTCCACAAAAGACCCAGGAAAATCACTTGCAAAAGGAAAAGGTAATCATCAGCAGATGCCAGTCCTGCAAAGACACAAAGGCAGAGGATGACTTTAAGATAAACACCATAGCCATGCTCCAAAAAGTGAGGGCAAATAATTTTGAAATAAATGCGAAAATATGAAGTAATGAGCAAAGAAACTGAGTCATTGGAGAGATGCCAATTAATTCAATGCTGAGATTCCATCTCACTCCAGAAAGAATGGAAATTATCAGGAAAACAACAAATAACAAATGCTGGCGGGGCTGTGGAGAAAAAGTAACAAGCCTTCTCCACTGCGGGAGGGAGGAAACAGGTGCAACCATTGTGGAAATCAATGTGGAGATTTCTTTAAAAACTAGGACTATAGGTACCATTTGACTCAACTCTTCTCTTTCTGTGTACTTTCCCAGAAGAATTAAAATCATCATACCACAGAAATATACATGCACCCCATGTTTATACCAGCACAGATAGCAGCTAAATCTTGGAAACAACCCAAATGCCCATCAACCGATGAGTAGATCATGAAGATGCTTTAAAAAAATACAATGGAGTATGATTTGATGATAAAGAATAAGCCCGAGACATTTCTAGGTGAGTGGATGCACCTTGAGACTCTACTCTTAGGTGAAATAAATTGGACATCCATGTTTAAACACTGCATGGCTTCTCTGCTGTGAGAAATCGAAAGTGTAAGAAAGGACCAAAATGTATAACAGATATTGGGAAATGGGAAGAAAATTTTCATATGAGAAGGAGAACAAGGGAAGGTGGAGGGGGAAAGGAAAGTCAAGAAAATAAAAGCATAGAGGAAAAATGGAAACAACCTTTTGTAAATGAGGGGAAGGGAGTTCAAGGGAGGGGAGAGGAATGAGAAAAAAAGAAGGAAGATATATCATGTACAGGTACAAGTTTTCTATGATGAATGTGATCGTTATGTATATCTAAAATGTACCAATAAGATAGAAAACCACAGAAAAAAAGAACTGAAGGAGAAATGCATAAATCTAAAATCCCAGTTGAAGAGCTTAGCACAACCTCTATTAAGTACTGTTAATTGAGAGATTTAATAGAAAATTAGCAAATATACACAATAAGTGAATAATACCATTGATTAAGAGGATTTATTTACTATTTGGAGAATACCTCATGAAATGACAGGAGAATACAAACGCATTTCAAGTGCCTGTAGAATATCCAAGACCAGCTGTATCCTATGTCATAAAACAAACTTTAAACCACTTTAAAAGAACCAGCATGATATAAAGCTGGTCCCTGACATAATACAATTATACTAGAAGCTAAAAACAGTAACTGAAAAATTTTCAAACACTTGGTGATTAAGTACACACTTCCAAATAATTCTTCCAAAGAGGAAGTCTTTGGGAGAAATTAGAAAACATTTTAAACTCAGTAAAAATGAAAACGCAGCATATCAAAATGTGTGCTATGAAGAAATATTTCAAGGGAAGTCTGTAGCATTAAATTTTCACATCAGAAAAGAAGAAAGATCTCAGGTTATTCATCTAAGCTTCCAACTTAATAAGATAGAGAAATAATAGAAAATAAAATCCAGGGCAAGTCAAAGTAAAGAAATGATATAAATATGAGAATAAATCAGTGAAATTAAGATAAAACAATAAAGAATAAATGACCTGGGGATTTAGCTCAGCAGCACAAGTGCCTGCTTGATAAGTTGCAGGTTGTGAGTTCAATCACTGGCACAAAAAATCAAACCAAACCAAACCAAACCAAAACAAAAAATACCACCAAAATCTACTTCTTTGAAAATATCAGTGAAATTGATAAACCTTCAGCTAAGAAACAAAGTTATGACACAAACCAGGAGTCAAGACATTACTATCAGGATGCAGTGGGGGGACATCACCACAATCCCCTGTGTCTTCTAAAGTAATTAAAAAATACTTAAAAAAAACCCTTATACACATGAATTACACAAGTTAGAGGAAATGGACCAATTTCTTGAAAGTTCCAAACTATCACAGAAGATTCATTCAAGAAATAGAGAGACTGAATATTTGTATATCTATTTTTAAAATTCTTTAAAATTTCTAAAAAATGCCAGGCTCAGATGGTCTCACTAGTAAATTGTAGCAGACATTTAGAAAGGAATAGCACCAATTCTTCACAACATCATTCAGAAAGTAGGCAAATGAACAGTTCGGAACTCATGTTACGAGACCATTACTAATCTGCAAAACCAAAGACAGCCTAAGAAAACCACACTACAAATCAGTATCCCCTACAAACGCAAACACAAAAAGGATCGCCAGCTGTAGAGTAAAAGAGTAATATACCACAACTTGTGTGGTTTAGTCTGGGAGTGCAAGCAGGTTTAATGTCTGAAAATTAATAAATGCTATTCACTATATTAACAGGCTAAAGAAAAACTGAGGAAGACTATCAGCTGATTTAGAAAGACATATTTGACAAATTTTAACACCCATTCATGAACAATCCTAATAGCAAACCAGGGATAGAAGAGAATTTTCTTAATGTGAAAAAGGGTATCTACAAAAAGTATATAGTTTACAGCATTTTAAATGAGGAAAAAGAATATATTTTCTCCCTAATACTGTGAAAAAGTCAGTGATGTTTCCTTTCACTGGTCCTAATAACATTGAAACTAGAAGTATTTCCCAGTGCACTAAGACAAGAGAAATAAAAGGCCTATTGTCCTTTTTCATAGGTGCTATATCTGTCTACATAAAAAATGTCAAGTAATTTACAAGAAAAGACTGCTCAAACTAGTAAGTGAATCTAGCATGGTCGCAGGATTTAGGGTTAACACATGGAATCAGTTATCGCTAAATCAGCAATCAAAACTGGAAGATAAATTAAAATTACCATTTCCCATACCTCAAAAATAGAACTACTTAGATATAAATACAAAACAGATAAAATCCCCAAAGATATGCGGTAATTGTATTCTGAAAGCTATAAAATAGCACCAAAAAATTAAATAGAATTTAAATAAATGGAGGAGTCATACCATGTTTATGATTTGAAAGATTCAATATTGTCAGGTTGCAAGTTATGTTCAAATTGATCTATAAATGTAATGTAATGCAATTTCAATCAAACTCTTTAGAGGAATTTTATAGATAGAGACAATGTGACTTTAAAATTTAGATGGTAAGGCACAACAACTAGAATACAAACTAAAAACAAAAGGAATATTGCCACAACCTGGCCTTAAGATGGATTATTAAAACTACACTAATTACAGCCATGTGATACTGGCAAGAGGCCAGAAAACATAAATCAGTGGGACTGACCGACATGATTATGGAAAATTAAATTTTTACAAACATGCAAAGGCAATGACTGGGAAGGGCAAAGGAACATATATTTCACTACAAAAGAGATTTCAGATGGAAAATAAGCCCTTGAAAAGATATCCGGCATCATTAGCCATTAGGAAAAAACCAAATTGAAAACCACAATGGGATATTACATTTATTAGAAGAGCAATTACTATAATTTAAAAATAATGATAATATCATATGCTGAAACAAATACAGAGAAACTGGATCTCATATATTCCTGGTGGGATTATAAAACAGAACAACTACTCTGGAAAATAGTTGGGCAGTTTTTTGGTATGTTTTTCTCTCTCTCTCTCTCTCTCTCTCTCTCTCTCTCTCTCTCTCTTTCTTTCGATGGGTCTTACTGTGTTTTCCAGGCTGGTCTGGAATTCATGGATTTGTGATCCTCCTGCCACAGCTTCTAGAGGAGCTGGCAATACACGTACCTGGTTGGTAGTTTCTTATAAGACAAAACATGTACTTACCAAAACAACAATAACAACAAACAAACCAAAACAAAACAAAAAACCCAACAACTGTATACTTGGGCATTTAATCCAGAGAAATTAAAGTTCTGTTCATATGAAAACCTGTACATAAATGTTTTTGTGGTGCTGCTCATACTACCCTAATCTGGAAACAAATTAAAGTCCTTCAGCAAAAGACTGGATAAACATTTGGTGCTACAGCGATACTAAGAAATGCTTCTAAACAGCACAAAGGAGCTTTTCAAAGTAACAGGAAGATAAGATCTGGACCAGGGGATTTTGGGGAAGTAGTGCTGTTCTATGTCCTGAGTACAGAGATGTTTATATAAACCTTTGCATGTGTTAAAATTCAAGAGTACACAAAAATTAAATTTTTGAATGTTAATTAAAAAAATATTAACCATACCAAGACAAAAATCCCAAACAGAATTAAAACAAAAGTTTGTATGGTGCAGAAAGATACAAAGGGGGGTAAAAATCATTTCAGACTTAATTTCTACATTTAAAAACCTAAAAGTAAGATTGTAGTAAATATACTATTTGTAATCTGCTTTCCTTATTTATGTCTTCAAATATTGGTGAATATAGCCATATGTCAGTAAGTGGATGATAATACTCTACAATGGATTTTTGTGATTCATTTACACAGTCTGTTTCGTGAGGTATTTTGCTTTTCCCAAATATTCTGTTATTATAAACAATGTGATGAACAGTCTGATACAGAAAACATTTTTCCCTTTTTCTGAAATTTAAAAAATTTTATTCTTAAAAACTTAAAATGTATTTTAAATAGTGCCTTAATTTTACACAATAATGAGTTTTCTCGAGGAATTCTCATGCCTGCATATAACATTTGGATCATATCCATTCCCCATTACCCTCGGTTACACTCCTCCCCCTTCTCCTTTATTCCTTTCCTCTTGTCTAATAACTGTCTCGGATAAGGGTATATTTAACACTTTTCAATTCTTCGAATGAATAAAAATGTATGAAAGAACATGAAAGTTTTTTTCAGGGGCTTATAAAATGTTGGCAAACTTTCTCCGGAGCCATTTTATTGATTTATGGTCCTACCAACAACAGTGCAAGAAAATCCTATTTTCCTCATTCTTATTCTGGGTGATTGCAAAATTGGCCACAGTACTTTGTCCTTCTTCCCAGTGAAAGGCCTTCTGTTTCACTCCTTGAATTTACACTGCATTTGTGACTGAGTTTGGCCAATTAGCATGTGGCAGAAGGGCTGCTGTATACGTTCTGAGCCTTGCTGTCAGGAGATGCTGCGGCTCTGGCCCTCATTCTTGAGATCCCCGCCACAACTGCCCCGTGGGTGGGCCTGGCTGTGGATGAGACACCACGCAGAGCACAGCACAGCCTTTCAGGTGAGGCTTTCCAGGACCAGCTGGTCTCCAGCCAGCTCAGCAGCTGACACCGACACATGCGCAAGCCCAGCCAAGTGCTGCAACCAGCTGGGTAAGGCTCATAGGAGAACAACGCAACCTGCAACCCGCGGGCTTACACGCTGAGTGAACGCGCACTGTTTCCTGCAGATGAGTTTTCTGACGGTGCATAAGGCAAAAAGAGGTTCCGGATACTGACATTTGCTTTTATCGACATTTTACATTTTCATCAATGAACAACGATATCTCTTTGTTTTCAAGTATTTAATTTTTAGTGCAATATTGTTTTCCTATATTTCTTTGCCATTTAAATTCCTATTTTGCAAATTGACAATTTGCCTATTGATTGATTACTTTTTCCTTAGTGATTTTGTAAAAGCTGCTTTTATTAACACTTTGTCTGCTAAATGTGTTATAGTTACTTTTTGCAGAAAAACAATACTGATTTTCTTGTGTAGCTCCATACACTTACTCTGCACACCAAAAAGGCCAAGTCTCAAAGCAATTAACAAACACAAAAGTAGACAGTCTTGCTTTGAAGGGATTTGCCTTTTTACATTCCAACCCTTGGTGTTTTTCTTTTTCTTTTGAGATAGAGTTTTCCCTTAGTCATCTGAGGCTGGACTTTAACTTGATATCCTCCCACCTCAGCCTTCCAGTGCTGGAATTAACACTCATTTTTTGAAGTGCAGTTTCTAGTGTATTCACTGTCAAAGAAATTCAGTCGTGTGATTTCATAGTAATGGCACTATTTCACAAATGAAGTTCAGTTCTGGGCCTTTGATCAGGCGATGCTACCCAAGCAGCCATACCCACGAGGCATAGGCCTTTCACTTTCTCCACCCAGAACACTCTGAGATACTTTTCAAAGTGAGTACTAAGTGGTAAGTGGCTACAGGATGGCTTGTGAAAGATGAATGGAGAAACAGGCCCACTCTCTATTCCTACAGGTGTTCCGAGACGTTTTGAAGTAAAAACTCTGTTTGACCTAATATTGTGTTGTCGAACACAATTTGGAAAATGCTGTATTGGAACAATCGCTAGAGGTTTAGGGGAGCTGCGAAAGCAAACATATCATTGATGAGGGTTTGACAACAAAGCTCTCTCCCAAAGTTCTCATCACATCCAGGTACTTCCATCCATTCCCAATTCAGCCATGTCTCTCTGCCAAAGAATGATCAAGCTGAAAAATGCAGCCTTGGTAATGCCCTGGGAAACAGATTGCATGTCCCACTGTTCATTAACACACCTTCCCCAGATCTCTTTGAATTTCAATCAGGATTTGTCTGAAGACCTAATATGCTCAACACTACTTCCTTCTCTTTTTTGCAGTTCTCCTTCCTTCTTGGACAGGCACTAATGTCCAAGCTCTCTGGAGACTCACTTACTGGTCCTTCTCCAGAGCTCAATGGTGCCTCGAGGAAACGAAGAAGGCTCTGGCCTGCCTGCCCTCCGTGTAGTATAAGTTCTGCTCCTTCACAGAGGCATGAAGGAACTTCTGGGAGGTTCCTCTGGCTCTCAGAACTGGGTTTGGGATGAGCGTGCTGTCTCAAGGGTGAATAGCCTTCACAAGGATGCTTCATAAGTGGACAGAGTGTTCTGACCGTGACATTATTACACCAAATAAAACTCTCAGTTTAAGAAAAAAATGTCAATTTAACCAACCTCCAATTGTAGAAAGCCATCAATTGGAGCAAACTTCATAGTCAGATCTAAACCATGGGTACAAGTGGACACCATTGCACTGATGTTGATCATTAACCATCACCAAACATAAGGTGGCCAGGCTGGCCTCTCTCATGTTATCTCTCCCTCTCTCTACAATTGTCATCCAGATAGCATTTCTGAAGCTGCAGCTTTGGCTGTCTTAGTAAAAGCACGTGAAGGATCCTTACTGCCCCATGAAGCGGCTCCCAGATGCTTCTCCGAAATCCTCCCTGCTTCCTGCCTTTTTCTTTGCCCTCTTAGCAGCAGGAACACACTTGGCAAGCCCAAATGCTGTTTGGTGTACTGCCTTTGGCCTGCCTTTGCCTTGCGGGTGATTTCTCCCACCTGGCATGTTCTCTCTGGATCTCTTCAGGTTTCAATCAGGATTTGTCTAAAGGTCTAATTTGCTCAGAATAGCTAATGCAGGGATGGCAAACAGGTTTCCCATTGTTAATTAACTCTAACTGATTGGAAGTGGCTGCCTGGAGCACTGATCAATTAACAAAGACTGTCAGGCGTGTGTGTGTGTGTGTGTGTGTGTGTGTGTGTGTGTGTGTGTGTGTGCACGTGTGCGCACACAGTGTGTGCACTCAAGTATGAGTGTATGTGAGTTCACATGCATGTATGGATAGATATGGGTATTCAGGAGCCATGGAGCTCATACTAGACACTTGGCATCACTGACTTAGGTATTAATTAGCATGCTATATTTGTAGCATGCTGCCACATTTACTGCTAGGACGCTGAGGGGAGCTCTTAGACCCTGAAAATCCTGCCCCATGCCCTTTCAGATGACTCATGTTTATCCCCACCCTGTGTACATCCTTCCTGCCCCTTCCTGACAGAGCCACCTGCTCCCTGAACATGTCAGACGCACTCCACACTCTTGCCTGGGCCCTCACACTTCTTGTTGCTTCTGCTGAAAGCTCTACTTGGATATTCTCATGGTTTCTCTTCCCCACATTTTCTTTCTTGCTCAGATGACACCTCCTCAATGAGGTTTTTCTTCTCTCTCTTTCACTCATCAAACCCAGAGCCTCATGTATGCTAAGCAAGTGTTCAGCCACTGAGTTATACCCCCAGCCGGCTCAATTTTAGCCTCATGATTGGCTGAACAATGGCTTTTGAGTGTACTCATGTCAGAATCCCTGGAACCTGTGAGAGTTACCTTATATAGCAAGGAGCACCTTTCATATAGGGCTACATTAAGGATTTGAAGATGGTGAGATTATTTTGAATTACCTTGTAGGGGCCTAAATGTAACCACATATATCCTTATAAGAGGGAGTCAGAGGGAGATCTGACTACATGAAAGGAGAGAAGGCAGTGTCATCATGGAAGTGGAGGCTGTAACAACAGCCATAAATAAAGAGATTCTAGTAGCCAGTAGAAGCAAAAAGAGGCAAGGGATGGATTCTCTGTTAAAGTCTCTAAAAAGAACCAGTGCTGCTGATACTTTGATACATACTCAGACGTTTCTGGGTTCTGAAGTATAAGAGGGTAAGTCTGTATTATTTGAAGCCATGAAGTTTGGAGAAATTTACCATAGCAACTGTAGAATCCAATACACAACTCGGCACACAACTCCCACATGCCCTATCATTGTTCCTGCTTTATTATCTCCTTCAGCCTTATCTGAGTCGTTGTATTTTCCTTGTTAGGAGTATCTGCCTCTTCTCACTTTGACACCAAGTCCCCAAGGGCAGGGGCTTTCTTGTTTTGTTCATAAGTGGGATAAGTGGTTGCTAATCCACCCCCTTTAGCAAGGGATCTCTGAGGTGAGTGGTCTCACCTGTGCTGGAGCTCTATTCCCAAGAATTGTAGCCTCAAGGGATATTGATGCAGAAAGACCGGGAGAGATGGCTCCCTGGGCGGCTTGGTCCTTTCTCACTACCTGCCAGTGGGTCACAACATTTCGGAGAACAATTCTTCCAGTGGGTGTGAATCCCCAAAGCCTTCTGCTTCTGGAGGGTCATACTACTGCCCCTTGATTTAATCAGATGACTTCTTGCAGGTTAGGACATCAGCACTGAGAGTAATGATGGTAATTTTTTTTTTTTTTTTTTTTGCCTTTTTTGTTTTTATCGGTACCAGGGATCGAACTCACGACTGCCTGCTTGCAAGGCAGGTGCTTATGCCGCTGAGCTAAATCCCCAGCCCCAATGATGGTAATTTTTATGGCTGGGCCTAGGATAGCCCTCAGACACTAGGTCAGAGTCTCTGGAATACAAAGTATTTTAATTATGGATGCATAATGCAACATGATGAGTCTCTAACTGGTCCTCCCCTGCAGTAGTGTCATGTTTGCAGATCCAGTAACTGCAGTCAGTCTGGTGACACCGTGGCTAGTCCTCCCCTAACCTTCACAGTTAGGAAGGGCCTATCACTGTGCCTTGCTGCAGCAAACTCCGATGTGGGTGGAATGCCCTGGGAAGGCACAGTCTCCAGAGGCAAGGCCAAGGACCTGCTGTGACTCAGGATAAAGGAGGACCTGGACACCATGAGCCAGCAGGGGGAGACTGGTTTCCAGGGCAGCTGCAGAAGCCAAGGCAGGAAGAGATTAATATCTGAGGCCTTTCTGGGAGAGGGATCAGAGTGCCAGCTGACTCTTGTTGGCCATGTGATCCTTGGATACATGACAGCATTTCCAAGCCTCAGTTTACTTACTTATGAAATAAGGACAGTGAGAGTGCCTACCAAACAGGATTGCTATGAAGCTTAATGTACACGAGAATAAATGTGTAAACGGCTTGCGGAACACTTGGCACATAGTTAGCACTCAATAAATATTAAGTATAGTGATGACAACGATAGCGATGATGATGATGTTGGGGCTCCACGGGTCAAGGTTTTCATTTCTCGAGGCAAGTGAAAGGCAGATTTGGACCACAGAGCAGTTCATTGCTTGCTCTGGCATACAGGGAGAGAAAAAGAATATTCCACCCTCCACGGGACATGAGGATCTGCTCCTCGCAGCCTGAGCTCCGCACCCTGGGCTGTCTTTGGCTGGGCTGGTGGCCCAGGCACACAGCCACAGGAGAGGTCACAGTTAGCAGAGAATCACTTACCTTGGTTGTCGTAGGAAGTGAAGACCTGGGGCTGCTGAGGGTGCTGCTTCTCTGCCAGGTTTCCTATTTAAGGAAGACAGAGAGGCTTGCAGTGACCATTGGGACCATGGTGGAATTTTCCCTGAGCGGAGAAGGGAGCTGTAAGAAAGGCAGACTGGCAGGGGCTGAGCACATGCACAGGCCTGGCCTAAACATGTGCATAGCCACGTACACACCTGTGTGCACATGACTGCCATATAATACCCTGAAAACCAGCTCAGTTACTCATTTTCATGAGTAAGCCTGTGTGTACATACCCCTATATCCCACCCAACAGCAGCCAGCACAGGCTGGGCTTTACAGGAGAAGCTGGTGACGCCTCCCAAGATCTGTGGACTGGAAGTCCTAACTCTGGTGTCTGAAGCATTCTTCCCCATACACATGCCTCTCTATCTTCATATCTTTCCATGGAGGAAGCTACCCTAAGTTTCCTAGCTCAGCCTCCTGCTTCCCTCTGAAAAGTATGGGGACAGGGTGGTAGGGTGGTGGGGGTTTGCTTCCTACTCCAGCCTTGACTTCGGGAGAGTATACACTTTGGTTCAGTTTCACAAATACTGTGGGATACCCATCATATCCAAATTGTTACCCCCTACCATGAATAGTTCTGTCTTTGGGACATAGAGCTATTCTCAGAGCCTCGAGGATCAGGCTGTTATAGAGAGATGTCTGGCTCCTGCCATAAATCACTGAGGGGAAACCATATGCTTCTCTTCCTCTTTATAAGACACAGGAGCTTAACCTCATTCCTTCTTGATAGATGTTGGTAGGGCTATAACACGGTCTGATTGAGGCTGCCCTTGAATTCCTGTTTCAGAGAGGTCACAGAAGAGGGGCTCAGGAAGGCCCAGATATGACAGCACTAGGTTCTGCTACTGCTACCAACCTCGCCTGTGTCCCTTTGGCCTCCTGCTGCCCTGCAAGGAGTCTGCCACCAGAAATGACCACTAAGGCCAGTGCCTCAGCCTGGGCACTAGTATGGCTTTGGGGCACTGGCCTTGGGGCACTGGCCTAAACAGGTTCTATTCCAATGAGTCCCTATGTTCAGGCAATAGGATCAGCAACTCAGTGATTCCTGTGCCTGGGCCCAAGCAGAAGCCAGCCAGGGTGTGTGGTGGGGGATTGAGTTGGATTGGACTTGTGACCCATCCTGAGTCTTGCCCTGAGAAAGGTGCCTGTCCAACCTCCCAGGATAGATCCAGGAAGGCCCCTGAGGCCTCTAGTTGGTGAGGCCAGATCTACTCTGTGTGCTAATGCAGCGTGATGTGGCATGTTGGGCTGGAGCCCCAGGTCAGACTCAGGCGAGGACAGGAGGCTGCCTCCTGTGGGCACAGCTGGCCCCATCTCCAAGAGGAAACAGGATCCGTAAAGGGAATCCTCAAGGAGGGTGATTGGCTGGCATAGCTTCTGCAGGGTATTTATAGTCAGGGCTGCACAATTGGTTTCCCTCTAGCTGTAGGGCATCAGACCTCGTGCTGCTAGGCAGACTTTGGCCAGGACCAAGGAAAGCAGCCAATCACCACAGGGGAAGCCCGTTGCTGGGCTAGCTGGGCGGGGAGGGGCAACTCAGCCCAAACACCTGCTGCTTCCAAAAGTTTGGAGCATTCCAGTCCCTCTCCTCCACCCACACCCAAGCCTCGGGAGAGCACAGGGCAGCAACAGGGGGAAAATGTGCCCCTGTGGACCTGTGCCATACTCAGCTACATTTGCGCACACACTACCAGCACAAGCCATCAGCTGCTTCCTTCTGAGATGAAAGCCATCCAGTTGCTAGGACTGAAAACTGCTGGTTACAAGCACTAGGTACCCTGGGTACAAACAAGGCAAGTATGAGAACATGTCAGCTTCCATACCTGTCGCCTGCATCTTAGCATCAGAAAAATTCTAATTTATGCATGCATAAAGCATATCATTTAAAAAATAAAATTTTATTGTAAACCACATATATTGGTAGAATAGCAGAACCATCTTTTCTGAATTGAAGACCTCTGTAGAGCCTCTCCCCAAACCTACATTTGCACTAAACTTTCAGTGTTTGGGGTGGTTTAGCAAGAACTATTTGAATCATCCTCTTTATAGACTGACACATCATACTAAAACACACTTATGTCTTTTATGAGAGTCTTGTACTGAATTTGTAATAGTTATTGCTTCACTTAGTGTTTTTTTTTAAATATCCTCCCACTAACCTTCCCTCCTCCCCAAATCAGGGACCTAGAAGATGGAAAAAATAGAGTGAATGCAATATATTTCAGTACTTCCCTGAGAGCCTGAAGATGACTGTCAGATGGCTCAGGCAGGTAGGAGAGAACTACCATAAATAAGGAGACAGTGTTTCTTCGTGCCTACCAGTGGCTTGGTTTACTCACTCACCTACACACACACTGGTCTAGCTGGAATGTCATGCATGGCTATTTCTGTGGCTGCCTGGTTTGTGGAAGTCTGATTCTTATTATAATTCTCACTAGCCCACAGCAGCTATGCTAATTATGTTTCTGTCTGAGTCCAGGTAGGTAAGCCAGTGCCCCCACATACCCGTTAGCCAGGACAGAGAGGAGTGGTCTCTTGTAAGGTAGAGTTGACTTGTCTAAAAATTGAATCCTATTTGTGATCAGGATAGAGGACACAGGAGAGCTCCTCCCTACCAGAACCTTGAAACTCTACTGATGGGAATATTGTTACAATTACACTCCTCTTAATGTAGTACCAGAACAGGGATCTTGACTGTCTTGTTCCCTTTTTCATCTCCAACATTTAAAATTGTGCCTGGTACAAAGAAAGCACTAAAGGTATTTGCTGAAAGAATGAATGAATTTACTTTTGAAACTCATCCTTTCTTTTGTTACTGTTGAAAGGATGGCAGATTTTCCATTTGTTGAGGGTCCTGGAGGATGGCACCCTCAGACTGGATTTGATAATCCAGTGTTGGATTCTGGGGCTCACTTGGTGGGAGTCTGCTGGGGGAGTGGAGACTGGATTTGATAATCCAGTGTTGGATTCTGGGGCTCACTTGGTGGGAGTCTGCTGGGGGAGTGGAGATCTGCTTCTTACTGGAATGTTCATGCGTCTGTCAGGTACACTGCCAAGAAAGGCAGGCTGAATGAACATCTGTAGGGAACAGCGTAAGGCCTGCTATAGTCAGCAACAGCCTCTGGGACAGTAGTGTCCCTGACACCAGGGAAAATTTCCAGGTCACAGTAGCCCTGGAAAGGGCTGCGGGGCCTGGTTGAGTCCAAGCAGCAACCTTTTGATCAGAGGTTAAGTGTCTAGGATTAGTCTTTAAATGAATGCAACCTAGTTCTCTCTCTCTCTCTCTCTCTCTCTCTCTCTCTCTCTCTCTCTCTTTCTCTTTCATTTAACAAAAGTTTATTTGGGGAGAAAAGATGGAAAAGAAAGAGGACAGACAGCTACCAAGAGGTGGTAGGGGGCTTCAGAGCTGAAAGCCCTCAGTTATTTCTCAATATATTGAAACCCAAAGTTGAAAACACAATAGAAAGAAAAAGAGAATTTACCATGCAGGTCATTTCCTTCTAATTTCTGCCATTTCTGGATCCCATTTCCAACACCCTGGAGTCCTGTGAAAGGCAAGGATGGTTGGTGTGAGGTTCTCTGTGATAGGAGACACAGGGCAAGTGAGCCATGCATCAGCTGCTCTTGTCTGAGTTGAAGCAGGACTGGTGGAACTTGCCTTTCTTGGGAGTCAAAGGAAGCTGCCCTTGAATGGGATGTTTTTTTTGGAACAAGAATGCAACTCTCAAAACTTAAAATATCTTTTAAAAAAGTTAAAACAGTAGTTTTCAAAGGTGGCGAGATTGATGGTCAGAATTATCCTGAGAGAATATTTGCAATATGGATGCCCATTTTCTGCTCTCATATCTTGATTCGACAAATTCAAAGCTACTATTTTAGGAGATATTCTATATCCACTTTCCTGCCTATTTCTAGCTGTGTGGCACCCTATGCCCAATCCCAACCTCTCCTTCCTCCACAGAGTTGATGTGGAGTGGGGTGGGGTGGGGGTAAAGCCTGCGTATCCCAACAGGTGGGGAAGGTGGCAGTTGCCTGCTCTCCTGGCCTCCCTTGCAGCTAGATCACGGCCAACCAATGCACCTGTATCCAAGTCTGATGAGGATGCAATGGGAGCAGCAGCTAGAAGCAGTAACTATAAGCCTGAGTTCTTGAATGAACTGACCTATGTTTTGGCAGCAAGCGCCACTGCAATAAAAGTGAGTCTCTGGTGTGGAATGAGTGTGGTCCACTGTGGTGGCCTGCGAGGCTGCCACAGCTTTCCACTTGAAACCCTGGCGGATACAGTCATCCAGTAGAATGGACAAGTCCCACAAATTTGGGGGATAAAACCTAGAGATTTGGTGCATGCAGCTTTTGGCTTCTTTCTCTTTTGCTGCATGAAGATAGAAATTCTTTTCTCCAAAGTATGTTTTTTAAGAAAATAGCTGGAAAAATGCTAGCCACAGAGGAAAGGAAAGATAACCTTGCAGCCCAAATCCCTGGTGACCAGCCTGACTGTCCTTTCCTTGATTTCTTGCCCTTTTAGTCCTTTGAACCGTTTCTGCTGCAAGACCACAGTGTGCTTTGTGAGAGAAACTGAGCTTTTCTCTCTCCTTTGCAGAGCCAAAGAAGACCTGCTCCCTATTATGGAAACAACACATAGAAAAAGATATCTAGGAACAGGCAGGGATTTGTTTGGGATTTTATGCCTCCATGGGAGACCTTCAAACAAGCTATCCTGGTTCAGTGTTTTCTCTTCCAAGGTTGTGTCCTGAGGAGTGGACCTCCAAGCAGGCTTAGCCTGGGGTCTCAGGACCTCACTGCCCAGCAGCCATTAGAGGACATGCACTTTTCCTCTTTGCACCAGTGAAAAAGTATCTGATTGTGAATAGGTGACACATCTTTGAGACACCTCCAATAGGAAAATATTTGTAGAAATGTAACAGCTCCTATCAAGTAAGGGCAGGTAGGTGTCTCCTCCACTGAGTCATGGTGGAGATGAGTGTGTCGGTCTGGAGTCTCGGTGTTGGGGGGTCGTAAGTTGTGTCCTCAGGATGGAACGGACTCCTCCTTTGCATTCTCTGCTCTCTCTAATGTCAGAGTTCTTAGGGCAGATGCGGTCAGAGGGGACTCAGAGGTGGGGAACTCTTGGGCTGACCTTGAACTTGGCCTCATCTGGCACGCAAGGGGAATCTTCTGGATTGGGTGCAGGTAGTAGAAACAGTTTCATTTCTATCAAGAAATTCATGACCTCTGATTTCCTCGTTACAACTACTCCAAGGAACTAAAGAACCAACTAACCTAAACAACTCCTGACCCCCAAATTCCTCCAAAGACCGGCCCACTTGTCAACATTCTCCAAGCTATTTCCTTCCCCTGACAGCATTCCCAAGAGCTCCCCAAGAGCTGTAGGGCAGCCCCAGCTTGTGCAGGAGTTGGGGCGAGCACCCTCAGAACCTTACTTAGTGGATGTTCCACACAGATGCTCTTTGTGAATGTCCCCAGACCCCCGACAAAAAAAGCCAGGGACAGAACAGCAGCAGAACCTTCAAGGAGCTCTAGAGCAGGAGGAGAGGCAGTGGGCAGAAGTCGTTTTCAGCAGGGGTTATTAAGCCTCATTGCTGAAGAAGGAGCATGTCCTCCCACCAGTCCCAGACTTCTCTAAGCTCCATCATCAACCATTTCTACTCTGTTCACCGTGTATATTTGAAGAGTAGAGGCCTGAGTCCCGTCTTCCACTACTCCCCTATATCCGGTCGCTATTTTACCAGTTTCGCTTCCCAGGACGTGAGCTGGACAAGTAAGATCAAATAAGCTCAAGAACTCAGTGCAGATTTCAAACTCCAAGCCACCCAAACCTGAGTCCTTTTACCCCTCCCATGCATTTTGTCTGCGGGAGGCTGGAGGAGAGGCTCCAGAAAAGGGAAACTGTATTTCTGTTGTGCAAGGCCACCACGGGTCGGTCTGTGCACAGGCTCCCCCCAGCACACCTGAGTCTCAGGGAGCTGGGCGGCAGAGCAGGCTACTGATACTCAGGGGTCAGCCTGGGCAGGAGACCCATCTCCAGGGCATTTTTCAACCCTGGTCTGCACCCTTCAGGGAGAGGCTGGGAGAAAACAGGGCACTCCGAGGGACGGACGGAAGTATCCTCAGGCCGCACCAGGAGTCAATCTGGGACAATCTGGTCTACGCGTTGCCGCGAGACGCTGTTGCCACGCGCGTAGGCACAGGCAGCAGTGGGAGAGAGGGCTGGGATCGCTGACCTGGTGCAGGGGCACATGTGGCGCCCCCCGGCGGGCGGGGCCTGGGCTAAGGAGGTCGAGGTGCCCCGGGGTCCCGGGACCGACCCAGCGCGCGTTACCTCCTCCGCGCTGCAGGCGCGCGTCAGGCTCCGCCGGTGGGTCCGAGCGCGTGCCCTGTGCGGCGCGCAGCTTCTCGGGGTGCACGATCAGCAGCATGTCGATGGCCACAGCGTTGCTCTCCTTCTTCAGCTCCATGATGCCGCCGCCCTCCCGGCCGGGTCGCCGCGGCTGCTCGTGAGGCTGCCTGTGCTGCAAATGGCCCCGCGCGCGCCGCTGCCCGGCCTGGCGCGGGAGAGGGAGAGGGCGCGGGAGAGGGCGCTCCCCCGCCGCCCGAGCCGCTGGGCGCCGCGTTTCGCTGACTCTGCCAAACTCGCCATTAGGGCCCTCCCGGGAGGGCGCTATCCTAATGGAGCGGCTCTAAGTCACCTTTGAAAGGAAATCCCCGGCCGGCCGGAGCCCTGACCTGCGCCGAGGCCGCGCTCTGCAGCCTGCAGAGGCCGGTCCTGACCTCTCTCCCTGAGCCCTGGCCTCTGGCCCCATGCAAGTCCTGGGCTCTACGGTGCTTCTCCTCGCTCTGGGTGCTGCCTCATCCCCATCATCTGTGGTGGCGCGTCCCCAGATCTCCAGCTGACCTCCAGGATTGAAGTCAGTGGCCAATATAGAATGCCAACTTTGGGCATTCTATATTGGGCAGCGCTGCCAACATTGGGCTTCTGTTCAGGACAAGAAAGACAGCAAAGGGCTCCAGATTGACCCACAAGTTGTGCAGACGTTGACCAAGCTTTGGCCTCAGTTGCACTCATTCCCTGGGTGGGCTCTGGAGGAGAGAGCTGGCTGGGGTTCTGGGGTCAGGACCCACCCCAGTTATGACGCTTTCAGAACTTGGGTCATGCCCGATGGGTATCAAGCTAGCAATCTTCTGGAAATCTCAATTTCTTCTAGAAGCAGGGTTCTTTCCCCGAACAGCAAGGGAGGAGGGAGAGAGGAGGGGGAGGCTGGGAGCTGCCTGCTGCTGTCTGGGAGCTGGACCTGAGCGCTCTCTATTTTTAGCAGGGCCGGCCTACCCAGCCAACAGTAGCGGGGCATTTGGCTGTAGTTCTAAGGCGTGTTTACATGGGCATATGCCCGCTAGCCTTTGACAGTGTGGGTCCACCAGGTGGGCGATGATCTCTGTAATTTGAATTTCCACCATTAGTAAATACCACCCACATGGAGCCCTGTGCACTGGATCCCTTCCCTGCTCTGGGATATTGACCTCCCTGGCACCTCTAGAATTGTCCTTGGAATAGCCTGTATTGCACAGGCTGTGTTGAGTACCAGCCCCTCTGTTTGCTGACCATGTGACCTGGGACCAGCCATTTCCCCTCCATTTTCTCACCCATATCTTTGGGGTAATAAAAATTCTCACAGGGCTACTGTGAGAATGACATGCATGTTAGGTGCCTGGCACGCGGTAAGTGGTCTCCAAATGTGAGCTGTCATTATTTCATTCCAAGAGTAAGGAAAGAGACAGGTGGAGAGACAGGTCAGTGATGGAGCTGGGGTCAGGGCACACAGCCACACCTGGTTCTGAAGGTCTTACCCCAATGCCTATGGCTCAGTTTGGTCTGTGCAAACACTGCAGTTCACTGTAGCACTTGAACTGGGCTTGCCTACTGGGCATCTGTCATTGGCTTCTCATGATGTGGCCCTGGAGTTGCTGGGGAGTTGAACTATGGATGGACAGGTGGACATGGGTGACTTCTGAGCCAGGGTTTCTCCTGCTAAAGTGAGTCCTGTTTGTATATGTGTGGACTCTCTCTCTCTCTCTCTCTCTCTCTCTCTCTCTCTCTCTCTCTTCTCTTTGTCTCAGACACACACACATACTCTCTTTCTGTCTCTCTCTCTCTCTCTCTTACACACACATACACACACACACACATACCCCCAAATACACACATGGCTGAAAACTTGGGGGAATAAGAACTGTGAATGGTATAAACTTCTTGGTGTCTTAGATTGCTAAGACCCCAGAGTTCTCCTTACTAAATAGTGACAGGCTCATTTGACTCCTCTTTAGGAGACAAGTTCTTGAGACACAAAAAATACCAGCAGCTTTGCTTGGTGCTCCTTGTTGCTGAAGGGGTATAAATACAGAGGGGGTGGAGACTGAAGTCTCCTTGCCTTACGGGTGACTTTCCTGTCCTCACCCCCTCACTCTCATGCTGGAAAGTGTCACCTGTAGGAACTCACTGACTGTACGGCCCTTTCCCAAAGGTGTCTCTGGAGAGGGTGCTGACCTAGGATGTCCTGGAAAGAGGGCCAGGAAGACAGTGGGAGGGCTCTTGCCTTTCTGCTCTGCTTGAAACTTAGATCTCCAGACTAGGGCTTGCTTCTCATCCTCAGCACTGCTGGCATTGTGGGTAGATGGTTCTTTGTAGGACACTGTCCTGTGCATTGCAGGATATTTAGCAGTATTCCTGGAATCTATCTACTGGATGCCAGTGGTACTTACTTCCTAATCTTGACAATCGAGAGCATTGACATACCTTGACAGATGCCTCCAAAATCACACTGAGAACACTGCTTTGGCAGGCTTGGAGTAGGGGAGAAATTCTGAAATGAAGATCAGCTTGAGTGCTGTGGGAGATGCTACCGCTGGTAGAGATAGGTGCTTCAGTTCACCTGGACCCACTTCTCAGGTGCTCCACCTCTGACTGTTGGTGCAACAGTCCAGCTCTTGGGTCTTTGAGAGCAGAAAGATAAGATACTCGTCTCATTTCCCACTCTATTCCCACCTCTGGTCTCAGTGGACCAGCTGCATCCCTTTGCCATGTCCTATTCTTGAATGGAGAGGGAGATGTGGGGAAGGTGAGGGAGGTGAGGGCATTTGGATATATCAGGAAAGGAGAGCAAGGCAGAAGACTCAGGCTCCTGAGATAGCATTGTTCCATCTGCCCAAATCCTGCCTCCAATTGCTCCTCCAGGACAAAGGACAGACCCCCAGACTGCAGCCCACACTCTGGCCCCACCTCTTCCTCTTTTCTTGTGATTCCCAAATATACTGCAGCCAAAGTTGTCTCTTCTTTTGTAGCTCACACACCTGGACTCTCTGCTTCCAGGTTTTTCTCAGCATACTAGCTTCTCCATCTTACCCCAATCGAATAACATGGGCTTCAAGGATCTCTGGATTCTGAACTAATCAATCTTCAGTTTTGTCTTGGAATTTGGCAAACCAAGGTCTACCTCTATGCTTAGACAAAGACTTTAATTATTTAGTCACAGTGAATTGGGCTGGGAATATAGGCATATATCTATCATTCCAGCACTCTGGGAGGCTGAGTTTGAATCCAGCCAGGGCAACTGAGGGAGATCCTGACTCAAAATAAAAAATAGAAATGGTTGGGGTTGTAGTTCACTTCAAAGGATCTGGGTTCAATCTCCAGGACTACCACCACCAACAGCAATAAAACAAAGTTGGAAAGTTCAGGACATCAAAAAATAAAGAGTAGGAATCAGTGCCATGTGCGGGCCACCAAGGGGACAACCAGATCCCAGCCTTTTCCTGTGAGTCAGCGCCATTCAAGGACTGTGGGGGAAGCGAACAAGAAGTCAACAAGAAGCAAGCTCTTCCTGAGAATCGGCACCATGTGCAGGCAGCTGTGGGGAGGGGCAGATACCAACCCCTTCCAGCACTTGGACTGGGAAACAAGAAGAGCCAACCCCTCGCCCCCATAAGTGACCAACTGATCTGGGGAAATACAGGCTATAAAGATGGGTACTGAGGTGAAATGCAATTTGATGCTTGTGCTGTTTGGTGTTTCACTGACTTTGCAGGTCTAGGGGTGATGGTCTGATCATCTGTTCAGAGGATAATGGTACACAGCGTGGTATCTATGGGGGAATCTCCTCCTGAGTGTGGTAGCCATTGTTAATTCCCTATCATCTTGTTTTGAAGTCCTATGTCCTTTTCATTGCTTTGTTGGGTTGGGTTTTATTCTGTTTTGTTTTTGTTGATTTTATTGTATCTGATGGCATGGGCAGCTATTTCAAAGATAGCAAGATATATTATGGTAGCCATTTTGGATTTACTATTGTCTTGTTTTGAAATCTTTTACTGCATTCATTGTTTTGTTTTTATTGGTTCTATTCTGTTCTGTTTGATTTTTACTATGTCTGAAGGTATCTGCAGCTATTTTGAAGATAACAGGAGGCATTATGATTGTTGATTTTGTACTATTTTGAAGTCCTGTGTCACTTGCACTGGTTTGTTTTGATTAGCTTTATTCTGTTTTATTTTGCTTGGCTTTGTTCTTTTAAAATAAAAAGATAAGTAGCAGCTAAATATTAAAACATAGTATATATATCCTGTGCACTAATGTTTTGATCAATGATGGAGCAAGTGTACAAAGGAGGCCCCCTGAGATTACAACAGAGCTGGGAAATTCCTGTTGTCTAGTGATATCATGTCTGTGGCCATGTGGGGGCACAACATGTTGTGTGTGCAATGATGCTTATTGCGTGTGCAAAGCAAACATAGCATATGCAATCGATACAGCAGACAGTGCTTGAGAGTGTTAATACATGGTGACATTACTGATTTGCATATTTACTACTTTTATTATTTTAGATTGTATTCCTGCTATTTATAAAAGATTGCTATGAAACAGTGTTCTGTATGATGCCTGTGGCAGTCTCATATATCTCTGGTTTACTGAGTCTCCTGTTTGTGTGTGTGCGCGCACATACACATCATATAGCCTATACTATACACATAGTATACATTTAGGTTCGTGTAAGTACACTTGTTGCTTGCACAATGATGAAGTCACCTAAGGATACATTTCTCACAATACATCCCTCTTGTTAGGCAACATGCGACTATTGCTGTATTGTCACCTTTGTCTTTCAGTTTAGCTCTTAGACATGACCTGCTGTCACTTGCACTGATTCCACTCTTCTGCCTGCAGGTGGGATTTGTTGCCTCTGATTGGTTCTGGGCTTCAAGTGGGCTTTGCTGTCTTGGAGGTGTGGAATAATCAGCAGAGGGGAAGACTCTTTTAGCAGTGGAGACCTTTTACCCCAGAGTGGTGCGTGCTAACTCCCATTATGTTTTTGCTCAGAAATAGATTTTCAGGAGCCATCAACTGCTATAACTCTTTTTACCTTTGCTGAGTTTCCCAGGGGGACATGTCTTTGTCATCCACAGAGACAGTGGGACAGTTCTGAATGTCCTATATGTAAGGATACACAGACACAACAGTCTTTTCTCCATGGACGCAATGGGGAAGGGGCAGCTGGGAATGCGGTAAAATGGTGACCTCAAAAGCCCATTCCCAGGAGCAGAGGCACACACCTGTAATTTCAGCACTCTTGGAAGCTGAGGCAAGTTTGAGTCCACCTTGGGAAACTTAGCAAGACCTTGTCTTAAAATAAAATAGAATAGCATAAAATAAAATAAAAGAATAGGGCTGGGGACATAGCTCAGTACAAGGATTCTGGGTTTAAGTCTCAGTACAGGAGGAAAAAGAAAGCAACAGTCCCCCGACCCCCATCCTGATTCTCTCAGCTTCCACTGAAGTTGGTGGTTCTTTGCACAGAGTACCAAACTCCTTCCCTGGACAACTTTTCCACAGCCAGTGCACCTTGATCCAGCCTACTTTGCTTCTTCTATATTTGGGTCCTTGCTGTTGCTGTTATTTCTTCCTAGGAAACTTCTCCAGGTCTCCGTGGAAAGTGGTCTAGCCTCTTTCAAGCCTGGACACCAGCCCTCACTTCTGCCTTGAAGCCTTCCTGTCTACCCCAGTCTTGGGGTTCCTGGGCAATGCTAAATCTCTGTGTGGCTCTCTCTTCTACCATCCAACACTTAACACCCATCAACTTTGGAAAACATATCAATTCTCTTTGAAACAGTTACACTAAGCAAAAATGTATCTGTAGCAGAGTGCACTGAACAGTGTGATTACACTCACTGAACCTCAATTTTCCTCATCTGTCAAATGAGTGAGGGTCTCGCTGGATTACACAAGATCAAGTATTTAGCTGTAGCTTAATTATAGCCATGTATCTGCCTATGTTACAGCTAGCCCTGACTACTTCATATTCTGGGATGGGTCTTGTGGATGTGGTTCCACAGCTGGGGATGGGAAGATACAAGAAACTGGGGACACTCCTGACCGCCCCCCCCAATAAGCAAGAATTTGCCCCCAGGGAAACACTTCATGGTTCTTCACATTCACTCAGTTTTCAAGTCTTCTGATGAGGTATTTGAGAAAAAAAATTTAAGCTCAAGGCCATGAGGTAGGACTTTGGGGGACAGATCTCCAAGGCTCTGTAGCATCCGTTGGGGGCAAAGGTTGGCAGTGGCAATACTCACAAGATGATGGAGCATTCAACAGTCTCCAGGACCAGTGAAGTAGCCTGGCAGGAATGGAAAGGGAGGCAGAGGTCTGCTGTCTTCATAGGTGATACAAGGGGTTTTACACGGTCACTACCCATCCTGGGGTGAGAGTGGACACACCACTAAGGGAGCATTCTGTTTCTGCCGGCTTTGCTGTGAAGATGCTTCTCAGCATCTTCATAGCAAGCTTGTTCTCGAATTCTTGCTATGCACAGTGCCACATGATGAAATGAAAGAGAAGCACAGTGGAGATGCTCCTATCCTACTAGAGGGGGTGGCCCGAGAAGGCTGTGGGTGGAGGTGACATCTGAACAGGGTCCTCAGGGATGGGTAGGAGAGGACCACAGAAGGAGGAAATGGGCATCGTTCTGCTCATAGACTGGGCAAAGGGCTGCAGCCAGGTAAAGGACCCCAGGGGAGAATTCGGCATGTTCTGGTGAAACAAAAGCAGGACAACCTGCTTAGGAGAAAGGTTCAGGAGGAAGCTGGGGAGCACCCAGGGCTGGTCCACCATCGGTAGTGACTCTGCTGTCCACCAGAGCAGCACTTGTGTCACTGTTAGCAGTGATGACAGCAGGAAGTAATCACAGCACGAGGGCACAATTCTGATGGTGCTGTGGACACGATGGCACTGACACCACTGTCCCCTGAGCTTGGCCTCCCGGAGGAGAGGGAAAGCAATGGCCCTGGTGGTGTGAACAGACAGCCAAGTACCAAACAGAAAGGGGGGCTATGTCAGAAAGGGGGGGTCTAGAGGACAGGGTGGCAGGCTCAGGTGAAGCGGGAGCTGGGCTCCATGGAGAGGACAGGTAGGGGCCGTCTCTGGTCAGAAAGGTGGGAGACATGGGACCTCTGCTCCCACTGGAGGACCAGACCCCAGCTCAGGGCTCGCCCTGGGTGACAGCCTGGGGGAGCTGCATGTGGAGCCCTATTGGGCAGGGATGGGACAACTGTTCTGCCAACACTGAACACTCAGTGAACAATCTCAGCACCGAAGATTCAGAAAATGTGTAACTAACAACCAAGAAGATACCACCTCCCAAGCCCCAGCGTCTCATCATCCAGAGGTTCGCATTGTATCTCTTAGTGTTTCCTTCTGAGATACATATAAGAACTGAATATGTGGCTTTAAAAATAAAAATCACACCATGCAGAGTTTGACATCATGATTTTTCTCCCACTCAACAGTTTGGATTACTAAGAATGCCTCAAAACCCAATTTAAAAGGCAGTCTAATCATCAGTTATGTTGTACCACAACGCATTTTTCTATTCTCTCATTGGAATTTTTGTTTGTTTCACATTGTACAATTTAGTAAATGATGTGATAATAAATATCTGTGTGTTTATATCTTTGAGCACATATCTGGTGATTTCCTTAGAATAGATTCCTGGAAGTGGAATTACTGAGTCAAAGGTTATGACTATTTTAAGGCTAGAGATATATACAATGTCAAATTACTTTCCAGAAAGATTGTGTCTATTTACAATCTCACTGTGTATGTCAAATCCCTCTTCCACCGTCACAAGCATTAGACATTATCATTAGATAAACCTTTGTCACTGTGATAACTGGCACATGGTACAGCTGACTAATTTCTATTTGTATTACTTCTGGAACTATTTCACATTAATTTACCTGGGTTGCTGCATGTGTGTACATGGATACGTGTGTATGTGATACGTGTGTATCATTAGTTCTTTGTTTTCTATTGTAATGGCACAAAAATTTCAGTGTTAGTCAGAAAAATGAATTCCCTCCAGAACTCAAGTCTTCTGTGTTCCTTGGCAAAGTCTCTAGTGAAGTCATTGTTCTATCTCTGACACCTTTGGACTGCTGGAGGACCAGGCTGTGGGCTCACTCATTTCAGAACCCCCTTCCTTCCACAGACTGTGCTGCACACAGGAGATGCTCGCTCAATAAACGTTTGAGTCAAATTGGACAGAATTACTCCCAGCAAGCCACAGTGGAAAGATTTTAGCAGTTGCTCTTCTGGGTCTTTTTCACTGACCCTCTGGGAATGAAAAGGGAGGAGGTTAAATGGGGACAAGTGGCCCTAAGGGCACCTTCCTCTGCTGGCAGAACTACCGGAACCTGAATTTGGGGAGGGTTTGGTTCTGAGACAGAGCTGCTTAGCTCTCTGCTCCCACACCAATCAGGAGCCAAGCTGAGACTCACTGTGTTAGAAGCAATTTCCATTTTCAACTTTTTTGAAATCTCTCTCCCTGATCTGCTTGTCAATCATTCCTTGTTTCAGTATTTCTGTTTATGACACCTTAACTGACTTTCCATATTTTCCTGTCATAGCTCATTTAAATCCCATCTCTTGCGTATAACCATGTGCAAATGTAGGAAGCACTCCTTTCCAAATTTAAAGTAATTCGAAGTTTGGAGTCTTTATGCTCCATTCCATTCTTGGCCTTTTCCTGGAGATGGAGAGGATGAAAATCAATTTGTCTCTCACCACCATTTCCAAAATATCTTGGGCAATGCCAATAGAAGTATCCAGTGGCATATGAAAGCCTGCGGTGAGATTACTTCTCCAGTCTCGCCAAGCATGCTAGCGAACGAAGGACACACCCCACGTGTGTTCCTCGATCCACTTCCTTCTCCATGTGGACAGGCGGTCCTCACTGGACTGACAGATTTGTGCCCATTTTCTTGATGGAGAAACAAAGGCCCAAGAGATGAGTTTATAGTTCTTCCAGTGGCTTCTGGACAGATCCTGTGACCTACATTTGCTTTGTGTTTTAGTGAAAACACAAAGAGTATCTTTCCCAGGGGCAGATTGAGATTTGGGGTGGATATTTGCAGAGACCAAGGCAGTGCTCTGCATGGAAAGAGTACCCTGAGAAGGAAGCCTGGCCTGGGCGGGTGAGGCTGTGTGATGGGGCAGTTGGGAGGGGGCAGAGCAGGCTTTGGAGAGTATGAAGGAAGCCACTGATGAGTGCGAGCAGCCTTTCGATCTTTGCTGCACACTTTAGGGGTTGCCAGAAGGATGCTGCTGCCCTTCAGCCCCAAGGGGGATAGGCCCAATGTCCCGAGTCCCAGGGGTGCTGGGCAGCCAGGCTGCAGCGCTGAGCAGACTCCAGCTTTGGCTGTCCCTGGGCAGGGCCTCCGCTAGCAGCCGATGGTATTTTTAGTCTCACATGTGCAGGCACAGGGTGAGGTGAGCTGGACAGGAACAGCTAACAAGCTCAGGTCCTTATTAAGCTGGGAAGGATGAAATGAGGGGAGGACAGGAAGGCCGCTGAGCCTTTCACAGGCCTTGTTTTCAGAGAACTCTCTTTCTATAATTCGCAGAGAAAGATTCAGGTCAGGATTATGCACGGCTCGAGCTGCAGAAGCCTAAAAGTGGGGCATGTTCATCTCCTGTCCCCTCCCCAAGGTCCTGCTCTGCTCTGTTCGGGGAGAAGGTCAGGCAGGAGCAAAGTGCAGCTTTTGGGTGTGGCTGTCAGGGACCCTGGGTACAGCATAGGATCATCACAGCATTAGGAAAAAGTTGAGTGGTATCAGCCACTGCACTGAGTTCACTGACAGGGAAATGGAAATTCAGAGAGGCAAAGGGGCTTCATCAGGACAAGTGGTTGAGATGTGGCAGGGTTGTTGGGATGCAAACTCAGAGCCCTAGACCAAGGCCACCTTTGTTTTTTCCCAAGGAGAGTCAGTTGTGTCTAAGATGCCTTATCCGTGTTATTTACCCCACAAACATCCATGTTTTCTACACCAATTCTATGTCAGGAAGTCAATCACTGGGATGAGGCAGTGAGGACAACACCATTTTTGACAAGATATCAGTTTGGTGAAGAGCACGTAGGGATGACAAGGTGATGCCCGCTGGTCTTCAGTGTGGTCAGACGCTGGCTTGTCCTCTAAGAAGCACACTTGGTTGGGTTCCTGCCTGTCATGTTGTATGAGAGGACAATGTGAGCTCTGAGAGGGGACTGGGCATGTGGCTAAGAGGGGCAAGAGTGTCCTCTGCCCATTCCTGTGCCCTGTGGCTCTGAGATTCGGGATGCGGGGAGCCGTGGCAGGACTCACCAAGTGAGGGTTTAGGCAGAACTGGAATGCTGGTTGTACTCATAGCCCTGCTGCTGGAGGTGGTTCCTTTCCTTCCCAGCCCTGTCTTTATGGTTTGAGAAGTCAAGGAGACAGAATGAGAGCGCCAGTTTGGGGAGAAAGCGTTTAAGGAGTGCCTTGTGGTCTTACCACCTTGGCCCAAACCAACCACGTGAGTCCAGTGGCCATCTGCTCATCCACCCACCAACCCACCCTCTCGTAGCATGAGCATCACATCTTCACACCCATCCATCTCGCTTGGCCATTTGCTTGCCTAGATGTCACTCTTTACCCCATTGGCCAGCCACACCCCTCTGTCCCTTTCCTCCACTGGGTGCCATCCTTTCACCCATTCATTATTCATCCATTTGCCCTTTACCCCCTTCCAATTATGACTCCTTCACTCTACCTGGAACCAGGCATTATATTCTAGGACTCTGTCTGGTGTCAGAAGGCCCAGAGATTAAAGAATCTCTCTTGTAGCCAAATGAGAAAATAGTGTGCAGATCCAGGTATGAAGAAGACATGATAAAGAGGATTCTTACGGGAACCTCTGAAGCCCACAAAGGATCTTCCTGGAGGAAACGAGAAGAAGCTGAGCAAGAAGTGGGATGCTTGAGACTTCTTTTTGGGAAGACCGAGAGAAGAAGAAGGAAGGAAAAAAGGGAGTGAGGGGAGAAAAGAAGGAAGTAAAGGAGAAGCAGGATATAAACTATTCTCTGCATGTTTGTGTCTCTCTCCCCTCAAATTTGTATGCTGAGGTCCTAAACTGGGTGTAGCAGCTCCTGCACTGTGAGGGTTGAGGCAGGGGAATTGCAACCCAAGAAGCTCAGTGACTTAATGAGACCTTTTTTCAAAGGAAAAATGTGGGGGGTGTGGTTCAATGCAAAAGCCCTCAGTTCAACCACCAGTACTATAAACAAAGGAACAAATAAAAAAAAATGCAGGCAACCAAGGAAGCCTAGTTCTAAATATGATGGTATTAGGCAGTGGTCCCTTGAAGGATAATTAGGTCATGAAAGCAGAGCCTTCATGAATAGGATTAGCATTTTTATAAAACCAACATGAATAATCTCCTTTGCCCCTTCTACCATGAAAGGACACAACAAGAAGAGCCATTATGAATGAGAAATTAGTAAGTTCTTTCAGATACTGAATCTGCTGGGGCCTTGATCTTGTGTTGGGAGCCGCAGCCCCGAGCCCGGTCGCCTCACTTGGCGGACGTGAGGCCTGTAGTAAAGAGTGAAGCCTGAGGTAGATTGCCCCTCCCATCGAGCATGTTAGTTTCCTGCTTACCGCGTAAACAACCCGCTCAACAATATAGTCTGCCTGGCAACTGATGATGTTAGCCAATCAGCTTGCCTTGCTTACTTTAACATGATTGGACACTGTACCCGTATATATACCGGTGCCACCCCTGGGCGGAAGAAGAAGCCAGGTAGAAGCCCGGAAGTAGAAGCCCAAAAGGAGCCGCAGAGAGCGGACCGGTAGAGGCTTTGGGGCAGACTGAAGCACAAAAGGAGCCGCGGGGAGCGGACCAGAGGAGGCTTCAGCTGGGAGAACCCAGGGCAGGCTGTACGGAGAAGGAAAATAAAAAGAAAAGGTTGTCCACTACCAGACTTTGTCGTGTGTCCTTCCTGCCGGCCGGGAGCGGACATCGACATTTGGTGGCCCGTACGGGGACTGATCACCCCCGAGACGTGGAAGTGGACAACGCTCCAGTACAGAGCTGCGAGACAGGTGAGTTGGGGATAAGCCTGGGCTCTGGGTGGCGCGCACCTACAGGGCTTTTAGACTCCCCTCAGGCTCACGCGTAAGTGGCGGATTCCTTGGGCCTCACGCGGTGAGTAACATATTAAAAGATGGGAAACATGTTAGGTAGCAACACTAAGAGAGAGGGTGGTTGTGGAGAAAGCTCTCAAGAGCTTACAAAAGTACGCAGGGTATCTGAGCAGGCCCAGTCAGGGAGCTCCCGAGAGGGGTCCGTCAAGGGGAACAAGGATGCTAAGGAGGAGGACGGGGCTCTAGCCTCGGAGTCGTCTGACTCCGAGGACGAGGGAAAGTTGAATGGCAAGGAGGCCAAAGAGACCAGCTGTCAGGAGCCTAAATCGCTCAATAAGGAGTCGCAGGGTTCTTTTCCAGCGTTGCCCCGCGAATTGCGCTCTGCTCAACCTGGTCTGCGGAGGAGTAGAGAGCTCCTGAGCGCTCCCCGGCGCGAGAGGGAGGCGAAGCCTTCCGCCCCACCTTGGGGGCCGTTTCCGGAGGCGATTCCTCGCCACGAGGCGGCCGCCTGGGAGCTCTCTCCCCTTTCGCCAGAACAGGAAGTGATGCACGGGCCCCCATTTTCCGCCCAATCACGGCCGCTGTCTTATGCTCCGCCGCCGGCGGGTCGGTATTTTTACAGGCGGCTTTGGCAGGGGGGACGCTTGTCTCATGAGGTACATCCACCTGGGATAGATAGTGGCCCCTACGGGATATTTCCTGTACAAGTAGCTATGGGCCAGGGACGCAATGTATGGGAGCCTTTTGAGATAAAGCAGATTAGAGAACTTAAAAATGCAGTTACAACCTTTGGGCCGACTGCGCCTTACACCATTGCCATGCTGGAGAATCTGTCTTCTGGGCCCCTCACCCCCGCGGACTGGATTCAGCTGGCAAAGGCGTGTCTGCCCTCGGGCAGTTACCTGGATTGGCGAGCCTGGTACACAGAGTTCTCTGCCGAGCAGGCTGAGAAAAACGCCGGTCGAGGAAATGGGAGCTGGGGATTTAGCTTAGCGGCATAAGCGCCTGCCTTGTAAGCAGGCAATCGCCAGTTCGATCCCTGGTACCACTAAAAAAAAAAAAAAAAAAAAAAAAACGAAAAAGATAAAAAATAAAAAACAAAAAGGGGGAGTAGGCCAAGGCCTGGCCCCAAAGGCACGATTATCCATGGCACTATTCACACACAATTTTTTAAATTTAAATAATGATAATCGCTCCCCAGCTGTGGAGCACTGCAACCCTTCCCCCAACCATAAAGGGTGGGTGAAGTGGAAAGATGCTATGACAGGACAATGGATGGGCCCGGATCCGGTAATCAGCTGGAACCGAGGCGCGGTTTGTGTTTTCCCACAGGAACCGGGACGAGAACCACTGTAGATACCGGAGAGACTGACACGGGCAACAAAGCCCTCGACTGAAGATCAGACCTGCCCTACTGGAGATCCATCACAGACCAACCAATAAGATGAATAGAAATAGCGGTAGCCCGAAATGGACAAGAAGATCCTCAGGCATATGCATGGCTCGCTCGCCTAGCCTACGACCGAGCCTAGGGGCGGTGAGCTTCCCACACTCCTCCTCTAAAAAATTATGACATAGCTGGGTAGGAGAGTCAATGACGGGTAAGAGCGTACTCCCCCGGTGCGACTCAACCTAAGCCAGGCCCTACCCCATCCTGCACGTAAGCCGCTGGACTGTTAGATGCTGCCCAGGTCTAAATTTCTCTCCGAGGGGATTTCTTTACGGAGAGGAAATGAGTGCAAGCTTGTGTGCATCCAGGTTCCGTCCAGTTTGTGCCTGGCCCTAGAAAAAGGACGAGGGCCTCAGGGCCTTGGCAGACCATGGCATGGCCAACCAGGGTCTAAGCCAAGGACCTACGGTGGGCCTACACATAGGGCATAAGCCTCTGCACCCAGTCCAGGAAGGGCTACGATGCGCACATTCATAAAAAATAAAATAGGGGGAGATGTTGGGAGCCGCAGCCCCGAGCCCGGTCGCCTCACTTGGCGGACGTGAGGCCTGTAGTAAAGAGTGAAGCCTGAGGTAGATTGCCCCTCCCATCGAGCATGTTAGTTTCCTGCTTACCGCGTAAACAACCCGCTCAACAATATAGTCTGCCTGGCAACTGATGATGTTAGCCAATCAGCTTGCCTTGCTTACTTTAACATGATTGGACACTGTACCCGTATATATACCGGTGCCACCCCTGGGCGGAAGAAGAAGCCAGGTAGAAGCCCGGAAGTAGAAGCCCAAAAGGAGCCGCGGAGAGCGGACCGGTAGAGGCTTTGGGGCAGACTGAAGCACAAAAGGAGCCGCGGGGAGCGGACCAGAGGAGGCTTCAGCTGGGAGAACCCAGGGCAGGCTGTACGGAGAAGGAAAATAAAAAGAAAAGGTTGTCCACTACCAGACTTTGTCGTGTGTCCTTCCTGCCGGCCGGGAGCGGACATCGACAATCTTGAACTTCTCAGCCTCCAGAACTGTGGGAAAAATTTTATTGTTTGCATGCTATCCAGCAGTTTGTTCTAGTAGCCTGAGTGGAATATGACAGACAGAACTGGAAGGAAAGAAAGATGTATTGGGCACTCACTCTATGCTGGGCCTTATGCTGGATGCTGTTATTATTCTTAATCATTCCAACAAACTTTTGATGTGGCTCCTTATATTTTAGAGTTGGGGACCTGGGACTTGAGGGGGAACCCGGTGAGCAGGCATGAAGCATGAAGAGGAGGGCCAGGCTGAACGTGTTAATACAGAGGCTTAGAATGAAGGCCGGAGTCACCAACTGATAAACAGATCACACGACAGAACTTCTGGATCACTCTGCCCACAGAGCTTGTGGACAGGAACCACAAAGTACTCTTGCTGGCTGGCACAGCAAGAGAGAGGGCAGCTATGGGGGCACACAGCTGTTGGAGTCTAGTGCCAGGTCGTACCCATTTGACAAAGAGTTGGAGCACCCCTTGGTAGCTGCACAAGATCTAGGGTCCAGCTGGGAAATTCCTGGCCCTGAACTCTCTGGCCAGGATTTATCAAGTGAACTTAGTCAGATCTACAGACACGCACTCAGCCTTTTTGATGTTCAGCTTTGCTGTGCGGGACCAGGATCTTTTCCTGGGGGTAGGCGTGGAGATTAGCTGCAGAGCCCCAGGGAAGAAGGATCACCTTCACCTCCTTTCTGCTGAGCTTCCCTCCAGGGCTCTGCACACTCCAGATCTGGGCCCTCTGGCGTGCAGAGAATGCTTAGTTTTCTGCTGACACATCATTCCTGGCACTTTCTGGATCCACGCTCAGTTCTCACTGCTGGACACCACCAAACTGTCCCTGCCATTCTAATGAGTCTCTGAGGACCTTTGATTGACAACCTTTATCCCAAGACTGACGTGGCCCAAGCAGCATGACATCTCAGGGTGAAGGTCTTGGTGCGGATGAGGCAAACCTGCGGTTTATGGGACAGATGTCTCCCAGTGGCTGCTTCATGGGGAGTGCGGTGGAGGCTGGGAGAGAGGGATTAGTGCTAACTAGGTTCTAGAATTACAGGTCTCACTCCCTTGAGCCATGCTGCTTCCTCATAAACTTGTGTGCCCTCATTTCTCAGAAGTCAGTCTATTTATCTGTCTGTTGAGAACTCTATTTGCCCCTTTCCCAGGGAGTAGAGTCTTAGGTACAGAAAGAGCAGGTGCCCATGCACTGGCCTAGGTCTGGTGGGTTCCAGGCTCTGGATGGCTAGGAGGGGCAACGTGACTGCTCCGAGCCTGAGTTACCTCAGCCGTCCTTCCTTCTCAGCTTTACCCTCGCCAGAGCTGGCCACCCACCTGCCAGCTCAGCTGTCCTTCTTGCAAACCATGTAATCCCTGCCAGGAAGAGAGGAGGGAAACATGAACCGAGCCTGCTCCCACTGCATCCTGCCATCCTGTCCTCCCTTTAGCCAGGGAAGGGCAGGGCTGGGTAAGGCTCCCAGGCCCAGCCTCTTCTGGGCTGCTGCAGTAGCAGGCTGCCTGTGGGGTGCAAGGAACCCACAGGACTCAGGCCTCCCTCTGGAGCCTGCATCCACACTGCTGTGCCCCCTTTGGCCTCCTGACACCTGTTAATCTTGTCCAGCCCAACAGTTCTCCTGTCTTCCTGGGAAGACTGCCTTCCCTTGGCTTCTCTGCATCTGGGAGGGCCCCTGCTGAGCAGTTTGGTTTTCATCCTAAAAGATCATCTAGGAATTAGGGAGTGGAAGTCTCAGCATTCCCACGCAGGTGAGAACCTCAGCATTTTCAATGACCCAGCACCAATCACTCCCACTGCCCAGAGGAGAGGCAATGGAGAGTGTGCCCTCTGCAACCCCCTGCATCTGATGACCAGCTCAGGATGTGATCATGAGTGTGCAACTGCAGCTGCCTGCCTCATTCTCAGGGCACTGTAGTAGAAGGGACAGAGGCAGCCCTGGACACTACACCTCACCCTGGGACCCCAGTGTAACAGGGTGGGAACCAGATATTTTTGTGCTAAGCTCTCTGGGGCAGGGCTTGTGCCATTCACTGGTGGTTTTCTACAACAGCCAACTTCTCAGCATGTGACAGGTGATGTTTTAAGGAAATTCTGTATGTGTGCATGCACGTACATCCACACATGTATAACTAGGTCATTTGAACTTCAAGTCCCCCATTGGTACAGCAGGATGTTGAAAGCTTTCTCATTTCTTTGAACTCTGAACTCCTGTCTGAGGTGGCTCCTCCAATATTAACACCTGACCCACTGCACAGCACATCGTGGACAAAGGGAGCTTCAAAATCAGTTCCCTTCTCCACTCGGCAGAGATTTTCTCAGGTTGCCCTGGTGTCTGATATGAGGGAGAGAGTAAGTGGGAGATGCAGGATGGGTAACAGGGGCAGCTAGCTTCTCACAGGTCATCCATGTGTTTTGCTAGGCTGTCTCTCAGGACAACTGTACAAGGCCACTCTGGTCCCATCCTGCAAGTCTAGGTGAAAGCAGGCAGGAGCCTTAGGCCATTGTCTTAGCCTCATCACTTGCTGATATGGGAGCTTCTAAATGGGGATCACAGGCCAGGGCCACCTCAACAGCCATGGCTGTGTCTCTTGGTGAGAGAGCTGGGGCTGGCTGGGTGTTCACAGATGACTCTGCTCCTGGTGCTGCCCCAGGACCTGGCAAAGCCTACTGGACACAAGGCTGTTCTCCTCCCTCCTGCTCTGCAAGGCCTGGCTTCTGGCCCCTGGAACAGTTATTGCGCAAACCAGGCAGAGAGCTGGCCTGTCTCTGGGTTAACCAAGGCAGGCCGGGCCCTGACTGGGCCAGGCCCTGAATCACAGTGGTGACAGTGACCTGTCTGTGGCACCGTTTGCACTCCCCAGGTGGTCGCTTAAAAGCTGCCATCAAGGGAGGAGCCTCTGTTATGACATGGGCATCTGGCCAGTGTCTAACAGCCATCTGTTCCTGGTGGTGAACCAGAGGCCTACAGGGAGGGAAGAGACCCAAGAAGGACACAGAGAGAAAAGGGGCAGAGAGAGACTGAGACTAAAGGATAAGCAGAGAGACATGAGACACAGAGACACTCAAAGAGACACTCAGAGATGGAGAGATAAAAGAGACAGACGGGAGAAGTGAGAGATAGAGACAGACACAGACAGGAGAGATGAGAGACAGAGAAAGACAGAAGAGATAAAAGAGGTAGAGATATGAGAGACAGAGAAGAGCAGGGAGATACAGAGGCAGTCAGGGAGGCAGGGGTAGAGAAATTCTATGAGTCAAGTGAAGGATGAGGGTGTTTGCTTGGTGTCTGGGGAGGAGCAAGGGTGAGCTGCTCTGGTGAAAGGAGCACCTTCAAGAACCAAGGCCCTTCCAGTTTCACACAGAGGGAAGAAGTCACACTTGGTTCTCAGCATTGGGCTCCAGGCTCCCGACAGACAGTTGTTCTCAGGTGCTGGGAGGAGAATGACCTGTGGACTACAGAAACCCAGGCATCCAGGCTGAACCGAGTCTGACGCACTGGTGTGTGTGGGGAAGAATCTACCAGTCTTCATTACCTTTCTCTTATTGTTGAGATAAAACACCCAACACCAAAAATTAAGGAAAGAAAAATGGTTTATTTAGCTTACAGTTTATAGAGGTTCAGTCCATAATCAGCTGACTCCAAAGCATGGTGACATGGCAGAGGGCAACAGTTCACGGCAGCGGAAGACAGAAAAAGCAACAAAGAAAAAAAAAAAACAATGAAAAAGCAAGCCTCTTTGCCTCCCTTATAGCGTGAGCAGGCTGTTGGCCCTAGGGTGGGTGTAGCACTCACATCATCTCTGTGTCCTCCTCTTGCACAGACTCAGGATATTTACAAAGTGAGGGCTGTGGTCCCCTGCTGTGTCAGTTAAACTTCTAATTTTTTCAAATTGACATAATGAATTGACCATCACAGCATCCTAGAGTGTAAAAGCCATCTTAGGCCATGTCCTGGAATTGCTGACTTAGTTAAGCTTCTAAATTCCTCAAGTTGATTCAATGTACCAACAATTGCACTACCTTTCTAACATGCTCCCAAAGATTCTGCCATGAAGATTGCACCAAAACCCTGAACAGGATAAGCCAGGACTTGCCACCTCTTCCCTCCTGCACCTCCTCTGTGTTGTGAGACAGCTGGATGGACAGCGGCTAGGTAGGAGCCAAGGCAAGGAGGGCTCTAAAGGTACTTTCTACACAGACATGGGGACTTCCTGTGTGGATATTAGTCCACTCCCAGAGAGACAATTCAGAGGTACTTAGAGATATGGACTCAGCCCCAGCCCCTCTGCACAGTTAAGGGGACTTGGTAGCTGGACCTGGCCAACAAAATGGCTGCTGCCAAACTCATCCATCAGGTTCCTATTATGTGCCTGGCTCTGCTGAGTACTACTTCATCTCATCCTCTTAAAAAGATCAGGCATCATTTGTGACGCCTCCCCCCCACCCCACTTTTGCTGTGAAGAAATGAATCCCAGAGAAGGGAAGCAATATTTTTAAGGTCCTACAGCAAGTGAACTGCAGAGGTTGGACCAGAATCTGGGCCTTTCTTACACCCTAATCTGTGCTCTTCCTACTTCTCCCTTGTGTCTGTTAATGGTGCTCTTGACTCTCAGGCTGAGAGCCCAAACCCAGCTGTTTTGCACCCTTGAGTTGCTGTCTCAGCTTGCGGGCCAGGTCCACAGTCATTTCCTCATTCATCACTGTTCTTTCCCAGTGTAACATCGCTCCCCAGATTCAGGTTCCATACCTCTTTACCCATGTATGAGGTAATCTTCCAGCTCACTTTTCCTCCAGAAGTTGTTACATCAACCCCTGGAAGTGAGAGCATTTTAGGTACCTGTCTTTCCAAACATTCTAGAAATGAGGCTGGGGAAGTGGCTGCATGACATGGTCTGGTCCTGAGCAGGTCGCTGCTGGGCATGGACTTCGGCAACCCTACATGGTGATGCTTGGACTCTAGCTCTTCCCAGCAAGCCAGATGGTCCTCTCTCCTGACTGCAGGTCCTGGATCCTTCCTGTGTGTTTGCAGAATACAAGTTTTCAGTGTTCTCACATTCTCTGTGAACCAGGCCCTGGCATGGGGACCGGGAGGAGGCTACTCAACAAGAAGGCAAAGCACACCCCTACCACCTACCCCATAAACAACTGGCTGATTCTAAGACTCGGGTGAGACCGAGAAAAGATGGTGGATAGATAACAGCAGCTACAGTGGCTCTCTGAGATAGCCAGCTTAGATTCCAGGAATGGTCCAGTGTGGGAAGTCCTAAGCAGAGGGAGATATACCCTGCCAACCCAGGAATGAACTAAGCTGGGAGAAACCAATTTGAAATGCAATCCTGGTGCTATGATTGGAACACCTAAAAAAAATCACAGCTTGAATACCCTGAGGTTGCCGCGTCTGATTTGGCACAGCTGGGATAGCCTGCTAGTTGCAACTCACTGCAGACTCGAACGCTCTGAGAGCAGGAATTGGTGAACCAAATTGGGAGCAAAACTGGTGGGGAGCCCTACATCAATCTGCAGTGGCTGAGAGGAACCTGCATCGACCTGCTGTGGTAAGAGGAACCTGCATCGGCCTGTGGTGGGTGAGAGGGATGGGGACCCTCCCATAGTCAAAGAGGCTCCAATAGAGGACATTCTGAGACCAGGAAGAGTGGCCAGAACAAGGTGCTGCAGTGACTTCAGTCATATATTCCCCTCTCAAGCGGGATTGGTGGGGAGTGTTTGACCTGGGTGATGCCACAGGACTGAGGCCGAATAGGCTAGCCCAAATCAAGTCCCTGTGCCTGGCAGTGCAACCTAATGCAGTAAAGCCTTCAGTAGGTTCACCTGGAGGGGTGGGCCCAACATAGGCTGAGGGGTCTGTACCTCCTAGAACACTACAGTGGGTGGGATCACCTAGTCAGCGAGCTTCAGACAAACTGAAACCGACAAAGAAAGAAACTGAGCCTCCTATATATGCCTGTATGGAAGGAACAAAAAGTATGAGAAGAGGAGGCAACAAGAAAGGGTCCTTGGTCCCCAATCCTGAGAACACTGATCCAGGAAAGGTAAATGCAAAGGAGAATGAGGAAAGAAAACATGCAATATCAGGCATCGTACCAATAGACATAAAGCAGTATCTTAGGGACATCATAGACGAGTTCAAAAGTGAAGTATTTAACCAAGTAAAGCAAGATATAAGTAGATTAGTTAAAGAAATGCTAAGCACCTCCCCACAAAAAACAGATGGTAGAATGGAAGAACAAAAAAAAGGGGAGACTTGTTTGATGCAGAACATAGAGAAAACATAGAATACATGAAGCAGGCTCAAAGAGATTACCAGGAAATTAAAAACTCTATTGAAAACTGGCATAACAGCTTGAAAGAAACTAAGGATAGATTATCTGAACTGAAGGACAGGTTTGCAATGTGGGAGCATGAAAGGAAAACCTTCTTAAAAATAACAAGGAAACAAGCAGTAACAATACAGAGGCTAGAAGATGATAAGAGGATCTATAACTTAAGAATTAAGAATGTAAAGGAAGAAGCAGGAATACAAACAAATGAACTGCAAAGGCTGTCACAGAAATAATCAATAACTTCCCAAACACAGGAAAAGGTAAAGATGCTCAGATGTATGAGGCATACAGAACTCCAGCCACCTACAATCCAAACAGAGCTACACCCAGGCATATAATAATCAAAATTCCAGAAATCCAATATAATAACAGAATATTAAAAGCTGTCAGAGACAAGAAACAGATCATTTACAAGGGAACACCCATCAGAATTACAGCAGACTTCTCGGCACAAACCATCAAATCATGAAGAGCGTGGCTGAAATAATCCAAGCTTTGAAAGACAATAATCTCCAGCCAAGATTGATATATCCTGCACAACTGTCCCTAGAAATTAATGGAGAAACAAGGTGCTTCTAGGATAAAGAGGAACTGGAGGAATTTGCAACCACCAATTCAACTCTATAGAGAATACTGCAGGACATTCTAAAAGAGAAAAGTACCAGGATTCCAGAAACAGTGGTAGAGAGGCCACAATGAATGGAGCAGAAAGCAAAATGAAGAGGACAAACTGACAACTAATGACAGAAAAAGAACTCAACAGAAATGAGGCAGAGAAGGTTGGATATAATTTCTAATATAGATGGCCTAGATATACTAACTTAAGGTAAAAAAGAGAGAATTGCAGGCAGAGTGGATCAAGAGATAGGGTCCACCAAGAGGCTCTTTATAGGAAATATAATTAGCCTGAAGAAGGTTATATGGACTACAATCAAACATGAGAAAACGGAACTTGATGTGATAGGGAACCAGAGAGTAATAGGAGTAACTAGACCAGTATTTATGGATAGGCTGAACAGACAGGGTTTAATAAATGAAGAAATCCAGCCCAGGAGTGAGATAGTTCGGAAACACTGAGGTAAATAGCAGGTTGCCCCCCAATACAAAACCGTGAGTGCTGGGGAGCCCCAAAAATACACAGTTCATTCTGGGGGAGTAAAGGGGAGGAATAGTCTTTAAAAAACAGCAGAAGATATAGCTAATAGTGTATCAGGAACTAAAACCCCTATTACTCGCACCACTCTGCTTGGTTGGAACTTGTTCCGTCCTAGTTTGTATACAAGCACTGGATCTGAGGGATCTGAGGGGCCAGACAGCTGTCCCGAAGATACCAGGACATAGCACAGTGGACATCTTTAATTTCCTATTAACTCAATCAGGATCTATGTATGACTTATACTGTTGTATCATGACTGAATTTAGTTAAATCTGACTTGTTTGATTGCTGCTTATTATTGACAGATTTTATTCAAAACTGTTAGGTTGCTGGTATCAAGTTGAGGAGTATAGACAACTATCCTGAAAATGACAATGATTCACTGTGATATCCATTCTGATTTGATTACTACCTGTTTTTGTAGCTCTACACTATCTACAAAGTTGTATTTCTGTTAATCCTGTTATGTGTTCAATTATACTTTCTGATGATATAGCCAGTTCTGTTGATGATAACAAGAAACAGCACAGTGACCATGGTAGAACTCCTTATACAGAAGATTTATATGTCTTTTTAGTTTTATATGTCTATAGGAAAAAGTTTAGTTCTGTCCTGCTTTGTTCTGTTTCTCCCTCTCCTTCTCCTTGATGGAGAAGATAGAGAAAACATAGAATACATGAAGCAGGCTCAAAGAGATTACCAGCAAATTAAAAACTCTATAGAAAGGATAGAAATACATGTTAAGAAATATAGAAAGGATAGAAATACATGTTAAGACTCATGCTTACATAAAATCTATAAACAATTTATGAGGACTGATCTGATGACACATGATGAAATGAACAAAAACTTTGAAGGAAAAAAAGGGGCACTGCAGTACCCAGTGCTGATTCCAGAGTGTTATGATGTGAAATCCAGCAATATTATTAATCTTTGTTCAGAAGGATTATAATATAATAAGTTGTGTTAGCTCTCAACATAAATGAAGATATGGATAAATGCGTACATGTCTAAGTGTATAGGATTGGTAGCCATAATACTTGGTTTTTGTTGGATAGTTGAACAGAACTGTTTGCAGTCTCCCTGGTTGAATTCTCATCTATATGTTCCACTTGTGTACCTTGAACAACTATTTATAGGTGGACAATATGTATACATCAGCTAGTGATTTATTACTGTTTATTTCTTTTCTTTGAGATTATGTACTATTTCTGCCTGTTTTCTATTTTGTTTTGTCTTTCTTTAAAAAAAAAAAAAGAAATGAGAGCCTGAGGCAAATTCCCTGAGGGAGGGGGTACGCTCTAGCAACAGCAAAAGTGAGGGGCCACGGCCTTGCGGCCATGAAGGGGAAAGGCAGATTCCAAGTGGCAGAGTGCTGAGCATGTCACAGTTTCAAACAGCAAAGCTCAGACACAAGAGTTGCTTACAGAAAAAAAATCATGGAATGTCTTCCTTTGAATTAGTACATGTGTATAGTTGAAAGAGAAGGGAAGGTACTGACTCTTACTGGTCTCTTATCCCTCACTGGGGATGCTTTATCCTGTGAGGCATTATTGTCTCTGTACTTCCAGGCCTGCTTTGTGGCCCCCTCCAGGCAGCCAGGACACACTGAGTAGGGATTGGGCATAGTGCAACCCCTACCATGCTGGGCATGATGAAGGTGGTGCCAAGCCCAACCCTCATTCCCCTGGAAGGCAGCTGTGGCTAGCAATAATGGGAGGACGGGAGGTGGGGTGAGCAGCCAGTGACTGAACTCTCCTCTGGGTAAGCAACAAAGGTCCAGAGGACAGGGACAGCCCAGCAGCTCTGCTGAATCTCATAAACTGGGTCTGGTACAGGAGGACATTTTTTATTGGTAAGATGATACTGAATAAATTAGGTAATGAAATATAAATGGTCAGGTTCAACTTGTATTTAAAAATATGCAGACTTGACAATCTGAGAACAATGGGGTCAGTGGGACAGTCACAGCTCTGCCTCCTAGACACATCTGGCTTAGAGACACATTCTGAGAGGGGACCCCTTAGTTCTAAGCATGTGGCCAGAATGCTTCAGATCTAGCCAGCATCAGGACTTGCAAGAATCCACCTCACATCAGACTGTACCCTGCTTTCACAATGGAAGTAAACCTGAAGGTGTGGGCTACTGTGGATCCTGGAGGTGTTCTGTGAAGCTGCCTGGACAAAGGACAATTCCAAGTCTTCAGCTTGATCTCTCCGGGGTGCTCTGACCTGCTCCTTCTCACACAACCCTGGCTGGGGTAGGGGAGACCATGGGACCCATGGCCAGAGATGCCCCCTGTCTGCTGACTTGTCTGCTTCAGCCTAAAGAGAAAGCTGAGGGTGCAGACAGGTTATCCATATATGAGCTAGCCAGAGGAGAAGCCGTTCAGTGGTCTCCCAACCTGAGAAACTGAACCCACTAAGGAGGTAATGTTATGAGTTCATTGTCTTCTTGAGTATCAAGACAAGCCAACAGCACACCATGGAGGTGATTTGTGCAAACCAAACTTTTGATAGCTGCTAAATTGCTTTCTGTATCCAATTCAGTTTCATGGTAAAATCATATCTGCTTAACTGAATTCAGTGGCTATTCATGTAGATGGCCACTCACATATTTGAGATTTGAAGTGAAGAGCATTCTCCACTCATCTGCAGACTGGTTTCTTCTTAATAAAGCACATCTTGCCATATTTCTTTCAAGATCCTATCACCTTGCTACAGTGTATGAAGTTATACTCAAAGATTTCAAGGAAAGAGACACTATGGTAACTACTTTTATGTTGGGATTATCTTGTGGTGAAACACTATTTTGCTTAAATGGTTATGCTTTGACCTGCACTGTTTTGTTGTTATGCCTTCTTTTATCCCAATTTCCTTTTACTATTATTTACTTTTTAATTTTTATCTTTTTAATTAAGGGAAAAATAAATTAAAAATAGCAGGATATATTATAGTAACCCACTCTGATTTCCTAGTAACTTGATTTGAAACCCTGAATTGCTCTCACCATCTTGTTTTGACTGATTTTCCTCTATTCTGTTTTGCTTGATAGTACCAAGTTCGAAAGTAGAAACAACAACTGTGAAGACAATAAGATTCATTATGATGCCCATCCTGGTTGACTATTATCTTCTTTTGAAGACTTGTAATGTCTCCAATGTTTTTGTTTTATTGGTTTTGTTCTTTACTGTTTTGTTCAATTTTATTATAACTGATGATATAGACAGTTCTTTTTAAGATAGCAAGAGGCATTATGGTAACCATTGTTGATCACCTTGTATTATGTTTTTACATTATATATTATGTCCATCCTTTTGATTTGACTGACTCTGTCCTGTTATGTCATATTTGATTTTACTTTCTTCAAAAAAAGTAATAAGAACTGTGGGAGTAATAAACCCCAAAATGTGTAACTGTCATTGTACAAAAGAGGAAAAGAAAGTGCTCTAAAGGATATAACTGCATTTAAGTGTATAAGATAGATAACCATATTGCTGAGTTTTGTTGGATCATTGAACAGAACTGTTTGCAGTCTCACTGTTTGAATGTCCACTTTATATGCTTTAATTTTGTAACTTTAACAACTATTTCTTTTTTTTAAAATTTTATTTAAAAGGAAAATGAGAAAAACACAGAACAAAACAAAGTGGTGTAAGGGTACACGTAATACAGAACTACAAAAAAAAAAAAAAGACAGTAAGAAATAACCAGTTAATAGATTACATATTATCATCTTAGAAATAGTTGCTCAAATCACAGTATCAAAGAATACAAAGTGGACATTCAAACAGTGAGACTGCAAACAGCTGTGTTCAATGATCCAACCAAAAACATTAATATGGTCAGCTATTTAACACCCTTAAACACACTTGCTGTTGTATCCTTTAGAGCTCTTTTTTTCCCTCTCTTTTTTACAACAAAATTTACACATTTTGGGTTTTATTACTCCTTAGTTCTTATTACTTTTTTGGGGGGGAGAGAATAAAGTCAAATATGGCAAAACAATGCTGTCAGTCAAAACCAAGGATAGACATAGCACATGATGTAAAACAGAGTACAAGGTTATCAACAATGGTTATCAACGATGTCTCTTGTTTCCTTAAAAAGAATTGTCTATCTCATTAGATATTATAAAGTTGGACAAAACAGTAGAGAACAAGACCAATAAAACTTAGGCACTGTAAACTTTACAGGACTTCCAAAGGAGACAATAGTCAAACCAGCATGGGCATCTTAGAATCTTATTGCCTTCAAAGTAGTTGCCTATACCCTCAAACTTGATACTATCATACAGAATGGAACAGAGTCTAATCAGTCAAAACAAGATCGTGGGAGTATTACAGGACTTCTAAGATGACAATATGTAATCTATAAACTAGTGATTTTCTACTGTTGATTTTTTATGAAATTCTGTATAACTTGTACCCTTTTTCTGCTTTTTTTCTTTTTCTCCTTAAATAAAATTTTAAAAAAGATCCTATCACCCTCATCACTCCTGCCTCTACCACTTATCGCCACCTCTCCTCCCCTCACCTCTACAACCTCCACCTGTACTTCTACCACCTCCGTCTCCTGTGGCACCCCTGCTACCCACTCTACCACCTCCACCACCATCTTTACCTCGCTCACCTCCACCCCATCATCTCTGCTTGCACCTTTCAAACCCCCACCACTAAAATAATTCATCCTACATTTCAAGGACCCTCAACTTTGAAGGTGGTAATAAAAAGGAAGCAAATGATGTAGTCAGAGGAGCACAGATCATGGGTTTAGTGCAGCACTCGTCTCTGCTTCTGAGCATGTTTTTGGGGTTCTGGTCAGACACAGCATTGCGTTGATGTCCTGGCTTCACACTATACACACTCCTGCAGCCCTGGCAACTTGTGGCTCACATAATCCAGGGTGCTCTCATTCCCAAGAAGTGCTTCATCTGGGTTGCAAGATCTGCTTGCTCTGTTGATAGAGGCTGATCAATCAGGTCCTGGGCAAGGTGGATTGTTACATGTACTGCCTAACCCTGATACTCTCCCAAGTTAACTGTGACTCAGTTCATGTTGTTTATTGATGAAGGTGGTGATGACTTCACTAGCACTAGGGGTAAAGTGCTTCAGTCATTGTTCCACAGATGCTCCTGGAGTACAGTACTAAACTGCCTGGAGATTTGCGTAAAAAAATCTTAAGTAACAATGGAGCCAGTGAATGGTAGAAGATGGGGTTTGAGGTCTGGCAAAAAACTTGTGAGCACCAGAAAAGATTTTCCGTTATGATCAACTAGACTATTACAGACCACATATGCTACCTCAACATTCAAATGTTGAAATTCTAATAGAAGAGACGAGAATCATAACAGTGAGTGAGCTTAGGGAGGTACTGAATCATAAATGTAGAGCCCTCAGGAGTGGCACTAATGCCTTTATAGAAGACATCCTAGAGAGCTCGCCCATCTCTCTTGCTCTGTGAGACACACAGGAAGTGGACAGTCGCAGTCTGGAAGAAGGCCGTCATCAGAACCCAACCATGCTGGCATCCTGACCTTGGACTTCCTGCCGCCAGAACTGGGACAAACAAATTTCTGTTGTTTATAAATTACCCAGTCTACCTTAATTTGCTATAGCTGCTCAGTTGAAGATAAAATCCCAGCCAAATTGATGTTTTGAGGCTCTCTGAGCTGTTTTCACAGGTAGGATTGCAAGCTGTTAGCCTCCAATATAAAGACCCCTACCAAAAGCACAGTGACTCTTCTGCATATAAATTTATTTTTTTAAATTTAAAATTTGATAAAAATGTAAATTTATTAAGTATGGGTCATTTGGTTTGAAATTTGAGAAAATGTTCTGGGGGAGTCTCAGATGCCAGAAAGAGCCTACAATGTGACAAGAATAGTGAGGGGAACTTCTTTACGGATGCTGATGGAGCAAGAGATGGACCTCATGAGAACAGCAGTGAATTCATGCCTAGGAGAGAAGCAGGAGAGTGAAGTCTGTACGTGGATTTTGTGAGTGAAAGGACTAATCATGTCTAAGTGTGGAATATGGCGACATTTCATAAAGTTAAAATATTCATAGTCCATGAACCATCTCAGGTTATGTATGAGATTGTTTATTACAACAGAGATTTTAAGAGTTAAAAACTGATAACTGTCCATGGGGGGACTGGCTATTTAAATCAGAGTATTCTCCCCTGCTAACATCTTGTATAGCAGTCATTGTAAACAGACCGGTCCTACAAAGAATCATTTGGGTAAAGACCTACAACACAAAACCGAATGAACAGCGGAGGGATAGAAACATTTCTATCCCTCGGTATAACATCATTTACATGTAGTATCAAAACATGTGAAATAATATTATATATTATCTACTGATACTTATATATGGCAAAAATTTAAAGAGATGAATAGAATGTACCACTATTTCAGAATAGTGATTCTCTTAGGAAGGAAGAGAGGACAGGGATTTGGAGAGGGATCCATAGAGATCATCAATGCATCTGTAATATTTTACTTTCTTTTAAAAAAGGATCTGAAGTAAACATTGGGGAAAAAAATGTTAACCTTTGTTCACTCCCAGTGGCGGGCATGTGGGTATTTGTTATATTACCAACTGTATTTCTCTGTGTGCTTGAAATATTTCATAATGAAAACAGTAAATGTGCAAAGGAAAGGGGAAACTCTGAGTCTTGCCTCTGTGTAAATGTTTAAAGAAATGCTGGGCAAGTGTTATCTGGTGCAGAGAGCAAACACTCCCTGCTCAGGGCCGAGAGTGGGCTGACTTGAGTGACCTAGAAATCAGGAAAAAGTGTTTGAGCCTTGTCTTGGCTTCCGCAGCTTGTGGGATATCTCCATCCCTCTGGGCTGCTGTTTCCCATTTGTGAAATGAGGGTCTTACTTCTTCAAGGACCCTAAGGCCCTGTGAACCAAAAGGGTACGTAGATTTCATCACTGGGCACTACAGTCTCACTGAATCCACCCTGTAGCCCAGCTGCTCTCATCGACCTCCTGTGTTACCCTAGTTTTTTCTTGCTTGTAAAAGTGAGTAGTAGTAGTACTAGCACTAGTACTGTTCTAAAGAGTGATTGAGATTTCACATATGAAATGCTTAGCACAAACTCTGGCACAAGGCATGCAACCAGCACCCATTAATTAACTGAGACCAATGTTACTTCGGGGTTCAAATCTTTGGTGCTTAAATCCAATAATAGTGATAATATTATACACACATGCGTGCATACCCACAAACACAAGACTTGAAAATACGGCTAAGGAGACTGTGGTTTCTGAATTCCAGACTATGACTGTATTCCATTTTCTTCCTGATTAGATGTATAGGAGCTTTTCCGAGTTTGTCTTTGAAAGAGGGACGAAGGCAGATTCTTAGCAATCGGCAGAAGGTGGCTGCTGGTGTTTATGAATCCCTGTTTTTTCAAATACTCACATCTTGGGGCTCCCAGTCACTAAACTGCTCTGTTGCCCCACTCTCCTCTTGCCTTCTCTCCTTGCTGGCTCTGTCTTCTTCCTCTTGTTCTGTCCTGTTCTGTCCTGGC